>NC_045728.1:1377001-2577001 GCF_009834535.1 Camelus ferus
CCAGGCTGGCCGCCAGTCGCCGCCCCGGCTGCGGCGAGGACGCCACGGCTCCGCACCGGAGGATCCCCGGGCTCGGCGGGCTGCGGGTCCCCGCGGTGGAACTTTTTACCGCCTTCGCGTTCCAGATTGGAGACTCGGGCTGGTTTCTAAATACATCTGTACATATGTGTCAGCTAATAAAACACTTCCTTCTCTCCTTGAAGCGGCAGCTTTTTATGACATCTCCTTGGTGCCAGAGACACTTGCCTGGCTTCTTTCGGTTATAAACTTTTGATGCCAGACCTCGGCAGGACGTGCCCAGCTGAATGTTACAGTGGCATCTCGAAGAGAGGCAGAGAAAGAGCAGTCTGTGACCTTCACCCCGGCACCTTCCTCCTTCCTCTCCCTTCCTGGCGGCCTCCCGCCTCCCCAGGGGAGCGTCAAGAAAGCTCTTTTTGGATGCAGGAGGGGGCATCTGGCGCTGCGGGGCTGGAAAGCTGAGGCAGGATTTGAGCAGGAATCGTTAGACTCGGAGCGCCTGGACTGCTTCTCCGGGCCCCTCTCTGCTGCGGGCTCGCTCCAGCCCTCCCCTCCCTCCCCGCGCCGCTGCCCAGCCCCGCCGGTGTGCGGGGCGGGGACGAGCCCCGAGCCGCTGCCGGAGTTCCGGGAAGTTGCGGCTGTCGAGGATGGGGGTCTGTGGGTACCTGTTCCTGCCCTGGAAGTGCCTCGTGGTCGTGTCTCTCAGGCTGCTGTTCCTTGTACCCACAGGAGTGCCCGTGCGCAGCGGAGATGCCACCTTCCCCAAAGCTATGGACAACGTGACGGTCCGGCAGGGGGAGAGCGCCACCCTCAGGTAGGGAGCCGTACTTCGGCGGGGGCCTGAGCCCCTCGGATGTGGTTGCGTGGGGAGGGGCGCGCGCGCGAGACCCGAAGGCTTGCGTGGGGGGCTGGAGCCCGCGAAGGGCCTCCGGAGGCCCCAGAGGTGCCCGCCTGGCGTTCTGCAGCAGCTGCCACCCATTGTCCTGGGCAGCTTCGTCATTTCTGTGGTCCCAGATCTAAGAGCGGACCCTGAGGTCCATCCCTGGGACTCGTCTAGCTGTGAGGCTGTGATGTGTCTAGACTCGTTTTGCCTCCGCACGGGGATGAGAGCAGGGGAGCCCGGCACTGAAACGCTGGGGGCTTAGGCTGCGGTCGCTGGTGCCTTGGTGGCTCTCCCCGTCAGTCAGTCGGGAGCCTATGTGATGAGGGGGGGGGTGTCCTCCCGGGGGGCCGGCCCGCCTCTGCCAGAGACAGGCCTGAAATTTCCGGCTCCGGAATCGCCGGCGCTGGGCCATGGCCCTTTATGAGTCTGGTTAAGAGACAGCCATCCGTGCCAACCCCGCGTGGCGCTCCTGGGGCCCCCGTTATAAATCACGAGGGCAGTTTCATCTTTGCAGGCTCGGGCGGTGGAGACGAAACACGCGGCTTTTGTGCCACGGCAACACTCCTGTGTGAGAAACACAGCGGGAAGGCTTTCTGGTTCACCTCAGTGAGTTACAGGGAATCGCGTACATGCTCCAGGCAGAGGGGTGGCGATTCTTGGAATATGAACCTTTGGGGACCCGGCCTGCTGCAGGAGAGATTTTAATAAAAATGCAGCCACCACTTTCCACCAGCTCAGCAGATATCATCTTTTATCCTTTTAATGAGGCAGTTCTGGTCCTCGGAGACAGATTCGGAGACGTCCCAGCTTAACTCTGCTCACAGTGTACACAGGGTGAATGCATTTGCCCTGTCCGTGACTTTGATGGTTACGGTGGAAATAAAACATCGTGCCCCAGATTCTGCAGCCAAGAAGCCTGGCTTCTCCCAGGAGCGCGTGAGGATGGGGCTCCCGTCCTGTTCTCCCCGTGGCTCTGCTGCTTGAACGCTCCCCACCTAGACCAGCCTGTCCCTGAGGAAGGGGAGTGGGGCTTCTTGGGGCCCCGCTCCTCCTTCCTAAGCCCGGGTATTAAGGTTGATTCTTGCCTCAGCTGAATCTCCCTTCGAGCCAGAGGAGGAGTCCTAGCACCTTGTCTGCTGGTGTGGGGGGCCCTGGGAGGGGAGGGGGAAAAAGAGATGGGGACAGACTCCCTTCCCTGGCAGCAGGAGGGAAGCTCTCCCGGCCACATGCTTGGCCTGCCCAGCCCAGAGGGAGTGTGACGGGCCTACTTCCTTGCCTCAGAGGAGCCCCGGGGGTCTGTGCCCTGAGAGGCGCACGTGCAGTGGACCAGTCTGCTCAGAGAGGCGCAGCCCCGGGGCCACGGCGCACGCTGACGAGGAAATGTTGGGGAGTGCCGGGAGGTAGGTGTGCAGGGACGCTGGCGCTGCCCGCACCCGTCTTCAGAGGGGCGGAGGGGCCCAGCATGGAATAGGGCCTCAGTGATGATCTTTCCAACATCCCCTGTCCATTCCTTGCCCCCTGAAAGTTACACCGGAAACTCGGTAACTGGAGCTTTCTGCTTTCTGGGGTGCAGTCAGACGATTCCACCAGCAGAGGGCCAGCTTTGCTCTGCCTTTTTTTTTTTTTTTTTTTTTTTATTAGCTGCTGGCCTGTTTTCATGATCTTCAATTCTAATGTTTAGCAGCTGGGCTTCGTAATGGGAATGCGAATAAAAAAGGGAAAAGCTGAATAGTTGCTTTTTGTGCTTTGTGGAGAGGAAAAAAAAAACGTCGCATGTTCGACTATGTTATCTGTTACCTGATGGCACGCTTCATTTTTTAAATAGAAAGCCCTTCTTGTGTTGGTTTTGCCTCTCCGCTCCTGGGTAATTTGCCCTTAAGTGGAGACATGCAGTGCCTCATCCACATCTTAGTCCTTCTCTGCCCTCCTCCCTTTACCACTCGCGTTCTTCTCTTTTGTTCCACTTCCCTTTGTTTTTATCAGGTGCCTCTGTTTTATGTGCTTCTGTCTGTTTTTCATTCTCTCCCTCCTTTTAAAATTTTTTTGCCTTCATTACTTAACTCTCATTTCCCCCTGATTTTTCTTTCTAAGGTTCTGACTCCATTACCATCACATTGTTTTTTGAAATGACATGAGTCGCTCCTGCAGATTCCTGGGGTCGCAATGTCCCCTTCCTTCATCCAGACCCCTTTGGGTCAGCAGGCCTGGCTCGGTGAGGACCAGGTTTGTCAGGACTCAGAGGGGAGTCCCTGGACATCTGAGCCTCCACCCCAGATAGATGTATCATTTGTGTCATTATTGGCTTTTGAAAAATTGTGACCCTTAACTGTAGTCACTCCTAGTCTCCCAGAAGGCGTGTCACTGGGAATTCTGTGTTTGGGAATTTAGTGTTCAGAATGCATCAGATGTCCAGAATGCACTGAAAAACTGGAGCGGCCCCCAGGAGCATCAGCCACGGAAAGTCCTCTCAAACGTGGCTTTCCTGGATCAGCATACCCCAAGCCTGTGTCTGAATCTTGAAGGAAGTCGCGTAGGAGGCCAGAAACCTGCTGGCAGAAGCGAAGGAGCTGAGGAAGCTGGGTCTTCCTTGGAAACTTCCAGTGAGAACGTGCCCGGCTCGGAGAAGGATGGTCTCCTTCCGTGAGGCATGTCTTGTTGTGATGGGTCTTTGATGCTCTGAGGACTTTAGGGAAGATGTCCCTGAAGTTTTGAACGTGGATGAAACTCATTTTATATAAGTGAGGCAGTGTTATCTTCCTCACAACTACTTCACAGGGCTACTTGAAGAGTGAAAATAATTATGTGAATATTGAGTTATTTTGCCTTCTTGAGAGAGAGATGATATGGAATATGAAGGTGGTATTCACTGTGTCTGAATTATGGCTTCTATGAATCTGATTTGAATTCATTATTACAAATGGGCCCTCTTGGCCAGAATCATTTCATTACAATTATCTGCTGTTGGGTTAAAAACGTTCTGTGCCTTTCCATTAGATTAGATATGACAAGTGTCTAGAAGTCCTGCATCTGAATCATCGCCCACGTCAGGAAAGGCGCCCAGGACGCTCAGTGTGGTCCGCTGGTGCTATTAGGCGGTTTCAGTTACACGGTGATCACCAGACGTGCCTCCGTCCTCGGCCCCCGTCTTCCCTGAATTCGCTGTCCTTCTTCAGTGTGCCCGCACGATCGATCCGTGTTCGCGAACGTTCTGGGCGGGCGGGGCGCGGTGCAAGAGGATGGAGGTAGGGGTTCTTACTGTAACTGTTCCATAAATGGGAAAAGCTCCCACCAACATACTGGGTGGGTTTTTTTTTCCTTTTATTTTATTTTTTTTGTACAGCAGGATAATCAGTTTTGCTGATCCAGGCTTGCTGATCTGGGATTATGCTTAAAAACTCTCTTCTAAAATACCATTGCATTTTCATTTGGAGCTCGGAGCTAATCCGTTTGGAACCACGTATTGGAGTGTCAGCTACTGCCAAGGAATAATTCCAGCCGCGGGACTTCGCCAAGGCCGCCTGGGCAGCCGGCTCCCAGGGCGGCGCTCTGCCATCTGCCTGGGTGCTTCTGCGTTTTGCACTCACCACTGTTAGCTTTTCTTTTTGTGTGAATTACAGAGTTCTAAACAGCCAGCAGGTCATGCAGAACAAGTCCAGAGCATGCATCTGTCAGCGGTTAGGTGGCCCAGACTGCGTAAGGACTTGGACCAGGCAAAGACTTTGCTCTCAGTCTGGGAAGACGAGGACACAGCCTGAGCCAAGCGCAAGTCCACACGGGCCCCTCCAGCTGCGGGGCCCACCTGAGCCGCTAGGAGGTTACCTGAGATGCTTTTGAAAATTCCGCAGCCAGGATCCCAGGCCGAGGAAGGCGAGCGGTCTGGAGCTGGGTGTGGGCGTGGGCGTTTTAAGGTGTCTCCCAGGACTTCTGGTGGGGAGACCGAGAACCCCCGGCCTAGAGCCCTGTCTTGTCCCACCCCCTGAGCAAGGCTGGTGTCCGGCGGTCCGGCCCACACCACACGGCCCCTGCGTGCGTGCTGCGCCTTACCACTCACGGCCTCTCAGCGCCTGGGACAGAGGGCCGGGCTCAGGGGCGTGAGCCCGCCTGGGTTCATGCCTTAATCTGCCACCCGCTTACTGCATGATTGCCCACACTTCGGTTCGTGTGTGTGCACCTGGGAGCAGCGATGCCCGGCCTGTGCGCCCGGGGAGATGAAATAGATGGCATTATTCTGTTGACTGTGAAGCAGCACAGACGTGCAGGTTGTCCCGCTGCTGAGGAGGACTCCCAGCAGCTGCCTGGACTCTCAGCTCTTCGCAGCTTCGCTCCTCCTGCCCACCCCACGGCCCACCGCACACACAGGGCTGTGGAGTGGTTAGTCCTTTCCCACTTCCGCCCAGCGCCCTGCTTTCCGCTTGTGGTCAGGAATCCCCTTCACCTGAGTTCCAGGAACGCTCGCTGCGGGTCTCGGTGTGAGAGACACACGTGTGGGCTTGTTGCGGGTGTGGCTGTGGTCACACTGTGAGTTCCCGGAGTTTCTCAGCCGTGTCTTGTGTTCTGCGTTCAGGCAGCATCCTCGACACTAAGGATTCAGACAGTAAGTCTTGGCCGAATGCTTTTTCATTCGTCTTAAAGGGGCTCAGCTCCTTATAATGGAGTGTTACCTCTGCAGCGACGGGGTGCTCACGTCTAAAGGGTTTCTGTTCTCTTCAAAAGGCGGCGCTGGGACCTTCAGGAGGGCAGGTGGTCAGAGATCGTGGAGGTCTGAGGGACTTTTTTTCTGCTTAAATCACTTGCCAGAGAGGACAGTGGAACCCACTAGCGGTCCCAGTCTGATCGGAACTCTGCAGACTTCCCCATCTCTGCGGGAAGACGAGGGGCAGGACGGCGGAGCCGAGGGCCTGTCCCTGCGGCAGTGGAGCGATGTACTTGGAAGGGCGGCTGTCTCTGCGGAGACCTGCCTGGCTCCAGACGGAGGAGCCGCCCAGAGCAAGGAGGGGGTGGGGAAGGCAGCCGGCTCCGCGGTGACCCTGCCTGGGAAGTGGGCGTGTGCCGGGTTGGGGCCAGGTCCAGCAGGCTGGCAGAGAAAGGCTGGCTAGCCTGACACTCTCCCAGGTCCCCGATAGGTGTGGGCGTGTCTTCCCGGCACACACGCCAAGGCTGGGGGTGGGAGGAAGAGTTTAAAGCGTTCAGGACACAAGCTCTGTGACTGTCTGAGCCACTCTAGACAGTTGCTCTACACCAAAGAGCCCTCATCTAAGTTCTTTTGCTCATTTTGGCCCTTGGGTCCAATTTAGTTCCTTTGTCCTAAGAAGAGACGTGCCCTTGGCCTGGTTACTCTGCGCCCTGCCTGGCTGGCTCTGGGGGCTGGGGCAGCGTGCGTCACAGATCTGATGGGCCCAGCGGTGACGAGCAGCCGGCGGGAGGAGCCACCTGCGTCCCCTCTGACCTTCCCAAGGGAGGACACTTGACATCCCTTATTAATGGAAATGTCCTTACAGTCATGAGTTGAGAGGAGTGAACTGTGGTCCAAGGCGTGTTTAGGGCTGGCAGGAATGTGCCCTGCCTGCTGAGTTAGGAGCCGCGCGGTAGCCTTCCCTGATCGGTCTTGTTTCTCTAACCTGAGCAGGACGGCACCAGACCACTTCAGGTCCGTTCGCTTGTTTATTATTTTCCCTGCAGGAAGATGCTTTTGTGCTTTCGCCGAGGTCAGGTCTAGTTGAATTGGAGGGGTGGTCGGCGTGGAGGGAGCAGGGCACGGGGAGAGGTGGCTTTCTAAGTCCCCTCCCGCCTGCAGCCATGACACCTGCCTGGAACTTCTTGTACCTGGTGCATAATGTTTAAGATGGGAAAATTGGAGCTGTGATGTTTCTGCCGCTCAGCACTGTGCTGCCTTGATGGGTGTCGTCTCCGTGGTAGAGAAGGTCAGAGAAGGTTGGAGCCTGGTGTCACCCCTCCAGGGTCACGCCACAGACTGCCATAAAATTCCCAAGGGGGCGGAGGTTAAAACAAAAACTCTGTTGTCTGTGATCAGATGTGCGTCAAATGCCAGGCCAGCTCCTTATGGTTTCTTGTAATTTTCAGAATATTTTTATTCTGCTGGGGAGAATAAAAGTGGAAGACATTTTCCACTCCCCTTCTAGGGCCTTCTGCCTGGACCAAAAATCAAACTGATGTGACGCAGATTAACGGGAGAAAATCAAACGTTTAATAACGTGGACCCGTGGGAGAGACTCGGGAGAACCGAGCAACTCGCCAGAAAGGCCCAAACCTTCCCCCTGAAGGCCATCTTCAGCCGAAGACAAAAGGGGGTGTTGGGGGCAGAGGTCTGGGACTTCAAAGGGGAGAGAGGTGACTCGCCTGGAGGAGAACAGGCACACTCTGGGAAACAGGTGTTCGCTGGGCCAGGCGGGGACCGTGGGCCGCGGCGCGGACCCTGATCCCAGGGTTTCCCGCACCGCACCTGGCCCGTCCTCACCGCGGGCGTCTCTGCTGATGCTCTACGCCTGATACGGCCCGCTGCCTGACCTCTCGGCCAGCCAGCAGGAAGGCCCGTGCTGCTTCCTGCGTCCTTCGGGCTTTGTTAGTTCTCAGCTTGAAATAATCCACGTGCCAGAGGCATGTTGGGGTGGCCCGTTCTGTGCCCCTCCGACCCCCAGTGAGCAGGCGAGGAGTCTGAGGTTTAGAAGGTTAGCTTTGCCTTTGGTCGCACGGTTACTGTGCGTCAGAGTCTGCGTTTGCTCCTGGAGCGCCCTGTTTCTTCCTCTGAGTTTTACAGAACCTACCCCGCCCGCACAGAGAACAGAGCCGGTTTCCACGTGCTGCGGGAAAAACAAACACCCCCTCTCTGTTCCTCGCACCCGTATTTGACCAAAGGTCGGGGAAGTCCGCGTTCGGGGGGGCCGCGCGTCTGCTGCCCGCCCCCAGCTGGCCCCCTTGTTTTCTGCTGCTTGACGCCCCTCACCTGCAGGTGAGCAGGCGCTGCTCTGTGCTCTGGGCTGGAAATAATGCAGGGGCGGGCCTGGCAGGAAGGGGCGCACAGGACGGTCCCCGCACTGCGAGCGCTGCCGAAGGTTGTGGGCGCTCTTAGCATTGACCCCGTCCCACACGTGTGCCCTCCGGGTGCGGACCTCCCGCGGCGTGGGCAGCATCCCCAAGGACCCCGCGAGCGAGACAGAGCAACGGGTGGTTTGATGGCAAGAACACCAACACCAGAGCAGCCCTCCGAGAACTGGGGGGGAGCATGTGATCTGTGTGGAAGGATGGGAAGATGAGGAGTTGACTTTTTTAAAAATCCTAAAATCCAAGTCATCTCTATACTCATTTTAGCGTAAACCATCAGGGCCGGGGGAGCGGTGCGCACAGACCCCCCGCTCCTCTGGTGGTGGCTGTGCAGGAAGCATGTGGCCCCTCTTGGCCTCCTCCGTCCTGGAGATGGTGCGTTTTGCTTAAATCAAGGAGACACTGAGAAGGACTCGACCTGGCTTCTGTAGGAGTGCCAATCAGTACGATGTATAAAACTTAGCTTTGAATAGTAAACGTTTTCAGCGGGTCTGAAGATTTATGGTATCTCGATTAACCAAGTTTCCATTGCATAACAGGAGCACAGAGTGTTTTAAGTGGTGGTTAAGTTTTCTGGCTCGCCCACAGAAGGTAATTTAACTCATAATTACCCAAAGTGCTGCAGACCAGCAATGAAGAATAACAGAAAGCAAAGTCGTTGTAGAGAAGTAATTATGCAAAAGAGAAAGAAAAGAGAAGGCGATAGTTTTCTATTTATGGTGAAATGCCCATGCTGAAGAAATGTAGGCATAATTACAGGAAGATAATATGGAAAACATTTTCCCAAAGACATTTCTGCATGGTTTCAAAAGTTTTGCAGTTGGCATTATTGTTTCCACTGTGCCAAATTTAATTTGAAGACGCATAGCTCTCCCTTGATTTGATTGAAGTGTGCATGTGCTGTTCGCTAACGACCAGGGAAATAGTCATAAATATTAATAAAGCAGGGAAGTTGGAGCAAGGAAAGACAGAGATGGAAGGAAGAGAGAAGGAGGAAGACTTCCCCGAGGCGTCAGTGAAGAGCTGAAGGAAGACAGAGGGTCGGAGCCAAAGTTTCACGCACACAAGGGAGGAGAAAGTAGCCAAGGCTGAACTCCCGGGAGTCGAAGGCAGTGGAAGGAGGAGGGGAGGAGGTGGCAGTGCCCCACCTGCCAGGCTCTGGCGGGTGACGTCCCCACCCCCGACGGTCCAGACCATAGGACCACACCCGCACAGGTGCGCCGTGCCCTCCATCCTCAGTCAAGACCCGAGCGGTGTGGGGCTCAGGTCCTCACTAGCTGCTGGAACGTGGCTCTTTCTGACCCCCAGCCCTGCAGCTGGAGTCCCCTAATTGTCACTGAGCCCTGGCCCCTGTCCTGCACCTCTGTGTCGGACCTGCCCTGGGCCCCACGTGACCAGAGCTCCTGTCTTGTTCTGCAAGAGCCTCTTCTAGACAGTAGCTCCACCCTTGACCCCACGCCTCTCAGCCTCCGGGTTCATGGACTGTCCAGTGCTCACCATTTACCTGCCCGCCCGGATGACCCTTTAAGAGCACCTCACGTGCCAGCAAGGTTGTGTGGTCTCGGCCGAGTCGCACGGGACCCTCTGCAGCTAAACCACTGAGCCTCGGTCATTCTCAGGCGTGTGGAAGCCGTGTCAGACATTGTCCACCTTGACCGGGACTGATGGCAGTTGATGCCTTCAGGACGTGGGTTTCTCGCTTGCTGTGGGAACGCCCACGATGGATAAGGGGGGAGCCAGCATTCACAAGGGGTGAGTCGGCGGGTGTTTTACTGGAGTGGCCGCGCCCACGGTGACACACAGGGCCGCAGGGCATCTGCGGAGAGGAGGCATGATGGGCGTCATGTCTGTACTGCCCTGTGCTTTCTGCGCCGTCTTGAAAACACCCCTCTTCCCTCTGTGGTTCTCCTTGCCTGCTGTTAAACGCCTCTCTCCATCTTTGTGTCCCAGGGTCCGGTGCAGCACCCAGCACATGGTAGGGGCTCCAGGTTTGTAGAAATGATGGGTCTGTGTCCTTTGTCCCCGTGTCTCTGTCTGTCCCCCCAGCCCCCTCACACACACACCCCCCGACTTTTTCTAATGAAGGTATTTTCTCACCTGTTCGGAAGCATCTGGGAAGTCACTGACATTGCAACCAGAGACTGGCGTTTGAGTCCTGGCTGAGATAATGATCTCTCCCGAGACAGCTGGTATTTAGCTTGTCCCGTCTACTCCTGCTGATTGTAATTGCAGCATTCGCGATTTCACACTATTCTTAAAGCCGCAGTCAGGAGGTTCTGAGCGGTCACAAGGGAGGTGCGCCAGCCTCCTCACTTTTTATTAAGGTTACAAAATAGAGGATGGCATATTCTGGAAGTGTATCTGCAAACTCTTGGAGTTGGAAAAGAGTCCGTGTGTCGTCGGCTAAAACTGCAGGGGGCTTCTCAGGGTGCGGGCAGGTACGGACGCACCGCCTTGGCCGTCTGAGATGTAGCGGCTTCTGCGACGAGCCTCACTGCGAGGGCCTTGAATGCGCCTCCGGAGCGCGCGCCGTGCTGTTCCATGCTGTTCCGTGTGGTGGGAACAGTTCATAGGATCTTCCTGGAATCAGGATATGCCTACATTTACAGCTGGCTGGTCAGCGGGGGCTTCCTGAAATGCAGTGTGATAACCCCTACCGGGAGGTTAAGAACACACACCCCACAGTCCGAAGACCCTGTTCAGGTCCCAGCTCTGGTTCTCACCGGCTGACTGTGGTCAGACAAGCGACCATGTTTCTCTCAGCTTCAGTTAAAAAACAGGGGTTGGGGGAGCTACGTGTCCACTTCACGGGGATGTTAGGGAGGAAAACATGGCATCTCAAGTTTGTAAGAGCTTAGACTAAATCCGACACGTGGCAAGGTCACACAGCCGCACTGATGTTTTAAGAAATATAAGTTACGACTTCCCAATTGAACCAAGCAGCTTTTTCTGACTGCTCTGTGCCCAGCCCTCCTCTGAGCAGTGTGGAAATTAGACAGTTAAATGAGTCCCAGGCTGTCCTCGTTAAGCACTCACATCTAGTGACTATGCGGGCAGGATAAAGAACCTGTGGATCCGGAGCGGGGAGAACGGAGGGAGAGAGGAGGGAAAAGCGGGGCGGGGGTTCACATAAAATGCGCCGTATTCACAGAGATGAACTGGGCACGCGTGTTCGCCCTTAGAGTAAAAGGCACAGGATGTTTTTAATCACCCGCAAAGAGTTCTCCTGTGTCCTCTCTTTTATTCCGGTCAAGTGTGCAGAGCATGAAATTTACCGTTTTAACCGCTTTTAAGCATACAGCTCTGTGGCATCAAATACAGTCACGCCACCTGCGACAGCTGTCCCTCTGCAGAACCTTTTGCACCTTTCTACACTGGACCTCTGTCCCCCTTAAACGCTGTCGCCCTGTCCCCCTCCCGCGGCCCCTGGCAGCCACCTGCTGCCTGCTGTCTGTGACTGTGACTGCTCGAGGGGCCTCGCACCAGTGGGGTCACAGGCTGTTTGTCCTTTTGCTGCCCATTTCCCTGAGCGGAGTGTCTTCAGGGCTCCTCAGTGTTGTAGCACTTCCAGGATGTCCTTCCTTCAGGATGAGTCATATTCCCTTGTATGTTTATACCGCCTTTTATTTATCCACCCATTGGTTGGTGGACCCTTGGGTTGCTGCTGTGAACAGTGAATGCTGCCGTGAACGTGGGTGTGCAAATGTCCACTCCAGTCCCTGCTTTCAATTCTTTGGTTCCCAGAAGTAGATCCTACGGGAATTCTGTGCAGTGCTGGGAAACCCCCGCACCTGCTCCGCAGCGGCTGCAGCATTTTACGTTCCCCCCAGCAGTGCGTAAGGGTTCCGGTGTCTCCACATCCTTGCCAACACTTGCTATTTTCAATTTTTTTTTTTTGATAATGGCCATTGTAATGGATGTGAAGCGTTATCTCACTGTGGTTTTGATTTGTATTTCGCTAGTGATTAGTGCCGTTGATGGGTTTGTTGTCCGTTTATGTATCTTCTTTAGAGAAATGTCTACTCAGCTGATTGCCCGTTTTTAATCGGGTTGTTAGTCTTTGTTGTTGAGTTACAAGAATCCTTTATACATCCTGAGCATTAATCTTTCATTAGACACGGTTGGCACATGGCTTCGTCCGTCTGTGGACTGCCTTTCCACTCCGCCCACAATGTCTCTTGAGGTACAAACATTCTTAATTTTGAGGCAGTCCATTTTACCGTTTTCTTTTGGTGTCCTAGCCGAGAAATCACGGCTAAACTCAGTGTCAGGAAATGTTTCCTCTGTTTTCTTTGAAGAGTTTTGTCGTTTTGGCTCTTATGTTTGGTTCCTTGATCCATTTTGAGTTCGTTTCTGTAAATGGAAGAGGAAGTGTCCAGCTCAGTTTGTTGCCTGTGGAGACAGTTTTCCCAGCACCACTTGTTGAAAAGTGTATCTTTTCCTCGCTGAGTTTCACACCCTTGTTGAAATTCATTTGAACATACATTCACAGTTTATTTCTAGGATCTCTCTTTTTTGCTGTTGGTCTCTGCCTGCCTGCACGTGAGCACCACACGGTTTTGGCCCCTGCAGCATCGTGGTAGGTTTTGGAGTCAGGAAGGGTGAGACCTTTACCTTTGTTGTTTTTCAAGATTGTGTTGTCTGTTTGGGATTCCCTGAGATTATTACATATGAATTTTGGATTCATTTTTCTACTTCTGCAAAAAAAAAAATCACTGGAGTGTTGATAAGGATTGCACTGAAGATGTAGACGGCTTAAAGTAGTATTGAGTAATATCCTAACAACATTAAGTGTTTCAACACATAAACGTGGGATGCTTTTCCATTAATCATTGTCTTTAATTTCTTTCAGAAACATTTTGTCGTTTTCAGTGTATGAGTCTTTCACCTCCTTGGTTAATTTTATTCCTGGTATTTTTAATGTTATTACTAATTGAATTGTTTCTTAATTTCCTTTTCGGCTTGTTCATTGTTCATGCACAGAAGCAGAACTGATTTTTATGTGTTGATTTTGTTCTCTAATTTTGCTGAATTCATTCATTAGTTCTAACAGATGTCTTGTGGAATCATTAGGGTTTCTTGCACGTGAGATTGTGTCCTGTGCAAATGGAGTTAATGTGACTTCTTTCTTTCCCAGTTTGGTTTCCTGTTAGATATTTTTCTTGCCTTATGGCCCAGCCTAGGACTTCTAGTACTGTACGAATAGAAGTGGTGAGAACAGATGTCCTTGCTTTGCTCCTCGTATTAGAAGGAAGTCTAGTTCTTTATCATTGAGTACGATGTTGGATATGCATATTTCATGTACAGCCTTTATACTATCGATGCAGTTTCCTACTATTTCTAGTTTGTTGATTTTTATCACAAAAAGCTGTTGAATTTTGTCAAATGTTTTTTCTCCATTAATGAAATGATTTTTTTAAAACTTCATCGTGCTAATACGGTGTATTCGTTGACTGATTTTATGTGTTCAACCATCCTTGAATTCCAGTAATACATTTTACTTGTTTCTGGTATATAATCTTTTAATATTCTGTTGAATTCAGTTTGCTAATACAGTTGACCCTCAAACATCACAGGTTTGAGCTGCATAAATCCACTCACACATGGATCTTTTTCAATAGTAAATACTCCTGTACAACAGGATTGGTGGTTGGTTAAATCTGCAGGTGTGAAACTGCTGATAACCAAACCTTGTATGCAGAGGGTTGGCTGTAAATTATATGCAGATTTTCAGCTACAAAGAGGGTCAGCACCCCTAACTCCCACGTTGTTCAAGGGTCAACTGCATGTTCTTAAGGGTTGTTGCATCAATGGTTGTAAGGGACGCTGGTCTGTAATTCCCTTTTCTTGTAGGGTCTTTCTCTGCCTTTGGTGTTAGGATAATGTTGGCCTCATAGAATAGGTTCAGAAGCGTCCCCTCCTCTTCAGCTTTTTGAGAGAGGGTGAGGATGACTGTTCTTAGTTGCTTGAGTGCTCGGTGCGATTCATCAGTGAGGCCGCTGGTCTTGGGCTTTTGTTTGTTGGGAGATTTCTGATTTCTGATTAAGTCTCCTTACTAGTTATATGTGTGTCCAGATTTTCTGTTTCTTTATGACTTGGTTTTAACAGGCTGTGTTTTTCTAGGAACTATCCGCTTTGTTTAAATTGTCCAGTTTGTTAGCATGCTATGGTTCAATGTTCTCTCTTACAGTCTCTTCCATTTCTGTAGTGTCCCTCTTCTCATTTTTAAAAACATTTTATTTGAATCTTATTTCCTTCTTTTCTTAGTAAATCTAGCTAAAGGTTTGTTAATTTTATTAATTTACTCAAATAACTAATTCTTGGTTTTGTTGATTCTTTTTTTCTCTTTTCATTTTCATCGATCTCTGCTCTAATCCTTATTATTTCCCTCCTTCTGTTAATTTTGTGCTTAGTTTGGGTAGCAGTCCAGGCACAGCTGTCTCCAAATGGCACTGCCCTGCAGATGGGTAGAGCGAGGGAGAATAAAAACACCGCGACATTTCGTGTCATTCTAAATGATGCTTTTTTTTTTTGATTGGGCATGTGCTCGGGTTCTGTAATCTTTGACTGATTTCCAGAGCCCCTGTAAAGTTGTTTTTTCAGTTTCTAGTTGTTTGTTTCAGGTTTCTATGGGTAAACAGAGGCCTTGAGCTTCCTGGGCTGCCATCCTGCTGACTTTTCTGCTTTGCCCTTTTGAAGCCAATCTTCCAGCTCGAGGCAGACATCAGTCTCCTTTCTGATACCAGAGGTTAATTTTGTTTGTTCTGTAATTTCATACAAATGGGATAACACTGTAGTATACAGTGCTCCTTTATATCTGACCTTTTTCCTTCAGGATAATGGGTTTGAGACACACGCATGTCATTCATGTAGGTCACCCCCTGTAACTGCCCAGTAGTATTCCTTTTCATGGCTGTACCACGACTTCTCTTCCCATTTACTTGCTGATGGATATTAAGATTGTTTCTAGTTTGGACTCTTATGAATTAAGGTACAAATAATATTTGAGTATAAGTCTTTATAAGGAAATGTATTTTCATTTTTCTCAGGAAATGCCTAGAAATAGAACTATTGAGTCATATGATATGTGTAGATTTAACTTTAATAAAACAGCCAGACCATTTTCCAATGTTATTACACCAATTTTCATCCCCACCAGTAATGTCTTAGGGCTCCAGCTGCTTCAAAGTCCCAACTTTTGGCATTATAGCTCTTTTTAGTTTAGTTTTTTTTAATTTTTAGCCATTTTATTGAGTAAATGAAGTAGTGTGCCACTTGTAAAACTTAACTTTGCATTTCTGTGGGGGTTAATGACATTCAGCATCTTGTCATGTGCTTTTCACATTGGCCAGTCATATATCCTCCCATAGACCATGGGTGATTGATGTATTTATCCATCCATTCATCCAACAAGTGTTATTGAGCACTATATGCCGTGTACTACTTTCCAGGGAGTCATGTAGAAGCAGGGTTGCAATGGTGAGCAAAAGAGACCAAACCTCTGACATCATAGAGCTTACATTCTGGGGCAGACAGACAAATACTAAACATGATAAGCTCACTGAAATAGGATATAATGGTATGCAGAGATGTGTGCTCTGAAGAGTAATGAAGGAAGGAAAACTGAACCAAGACAGACAGGAGGCTCCGTTTCTCCTTCCTGTGGCAGGAACTACTTGTGTGATGAAGTGGCATTTGAGCAGAAAAGTGGCCAGAGTGCAGGGGTGATGTGGGCATGTGCCTGGGGGAGGAGTTCCAGGGGAAAGGAACGAGGAGGGCATGTGCTTGACGTGTTCCAAGAACGTTCGGCAGGGGCTGCGGCAGCGTGAGCGGGAGCATGGCGGTGAGGACAACAGAGAGTCGTGGGCTGAGACTCAGGTTGCCGGTCCAGCATATAAGGAGCCTGGAAGTCATCAGTCCCATCCTCACCAGAGAAAAGCTGAACCCACTGACATCAACAATGCTTCTTAGATCCGTCAGAGAACTGAGACCGCAGGACAAACCACCAACCTGAAAACTGAAGGCAGGTGAATACAAGATCACAGTTTATTCTGAGCAGAAACCGAGGCTATTGTCAGACTCCACGAGCAACATTTAAGGGGAAACTGATTGCTCGAGGCTGAGTGTGGCCTGGCTTGGGAAATTGCTCCAGACGGCCGCGCCTTGGGGCGGGTCCCACGGGTCCCACCCGGGGTCCCACCCTTGTGAGTTTGACCTTCGGGGGCCACAGCAGGTTCTCGGGGTGAAAACATGAGAACTGACGGGAGGAGGTCATCATGCTGGGATGCGCCAGAGCACCCTGCTCTCCTTCACAGGAGCCTGCCCTCAGAGAACTTGTTTCGCCAGCATCAAACCGCAGTGGGTTTGCTGGAGCCTGAACCCCTGGGGGAAGTGACCCACCCAGCTCCAGCCTCCTTCAGCCAAAAGGCACGAAACACAGTTTGAAGAGAATGAGAGAGCATGAGAGCCAGACTCAGATGTGGCAGGGATGTTGGAAGTGTCAGGCCAGAAATTCAAAATAACTATGATTAATATGCTAAGGGCTTTAATGGATAAGATGGATGACATGCCAGAACAGATGGCTAATACAAGCACAGAAATGGAACTTCAAAGAGAAAATTTTTTAAAAAAAGAAATGCTACAAAAATTGTTACAGAAATAAAGACTGCCTCCTTGGATGGTCTCCTTGGGCTGGACACGGCTGAGGAGAGAATCAGCGAGCTCCTCTTCCTGCCTGAAAGGCAAAGAGAAAAAGCTGGGGGAAGAAGAACAGAATAGTCAAGAACTATGGGAAAGTTATAAAAGGCATCATGCACATGTAGGGGGAACACCAGAAGGAAAAGAGAGAAAGTAACAGAAAAAATACTGAAACAATGACCAGATTTCTCAAGATTAACATCAGGCCCCAAGCCACAGACCTGGGAGGTTCAGAGCCCCCCGAGAAGGATGTGCGCCGAAACAGCCACACCCAGGCCCGGGCAGTCAAGTGAGGAAACCCGAAGGCAGAGAGTCTAGAAGGAAGCCAGGGGAGGTGGTGGGGAGACACTGCTTGCAGAGGAGCAACAGTAAGAATCATATCAGACGCCTCTTCAAGTGCCGTGCAAGCCGGAGGAGAGCGGGGTGCAACACTCACTCCACCCCCCGCATTTACAGCTGTAATCAAATCATTTGTTCATTATTGCTCACTCGTGCTCTCTCTCTCTGTCTGTCTGTCTCTCTCTCTCAGACACACACACATGCACACACTTTTTTTTTCTTCAAGTGGATGTTAGTTTCCTGAGAGCAGGAATAGAATTTCAATTTAATTGTCCCAAGTGTCTCGTCTGGCACTGTACAAACAGAGCACGCTAATAAATTCTTCTTGACAAGAGGCAGGTAGATTGCATCTGTCTCTCTGTCCTCATCTCCTTTCTGAGCGTGGGTGCAATCCGACATTTGTGTATTTGTGATCAGAACGGAAGTGGCAAGAATAATGAACACAAGCAACTTTTATTTGTGTAATGATTTGCAGTTTGCTCTTTCTGCTCCAGAGAAGTTCTTTTCCAGCCTCTGCTCACATGGCAGGCCTGACTCGTTGTTCAGCGCCCGGCCTCGGATGTTACTTCCTCTGTCAGTCTTCCCTGGTTTTCCTTAGTCCCTTTTGTCTTCATGGTTTCCAAGCTTCGCAAACCCGGCTCTGCATCACAGTGACCCTGGAGGACTTTTTAGGATACAGATCCCTGTGTCGGCCACAGACATATGGAAGTAAGAACGCTGAGACACATACTCAGGAATCTGATTCTCCTGCAATCAAAACTAGTTCTGTGCAGCAGCCTTTGGAAATGCTGCATCTGGTCTCCGTAGTGCTTCCCGCAGAGCAGGCAGAGGGAGTAACCTGGCCTCCCCTGACTCTCTCATCACTTGGGTATCACCAACCGTCACGTAATCTGTGAAGTTCTCCAGTAGAGCTCACATGGGTCTCCATTCACAGGACTTAAGGGTCAAGAAGGCAGTGAAAATGTCATCTCTGGTGTTCCTTGTTTTGAGTAAAACATAATTTTTTGCCTTAGGTTTTTTTCCCTTTTTTGTTAAGATTTATAAAAGCCCAGTTAAACTATTTAAACAAAAAAGTAGGCTTTGTTATAAGCACAGTGGAACCCAGGAGGAGCACAGAACTTTGACTTCTGAAAGGAGGGAAGCCACTCTGTCATCTGCCTCTTTCCATGCGGCCACATGGTCTTTTATTCCAAAAGTTGGAACCTTTCCACCATGTCTGCTTTCTTTGTCTCTTTACCAGTCAGCTTCCTCCATTTCCATGGGGCGAACGATGGCCATCCTGCGTCTTCTCAGCTCGCTGGTTCTCAGCTCAAGCTAGCTCCCACTGATTGTTCCCCATTTCCAAATTTCCAGGAGATAAATCGGAGTGTCTCAGCTGGGGCTGAGTGTCTCTCCCTCATCCAGTCAAGCCACGGTTGGGGTCGGGGTAAACGTTTCAGATACGCTGCTTTTAGTTCCCAGTAACAGCACAGCAGGGGAAGCGTGTAAACAGTGGTATTACTTACGGTCTCACTTAACGAGGATGCTGGAGGCAGGCACTTTCACGATTGGTTTCCATCAGCTGAAGTGCTGAGGTCATCACCTGTTACGGCTTCGACAAGGCTGCAGCCGCTCCAGACATCACATTCTCATACAGCAAAGTCTAACGTAGCCATTAAGGACGCTCTTTAAAGCATTTCCCAGAAGCTCTCTCCTCGCAGGTTTCCCTGTGGGGTCGCTGGCCAGGATCACAGGACACGCCTAGTCCCTGGATGGAGGAGTGGGCTTAGGAAGTGGGCTTCTGGCTGTTTTAGCCCCTCTAGTGAGAGGCAGGCTCTGTCCCCAAGGTCCGGGCGGGCAGTTGCTGCTGGGCTGGCAGGCAGTTATGTACGCGGTGCCCGTGGCACAGACGCGGCTCCCTGCGGTGGGGGGAGTGGCGGTGGAAGCGGCGTGCGCGGAGTTCCCAGAGCATGGCCGGTGTGGCCGCGGTGGGCCCCCCGGGGCTTGCTATGGGACTTAATTCGCTTGGGTTAAGGGACAACCCGGCAGCGTGCGTCTGGCTGCTCGCCGGGCCAGGCCAGCCTGCTGGGAAGGCAAGCACTGGGGGGCTCACTCTGCGTGGTGGCGCATGTCTGAACCCGTCCGCACCTGGAGGGCAAAAGCCAGGAGGGACCGAGGATGAGGGCCAGCGAGGGCGGGGGGGAGGCTTCCGCAGCCCCTAGCGCTGGAGTCAGGAAAGGAACCGGCCTCGGGGGAAGGAGGTGGCGGAGGAAAAACCTTGATGGAGGGAGAGAGCCAAGTCCCGCGGGAAGAAAGCCTCGGGGAGGACGACGCGCCCGTGCGGCGCTTCTGGGGCTGCAGGGTCAGAGCGCAGCTTCGTGAGTCGAGCGGGGGGACGAGGCCGGCCGGCGGGCGCCGAGGGGAGGCAGGTGCGGGCGGGAGGCGCGGGCTCGGCGAGGCCGGCCGCGTGCGCGCCGCTCCCCAGGCGCCCCGCTCCCGAGGTCGGTTATTTATTTGTTTTGTGAGGGCACCCAACAAAGTCTAACCCGGATAAATCCAGTTACCCGCGTTTTGCCTTCAGGGAGCGCGGAAGATTAATGGTGGTCTTTTGGCAGCGGCGTAAAAATAAATAGGTGGTCGTAAGAGGGAGGCTCGTAAAAGGAGCGGGCATCCCAGACCGCCGGCTCGCGGGGGCCCCTCTCGCCGGGGGCCCTCTCGCCGGGGGTCCCTCTCGCCGGGGGCCCTCTCGCCGGGGGTTCCTCTCGCGGGGGTCCCGGCTCGCAGGGGGCCCGGCGCCTGCAGTGCTGGGAACCTGCGGGCAGCTCCTCCTTCGGGGGGAGTGGGATGGGTCCCAGAGACCCCCTCCTGTGCCCCCAGCAGTCCCGGAACCACGCGCTGAGCCCGAGCACAGACCCCACCCGTCCACGCTGCCCGCCCGTGTTCCCGCTCTGCCTCCATCTCCCGCCAACAATGGAAACCGACCAAGGGTTCCCCAGGAGCTGCCTCCCTCTCTCCCTCCCTCCCTCCCTCCCCCCGAGGGTCTTCACGCCGCCCTGGGCAGTGCGCTGACAGTTGTCATTTCCCAGCCTGAGCTGGGGGGCAGGGCCTGAACCCCCTTCTCCCGACATCTCCTTCCGCCGTCGTGCGCTCTTCCCTGTTCGGCTGGTGGGGAACCATTTTTGGAAACATTAACTCAGGGACAGCAGCGCACGTGGGGCACGTGCCGCACACCTGCTGGCGGCCTGGTTGCCCTTGATGGACGGGCCCAGGGGGTCCTGCAGAAGGAGGGGGAGGGGGGCGCTGCCCGATGGCTCCGTCTCCTTCTGTGTGTGCGGTTTTGTCTGGTTAAGTTTCATTGTCTGAAACCCCCCAGCGTCTTCCCGGAATAGATTTTGGCTCATGAAATATTTCTTCCAAAATGGCTTGCTTGATATTCACACATTTGGCTTTTTTTAAAATGTAATTATTTTTATTGAGGTATAATTCACATACCATAAAATTCACCCTTTAAATTGTACAATTCAGAGTTTTAGTATATTCACAGGACTGTGCAGCCATTGCCACTCTCTGACTCCAGGACATTTTCATCCACACAAAAAGACAGATGTCAGCGGCCTCCCCAGCACCCCCAAAACTCCAGTCCCCTTTCTGTCCCGGGGAATCAGCCTGCTCTGAGCATTTCATTCACATGGGTTCATTCAATACACACACCCTGCTTTTGACTTCTCCTTATTCATTCTTTATTTATTTTGTGTATTTTTATTGAGGTACAGTCAGTTTATAAAGTGTCAATTTCTGGTGCACAGCGTTGTGTTTCAGTCATACATGTGCACACATGTATTTGGTTTCATATTTTTTCCTTGTAGGTTATTACAAGGTACTGAATATAGTTCCCTGGGCTGTACAGTAGGGCCGTGTTGTTTATCTGTTTTCTATACAGTAGTGAGTGTCTGCCCACCTCGGACTCCCAATCACTCACTCCCCCTCTCATTCGTTCCACAAACGTTTTCTGAGATTCTGTCCTGGTTCCAGCGTTTTGCCGGGAATGGTGAGTGGAGGTGAACAAACAAGGTGCTTGCCTTTTTAAAAGCCCATGGCTTTGAAGGGGCGGGAGACAGAAGCCAGCCGTTCAGCACGTGACAGTGGGTCCTCATGGCCTCTGGAAAGGCGCATGTGTGTTGTCCGGTTCTGCTTGATTCTGCCGCTTCTGTTGGACCAGTTCTCATGCCCAGGACTGGCCCCTACGCTGGAGAGACTCCCGTGGCTGCAGCCCGTTGCCCTGGGGCCCAGCCGTTCCCCAGTAATCCCAGCCCACTCCTGGGAAGCAGCCTTCTCAGAACCCTCCTCCTCACCTCTTCCACGTGGGTCCCCAGACTTCGGCCAGGATCAGCATCGTCTGGAGGGCTTGTGAAAACAGACCCGGGGCCTCGGGGCAGAGCTTCCGATGCCGTAGGCGGGCAGGGGGGTCTGAGGTTCTGCATTTCTGACCAGGTCCCTGGGGATGCTGACAGGCACACTCCGAGGGCTGCTGCCTTGGAGCCG
This sequence comes from Camelus ferus, assembly GCF_009834535.1. NCBI lineage: Eukaryota > Metazoa > Chordata > Mammalia > Artiodactyla > Camelidae > Camelus > Camelus ferus. The sequence continues at coordinate 1,398,519 of NC_045728.1, forward strand.
TCCTTCCCCTCAGTCTGTCTTTGTCCTGGTCGTCAGCTCATGGACTGATCCCTTCAGAGCTGAGGGGCTGCTTCTCTCTGTCATCTCTTACCGAGGACCCACGCCCTGCGATTAAACCCAGGCTCAAAGCTTAAGGCTCAGAGGACCACCTGCCCCTTCTAGTCTCAAACGTTGCCTGTGTCTGGGCCTCCTGGTCTTGTCTGATGCTGGCTCAGCTCCTATGTTCTGGACCTGCCGCTGTGCATGTCTGCGGGGTCTGCCTACCGAGCATCTCACCAGCACCCACAGTCAGCTCCGAGGCCCAGGCCAGCCTGGCTGTTTTCTCCTGCAGCTAGCTGGGGCAGGACACAGCCTGTGTCCAGAGACAGGACGCAGGTCGAGTCGAGGCGCCTTTGCCATGTTCCTACACACAGCTTCCTGTTTCGTGAGGTGGATACATGAACACACATGACAACGCGGGCAGATCTAGGTTGAGAAGGAGGATACGCCAGTAGACACCTCTTCTGCCTTCGTGGTTTAAACGCTCTCGTGAGCCTGCTTGGACGACGGACAGTGGTCATGGAGCCGTCGTAAAGAAGGTCTGAGATGTTAGGAATTTAGAAAGACCAGCGTCTTCCGCTAAATAGACCAGACGACAAGACTGGGTTATTGGAGAAGCTGTCAAGCGGGCTTAACCGACTTACAAAAATAAAGCGAAGACCCCTGACTTTGACTGACTCATTTTTATTTTTACAAATGAATATTCTCACGCACCAGGGCAAGCACACCGGCTCCAGTTTATTTGACGCTCAATAGCAGGCAAGGCAAAGCGACGCTGGGGGAAGGCAGTGTGGTTGCCTAGCGGTGGGGGGGGGGGCGGGTTCTGAGGGTCCACGCCTGACCCCTGGCGTGAGGGGCCTCGGCATCGCGGGGGAGCGCTTTCCCCTCTGCTGTGGCTGTGGGGACGTGGATGCGTGTGTTTAAAACGCACTGAGCTGAACTCGAGATCAGCTTTATGTGCTCTGCTTTGTGAATGCTGCACTTTGATAAACAGAATACTAAATAAAAGTGAGGCAAGTGGCTTAAAAAGTAAATGTTTAAAAAATAGCACTGTAGGCAAGGAAAAAGGAGCTTTAGTTCATCTAATTAAATTAGCAAATAGAAGATTACAGTGTAATCTTTTATCCTATTATGAGATTATCTTCAAGACCAGTGACAGCACTAACCCTCATAAACTAGGAAAACATTGAAACAACACAAATGTCCACTCCACACAGGGATGGGCTGGAAGCGGACGCGCTTCTCTCCACCGCCGTGGACTAGCTTGTGTCACACCTGGAACGTCAGGGGATCTACAATCTCATTTAATTCATTCCAGGGTAAAGGTCTGGGAGTTGGAAATGCTCTGAGTGGGGCCATGATTCACATTACCCACCCCCACTCCCCGATACTCTCGCCCCCACCCCTCCCCCACCCCCAGCACCCCCACCATCACCCCACCCCCCCACTCCACCATCACTCCCACCCCATCCCCACCTCCATCACCCCACCACCCCACCCCATCCCCAACTCCATCATCCCCCACCCCTCCACCCCCACCATCACCCCCACCCCCACCTCCACCATCTCCATCACCACCAACACCCCCACCATCACTCCCACCCCCCTCACCTCCCATCACCCCCACCCCCCCACCCCCACCATCATCTCCACCCCCCCACCTCCACCCCCACACAACACCTGCCAGACTTGGCAGAGATTGACGTGAGCAGCCGTGTTCTCCACACAGTAAGGAAGTTAGGCAGGTCCAGGGCAGAGAGGTAAGCTCTTCACTCACACTCCAGGGAAGGGTTTTGGCTAACCCAGTCCCGGGTGCCGGGGCAACACGGAAGTCCGCAGCTTCTAGACCCAGAAGGTCTTTAGCGCAAACCAGGCGCCCCAGAGCTCGCTGAGGCTTGGCTCCCTCCCACGCTCCCCGGAGCAGCTCCGGGCTCTGGGCTCCGCCAGCTGTGACCCCTTGGTCCAGGCTCCCCTTCAGGGGCAGCAAGTCTCTCTGGGGCCCTGGAGACGAAGGAGCAAGGCAGGCCAAGCGGGAGACGCGCTAACTACCCTGCCGTTAGCCAGCAGGAGTGCACACGTCTGGTGCCCAGCCTTAAACTTTAATCGATAGATATTAATTAACAGAGAGAACAGGAACTGCCTTATTCAATCAGCAGAGATGAAACAGGTCGGAGCTGCTGCCAAATGCTAATTGTCAGCGGATGGCCCACACGGCTCCCGAGGGTGCGCAGGCACGCCCTGGGGGGATCGCGCGCCCCCAGTGCCTGCCGCGGTGTTAGGTCCTCGTTACGGTGTCTTGGTGATCAATCGGGCTTTTGCGTAGGATATTGGTCTAATTAACTCCACGTCGACACTCAGGAGCCAGCCCCGCTGGCCGCAGGTGATGGGTTAGCTACAGCGGCTTAGACTTGGTTATGGGGGTCGGGGCTCACTCTGCGCCCTGGGGGCTCGTCTCCAGGGTCCAGGGTCCGGAAAACAACTTGGGGTCTGATAAAATAAATAGTGTATGAATGAGAAGACTAACGCCGCCTTGGTTTCACACTAACGTCCCACCTACGGGGAGGGTCCGGTCTCTGGTCTCCCTTGCTGGCCACCTCCCCCGCTCGTGGCCATCGTTGTGGAGGGCGGAGGCCGGCGGAGGGGACGCACTCTCTGCTCTCCGCCCCTACGGAGTCTCAGGCAGCCTTCTGAGAGGTTCTCCCTGCGTGAGCCTTCACGGGCTGGCTCTCCCCTTCTCTTCCACCATCTCACACCTCTCCATCCATCACTTTCCTTCAGCCCCAGGAGGCCTGAGTATAGGTTTACTTTGCGGTGCATCTTCTTTTAATGGGTGTGTGTGTTTACTGGAGGCCCTGGGGTGGGAGCCCAGGCCCCCGTGTGTGCTCAGTGCGCGCTGCCGCTGCGCTGTGCCCTCCCCACGTTGTGCTGCGTCTTCTTTCTCCTGCTCGCTCTGTTGTCTGGATGCCTAGATGGTGCTGAAGTTTCTCCGTCTTCACGGCTGCATCCGGGGATTCAGTGATGTCCTTGACTGTCCCGAGGGCTGGGGTGTGACCAGTAGGAGGAGAGTGGCCACGTAGCTCTGGCTTTCACGTTTCACGTTGGCGTGGCTGCCTGGGCTGTGGGAGCCCAGGGTCACGGAGAACTGGGCCCCGGGAAGGGGGCTGCCAGCACGAACGCCCGGTAACAGGGCCTCTCTCTCGGCAGTGATGTCTTCGTATTGGTGCTGTTTAAATTCCCCGTTTGTAGTATCCTTTCTCAAAAAAGAATAAGGAGTCTTAAATGGGTGTAACGTTATCGTTTGTTATAGGATACGACGACTTACCATGATAAATTAAAAGCTGGTAAGACTTCACCTCGTACTGCAATAAAAAATAAATGGAAGAGAGGTCAGGGAGCTGAGTATTAATATAAAAATTAAATTCTGACGGCATCAGGAAAATAGAGTTTTACACGTACACATAATCTTGGGACTGGGGAAACTTTTTGTTATTAAGACGGGAAACCCAAACGCGATGAAGGGAAAGATGGATATATTGATAGATTGGCCTCATTAAATACAAAAGATCCAAACAGAAAAAAAGAGATCATGTACGCTTTTAAAAGGCAAGTGGTAGAGTGGGGGCAAGATTAGCAGTATTTATGACATTAATATCTGGATTAAATAAGGAACAGCTACAAATCACCAACGAAAAGATAAATAACCTGACAGGAAGTAGACAAAGGATATGAATCACTTTACTGAGATAAAACAGAGCGTAAATATGGGAGAAGGCGCTGGGCCTCATGTGTGGCCAGGGAAATACAAATTAAAGCACGAAATACAAATTACCTCTCAAAACCTAACACAAACACAGCAGTCTGCGTCAGCGAGCTCTCGAGGAAGAGGTGATCCGTGGACATCACTGGTGAGAGTGGAAATGGTGAATCTTTTGTAGAAGGCTGTTGAAAGTTGGAAAATTAAATACCTCCACTCCAGCCTCTGGAGGGGATTTAGGGAACTCTCCCAGAGTTAGTCCTGGCGATCGAGCCCCACCCAGAGTGAGGGGCTGCGTAAAGGTTTGGACACAGGCTCGACGGAGACGCTCCACGGCCTGCCCGGCGCGGGAGCGCTCTCGCGGGGAGCCAGGTATCGCAGCTCCTGGGACGGTGGAAACTCACCCGGCTTCCCGGGAGGCCGAAGAGCCAGAGGGTATACGCGTGCACGTGACGTGTGTGCAAAAGGCATGCCCGGGCGCACACGTGCGCACCTGTACCGGTGGAAGGCGGGTCAGAGACGGGCCTCTGAGGAGGAGGATGAGGGCGCGGGGTCCGGTGCCTGCTTCGCTGTGTGAGTCTGCTCGGTGTATGGGACTGGCTTCATGTAACAGTGTCTGTAGAGAGAGAGGCGGGGGTTAGATACACACAGACACACACACACACACACACCCCAGACAAGAGCAAAGCGGAGGCGCAGGCCGCGTGCTTGGCAAGCCCAGAGGGCCCTGGGGCCCCCGCGTCAGTTGCAGCGCCCAACTCGTGAAGAGACGCCGGCCGCTGGGGGAAGCTGAGCGCTGCTCAGACCACGACCGCGGCGCGGCTCTCGGGGGGTCCCCCGGGTCCGCTGGCGCTCCCCTGCTCAGCCGGCTCCTCTCCTCTGGGCCTGGCTCTCAGCCTCCCAGGAGGACCTCGTGCTCTGCGCACTGTGTTCTCACTCAGTGGCTGCTCTGAGGTTGCACAGGAATCGACCAGCCCACAGGCAGTTGGTTCACTGGTCTTGCGAGGAATCTAGATGAAGGAGAACCTGGCGGGCAGCATCTTCGAGACGGAGACCCAGAGGGGAGCCTGCCTTCTGGAACCTTCTGCTTACCCCTCTGTGAGCAATGGGATACACACACTGAGGCATGGTAACTTAGTTGAATTTCAGTTCACTTTTCGACACACGGAAGCAAGAAACTGAATGTCAGTCGTGCATACCTAGCCACGCGGAGCTGTCACCAAGCTCAGCCGGATAAAACAGTGTTGCCTGGCAGTGGGAGGACACTAACATTGCGAAGCTACGGGCGAGCCCGGGTGTGCACCTGGACCAGGGGCCCAGGGTGCCCGCACATCTGAGGCCCGTCCCTCTCACCTCCTTGCAGAAGAGACTGCTGGGAACTTGCTTCGTGAGAGCAGTGAGGTGGATCATATGGCCCCTGGCTCTTTGAGACGATCAGGTTGTCCTTCACACTCCAAGTGGATGTAATTAACTGCGCTGATAGGATGTTGTGCCAATAGCAACGCAGAGAACACCGGAAAATGAGTCAAAAGGATGCCAGGGAAATGAAGAGGGGGTGGGGTGAGGGACCAGCGGAATGTGACAGGAGACTCGCCTGCTCTGGTGTAGCTCGGAGAATGACTTGGGTTCCATCACTTTCTAAAGCAGACATAGGTTTTTGCTGTTGCAAAAAAAAAAAAAAAAAAAAAAGGAAGAAGAAGAAGGTGCATGCCCTCGGTCTTCTCTCTGAGTTGCAGGTTATTTCAAGAAGGAACTGTGGGCAGGGAAGGGACCGCCCTGGGCGGGGGGAGCTTTGGGATTTTCGTCCCGGGACCCCTTCCACCTGCTGGGCTGCCTCACCGCTCTGAGCCGGAAAGTCTTCCTCGTGAAGTGAGGGGCGGGACCGGGTAACCTCAGCCCGTCCTGCAGTTCCCAAGGCCTCTGGTCCTTCAAAATAACAAGTAATCCGCGCAGGAAGACAGACAGAGGGGACGGGAAGTGAATCAAGTTACTCTCGATGGTATCCCGTTAGTCATTTTGTTTCCTGATGAACCATAATCAGAAGTGATATTTGTAAGCAAAATGTACCAATGTTTACTAACGGATCATCATTTGAAGTAATTAAATACAAGTTAATTGATTTCCTGAATAATAAATTTGCTTTCCAGTAATTGTCCTCCATTAATGGATGTGCTCTTATAAGTGTTTTTACTATAATAAGTCATTAAGATTTCCTGAATAATCTCTCCGAGTCATTGATTTTAAGTTACTTTTGCGAACACAGATACATAAGATCTCATAATGTTGCCATGTATCAATTTCAATCAATGTAGCTATGACAGTTTGTAACTTGTTTATGTTTTACTTTTAAATAATAAAGGAAAGGATAGGGAAGAAAGGAGATTACGGTAGCAGGTAAAGCACTTTCCAAGTTGCATAAAACATCTTTCAGGTTGTGTCTTTGGGCAGCTCGAACGGCATCAGTAACCTCTCCCTAACGATTACACTGAGGGTCGGTTGAGATTATAAACATGCACGCATCAGGCTGTCCCTGACGTGTATTTGGCATCTGGTGAGGAGTTGTCTGCTCATTTGTTCATTTGTTTCCAGAAGGCCCTCAGATGATGCAGCGTGGATTTTACCCTCTGGGGAGTCGCTGAGAGGTTCTAAGCAAAGCCGTGATGTTTTAACAGATTACTCTGGCGGCAGGGTGTGGGAGGTGGGGCGCTGTGGGCTGAGGGTCAAGGGCGAAAGCAAACAGCCCAGCCCAGCAGGGTTGTCCGAACAGTTGGTGCAAGAGACAAAGGCGTTAACTGGAGGAACTTCTTGGTGTGTGTAAGGAAAAGATGGTTATTTTGAAAGCTTCCCGAGGTGCTGATTCACCAACCCGGGTGTCAGAGCGGATCTACCGGTAGAGAGAGAATCTGGTCCCCCTTGAGGCCAGCTGCTGGTCCGATACAGGTCTCGATCCTTAACCTCGTAAGTGCGCATCGGGCGATTCAGTGCAACCTCTCCTCTTGCTTTTCCTTCTCTCCATCCCTCTCGCGCTTCCCAGAAGCTGCTTCCTTCCAGCTTTCAGAGTGAAATGCGCATAGGAGGTTATTCAAATAAATGAAGAGGGAAGGAGGAAGGGAGGGAAATCATGGAGACCAATAAGCCTCCTGGACAAGATGATGGTGAAGGAACGTTGGCTGCACTGACTCTTGGGTGATCCAAACATAGTAGTTAAAGAGTCATGGAAAAAGTTCTGTGTTTTTAGTTTGTGGCAGTACCTGAAAATGCTAACCCGGCCAACCCGTTGTCTCTGAGATTTTTAAAAGCAATTTTAGAGTTTTTTTTTAATTTCTTATATTTATTACTAGTTTCTAAAGATTAATTTGTGTACATAAGTGCTTTATAAAAATACGCGTTGTCCTGGGGAGTGGGGAGGTACTGGATGGAGGTGTCTGTGGTGGAGACAGCAACGACCCGCAGGGATAAAGACGGCGCTCCCACCGAGCTATGGCGCAGTGCACACGAGCCTCGTCTCCTCTGTGCGTGCGTGTGTTTATATTTAAACTTCTCGTAGTGAAAATACCCAATTCCTCCTTCATGGAAATACTTGTAAAAGGAAGTCATGTGATTAGGAGACAAGTTCTAGCTCCTGCAGTAGGAATTGGTCCCCCACAGACGTGCGTGGAGGGTAGCGATGGAGGAATTTTGATGAAAAGGAAGAAGGTGACATCATCCGGCCACTCCAGGGGACGGTTCAGGGCGGCCGCTGTCTGCGCCCTCCCGGGGTGGAAACCTTGGAATTTCTGGGTGTTATTGTGTAATATCCCTGCATCCAGCCCGGCCACTGGCGGCATGAAATTCCGAGACCATCGGCCGTGTAATGAATGTCACATCTGAAAAGTCGCTGCTCCTGGTCCTGCCGTGGCCTCAGGCAGCTCAGGGGCCAGGCCTGCCCCCGTGGAGCTGGGTGGCCCAGAGTCGCAGCCAGGACCCCGGTGGCCCGGAGTCGCAGCCAGGCCCGCGGGCTGCGTGGGGTGTGCGGCTGAGACTTCCCGGTGTCCCGTGGTCTCAGGAGCTGCCGTGAGAAGAGCTTCCGCTCCGAGGAGGGGGAGGGCCGTCTCTCCCAGGATCTGACAGGCGGCAGTGGCTTCTGTTTTCAGTACCACCTCCCTGGATGGAAATCTCTTTCTCCCTTGCTCACTCCCTGTCTGCTGAATAAAAATTCCCCACACAGGGATGGTTCAAAACATCAATTAACTCTAAAACAATTATTATTTTTTGAAATGCCATTTCATAAGTGTAATAACACTACACAATAATCCAGGGTTATTTAACAGAGCATTTACCCTGAAAACAGTCATTACTCTTGAAACGCCGGAGACTCTGGAGCCTCTTAACGTGAAATGGCAAGTCAGGCAGAAGCACCGCCGCCGGAAACCCCGCCTCCGCTGCGTGTTTCAGCCCAGAGGCCTGGGGCTGTCCCGCCCCTGCCGTAGCCGGGGCGTCGCCTGGGCCCCAGGGCGGCGCTGCGCTGTGTGACAACAGGCACACAGTTGGAGGAGGTGTCCTGTGAAGTGTTTCCCTCTCGAGGTCACCCCCCCTTCCACGGGCATGGAAGTCGGACTGGGTGGGCAGGATGGGACGCTTCCTGCAAGCTCTGGGGAACAGCACGTGGCCCGGATGTGGGCCTCTGGCCTCAGCTGTCTGTGTGTGTGTGTGTGTGTGTGTGTGTGTGTGTGTGTATGTGTGTGTGTCTGTGTGTGTGTGTATGTGTGTGTGTGTGTGTGCATGTGTGTGTGTGTATGTGTGTGTGTGTGTGTCTGTGTGTGTGTGTGTATGTGTGTGTGTATGTGTGTGCAGCCGTGTTTCTTAGGAGAGGGCTGGAGACTTTCACCTTTGTTTTTAGCACCGTCTTGCCCTCTCCTGGGCCCCAGGCAGATGCACTTGAAGGACAGGCCTCTGTGCTTTTCCAAAGGTCCTCTTCCTTCTGCTCCTGTGGTTGGTCTCTTGTTTCCCGTGAACACACCACCGCCGAGGACGGTGACCACCATCATCTTTTTGGAAACAGCTAATCCTGGTATCAGACCCCTGACCCCCAACGATTTCAAGAGGCAGACATGGAGCTTCGAGGAGCTCTGTGGGTTTTGGAACTTGTTTGTTCAGGTTTCTTCTGCTGATGTTTTGGTTTATTCGTTTTTTGTGGTCTGTGATGGGTCAGCAGATGTGCTAGGAATGAAACTCCTAGGGTCAAGCAGACAAGGCCTCGACAGGCAAGGAGGTGCCCGTCTAAGGCGGGCGGTCGCATAGCCGCTTGCTGGACGGCAGCGCTGCTGCCGGTGGGGCCGGGAGATGAGCTGAGAGCGGCCAGCGTGTGGTGAGCAGGTGGTTTACGTGCAGAGGCAGCGTGGGGTCGAGGGAAGCGGGGGATCCCGGGGATGGGGTCCCAGTTCCAAGGAGCTGAATTTCTTGAAGTAGACAAGGAGCAGAGTGGCAGGAGAGCATTCCAGGGCAAGGGGACAGCAGGAGGAATTGCACACGGGAAGGAAGACCCACGGAATGACCGGAGCACAGGAAATGGCTTTTCCTGGTTAGAGGGAGTGATCGAAGATGCCGCTGGGAAAGAAAATACAGGGGTCATACTGTGAAGTGAACCGTGTGCCCCTGTTGAGAGCCAGTGACGTGAATAGATCAGAGCTTTTGAAGTAACAATGGGCGATGACTCCTAAGACGTGTCGGAGGCTGTGCGATGACAAACAGGGAGGTCGGTCAGGAGGAGACTGTTGTCCCGTTCTGGGTGGATTTGGATGGTTTGGACAGGAACGGTCCTTAGTTCTAGGAAGCAGACACATTCCAGGTACCCCGTGCAGAGCTGTCATTGCTGTCACTGCTTAAATAAATGCGACTGTCCTCACATCCTGCACTGTCCGTTTGCCTCGGTCCTCACTGTCCCCTGTTGCACGGCACCCCACCAGTCTCACTCTGGCCCCCGTAGGCATCTGGGGTTCAACCAAGGACATTTCAGTGTGGACACAGAGGAAAGCGATCTCTGTCAGCCACAAGGGGTATTTATAAAAGAGGCAGCGTGCTCCTTTCTGGAAAGATCTGGCTCCATCTTTGTCCTCCCCTGAGTTCTCCCAGCCCTTCACAGGGCCCTGCCTTTTTCTCCTTTCTGTGGACTCAACGCCCTTTCCGACAGTGTTAGGAGAAAAGCTCTCGACCCTCAAGGGTGTGGACTAACCAGCTGCTTCCTGGGAAGTGACTCCTAACGGTAGGTGAGCCCAGCGGAATAGTGTTCCTTCCCCTGGGGCTGGGCCGCCACCAAACAAAAAATTCACGTCACCCAGAAGACTGGATTCCCCCAGCCCAGAGACCCCCTGGAAGCCGTGCGCCCAGGCAGCTTTCCTAGCAAACACTCTCGGGGCTGTTCTGGGGGGACGATGGCCCCTAGGGCTGGCTGTTCACAGAGCCCTAAAGATAAAACAAAATAGCTGTATTTAAAGATTTATTTAAGATGTTTTAAAAATGGAGTAGAACATACATTTTTAATACTGATTGATATTATTGCAAAGCATTCTAATGCGAGGCTACCCCAAGGGCCTCTGCCGGCTGCACAGACGGAATATTCCTTTTCATGCCTCGCAGGAGCCATGCTCCAGCCACGGCGGGTATGTTGAGGAAAGGTGCCCTGCTCCAGGGAGTGGGGGAGGGAAAGAGGCCGACGGAAGGCAGCCGGCCCGGAGGGGGAGGGAGGGGACGGAAGGGACGGAGGTGCGGCGTTGAGCCAACCATGGTGCCCTGCGTACTGAGCACGGTCTGCGTGTCAGGTGGTGCCTTCCTGCTTTTACACACATTCATTCATTTGTCCTCAGAACAACCATGGTGTCATTCCCATTACACAGATGTGAAAAATAAGGCTTGGAAGCCCTTGATAGCTTATCCAAGCTTACGTTGCAAGACCTGTGTCGGAACTGGATTTACCAAGTCAGTTTGACCAAAGACCCACTGTTTTCTTTAAACCTCTAGGTTATCGCGCCTCTATTGAAGTCTTCCTCAAACGAAACCAATCTCCTGAGTTTGCATCGTGAAGGTCCATGTCTCATTGCTCCTCAACCTTCCATCTTCGGAAACTAATTACAGGGCACGGTGGCTACACCGTGGGCTCGGGAGTCCGGTCCCAGCTCGGCCCCGAGCTCTGTGAGACCCTGTGCGCGCCTGGGCCTGTCCCCGGGCCTTGGGGACTGTGAATCGGGTGTGGCGTTGCCACCAGCTCCGTGGCAGTGTTGTTGAAACGAGGAGAAGCGTGCGTCCGGGACTCCCCCAGCGCGAGGCCGCGCCCTGGCAGCGGCGGCCCGGGGTGGGGTGGGGGGGGGCAGCGCTGCCCCTGCGAGCGCTGCCGCGCTATCGGGGGTCCGTCCGGAGCGCTTGTCTGACTGCTGAGCGTTTGGCCAAACTCGGTGTAAGAGTTAGGTCCACAGAAAATCCCCAACTCAAACAAACCTGCCACCTCTGAAGGGGCTCCATGAGACAGGTGCCCCGCGCGTGGCCGTGGTCACGGGCCCTCTGACTGCCCGGGGGGCAGGGGGGGCTGCGAAGTAGGCCGGCCGTGCGGGCAGCTCTCCCCCGGGGGGCTCGGCCTGAGCGCACGGCCGTCTGCGGGCTTCTGGGGTGTCCCTGCTTTTGGATCTATAGAACCGTTAGCCTGGAATCCAAACGAAACACCTGGTCATAACAGCTCAGTCAGCAGGTGGTTCGCCAACAATTTCGAAATCTCAAAGTGATCGTAAGTTCCCAGAGGGGTAGCAGTTGTTGTTCGGAAATAATTCTCCAAATTGCATTTATTTCACAGCAGTCTGCGGCCCCAGATACAAGAGCAATGAGAAGTCTACTCCATTAGACCCCTCGATCAAAAGGGATCTGTCAGGGTGACGTCCATCTGACGGGTCGATGGGGACGGAGGAGTAATTCAGCTGCAGCTGTTGTTGTCCCGGGTTTTGTGATTGGAGGCAGGAAGCTGGCGGTGGGTGAGTGCTGGGCAGTCCAAGGCGTCCGTCCCTCGATCAGATAGGAGCGCATCCTCTTCTGTTCGGGGTCCGTGATGCATTAAAGGCCAGATGATGGGTGAAAAGTGTTTTCCGAGTGGGCAGGTAGACTTCTGCCAGGCTCCAAGAGTCTGTCCGTCTCTTCCCCTCTCCCCACTCCCACACTGCACAGGAGGCCCAGCCGTGTTTGCCAGCCCCAGCAAGACTTTCAAGACTCACGGGCTCTACTGGCCCCTGATGCGGTCACCTAGGGGTATAGATTGGCCTTAGAGCGTAATAGATGGTGGGTCTCCTGGAGCCACGCGGACAGTTTCTGAGTTCAGGGAGAGGGTGCCATCCGTCAAAGGCATGTCTGACCTGCAGTTTGGTACCACTTCCATCAGCCGCTGCGAGTGGCAACCACACACACACACACACACACACACACACACACACACGCAGCCCCCTGTCCCTTCCACGGCAGGAGGAGGAGGTGGACTGGCCGTGCCTGGAGCGGTGAGGGGAGGTCATCCTCTCAGATGTTTCCTGCTTTCCCGCTGCAACTTTGTTACGTCCATCTGGGCCGGGAGACCAGTAATGGGTTGACCTTAAAGCCCCAGTTTATTCCCTACCTCCTCTCTTATTTTTCTCAGTAGTGAGAAATTACAACTCATTTTGAAAAAAAACAAACAAAAAAAAGTCTGTAGTGCTGGGCCTTGTTCTTGTGCCAGAAATCCCTGCAATTCTTAGAGCTGGAAGATGCGTTTGCAGTTGGTTGTGTTGGAGTTGGTCCAGCGGGAGAGACCTGGGGCTCGGGAGGCGAGGGGCTTGCCAAGAGCAGGCTCGGGTTGACGGCCGGCCACACCTCTGACCCGGGGTCTGTCTCCTACCACTGACGCCGCCTTGTAGAGGCCACGTACGTTTGACTGCAGTGTCAGGCTTCTCGGGGAACTGGATGAACAAGAAGAGGGAAATGGCAGCTACTTATTAATAGCGCTCAGTGCGCTCTAGTTCACGGCATAAGTAATGGCCAGAGATCTCCTGTCCTCTGGCCACACGTGGGCAGCCTGTGATGCAGCCTTCTCTTTGTAGCCCAATGAAATGTCTAGGATCTCTTTACGAATTCCCTTTTTCTCCCCCTGCCCGAGGTGAGGGCGTTTGCCTGGTCCTCCGGGCTCTACCACTTGGTTCCTGGCGAGTGGCTGAGTCGCAGACATAGCCCAGGGGCACACCCGCCAGGGGACGGCTGTCTCGCTAAGCACTCCTACGAGCTTCTCACCTACACCCGGCCTCAGGAGGGAGTCCTTTATCTTCCCTTTCTCCGTTCACTGGCTCCTTCCCCAGCCTGATGCTCTCTGGGCTACCAGCCTCTCCTGTGACTCGGTCTGCAGTGAAGAATGGATGGTGGGGAAGGACAGGGGAGCTCCGGTGGCTGGGCCTGCCTGCGTGCTTCCTCTGAGCTGGCCTCCCAGATGATGGCTTTCCACCAGAAATTAACATTTAAAAGTGTCTTCATTTCCATAAGCCACACATCCATCTGCCCCAGACTGGAGCAAAAAGGGGCTACACCACACGCATGGTACTTATACCAGGGGGAGAGGTTCGACTTCATGCCGGTGACTCTTTTTCCAAATGGATTTGGTAGAGGGTTCCTTTAAATGCCACGGTTCCCTTGTGAACCCAAAGTGTGGTTCAGTTTACACATATTTTTCAGGAACACATCTGTCATGTATAAATCAAGATACATTTGAATAATCTACTTGCCAATCCTGAAAACCGTTCTTTCTTTTTTCTTTTTTTTTTTAAATTTATTAGAAAATTTTTTTATTGAAGCCTAGTCAGTTTACAAGGTTGTGTCACTGTCTGGTGCCCAGCACGACGTTTCAGTCATACATACACGTACGTATATTCCTTTTCATATTCTTTTTCCTTATAGGTTACTGCAAGGTATTCAATATAGTTCCCCATGCTCTCCAGTATGAACTTGCTGTTTATCTATTTTATACATAGTAGTGTGTATCTACAAATCTCAGACTCCCCGTTTATCCCTTCTCCTGCCCTTCCCCTCTGGTAACCGTAATTTTGTTTTCTGTGTCTGTGAGTTGGTTTCTGTTTTGTAAATAAGTTCATTTGTGTCTCTTTTTTTTTTAGATTCAAAATACACATAATGTCACATGGGTTAGGGTTAGGGTGTTTGTCTGTCTCTGTCTGGCTCAGTTCACCCAGGATGACGGTCGCCAGGTCCATCCATGTGGCTGCAAATGGCGTCATTTTATTCTTTTTTATGGCTGAGTCGTATTCCTCTTTTTCTTTTGTTGCTCTTTATCGTTTCTCCTTCTCTGCCCCTGCTGACTGTCCTGCTGAGGACGCACAGTGCCCATCACTGAGAAGGACTTTCCCGGGGCAACAGAGCCACCACTGACACGCGTGCAGCACGGGGACTCTGGTGGCCCTTCTTTCAAACCAGGGCTGGGTCTACCTTACCACCTGGTCCCACGCCATGACGGGTGTTTATTGTTTCGAGAAATAAGAGTCTGTTACAGGACAAGCACTAAGATGGGCTAGCTGAATGTCTTATTTGTTTTAATCCTTCAAACATCCCTGTGAAATTTTCCTGTCATGCACTTTAGAAAACTGAGGCTCAGAGAAGCAAGATGATTTTACTTGGTCATCGATTTACTTCCGTAAGACACTGCGTTGTGCGTTTGTTCTGTGAGGTGTGTCTGGCACTGTGTCGTCCACGGGGCCACAGGCAGGGCCCCGGGAACCGGAGGTGGGCTTCAAATATTCACACAGACCGAGGTGCAATTGCAGAGGTGCAGGTGGATTCGGTGGAGGGGTCGGTGCTGGGGGAGGGGGCTTGAAAGCAGGATTTGGCGTCGTTAGGGGTGCGGGGAGAGCTGAGTGAGCGGAGTCAGTCTGGCTAGGATGGCTTCATACAGGAGGGAATGCATACTGCCCTTGCCAGTGCATCAGGGCACGAAGCAGGCAGTGTAGACAGCTCAGAGGAGAAAAAGACCATGATACGGGGGGAGGGGCACTTCCCAGAGCTTCATTTTTTATGAAGCCAAAGGAAGAAATGAACAGGAGTGGGGGAGGGGGTTGTTTGTTTACAGGTCATCCTGTCTGCAGCGTGGAGATGGGACATGAGGGGGCCTGCTGCTCTTGGGGACACCTTTGGGCTGCAGTGCCAGTGTTCGGTTGAGGGGTGATGGTGGCGTGGGCTGCAGTGATGGGTGGAGAGAGAGGAAAGTGTGCAGACTGGAACGCTGTGGAGGTAGAATCAGTAAGACTTGGGGGTAGACTGGACACCAGAGAGGAAAGAAAGGAATCTATCAAAAACTGACACCCAGCTTTTCAGCTGCCTACTGAATGGCTCGGGGGCCCTTCACTGAACTAGCTCAGCAGTGAGACCCAGTTGGGGGAACACACTGTGAGCCCGCCCTGAGCTCCCTTGGACGGGGCTGTTTGGAGTTCCTGCACAAGGGCGCACAGGGCCCGTGGTCTGCTGCTCAGAGGAGGGCTGTGGGCCGCTACTGGGGAGGGGCATGTGCACGGACCAGCGGCGGAGGAGGAGGAAGAAGCCACGAACCCCGGAGTGCTTGGGGCAGAGCTTGGAAGAGCTCCCGTGCTTAGCGGCTCGAGCTCTGGTGAAAGAAAGACAAGGGTCGGCCAACAAGTGAACATGAAAGCGAGACTCCTTGTAAGTGAGAAGCCCAGAGAGACGGTTTCAAGATGACGTCAGCTATAGGAAGGTTGTGCTGTTGCTGTTGTTTTTGTTTTCAAGGATGCGAAAATTAGGGTGTAACCCCGATTCCAGCCTGTTTTCTGCTTATATATCATGTTCTATTCAAAAAGGAGCAATCGACGACAGCAGTGCCAAATATTGCCGGAAATCCAACGGATCTCTGCTTTTAAGAACCAGGAAAGGTCCCTCTCTTTAGGACACACATTGAAGTATCATAAAATTCTTTTACGTCCATATTTCTCTTAATATCTTACATGCCCAGCGTCTGTTCCTCACCCCAAACAGCTTTCCTTTCCCTCGCAACCTGGCAGCGTAAGTTCTCAATTCTCTGCTCTCCTCAGTTTACCTGCGGGATCTACTACATTCTCCTGCAAGGGGAACTCTGTCTTCTCCACTGTGAATTTCGCTATTTCGGCCTCTCCACCTCCTCAGCTCCCATTTAGCCCGTTACTGCTCAGTGGGAGGGTGGGTTCTTTGTGGGCGATGATCCGGGAACAGAAACCCTTGCCTCTTAGGAGAAGTGGAGGAGAAGCCCTAAGAACATCCATGTTTAATAGTCTAGCTTTGCTTTGACATGCATATTCTTCCATGTGGCTGGAAAAGAGTGAGGGGAAATGGAGCTAGCAGGGTTGACACAGTGGGTCCTTGAGCAGAAGGACGGGTGGGACCAGAACACCAGCGAAAGGAGGCTCCTCAAACAGGAGGAAGATGCTCCCTTCACTGCAGCAGGGATGGGGCTGGAGGGCACTGGGAGGGACAGAGAGACCGTCTTTGCAGGCAAAATTTGAAGTTAGCTGGTCTGGATGATGAGTGTCTTTCTTTCAATGCAGCTGCCCTACTCATCCAGCTAATAAAAGTCATGAAGACAGTATTTGAACCAAATTAGTGGAGACAAGATTTTGCCCCAGTGGTCGTTCATTCATTCACTTGTCCAATGACTCAGCAAATTTCCATTGAGCACCTAGTCTGTCCCAGGCCACGTTCTAGACACCGGGGGCATTAGAGTGGCCAAGAGTGACAGAACCTCTGCCCTCATGGGGCTCACATCCTCTGAGCCTGGGATAGAAGGAGACCATTTGCCCATAGACAAAGTCAGTTTCAAATATTGGTAGCTGTTTTAAGGAAAATAAACAAGGTGATGGAAAGAGAGAGGTCGAGATGGGGGTGAGAGCTTTACTTCAGCTGCCAGCGTCAGCGAACACCTCCCTGAATGGTCCATGAGCTCAGAGCTGATGCAGAAGAGGAGTGCCTGCCATAGCTGTGCTCCTAAGATACAGCAACAGTTGTCTTTTAAGTTGGCAGATGAAGAAGCCTAGACGCTCTGAGAAATCTAAGATAATCTTTCCCACACAGAGTTCCAAAACTTAACTGCGACAAGCTACCTTACTTGATTCGTTTAAATGTTCTGAATTATGTAAGAGGATTTCTCTTAAGACACGTAACTCTGGACGTTGCTTATAAATTGCATAATCCTACCGAGTGGGGCAGAACCCAGGTGACATCTTGCTGAGGTGCCTTAAGGGAGAAGGTGAGCGCTGGAGATGCCGAGAGAGCGTTACACCGAGATGATCACCCGGGCCTGACTCCATCTTTCTGGGTCATGTCCTAGGGACCTTTTTCTTTCTTATTCTGAAGTCATTTTATCTTCCTCTTTTGTATGCATCTTTTCCAACCCCGTTCAGTCCTTTAGGGTAAGAAGTTGTGGGTATAAATAAATAAATACCATACTCCAGAAGCTCACTGCTTCTCTCTTCTGCCTCTTCACTTCTCTGATCTCCAAATACACTGATGTGGAGGGCTGCATCTGGCTGGCTGAATTAAAGTTAAAGAACCATGGGATTCTAAAAGGTTGGCTCTTTTTCGCCTTGATCCTCCCGAAGCTGAGCAAGACATTGGAAGGCTGAAGGAAGGCGTTGTCAGTGGAGATGGTTCTGGCAAGAAAGACTTCTTTGAAGTGGAAGATAAAATACTTTAATCAAAACGCTGATGCTTCCAAGAATACCCTGATGTTAGAGTTTCCTTAAGATAGATTCTGGGGCATTATTATTTTTTTTTTTTTTAGATTATAAAAAGAAAAGGGCGTAGAAGGTAGAAAAGGACACTACAAAAGCCCTCAAAGATAAAAAGTTGCCTTGTTAATGAGGGTGGAAGCCTCATCCAGAACCCCTTTCCTAAATTAGGGAATTTGAGGTTTTGCCAGTCTCAGAAGAAAAAGAGAAAGGATTGCCCACTCCTGCCGACTGACGTGGTCGGGGCTGATGTCCACCCCCAGTCTGCACAGCGGCGCTAGGCTGCTCAGGGCGCCTGCAGTTCCTACCGGCGGCGTCTCGGGCGCTGTGGCTGTGTTGGCTCGGACCGGCCGCATCCCCATGGGCGCTGAAGCGTGGCGTCCTGCCGGCCCCCTGCGAGACCGCCGCCCCTCTGCGCGCCAGCAGAGCAAGGAGAAGCCCTGGAGGAGCCAGAGGACACAGTGTTGTTGACAAGACGTGTTAATGCCAGCGACACCCCGGGCGCTGGCTGCTGGGAGGAAAGTCCTGTCCTGGGAACCATCGAGAGGGGAGTCTCCTGGTTCTGCTGCGCCCTTTGCTGCTGGCCACTTTAACCATTCGGTCGCCATGTCTCCGAATGAGAGGGCAGGTGCTCGCGGAGATGCCCGGGTCCTCGGCGGGGAGGAGGCAGTGCTGGCATGCTCGGCTGTCGCTGTGCACCCGGGTGCGGCGTCTCCTCCAAGGGAAGAGTCTTCTCCGCGGAGTCAGAGCGCCGGCCTGTCGAGCGGCTGCGGGCTGTGGCTGCTGGACACTGGCAGTGGGCGGACCCTCACCCTTGACCGTCCTGGGCGGCGGGCGTGGGGGTGAGACTCCAGAGCAGCAGGGTCCGCGTCGCTGCAGCCGCTGCCCCCTTCGCCCAGGACGTAGCGGGAGTCGTCTCGAGCGGCTCCTCTTTCTTGGTCTGTCTGTCCTTGAGGATTTCTTTGAAATGGCGTTTCAAGCCGGGGTCCTGAGGCAAAGGGGCAGGTGCTCTCTCTGAGCCCTCGGAACCCACCCGCTTTCGTTCTCACGTGGTCCCCCTCCCTCTGAGCCGGGACACGCCCGGGAAAGCCGTCTCCACCTGCCAGGCGCCCTGTACAGCTCGACGCTGCTCTCAGATAAAGAAGTAAAACGTGTGATTTCTCAGAGTTTAGGACTGATTTGTCCTTTTCATCTATTCTGACATGATTTAATGTTCCAGAACTTGTAAAGGGAACAGATATTTTCTTTTTTTTTGTTGTAAAATTTGTGAATAATTTATCAAGTGACTGCAAGAGCTGCAGCTTTAAATTATTAAAATGCATTTTGGTTTTGAAAGAAGGCGTTAGAGATATTTGCCTTGGCCCATTCTTACGCCTTTGTGCAGCAGCAAGAAGCTCCTACAATTCAGGGAACGGTAAGGTGATTTTCAGTGATTTATGGGGTGACTGAGAAGGAGCCAAAAGGAAAAAAAATAAAAACCAAACAAACAAACGAACAATACAGACAACTTTCATTTATTTAAGACAGAGCCTCTTTCGGAAGCAAATAACCTTTGGTTGCATCTCCGAAGGAATGACACTTGCGTTTCCTTCTGCTGCCTCGCAAGGACAGCAGCTGGGCGCCGGGAGGAACTGCAGTGAATGGTGGGAGGGCGTTCGCAGACCCCTCCTCATCCCCCGCACGGCCCATCCCTCACCGAGCGAGCTGCGGCCCCGCTGCGTCTCCTCCCATTCGTCACACGTCAGCGGTGGAGCAGGGCCGCTGATCCCCAGAGAGCATTATCCATCCACTTAGTCTGACCTAAATAATAAATTTGCAGTGGGCCAGGGAAGTAAGGAGGAGCCTAGGGTACTTCCCAGCTGGCCTGGCCTGGTCCAGCTGTCCCTGCGTTGGGCAGTGGCCTCTGGCTGTAGACCTGGTCGCCTGGCTCAGGGACAGAGCAGGGCGGGTCCCCGGGCCTCTCTGCCTGTGCTGAGACCCAGAGGCCCCAGCATCCCGCGTTCCTTTTTCCGCCCTCTTCCTTTGTCCTCCCTTCCGTCCCTGCCAGCGGCATCTCCTCAGTGGTGCTCGCAAGGGCTGCGTTTTCCTCCAGACGCCCCCCCCCCCCCGTGCCCGCTCTGCGTAGATGGGGCCGTTCGGTCCTGGCCGCAGGCGCAGTGCGGTCTGGCCCTGGACCCCGAGGAGAAGCTGCTGGTGGGACCAGGGTCAGTTGCAGCCGACGCCTGGCGGAGCGCGGGGGGGGGGGGAGCAGGCCCTGCAGGACGGCTGCGCTAGTGCCTGAGACGCTCTCCCGCCAGCCATCCCTGCTTCCCTCCCCGCTGCCCCTTGCTCTGCAGGAGGGGATGGGGGGCTCCACCCCGTCTTCTCCTTTGGACGGTCCCTGCCCGCGCATCGTCGCCTCGCGTGCGAGTTTGGACACGTTATGCCGAGTCGTCCTCCGAGGCGGTGGGCTGGCGGGGCTGCAGTCTCCCGCGGTCGTGTGCCGCTCCCCGGCCTCGTCTCTGGGGTGAAGGCAGCAGAGTTTGGGAGCTTCGAGCTGAGTTCTCTCCCTCCTGTCCTTGTTGCTCCTTCGCAGAGGAAGGAATTGTAAGGAATTCTCTTCTCGGAAGAAGGAATCCACAGGGAGGGTCTTAGAACAATCCAGTTTTATAACTGAAGGGGGCCTGGACCCACCCTTGAAGGACACAGCGGAGGCTGTGCGAGGTTCGCTGCCCTCAGTCCACGTCCATGCACGTGGGGCCTGGGGTCTTCCCGTCCCCTGTGCCTCGGTGCTCTCCAGCAGGCCCCGGCGACACTCTGGGATGCGTGCGTGGGAAATCAGGAAACGTTCTGGAACGAGGGCTCACCTGGGATGGCATGGAGGGTTTTGCAGAGGACGGAGGGCAGGGCGCGTGCTCTTGGGGCACTTGAGGCAGACTGTTCCCAGAGGGGCCGCCCCCTCCTCTCCGTCCAGCACGCTCCTGCCCCAGCAAAGCCAGGGCTCTGCACCCCGTGTTGTGGGCCTGGCCTGGCCTCGTGAGGGGCTCAGACCAGTGGATCGTGGTGGGAGTGACTGCGTGACTCTGAGGCCAGGTTGGGAAAGGCCGTCAGCTTCTGCCTGGCCTCCCACTGGGGCTGCCCACCAGGACGGAGTTTGCCGACCCCGAGACCGGAGACCTGCCAGGCTTTCGTCCACCTGCCAAGGTGCCAGCCGAGTGAACGGAGACGCTCCGGGACAGTGGAGGCCCAGGCGTGCTGGCCTCCCCATTGTCACAAGCAGAGCGAGCCGCCCCGTCCTGTCCTCGTTCCTGACCCGGAGTCCAGGCCCATCAAGTAGGGTTGTTGGTTAAGTTCACGGAAGTCGAGGTGGCGTGTTATGTAGTAACAGAATGGGACAGTAATACATGTTTACAGTAAAAAATTAAATTGAAATAATTTTTAAAAGTTCCATCAGTACAGGACGGACTGATATGGTAAACTGTGGTAAATATGATGGAATACTCTAACCCTTAGAGAAATGTGAAGATGTACACCTGGTATGGAAGGATGTTTAAGACATATTGCAAGGTGAAGGAAGCTGCTTGCAAAGCAGTATGTATGCTTTGCACATTGTTTGTATAAAGGAGGAAAAGGAAATTGTGTGTGTGTGTGTGTGTGTGTGTCTGGGTGAGGCGTATATATGCACAGGAAGATTCTGGAAGAATATGCAAGAAACTCTCGAGCTGTGAATTCTGAACAGTGGGAATGAGGAGCTGGGGGCAGGGAGTGCTGAACGCCAAGACGAATTTTCTTTTCATGGAACCTTGTTCTCTGCTGCTTGAGTTTCTCCTGTAAGTTTGTACTAGTCTGAAAGTAACTCTTCCAAAAATTTTAAGGCAATGAAAATTCTATATATTACCTCCAACAAGGGAGGAAAAAAACATACTGCAGGTGCCAGCGGAAATTGTATGGTTTCAACTGCTGCACAGAGACAATAAAAAAGAATTTATTTTTTAATATTTGGGAAAGCCCTTTATCCCGAACAGTGACTTTATTTTTTGTGTAGCTCAGCCCTGGGTGTCATGCACAGAACAACATAAAATGTGAGGTCTGTGAAACAGATGATATTATCAGAGAATTAATTGTGCTTTCTTTCTGCACCTCCTGACCCCCTACCAGAGCAGTGTAAACAGCATGTTTAACCACAGGGAGAAATTAACTCAGTCACCCAAAGAGAATGGTAATTAGCAAGATGCAGTTTTGGGTTATTGGACACGCCAGCCAGCTCTCTTCTCCTAGGAACCCTGCGCTGGGTTTTGGAGCCATGGAAGTCCTCCGGTTCCCCCTGTGTTAGACACCTCTTTCAAGTGGCATCCACTGCAGTGCCCTAAGGGTAATGTCACAGGCCATTTAGGAAGTGATCTTCGGCCCTGTCTCGCCCGCTGGAGGTCCGTGGTGCGTGGCGGTGGGGTGCATTTGTGGCTCATTGGTGCGTTGATTTACGTGATGGAGAGGGGAGGTGGGGGGCAGAAAGGGGCAGCTTAGGATCCTGGTGGTTTCTATCCACGACAAATGCCCAGGCTGGAGCTGCAGAGCTCGGACGAGGCTGGGGCTCCTGTGTCCTTTCACCAGTGATGAGCTGGGCACAGATTTATGTAACTCAGCCTTTTCCCTTTGGAGATGCTCTCCATTAGAAACTACAGGTTTTTAACTAATGTGTTACCATTTCTTAGTTCCGTGAAAAGCACCTTTGGGTGTATCCATCTATGTTTTAGTCGAAGTAATTTTGTAATGTTCCTGAATTGTGTGTGTGGCCAACATGGGAGACCTTGAGTTGCAGCCACCATTGAAATCTTGCACAAAGATAGGAGGATTGCTCTGAGTTTGTGCGTTGCTGTCAACGGCTTTCCTCCCAACAGCCCTGTGACTGCGACACCCACGCGAAGCCACAGCACACCAGGGTGTGTCTCCCGAATTCCCACTGCACGTGCCTCCCCACAAGCTGTATCTTCTTTCCCAAGATCTGGTCAAGTAAAGAGACCCAGGCAATCGTTCTCACCCCTGGCTTTTGTCTCCTTCCATCATTTTCCTTGTTTCTTTGACAGGTTCTCTCTGAGGCGACCACAGAGCTACGAACAGCCATAGACGATTACCTCGTTTTCTTTGACTTCCTCAAAACACCTAGCATCTTCGATTATCCACTTTTTCTTAACAGTCTGCCGGCCCTGACAGGAGAGCCCCCTTGCTATCTGCTGCCTTTTCTGGAAGCCTCTGCGCTGTGGGCAGTGAGCCTCGTCCGTCCCCTCTGTCCCGAGAGGCGCGCAGACCCGAAGGACGGTCCCTAGGCTTCTAGCACGTGCTTTTCTCTGACGTCGTGACTTCATGCACATCCTACTATGTTAATTTCCCCAAATGGATCGCCGCAGCTTTAGTCTCTTTTTGGAATGCAGGTTCCACGATTAGGTAATTTTTAAGGTTCCTTCTGGCCCTATAAACCTATGATCCTATTATGTCCAGCTGCTCAGCAGACATTTCCTCTGGGATGTTCCACTAGCATATCCAACTCCCCTACCTACGTCTCGGCGCCTCGTGTTTCTCTTCGGGACACGTGAGGCACGTTGGAAAGAGCTGGGCTAGAATCTGGAATGTTCCTGCTCCTCAGCTTATCTGGGGAAATGTGCACTGCCTCCCCGATGTGCAATTTCTTTACCGAGAAGACTGTATTTTTTTCTTCTAAGGGTCTTATGAGGATTAAATGAGTTAAGGGATGTAAAATCAATAGGTCGATCCTGGAAATACAAGTTGGTGCATAATAAATGTTGCTTCTCTTCGCCTTGTCTTCCCGACGTCCCTGTTACTGCCACTCTCCTAGTGACTCAGACTCCAAACTTCAGCAGCAATCGTGTGTGTCACCCCAGCCGAACTCAAATCGCGTTTGATCAGGCCCCCTTCAAATGCCAGTTATGTCTGCATCACATCCGTTCCTGCCGCGGTCAGCCTGGCTGAGAGCCCCGGCCCTGCATACCCGGGCCGTTACAGGGGCCGTGGTAGCCCTCCCCACCTGCCGCCCCGAGTGCGGGCTGGGTCATCCCGCACGCCCTTCTGGAGTCTTCCCAACTCACCAAATATGTGCGCCAAGCACAGGGCCTGACCTGGAAGTTATTCAATGTGATTGTTGCCTCCTCTTTATTTAAAATAAATCATCTTAGTGGCCCCTGTGACGTGTAACCCCTTGGTCTGTCCTTCACCGCTGGCCCTGGTCACGCCGGTGTATGCGTTTCTTGCATGAGACGTGCAGCCCCCTGTCCTGCCTCTGCTTGTGGGGTCTTCCTACTGGAGGCATCTTGTCCTCAACTCCGACCCTCCTGGCTTTAACAGGAAAGTCCCCTCCTCCGTGAACTCCTTCCCCAGCCGTCGCGGCCGAAGCCCCTTTCTCTCTGTTTCCATAAACACGTGGAGCACTCTTGGACCCACTCATCGGACACTCGGGCTTGTGGCTGTGATGTTTTTAAACTTGTGTTTCCCACTGCCCGGCAAGCCTCCCCTCACCTGTGCGGCCGGTGAAGTCCGCTCTCTTTTAGTTTGCGCACCGTGGGACATCGGCTCCTTTTGGAAACCTCCGGTGGCCTCTTCACCCCCGCCTCCCCCCTCAGGTGGCTCCAGGCGTGCGGCTCTGTGTGCGTTCACGACCTTCCACCTGTAGCACTTGCTCTGTCGTCATTACTTCCTCCATCAGTTTTCCACGTGGCTTCTCAGCCGCCTGGGTCTGTATTCCTTGTTCATTTTCATGCCGCCCATCCCCAGTGGGCTCCCCAATAAGTAGAAAGCATTTCATAAATATACATCGGATCCGGTAGAGGGGTGGGTGGGGAGTTAGCCAGGTGCAATGGGCGTGGTCACGGATGTCAACATTCCAGAAGGATCTAGAAATCTCAAGCATCTCTCCCAAGGTGCATGAAGGACACTCAGGGAGCATGGGACGAAAACGAAAGGCCAGAGGGCAAAGACAGCCTTCGCTGGCCACTTGCTGCCTCCTTCGGGGCCCCTGCTGCGTCTGGGCGGGCTTCCCGCCTGCAGACCCGTCCTGTCCACCCTGAGAGGAGTCTGCATGTCTGTGAGAGCCACGACGCCCTGGGTTCGGTTTTCTACTTTCTGTTTTGTTTAAAAGTGATTCACCTTATAATTACTTATAAAAATATTTACATGGTTCATTTTTATTCATGATTTTACCAAGTTGGCACTTAGATTTCTTTGTCAGTTTGGGAAATGCGCAAACTTGCTTCCGGATGAGGCTGGTGGTTCCTTTCTTCGCGCCTTCTCCCTCCTTCTGTAGTCGGGGATCTTCCCTGAAAGGTCTCCAGCCTCAGCACTAAATGACTTCCCGCCCCGAAGGGAATAAGCCAGAAGGAGGAGCAGGAAGTGGGGTTCAGTCTCCTTAGCCCCTCACCGCAGGGCTGGAGTGCAATGACGGTAAAATGCACTAATTTATCTTATTTTACATAATTGGAGTTAGGGGCTATTGAACACAGAATGCAAATATGTGCTGAATATGCAAATCAGCCACATTTCCCAGAATAGGAGGAGGGGGAATGTGGCAGCCTGATGTCAGACGGTTCTCTGCTAACTGTGAACGCAACTCCCCAGCACTCTGAGCGCACGTAAGCGGCAGTCACAGTTGGGGCTGCTAATTTGGAAATCCAATTTGGGCTGATTTGAAAAAACAACGTTTTCGCAATCACTGGTGTATCTTTTTTGATGGAGCCGGTGGTGTCATTTCTTGTTTTCTGAAGATAGCTTTTTTTTATTTTTAATTTTTACATTTATTTTCGAGTTTGGGATCCTGCCCAACTCTTCAGTACAAGGTCTGGGACTAACCCAGACTGGAGAAGACACGCACCGGGAGTCCCTCCATCTGTGGTTGGCTCGTCCAGGTCCCTGCCCAGCTGGTCACGTCCCCTGGGGCTCCCCAGCGACAGTGACTCGGCTCCTTCATGGCCTCACGTGCCCCTTCCCAGGGCAGCTCTATCCGGTGACCAAGCCAGGAGGGGTCATCTGGCACCTGAGGGGACAACCATGATGTGATGGGCACTGTTGCCTCAAGGTCCCACCAGGTGGCCCGAGCCTGCATCCAGGTGGGTGCTTCGCTCCCCAGCGCGGCTGCCTTCCCCAGACATGGACTCCCAAGGAGCATCTCTGCGTCCAGACACCGAGTCTGTCCCCCAGGCCTGCATCCCTTCCCCGTTTTCCCCGTTTGAGAGCATTTGTTCCTAGAGCTAGGCCCCTCCCCCTCTCCCGAACGTCCCTGTGAGCGAGCGGATCCAGTAAATTACTTCCTCATGCTTCCTCCTAACGGAAGTTTAGACGGTGGCATCTCAGGCAGGCTTGACCCCCGGGAGGCGAAGACAGCTCCTGTGACCCTGTTTCACATCACGTCCTGTGAGTGGCCACACAGCTGTGAGGTCGGGCTTGTAACAAGGTTGCTTCTGCTTAGCCTCGTGTTCCACCCTGATGTTACTCTGGCCCAAAGTGGCAAGAGGCCGGCGGTGGGCAGTGGGGGCGGGCAGTGTCTTCTGCAGGCTAAAGCGAAATCAGACTCCTTTTCAGAGGTGGAGGAAGGAGACGTGGAGACCCTGAATGAGTATCGGTTTCAAATTACTATCTGGACTCTGGCAAGAAAATTATGTACAATTACTCGAAATTGATGTGAGGCCTTATTATCAGGAGTGGAATAACGTGGCCGTCCTTCCAGCAGTCTGGCCAGTAATTCGGTAGTCGTCTCCAGTAATTACTGTAAATGCCGACCAGTTCCTTTCCTGAAAGTACATTTCCTCTTGGGTGTTCACTTTATTTTGTACGTTTTAATTGACTTTTTGTAAAATGTGCTAACAGTGCTTCCCATTTGGCGGCCTTACCCAGGGCGGAGAGGGAGACGGCGAGCCAGTATTCTGAGTTCTGTTTTGAGCATCTGTGTAGTCCCTGCTTAGTTCAAATTAATCCCTGTGTGTCTCAGTTATGGTTATAATCAATGAAGGCTTTTTTTTTTTTTTTGAGCACCGAATATCTTTGTGATATTGTAATAGGGGGAAATAAGAAACCAAGTTAATCAAAAGATAAGGTCCACTGGGTTTGCCGTCGGAAGAGAGATGCGGGCGCAGCAGACCTAGGTCTGTAGGAGATTGAACAGCAGGTGACACACGCTCGAAGGGGGCCTGTGTTTAGTCTGTGTGCATGTGCAGATGCGGGAGCAGGTTTCAGCTGTGTAATGCCATGTTCCTGGCGACTCTGCAGATTGATTAGAGAAAGCTCAAGGGGCTGAAAGAGAGATGGAAAGAAACAGGCAAAAGACGAAGGGACGTCTTAAGCCGGTGGGAGGCAGGACTCGGAAGGAACGGAGGCACGGAGGGGTAGAAGGTGCTTAACATCCCCCCGGGAATGGGCTGGGTTATAACTGCAGGTTAGGGGTCGGGGTTGATTCTGAGAGGAGAAAACATGTCTCTGAAATCTTCCTTATCTTTCTGCAAAAAAGGACTCAGGGTACGCCGGAGACCCCAGGGACCAGGGTTACATAAAGAGGATGTGACAGGACCGTGCGTGTTTTTGTTTGTTTGCTGGTTTGCTGTTGTTTGCCCCAGATGACCCAGTCACGCACTGCGGCCTTAGAACGTGTGTCACCGTTACACACATGCAAACAGAAGGAAGAGCTATGCGGTAACCCTGAACTCGTCTTCCAGTTAATGCATTCCATCTGTTTCAGGAGAGCTGTTGCCTAGGACGTGCTTCTTAGCTCCTCAGTGCAGGAGGTTTAATAAACGCTCAGTGACTTCACACTGAAGTCTGTGACTCTCACCCATCTTATTTTTATCACAAAAATGTCACTCCGGGGGCAGCAGCTCCCTTCCCCCAGATCTTTCTCACTTCAATTCTTGCAAAATGCGATTCGGTCCACGGCTGCGACCAATACCCTGCGAAGTCTGAGCTCTACGTGAGCCTTCCTTTCGAATATCAGCCCACTTTGGTTTCGAAACCTGCAGGAGGTGGTGGGTCTCTGCCCGTCTTTAATTTGCTGATTTCTGAGAAGCGTGAGCGGCGGAGGTCAGGGGGCCTTTGGTTCGTCTCCCTGGGCCTTGCGGGTCTCAGGGCTGATGCAGGGCTTTGTCGGGTTGGCTGTGTGCCTTCTGCCGGTGCGTCACCTTGTCCGTATCTGGGCGCAGTGGTGCGATGTCTGGCCTTCCGCAGAGGCTCTGAGCGCACCTGCAGTGCAAACAGAGCCCGCCGTTTCCATTTCGCTTTGGTTTAGACTTTCGACTCCAGTGAGGAGAGTGATGCTGACTTTACTTGGAGAAGTTTCCTACCACTGAGCCGTGTGAAGTGTGGTGTGTTGAAAAATGTTATTCTGACGCCTCCCGTTGAACCTGTCAAGCGCAGACCTGCAGCCCAGGGCAGGGGTCGCCGGCTCCTCAGTGAGCCTTTGGGGGTTTACCTTTTGACCAGAGCATAGGAGCTGGAAAGTGAGGACTTCGTGACCAGACCCTGGAATTTCAGTCCTGCTCCTCCCCGTCCCCATCACAACACCTGCAGAGAGCGCTAGGACTTTCCAGAGCTGAAGGCGACGGTCGGCTCTCGTATGCCGGGCATCATCGCAGATCTGCCCCAGCCAGTAAAGCCACTCTGTGGGAATGGTGCGTCGGCTTAGCGTGATGAGTTACGCTCTCCAGAAAAAGAAGAACGAAATAAATGGCAAACAGAAATGGAACCTTCTCGGTGATGGTCCTGTGGCTCTTTGCCCGCACTCGGTAGTCATTCACAGTAGTCCGGTCACTAGAGCTTGGAGCCTCAGCCTCCTGGAGGAAGAGCTGCTTTGCGTGGCCGCAGCCATGAGTGGGCTGAGGAGCGACGTGTGGGGCAGGAAAGACGCGGCGGGTCTGCCCAGCCGGGGGGAGGCGGCCCGCCACGCCTCCGTCCCAGCCAGATTCCCTCTGGACTTGAGCTCTCCAGCCTCGAGGTCCCGGGACGGTGACAGCTCAGGGTCTTGCTGTTAATTTTCCCACGTTATCTGTTGAGACTCTTAGGGCAACGACTGCTCGTTTCTGCAACTGAGGAATGAAGAACTGGGCAGTCACGTGAACTCCGGAGGGTGACATAATTAATTGGCGGCCACGCTGGGACCAGACTCCCGTGTGCCTGGTGTGGGGGCCGCTCTGCTCCGCCCCGGTCTGATACCAGGCTGGAACCCTTCGTTCATTTCACCCTTATTCAAGTGCAGATTTCATCACCCTTTAAGAAAACCGCCTTTTCGGTGAATGCTTTATTGTCCTAAGAGCTTGATTTTTTTCCTTTTTTGGCTGGCCAGCGTGGTTTCTGTCGGTGATCGCCATCAAAGATGCTGACCGCAAATTTCAGAATGGAGCGATTCGAACCTTCTCTGCAGGTTGAGAAGACGGATCTCGCGTCTTGCCCATCCATCTCTGCAGAACGCTGGCGGCGGCTTCTCACTTTGCGGGGCATAGATCACCCTTAAAAGGCTACTGCCGCCTCCTGGCACACTGAGGAGTGATTGGGCCATTTAGCCGGCTTCCACCGCGTGCGGCAGTCAGAGGAATCGGGGGCACAGCCCCTGCTTCTCTTCTCCCACGAGAACAACCACTCCCAGCCACGTTTCCTTACTTGAAATCACTCCCTGGAGAAAGCTGAGCCTCTCTGTGCTCCGATTGCTTTAATCGACTGTGGCTGCCGGCGCCTCCCGAACCTCACCTGTCTTGAAAAGCGAAAACCGCATCCTCTACCCTCAAAACCCAGACTGGTGGTGCCCACACGCCCTTCCCGCAGCTGGTGTGCCTGTCAGACTCCTTGGAAAGCAGCGGCATGTGTTCCTTTCTGCCCAGTCTTCCATCCCCACCTTCCAATCCATTCTGCGCAGGGCGGTGACAGGGGGGCAGTAGCTGCTCCTCGCCTTTCCAAATATCCTCCCGCTGGCACATTTATATTAGATATTGATTTCTGTTTAATAGAATAAGCCAGGAAAAATCACACTCTTTGTTGGCGTTTAGAGGATAAACCATAAAAGCCATTAAGAAGTCCTGTAAGCAGGAGGGTGATGAATGGGGCTCGAGGTGCAGTCCACCGACTATTTCCAGATAATGTCTTTGAGAGATTCCATGGCTTCTGGCTGCAGATCAGAGCTATTTATTTGCAAGGTGGAAATTCTGAGTAATGATGTTCCCCTCGTCCTGACAGACAGGGTTAAAGACACAACTGGACGGCCCTGAATCAGGTCTTAAAGGGTTTGTGCCAAGGAGTTGCTGGGGTGCAGCCGGTGGTTTTGCTTTGAAAGACGTCCTGTCTGCCCTCAAAACGCCCCTCCTTCTGAGCTGTGAGTCTCGCCTCCGTGAGGCCCTGCTGGGCTTTGAGCGTTCTTGGGGAGAAGTCAATTCGCAGCTTCTGTGAGAGCAGCGTGAAATTCTTCCTTGCACTGGACTTTGTTTGGACTTCGTGGTAAACATCTGAGAGCCGTGCTCTCCTTACTAGGGCCCATGGGAACTGTGGTTTGCATTTTTTTTTTTTTTGATTTAACAGAATCTGACACAAAGCGCTTCAAACTCACCATCATTTCTTATTTTCTTTTATTTGTTAAAATTGATCCCGTCTGTGTTTGTGGGTGCAAATCCCAGTGATTATGTATTGACACCCGTGCCATAATGTGGTCCACGCATCATTCTGACCCAGTCCTTCCAGCAGAGCCATCAGAGGAGCCCAGCCTGTCTCGATCAGTGTGACTCCCTGCCACAGAGGACGGTGTCTGCGTGGGCACTTCCATAAACATTTATCAGGTGAATGATTAGATGGATGGACGGAGGGTTGGGTGAGTGGAAGCTACCACTATTCTGAGCACCTGTAGTGTGGCGTGGACCATTGGCTTATACAGTCAAGGGCACGTCTGATGTTAGCATTCCCACGGTGCAGGAGAGAAAATGAAGACTGAGAGTGACTTGCCCAAGGTGACAGGACAGGCCTTAAATGCCTGACTTTCTCACTTTTCCATGCGGCACAGAGAAGAGATGGGTTCACCAGTGTGTAGCGTGGGGACACACATTTTCTCCTTTATGTAAAGCAAATAGTCATATACGATTTTGCAAAAATGAGAAGTTTTGTGGATTTCAGAGTGCATATCCCTTTTCTTTGGGAGTATTCAAATTGTAATACTTGGCACGCTTCAGAGCTTGCAGGTGGATTCTGCGTCAGGCAATCCCAACATCCCATCAGGATCAGAGACTGTTCCTTAAATATTTACTTGGGCTGGAATTTATCTTAGATCCTTGCTGGTAGTCGGTGAGGGGGAGACTGGTTCTCTGTCGACTCAGAAAGGCGCTTTTCAGTTGTGCTAGGAGGTGAACCCAGATTTCTAACTTTGTTCACACTTTGGCTCACTGTGGAAGTAAGCACCCTGCATCCCCGCCTCCCCCGTTCTCCAGACCTGCGTCGCACCAGGTACCTCACCGGAAAACAGACTGTCGGAGAGGCGTTCCCCCAGCCCAGCATGTCGCTTCCCCCGGCTCACCCATTGGTCTCGCGTGTCTGTTCTGATCAGTCGGAACGGTGTGGGGTCACCCCCTCCAAGACCCAGGGGCAAGAACAGGAGGAGACTCTTTCCGAAGAACGACCCAACGGTCGCTCTGGGAGTGTCCCAAGCAACATACACTTGAACTGTGTTTTCCCGAAGGAGGTAACTTACCCTTTAGGAAAATTAGGGGGAAGAAAAAGCTTTTTCTCAGTGACTCCTTTGGATCATTTCAAGGATAACTTCCTCTCAGCGCTGCTCCTGGTCCCTTCAGAGGAATCAGCAATGCGGTCCTGACATGGGGATGCAGATAGGTGTTCTGCCAGTGCATCCAGGCTCTGATGTTTTGTCACCGAACACAATAATGATTGCAATCATGATGATAACAAAAATGCCCCCCCACGGTGACTGATAAAATGTGCTGTGCAGAAAGGGACGGTATAATTGACTGTGGCCGTTAAATAAAGGGAGGGGTGTGGCCCTGAAAGGACACGTCCCTCTGTTAATAGGGACGACGGGAATCTGACCCTGGGCTGGTCTGAAAATCAGGGCCTGATCCAGAGGGTGACGAGGCAACTAACTGTTTCTTCAGCTACTGATTTAGTACGACCCCACGGGGCGGGCAAGAGCGGTGACTGTGTGGTGCCTGAGCGGTGTTTTATTATTATTATTTTTTTAACAAGTAGATGAAGCTGATGCTTTGACTCCGTTTCGGCTTCTCCATCCCTTCCTCTCTCACTGAAGAAGGCCTTTACTTGCTGTAGTCCCTTCTCAGCTCTTTGCCCGTCTATTTGTTACTTTTCTCCGGCTTTTTAAAGATACACGTTATCCTTCCTCCTCCGCGGCTGTTCCCAGCCTCCAGGTTGATGTCTGTCTCCCTCCGTTAGCTTTCCTGTTCCCCTTCGGTTCTCCTTCTCCTTGGCCCGGCCACCATCTCTCCTCCCTCATCCCGGAACCGCACCCTCTACACCGGGCGGCAAGGAGGTCTGTGTCCCATGGTTTTCTTTCTTTCTTTTTTTTTGCTTGGAGTGTAGTCAGTTACAGTGTGTCAGTTCCTGGTGAACGGCTTCATGTCCCCGTCGTGCATGTATATGCACAGATTGGTGTCAGGAAGTGAGTGGGGGCTTGCATCAGACTCCTGTCTCCCGGGGGCGGGGGGCAGGCGGTCCGTAGGGAGAAGGCGCCCTGGGGGCACATCTGCAGCGGCACCTGCAGGGGCCCTCGGACCCGCAAGGAAACTGAAATGGCTTGTTGGAAGGGAAGCGCGCCCCCCGAGTTGGTATCAGATTCATCACCAAACATTGTTTAAAGCTACTAGGATGCTTCATTTTAATCTGAATGTGCAGAAACGTTGATCAAAAGGAGAAGCAGAAGCTAACGAGTGGAATCAAACGGGTTTTGGTGACTTCTGAGTCCAGCCCAGCTTGCACAGGGTCACAGGTGTCTGTTGATTGGACTCCGGACCATTCCTGGAAGGAAAAGGGGGTCTCTTTCCTGGCAGGGAAGAAGCACCCGCCTGCAGAGTGGTCCCAGCTTCCAGGAGACACGGGGGTGGGGGGTTATACACATGCTCTGTAGGGTGTGGTTTTGAAGAAAACGCAGAGCTTGCGTTTCCTTGCAGGAAGATGCCTGTACACTAATGGCCCCTGCACCTCCGGCCACAGGACCTTCCCGGCCATCAGGCTCTTCCAGGAAAGCAGAGGTCTCCGTCCTGTGCTGCAACTGATGCTTCTGGGCAGACAGTCAGGGAGCATGGGGGCAGGGCAGGAGGAGAGACCGAGCAATGGGGGATGGAAGCAAAATCCGGAATGCGGAGCCCACTTCAGACGTCCCTTTATCCACTTACTGTCATCTCCCAGGTGTAACTTCCGTGCCTAGGAAGCGCAGTGTAGACTTACCAGGGTCCCGTGTCTTGCATCTGACTAGCAGCAAGTTCCCCAGCAGCGCTGGGCCTCCGATCCCTGCCCGTAAACCGGGGGTGGGAGCGGTGCCTGCTCACGGCTTCCTCTGGGGCTGAGGGACTGGATCACGTACCTCTGCCCGGCCAGGTACCAGCTTTGCAGACTGGAGCAGATGGAGCACCTGCTCTGTCTCGGGCTCCTCACCTGCACCGGAGGACCTGGTACCCGGCGTCCTCTGCATGGCTGGCCAGGTCGGGCAGGGCTCTGAGATGATTCCGTTCTTGGCAGCCATGTAGACCTGTGTTTGGTTTACTCACTGTCCAGATGCAAAGCGGCTCAGAGCATCTGTAGGTCCCCCAGCCAACAGGCACGTTCAGAAGGCTGAATTCATGGCACAGCAGAGGATTTAAGGAAAAACAACTCCACTCTCCAAGTGCTTTTAGAGGACACGTTACATTCATTTGGGTGTCTTTAAAGACAAAAAGAAATTAACCTTTGGTTCATCCTCTCAATGTATAACTTTTGAGCACGAACTATGTGCCAGGCCCTGTTGGAGGAGTTCAGACATGAAGAGTGAACAGACCAACCCAACCCCTGCCCTTGCAGGAAACAGATGAATCATTTAGAACCATGTAATGTGCTAGAAAGCAAAGGATGCCAATGAAGGAGAATGAAGTGTGGAAGGAGGGTAGGAAGTTCTGGAAAGACGAGGCGAAACTGTGTCGTCACGAGGTTGCACTTGGAAAGAGCAGCCAGCCAGCGGGAACCAGGCTTGGCAAAGGGAGCTGACAGTCACCCTGCGGGAAGCGGGTTTTGTTTAACGGTAAACAGCCAAACAAAACAGAGACACCCGTGCCTTCATGAGGTGTGCCTGCAAAGTTAGGGGAATCGTGGATCTTCTGGAAGGCTCTGCCCGGCTCTGACGAGGGCAGGGGCTCCTCTGTTCAGACTATACACGGCCACGCCGCGTGTGCTTGGAGCCTGGCGCCGTGGATGGGGTGCCCCAAGCAGCAAGCGCCCTCGTGCCCCGGGCTTCTCCCCTGCGAGGGAGGCGGACCCTGAACAGTGGGCGTGACGAAGAGATAAACGACGGGGTACTTACTGGCTTCATTTCACCGCCGCTGAGTAACCGGGCAGTGTTGCCGCTTTGGGTAGAAGGAGCCTGAGGTCAGGCTGCCCTCCTGGTGGTGACGTCCTCGTCCTCCGTCCTTGACAGGTTATGTCCTGTTCGCTGCCCCCAGGTCAGCTGTCTTCTTACTCAAGTGGCGTTTATACCGTCTCTCTTATGTGGTTGCTGAAGTATTGTCATGTGATGAAAGCTTCTAGTGTGCAGCAGGTGGGAGAGAGGAACGCAGGAGCGAGGGGACCACTGACATGTGCTGCCAGCCTGGTGACGCAGACCAGGAATGGTGACAGTGTCTGCGCTGCTTTGTGTAACACTCAATTGCTTTCCCTGAGACCTTCACCGAGGCTGTTTGCCACACTGTGACAACGGACTCCGGGAACAGGAGAAGTCTGTCTGTGTGCAGACTTGCCGATGCTGTCTGGTATGTTTCTGAGTCTTTGAGGTGGTCAAGTCCCCCGTGGGCATCGTGCAAAGTATGCCTGGGACATCATGAGAGGTGCAGAAAACCGGCCAAATGGTTCTGCCCGGGAAGTTACGTGTCAGTCCTCGTGAGGTCCCTAATACAAGGCAGTAAATTGCACCAGATAAGCGCACAGATAATGCGTGCAGTTTCTTCTTTTTATGGTGATGAAGGGCCAGCACGTTACCAAGTTTTGTTTAAAGAAAAAAGACACGTTGCCCCGCCGCCCCATTTGTACCGTTTCTGGGTCACTCCTCCCAGGTTGTGGGTACTCGTTCAGTGGCACGGGGGCAGCTGTGTACACTGACACACCTGCTGGGGGAAGGTGTTTGCACCTGCTCCGGGCACGCTGCTGTGCAGCACGGTGTCCGCCCCGAGTGCTGGGGAACAGGGCACGGGGGTCCGCTCCACCCGGCCCCTCCCGGGCCTGCTTCGGTGCCCCTCCTCGGGCAGCACCAGGCCAGCCCTGGGTCCCCCTCCTGCGACAGCAGCCCCTGTCTGGTTTAGATCTTTGCCTCGCTGAGCGGTCGCTGCCTCCCGGCCCACATGACACTCAGTTCCCAGTTTTTACAACACGAGGCTGGAGAGACATGAAGGACTTAACTGAGAATCTGGGGAGGTTTCTGTGGAAAAGAGACAGGGAGCCGGCAGGCCAGGGTCAAGTCCTGACTCCAGAGTCTGTAGGAAAAACCGTGTGAGCTTGCGGGGGGTCCTGGGGGAGGTGACCTCCATGCCCTCCTCCTCAGGGGGGCCTGGCCCTCAGGTGTCCATGCCCAGAGCCCACCAGGGGCATCCCCTCTGGTCCCATGGATGGGGTGCCTTCCCGCCCGAGGCCACGCCCCGCGGCGCCCCCAGCAGAGCCCTCCCCCCTCACCCTCCACCCCGCAGCTGCACACACACCGGCTCCCGCCCCCAGGGCAGGCGGTGGCTCTCAGAGGCAGCGGGCGCCTGAGTCCCGCCGGTAACACGGCCCTGTTCTCGCCCTCAGCGCCGCCCGGCCGCTGCCTGCGCCTCGGCTCCGCGTCCCCGCTCCGCGCCCTCGGGCCCCGGTCCTTGAGGCCGGAGGAAGCCGTGGCCCTTTGGAGTGTTTTCCCAGCAGAAATTCAGCAGGAACGTTTCCCACCTGCCAGCCGGAGCAGACTCTCAGGCCTTCACGCTCCCCTCGGCTGCTTTCTGCTTCCCGCCTGGGACACAGGAGGCGGGGAGAGGGGCTCTTCCCAATTACCCACAAGCAGAGACAGACTCACAGACGCAGAGAGCGGACTCGTGGTCACCAGGGGGGAGGGTGGGAGCGGATAAATGGGAGCTTGAGATTCGCAGATGCCGACCGCTGTATAGGAAAGAGGTTAACAGCGAGTCTCTTCTGTGCAGCACAGGGAACTGTATTCGTTACCTTGTAGTAACTTATCATGGAAAAGAGGGTGCGCATGCTCGGGTCTGACGGAGCCTGTGCGGGGCTCCGGAAGTTGACCAGCGCTGTAAACTGACTGAAGAACAATCACAATGGAAGGCATGTGCACTGACGCACAGAGGAGGTGGTAACTCGCCCAGAACCGCACGGCGCCTCCAGGGCTGACGCCGTGTCCAGATCATCTGACCATTCGTGCCCTTTTCTTTTCACCGAATTGGATGCGTCCCACGACCCTACACACATGTAACGCCACCTCCTTGTTGTCTAAGGTCACGACGGCGGTGGAAGCATCTTAGAAAACAGGCAGGTCTCACTGGGCGCTCTGTTTGCATCCTTGGCCTTACCGCCCAGGTGTGAGGTGCTGGGAGGGACAACCGGGGGTGCCTCAGTTTCTCCATTTGCGAAACCGAGAAAATCACACCTCACGCCTCCTGGTTCCCACAGACTGTGGGGGAAGGCATGCTGCGTCAGTGCTAGCAGAGCACTTCGCTTCCCGGAGCATCTTCCTTTGGAGGCATCGGCATATGACCGCGCCTTGTGTTGGTAAGCAGGACTGGCCTGAGCCTGGGGCCCGCACGGGAAGCCACCGCCCCCACACCCCCGCGTGCAGGGATCCCGTTCTCCCGGACCCTCTGCCCTTTGCCTCCAGCACCTACTCATTAACGTAGACAAGGACACCACTTCGTACCTTCCCTCTACCTCGCTTCAGGGCGCTCCAGGTGCCCTGCCAGCGCTGTTACATCGAGCACCCCTGCCCAGAGGGGAGGTGTTACCAGCGCGTTCACTTGGCAGGTGGGTGGGGGGAGGGGACAGAGGAATGGAGCACGTGAATGAAAAACACTGCAGCCAAACCAGTACGCAAAGGACGCTGTGGTCCTCAAGTCATCCGCCACTACCTCCACCCCTGGCAGTGAGAGGAGGGAACTCGGGATGCGGACAGGCAGGCAGCCCGGACTCTGCAGCCACCCCAGCGGTGCTCCGAGGGGACTCAGGAGGGGAAAGGACAGGACACTGGCCCTGGAGAGCTAAGGTGCCCGTCAAAGGAATGATCTCAATGAGCCCAGACCTTTTCGCCTTCCCCTACAAAGAGAAGGGCTGAATTTCTTAACTCGAGGTATCTGGTTCTCTTTAATTAACAGAGATCTTTTGATGTTCCGACTACCTGGTCTTTGCTGCAAAAGCTCGCACGTCCTGGCTTCTAGCTCGCCTCTTTGGATCGGCTTCTCAGAGTGAACTGAGAAGCTGTGTCCCAGGCTTGAGTCCTTAGGAAACGCACTGAGCAAAACATAACCGACATACCTGTCAGCTTTTAGGCTTGCGTTTTATTTCGGTTGACAGGAGGGAGGGGTTCTGGTTCCCTGGGCCTGCACCCCAGCTGGCTTCACGTCCTGCCCCAGGAACTAACACCTCCTCGGCTCGGGGGGCCCCCGTCTTCCTGAAAGCCTGGTCTGAGTGGCAGGAGAACCGCAGCGGGGTCCCGGCGCGCTCTGGTCTCAGCTACTTCCATAAAGAAATCGATTAAGTTTGCTGACAGTCGGCTTCTCCTGAAGGTCTGCTGGCAGAGGGCTTAGCTTTATATCATCTTCCATAGCCCAAAACAAAACAGCCATTTCATTATTTCATCCGCAGGTGAGAGTGATTTCTATTTATCTCGGTGAGGCCCCCATCCTGGCTCATCTGCTCTCACCAGTCGGACCGCCTTTGTTCCCAGCA
This sequence comes from Camelus ferus, assembly GCF_009834535.1. Lineage (NCBI taxonomy): Eukaryota > Metazoa > Chordata > Mammalia > Artiodactyla > Camelidae > Camelus > Camelus ferus. Next base: position 1,436,184 of record NC_045728.1, read on the forward strand.
CTGTTTGTCTGTTTCCTCTTAGAGGGAGACTCTGAGCCCTTGCAGAGGGAGCATGTTGTCATTTTAAGGAGTGGAGGGTCTTCTGGCTCCACTCTTCCCCCAGACAATCCATTTCCATAACCATCAAGGTGTCAGATGCAAAATAAAACCCGCTGCACGGAGCACCAGGCGAAGGCCGTTCGGATCATCTCCGAATCCTGGGTCTGGGAGGACTTTTTGAGATTTTCCTCCAATTGGAACAAAATTACCACCGATGACAACAGAGCCTTCGAACCTCGAGGGACCAGAGCAAGTGGGAGTAGGTGGGGGTGGGAGGCACCGTGTGGAGGGGGCGCTGTGTCTGCGCCTGGGCTCGCAGGAGCCGACCGGTGAATACAGATGAGCGTGGCAGGAAGAAGAGGGTCTGAAGTCGGAAGCGTGGACTCGGGCTCAGAGCGGCGTGACCTGAGGACAGCGCTGGGCGTCGCCAAAGCCTGTCTGCTCACCTCTGAACAGAGGACAATGACACTGACTCCGCCTGCCCGGCGGCGTGGAAGCCGTGACGCGTCAGAGCAGCGTTTAAAAGGCCTTTGCGTATTCTTATGTGCAAATGCCCATTATTAACGTTGTTCCTGGGAACCGAACTTAACCACAAGGGAAAATCCACAGGGAAAAACGTGGAATGCACCCAAACCTCAAGCAGGAGAGACGTCTGCAGTCCACAGTCGTCCCTGTCCACCTGCGCTCTCTTCTCGGGGTACGATTTGAGGTGAAAAAGTCAAAAACTGGCAAGACAAGTGGTGAGACCCTAGGTGGCCAGTTGGGGTTCCTCCCTCGGCCCAGTGCTTTAGCAGAGGGGCCCACGGCACTCAGAAAGCACGATCCGAGTGGCTGCAGAGGGCCCGCGACAGCCCCCCTCTGTCAGGATCAAGGCTGGGCCGCTGAGCGGCGAGCTTTACAGCGTCCCCACTGGTCTTGCAAAATCCCCAGCAGGACAATGACTTTGCTCAGACAAATGGCTTAACCTTTTCCTGCCTCAGTTTCTTCATGATAAAACAATTTCTACCCTTTCGTGTCCTTACTGCGTAAGGATCAAAGACAGTTATGCGTGCGAGCAGTCGGAAGCGCTGCCTATAACTCAGGGGCTCCGTGAGTCTGACTCTTGCTTTTCAGGTGCCACCTTTCTTAGGGCGCTTTTTCTCCCGCAGGGCAGAGAGCAGGACGGCACGGGCTGACCCCAGGAGTGCCCCAAGGAGACAGAATTTCTGAGAGTAACAGGAGGCAGTGAAATATGAAAAATGTCAGCCGACCTCCAGGAGCAGACAGGTTCCTGGCAGGAGCCACTGCGAGACGGTGGAGTTGCCCCTCTCAGGAAGCGGTGGCCACACTGACCGCTCAGCTGGAGAGAGTCCTCTCAGGGGCCTGATGATTCCCTTCTACGTTATTGATGAGTTTTGCTAATAAGAATGAAACGGCTGAAATTGGCTACAAGGCTGTAATCACTCATGGAGAGGCTTCTAGCTGCACCGTAATCGCGGCCGGGCCGCGTTCTCAGATAATTACTCTCCATCTGGCCTTGGTCTTGGCGACTCCTCCCGCCCGTTTGCGGCGAGGTCCGCGTCTGCGGCCAAGATAGCAGAATCGGGATGTGCATTACATGCCTCTGATGGAGTTGAGTCACTGTGAGTTTTAAACAGTGAGCTGGGTTCAGGCAGCTTCAGAAACCCCAGGGAGGTGTTGACGTGCAGCGCAGAGGGGAGGGCGCCAGGCCCAGGCGCTCGCCCCTCTGCTGGGCCGGGCTGGTGATTCAGTCTCTCCTGTTTGCTCCGTGGTGGTCAACATTTTTCACGGGCTTTTCACAGTGCTTGCAAAAATGCCTCCTAAGCGAAAATAGAAAAAAAAAAAATACGCTTTCTTCTTTGTGCGGCTTTCAAAAATACACCTATTGAATTGAGAGAGAGAGAGAGAAAAAGTTCATGGAAGAATGGTGAACTTCTCCCCAAACAAACCATATTTGATCCTTGCAAACGTGTTTTTTCCTGGTTATTAAATTCGGTTTGTAAGACGATATAGATACCTATGTATTTCTTTCTTTCTTTCTAAAGCTAAATTTTGGGCGGGGGCTCTGGACGATGTCAGAGATTCTGCCCCCGACAGTGTTGTTTTTAACAGAAATACCGTGTTTAGAATTCTGTGCCCTTCTTGACTTGCCAACAAAAATTCTCGCTTCCAGAATTATGTGTAATAATAATATTGTTATTTTGAAAAGAGGAACTAAGCCTATTTCACCAACATGACGACTCATGGAGAAGAGGCAGTGGAGGGCAGGCTAGAGCTCCTCGCCTTCTGAGGGGGCGGGGGGCGGGGGGCACACCCCCGCCCCCCGCAGCGTGTGACTCTCTGAGGAGGCGCCTGGCCTCACCCACCCTGGCCCTTCCGGCCCTCAGCACAGTGCCTGGTGCACAGCAGACGTCCAGTGATGGTCTAGTAAAGTAATAAGCTCTGAGGGTTTTCCAATTTTTTTTTTTTTAAACAATTCTAGGAGAGAATCTCAAAGAGCCTTTATAGATTTTTTTTTTTTTTGACTCGAGAACCATTTTGAATTGAGAAACCTGTGGTGCGTCCTTACCTTGAGACTCAAGATTTGTGTCTTTTTTTTCTTTTAACCTGAAGTACGCTTCCCTATTTTGCATCACGACCGTAATTCAAATTTACTGAATTCCCGTTTGTAATTTCTGTTAGCGCCTACCGTTTATGGACCACTGGTGGCAGGGAACTTTCAGACCTGATCTTCCCACAATGCTCTGCGTTTGGAGGGCTTTTATCCGCGTGGTCCGCAGCATCGCTCGGACCCTGGAACGCGGAAGCCCAGGTACCGTGACCTTTACCTTAAGGACGAGGGAACTGAAGTAAAGGCGTGGCGGGTGATTTGACGGAAGTGTGAGTTGGTGACACTTGTGACCCTGAAACACATATTCTGACTCCAAATCCGGTCTTGTTTCTGCGACACCACAGCTGCTGGAAGGCAGTTTCTGGCTCTGGGACGTCACACGCACTCTTCACACGGGGCCACCCGCGTGCCGACGTCTGGATGGCAGAGAGCTCACCGTCTCTTCAAGTTCCTGCCGTCTTGAACGGCTCTGACTTGGAAGGGCCCCCAGCTCAAAGTATGAGAAAGTGACTTTCAGTCCCCGATTCAGGACTGTTGCTGGACACCTGCTGGGCACCGGGGGCGCTCCCCCGCCAGTGGGAGCCCGACATCAGGGCGCCTGCGGCGGCCAGTGGGCTTGCTTCCGGGAGCCCTAAAAGCTGTGTCCTCTGAACACTAACAGCAGAGGCTGGGGGCCTGGGAGGGTCCAAGAAGGGAGAGATGGACGAGGGAAAGAGACACGGGAACTATCAGAGGGAGGGGAATGAGCTCGAGAACGCGAGGACCCGTGGGCGGTCACGGGCCTGCAGGACCGGGGGAGCCTGAGACGGATGAAGGAGAACTGAAGGAGTGGAGAGCGGGCAGCCACTTTTGCACAAGTACAGGAAAAGATTCCCTAGAGAGAGTGTAGTCAAAGGACGTGTGGTGTTTACGCCTGGAACCCGCTCAAGCGTATTAATTAATTGGAGTTGTTTTGGTGTCGTTACGGCTGTTCAGTACAGGAGGTTCCCACAGTTCCACTTGCTGTTTTCTTTGTTTGGCCACCAAATCCAAATGCCCGCAGGCCCTCCAGCCTCTGGGTACCAGGAGACCATGTTCCATCGGAGCCCAGGGACAGTCATGCAGTCCCCGGGGGTCACCCCGGGCGGTGGACACCCTGGCCCTGGAGCAGAGCGGCTCCCGTGCCCTGTTGGCCCCTCTCATTAACTTCCACGCGCTACCATGTGGTTCTGTGGCCACAGCCGCTCTCTGCTCGTGGCTGAGCGGGATGTCAGAGTACCGAGCCCCCGCTCTGCTGTGAGGGCAGAAACTGGCGGGCTGGGGAGGAGGGCCCATGGTTCATTCAAGCCTAACACTGCTCTCTGTAGGGACCCAAAACTGCGTCGTCAGGAAGGACGTGAACACACTCACCCTGCTGCATCCTCACCACCATCTCTAATTTCCACCAAACGGAGTAAGTTCACTCGTTCCTCTGTTGAAAGCTCCTGTGTACAGTTGACCCTTGAACAATGTGGCTTGAAATGTGTAGGTCCACTTTTACGTGGATGTTTTTAAATAAAAACACAGTTGTCCTCCTTATCTGAGGGTTCCTCACCTGCAGATTCAGCCAGCAAGGACCGGGTGTTAGGTTTCCATCCGCGGTTGGCTGAATCCCAGGGTGCAGCACCCTCAGACAAGAAGGCTCAGCTCTGAAACTTGAGCACCTGCGGAAGCTGGTGTCTGTGGCGGGTCCTGGAAACTCGGATACCGAGGAACGACTGTGTATATTCATTTATGCCACTGTATTTCTGGTCACCGCCAACGACCAGACTGGATGCAGGAATGAGCTCTGGGGGTTCAGGATTACCTGCTGCAAACACGCTGAAGGCCCGGGGGTGCCCCTTGCAGCCCACCTGCATGCGGCGAGGGTCTGACCTACAGTGAGCGTCCTGTGAAGCAGAAGCTGACCCGCCGCCAGCAGAGGTGCGTGCACTGTTTGCGGGGAGTCATCCTGAAAGGGGGGGGATGCCTTCTGGCGAGAAAATATGTCCTTAACCTCAAAGAAATGTCTTAGTGTCACCATGCAGGCTGAGGTTTTGCATGAAGGGTTAGCTTTACATTGTATAATCTTTTATAAAAGAATAGCCTGGAAACTTTAGGTCACTCTTGTGTCTAAGGATTTGAAGTATTTTAATCCAAAGAGAAAAGCTTTCAGGAAGAGTTTAGCTGTCAGGGGATTTTTTTTTGTTTTGTTGTTTTTGTCTGTACCTCTCAGGAATGAGGCAGGGGAAGGTTAGCATCGCCCAGGAAATGGGCCCCACTAAAATCTTCTTCATACGCCTTGAAGTTACAGGATCGTCCGCCAAATCCCGCATACCCTCGCGGCCGCGTCCTTAGAGCTCTGCGGCCTGGCTGCAGCAGCTGGGCCACAGCAGTGGGAAAAGCCCCGGGCTTGGCACTTGCCTGTTCCTAAATTTAACCCCAACAAGCAGTTTGACCTTTGAGAAGCCGTCGCCGCCCTTTCTCTTGCTCTCAGTTTCTTTACGTGAGAATAAAGGAGTCGGATGTGAAGGGCCTCAGGACCCTCCCACCCTCCCCGCTGTGAATCCTGAGGGGCTTGCGATCCCGCTTTTGTTGGTGGGAACCCCAGATGCTCTGGGATGTTTCACAACAAAGCCAGACTTGAAGTTGACAACGCGCTGGGTGACCCGAACTCGGTCTCCGTCTGTGCGCACACGTATTTAAGGCACACGGCACCTTAAATGGAGAAGTGCCAAGAACAGCCGGGCGCTTTAAAAAATACTAGTATTAAAAGGAATAATTAGTATGTAGAAGAGTTATCTGTGAGATGCGTTGTTTGCTGAAATCACAGTGCCCCCTTGCCGGCTATTTAAAGACCAGATTCTTCTAGGTTCTTGACTGCCTTTGATTGCCATGGTAAGTTGCAAAATTGGTAAACATATGAGTTAGAAGTGATTACTCATCCAGGTTAAGAGTATATTCAAACTGATGTAATTTTACTTGAAGACATTGTTTAAAGAGGAACAAAGGGATAAATACATGACAGTATCCAGCAGAATTAAACTCATTTTCAGACCTGAGTTAGCTAGCCTGGGGGGGGGCAAGACTAGCAAAATGCCATAGTTAGTAGACAGACTGCTCTGCACCGGATTGTGTGACGTGCATCCACACAGACGTGTGTGCGCGAGAGGGCGTGTGCGTGTGCTTGTGAGCACGTGTGCACACGTACGAATACACAGTTACCCTGAATGCTCAGTACAGCCCTAACATATAGGAGTTATTTTCCTATTTTTCAATTAAGGAAACTGAGTCACAGGTGACCACCTGGCGCCCCTCGACTAGGAAGTGAACAAGCCAGAACCGAAGCGAGTGCCTGACCCAGAAGTTTCCTGTTTTCACATTAGACCCCGTGTTCTCAAGGAAGAGCCTGGCTGTGGAACATCCTGGAGGCTGCTGTTTGGAAACTGTTCGATTTAACTTAAATAAGACAAGCAAGCTGTTTAACATTTGGAGCCTTGATTTCCTCAGCTGTAAATGGAGGGGTGAAACTAGCTGCCTCGGGGCACCGTCAGCGGGGCTCCGCGTGATTCAGGGATGAGGACGCCAGGCCAAGTTCCCGGCGGGCCATCGGCGGGGCCGGTGTGTCGGCCGCACTTCCTCCAGCCCCCCTGGACTTGGGCCTTTCATTCTAGAAAAAAAATTGGCTTATACCTCCAAGAAATAAGACAATACTTGCCAAATGCCTTCGGTTGTGTTACAGCTTTTATTTACCGAATTCCAAAGCTGGTTGAGGTAAGGAGTGTGCGATCTTCCGTGGACAGTGACGGTTAACCGTCGAGCTCAAGAATTAGGGTCCCAGGGCCTTCAGTGCTGCCGGGAGCTCAAAGGGCTTGGTTGTTAAATTCAACTCTGGGAAAAGTGCCCCGGAGCTTTGCCTTCCTGCTGCCTCGGTCCCTCCAGCCTGAGCCCGTCTTCCTCTAGGGCCTCTGAGAGGAAAGCCGTCCTCTTGTTGGACTCGCCTTGAATCCAGACGCCACAGACCGCCCCTGCTCTCACCACACGTCCTGTCCCGATACGGGCCTTGGGGGACAGGCCTGCCATGTTACCCTGTCGACAAGGGCAGGAGACTTAATCAGGTTATCACAGTGTGCCTCTCTGCTGTGACTGGAGCACTCCCTTTTATAAAAAGCCACGCCCAACAGTGTCCCATTTAAGACTCAGCTCCCGAATAAGGCAAGTGGGCCGTGAGGCAGTGGACGCTAAGCGGAACTCGAGTCTCCAGATGGACACGGGGCCCGCAGGCCTTTGTTCTGTCTCAGGTTCAGGAACAGGAGGACCTTGCATGTGTCTGGGCGACCAAGGTCTCAGAAGCTGAATGCCGTCACCAGACAGCCCGCCAGGCCCCTCCGGCTCCCGGACAGTCAGCTTTTAAAAATATCTACTTACATAATCATGTCTTCGCTCCCCGACGCTGCCCTGCGTCTGCCAAATTCAGGCTTTCCTGAGTTAATGCACCTGATGAATTAACCTTTCAGGGAGCCTGATGAAGTGCTGTCTGGTGGCCGGCGGCCTGGCTTCAGCGTCTCGTCTGTCTGCACAGCACCGTTCACTTGGATACGTGTTTGAGTGTTTCATGGGAGCTTCCCTTTATCTTTAGAGTCAATGGAACGTGGAACCTGAAAGAACAAGGGCTAGGGTTAGGTGGTGGGGGCCACAGCTCTGGGGGCTGAGGGAGGCGGGCGGTGAGCAGGCACGCCGGAAACTGCACACTTTGCAGAGTGAAGAGCGCGTGGAGCACTGCGAGCCCGGTGCTGAAGACGGTCTGTGCGGCGCGACGTGTGTCGAGGGACACGACGCCGCTTGTGTGGTTTTCTCTCGCAATCACCTCTTAGAAAGAGCAAGCCTGTTTCTGATGCTTAACACTAGGCCTTCTTGGGGGGCCGTTCAGAAAGCTGTGTCTGGCGAGGTGGGGTTCGGTCTGTAGCTGTCGAGGTCCGCTTGCCCTGGACAGTCCAGGTCTTCGCGGGACACAGACGCCGCCCGGGGAGCTTTCCTGCATAGAGAAGGTTGCTCTCATTTCCGAAGCCCAGACAAGTTTCCTCGTGGCTGAAGAGCGCGGGTCGGATACGAGCTCCAGCGGACACGCGCGGTGTGGGTCTGGGACCCAGTTACCTTGGACCCTGCTTCCCTTCCTCAGCACAGTCCAGACAGTTGAATCCTTCACTAGTTCTTGTGTTGGGAGGTTTTCCTTCTGATACAGAACCTGCTTTTAAGCGTGGCGACCTAAACTCTTCCCGGGAGAAGTCACACCTCTGAAGCTCTGTTACCCTTGGTCCTTGATGCTGGTTTCGGACGCACGTGCTCCCTGACTGTGGTCCACGGGGTGACTCTCCCGCCCCCTCCCTCCCCAGGGAGGTGAGCTTTCACGTGTCGTCCTGGTCCTCCTCCTCCTTGTCGTTGTTAGATATTTTATTTTACTTTTTTATTGAAGTACAGTTGACGTACAACATCATGTTGGTTTCGAGTGCACCGCACAGCGATTTGACACTTGAATGCGCTCCGACGTGATCTCCACGGTTAGTCTAGGAACCACGTGTCCCCGTGCAGAACACTGCGGCGTTACTGACCGCACCTTCCTGCCACGCAACACACCCCCGTTTACTATGCCGCGGGAACGTTTGTGCCTGTGAATCCCCTGCACCTGCTTCCCCCTCCCCCACCCCCCTGGCAGCCCCCTGTTTGCTCTCTGTTTCTGTGAGTCTGTTTCAGCCTTGTTTAGTTTGTCCATTTGTTTTGGGTTTTAGTTTCCACGTATAACTGAGATTATACAGTGCTTGTCTTTCTCTGTCTGACTTACTTCTTTTAGCACAGTACCTCCTAGAGCATCCATGTTGCCATTTATTTATCAGTTGCTTTTTTTTTTCCATCTCTCTGATCTGTTCTTCTGTGTCCTGTAATCTATGGGTCCCCCCCCCCCCCGCAGAGTTGCTTTGCTCGTCGGCTCTGATTGGTTCCTCTTCCCATTTGCTAGCCCCCGGTAAACGTCTCACTTGTCCGCTCGTTACTGTCCCCAGTCCTCTGAGCACTCCCGTGGTCGTCACCAGGAACTCCTCATCAGGGCCACGGTGAGACTGCTCACCTCCACTTTGGTTAGTTCTTTCCGTCTGAGGCTTTGCCTTCCTCTTTCATTTGGAACACGGTCCTCTGCTGCTTCATGCGGCCCGGTTCTTTCCGTTTACTTTCATGTGCTGGGCAGGCGAGTCACTTCTGCTGCCCGCGGAGACCTGGTTTTGGCAGGAGACGTCGATGGGACGTGGCGGCAAGCTCCAGTCTGGCCCCCAGGGCTGGTTGTTCCAGGAACGCCCTCTTTGCGGGCTGCGTGTGCCCTTCTGTTGTGTCAGGGCCAGGTGGGTGAGCTGGTAGGCAAGTCACTGGCGTGGAGTCTCTGTTCCCTGTAGCCTCCCGGCTCCCCCAGACGTAAGCCCCCTGGTTTTTGAAGCCTAACGTCCTGGTGGCTCATGTTCACAGAACAAGACCTGCAGGCGGGGTGCCTGCTATGGGGCTCAGGCCCCTCACTCTGCCCTTGGGACGTCCCTCCTGTTTGCGGGTCGCTGCCCCGGGCGTGGGTCCTGCCTAGGGCGTGTCTCCCCCTACGCCCACCGCACCGCGGCGCCGTCTGTGCATCGTCAGCTGTGGGGACTCTTTTCTGCCGGCCTCCCTGTCACTCGCACGACGGCTGCTCTGCGAGTAGCTGCAGTCTCCTGTGCCCTGGGAGGAGGGTCTTCCTCCTCTGCCATCTTGACGCCCCCACCCCCAACATATTATCATTTTAAATCACAAGAATTCAGCTTCTTTACTTAATGTTGTTTCCTAGTGTGGTTCATGCAAATTGAAAAATGAAATAAAGTAAATATTCATATTTCCGAGAGAAACTCAACCCATTAGAGGGAAAAGGTGGACCTATGCAATATTTAAGTTAATCGAAGTCAGATATTCTTGGCCCAGAGAAGCAAGAGGACCTAGAGGTTCTCTTCTGAGTCCCAGGAATGCCTGTATTAACAGTGCTGCTTAGCGCTCTCTGCGTTTCTTTGCCGCGTCAACCCCTAGTCAGACGCGTGTATGTCAGTTATGGGACGGTCACAGTGGCCGCTGGGTTAGGTGTGAGTGCGACTAGATTTGCACTGATGGAGCTTTGTATTCAAAACCACTCATGCATGTACTTCAGTTAACAGGGGAAGAATCCATAATCCCCACGTGTGGATGTTGGAAAGGAGGCTCTGACGGCTAAATGCTGCTGACAGAGTCAGGGCTCGGGTTCAGGGTTCTGAGACCAAAGCCGACGTTCCTCCCGTCGTTGTGGAGGAAGGCCCTGCGGGAAGTCTCCTGGGTTGGGCGGGGCCCCCGCAGCCCTGTGCGGAGGGCCAGAACCTCTCCTTGTGGGCTCCTGACTGCCCTTCCCTCTTTCTCAGCCGTGCTTAGCAACAAATCATCGTTTCCAAGGGCACACGTGCATTTTTTGAGGCAGAACAAGGAAGGGATGGCTGAGGAGGCCGCAAACACCTGCTGTCAGACCGGAGTGGGGTCTGCAGGAGTTTCACGAGGGAAAGAAGGACGGCCCCGTGTCGGGGCAACTGTAAGAGAGAAGGGAATCCGGGGACACTGCCGGAGCTGGGAGGGGACATCCAAGTAGCCGGAGAAGGGCCCGAGCCGGCGCGTCGCGTGGGTCGGCCGTGGATGTGAGTGTGTGTGCTGCGTGCTGCTCTGTGTGTTAACACAGAGAAAACGAGACACGTGTGCCCTTCCTTCCAGCTCCCCTCGGCCGTTGGCTGTTTGCACACGTGTGTGTGCAGGCACGTGAGACCCCTGACTCCATCTGCCTTCACGTAACCCACACTGTCCCCTCAGGAGGGCAGCGCTACCCTCACTCCTCAGGTGCCTGGGCCCAACCCCCACGGCTTCCCAGGAGTTAGATCAGCGAGTTTCCCTCTTGTTGGTCTCAGGGCCCCTTTAGGCACTTAAGACGACTGAGGGCCCCAAAGAGCTTTTATTCGCGTGGGCCATACCTGTCCGCGTGTCCACACTGGAGAGCTGAGGGAAAAATTCACGCCTATGCATTCATTTAAAGTAAAAAATAAGATCCCATTGGATGTTAACCTAGCACGTTTTTATGAAAACTTGCTGTGTTGTGTTCTAGTAAATTGGTGAGGACAGTGACGCTACTTTTTGAGAATCCCTTCGCACGCAGCTGCGTTCTCTAATCTGCCTCTGGGATTAATCTGTTGTGATGTCTCATTTTGTTCTAAGTATTTAAGAGATAATGTTGCTCCACATAGATCACATTTGTGAAGGAAAGAGTATTTGAATAGACTTTAAAGAGAATTGTGGCTCTTCTTTGATACTATACCAAAACTCAGCAAGTGGCGACCTCTGAGAGAGTCCTTGCCGTGTGAAGTCAGCTACGGCGTCTAACCCTGTTACCGTCAAAACCCGCCGGTCTTGTCTGTACTCTTTGCAACTTCCTGTGAATCTGTAAGTACTTTGAAATAAATGTTCTTAAATTAGGCAAACATTTGAACAGACTTTCCCCCACAGAATACGTATGAATGGTAAATCAGCAAAGGAAGAAAGCTCGACATCATTACTCGTTAGGGAAATGTAAGTCAAAATCGCTGTGTGACTAGAACTCGCACCCGCTGGTGTAGCGGGAAGACCTCGGACAGGAACAGGCATTAGGAAGGACGTAGAGAAACTGAACCCTCAGTTATCCCTGGAACTCGGCGCAGCTGCTGTGGGAACCAGGACGGTGGTTCCTCCAAAAAATATGCGTAGAATTACTCTCTGAGCCAGCAATTCAGCTCCTGTCTAATCACTCAGGAGGAACGAAAGCTCGTGACAAAGACTTGTGTGCAGGTGTTCACAGCAGCGCCATTCAGGGCAGCCCAAGGCGGAGACCATTCGAGCGTCTGTTGGCGAGTGGAAGGATAAAATGCGGCCTGCCCACGGCAGCGTGCTCTTTGACAGTAAAAAAGAATGGCGTGTGACACATGGGACGATGTATATGAGCCTCGAAAACGTTGTAATAAGTGGCAGAAGCGAGTCACGAATCACACAGACGTCATCGTTCTGTCTGCGGAAGGTACAGCCGCAGAAGGCTGCCCCGTGGAGAGAAAGAAGGTTAGTGCTTCGTGCTGGGGGCAGGGGTAGGGGGTCACTGTAAACAGGAACGAGCTTGCATTCTGGGGTGAAGGAAGTGTCCTGAAACGAGGTTCTGGTGACAGTGGCTCAACTCTGCACATCTACTTAAATGCACTGAATTGTGTACTTACAAGGGTGAGTTTTACGCCAACTAAATTTCATCTCAGTAGCCATCAGCGGATCTGCCCTGCACTTGGGTGTCTCAGCATGCCCAGTCGTATAAAATCGCAGAGTGCTCGTTTGGGAAATATTGATTGAAAAGTTACATGGATCTTGGAAATATTGACACGTTTCATGATTCGTTATAAACACTCCTTTTAACAGCCCCAGTCTCATCTGAAAGGTCTCTTTAAATATTTGGAAGCTGTCAAGCTCGAGGTGACATATTCAAGTTTCCCCAAATCCTTATTTTCCCCATGAAAGCTCAAATCGTATCACTGGCCATAAATAACACCAACTGTTTTCCTTGAAGTGACACTTCATTCGTTTCTGGGAAAACGCCTGTGAGATACCAATTCTGAATAACCATCGTTTGTCTGTCTCCAGATCATTCAAGGAAAAATAGTGTGTCTTGAAGAATGCAGTAAGTTCAGCTCACAGCTCAAGCCCTCACACGACCGCTTCTCTCCTGCCGCAGTGGTTTTGTTAAAGGCCAGTGAGTAAACGTGCCAGGGCCTGTGGGCCACGCGAGGCCAGGCCGGACGTGGCCCAGGGCCGCAGCCCGCCAGCCGCCGCACCTAGATAGGCCTCGTTCCTGGCTGTGCAGAGGGCTGGGGTGCGCCTCCTCTTTTTCATGCAGACTGTTAAAAATATGTACAGTTGAAGGTCAAGATACATTAAAATTGCTCACTTCCATTGCTTCACCAATTACATTCTTAAGTGATGTGGACATTCTTTTCTTTTTCTTCTTCCTCTTCTTGGTTTTCTCCCCCCGCCCTTTTTTTTAACCGCGCAGGCGTGGCGGTGAGGGCCGCGGGGATGGACAAGACACGTGGGTGCCCCTGCTTGCCTTCGTGCGAGGCCAGATGTGTCAGCCACCGCTGCTTTTCCACCTCTGCTGCGCAGGCTAACACAATGAACAAGAGAAATAATGTCGTAGGATTATTCTGAGCACCGGTGGCCGCACAGACCCTCCGAGAAAGCCTGGGGCCCCCGGGCCAGCAGCCCACACCTGGAGGCTGCGGGTCTGAGCGCCTGTCCCTCCTTCCTCCCCGTCACGTGCCTCGTGGGGAGCAGGCCACGGAGAGCGGCCCCCGGCCGACTTCAGCTCAGAAAGGGCCAGGGCGCTGTTCTTGGGCAAGGCACTGGTTTCGCCTTTCTGAATGTCCCCTCGTCCATCAGGTGGGGGTGGTAACAGTACCCACGCGTGGTGTTGGCGGTGCCGTTTAAGATGAAGTGAGACTTCAAGCAGCACACGTAGCAGCGTGCTGGGGACAGTAACCACTTTGTTGTCAGTTACGCTGTTTTTTTTCTATGTTATGAGTTTGTTTCCTTTGTGCTGTTAATTATGTGCATGGAGGAAACACTATGCTCAGAGTGAACGCTCTTCCTGGTAGACTTTTAGGCACGGGAAGGGGAAGGCAGGGGCGTCTACTGGAGCGGGGCTGTCGGCGCTGGGCCCTCCAGCAGAGGCCCTGAGGAACGGCAGCCCCAAGCCCTCGGAACCTGGGGTTCTGCATCGTATTTTAAGCGCTAGACCCCTTTGACATACACTTAGGATCACAAAGGAAGCCGATTGTATTAGAATGCAGTTATCAAAGTGATCTGAAGGGTGATGGGGCTTGTGCCTCATGATTAATGCATTACATAAAATCTCGCCGTGAGTCTAACATAAATTTGAAGACATGTGGGGTGAAAATGGGTATTTCAAGATATTGGCAACAAGTGAAATACAATGTGAGACTAACTGATTTCTCCCAGTGTTGGAGCCGCGGGCACTGCCCACACGGCCGGGACAGGTCCCCCCATCCATAAATAAGCGAGAGGCTGCACTGCATCAGAGGGCAGGGGAGGAAGTGCATCCCCCGCTGAAACCAACGGACCCCCTTGAATTCTGCTCACAGACCTCTTGGGGGAGGGGCGGTCCCCGGACCCTGGGTTAATAACCTCTATGCAGCGTTACCTCCTTTGGCTGTTTATTTATTTATTTACCTGTAGTTAGAAAGGATATTAAAAGTAGGGGGAAAAAAAGTGCTGGAGAATTGTCACTGGTCTGGCGAATTGTCACTGGTCTGGCGACTCTGGGAACAGCGGCAACTAGCCAGGTCTGTGCTGTAAGCTGGCTTGTGACTATCTGGACGCAAGGCCTGTTTGCTGAATCATCATTTGCCTTCGGCGTAAATTGACGCGCAGTTGCTGGAGGTTTAGGAGACAGCAGACCTACGCTGTGCTTAAGCACAAATGACCAAGTCACAGGTCCACGCCTCCTCTGACTCTTCAGACGGTAGCCGCTCGCTCTGTGGTAGCTTCCTGCTCCAGCCGTGGATTGAACTACACAAACTATACACCTGAGTGATTGTAAAGCTGAGCTGGAATGTAAACACACACACACACACACACACACACACACACACCCTTCCCACGGTGCAGAACCAGAAGGCAGACAGGCTGTTCAGCTTGCACCGCCCTGTCTGGCCCTAACTGGCTCTTCCCGCCCAGCTGTGCGCTGCAGCGTGTTCCAGGCTGGAGCCGGCCACCGGCACTGATCTGTGCTGCCACCAGCTATGAGCTTGCAGCGGGCAGAGGGGGACGGGTCAGGCTGCTGAAGGCGGCTGGGGACTGGGCCGCGTGGCCCTCGGCTGGTGCGCTGGGATGAGCTGGGGCAGTCGCCATGGCCATCGGGGGCAGAGGGGCCTGTTGGCACGCCGTGAGGCGCAGACCGCTGGAGGCGGGCGCTGTCCCCTGAGGGCGCTGGGCTCCGCTAATGAAGGCGCCTCGTTGGAGGGTTATTTCACCGAGAGGGGGCGTAAAACACGGCATCTCAGGTGAAGTGCACGCAGTCTGGGTTGAACGTCCTGGTCAGGACAGAAAAAATTTGTCCTTCCCGTTCACTTTCAGATGAAAGGTGAGAGGGTTTGGGGAAATTATTAACATCCACGGGGTGAAATCGGCAAGATGGAGCAGAGCCCATGACCTCTCGCCTGCTCGAGTGCAAACGGCAGATGCCTCCAGATCCACGAGGCGCAGCCAGGCAGGAGCGAACCTGAGGCCAGGAGACCTGCCCCGTCCGTGTCCCCACGTATGTGTGACCTTGCTCGCACTCACAGTGACCGTGTTTGGTCAGCTGACCCCCGTCGGCCACCCTGCCCTCCCTGCCGGTCCCGGACAGGCCTGCCTGGTCCCCCTGAGGGCTGTGCACTTGCCCTGTGCCCGCTGGCCCATCTGCTGAGGGCCCCGTCCCCTCAGACGTCTGCACGGCTCCATCCCTGAGCTCATCCAGGTGTCTGCACACAGGTCCCCGCCTCGCCCAGGACTCCCTGGTATGCCAGTCGGATGATGCCAGAGCCTCTCACCTGGCCCCCTCTACTTCCCCTTCCCTGCTTGGCTTCCCGTTGTGCTTACCAGTGCGTGGTTGTGCGTTTGTTCATGGTCACCACCTTCCTCCAGAAGATAACTTCGTGAAGGCAAAAGCTCTGCCTCTTTCGGCCATCGGTGTATCTTCAGTGCCTGGAAGAGCTCCGTGGCGGACAGTGGGGGCTCAGAAAGTACACGTCACAGGTGTCGGTGGTCCAGCCTCACAGCCGGGGTCTCTGTATGGCAGTGCTGTTGCCAGGGAACCCTCACCCTCGGATTCCTAAGTTCGTCTCACAACCAGCAGTGGGACTGAGCAGGTTCTTAACCTCTTTCAACATCAATTTGTCTGTAAAATGGAGAGAGGAGCACTGATGCCTTGAGATGGAAAAGAGAGGACAGTGCAGGGGAGGGGCAGTGCGAGCCAGGCAGCACCTTGCCGACTGTCTCTTGGTGGCTTAGCGGACGGGAACCGCAGCCCGGGAGTTCTGATCCCGTTGTCTGGCCCCCACTGTGAGTGGTCCAGGGGGCCTGGACCTGACGGCATTGCCCGACCTCTGACTGAGTGTGAGGACGGCAAAGGGGGAAGAAGGCGTGGGGCTCATCCCTACCGTCACCTCCTTTGCCAGCCCCCGGCCCGCGTCGTTGCAGAGGATGCTGTGGGACAGCGGATCGTCGGTGTGATCCGGTTTGGTTTTCACAATTTCACTGTGAACAAGGAAGTGTCAGCATTATCATCATGTAGGGAACGGAAGACAGGGAGGTGAAGTGACTGCTGACCACACTGCTGATACGAGGCAGAGTAAGGACAATAATTTGGATCTAAGTCAGTCCCAAGGTGCTATTTACTGTGTCTTATCACCTTAAATTGAGAGTATTACACTCACGAAACTCAGTGCCCCTCCAAGTGTGGTCCAGTCATGATGTCCTCCTCTCCTGGTCTTCACAGAGACCACCAGCCGGGCAGGGCAGCACTCAGAGAAATCACAGGTGGGCTGGGAAACGCAGCTCTCCAGCCATCTCAGAGATGCTGCAGTCACAACCCAGGCACCACGACCTGCCCTCGGGGGACACCGTGTGTTCCACACACACACACACACACACACAGAGCAGAGAATGCCCAGTGCTGGGCTTACTTGGGACGCCTTAAGGATGACTTTGCTGTTTTCCAAGGTGAGTGGGGAAGGGAGTGAATATATAATGTGCCGCAGTGGGAACCCTCATCCATCACCTTTGCAGGACTGTCTAAACCATGGTTGCGGCAGGAAGGATAGTCCTCAAGGGTGGCCCCGCACCTGTGAAATAGCTGTGCAGTTTGTCACGGGAGCAGGTGCAAGGTCTCCCAGAAAACCTGGAGTCAGGGCTGTCCCTCAGAAGACGCGATGTCACCTGGAAATGTTGACTGAGTTTTTTGTGATTTCCTGCTGCCCATTTACTGCGGATTGCCTCGGACCCTGCCGTGCTGTCGGCGCCCCGGTGCTGAGCGCTTACACCGGTGAGCGCAGGGCAGGCGGTCCGGTGGGTTCTCAGAGGAGCCTGCACGGGGTGGGGGGAGGTGGTGGGCCCCTCCGCTGTCTGCTCCGCCGCCCTCCCTGCCACCGAGGAGCTCTTTCGGACTGACTGGGGAGCGGGAAGTTGAAGCATCTGGTGCTTATTTATGTACAAAACAAACATAAATAAGAAACCATGTACAGATGCGGTTCTGACAAGTCCCCGGAAACGAGAAGACAAGAAGCATAAACAAACCAAAGGGAGAGGAATCGATACCAAGAGGGGAGAAGAAAAGGAGCAGAACCCCCCCAAGACTGTGCTTCAGACGTTTAAATTCAAGCTCAAGTCCCTGACCCAAGCCTAGCACTTTTTAATGGGGTCTAAGGTTTCTGAAAACCAGTGGATAAGAATTACGAGTTCCCTACTTCACTCTCCCCTCTCCCTCCAAGAATTAGGAGGGACACTCACTCGGAGCAGCTGACGCACAGAAGACAAAACAGGTGCCGGAAATCGCCAACACTGCAATCTGAAGAGGCCAGGCCCCGGCATTCTGTCAGGCCCAAGCCAAGCAGCGTGACTCCCATCGTGTCAGCCGGTTTTCGTCCTGGTAGCGATGCAGAAATCAGCCCAGTCCTGGAGTCCGACTCCAGCAACGTTGTTTAGGTGCTTTGATAAGAAGATGTCCTTCTTATTCCAATGTAACAGGCGTGTATCTGGCTATCAAAAGAAACATTTTAATTAAAAAAAAATAACAAAATAGCGAGGCGTGGGCGATGGCCGGCTCTGAAGGTGTCTTCTTGCCCTGTGTCTCACCAGGAAAATGCACCCACCAGCTCACCTGCAGCCACAGGGTGCACGGCCTCCCTTAGGGCTCACGCCTCAATTCCTGGAGACCGTCCAGGCTGAGCAGAGGCCAGGCTCTCCGGGACGGGGCACGTTACCTATGACCGTCTGTCTGAGGCTGTTATCTCATGCTCTGACTGGCGTTGGAGGATGTATTTATAGATCCTACTTTTTCTGCCCAGTCGTTTGTCAAGAAGGAGAATGAGACCTCTTTTTTTGGAGGAGAGGGGCTTGTATCGCAGTTAGAAAAATTGTACCATGTGGCCGTCAGCGGATGGCGTTAGGGTCAGTGAGCGGACACTACGTGAGCCCCCGAAGTAAAGCCTTCAGACACGCAGAGCGATCCCAGGTGAGACTGGACTATGGAAGTGTTCAAAGTGGAGAAGGAAGGGCTGGTGGGAGTCCCAGTCCTCGTAACCCTGGCATTGCTCACAGTAAGTGAAGGGCGGCGTGTCAGCCATCACCTGTCCCCAGCAACGAGATGCCCGCCGCGCAGGTTGGAGAAGGTGCTCGGCTATTGAACGAGACGGATGCTAAGGCTCCTGTAACCCTCAGAGTCTATAATTCACCTTTTATTTTTTTGTCCCATGTGAGCGGTGCGGTGGTAGAGTTAGAAAGTCACCTCTTGGTCTTGCTGTGTTTCTTGAGAATCTGAGGGGTTTTTAGAAATTGCTCTTTCCTCCTGGAGACTATGAGGAAGCAGGTGCCTGAGAGGGAAGTAAAAAGTGCTTTGTACCAGCCGGCAGCAATGATCCTTTCCCCAAACGCTTCTGACGGTGTTTCCCGGCTGCTAACGTCGTTGACCAGTGGACCCAGGAACCGCTTTGATTTGGTGCTTTCAGGCTGCCAAGGGGAGGTCTTAGGAGAGCAGCCCCGGGAGTGGGGTTTGTCCTCTGCGGCGGGTTAAGTCCCGTCTGGACACATCTCAGCCCGTTGAGGCAGTGAACCCCTGGCTGTAAATCTTGGCGTCTTAGACACTGTTTCCAGGAAGTTCATCGAAACCCTGGGGAGAAAACCCTGAGCAGCAGTGGGTCTGAAGGATGCTATAAATGGATTTGCCCTCAAGTGTTATGATGCTTAATGGAAATGTGTTCTGCCCTTTTCTTTAATTAACTTTTAATTTCCGTGACACTGAGAAGGAGTGGTAGTGACAGAGCCACTGCCGTCAGCCTTCTGAAGCATGAAATAGAAGGGACCAGAGCTGGGAGTCCACGCTGAGCCAGGTGGCGGGGCCCCGCGCAGTCCGCCACGCTGAGCCCCGGCCAGTCGTGGGGGCGGTCTCCATGACCCGGACGGCTGCCCGGGGAGGAGGGCGTGAACCCAAACCATTACCAGGTCTAGAAAGGAAAGCAGGGCAGAGAGGAAGAGGGGGAGAGGGGAGGGTGGGGGCTTCCAGTGTGTCTGCCGATGGCATCCACGAAACTACACGGAGTAGAAGACAGGGAAGGAGTTTCCGGAAGGGTCTGCGGGGTGTGGACAGAGAGAAACTGGGAGTCAGGACCTGGTGAGTGCGTGCAGGGCCCAAGGGGCAACGGCGCCTCCTGCAGGCCCCGCCGTGGGGGCCCGGGAGCCCGTGGGGACTGCAGGCTCACCCCTGCCCAAGTCTGCAGGCAGGAGAGCCGTCGGGGCGGTGACCTGCCCTACATGGCCTTCCGCGTGTTTTTAAAGGATGTTTGACTCTGAAATGTGACGCTTTGCTCCGCGTTTTCTTCCCCAGCGGTGCCTCTCTCAAGCTGTTGTGGAGGAGTTCGCGCTGTCGGTTGCAGGGTGACTGAGGTGGCCTGGGCACGCCGCGAGTCTGGCCGGAGAAACCCAAGTGCCAGCGTTATCGTGAGGCAGGAGCTACCAGTGGGTTTAGCGCGAGCGTGAGGTGCTGCGACTAAGCGGAAATCACTCCCCGCGGTGACTTCCCAGTCTGTTTGCAAGGACCTGCCTCGCGGCTCCTCCGCAGTGGCCTCCCCTGCGGTGCCCGCGTGCCCGTCCCGCAGCGCCGCGCGGAGGACTTGGCGGGTGGCACGGGTGAGCGTGGGCCTGTTGTCTGCACGGGCATCACGCTTTTTGATTCTTTCCCAAATTACAGTGAATTTTTTAAAAACATTTCCTTTTTTATTTGTCACGCTGTCTTTCGTCTCTCCTTGTGCGCAGCAATGAATGGACTACGTAGGGCCACTTCTGAGTTAACATATTTGCAAAGTGACCCAGGACAAAACATTTCCTTGATCCAGACCACAGGTAACAAACCATAACCCAGAGCCAAGCCTGGCTCAACGCGTGTGTTTGAAAATACAGTTTTATAAGGACAAAGTCTTGCTGCATTAAAAAGAAAAAGCCCGTGGGGCCTCTCCAGCTGCAACAGCAGAGCTCAGCAGTCGGGCTGGAGGCAGAGCCCGGCGGCCCCAAGTATCTCCTGTCAAACCCTGCACGGGAATCGTGGGTCAGCGCCAGCTCCGGACTCATCGCTTCTCATCTGATTCCTTACCCAAGTTGCCAAGCTGGTCTTGTCTCTCATCTTCCTGATGTGGAGTACGTTTGGTAGGGGTCCTCCTAAAGCTTCAGTAGGGTGATGCCACTCCCGGCCCACGGCCCATGCGGTGAGCTCCCAGCTCCCTGCCCTGGGGGCCCTTCCTCATGGCTTCCCCTGGGGCAGCTCTCTCCTGTCCCCCTGCGGCCGTGGTCCCCCTCCCTGGCCCGCGCTCCCGCGAGGACTGACTCGTTTATGTCGCATGCCCCCTCCTTCCTCTTCTGGGTCACCCCTGTGTGCAGCCCCCAGCCCAGGCACGAGCCTGCCAGGGAGACCCCTAGTCGCCGTGCGTCGTGTCTCTGTCCGCGTGGCCCCCATGTGCGTCTCCGCAGCGGCGTTTGTCACTTGTGACGCGTGTTGTACTTTGTCTGCTTCCTTGTTTTACTGCCCATAGAGGGTCAGTTGCTGAACCCTGGGCCCCTGTGGCTGTTGTGAACCGCAGTTCCTGCCACCGGCCGGAGAAACGCATGTGACATCCGTCGGCTGATGCCCCGCTCCGCCCGCGCCAGGCGTGTGTCTGGGGGACTCTGCCCACCAACCAGGTGCTTCCTACGCGCAGGTTGCCGTTCGATCGATGGTTCCATCTTCAGCCCCCGAGCAGCCCTTCTTTGGTCCTGCCGTGTGGGTGTCCCTCTCAGACTGTCATGGGGGCTCCGTGCAGCCTGACCTGGCGGGGGGGGGGGGTCCAGGTGCCGCGCAGTCTGCGGCAGCGCCTCTGCCTTTCCCACAGGTGACAGACGTTTGTGTCACATGTGCAGACCTCCCACTGCGACCGAAATAACCATGCTCAACGGTTCAGGGACTGAAGTGTTTTTCTGCAGCCATTGTTCATTCTGCAGCAGAGGGCCTGTTCTGTGCCAAACATACGTGTGTCCTACAGGGACGCGCACGCACGGCTGTTTAAAATGGCATCCGTGCTGTCTCTGAAGCGGTCTTCCTATTGGGGTTTCTGTCAGATTTATTAAAACACCTGTGACAGTTCCGTGGTGTCAGAATCTTGATGGTAGAACTCACTTATTTTGGAAAAAAAGATTTTTCAGTTGAGTTTGAAGCCCATCCGTGATTAAAACACAGTTTAAAATATGAGAAGTGTGAAAGAATAAGGTTGGTCATAAGACAGAGAAGACACGACATTTCTGCGTGAGCAGCTGGAAGCCCCAGCTCCTTCGGCTGGGGGATGTGAGTCGATCACATAACTTTTCTAGCCCTCGGTGTCTCACTCATCACCCAGCGTTTAGGGGGCAGGTAGGTCTCCTGGATCAGCCGAGAGGGCTGAAGGAGAAACGTGAGACGGGCTTGGTTTTAAGCGTGTGTGCGTTTTCATGGCGGCCGCCTGTAGCCGGTGGGTGCCTAAGACCCTCACCTGTGGCCGGGTGGGTGCCTGAGACCCTCGGCTGTGGCCAGGTGGGTGCCTGAGACCCTCGGCTGTGGCCGGTGGGTGCCTGAGACCCTCACCTGTGGCCGGGTGGGTGCCTGAGACCCTCGGCTGGGTTCAGTGGGAGGGATCTTGTCTATCTGCAGGACCAGGAGTTGCCTAGAGGTGGAAAAACTCTAACAGGCGGGCGAACATTAAATCCTGGCGCCGTTCCTGTACTCGGTTAGAGGTGTTTCTTAACTTCCATGGTCAGCAGGGTTCCCCCGCGGGCTCAGAGGACTGCTGCTGTCCTGCAGAACCCTCTGGGTAACGGCAAGGCGGAGGCCAACTGCCTCCGAGCTCTGGGCCTCACACCAGGTCTGCTCAGCCCTGGAGCTTCCATGATGCTGCTGGGAAGAAGCAACGCGGCGGTCAGAGCCGTACGCTTTGGATTCGAGCCGCCCCGTGACAAGGATTTTACCCCGCCCTTTCTCACAGGTGAGGGAAGTGAGGTCTGGGGACAGTGATGCACAGAGGCCAGCTGCACACCTGTGTCCTCGAACTAGGAGGGCTTTCTCTCAGCAGCAGATTTCAAAGCCAAAGTCCTGTGGGGCCAGGGACCGAGAGGAGCACAGGGGCCCAGTGCGAACTGGACCGGGGACTCACACCTTCCCCCGGACAAGAGAGGGGCTGTGGGAAGGAGGCAGGGCTGTGCGGTTTTTCTCTCTTTTTAATTAATTTTAAAAAATTGGAGTATGGTTGACTGACAATGTTGTGTTAGTTTCTGGTGCACAGCACAGTGATTCTGTTATACACAGGATGTGTTCTTTCTCAGATTCTTTTCCGTGATAGCTTATTGCAAGATACTGAGTGTAGTTCCCTGTGCTGCACAGCAGGACCTTGTTGTCTGCCTGTTTTGTATACAGTACTTTGTATCGGTTAATCCCAAACTTCTAATTTATCTTTCTCTACCCACCCCTCTCTCCTTTGGTGACCATAGTTTGTTTTCTATGTCTGTGAGTCTCTTTCTGGTTGCAAATAAGTTCATTTGTATAATTCGGAATGTTTCAAGGGAGTCCAGAAATCTGCATGTTTAAGTGCAATGTCCTGATCTTCAAATGTTGGCTGCAACTTCGCATATTTGACCAAGACCCCAAGGGGACAACACAACACGTGTGCTTGCTGGACACAGTCCCCCAGCCCTCACTCCCAGGGCCTCCAGCAGACCCTGGACCTCCCTGCTTACTGTCCCTTCTGCTGATGTGTGGTGCCTGCCCCGACCGCCACCCCAGTTCCCTCTCTTTTCTCGTCTGTGTCCTCCACTAAGCTGTCCGTTTTCACTGTAAACACCCTCCCTCGAGTCTTCCCAGCCTGTGCCTCCTCCTGGCAGTCAGGACGCTCTGCGACGGAATCACAGGCGGCTGTTTACAAAGCAGGAGGAAGTAGCAGGACCGAGGAGTTTCTGTCCGCAAAGCAAGGGGCCCTCTGCTCAGGCAGTCGACGGACGGAAACAGAGTTGGAAATGATTTTGTTTCAATTAGATTTTAATTAGCTTCTGTCTTGGAACCATTGGCTCAGTTGCCAAATAATTGAAAAAGCAACCGTATTTGCATCTGTTGCTCCTAAGAATAGCAATTTTGCAGCATCTGATCCATGGTTTATTCAGAGGATGAGAAGGAGGAGGGGAGTTTGGTGGCGTGGGTGGGGGAATTTCAGATGAAGCAATCAGTGTCCACAGAAGCCTGGCTGGGTCGGCAGCGAGACTGTGAGCCGTCCTCTGTAGCCTCACCCCGACTTCACCTGGAATTAATACGGGACAGTGGTGGCAGGAAACATTTAATTAGCAGCCTGCACGAGCTTATTACAGAGCTCAGGCCACTCCAATTCCAGCAGGCAGGGACGTTCAGGGAAAGCAGCAGCTGTGGCCAAGTGTGCAGCAATGGGAAGGTCGAGAGGGGCGTCTTGTGGGGGCTCAGGGGGCTGCTGAGTCCTGGAGCTCAGTCCCTGAGAGCTTGCAGGCTCCAGATTTGGTGTTTTTAGGGAGGAACATCCCTCTCTGGTCCTCCCCTGTGACCTGCTGCGGAGCTGAGCCGTCACAGGATGGTGAGTAGGGCTCAGACCTGCCCCCCTCCTTGGCTTCCCAGGGTCCATTCAAGGATTCTGATCGTGGCTTTGCAAGATCTTTTTTTTTCTGACAAAGCAGACAGGGTTTCCACGTCTATGAAGTTGATGAAAACGCTTTCCCCGTGGGAAAATGCAAGTGGACGTCTCTGTGCATTTTCTCTGGAGGAAAATGTGGTGTTAGGGGAGCTAAGCAGTTCATGCCCCTTGTTCCCTCCGGAGACAAGTCTTCTGTTCACGGGAGGGAGTCACAGAAAACCTGCCAGTGACATTTTTCTCTATTTTTATGTGGTTGGTGATGTCTTTGAGTAAATTCTTAAGGATCCCCTTCCTGTGAAACGAACAACCACATACTGGACTGTACCTCCTTCCCCCACAGCCGCCTTAGAGGACGATGGGAAGGGAATTCTCAGTCCTGGGGCGGAGTCACCCCTTCAGATGCTCCCCTCGGGAGCGCGGCTTCCTTAGGTCCCCCGCCCGCAGGTCACACAGTTAATGCCTCTGATGTCTGAAGTCCCTCTCTCGCTCGCTCTGTGTAGGTCTGCGGTGTCTGGATCTTCCGCAGTGGGATGAGTTCATGTAGTACCTGCATAATACCAAAATAAATTTTAAAAAGTCTGTTGCCTGAAGATAAATCTAATACAGCAGGTCGTGATTGTGTTAAATGCAATCAGAAATAAAATCGCACTAATAATACTTTCATGAGTCCTGCACAACACAGTTATTAGTCCATTATCACGACTGCTACCTCTGTCTCCCGCGCGGCCACTGGACAGGTGGTTCTCCTGTGATCGTAACAGTGCCCTGTAAGTAGGATCTGGCTGCTTGTTCAGGACAAATGCCAGCACAGCACACATTCTTTTAGAGCTGTTTTCCTTGACCACCCCCTGCAGTGCGGTCCCCGTGCCCCCTGCGTTGTGGCCCCCGCCACCCCCTGCAGTGCGGTCCCCTCCGTCCCATTAGCTCCATCCTCTTCCTAGACGGTGTTACTAAAAGAGCCGCGCGTTCTGTTTGCCTGCTGGATGCCTCACTGTTCCCGGATGTAGCCTCCTGAGGCCGGGACCGTTTCCCCAGTGCTGGGCTCACAGTCGACTTTTAGTAAGTATTTATTTAGTCACTTGATACTGTATTGGATATTTCTAGCGGCCTCCCATTGGGCCTGCCTGCTCTAGGCATGGAAGTCCGGGAGCGAGCATGAGAGACGGGTTCCGTCTCCCACCCGGCGTGCTAGCCAGGGAGGGCGGGGCTCGACACGCAGTCAGGTGGACAAAGAAACAAGAATAAACCAGAGGCGCAGCAAAGATCAGCGCGCGTGCTAAGGAGAGAGTGAAACGGGGCCACGTGGCCGCATCTCTCACTGCGCTTGGGGAGCCGCAGCTTCGCGTGCCAGACTGGGGGGGTCGGGCCCCACGGAAGGCCGAGCTGGGGAGAGGGGCAGAAGGAGGCAGGTGTCGGCACGAAGGCTCGTCGCCTCCGAGGCTCACAGCTGGACCGTGACCGCGCTGCCCCCTCCCTGGACCGCGCTCTCCGCCCAGCTGCCTCACGGAGGGCTGATGGGCTTCAGACCTCAGCTCGGGAACCACCCTGTGAGGTCTTCCCTGGTCCCTCCTCCAAGGGGACGGACTCCTGACCTTTGTCACGGACACCCCGTCCCCGTCACACATTTATAGGAGCGTCTGTCACCCAGCCTCTTTTTCTCTCACCTGTTCAGGCGTTTTCCTTGATCCTCTATTGAATAAGCCCCTTGAAGGCGGGTCCTACCACTTCCCCCCCTTATGCCTACAGTTCAGCGCAGACCCCAGCATCAGCTTTGTGATGACTGTTCATTTGATTCATGGCTGGGCTGGGACATGTAACAATGGATACCTACATAAACGGAGGAATTAGAAAGCTGCTGAAAAGCTTTTTTTTCCCTTTTTAGGATTTCATGATTCCTATTTTGAAAACGTGACCTTCTCCGTTCCTCCGTCTCACCAGTCCTTCCATGACCATTGACTTTATTTTCCGCGGCTCCTTCTGTGTTTGTGTCCATAACGGGTCCGCAGCTGTCCTCAAGGGAATTCTAGAAACTCCTGGACTCCACCTGTGCCTCGGACGGCTCTGTAGCGCCCCCTCCCCACCCCTTCGCGCACGGGCGCACACGCTTTGTCCGGGCCAAGGTCTAGGTGTCCCTCCCCCATTGATTTTCCCGCTAGGGCGGACATAAATTGCAGATCTTACTCGGCCCTGGCACGCACTTTCCTGCTTCCAGCTCTCAGTGGTAAATCTATCTGTCTTTTGATGTCTGTATTAATATAGAGCAAATATTAGCAGATAATGTATTGGTGGCCAAAAGATGAAAGAGGGCTCGGGCTAGGGTAATGTTCGTAAAGCTCTTGATTTGAACTGTCATAATCCAGTGGGGCTAAATTTATCCTCAAATAGATGAAGGAACATCAGAGGTTCCTTAAAAGTTATAATATCTTAATTACTGCCATTAAAACCTCATATGCACACATCACATACATCTTGAACTGCAGAGTCTCGAAACAGACATGTTATTTCTCAGAGGATCCTGGGGGGACAGAAGTCACGTGGTCCTGCTCCCCCTGCACAAATAATTCCCGGCGGAGAATCTGATGTAGCAGCGCGTTGGTTCTCCCCGCACCGACGAGGCGCAGCGCAGTGCTTCCCTGCGTGTGTCTTCTTTGTTTGGGAAAGGCCCGCATGATGTTTATCTGTGGTCTCCGTCTGCCCTAAGGTTCCTGTTAAAATGTGAGCGGTTAGTGTTCTCACTGCTAATCCTGCACTCTGAAGTACACCCCTCACGCCCACCCGGGTCCGGGAGCCGCGTGCACACGTTAGGACGGAGTTGCAGACAGCAGGTGCCTTCACCCGTACACTCCCAACCAAAGAGGACAGAGGACATGGGCCAAAAACGCTGGACATGTGCTGTAGACAGTGGACAGTGCACATTAAAGTCCACCTGCTTCTTGACAGGGAAAGACAAGACATAAAGGAGAACGTTTTGCACTTTTTTTGGGACGGGTGCTTTGCTGTGGAAGTGGTGTCCCCGTCAAAGAGGGCGAACGCAGAGACGGAAGAGGTGCAGGCAGGAACGGCGGCTCGCATGGGTGTCAGGGCACTGCGTTGGAGCTGGATGTGACCACCTGGGGGAAGGTGGTGAAAGGTGTGGTCTGCGTGTCTGGGGCTCTTCTGGGCCTGGGGACTGACAAATGAGCATAACTCACAGCCTCTCACAGGGGCAGTGACCTGTCAGGGGACAGAGATACACAAACTCCCAGCTCGTAGGCAAACAAATGCAAATGGCAGGTGCTGTTTGGAATCTACAAAAAGCAAGCTCAGAATAGGAACGCGTTCCCGAGCCCTGGCGCTGGCTAGGGAGAAGCAGACCCTGGTTCGAGACCACCGGCCTCCATCCAGGAGCCTGACCAGCAAGCATCATCAAGTCCTCCCTGTGCGCTCAGGTTCCTTAGGGCCTTAGTTATCCTGTTCCTGAAATGGGGACTGGCAACTCCATCTGCAAGGGCGAACTCGGTGGTATCCCTCACGGCTGTTCCTGCCTCCTCTGGTGCTGGCCCCACCCTGCACAGGTAGCCTGCCCACCTGTGGCGTGTTGTCCCGAGTGAATTCGCCAGGAGAGTCGCGCGCACAGTGCGTGCGGCCTCCCTGCTCTCCGCCTCCTCGGTGGTAATGAGTGTGCTGTCGTGCTGGCTTATAAATCCGTCTTCTGTCAGGTCGGTGGGCATGAGTCAGTGCTTGAGCTGATGGGATTGATGCTGTGACCCTGCAGACTGGACGACCTGGTCCTGGAGACGTGGTTGCACCCTGCTTACCCCCTTTCCAAGAGCTGCCAGCCAGGGGACTCTGCCTGAAGCGGCTGATTGACCTCTTCCTGTAATTACCAGGGTCCCTGCGGCGCCATTTCCACTTCAGAGTTGTCTTTTTAGTGTTAATGTCATTGCACCAGTAAAATTTTCAGCTAATAAGGTGGTAGGGGCTGAATCGCACCCTCCCCCGCCCAGATGTGTTGACGTCCTAATCACTGTTATCTGTGAATGTGACCTAATTTGGAAATGAGGTCTTTGCAGATGTAATTGAGTTAAAGTGAGGTCATTGGGTCAGAGGTCCTAATCCGAGGTGGGTGGTGCCCTCATAAGAAGACGGGAATTTGAACACAGACCCACAGAGAGGGAACACGGAGTGAAGACGCGGACACAGACGACGCCTGCGTGAAGGAGGAGGTGGAAACTGGATGTTTGCTGGCACAGGCCGAAGACGGCTGGGGCTTCCAGAAGCTGGAGGAGGACAGAGAGGGACCCTTCCCAGGTGCTCTGGGGAGAGCAGGGTCCTGCTGGAACCTTGCTTTCGGACCTCTGGTCTCCAGGACTGCGAGAAGGTCAGCTTCTGTCGTGGGGAGCCCCCGTCTGCGGTGCTTTGTTGCGGCAGCCGTGGGAAACCGTCAGAGGCTCTGGCTAGCTTTCACCTTGGACTTCGAGCTCACTTAGAGTTTGGTTGGACCTGGGTTTTTTTTCCCCATGTGCGTTTTCTCAGGAAGGGAAAGGGTAAACTTGAGTCCTAAAGACCCAAAGGCGTTTGGGTCTAACTCCTGTGACTGTCAGTGTCTCCCTGCCCTTCGCCTGCTCAGGAAGAAGCCCTGTTGTTCCTTGCGTGGAATGTAATCTGACGTCAGACAGCTTCTCAGGAAGGGGCTGCGAGCTGGGAGTCGGTGACCTAGAAAACGCGAAATAACGATTCATTAAATCTCACAAGCTTCACTCGCAGGTTACCTGGGAGCAGGTTAGCGACTCTGCTCTAAATTGTTGGCTGTGCCGGATAAGCAGGCAGTTTGGCCTTACATACTTCGTTTATTTTTCAGGTTAGATCCTGTTTCTCCAAACTATAGTTCATCCTAAATATTCTTACAGGGTTGCCTTTAAACTTGTGAAAAGTCCTGTTCGTGACAAATTATTAAAACCATTCAGGAAGGAATGAACAGGTGTGACCCACTGATTCTCAGGGTTTTGTTTGATTTTTTTTTAAACATTGACTTCTTTGAGACTCTGATTAATGCTGATTTTATATGTATATGTTTGTATAATATCACATATGTGTCTATGTGTATGGAATGTAAGTTGCATACCGTTTCAGGAGGTTAACAGACATTGTCTGAGCTCTGTCCGTGGTCCACGTGGGCTGAACAACTGTCCATAAATGGAGGGTGTCTATCCTTTGACTGGGATGAAGGATTCAGCCAGAAATCATACGTTAAATTTTAACACGGGCTGGGTCTCTTCCAGTCATGATTTGGAGTTTGGGCTTCTGGCTTTAAAGAATGTTGGTTTGCTCTCCCCTTCCTTTATTTTGGACTGTTCTTTCTGGAATTCTAAGTGGTATGATTTTTTTTCCCATCACAAGCGAAAAAGAAGTTGGGGATGAACATGCAATTAGATGCTTAATTGCCTTTTGATGAGGCTGAGGGTTGTGGAGTTGGGGCGTGTGACTAGGGGTTCTTTAGCGACTCGCAGCCTCGCAGAAGAAGGCTGTGGCCCAGCAGAACCAGCGGATCCCCGGCCCTTCTTGGAGCCAGTGCTGTTTGAGCGATGTTGTCATGCGGTCAAGGTCCCACAGGAGAGGTAAGCGTGGTGGGAAGGACTTGAGGCGAGCCCGCTTGTCCTTGGATGGAGGGTAAGAGGGTCCTGGAGACCAAGAGACGGCAGGAGTGAGAAAGGGGAGTGAGGGCAGACAGGAGGGGCACTTGGGAAGACAAAAGGATTGCTGCTTCACGACCGTATTTTGTAGGACAGGACAAAAGGGAAACCTCAAATGGCAGCCGGGGCACCACTGTCCCAAGCTTTGTGCAGGGCTCCTGGTGCCCACACAGATCTGACAGCCTGACTCTGATGAGTGAAACGCGCCGGGCGGGAGCAGGCGGGGGCGGTTGTGTGGGGGGCTTGCGTGGTGGGGGTGGGAGGCAGGGGAGAATGACGCAGCGGTCCTCTCCGGCCCTCCCACCAGCCCTGACGGACGGTTCTGGAGAGGCAGGAGGGGCAGCGTCTGTTTAAAGATGGTAGTTAAGAAAATGTGTCTAAGCAGAGGGAAGGCGGCCGCTCTGACTCGGCTGTCGGTGTGTCTGGTGAAGCAGGACGGACTCACCTGCGCGCTGACACGCAGCTGCGCCAACGTGGCTGAGAACAGCAGCCCCCGTCTGCACGGCGGCGGGGGCTGCGGCCGAGAGCCCCTGGGCGCCTGCGGGCTCGTGCATGCAGATGATGCCCCCTTGACTGGAAGTCATTCCTCTCCGGTTTCTTCCAAGGGGGTTGGATCACTGCCTCCCATTGTCTGCTGCACCAGCATTTAAACACCAATTTGTTGTTTGGAGTTTGGACCTCTGTTCGCTGGGTGATAGTGAGGTGTATTAACCTCACGCTTCTGAAATTTCCTCTTGTCTTCTGTGTGGATTTTTTTTTTAATGCCAAGTGTAATTGCTGTGATTTGCCCAATTGCTTTCGTGTACCTGTAGGGAGACAGGTTTATGACACCGGGATGTACGAGTCAGTGAGCAAAATTAAGCCTCCATTATCTGAGTCCATGACTGTAGCTCTCTTACAGAAAAGAAATTGTAGGTGGGATAAATCTGATGCTGAACTTCGAGAGACCTTGCCTCGCGCAGGCACATTCTAAATGTATCCTGTTGCCTCAAAGGCATTGCATTTGGTTCTGCTTTCTCTGCACTCTCTTTCACCAGCTGCTGCTGAACATCGGGGCTGCTGCTGTGTAAAGAGATGCCCCCCCTGCAGCTAAAACACATTTCCACTTTTCACTCAGAAGACAAGGCCCACGCGTGTCTCTTGTCCTTAGAAAGCAAGACACACGCGCGAT
This sequence comes from Camelus ferus, assembly GCF_009834535.1. Taxonomy (NCBI): domain Eukaryota; kingdom Metazoa; phylum Chordata; class Mammalia; order Artiodactyla; family Camelidae; genus Camelus; species Camelus ferus. Next base: position 1,466,730 of record NC_045728.1, read on the forward strand.
TAAGGGGCCAGGTAGAGACGCAGAACTCATTAGAGAAAGGTGCCCCCCACCCTCTGTTTCTGCTGGTTAAGCTCTGCAGGCACACCTTCCTGGAAACCCCCTGGGTTCCGTCCACGAGCCGGCGCCTCATGGCGCTGTCTGTGATTGGGCTGTCGTGACTTTGGGTCCTGGTCCTGTTTGAGGGCAGAGCACAGGCAAAGGGGCTGCTGATGAAGAGAGAGTTTCAGAGGGGGTCCTGGCGAACCCACACTCCAGGTAGGCTGTGCGCGGGCAGGAGGCTCGGGCTGGGAGCTGGGTGATCGGACCCAGGCCTGTCTGGTGCTTCACACACAACTCCAGCCCCGTTCTCACGGACTGAGGTAGAGATGATGCCACTTCAGTGGGAGGTAGAGTCCAAAACACAAAACAGCTTTATGGATACGTTGAGGTGCAATTACAAACCACATCCGTACCATCTGGGGAAGTCTGAACGCTCAGCGGGGCCCTCGCGTGGTTCATGGGGTCCCTGTAGCAATCGGAGGGGACGCCAGATGTGCAGTCACCTTGTGGGCAATTGACGGAAAACGCCGCACAGTCTAAGTTAGTGAACAGAGAGGAGGAGGCGTGCGTGAGCCAGTAAGAAGGCAGCGTGGGCGCGTGGAAGGCGCACAGACTGGGAAAGCGGGGACTCAGCACAGCCTCTGTTCTGCCGTCTCAGAGCAGCCGTTACCCACACCCTGGCCTCTCCAGGCAGTGGGCCCTCCTGTAAGTGTCCTAGAGGGCGTTTCACTTCCCTGCCTGCAATGCTGCAAGTCTGGGCTGTCAATGCACAGCTCACATTATACTTAATATTAAATGCACATTGTTAATGTGTAGTTAGTGTTATACATGACGTTGGATGTATATTGTCCATACACAGTTACCGTGAACGGGTGTAGACAGATGGGCCCGGATGCACGGGTTCAGACCACTTCGGTGGTGCGCAGAGCACAGTGGGGTCCGTGGGCTCCGCCGCCAGCCGGGGGCCGCCCCAGGCAGATGTGAAGGAGGCAGTGGGAGCCGAGCTGGAAGGCTCCGACCTGGGCCGGCGCCGGCTGAGCAGGCGGGAGGCTCGGTCCTCAGCCGGCGGGTCTCTGAGCTTCCTGCTTCCCCTCGGGGAACGGGTCGGCAGGGCGGAGCCGAGGCCCTTCTCGAACTCCGTCTGCACGACGGGGTGGGTGCGTTGTGTGGAAGCTCCCCGGCTGGTGCTTTTTTCTGGGTCTGTCCCGCTTTTCCGTCACGCGTTCACCGACGCGTTCAGGGACGCTGGCTCGTTTCTTCATAACCAGGGCCGCCGTTTGCTGCAGGTCCGCCGCTCACTGGGCTTCGCGCTGACGCTCTCCGACGCTTCCTGGGTGCACAGCCCTTGTGAGGTTGTCCTGTTTCAGCTTAGTTTCCTTACCCACCAAATAGAGGCGATAATCCTTTCTCGGAGGGTTGCAGTGAGATCTAGAGGCGCTAATCCGTCCGCGGCATTTAGCACGTGATGAGCACCCAGCATACACCAGCTGCCCTCGTTCTCACAGCGGATTCCCATTTGTGAGGCTCCGTGTCCTCACCGTTAGGGGCGACCGTGGCCCCTCCGGGAAGGCCAGGCGGCACTTGGGCTGGCTGGCAGCGACAGGTGTCGCGCGGCCTGATTCTTCCAATACCGCGACTAATAGCGTCCTAACTACAACGCTTTGATGGAAGCAGGTGCGTTTTGAAGTTGGATTATTCTGGATTTTTAATGTCAGTTATTCCAGTTCCTCACTGTGCTGCTGGGAAAGTGACTTAAGCTCCCCGTGCCTCTGTTTCCCTGTCTTTCAAAGGAGGATCTCTTTACAGGGTGGTTTTATGTAGACAGCAAGGCCACAGACTGCGTCCGACGTCTGGCCTGCTGTCCAGCGCACGGTCAGCTGCTGAAATCTGGGTCCCTGCCCAGCACTGGCTGCTTGCTTAGTCATTTGGTGGGGAATTCCCTGAGCACGCTGTCAGTCATAAATAGCCAGATAGCCTAGGGGTCATCCACGTTGGCCCTGGCTTTCTTTGGGGCAAGACAGGATTTCCCCAGCTTGGATGTTCTGTCTAACATTTACCATTTGCACAGGACACGAGGGCAAAAAGTGGCAAACAATAGGGACATTTTACTTGTGGTTAACAAGAACATAATTTTGCTTTCTTGCTCATGGAACTTTAAAAACAAATTAATAGAGATTGTATCTTGGAGTAGTTTTAGGTTTACAGCAAAGTCAAGCAGAATGTCCAGAGGGCCCCCCACAAACCCCGCCCCAGCGTCCTCTGCCATTTGCATCCTGCCTCGGTGCGGTCCGCTGGTCACAGTGGGCCAACCTCCGTCGACGTCATTATCGACAAAGTCCACGTTTTACATTAGGGTTCACGCTTTGTGTGGTACCTGCCGTGGGCTCACAAATGAGCAGTGGGCTGCACCCACCACCAGAGCCTCACACGGCGTGGCTCCATCTCTCCGTCCCTCCCTCCCCGGCCTCCTGGCAACCACTGATCTTCTTACCGTCTCCAGAGTTTTGCCTTTTCCAGAATGTGTTAGAGTTGAAATTGTACAGCATGTGGCCTTTTCAGATGAGGCTTGATAGCTCATTTCTTTTTAGCACTGAATAATATGCCGTTTTACGACTGTGCTGGTTTATCTATCCAATCAGCTATGGGAGAACATTTGATTGCCTCCAAGTTTTGGCAGTTATGAAGGCAGCTGATACAAACATGGTGAGCAGGTTTTTGTGTGGACATAACTTTTCAGCTCATCTGGGCAAGTGCCAAGGACCACATGTACGAGACTGTACAGTAAGAGTAAGCTGAGTTTTGTGAGAGACGCCAAGCTGCCTTCCCACCAGCCGTGGAGGGGGGTCTGTCGCTCCACGTCTGTGTCAGCGCTCGGCGCTGTCCGTGCTCCGGAGCGTTGTGATAGGTGAGCAGTGGTGTCTCGTTGTCCTGATTTGCGGTCCCCTAATGAGAAACGATGTTGAGCGTCTTTTCATATTCTTGTTTGCCACCTGCAGATCATTCCTGACAAGCTGCCTGATCTTCCTGCCCACTTTTAATTGGGTTGTTCGTTTCTCAGTGTTCGGTTTTAAGAGTTGCGTCTGCAGTTTGGAAAGAAGTACTTTATCAGCTGTGTCTTTTGCACACGTCTTCTGCCGGCCTATGTGGCTTGTCTTCTTATTCTCTTGCTGGTTCATGGGACTTTAAAAGAGTAATTTCCTGTCTTTAAAAAGGAAATAAAAGTGGAACAAGAAAAATGTTTCTGTTAAATTGTGTTGTAAAGTGTTAAGACAGATCTGATGCTGAATGGACCAGTATTTAGAGACTTACTGGTTTATTTCCCCCTTTTCTTTAGTCCTCTCTTTGCCTCTCATGGTGGCGAGCATGGTGGTCGCTGTTCTGGCGGCGAGCACGGTGGTGGGCGAGTTACAGTCCCTAGAAGTGTCCCCCTAAGTCCTTGCTGGGCGAAGCCGCCCCGGGGGCTGTGTCTTCCCCTCCCTCTCACCGGAGACGGAGCAACTGCGATGCCTCCTTCCCTAGGGCCCAGGCCTTCTTAGCCAGAACCCAGACTCAGACAAATCTAGCCCAAAGCAGATAAATCCTGTGCGAACAATGTAGTAAGAGGTAAGTTAAGAGAAAGATCTTCCTACCAGACAAGTGCCCAACTGTGGATGAAAACAGCTGAGGCCATGCTGGGACGCGCTCTGGCCAGGCTTTGTAAATGAGCCTTCTCTGCTGCTCATAATAGTCTTGGGACAAGGGCCGCGTGGCTGCTGGGCGTGCCCGTCGTGGCAAAGGCAGGTGCTTTTGAGTCCTGCCCCGACTCTGCGCGTTCTCTTTGTGGCTGCCATTCCCGGGGGTCCCTTCACTGCCTGTGTGCAAGGGGACCTGCCACCCCTGCAGGCAGCCTGGCAGATGGAAAGTTCGGAGGGTGAGAAACCCTTCCCGGAATGGAATGCACCGTGAAATGTGTTTGAAAACAAAGGTGTTAATGACAATGGTCATCAAAACCCTGCCTTTTCAGATGCATTTTTTTTTTTTGCGGTTTCTGGACCCAAAAGTGCTCGTTGTGTGTTGAAATTTCAGGTGGTTGGCTGACCGCGTGACAGGCGATCGCACGTCTTGAAGTCGTGCAAGCGCAGCTGGGCCTGAATCTGCCCGTCCGCCCCCTGCGCGCACCCCAGGGGGAGGCAGGCCTCACACGCCCTGGAGCTGCTGCAGACAGGCACACCTCTGGGCCCGGCTTTTGTGGAAACCGCCCTTCTGAGAGGATAAAAAATAAAACACCCTAAGAATAAAAAACAAACAGACCTGAGTGTTCAGGAGGCGGTGGGTTCATTGTGGACGAAGAAGGAACCAAAGAACTCAATCAACGTGAAGAGTAAGAGAGAGTCGTGGGAGGGGCGGTGGCCCCCAGCCCAGCCCAGAGGTACGTGCCCTCCGCGGCCTGAACCCTCCCTCCACTCGGTGAAACTCACAGGGACTCCGCCCATTGGTAATGCGTTTAGGTCAACAGGCTTCCTCTGGGGTGGCTGAAGGGCCAGGAGTCATTCACATGCTCTCCCAGTGGAAGCCGGGGTCGCGCACCCCGAGGACGGAAGAACGGAACGGCCCAGACTGAGAGCCGGGCTGTGCCAGGCCGGGTCGCTCTGTGAAATCTATCCCATTAACCTTCACGGTAGTTTTTCAGAAAAGGAATTATTTTCTCATTTTACTGTTGAGAAAGTGGAGGCATAAAAACTTGTCCGGGGACACCTGTCAGAGGGAGGAGGTGGGATTTAAACCCAGGTCTGTTCTGGTCGTGAGTGGGAACGTTGAGGTGGAGAGAGCTGAACAAGGTGGTTTGGGACGGGCATCCTTGAGGCTGGGCTCCGCACATCCTTAGATCACGGGGTATATAGAGGCCCCGTGCAGCCATAATGTGATTTATTCATTCATTAAATAAATCAATTTTGTTTGTTTTTTAATGTTTATAATTTTTATTGAAGTATAATCAGTTTACAATGTGTTAATTTTTCAGCATAATGTTTCAGTTATACACATATATGTATTCCTTTTCATATTCTTTTTTCATTGTAAGTAATAACAAGATATTGAATGTAGTTCTCGGTGCTGTACAGGACTTTGTTGTTTATCTATTTTATATATAGGAGTTAGTATCTGCAAATCCCGAACTCCTAATTTATCCCTCCACCCTCTCTACCCCACTGGTAGCCATAAGTTTGTTTTCGATGTCTGTGAGTCTGTTTCTGTTTTGTGAATAAATTCATTTGTGTATTTTTTTAGATTCCACATGTGAGCGATCTCATATGATATTTTTCTTTCTCTTTATGGCTTACTTCACTTATAATGGCAATCTCTAGGTCCATCCATGTTGCTGCAAATGGCATTATTTCATTGTTTTTTATGGCTGAGTAGTATTCCATTGTATAAATACACCACAGCTTCTTTATCCAGCCATCTGTCAGTGGACATTTAGATGCTTCCATGTCTTGGCTGTTGTAAATAGTGCTGCTGTGAACATTGGGGTGCCTGAATCTTTTCAAATTAGAGTCCCCTCCCGATATATGCCCAGGAGCGGGATTCCTGGGTCATATAGTAAGTCTATTTTTTAGTTTTTTGAAGGAATCTCCATACTGTTTTCCACAGTGGCTGCACCAAACTACTGTTCCCACCAGCAGTGTAGGAGAGTTCCCTTTTCTCCACAGCCTCTCCAGCATTTGTCATCATTGTGGACTTCTGAATGATGGCCGTTCTGACTGGTGTGAGGTGACACCTCATTGTGGTTTTGATTTGCATTTTTCTGATAATTAGTGATAGTGAGCATTTTTTTCTTGTGCCTCTTGGCCATTTGTGTGTCTTCATTGGAGAATGGCTTGTTTAGGCCTTCTGCCCATTTTTTGATTGGGTTTTTTAATTTATTTTTTGTTATTAGGTTGTATGAACAGTTTGTATATTCTGGAAATTAAGTCCTGTCACTCGCATCATTTGCAAATATTTTCTCCCATTCTGTGAGTTGTTTTTTCATTTTGTTTACAGTTTCCTTTCCTGTGCAAAAGCTGATAAGTTTAATTAGGCCCCATTTGTTCATTTTTGCTTTTATTTCTATTGCCTGGGTAGACTGCCCTAAGAGAACGTTGCTAAGATTTATGTCAGAGAATGTTTTGCTTATGTTTTCTTTTAGGAGGTGTATCATGTCTTGTCTTTTATTTAAGTCTTCAAGCCATTTTGAGTTTATTTTTGTGTACGATGTGAGGGAGTATTCTAACTTCATTGATTTGCATGCTGCTGTCCAGCTTTCCCAGCACCATTTGCTGAAGAGATTTTCTTCTTTCTGTTGTATATTCTTGCCTCCTTTGTCGAAGATTAATTGACCGTAGGTGTGTGGCTTTATTTCTGGGCTCTCTATTCTATTCCATTGATCTATAGGTCTGTTTCTGTGCCAACACCACATTGTTTTGATCACTGTAGCTCTGTAGTAGTGTCTGAAGTCTGGGAGGGTAATTCCTCCAGCTTCATTCTTTTTCTTCAGTACGGCTTTGGCAATTCTGGGTCTTTTGTGATTCCATACTAACTTTAGGATTATTCTAGTTCTGTGAAGAATGTCCTGGGTAATTTGACAGTGATCACATTAAATCTGTAGGCTGCTTTGGGTAGTATGTCCATTTTAATGATATTAATTCTTCCAATCCAAGAGCATGGGTTATCTTTCAATTTCTTTGAATTGTCTTTAATTTCCTTAATCAGTGTTTTGTAGTTCTTAGCATGTAAATCTTTCACCTCCTTGGTCAAGTTTATTCCTAAGTGTTTTACTTTTTTGATGTGATTTTAAAAGGACTTATTTTTACTCTCCTTTTCTGATATTTCATTGTTAGTGTAAAGAAATGCAACAGATTTCTGCATGTTAATCTTGCGTCCTGCTACCTTGCTGGGTTTGTTCATCAGCTCTACTAGTTTTTGCGTGGAGTCTTCAGGGTTTTCTATATATAGTATCATGTCATCCACATGTAGCAACAATGTTATCTCTTCTCTTCCAATTTGGATCCCTTTTATTTCTTCTTCTGGCCTGATCGGTATGTTTTAAATTAGACTGTACACCAGGTACTTTTTAAATTGTTGGGAATATGGAGATGGATAAAGCAGGCAGGTGACGTCTGTCCTGAGGCCGAGGGTCTAATAAGGGTAGACAGAGAACAACCAAGTATGTAAGTGTTTTAAGAGGTGATGTCCAACGAGGACAAAGGCAGGTGGACACAGGCGGAGGTGGGACGAGCTGCGTCTCCAGACGATGCGTCTGAAGAGCCCTCTCTGATCTGAGACCTGGAAGAGCGAGCATCTTCCCAAGCGGTGACCTACGTACAGGACCAGCCTCCCCGACGCCGGGGTGAGAACGCGCTCCGGCTTCAGGCAGGTGGGGCCACCTGGCGAGTGTGATGGAAGCACAGTGAGGGCGGGGGCACGACTGCTGCAGGAGGGAGGCTCAGCAAACATAGAAGGGGGTTTGATCCCCCCCCCCCCAGTTGAAGATTAAAGCCACTGGAAGATGTTTTGAAGGCAGGTGCTCTCTGATTTTCAGATCAGAGAGGAGGCTGCTGGGCGGGGAGTGTATGCACACAGGTGAGTGGAAGCAGTGAGGCTGGTTGTACCATCACAGCATCCACGTGAGACCCAGGTTTGACTCAGCCTGGGCAGGGAAGCGGAAGGGAAGGAGAAAAGTGGCCGATTTTAGGTGCATGTTGGAGCCAGAACAGACAGGCAGCCGATGGGCTAGATGTGAAAAAAATAGAGAGAGAAACCAGGGGTGATGTTTGGGATTTTATCTGGAACGGCTACACCAGTGGAAGTCTTAATTCGGTGGGAGAGTGAAAGCCAGAGAACGAGGGCCAGTGATTCTTGGAGGGGGTGGGTAATGGTGCAAAAGCAAGGTTTTGGATACAATTGGAGATTCCTATTAGACATCAGGTGGGGAGGTCCAGGAAATGTCCAGCATCCTGGCTGAGATATAAGTGGAGGTGGGTGAGTCTCTGGTGAACAGAATGTCTGCTGATAACACTGCTGAGGTCAAGGAGGGAGGGTGCAGGTCAAGGAGGGAGAGGAGCTTCAGGACTTAATCCTAAGATGCGCCAACGATCAGTCGCCCAACAGAAGGACACAGCGTAGGAAGTCAGTGAGGCAGAAGCAAGAGTCACAGCAAACACAGGGTGTTTTTCAAGGAGAGTGTGGGGTGCGGCCAGCCCGTCATGGAATGATTTCAGCAACATGGAGGTCGTCTGTGACCTCAAGGAGCAATTTCAGAGGAGTGCTAGGGATGAAGGCCTGACGGGGTGTGTTCAGGAGAGAATGGATTGAGAGTAAGTGGAGACAAAGAGTGTGTAACACTCCTTTGTGAAGTTTTGCTGTGTGACAGAACAAAGAAATGAGGTGGAAATGGAGAGAGCCGTGAGTTAAAGGAGAGCTTCTGTCTGTTCCGCCGGCTTCTCTACAAGGCGAGGCATCCTGGATGGTGTTTGGGTGCGGACAGGAAGGATGCAGGAGAGGAGCACGCGGACGATGCAGGAGACAGGTGAGCAGCACCGTCATGGAGCCTTGAGCAGCCGGCAAGGGGGCTGGACTCTTGGGCTTGTAGATTCTGGGAACCTAGGAAGGGGTCGGCACTGAGAGTGGTGAGACAAGTGGTCCCTTTTAACCAGTGGGAGGGAGAGAGCATGGGGATAGGTGCTCAGGGAGGTTATGAGGTGAGGGTTTGCTGGGAGGGAGGGGCGGCAGGTGTGTGGAGGTGTGAAGGTTTGAGGAACCCAGGAGGGAAAGTGGTGTGGAGACGGGGTGAGCGCATGTGTCAGCACACCAGAGAAACCAGGTAGGGTGATCAGGCAGAGGAGGGTGCCCATCGAAGTCCTAAACATAGGATGTGGTGTTCTCACAAAATCATTGGCAGGCTTACAATCTATGAAGAAATGCCTTCCGAGATTAAAACCCAACAACGTACATACATTGTGGTGCAAAAATAATGAATATTCACCAAGTGCACGTGGAAGGCATTTTTTCATTAATCCTCACAAATTCAGGAGATGGGTACCATTAAATCTTCATTTACAAAGGAGGTCATTGAGATTTGGAGAAGTAAATGGACCTACAGAAGGTCCCCCAGCCAGGAATGAGGACGGGCAGGGCAGAAACGGTCTCCCCAGTGACAGAGAGGTGCCCTCGCTGCCTCCCTGGAGCACAGCTGGGCTGTTGGTGAGTGAGAGCTCGCGCATTCGGTACCTTTATGGCATTAGCCATCTCGGCTGTGTGCCACAAAACGGCAGCAGGGAAAGAGAAGGCCTTGGGTTTGGGTTTTGCGTGTTTCACTCTGCCTTCAGTGATCTGGGACGGGGGGAGGCTGGCTGGGCCCAGGGCAGCACACATACACACTTCTGTTCTCTTGTCATCTGTCACGGATGAAGAGCCTTTCCCTTATGTTTCTCTCTGTAATCCATTTGCTGCCTCGGAGAGTCCTGATTTCCCAAGGGATGCCCCAGGTCTGCTTGGTGTCCCTGAGAGCAGAATTTTGCATCCATTGCAAGAAGTTGTCCCAGGTGTTGACAAATGAGAGGAAGAAATATGGAACCGCATCATCCAGTGGGGAAATCTAGGGGAACCAGGGACTGTGGCGAGTGGCCAGGGCGAGGGTGGGGGTGGTCCCTGAGATCCTGGGGGCTGCAGGGTCCCTGGGCTGTGCAGCTGTGAACAGGCTCTCCCAGCCTCTCACGCTCTGCACGCCGTCTGTGTCGTGGTAGCCGTCGTGGAATCCCAGCACAGCGTACTGTTCCCAGTTCTGCAGTCCTGCCCTGAGCCAGGCTTGCTGGCCTGAGGGTGGAGCACAAGCAAGAAATCGTGAATAAGAGATAAGTCTTTGCTTGTTTACTCTGCGTTTTAATTAATTGGCTGATTACGTTCCATTTTTATTTGGTTTCACTGACAATCAGATAGAGAGCTGTAATACCCTCTCGCACCTTGTAATTACCATTAATTTCTTCCCTTTTCTCCACGCAGTCAGGACGAAGTTGGCAGAGAAGCCATGGGAGGTTGAATCAGACTGAAGTCGGATGCATATGCATGAGGCTGGACCAGCCAGGGCTCTGGGGAGATGCTTGGGGAGGGGTGGGAGGGGCGGAAAGGAAGAAGGCTGAGAGACTGTGAGAAGGAAAGAGGGGAAAATACCTTGAATTGAAGACAAAGGCAAATGGAGGAAAACGCTGGAGTCAGCACGGCAGCCTTGCGAGCTTAATTACCATAATGATGTAAAATAGCCCAATCAGCAATCTGGGGCTAATCTTTCATGTATTACAGGTCTCTCCGTCGTAGAGCTTCACAGCTTAAATGCATTTTTAATGAAGATATTTGAGGCGAGCAGATAATTTCCCCGTCTTTACAGGAGGGAATCAGAGCACGTTAAATCCGCGGCTCCTCTTGCCTGGAGCTGTCCAAGGTCCTGGCTCTGTCTGGCGCATGGGAGCTGGTCCTCTTCCAGAACAGGTCGCTCTGCCCTCCCACCCTCCTTCTAGAGGCAACTGGGGATGCCCGACAGGACCTGGCATCCAGGCAGGGCTGTGGCTGGTCCCAAGGGGCCACCATTTTGTCTTGGTGCCTGGGGATGTCTGGATCTCCTCACTGGGGATGAGAGTGACACTGACGCCAGGGACCTCAGCCAGCAGAGGAAGCTCAGCTCATCTTGTCTGTGCTATGCTAATGGTCCAGACACCACTAGAAATCACTGGAACATGAGGCTTGGGCTGAAAATTGCATCTGAAGCACCTACCTGTGACCTTTTAATGTCAGCTTGGGCAAAAGAGTGGTCCAAACCAGCAGCCCTGAACTCCCCCCCCCCCAACTAGCCAGTGCAGCAAGGTTGTCCCAGCACCCAGGGACTCACGGCTTATAGTAAGTTTAAGTGACCCCCAATTTGACTGATTTGGCGAGTGTAGTCTTTTGGTTCAGCATTTAATGCTGTTTGGTCCAGAAGCCTTAAAAGTCCAGGCTGAACATACATGCTCACTACATGATAGGGCTCCCTCAAAAGGACAAGGTCGGGGGAGATGGGGGAAAGAACTCACCAGCTACAGACAGTGAGTGTCCTGGTAAGGCAAGGGCAGGCGAAAAATGAGCTCTTGCTTTATAATTTGGGGAAAGCTTTAATTGTCTTATTACTAGCCTTTCCTCCTGTCACCGAACGGTCTGAGATATAAATTTAACTGTCAGGTAGTGAGTTCAGCAGAGTTTCAGGAACCGTGTCTCCTCACCTCCCCACCCCAACCCCACCATATCCCATTAACTCCCTGGTCTCCAGTGGAGCTCATCTCAGTGAATTAGTGTAGGGCAAAGTAGGGTGCAGCACTGGACATTCTCAAAACCAGACCCTCTCTCTATCTCTCTGTCTGTCTGCCTATCTATCTATCTGTCTGTCTATCTCTCTATCATTTTTAAGCCTTTTGCTTCCTTAAGGTAGCAGCGTGAACGTCTGTCTAAGTGCCTGTAAGACACTGGATAACCTAATCAGATTCAACCTTGCATATCCATAACTGAAATAAGAAACGTTTTGGTTCTTTTCTTACTTTTGTGGTTCATGGAGTGATGACCAGGTAGGCAGTCAGAACTTAGAGTAAAAGGGTTGTCAGAACTTGCATGTGAAGGCAGGGTCCTCACTGCCTAGGGGTTAATGGTCCTGCCCGTTGCAGTCCCCTGAGGACTCAAGTCAGCAGGAAGGAAGCTCGCGCCACACTTCATTTCTTCTCTCCTTCCTTTGTTTGATTCATCTGTTTATTCAAATTTCGCTGCGCACAGGCTGCGGGTAGGACTGTCCAACATCTCCACGGGGGGTTGCAGATAGGGATATCACCGGAATGAGAGGAGGGACAGAAGCGTGTTCAGAATAGCCCCCAGACTCTGCAGGCTGTGGGCTGAGGAACACCACGAAAGGAAGTCTGATCATGTCAGTCGTCTGGACCATCACGAGCAGCACGGCCGCCCCGGCTACAAACACGCTGTGTTATGTAAGTTGTTTGGTGGTTATTTGGGAATTCAGATACACTTAAAATAGCTTATTGATGGTAGCTCTTGTTATATTTCTTGGAAACTGTAATTAAAAGAAGAAAAGTAAAACTCACTCATCCCACATCTTGAACTAAAGACTAGTATCTTATGTGTATATACATATATAGTGTCTTCTTAACAAAAGTGAGAATGCTGTATACAACTGCTTGTAACCCACTTTTTCACATTACAGAACATGCATATTTTGGGGTGATTTAAATCTTCTTCTTCCAGATGATTTGCAGTGGTTGCATAATAGTTCATCATATGGCTATACTTTACTTCAACTGATTAATTCCTGAATATATTTTTACTAATATAAACAGCAAGAAATAGCCTTATAATGAACATCCGTTCACATTCCCCGGCCCAAAAGCCTACTCAACACGTAAATACCCGAAGTGGACGTTTGTGATGAAAGTCTGAGGAGGGTTTTTTCAAATGTGTATTTTAAGGTTTTCTTATTGATTAAGTTATTCTACAAATACTGGTTTTGTGCCTACGGCGGCCGCGCTGTTCTGGGGAAGGCAGAAGTAAGCAGAGTGGCAGAGTCTCTCTTCTCCAAATCAGTTAGTAACTTTATTTTTCCAAATATAACTTTCTCATTACATTTTCTTTCTTCTAACAGACAACAGTTTTTCAAGATTTATCTGAAATATATCCTACGGACCTGTTTTAGTGTGACGCTTCAGGACGTGTGTGTGCTGTTTTTATCACGTCTTTTTTTCTCTCTCTTTCCTTCTCCCTGTAACCACCCCCTCCCCTTTTCTCTCTCTCTCTCTCCAAATATTGCCTGCCATGCTTCTAGGGGACTTTTTAATGCCCGTTTCCCTCGTGGAGGTCAAGGGCCTGTCTGTCTTTCTCACCCTTGTCTGCTCAGTGTTTTACATAGTGCGTGGCATAGGAGAGGCACACAGTAAATACTTGCTAGATTAGTAGATGAATGAATAAACCAGTGCCTGTTTGCCACTTTGTTTTAGCAAAATACCACACACGTCACGTGCCGACGTGAGTGACGTTAGTCTGCACCCGTTAAACCCGCCTCTTTGATCTTCTCTCCCGATGTTTCCGTCGTCCTGCCCTCCTTCATTCCATTCCCTCCTCTAACAAAACACATCAGACTTTTTTTGTTGATATTAGTTTTAGTTTACTGTATCATTTCGTTTTACTTCAATAGACAGTAGAGCAAAACTTCAAAAGGGACACCATAAAAATATTGAAAAGACTCCCCCTGCCCCGCCGTCTTTCAGCAGCCGAGTTCCTGGAGATGGTCTGTGCCTCTAGCTTTGGGTCTGGCATGTGTTGCCAGAGATGTTTTAGTCATCGGAAAATGTACTTTCTCTTTCTATTCCCAAATGGTAGCGTATTGTACAAGGCTGTTCTTTCTTATCGGTTCTTCAGTTTGGATGTTTTCTGTCGGCCTGCATTCCAGTTACTAATTCTGTACCCAATGCCCCTTAAACCCACCTGTTGTATTAATGATTTTGGATATTGTGTCTTTCCGTCCTAGCATTTCCATGTGATATTTTTCTAATAGGTTAAAACACTTTGTTAAAGTTCTCAGTTGTGTCATCTATTCTGTCTGTTTGCGCCTGTATTTCCTTTACTAATCAGAGGTACTAAAACCTTGGCTGACCACGCCAGTGTAAGTGTCATCCGTGGGTCTGCTTCTATGTCGCTGTCCTTTTTTCTTTTTCTTTTTGGTCTCTTGATTATCAGTCATGTTTCCTTCCCTCTAGTGATTGCGTCTTGACCGCCTGACGTGGCGCGTAAAGCAGCCACCGAGGCTGCAGGTTTCGTTTTCCTCCACAGGAGTTTTCTGTTTTTTTCTGTTGTGCCCCAAATACCTGACATTTCTATGTATCCACATGCATACGTGTAAGGTGCATGTACATGTTGTGTGACGATTAAGGACATGTGACTGGGAGTCCTGAGGAAAAAAGACAATAGGAATAGTCCTAGTTACTGGATTTAGTAGACAAGGATTTAAAAATAACTGTGATTAACACATGTGTAGTCAGTGTTTTCCAGAGAAACAGAAACTATATGATAGGATGTGTGTCCACTATATGTATGTATGTAACAGATATACATAGAGAGAGAGGTTGATTGGTTGATTGGTTTATTTTAAGAAATCATCGCACATGATTATGGAGGTGGGCTAGTCCTAAATCTGCCGGGCGGAGTGGCCGAGTAGACGTCCAGGGAAGAGCCAGTGCTGTGGTCCACGTGCAAAGCTCATCCGCTCCAGAATTCCCTCTGGCTTAGGGTAGGTGAGGTTTTGGTTCTGTTATGACTGTCAACTGATCGGATGAGGCCCATTTGTATGACGGAGGACAATCTGCTTTACTCAGAGCACACTGATTTTAATGTTAATATTACCCGAAAAGCACCCTGTGAATGTTTGACCCAATATCTGGGCACTACAGCCTGGCCAAGTTGACATAAATTAACCATCACATTATGTTTAAGAATTAGACTAAACAGATGAAAGGATGCAGAAGGTCAGCAGAAAAATTAAATCTATAAAATGAATCAAGGACCTGGAGAAGGATGTTTTATTCACAGGCACCCCAAGACTGCACAGAACGTCACTTGGCCTTAGAGGAGCTTTTGAGCCAGCTCTCCAGCTTCCCGTGCAGCCTGGGACAGAGCAGACATCCCACGGCGAAAGCTAGTCATGCATTTGAGTGTCCAGAGCTCTCCCTCCATTTGTCACTCCTTGACCTCCTAGTGAAAGCTCTGTTGATTCTCTTTTTCTCCGTGGGGCTCTTCTGCCTGAACCAGGCCCAGTTTCCAGCTGCAGGTGAGGGTCGTGAGGAAAGAGATGCTTACGATCCCCTGAGGGGTCCTTCCTCTCGGGAATTAACTTGTCCAGTCTTTATATGCCTGCAGCCCTCTGGTACCTTTAAAACATACTTCTGTAATTTATACAGCTTTTAAAATTGTATTAGGAAGAACATTAGTCCATTATGACTATTACACTGTACCCAGAAACAGAAGTTCTATGCATTTTTTATTCGTCTAATTCAGTGATTCTTGCCTATGACTGCTCATCAAAACATGTATATGAAATGGATGAAAAATGCAACGTCCCAGTCACACACCTGAATGCTCCCGAGTTAGAATCCTCAGGTTAGCTGGCCGATCGCTTACGGTGTTCAGCCTCTTTTCTCGAGATGCACCCATTTGGTGCATAAGTTCATGTCCTAGCTGACCCCCTCCCGCCTGCCCGCACCCACATTCTGTGGGCTGTTCTAGCAGGGAGGACAGAGCCAAGATGCGTTGGTCGTTGGAGTCCACCATGCTTTATGTTCCCTCCAAGTTTGATGCACAAATCAACGCTTTTTTGTTTCCCACTCGACTCGGCTTCTCAGTCCCTTCTTTTTCCTTGTCCATTTATCTAAACAAACATGTATGAATACTTTTTACAAATGTCTTGGACAACAAGTTTAAGGGAATAGGTAACAATAAGACATGCAACTCGGTCTGGCTTAGCTAGGGAGCTGGCTGATTAACAGGTGATCACGAAAGAGAGTGTTGAAAACAGTTAGTTGGGTGTAAAAGGTTGGATGGCAAGGCGGGAGAGCGTGAGGAATCTAGCCATGGGTGGGGATGGGGAAGCAAAGAAAGTTCTGCAGAGAACACGGTTCTTTAGGCTGAGTTTGGGGGTTTCTTCCCCCCTCAGGCTCAGAGCGTCTGTTTCAACTGTTAGTGGTTGGTCCTGGACCCTCCCCTAGTTCTCAGCACGGCCCAGTGCTGCGACTGGGGCTCCAGTGATCACGAAATGCCTATTTTCAAGTCGATGGCTTCTTAGTACAAAACGCCCCCCTCCGCCTGCCCTCCACTCAGGCCTCACTTCAGAACGTGCTCCGCACTTGTGCTGCGGTGTTACGGTCACCACTGCATCACGTCTTGGTGATAAGTCATTTCAGTTTCGTTTATCTTCACACGAGATTTTGAAGTTCACTCTGTGTCTTACAAAGGCTCCACACCTCGGTGTGTACAAGTCTGTGGCCGCAAGGACTTCCTCCTGGTGGTGACTCGGCACTTCCTTTGTTACATTCGGTGCGTTCGATTTCACTTATGATCATCTAAGAGTGCGGTTTCATCTAATTCCAACCACTTTTGGCTCCTGGAATTTAAATTCGAAGCCCCCCCTGTAAAGCTGCGTCGCCTCCTGCCGAATTCATTCTCCCGTCTCGGGGAATGATGAGGTGATCTCTGCCCTTGTCGTGGGATCACCTCCGTGAGAGCACAGGCATCTTTCCAGAAAAAGCAACCCTTGTCTTCCTTTAGCGTCATCTGCGTATCCAGCTGTCTGCTCTACAAATCCTGTTTTCTTTTCCAAAGACAAAAAAAAGAAAAAAAAGAGAGAGAGATGAAAACACCACCTGCAGCCCCAGGTCCTTCAGTTTCCTGCCGAGGGCTCCAGGGCCCAGAGGTGCAGAGCAGGCGTCCCTGGAATTCTCCATTAATGATGTTACATGCACTGGCCGCCACCGGCGTGGTGCATTCGAGTCTTAGATAAACTCTATTTTTTCATGGAGAATCATCTTCAAAAGCAAAGCAGTGGCCCAGCTCCCACCCCCATCCGTTACTGAACCTCCCGTTGTAGCGTGACGTGATAGTTTTTCTTTAAGATTGAGTATGAAAGCCACAGCCATCGCGTCAAGCCACAGGTCAATCACAGGCACCACACAGAGAAAGCCGCCACTTGGCTGCACCCGTCACCTGTGGAGGTGCTGCCGTGTCTTCCACCGCCTGCGCCAGCACCCTTGCGCCGCTCGTTCCCTTCCCCAGTGGGTCTGCACGTCAGCAGAAGGGTCTTACGCTCCCTATTGGGAGAGGACAGGAGCCCGGAAGTGTTCTTGTTGGGGGAGCCTGTTTCTCTCTAGCCCTGGAGTCTCTCGACGCCAGCTCCCTGCTCACCTGCGATTTTCATGACGTCAACCCAGACGGGAAACTCTCCTGCCTTTCTTGTGGACTCACTAGATGCACCTCCCCCGTCCCACTGATTTCGAAAAAGAGGGATGTAGGCGTGGACAGAGGAGGTTATCAGCTAGAGCCCAGGACGGAGGAAAACGCAGGCCGCGGGCTGGTGCTCCTGCCGGGTCACGGGAACGCTGTGATGCAGCCTCACAATGGACCGCCCGCTCTCTCCAGCCTCTCAAGTTCGCTCTGTGAGTTTCAGGTTTCTTCATCTCTTACGAGCAGTCGCCTTGCTCCCGGACACCCACGTACGAGGTGTCTCTTCCTGCTGTAAACAAGGAGTCTTGTCTGCAGTTGGAGGTAAACACACACGTCTTTTGTTCGAAGGTTCAGCCGTGAGAACTGAACGAGAAGTAAATGGAATGCAGGCTGACTAAATACGTGTGAGGGTGGAGATGTGTCCACAAATAGGAAAATGACTTGTGAGCTTCCTGAGAAAGGTCAGCGAGCCACGGCCCGTGGGCCAAATCTAGCCGCTGCCTGTTCTGTGTCACCCATGAGTTAAGGATGCTTTTGCTTTTGTAAATGACTGAACACAAATCAGAAGAAGACAACCTCACAGCCCACGACAGGTCATGCAGAACGTGTGTTTCAGTGTCTGTAAACACTGTGTGGTTGCTGCATGCTTGTTCCTGCGTGCGTTGTCTGTGGATGCTCTCGAAAGGCCAAAGTGAGGACTTGCCACCCAGACCGCTTGTCCTGTGAAGCCTGAAGATTTACCACATGGCCTTTTCCACGGACAGGTTCCCAGCCCGGCT
The DNA here is from genome assembly GCF_009834535.1 of Camelus ferus. Lineage (NCBI taxonomy): Eukaryota > Metazoa > Chordata > Mammalia > Artiodactyla > Camelidae > Camelus > Camelus ferus. The sequence continues at coordinate 1,484,570 of NC_045728.1, forward strand.
CCAGAGCAGAGCTGGCCCAGGACAGACTGCCCGTCTGCGGTCCTGTGGGGTCACAATACCATGCTGCTGGCATCCAGCCCATCCTGTGTGGCTTCTCATGACGCTTGGAAAGCCTCTGATCCTCAGTCCAGTCCTGGCTCCTCTGGCAGCGCAGCTCTCCCAGCCTCGTCATCCAGACCCACCTTCCCTTGTCACCCTTCACGCTCTCACCGGCTGACCCCATGCTCTGCTTCTCACAGAGGAAAGTCAGGCCGTTGGGTGTGAACTGCCTCCTGCTGCTTCCTCCTCTCCTTTTACGAGCACCTGGCACCATCTTGTCTCCCTCCACACACCTGAGGTTAGCACTTAAGACGTGTCTCTCTACCTACGTCTGTTTCTTTCTCCTCCAGGATTTTATTACTTTACTCCATCAAATATCCTTGTCCTCCTCCAGATGTCCGCCCTCCGCTGGCTTTCTGTGTCACAGCAGATGCACATATGAGCACGTATGTTCAAGCCCACGTCCTTCAGCCACCGCCCTCTCGTTCTCCTCGCAGCTGACCTACAGGAACGAGGATCTGTACTCGCTCTCCTGAACCATCCCCCTCGCCCCTCAGCCAGTGGAAAGCTTAGAGAGGCGTGAAACAGCGTGGAATATCGGGTGGAGAAGAATCTAAGGTGGGGGTAGGAGTCCGGTCTAAAACGACCTTCAATGTCATGGCTAAGGACTTTGAACTTGATCCTGGAGTGAAGGCAGTCATTGGAACATCTCAGCCTTTATCCCCTACCTATTTTTTTTCTGATGGATTACATGGCCGTGTGCCGCTATGACCACATGCCTCATGAATCCCTTCCACCTGAATTATAATACAGGCTCCTGCAAATACCCAGGGGACCAATAGGTCAAAATACTGAGCCTTGTATTCTCCTGGGATGACTTGAAAATCCTGGTGGGTCATCACAGGGAAAGACATAGCCTGATAGATGTTTTAAAAAATGACTCATGAAAGAACGAGGAATGAATTTCATTTGGCGGACCTGGAAGCAAAGAGGAAGGTGGGCCGTGCTGACGGCTTGGGCCAAGGGCTTCAGCTTGTAGCGGAGGGTTTTATGAGAGTCACTAAAACCAAGGAAGAAACGGAACAGAGCACTTCAGGGAAAGATGCTTTTTAAGTTCACAGTAAAGACTTCACAATGATTAAGTACAACCTTTTCTCTTCCTAAGGGGTCACATTCCACTTAGCTGGGCGCGTGTATGAGTGACTGTGTGCCGTTGGAGGCGGTGTCTTTAGGCCCCTTCTCATCCTCCAGTGAGAAACCCTGCCTGTCGTGGAGCTGTTGACACAAGGATCCTCTGTTCCACTGGAGTCTGAAGTCCAAAACCCTAACTCCCCCAGAGTGCCCCACCACCGACCCTGCGACTATAGTCTCCCCTCGGCAGGCAGTGGACCCAGCCGTCGCTCTGCAGTGCCTGGTATGCGTCACTCCAGTGCCTTGAGTCACTAGGTCCACAGCAGACGTTCAAACGTGTTTTGAATGAATGAATGAACAGAAGAACCTATGAACTTGGAAATGACAGCTGTCATTTATCTAACACATGTATTAATTATCGATCAAACACACACTTTGTGGTCAGAACTGTTCTAGACACTGGGACGTGAGCGAGACAACGACAAACTTGCTGTTTTTAGTGGGAGTAAAGGCTAGTTTGTGGAGGCAGTGCCGATGCAGTAGACGTTCATCTGAAAGGCTGTTATCAGTTCACGTAAAACGCGTACCTACTTCAGAGGAGGGGGGGGATGCTGGCTTCCAGAATGAGATTGCACTGAAGCTGAGGCTGAGGACAAGTACGGATTAGCCGAGGGAAGTTAGGACGGCCAGAGCACTGAAAGAGAGGAAGCCATTAGAGGCGAGAGAGAAGACTGTGGGGGTGGGAAGCAAGTATAAGTAGTTCAGTGTTTCTGGAAGGGAGAGTTCAGTCAACGGTGAGAGATGCAGCTGGAGAAAAAACAGACGATCAAGGGTTTCTGTACCGAGACGTCTGGGCTTGATACTGTGGACCCGCAGTGGGGAAGATTTAAAGAAGTTCGCTCCAGTTTAGATCGGATTCAGGTAAGAGTGAGATTTAAGATGAGGATGCAGAAGAGAGGGGAGAGCGCCTGCTACAGGTCGTGGTCCTGTGGTGCTGAGGATGCGGGCGTCTGAGGATGACGGTTGGATTTTTTAGTGTATAATCTGCAATAGAATGATTATGGCAGGTGGTTAGCATCTGTCAACGTGCTGATAATTCTGTAGACTTAAAGGAGCTTTTATAGGGTCACTTGACAAATCAATCTAGTCTCTTAATAATCTTTCTATGGGAAAATATATTCTGAGTTCTAATTACCACCTTAAGCATGGATTTCAGAAATAGTCGTGTGTAATTACAATTCAGAATTCAGGCATTATTTCTAGGTAAAAAAATAAAGTAATAAACAGATGGGCATGATCTGTGAGCTACATAAAATCAGAACCAATATTTCCTTAAGACATCAACACAATGTAGAGTTATCTAAAAAGAAACATGGGCCAAGTTCACAGAAATTAAATTCAAAAGCAATAAAATTATTAAAAAAAAAAGAACCAGTATGAGTCAAAGGGGGAATATTTTTATTGATTTTCATAGAAGTTTTAAATTAACTTGAGAGGTTCTTTCTTACATAGAGCAGCTCAGCATTTTCAGGGGGGCCTGATTTACTAAATCACAGATGGGCGACGTCTAATTATAGGGCTTCCTTGAGGATCGAATCTATCTTTCTTTCAACGAATATTTTTTGAGCACACACTGTGTGCAAATCTAGCACCGTGCTGAATGCTAGGGACACACAGAAAGGTCTTAGTGAACGTGGACTGCTGCCCACAAGGCACATTTAAGTTAGTGAGGATGAGACACTCAACTAGACAACCGGTAATCCCGTCTCTGCAGTGACGGAAGGGAAAGAATTCCACGGTAAGAGAGTCGGGACCATTGTAGTTCTGAGGCAGCAGTTAAATTCGGCTGGAGTGGAATGTTAGTTGACTTCTCAGCCTTGGGTTTACTTTCAATGGTCAGAGGAGAGGACGGAGAAGACCGTCCGGCCTCCTGCTTCATCACGTGGCTGGGACGGTGCCCTGCCAGCTGCCCTCGCTAATCGTCTCTCCTCAGCTTTCAGCTCATTCCCATTTTGCAGAATTTGACTTTAACACTTCCTCCACCAAGGCTTCCGTGATGGTCGCTTTCTGAGCGCCAGCGGGGCGCTGGGTTCTTTGGTGGGACTTTCGTCCCTCGTGCGGTGATCGGGGCCATTTAGTGCCGCGGGTTGCGTCTGCTTATTCCCGCCTTGTACCGGCTCCTGCAGCTCATGCTCGCCCCTCAGACGTGGCCGTGAAAGCGAGGAAGCCGGCCTGCAGTTTGCAGTGGCCGGGGAAGGGCAGCCCCGCTCGGCTGCTGGAGGGTGGGGCGGGTCAGCTGTCCTCCGTCTGCCACTCAGGGGAACCCACAAAACCGAGCGTGTTCCTCCCCGACGTCAGTCACTCGTTATGAGCCTGCACCCGTGAGGCTGCCTGTGAAGGGCCCCAGGGTAGCTGGCGCGCAGCTGGCAATGGAAACTTTTAGGGTGCGTTTTGGAGATCCCTTTCCGTGCAGGCGTTTTTGGCCTCAAGCCACTACGTCTACGTTGGAGAAGTGAACTAGACATGGACAAGATGGCAGCCTCGCGGCACACGGCACGTCGTGTCAGCAGCGGACTGCTCGGCGGTTATGGCCCTTCAGCCCGGTGACCAGCTGATGCTTCAGTCCGCCTGCCTGTCGGTAGCGTGTTCTCTGTAAGCCCACGGGCTGTTGTCGTTACGCTTGTGGAACGGGACGTGGTTGTGCTGCTGTGTCTGCGTTTGAACCCTTCGGGGCACTGACCTCCCCGGGCTCTGCGTCACTAAGGCTCTTGTTAACTTCCCGCAGGGACGGGGCGCTCTGGGGGGCGCAGGGTGGGGGTTCATTAACACCCGGGGCTCTGATTAGCTGGCGGAGGGTTTGTTTCTGTCCTAGTTCTGAAGTGTAACAAAGCCACAAACAGAGACGCACAGGAGCACACATAAAACCGCACCTGAAGGAAGACACGTCCAGGGCGGATCCTTAAACCCAAACAGCCGCCCTGTTTCCTCCCTCACGCTCTCCGGGGTCCTAATCAGTACCTTCCAGAAACCCGCCCGTGGGAGGGATGGCACAGTGCGGGAGAAGCCTGGCGGGGTCTCGGCCAGCCCTGGAAATAATGAGTGATCAGGTTATGTTGCCAAGTCCCTTCTGAACCTGCAGGTCTGTGAACAGCAAGGTAAGGAAAGGTACAAAGTCCTGAAGTCCCTGCGTGTCGGAGAAAGACGGAAGAACGTGTAATAATTGTCTTTGTGTCTGGGTAGGATTTTAATGGAGAGAATAATGACCGCATTCTCCATTTCCTACACGAGAGGGGAAGTGAGTTTAGATTGCAGCTGGGAGCAGTTTGTGTGCCTAATTAATATTTGGGGGGGTCTTTACGAGATACTAAACCTTGCTCGAAGAGTTGGTAGGTAGTTAGCGCCCGGCTCTTGGGGGTTCCTAAGACGGTGCCAGATGCTGCCATGGGATCCCTTCACACTGACGCTGAAGATTTGTAAATGCTGGACTGAATTCCCAAGCACGATGCGTAGTGTCCTCCCCACTGAAGCTCTTTACAAGCGAGAAAGAAGTCTGTCCGACTGAGGATTAAGGAGCTGGGTCGTTGAAATGGTGCTATAAAGAGCCACCCTGAGGACAGTGACCCTCCACCGCCAGATGCAGTGCGCTGAGGTGCCGAGAGCAGATGCTCTGAGAGGCCGGCACCTGGCTCTACGTTCCTCGTGGCTCTCGGTCTGTTCTTTGCAGCTGAGTCCAGACACACTGGTGTTCAGAAGTCCCCATTGCCAGAGCCCATCCTTCCTTTCCACACCCGAATCCGCCTCGCCAGGCTTCCTGGGGGTGGGAGATCTGACTAGCGGGTTCCCAGGGCGGAGCTGTGCTTGAGGCCAGACCTGCCGTTGTGCTTCCCAGAGTTCCTGGTTTCTCCTCCCGCACGTCTGGCAGCTACACAGAGGCGTGGCCTCGGGAGCCCATTTGAGAAAGGAGGGTGAGGGGCTGTGCACCTGTTACCGCCCCTGAGAGAACTCAGCACTCAGACCTGGCTCCTTGGCCCCCCCGTTCAGAATCTGTGCAATAAATGGGGGTCAATATGCACCATTCAGAGACCAGTTTTCATAGAATTTAACTGCAAATCATAAACAGATACCCAGAGATGGCATTTTCTTTAATTAAAGTTTTTAAAAAATTTTTTTTAAGATGACATTTTAAATAAATAGGCTATCAGTGTATTAACCCTAGGGAACATTTAGAAACATTATATTAAAATGTTGTTAAGATTTACAGTCAAAGCACAGAAAATAAAATAAAATAAAATAAATAAAGTAAGAACTAAGCCGACATGAACGTAAACGAAATCATCCTAGCAAAGCGTCTAGCGCAGCGCCGCATGCACGGCGAGGATGCCGTGAGCGGGAGGGCGCCGTGAGTGAGCGGTACTCACTGCAGGGAGCGGCTGTGTCAGTCGGCCCTGATCCCGGGGTTACGGGGGGACCAGGGCTGGGCTACCGGCCCCTCCCACTGGTGCTCAGGACTTCCCACCTCCCCCTCCCTCACTTGGGCGTTTACTGCCTATGAACACGACCGTCCAGTGGACACGGGAAATGCGTCTTTAGTCACATCTGTTGCTTTTGAGCTTCAGTGAATAGTTCAGTAAAGAAGACAGTTCACCTGGTTGGCTAAAGCCATTTTGGCCTCAATGTTTGCTGCTTCTGTTTTCCTTTTAAATCCCAAGAAGGGGCGCTACTTTCTGCTTAAGCTCTGGACAGCTTCTTTTTGGGTGGCTTCTCGAGGCTGCCAGGGGGCCGAGGGCACGAAGCTCAGCTTCTCTCCTTGGACTTTCTGAACGACGAGGCACTGGCATCTGAATTACATGCGTCACTGGGAGTGCACACTTCGGACCGCTCAGAACCCTGGCTTGGCCAGAGGCCCTGGCATCACTCAGAGACCTTCTCAAGGCGGGGTCGAGAGCACGTTAATAGGGCAATCAGTGATGTGTCTGCGTGTGTTAGGAGAGTGCTTTCAGCTGTGTGTTTCTGTGCGCTTTGCCAGGAGAAATTCTCTGCAGTCCCAAGTTGCCTCAAATCTGTCCCAGCGATCGCTCAGCAGCAAGTGCACTGAGACAGAGTGAAGGAAGGAGGGCAGTCCTGCTGCTCGCAGTCCCGTCTGGTGTTTACTGACTGGTGACGGGGACGCGTCGTTGCTTGGCTGATGCCCGAAGATGGAAGATCTTATCACAAACTCACCACCAAAATTCTTTGGCAAAAAATGTGGTGACCTTCAGGATGCAGCCCCAGCCTTCACCACAGCATAATGAGCCCATCACAGTTCTCAGTCATCTCCCTTGGTTTCATATGCATCAGCCTTTTCATGCGTCTTTCCTCCGGGTCTGCTGGCCGAACCCCCACTCATATTTCACGTCGGGGTGGGGGGTCACCTGGGCACCCGTTACAGTGCCTCATCCCACTGTCTTCCCAGTGTTTATCTCAGTGGGTTGTAAACCTCGGTGTGGACACCTGTCCACCTCCTCCACGTTGTGACCCTCCTCCCGCAGAGAGCTAGATTTGGCTCCTTACTGTGTTAAGGTTCCCATTCAGGTTCTGGAATTTACTTGGACTTCTTTGATGGTCAAGGGTGTGGCCTATCTTGGTGAACATTCCATGTACGCTTGAAAAGAATGTGTGTTCTGTCCCCGCTGGGTGTCGTGCTCATAAATGTCGATTAGATCAAGTTGCTTTGATAATGTCGCTGAGGCAGTCTGTCTCCTGTCCTTGTTTTTGGTCTGCGTTCTCCTGGTGATCACTGAGTAGCAGAATTGAAACCGTCAGCTTTAGTGGTGGATTTCCCTGTTTCTCCCTTTCAATTCTGCTGGTTTTTGCTTTATGGATTTTGATAGTCTGTTGTTGGATGCATACACGTTTACAGTCAGGGTGCCCTCCAGGGGAATTGCTCGCTTTATCATGTACTGTTTCTCACTGCTTCTTGTAAAACACTGTTTCCTGGTGTCCATTTCTATGCTGTTAATATAGCCACGTCAGCTTTCTCATGCTTGCTGTCTGCACAGCATAGAATTCTCATCCTTTTACCTTCAACTTGTCTATAGCTTGATATTTAAAATGCAACTTCTGTAGATAGCATATAATAGACTTTTGCTTTTCTATTCATTCTGATAATCTCTGCGTTTTAATTATGACATTAATTCCATTTACATTTCCTGTAATTATTGTGGGTTCAACTTAAGTCTACCATATTGCTTTTTGTTTTTATTTGTACTTTTTTTTTCCTTTCCTTGCCTTCTTTTATGTCAATCCAATATTTTTTGAGTTACAATTTATTTCTTCTATTAACTACTTAGTTATAACTTATTTTTGTTGTTTATTTATTTTTTCAGTGGTTTCTCTATTATTAACAAAATGCATCTTTGAGTTTTTGCACACCTGATGCTTCTTGACAATCACTTCCCACTGTCCATTTTGTTCACTTGTCCCATTTTCTGTGCTGTTACCCTGTCTTATTTCTGCCTATGTTGTGACCTTCACCTTATACTGTTATTATTTCACTTTCAACAGTCACTTGCTTTTGAAGTAAGTGATGAGACGTAAGTGGACTTGGTCATTTATGTTTACTTCCTCATCTGCCTTTCCTGATGCTTTTCATTCCCACCTACAGATCTGAGCTTCCATCCAACTTTCCATCTGGCGTCTTTTCCCTTTGAATTTAAAAATATCTCCTAACATTTATTTTAGTTCAAGCCCGCTGGCAACAAATGTTTTGAGAGTTCATTTATAGGAAAAGTCTTGCTTCACTTCCGCTTGTGGGATGTCTGCTGGACACGGGTGCGGGGTGGACTTTGCTTTTCCTTTTAGCAATTTAGAGAGGCTGCCCCGTTATCTTCAGCGCTCTCTGTTGAAGTCAGAGTGTTGTTATTGTTCTTACCTGTGTTCAGTGTCTTGTTTGTTTACTTTTGTTCGTCTGGTTTCCAGCAGGCTGCCTGTGGCCTGCCATGTGCGGTTGTTTTGTGTTTGGCTTTTTTGATGCCTCCTGTTCTTCCTGAATCTACAGATTGGTGGGAATTTTAAAATAAAATTTTACAAGTTCTCTGCTGTGATTTTCAGATATTTGCCAACTATAACTCTCTTGTTTTTTGGGACACCAATTACACATAAATGAGCCCATCTGATAATGTTCTCTGTGTCCCAGAAGCTCTATTTACTTTTATTAATATTTTTTAAATGTTTGTTCTTACAATCGATGACTCCCAGTTATCAGACCTCCAGGTCATGGGCTTCTGCTCGCCGCCTTGGACCTGCTGTCGAGTCCATCCAGTGAATTTGTCACTTCAGTGGTACACTCTTTAGTTCTTGAATGTCCCTTTGGTTCATTTTTTAAAAAATCATTTCCATTTGTACACTGAGATTCCCGCTCTGCTTACTCATTTAGACCATGTTTTCCTATACTTCTGTGAATAGATTTTGTTTAATTCTTTGAATGTATTTATAAGAACTGCTTAAAATACGGTTGAAGAGTCCAACATCTGGGTGTCTTGGGTTTGTTTCCTATTGACTTTTTTATTCTTAAGTATAGATTACTTTTTTTGTTTGCTTTTTTATGATGATTGATTTTTGATTTAACATTGGAACGCTGGGTAATACACTGTAGAGTCTCTGGATTCTGTTACCGTGCTCTGAAGACGAGTAATTCTTGTTTTAGAGGCAGTTCATTCACTGGCTGATCACATTGATGCAATTTGCCAAGGCTCAGCCTCCAAACTCTGCATCCACTTTGGATCTTACTAGGGCTTCGTTTTAGGCTTTGCTGAATGGGCCTAGGTTTGGTCATGTTCTAGGTGTGGTTCTTATTCCCCAGGGCCACCTTTTTGGTGTCTTGACTAGAACCCAGAGTATTCGGGAGTGTTAATTCTTTTGGCACTGGTTTTCCCCCAGAAATGCCTGTTTGACCCACATTCTGTTTTAAAGTCCATGGGAGCTGCCATCTGCAGACGTCTGGCTCTCTAGCTCCGTGGGGGACCCCGCAACCACAAACTTGTAGGGGACCCCAGGGAGACTTCTGATGCTCCCCTTCTGCACCGTTTCCTCCTTTCCAGTTTCCCGCCTTGTTGACCCCAGTGTGTCCAGCTGCCCTGAACTGCGGGCTCTGCCACCTGAGCAGGAACACGGTGCTCTGCCGGGGTACCAGCTCCCAGTGGTTGGGAAACCGTCCTGAGATGGAAGCGTGGCCGACCGTGGGACGCATCCCCTCTCAGCCATTGCAGCCTGTGCTGCCTGTTCTCTGTTGTCTGAAAACAGTTGTGTCGTATGTTTTATCGCTGTTTATGGCCATCTGTGCGCATGAGCTAATACGGTTACTCCACTCGGGCTGGAAGGGGGACTTAATTGCACAATCGGTGTCGGGTATCCTTGTTAGGAATCGCAAGTTTTCTTCTTAATGCACACACCAAATAATAGTAGTTCATGGTTAACTACATGCAAGGCGTTGTTTGGAATGCCTGACCCATTAAACTCGTTTAATCCTTACAGCAGCTCTCTCAGTTAGGTAATATTAGTGCCCCTATTTCTAAGTAAAGAAATTGAAGTACAGACGTATGAAGTAAGCTGCCTAAACTGATACATTTTCAAAATCGTTGAGTCCCTGCCTGGGTTTAGCTCCTGTGCCCTAACGACTGTGCATTCTGCCTTCTGGTAGAAAGTGGGTCGTGACTAAACGGGGGGAAAGGACCAGGGTGAGACGCATATTCAAACTCACGAGCAGAGGGGTGAGCGTCAGCACGTGAGTCGTAGCACGTCTGAGCTCGGGCCTTGGCTCCCTCCCCCCCTGGAGCACTGTGACCCCTTCCCGCCAGACCGTTCTGTGCTCGCCACGGGCACCACACGCATCCAGACAAAGTGCCTGGAGCCCCAGTGAGACTCATTCTTATTCTCCCCCACACCCCCACTCACTGCTTTCCTGCTTCTGGCTTTGATGTGGGCTCATAAACGTGCCACCGGCAGAAGCTCGTTTGAAATGTAAACCTTTGGGTGGAATAATATACATGAGACCGGCCGTTTGATCTGTCGGTGACAAGTGCTAAAACGCACGTGCGTTGATTTTTCTTCGAGGCGCGTATTTCTAAGGGTAATTTAATGGTGGTATTGAGCACAGCTTTTACTGGTGGGAAGGAGGAGGGGCGAGCAGATGAAGAGAGGGAGCTGCTAATGGCATTTTCCTAATGCAGTTGCTTAGGTCAGTGGAAAGCTGTCACAGCTTAACGCGCTTGCTGTGTGAGGATGTGACCGCGTACAGCACGAAGCCGCTGCAAGACACGGAAACGATGGCGGCTCGTTAGGCTGGGAGCTTGTTAGAGGCCGTCTGTCCAGCCGTTATGATCATTTGAAGAAAGGAGTTATGGTTCTTATTCTTCCACCTTTATTTCTAAGTCACATCTAAGCGCTAGGAAGAAAAAGCACTTACTTATCAGAAGAGAGTGGGAGATGGCCCCCTAAATTGCTTCAGAGACCACTCTCGCCCCCCCCCCCCCCACCTGTGGAAATCAGATTTTATTTCTGGAGGGAATTAAGGGATTTGGCCCTAATACGTTTCTGGAACCAGGAGACTGTTTCATTTCTGAAATATCTCTGACTTGGTGTCCTCTCTAGCACTCAGGATCGGAAGGGACACCCTTCATTGAAAATGTATCTTCTGATGTCGGAAATAATCCAGTTTTGGTATATATTCTAAATGCGTGTTTATTTTCTGCAGTTGATTTTTATTATGTTTAGGGTATACAGTTCAGAACATCTCTCTAGTGAGGAGATAATAATTAAGATGTTGTAGTTGGATCACAAAGGTTTTAGAAATCATTTCTAAGAAATCCTTAAGGATCAGTTCTTCACACGTTCCGTGAAGAAATGCTCAGTGACCAGAGAAGGCCAGTGAGCACGGAGCACATGGAGGACGTAAGGGGCCACCTCACAGTGCAGCCAAAGGCCCGTCGCAGGCAAGACTTTAGATCTAACTTAAGGTACAATGAAGACACGAAACGCTTTGGGGATGGGTGACATGCTCTTATTTACATTAACTAAAGATCATTCTGAATTCTGGGTACAGAATGGACTTAGGGCAAAAGAGGGAGGAGGGAAGAGTTAAGAGATCAGAGATGGTGATGATCTGGACTAATGAAGGTGCAGAGAGGTGGACTTTTATTCCAGATAAAAAATTTGACTTGGAGGCAAAAAGATTCTCTGGAGGCCATGAAGGAAAGGGCGTAACCAGGAATGGTTTCTAGGATTTTGGCTTGAGTTTGGTGATTGCTGGTGCTATTTATTGAGATGGTGAAGTCTGGGTTCAGAGCAGTAGGGGTGGTGGTAGTCAGGAGGTGGGTTTAGACAGAGAGAAATCCGGAGTAGCATTCGGGAAATGTTGCTTTGGAAGTGCCTTCAAACACAGAAGGGGAGTTTCCAAACTGGGAAATTTGACTCAGAACAAAATGTCATTGCTTTCAGGGCAGGGCAGGGACATCATCTGTCCTGCAGACAAACACCGGGCGTAAGGGGTGGCACGTAACAGCACACAGGAAACATCCTCTGAAGTAGTGAGCCTGGAGCTCGGAGGAGAGGCTGGGATCCAAATGTGAGAGACGTTAGCGTCTGCTTTAAACACTGGAAAGAGAAGGCTCAAGGTAAGGGAAAGTTACCTACTCATTCCAGGTCCTTCCCTTTAAAAAGCAGTTTCAAGTTATAACCTCAGGGCTTTCTTAAATGTTCCTATTCAGGGCAATTTATTTATTTGGATTAGAAAGTTTCTTGGAATTTTGAAAAAGAAAAAGACGACTTAAGTAGTGTTCTTCTGGTTATACTAGGGATTGGCTGTGTCTCATTGTGGTGTGCAGTGAACGCAGAGAAAACAGGTATCCTCGTCCTGGAAGGCCCGATGTCCTCGACAAACACGAATCCTTCGGACTTTTCTCAGCTCTGACATAAAAAAGCTCAGATAGAAGTCTATGTCAAAAATCTTTCTAAAGCAGAACTACCAGCTGGCTCTTTAAAATGTTAAACAAAATTAACAAACCTTTAGTTAGGCTAATCAAGAGGAAAAGAGAGAAGACTCAAATTACTAAAATCAGAAATGAAAGAGGGTGCATTACTACAGAACTTGCAGTCCTAAAAAGGAATGTAAGGGAGGACGATAAACAATTGGATGCCTAGAGACTAGACCATTTAGATTAGACAGAAAAATTCTTAGGCACATTCTGCTAAAATTTATTCAAGAAGAAATTGAAAATCTGAGTAAACCTATAGCAAGTAAATAAATGTAATTAGTAATAATAATAATAGTAATAATAGTAGTAGTAATCATCATCATCATCATCATCATCATCATCATCATCATCATCAAGTATCCACAGAAAAAAGCCCATGCCCAGACGGCTTCACTGGTGAATCCTACCAAGCATTTTTTTTTTGAAAAAGGAAGGTCAGGGAATGTAATCCAACTTATTCTATGATGGCATTAATATTCTAATTAGCCACTAGGTATTAATTCACTTCCAGTCCCTCTCAGATCCCTGGAGGTAGGGAGTGGGGGCCAAAATGCCAACCTTCTAATCGCACAGTTGGTTCCCTGATGACCAGCTCCCTGATCCAGTGGTTATCTAGGGGCTTTCCAAAAAATCACCTTATTTGTATAAACTCAGGTGTGGTTAAATTGGGCTTGTTACGAGTACAAAAGAAACTCGTTTTTCCTTTATCCTCTGCAGCTATTTTGTGAGAGAGGAACAGAAACTAAGTTATAACAACAGACGGTCCTCTGGCTCCTACCGCTTAGGAAGTTACAGGGGTTTTAGGAGGAGAAGACACATGCTAAGAAAAAATATGTTGTTTCTCATTATAGCACAGTTTATCATAGGAAGATGAAACCTTCCTATATATGACACCAGAAGCACAAGTGACAGAAGAAAAAAATAAATTAGGTTTTTACCAACTTTATAAACTTTTGTGCATCAAAGGACACCATCAAGAAAGCACAAAGAAAACCCACAAAAAGGGAGAAAGCACTTTCAAATCACGTGGCTTTGATAATGAACATTTATCTAGAACATATAAAGAAGTCTTACCCCTCAATAGCAATCAGATAAACGTTGACAAAAATTAATCAGTCAATCTGAGAAAGAAATGGAAAATTTTATTTGGGCCGAATTTGAGGATGATAACCCGGGAAGAGCATCTCAGAAAGTGCTGAGAACCACCGCTGGTTAGAAATCAAGGCACAGGTTTATACTTTTTTTGAGACAGAGGGCTGTACATCAAATGACATTATTGACAGTTTATGGAATCCAGATCTACGCCAGCATCCTGGTGGGTCACGTGACCCCTGACAATATCAAGAAGGAAGGTTGTCTTTTAAGGAGCCGCCTTGGTGACGCTCAGAGAACGTTGCTCCTGACAGTGGAGCAGGTGTTCCTGCCGCTCAGGGAGGTTTGGTCGAAGCCTACTGCAGATACGTGATGCACAGTGCAGGGAGAGGAGGCCAGAGGGATAGAAGAGTTTTTATGTTTAAATTCTTCTTGACTTGCTGTAAAATATGAATTGCATTTCACACAAATGTCCAGCTGAAAAAATGGTCTAACAACTTGAATAGCTGAGATATTTCTCCAAAGAAGATATGCAAATGCCAACAAGTTCATGAAAAGATCCTTGAGTTAGCCATCGGGGAAAAGCAAATCGAAACTACAATAAGACGCCGCTTCACATCCAGTAGGCTGACTGTAATCATAGAGACAGGTCGTAACAAATGTTGGTGAGGTTGTGGAGAAGTTGGAACCCCCATGTACTGCTGATGCTGAGGTAAAGTGATTTACCCTTTTTGGAAGACAATCTGTCAGTTCCTCCAGAGGTTAAACATAGAATCACCATATCACCTACCGATTGCACGTCTACGTGTATATTTAAGAGAAATTAAAACGTATATCCATACAGAAACTTGTACATTAATGTTCATGGCAACATTACTCATGAAAGGCAAAAAGTGGGAACAATCAAAATGACCATCAGATGATGAACGGATCAGAAAAGCTGACACATGCTTGCCACTCAGTATTATTTAAACATAAAAGGAGATTAAGTACTGATACCTGCTGCAGCACGGATGAACCTTGAAAGCAGCATGGTAAGTGAAGGAAGCTGGTCACCGAAACCCCCACATACTGTGTGATTTTATTTATTATATGATGAAATATATATATAATAGAGAGAGGAAAGAGGGAGACTGAGATGTGAAGACACTGTCTCACGTGATTTTCCAAACCCCCCAGGGTAGACCAGCAGGCTGGAGACCCAGGGGAGGGTTGCACTTTGAGTCCGAAGGCTGTTGCTGGCAGGATTGCCTCTTCCGCAGAGGAGGGCAGTCTTCTTCTTGAGGTCTCCAACTGATTGGATGAGGCCCATCCACGTTGTGGAAGGCAGTCTGCTATATGCAAAACCCACTGATTTAAATGTTAATCTTTTCCAAAAATTTACTTTATGAAGGTATCTGGAATATCATTTGACCAAATATCTGGTTCGTGTGGCCAAGTTGACCTGTAAAATTGACTGTCTCATATGTTCTCTGAGAATTTATGTGTTCTTATCCATATGACTACAATTAATGAAATTTTATATAAAATTTTCTTCTGCTCCCATTTGCTGTGGTGTTTTTACCGTACAGGCTTTATTCTTAGTGAAGTGCTGAATGACCGAAGTGGTGGCTCTCATGGTCTCCTTGTACCTTCACTTTGAAGAAATGCTTACTTTTATTGTTTCACTATCAGGAGGACATTTACTGTAGATTCTCGATAGAGATGCTTTTCTTAATGGTGGAGGGTTATTTAAGGATGACTCTTTGCATTTCTAAATGGCTTAAGTGTATTTTTATTTTTAATCAATAGTTGGAATTTATTTTTATTGAATTCTTTGTGTCAGTTGGAATTTTTTATGTTTTTTCTTCCGTAACTATCTGAAATAGTGAAATATATAAAAAAATTTCTACTGTTTAATTACCTTTGCAATCCTAAAATAAATTCCCTTTTATTTACGACCCACCTTACTTTTACATGCACACGCATACATATATTTTGTGGGCTTTGATACACTGATGCTCTACTTGGGATTCTTTAATTTCTGTTTGTAAGATTGGCCAGTATGATCTCTTTTTCTCTATTGTCCTTTCTGAGTTCACATATCAAGTACATACTAATTAATCAGTTGTCCATTGCTGAGTATGTTACTCATCAAAGCCACGTGCTTTAAGATTGGACATAAACATTTAAAAATCTCTCCTAATTTCTGTAAGTCAGAAATTGGGGAGGAGCTTGGCTGGGCAGTTCTGGCCTGAGCCTCTCCCAAGGTTGAAGTCAGGATGTGGCTTGGGGCTGCAGTCACCTGAAGGTGTGAGTGGGGCTGGAGGGCTGCCCCAGGCAGGAAGCTTCAGCCCCTCCCCAGGTGGCCTCCCCTCAGGATTGCTTGTGTGCCCTCATGACAGAGTTTACAATCCAAGACAGGAACTCCATGTGTTTTCTGGCTGCCCTTAGAAGTCTCGTAGTGACACTTCCACACTTGTCCATTGGCCACAGACCAGCCATGGCTCACGTGGGAGGGGCCTTCCACCGGCCGGTGAGGGGCATGCGGGCATCCTGGAGGCTGGCCCCCACCTCCCACACAGTGTGTGTGCTCTCCTGTCACCGTCTGGAGGCGCTTGCATTATGTGGATGTTATTGCTGTTTGAAGAGTCCCTGAAGCCCAGTAGGAGAGTCATCTGGTGTTTTGTTGTGAAAATGATGTGTCTTTTTATTCGATGTTTTGCTGCTGATAAGGCTAATCAGGTTTTAAGATTTTTTCTTGAGTCAATATTGATCATTTAACATTTAAATAAAATTCGCTTATTTTATATGTTTTGCATAATAGGCATCAAGACAAACACAGTGTCTTCTTATGATTTAAAAAAATCAATATTGGATTTCTGCTGTAGACAGTCTTTCAGTACTAATTTGCTCGCCTTCACTTTATGTTTTGTTTTGATCAATGTTGTAAAAGTCATTTCCTTTTTATTGCTTTCAAGTAAATAGTTTTATTGATCCTCTAGTTTATTAGTTTTTGTTACATAAATAATAATTATATAGTACCTCTGTAAATAAATTACATTACAAATATAAGTACATTTATAATATGAATAACATATACATAAATAATGTTTTTACCTTAATTTCCTTCCTTCTGCTTTCTTCAGATTTACTCTACTGTTTTTTCCCTAATTTCTTGAATTAAACATTTATTATTAATTGTGTCCTTCTTTTCTAATGCATACGTTTAAGGCTATCCATTCCCTTTTATACGGTATTCAAGTAGTTTTATACATACAGTTTCTATTGTCATTGAAGCCTATGCATTTTATACTTTTTATTATAGTTATTTTGAGGCACAGATTGTTTAAAATTTTGTAGTATTTAAACATAAGCTTGTGCCTTATTTTTCTCACCAATTTTTACTTATTTATTAGCAATTTTATTTCATTTTGTTTACATGGTCTGCAGGGTAGTGATTCTGTGGTGGTTTTTTGAGATTAAGCTTATGTCCTAGGATGTGGTCAGTCTTTTTAAACATGTCAGATGTGCATGAAGAAAGTAAGCAGTTTCTAAATTCAGGGTGCAGGGTTTCAGATGAGTTTGTTTGGTCAAACGTTTATTATATTTTGTCTGCCTGTAATGGTTTCTGGCAGAGATGTTCTAAAACTTACACTGCAATTTTGAACATTTCAGTTCATTCTACAGTTCTTCTAGAATGTACCTCATATGGTTGCCTTGAGTTAGTGAGTAACTGGGCTAAGAGTGGCGTTTGACACATTGTCAAGACCCAGACATATTAGTTGTTTTAGCTAATTTCTTTGTTTTATTTAGAGTAATGTTTCTGTACCAGATTACTTTTTAAAACTTATTTGACTCTTTCCAAGCTTAAAAAAACAAACAAACAAAAAACACTTTAGTATCTCTTTTTATATATACATCTCTTGCAAAAGCTTACTGCTGGATGTGTTTATGTGTATGTAAAATCCTTTTCTAGTGAACATATTTAAGATCTTTTGCCCAAAATTTAGAGAATATATATTCTTTTCAAACATATCTAACACATTTTTAAACACTAACTACACTCTAGGCTACAAGTTAAGTATATATATTTGTAATTTATATGTATATAAAATTGTACTATAGTAAATAATAATATGAATCTTTGGCTGAAATTTTAAAGTTAATTGATGTCTCCATTATTTTGCTGAGCCTTATAATGGACCACAGAACATTTCAGTTCTTACCATTTTTTTTCCTAGTCGGTCCTTCTTTATGGATCCTGGTGTGGCTGCAGAGTTCTTCTTGGATCACCACTGCCTACATTCTATCTTTCATGCTGTGTTCAATTTCCATTTGTTTTGAAGTATAACGTTCAGTGATGGTCTAAAACTTAACAAATGTATTTATTTTTCTTTTTTAAACAGCTTTTTTTCTGATATAGTGCATGTATCATATAATTCATTCATTTAGAATGGACGGTTCAGTCTTTTCTTGGCCTATCCACAGATATGTGCAATCGTTACCACAGTCCACTTTAGAACCTAACCTGTAAAAGGAACTCTATACCCCTTCATTCCTGAATCTCACCACCACTGCCACCCACAACCCTGAACAACCACTCATCTGTATTCTGTCTTCACAGATTTCCCAGCTTTGGATTTGACTATGAATGGAATCAATATAAAATGATTCTATATTATATATTCTATATCATGTAAAATGTAGTCTTTTGTGACTAGCTTCTTTGTCGGTACTTTATCCCATTTTGTAGCTAAATAATATTTCACTGTATGGATTTAAAATTTTGTTGCTCCATCCATCAGTTGATAGACTCCTGGGTTGTTTCCACCCTTTGGCTGTTATGGATAAGGCTGCTATGAACATTCACACACACGGTATTGTGTGAACATATGTTTCCATTTTTCTTGGACTTACACCTCGGAGTGGAGCTTTGGGGTCACATGGTACCTTTATGTTTAACGTTTTACAGGACTGCTGGAACGCTTTCCAAAGCACTTGAGCCAGTTCTGTTTCTACCAGCAGTGCCGTGGGCTTCAGGTTCTACACATGCTCTCCGGCACTTGTCATTCTCTCGATTATAGCCATTTTCAGTGACTGTGAAGTGGCCTCTCACTGTGGTTTCAACTTGCATTTCCCTGTTGATTAATGATGTTTAGCAACTTTCCTAGTGCTCTTGACCAATGGTATGTCTCCTTTGTGCCTATTAAAATCCTACGTCCATTTTTAAATTCGTGTTGCCTTTTTATTGTTGAGTTATAAGTGTTCTTCGTGTATTTCAGATACAAGCTTGTTACTGGATGTATGCTTTGCAAATATTTTCTCTCATTCTGGGGTTGATTTTTTTCACTTTCTTGATGGTGTCCTTCGAAACACAGGAATTTTAAATTTGATGAATTTCAATTTAGCTATTTTTTTCTTTAGTTTGTACTTTTGGTGTCACATTTAAAGGTTATTTTCCAAATTCAAGGTCATGAAAATATACCCTGATATTCTAAGAGTTTTGTAGTTTTATCTCTTACATTTAGATCTGTGATCGATTTTGAGTTCATTTCTGTATACAATACGAGGTAGGAGTTCACCTTCATTCTTTTGCATGCAGCTATCCACTTTTTCCAGCACACTTTGTTGAGAAGACCACTCTTTCCCCATGTGATGGTCTTGGCACCCTTGTCAAAGTTCAGCTGACTGTGGCTATAGGGGTTTATTTCTGTACTCTGACTTCTGTTTATCTGTGTATCTATCCTGTGCCAGTACCGTACTCTCTCGGTTATCGCTGTTCTGTAGTAAGTTCTGAAATCGGTGAATGTGAGTCGTCCTAATTTATTCTTTTTTAATATTGCCTGTGTCTCTTGTAATCCCATATGACTTTTAGAATAACCTTTCAATTTCACAGATCTATTCTTTGCCTGGATAATGGGAACGTTATTCAGGCTTCTCTCATGTATATAGCTTACTGAGTATAAAATTCTAGGTTGACAATTTTGCTTTGTTTTTAAATTATCTTACTATTTTGGCCATATTATTGATGGTTTTCGGCCTTCAGTTTTTGCCGATAAGAAATCTGCTCTTATCAGTCTAATGCCTGTTCTTTTTAAGATATTCCATGTTTTTTCTCTTGTGTTACTTTTAAGGTAAATATTGTGTCTTTGATGTAATGTACTTTCATTATGATATATCCATGTTAAGATTTCTATTTTTTTTCCTACTTGGAATATCCTTCATGAGTCTGACAGCTCAAGCATTCCTTCTGAAATTCCCAGGAGTAGTATGTTTGACCTTTTCATTTTATTATTTATTTCTTTCATATCCACTGTTCTTTATTTATACTTTCCTTTTTTTTTAAAACATTTTTTATTGAGTTACAGTCTTTTTACAATGCTGTGTCAATTTTCAGTGTAGAGCACAATTTTTCAGTTATACATGAACATACATATATTCGTTGTCACATTTTTTTTTGCTGTGAGCTACCACAAGATCTTGTATACATTTCCCTGTGCTCTACAGTATAATCTTGTTTATCTATTCTGCATATGCTCATCAGTATCTACAGATTTCAAACTCCCAGTCTGTCCCTTCCCACCCTCTCCCCCTTGGCAACCACAAGTTTGAATTCTATGTCTATGAGTCTGTTTCTGTTTTGCATTTATGTTCTTTTTTTTTTTCTTAGATTCCACATATAAGCAATCTCATATGGTATTTTTCTTTCTCTTTCTGGCTTACTTCACTTAGAATGACATTCTCCAGGAACATCCATGTTGCTGCAAATGGCGTTATGTTGTCATTTTTATGGCTGAATAGTATTCCATTGTATAAATATACCACATCTTCTTTGTCCAGTCATCTGTTGATGGACATTTAGGCTGTATTTTCTATGTCTGCATCTTCCAATATGCAGTCTGGATCAATTCCTCAAGTGTATTTTCCATTTCTGTACTGTTCTCTTCAACTGTATCTAATCTTCTGCTTAGCTATTGAGTTTTCATTTTAATGACTCTCCTTTTTATTTCTGAAATTCAGCCAGCAAGGATCAAAGGAACACTGTCTGTAGCAAGACAGCCTGGGTTCAAATTCTGGCTGTGTTACTTAACAGCTGTAAGATCTTGAGTAATATTTAATCTCTCTGTTTTAATCTCCTCATTAAGAAAAAAAAAGGAATAGTAATAGTGATCTATTTCAGAGGATTGCTGTAAATATTAAAAGGATTAGATGAAATGCTTACCACAGAGCCTAGCATTTGGTGAACACTGAACTATATTTTTTTAAGCAATGCTGTCTATATTCTTTTTAAAATAGCCTGCCATTATTTCTATTTCTTCCTTTGTTGCCTTAATTATGTTAAACGTAATAACTGTGTTTTCTTTTGCCTCTGGTTTTGGTGTTCTAGCACTCCGTTTTGTTTCGTCCATTGATTCATGGCAGGATGTTTCCTCAATGGTTGTAATTTTCACTGGCATGCCCATTTGGATGTTTCAATGAGTATTGCTAATTTCCTTGTTCCCTGTTTCCTATGGGCGTCTCTCTCATGCACCCTGGGTTGTGTCTGTTCTTGGAGGACATATTTTGCATTTGTTTTATGAAGCCTCAGGTGTGTCAAAGTTCCTGGACCAGAGTTTATGTGAGATTTTAGCAACATGTGATTTCAGAGACCACATTTACACATGACGTAAGTTTTTCAAGGATGTGATTTCTCAGTTACTTTTACACTAAGTCCAGGGCAGACAGACTCTATTTTTTTTCTGGTTTGATAGGTGGAGTTTTTTATTCCTTTTTTCCCCCCTATGACACTGATAAGTCTTTGAGAGTATTATCTCCTTACAAGTCTCTGAGTTCCACCTTCCAATTTTATATGGACCCTTGGCCACATCCGTTTCTGTGTGGATATTTAAACCATACCTTCCAGCCCCAGTGTCACTATCTAGGCTTAATAGCCTCCCACAGCATCAGCTCGCTGGAATGCTCTGGTGCTGAGTTCCCTCTTGGGTTCTTTTCCTGGGATTAGGGAATTCTTTTCCCTGTTGAAGTCAAGTGGATATTTAATTATTTTTTGTCACAATGTATATTATATTGTATCTGACTTTTCCATGGTTTTGTCTAAGTCTCTATTACCTGAGTCTGCCATGTTACCGAACTGTATTTTCCCATCATTTCATTTTTATGGTTCAGTTTGTTGAAGTTCAACAAACACTGGAGTGTCCACTCAACTAGCCCTTCATCCTGCAACTGTGAAATTGTCCTCAGAGGCTCTGAAGAATGGGAGAGGGAAGTCAGCACTCACTGGCCATGCCCCGGGCTAGATGTTCTACTTGTGTTTTCAATGCATAATATTATGACTGTTCCCACCAAGAAGGGAACCTGAGGCCAGCAAAGATTGAGCCTGACCTTACAGTCTGTGCTCTTTCCATTTGTCATTCTGTGTCACCTTGATGCAAAACTGAACTGACTAAATAAGATGTCTAACTCTCCAACTACACTTAAAAAGTAAAGTTTGTGATGATGTTGAAATGCACATCCTTTTCCTAGCTCAGAACTCATTCTCATTGTCCTTGAATGGTGCGGTTGGCTTTGCATTACCTGTGGGTACCCAGCAAGGTACAGCTTTAAACAATGCTTGTAAACAACAATTTATTCCATCTTTCATTTGTTTATTCTTCCGATAGTTATTGAGCTCTTCTTGGATGCTAGCGGTGGGCTAGGATTAGAGACAGCATTGCCCTGGCCTGGGTAAGAGGGACACCATCCTGGAGCCCCCAACACTGCCTCCTTCAGTTATGTCTTTCTTCTTGATAGGACGAATATATAGATCCAAGGACACAGTCATCTGGATCTTGGGGTCTCCCTTTATAAAGTAACCTGGGTCCTGAGATCGCAGCTTCTCCACCAGCACTGTTTCCGGCCCCTTCCCCAAGGCTGTCCTTCCGGGACAGACGCTCCAGCCACGTGTGCACCTCTGGGCTCCAGCAGTGATCATTTGCAAGGGCTGTGGGCAGAGCCTGGCAGTGTGGCCTCTGGTGTCCCCACGTGTGCACACAAGTCCTTCTCAATGTGAGGTAGATCCAGGGGTTAAGAGAGGACCAGGAGCCAGGACAGCTCTCCTGGTGGGTCCACATTCTGGCTCAGAGCTGTGAGGAATCCCAAGAACCTAGATCTGGACGTGGCCTTGGTTGCCATTAGGAAGGAATATTTTTCAAGATCTGAACATAGAATATATGTTAATTAACAATTTAACGGCTTGATTTATAACTTTAAAGTATTTAGACGTGGTATGGGGGCCTCCATGGGCATGCACGCCCTGGGCCCTGCAGGTTTTAGGAGGACATGGAATTTGGTTCTGGTATCGGAAATAGATTCTTGAAGAAAGCCTTAGAATAAACATGGTCACTGCCATGTGTCATGGGGACGGGGGGGACAGACCGCTAATTTGGTGCTGGCTTCCACGTTAAGGAGTTTTCCTGGAGACGGAGGGGGGATTGGGGCTGGGGATACCTGCCGTGGAGCAGACAACAGCATGTCCTTGGAAATGACACAGGGGACATGAGGGGCGGGGTTCAAGAGGAGGTGCATCGTTAAGGCTAAATCTGTAAGCAAGAGATTCAGAATCAGTTGGAAGAGGAGGCTGCTGTGGGAGCTGGCTCCCCCCGAGGGGCTGTGGCGGCCTTGTTCCAGTAGCTGACCACTTCCCATGGGCGCAGGGTGGCTTCCTGCAGGGCTTCCTGATGCCGTAGGGCCGCGGGGGACAGAGTTTGACCCTCAAGATCTGAGGCTGGGAGACTTTGACAGGAAGTTGTTGGTGGGAAGGACAGGAGGTGATGTGGGCTGACCCAGGCAGTGGGTGGTGGGACCCAGAGGTGGGAACAGAGCTGAGAAGTACGAGGAGGTGACGCTGGCATCGTGAGTGTGTGCTTGCAGGGTCGGGCCGACAACAGGGCGTGTCCTCGGAGGCGACCACCTTTCAGGCTGCATCTAAGTTAGAAAAATAGAATTGGCATCTGCCCTGAGAGCAGCAAGTGCCCTCACGTGAGCAGAGCTGATCTGACCCCTTAGTTGGTGCTACCCCTGCCTCCTTCACAAACGAGGCCCATCAAGCCACAGGCCCATCAGATGCGTCCGTTCGGCTTTAAGGACACAGGGACAGAGGCAGAGCCTCCAAGAGCTCCTGCCTTGGGATGTCTCTTATATTTGACGAGGAGGCCGTGTAAATGTTTTCTTGGGCAATAAACGTGCGGATCCAGGACTATGAATTGGGAGTGAAGGACGGGCTATTCCTCTGGATGGATGACCTTGGGAGAGGCACGGGGCCGACCTCTGGTTCCCTCTGACTGGGGACCCTGTGCCTGGGGGGCTGCCTCACCTGTGGGGGTCTCTGGTGGGGGGGTTCTGGTCAGGACAGGAAGGGCCAGCAGCCAGCTGACTCTGATCAGTCCCCCTCCAGCCAACACCAAGAGGGACCCCTGGCCCCTCTGCCTGGGGTGGAGGAGTGACAGAGCCAGGGACGCCACCTGACTCCGGTCGATGGGTACCCCTCGCCTCTCGTGCTGCTCAGCCCTGAGTCGCCCCGGCCTGATCTCCTGATCTAAATTCCAGTGTCTGCTTCGTGTAAATGGTGCTTGATCCGGCTGGAAATGTGAGTCCTGTCAGGAGTGCTGGCCCGTCATGCTTGTCAGAAACACATCATCGGGTGGGACTAGACGGAGGCTGGTGCTACGGTGCTGTCCGCGGCCGGCGAGTGCTGAACGATGGAAACTCCACGGGCTGGAGGCAAGCGCAATGGGCGGGCGGGGTCGCAGGAGCCCCCTGCGCTCGGCGGTGTGGGCGGCGCTGGGGCCCCCGGAGGGCTTTCTGCTCTAGTCACTGGGGCTGCGGCCCGGGGGTGGGGGCCCAGGTAATCCCTCCACTTCCGTCCTGGCCTGCTTTTCTCGCTGATCTCCCATGCTCAGCGAAGGCTGCGCCTTACAGACCCTAAGGAGCTAGAAGGGCAGAAAGAACTTGGACAAAGGCCCAAACCCTCTTCCATGAAAACAGGTGCCTGGGGTGGGCGGGGGTCAGCCGTGTCCCTCCTCTGAGGGGGAGCAGGGCGGGGATTGCTAAAGGCCTTCATTGCTCTGAACTTTACATTCATCACTTCTGCTCAGAAGTGAGTTGGCTTTCAAAGAGGTGGTCAAAGTTCTCAGCATAATGAAGTTTTTACCATGAATGGATGAGGGTTGATTTTAGTCCGTCCCCCTTTCGTGGGCAGTGAGGACCGAGGCGGCGGAGTGGCTGGGGCTCTGAAGACAGCCACGGCTGCAGTGACCGTCCCTCACTCCCCAGAAACAGTGCCCTTCGTTCTCAGGCTGTAAAGGTCGGGTGAGCAGAAGTCACAAAGCCCGGTTTTAAAGAAAAGGGAAACAGAAAACCAAAGACAACGAACAGGCTCCAGGGCGCAGCTCTTGTGACCAGGTGAGGCTCGGGGAGAGGCGGCGTGCCGTCCCGGGCAGACCTGGCTTCGAAGTCCGGCTTCTGTTCAAGACTCGTTGCCCAGTCATTCTTTTATTTAGCAAAAACGGGTGCTATTATGTGATAGTTGTTGTGGTGCGTGCGGGAGCCAAGTGCACCCGTCACCTGCCCTGGGAGCTCAGACCCGGGCCGGTGCAAGGGCGTCTCAGTAAAAGCTGCATCCGGGCCGCTCTGCCGAGTGGGGTCCAAGCTCAGGCGAGTGGCCCGAAGGAAGCGTAGCGCAGCTGGAGCGGCTGCGGTCGTGTGTCCTGGGCAGGCTGTCTAGCCCAGGCCTGCACCCCTTGTCTGTCAAGTGTCATCGTCACCAGCTCAGGGTCCATGAGACCCAGTCGCTCCCCGTGGGCCAATCCCAGGGTGCTGCAACACCACGTAAATGTAAGGAGATGCTGGCAGTACCCCACGGCTCTGCTGCCACGTTCATACGCTCATCGCTGTCATAGCGTCACAGCTACAGGGCTTCGGGACGTCTTCACAGCAGAGCCAGAGTCAAAATCTCCCTTCTCCCTGGCCCTGTTTTTGGCGTCATTTCCATGGAAGGTGACACTGCTCTCCACCAACATAAGCAGAATGTCGGGAGGGAGCTGCTCTGCTCAGCAGTCGAAGCTGGGCCTTGTCTGAATGGCGCGGCGGGGCGTGCGTGTGTGGGCCTGGGTTGGGAGAGGAGGGACGGGGCTCCCCAGCCCCACCGCCCACGGCAGCCTTTCCCCCCGAGGCTCCTGCAGATAGACGCCAAATCCAGTTCAGTGAGAGTGGGGGGCCTCCCTGCATGGCAGAGACCAGCTCCCACAGTGGCCACCGCACTCTTCCATCAAGGGGAGGAGGACCCAGAATGTGTGAAGGAGCCAGCGAGGCCCCGGCAGATGTGAACGCAGCCCCTGTTGCTCCCCGGCATTTGGGCTGGCCGCTTTCCCGTTCCCCACGTTTATGGAGGGTTTGGGGCCCACGGTTTGATTCCTTGCACGCCGTCTGAGGTGCCCTCGCGGGGGATCACGATGGCGCCCAGGGCGAGGCTGCAGTGGTTGCTCCGGTCCAGCGTGGCTCCGAAGGCAGGGCTCGGATGGGCGCTTTGGGAACAACGTGCCTGCAGCCAGACCAGGGGGCCGAGGCGGCTCTGGGCTGAAGACACTTTGAACAGCCCAGGGGGACATTGAGAGCTTCTTCTGTGGGTGTCATTTCAGATGCCCTTCTTCCCAGCTCATTTCATTCTTCGTCTCCGTCCTCCCTCCCCACAGGAAATACTGTTCTTGCCATGTGGTTATGAAGTCCAGCCTCTGGGTTTGGGCCTGGGTGCCCCCTGGGGCCACTCTATCCCTCTTGGTCCGTTTGTCCAGAGGGAGCGCACGTCGGGACCTTCCTGAGGCCCCCAGTGAGATCAGGATCAGCTCTGTCCTCCTCATCTTCTGTGAGAACCAGCTGGATGGATGCTTCCTGTCGGTTCAGCCTCTCCTCATCGTCCGCTTGCTCTGAGCACCCGTTGCCCCTCCTGGCGCCTTACTTCCCCACCTGTGGGCCGCCGGCTTCTCTGTCCTCCATGCTGTGTGTGTGCTGTTTTCGCCTGGGACCTTGGTGTCCGCAGTGCCCTGGGTTTGTCAGATGCCGCCTGGTGCCTGGGCAGTGGTGGACGGGGAAGGCTCGGCTGTGCCCTCCGAGGCCAGACACACGATAAACCACCGCAGACAGATTATTCCCCCCACTGTACGAGGTGAAAACTGAGTTGGGCTGTGTGATTTGCCCTCAGTAAAGACTTTGAATTGTCTGTGGGAAGTGCTCATAAACTGTTTTTTGTTTACGACCCAAAGGATTCTCATGCTTTGCTTATGATTCATAAAGCAAACAAATTCTGTGGTCCGTTCACTGGTTAGCTCACTAGCTGCCCATTTGCATTTCAGATGAAGACGTGTGGGCTCAGAGGCGCTGCTCCCACCATAGAGCCAGGCAGACGGCGAGGGCTCACATGACGGGTGCTCGTGCTGAACTGGGGGCAGCCCGTGCCTGGCATGATGTGCGCGAGAGTGAATAGCCCCAGTGGCCAGAGGGTGCTGGAGGTTTATTTCATCCAGGCCACTGGTCCTCAGAGTCTGGTCCTCAGCGTAGCAGCAGCAGTATTACCTGGGCACCTGCAGGTTCCCAGGTGCCGCCCAGACCGAGTGAATCCGCAGCTCTGGAGCGAGGCCCAGCAACCTGCGCTCAGCAAGCCTTCCAGGTGGGTCTGAGGCTGGCCGACATCGGAGACCAGACCGGCCGAGACCAGACGGACTTCCGCTGTGGACAGTCCGTCCGTCCTCTTACCGAATAGGCTCCCCACGCTCCCTCCCACCGGACGAGCCCCTACGCTCTCTGAGGAACTTGGGGTTTAAAGGCCTTGAAGCTTATCTGTGTAGGTGGAGACCCACTTCTGAAGAATGATGAACACGCAGTGTTTATGCAGAAGAAGTGAGACGCGTTCACTCTGGCGGGCGATGTGAATTCCTACCGTACGCGCGTCTGCTGACCGAACACAGAGACACCTGCGCGCCACAACCCAAACCCACACATTGCAGCACCGGCATCCGGTTGTAAGAACGTCCGCTCCCCAGTTCAGCATTCTCATGATGATCTCAAAGTCTTTTTAAAATATTAATATTCCTGAGAGGCACAGAGGTAAATGTTATTACCTTCGCCTTCCAGCTAGGGTAAGAAAAGGCAAAGGAATCACACCGAGAAATGCCAGCCGTTGGAGTCAAAGCTATTCATTTTCTTTGGAAGTGACAGTGAAGTCACTTACTGTATTTGAGTTCCCAAACGATATCATCCCCGCGTTTCTTTTCATTTTTATTACCTTAGATTTTTGTCCTATTGTGCGTGATTTTAAATTAATTATTATATTAGATTGCCTAATTTGGTTAGTGCTTTAATTATGAGGTTATTTTAGCTTTTAGATGAGTTACAGCTGAAGTTAATGAACAGTATTTACTTTCATTAATGACAATTTTCATTGCTCTCCCCTTCCACGGTCACCACACTGTGAAAGCTTTCAAAGCCAGAAGAAAAATCCAATAAAGGAAAGATTCTGCAGGTCCCGCTGGTCTCTGAGGAGAGCAGACAGAGACGGAATGGGACAGACACGTCATGATGTTAGGAAGGAGGGCCAGTTTAATTTTGTTTAATTTTGTTTACTATGGTTTCGTGTTCCCATCCTCTTCCATTGACCACGTGAGCAGTGACTACCACCCTAAGCCCAGAATTCTATCAAACATGGACATTTGAACTTGCAACCCTGTGTTTGCATGACTCCAAACTCCCTGGCTGGAATAGCTCTGCGATGTCTATCAGCCCGCTATGTGCTCTCTTTATATGATTGAGGACAACTGTCTATTTGGGAAGTTTAGATCCGAGGCCCGCATCCCTCGGCAGACATCAGGATCATCCGTGGAACTTTTCCACCAGGTGTGCCCACCTGACTCATGCCCCGAGGGGGAGCGGACGCCCTGGAGACGGGTGTGGCCCGGCACTCCGGTGCTTGCAGAGCTGGTTGTGCGAGAATACGGACACGAACTTTCTCTTGACCCTTTACAAGAATGTTTTGTAGTCTGTAGACAATTTTTCTTGCTCATTATATATTTAATGGGGACTATTATATTGTATCTGGTTTTTGTTGTTACTGTTTCTTCTAAATGAGAAAAAAAAAAGATACATTTGCTCCAAGTTTATGGAAGCATTTCTGCAAAGTCTCTCTTTCTCTGGGCTTCTCCGTTTACTTCAGGCCAGGACAAGCCTCCTGGATTTGCTGCTGGAAGCTTCCTTTGTTGCTCACTAGCTGGTGACACTGAGCACCTGCCAGACCTCCCAGGCCCCAGGTGTTAAACAGGCCCCCGGGGAACTCCTGTCCTGGGCTGCGTGGAAAGGAAGTGGTTGAACGTGTGTGGAGCGCTCTGAGTGGCTCTTGGCACGTGCGGGTCGAGACGGCTTTTGTGCTGCTGCATGGCAGTCACTGTTAGGACATTAGCGTCAGCCTGGTCCTTATTTATAAGTATGCTTCGTGGACTCGGCTTGGGTTTCCCTGGGCACGATGTAAGAAGAAATTATTCTCTAAGCAAAGAAATGATGTGTCCATGACATTAAGGATCCACTTAAAAGGAAATAAACTTTTAGAAAGAAAAGATCATTGAGGAAATAAACAAAGACTCACCAAATGAGAGCAAACAAAGGCTGTTTGCTCAGAGCCTGCTCCAGCGAGGGGGTCAGCCCCCGTCACTCGTGTTCGGCAGAGACGCAAAGCAGGTGGAGGGGTGGGAAAGCTTTAAGGTGGGAAGGAGGGGCGGCGCCAAGCCTGTGCCCACTGGAGGCTGCCGGCAGGCGAGTCCGTAGTTGGCTTTCTCTGGCTGGTCCAGAGCTGGGAGCAGGGGTTAGAGTCAGGGACGCTGTCAGCTGTTCATCTTGTCCTGGCCACGTGGGGCCAGTTGCTGGAGGGGGTATCGCTTGGCCTCCGAGTTGTTGTCAGTTCTTACGAGTCTGCCCCACAGCGCGGGGTTCACTGGGCGTCACCGTGGGTGCTGGGCGGCTGCCCTGGGCGGGCTGCTGCCGGCTGTGGGCCAGAGGTCTGCCTTGGTACGTGATCCTGGCATTCAGTCTCCTGTCGTATTCAGTGTTAGTATGCAAATGATTTTTGCTTCTCAGGCTTAACTGACCATTAAATCAGCGTGGGTAAAACTTCTAGTTAGAAATTCTGTAAGATCAAAAAGTAATAAAGTTGCATTGACTTTTTAAAAAAAATAGTCCCGTAGCAGTTGCTAAATGAGTAAGTATTTCAGACGGAATTGATTTCAGAGCTTATTTTAATGCGTGGGGGTCTGTGTCCCACGGGTTTTAAGTTTTATTTAGGTTCACTTGGATTTTTAATAAATTTAGCCAACAGATCTGTCCTCTTAAAGTAAGGGATGCTGGTACATCGGAACACTTGAAACAATCTATTTTTAGGAAGTAAATTACTAATGCTTTGGGGAAATCTTGTGTCTTTGTTTTTCACCTAGAGTTTCGGTTCAGGATGCATTTACAGGACCATTTCATGGTTGAATGGTATTCCTGGAGAACTTGGATAGAAAGAGAATTCTAAAATGTATTAGTGGACAGAAATTAAGTTGTTTAGGGTAAAATTTGGCAAGATGGAAGCCACCTAAGAAAATCAAGAGTTAGTTGCTTTGATACAGTGGTCCACTGCAGAGTTGTTACGATGTGATATTTAAATACGGCCTCTTGCGTTACAATGTATTGCCCTTTGGGGCATGAGTCTGGCCTGACTCCAGCGAGGCAGAAGGCTGGGGATGCTGAAGGCGTGCAGAAGTTATGTCACGTGGAAAGTGTATATGGCTCTGGTCACCATGAGGACAGACAAGGCTGGGCTTGGTGACCTGTTGTCACAGCGTATCCACTAAGCACTGCGTCCCCTTGTCTGGCTCTGTCATCTGACTTGCCTCATATAAGAAGGGACTTGGAGTCATTTGGAAAGGAAAGAGATTGCAGGGACAACTTCTTCCAAAACTGAGGTTGAAGATAAATGAACTTCATGTAGTAAATATGTGTACGGACATGCACAGCACATGCACACACACACAGCCACATGCGCACACGCACAGCCACATGCACGCACACGCACAGCCACATGCGCACACGCACAGCCACATGCGCGCACGCACAGCCACATGCACACACATGCACAGCCATGTTCACACACACAGCCACATGCACACACGCACAGCCACATGCACACACACGCATAGCCATGTGCACACAGCCATGTGCACACACACACAGCCACATGCACACACATGCACAGCCATGTGCACACACACAAATGAAGTTATTCTCTGGACTCTTTGCCTGCCTATTGTCATAAAGAAAAGGAAGAACATTTTCCCCCATCCTTAGAGGAAAAATCTTCAGGAGAAAGTGCTTGCTTTCTTCTGAGGAGATGTCAGGGTGGAACTTGGCAAGGCATTTGATCTTTATATCTCCCGATTCTCACCAGCAACTGCCCCCCCAGCCAAAAGAAAAGGACAAAGAGTGGAGAAGCCAGGAGCGTGAGCTCATGTACAGATGATGTCGCATCTTAATGAAATGCCTTTCCAGAATTAGCTCTTCTCTGGCCAAGGCGACTCACTGCTGAGCCCTCACTTTGCTAAGAAACATGGATCCTGCAGCAAGGAGAGGAAAGATTGAACCTGTGACAGTTGCAGAAAAGTCAGCCCTCATTAGCATAATCCGTCTTCTTTGGTGAGTGTGGAGATGCCAGGAGAGGGGCTGCTGGACCGGCCTGGGTACCAGTGTGCAGCGCTGTCTCCATGGAAACTCAGCTGGCAACAGGGAACCAGGTCTTCACAAGGAGGCAACGTGCGGCTCTCAAGTCTCAGTGCATTTACTTCCTCCCCTCACTTCATTCACATCTTTTTATTAAATGAGTCGATTTGTCACCACCAACTCTCTCAGACGGCAGCCCGAGGTTCTGATCTAAGGGAAAAGGAAAACTTCCAGCTCAAAAACTCGCAGAGACTCAGAGCAGTCAGGAGCTGCTGCAGACGAGACTAAGGACATGGCAGCCGTCTCGGCGCTGAATGACTTAATTATTCCGGCTGTTCCTTCTCTGGATGAAAGATAGCAGGACCAGCAAGCTGTCTGGGCCATTTCTGTCACTTAAGTCACTGACAGAAGGAGCCCTCGGACACTGCAGGGGCGTGTCCGTGGTCTCTAGGGTGTTAGATCCGTGCTGGGGCCGGCGTGAACGCCTATTTAACCTGAAGATTATTTTCCTGCTGGCTTCAAACACATTTCCCAGATGCCTTTTTTCTGTAAAACCTTCCTGTATTATGTTCTGAAGAAATAAATGCTGGTCCTCCCAGGCCCCGCTGGGGGTGAGGACCCCATGGTTAGTTCTTCTGTCCCTCTTGGGCGCCTCTTAGTTTTAGCTTCTAAATAGTCTCAGCCAGTAGATGGTACTTGATAAACTCCCTCCAATCCTTCACGTGACAGGACAGAGCACAGAAAAGTGGAAACATAAATACGCTGCATGCATGTATGTATATATGTAAAGTGTTGTCCTTCACAATGTTTGCAGCTTGTGTGTGAAAGTTGTCCCACTGAGTCTCGGTCCGCAAGCCCCGTCCGTAATCAGGACTTCTCAGCATACAAAGTAGGCACCTCTTTCCTTGTCTACCGGCTGAGAGAGTCATTTGCAATTAATTAGAGCCACTTGCAGAGTTTCTGAAATTAAATAAATAAAATGATCCAGCCCCTTGCACACTTGCCAACATGTGGCAAAAACCAAAATGATGCTGAACACAGACACACTCACACCCGCCGTCCCCGTCTCTGCGCGGAGCTGGACCGCTTACAGGGTTCACAGAAATCCTTACCTGCGTGCAGTTCCGGGCTGCGTAGAGCCGTCCTGAGCCCACTCAGCTCCGGGCCTAGGGACCAAGTGAGGGAGACTAATGATTTTTTAATCCATGTTTGCCCTGTCATTTGCTTTAAAAATCCTCCAGCGTCAGGCATTGGTCATAGCACTTTTCCCGATACCGAGCTTAGAAAAGGGTGTGAAAGGGACATTTAGGGAAAAAATCTGAAAGGGAGGAAAACAGGCCACTGTTCAGAGTGAAAGCCCCCGAATGTCCCATCAAAAAGCTTCTGTGCTCGGTCTCCCCGCTTCTGGCACCTGCTGCTCCCACTTAGATGCCTCATTCATCAGAGGGAGCGACTGCCGTCCCACTGTCTCACATGCGGGCAGAGGCCTCGCTGCTGAGCAACGCGGCCACCGATGGGCTCAGGTCCGCGGGCAACGGCTGGAGCAGCACACGCGCCTCCGCTGTTCACGGAGCTTCAGTGTTTGTTTGAGGCCTGATCGTGCTTTTTGAGGAGTGTTGTGGCTGCAGGTTTGGACTTCGGCAGCATTTGGACTTCTCTCGGGAAACACACACACACACACACACACATTCTGTTTTTCTCACACACTGCACGAACTACACCAGAATCAGAGCAGCACTAACTGAATAATAAATTAAACTACCAAAAAAAAAAAAAAAAAAAAGGGAAGAAGAAAGGAAAGCCGGCATGCATGGAAACAAGCTGAAAAGGTTAGGAGCAAAGGAGAATCCTAGAACAGTTTCGGTCTGTTTGGAATGAATTAATCAGACCATTAAACAGATCTTTTAATCTCGAGCATCCCTGTCGTTTCTGTCCCTGTAAAACAAAGTGACGGAGCGTTGACGGCAGAATCTGCCACGACTCCTCGTCTGTATTGCACAGGGTGGAGTTCTGGCCTCATTAACATTCTGCTGCAGTCAGAGACCACACGTTCGGGCTGAAAGCTGCAGTGGGGCGTCGGGGGCCCTGAGAGCTCTCCCAGCTTGGTGTGAGCCCCCCGGAGGAGTCTTCCTCTCTGGCTGTCGATTGCCACCTGTGTCTCGGGGAATGCGATTCAATCTCTGAAAAGCTTCTTACACCCCATCCCCCCAGATTGTACCTAAGGCTGTACGTTCACATTTTGAACACAGTTTCTGGGGGTGCAGGGCACCCCACATCCCCATCCAGGGACTTGAAGTTAAGGGGAGGTCAGTGTCGTCCCAGGGTAGGGACCGTATCTCCAGGTCCTGTCATGGGACATACATCTGGCACCAACTTAAAGAAATGCACGATTCAGGCGCAGCTCCCAGCGTCACTAACTGTACATCAGAAATAGATGAAGAAAGAGTCGATTAAAATTCACTTCTGTTGTTTATCGACGGGCGCACAGGCAACAACAGCACTGAGCCCGGGGCTCGGGAAGCCCAGCTCAGTCCGCCTCTTCCAGGAACTGAGGCTCTGCGTCTGGACGGCGCATGTGATTCCTCTGACCTCGGTCTCCCGGCCTGCGAGGACCTCCCGGGTCCGTCTCCGCTTTCGTTCCCACGCTCTTATTTGCTGGTGGCACCGTAGGGAGAGAATCACAGGGACAGCAACGTGGACATATACGTAGAAGCACAACAGCGTAGCTGCCAGGACAAGGCTGTGAAAGTCCACAGAAGAACCAGGATGTGAAATGCGCGGGAGCTCGGGCCGCGCGAGTGACGCTCCTGCCCGTGGGGTGGCTGCTGCTCCGCGCGTGGTCTTCGCTCTGAACCTTAGTTCCTCGAGGCTGTGATTTGTGTTTGCCTCCTTTTGTTTTGTTTCCACCTCCTTGTCTCTTAGTCTGATACCTACTGCCAAGTAGGTGCCCAAGAAGTATTTCTTGGGTGACTGTTGGAAGCGCAGAAGGGAAGGCGGGCGCCTGTGGCGGGGAGGGCCCGGCGGGCACAGAGGCCGCGGAGGCCAGCTCGGTGGAGTTCTTACAGAAGTCAGAGTCAGAGCTCTGTGACGAACGCGAACGGGGGGCGCGCGGCAAGCCGGATGGCCAAGGGCACGGCAGGCAAAGCCTTAGTGACTCAGCAGGCCTCTCCCCTTGGTTTCTCTAGTCACACCCTCACTACGACGCCACTCCCGCCCCGGTGGGTCTCCCAGCCTCCCGGGACCGCAGGAGCCTCTCTGCTTCCAGAAGACCGAGAGGGTGGCGGGCTGAGGTCTCCCCGGAAGTTACTGCTCAGCCCAGCCAGAGCAGAGGAGCGCCAGATGGAAAGACAGAGCTTTATGTCCCTTGAAGAAAAGGAGGAGAGGGAGGTTTACCCTGTTACATGGGAACCACAGCGCTGGGCGCCCTTAAACACTCACCGGAAGCCTCACGTGGGCGGCCGGAGTCAGGAACAGGAGCCCCTCTCCCAGGCGGCCAGCGCTGCCCTCCGCTTCCTCTTCTTCCCGTCCGCCCCCACTTCTGATTCTAGCAAGATTAAGCGGCCGATTTAGCTCCTCGGCGCTGAATTTTAAAGGGAACAGCTAACTGTGTGATCATATTATTAATATTTATACCTTATCACTGAATGTTGACAGATTAATTATGCAACATAGTATAAAAATCAGAAGGCAGCGTGGGTGAGCTGTGGCGAAATTCATTTATTAATGACTCAGCGGGGTGGCTGGCACGTGGCCTGGTGACTTCGTGCCCCCGGGGCTCCAGGTCCCGGTTCCTCTCGTGGCGCGGCCCCGCTGGCTTCATCTCACGCCCCTTCCGGGTCAGTGTGTCGTCTTTTCGGACACGGAAAGTAGCGCTCATGCAGCCTTCCTTGCACGCGCTCTAGCTGTGTCCCAGGGAGCTGAGCGCCCGAGCTGACCGCGACACAGCCGGGCGTCAGTGGGACCCGTGCTGGGGCAGAGCCAGCCGAGGTCAGTAGGGGACACTCCGTGGCCTGAGCTCTCAGTGAACGGGGCTCCTTTGCTCAGGCTGTAAGCAGTGCACGGCTGACTGGGGAGGACGCTTGCTCACGGCGCCCTGCGAGGGGCTCACAGGCAGACTCAGCAGGGGGGCTCCGGTCTTCCGCCGGCTCTTCATTTAGTCGGGGAAGCGAGGCTTCGGTTCAGAGGAGCACGGCCGCGGGGGACGTGAGACACGTGCCCAGCCTCGCAGCTAATGGTCGTCGCTCTGCCCGTCTGGACCTCAGGCCCCTCTGGTGGCGATGATGCTTTCACAGACTTAATCTGCAGGACCCAGGAGAGAGCGGTAAGGAGCTAGGACGTTGCCGTCACAGAGCTGGGACCCAGGGCCGGCCAACAGCTGTGCGGTCTTGGGCGGAGTAGGTGACCCTTCTTAGCTGCAGTCTCTGGGGAGCAGAATCACTCCACCACCGGGGTTCGCGATGCAGGAGGTGCGTGTGTGCGTGACGGCCAGGGGCGTGATGGTCACAGTCACGTCCTAAGATGCTACGTAACGTGAGAGATGCTCCTGAAAGAGGCAGGATGCACTGAGCTCGCCTGGCGGCCTCTGCTGCCTTAGGCTCTTCTGGTCTGTGGTGGTCTCTCCCTGAAGACGTCTGCAGACGAGAGCCGCGTTCTGCGGGGAGCCAGGCGGCCGGCAGCGTTCCTGCCAGCGACACAGCCAGCGTCCCATCATCCATCTCTCTGCAGGACCACGTGGTGGTCACTTTGACAAAGGCCAAGTGGCTATGCTGTTCTCTGCGGGGTCTGCAGGGCACACAGGCCCCGACTGTGGGCGTCCCCGTGGGTGCTGAGCGTGTCCCTGACGGGGAAGCAGGGGCTGTGATGGCACTCCTGGTGGCAGGTCCCCACACACAGGAGACTGCGGTGAGGACCTGCTCCGGAGCGGGCGGTGTTGCCTCGTCTCGGGGTGCAGGGACGCGGGGGTGACGGGTGCTGCTCGTGGACAGCCTGTCCCTGTTCCTCCGGGGGAATTTGCGTGTGTGCGTCCGGTGGTTGTTGAAGGAAGATGAGGAGGTAATTCTGCAGAGAAGCTCACTTGAACCCATCAGGCATCAGGTCGCATAACAAAAAGCTGTTGCAATCACAACACACCACATCCGCTCGGGAGGGGCACACCTGATAATCCGCAGTGCAAATAACCAGACCCAACAAGAAGCAGAGCTCCGCCCTGGGAGTCGCTCGGATGGCCTGAAACCGGCCCTTTCCCTCCTGCTCGGCGACAGCCCCCGGGCATGTTCCTCCCAGGCCCAGGAGGGCGATTTGGCGTTCCTGGAGACACGGCTCCGGTTAGCGGCCCACCTTTACTTGGCAAGGCAGCTGACTGAATGAGCCATTTAGTGACATTCCAAGATCATGCGTGAAATGCAAGGAGAAGACACCAGTTGTGTGTGTAAATGCAACGCTCTCGTCTCCACTCTGACAACAGGCCTTCCCGGCGTCCCCCGTGCCGGAACCTCGTTAGCGGGGCCGGGTAGGGGGAGACGTGAGGACTCCACGAGGTGCCCTGCCCTCTGAAGTGAACGCGGATAAACAGCAGGCGGACAGTGCGGTGCGGTGATCATGGCGCCGGGTCTGTGAACCAGCAGGCGTCTGCTGACCACCTACGTGTGCCCATCCCTTCCGTCGCCCACAGCCCCAGAGGCACAGGAAGCAACACCCCTGCTCTGCAGGGACTCGAGTCCGCTGGGGACACGGGACAGCGGAGGCCGTGGTGAGGCCACGAGGAAGGGGATGCAAGGTGAAGTCGGAGAGGGGAGGCCAATTAACCCTGAATCCCGGACATGAATTTCTGAACAGCTGAAATCTTGTGCGACGTGCTTGTGCGACAGACTTTGAACCTTAACTCCCCTTTGCAAGCAGACGGAGGACCCGGGGTGGAAGAGGAGCTGTGGAGGGAGCTGGGCTTTGGGGTTTCCGGCACAAATGTCCCCCCTCCTCGCCTGTGTTACATTGTCCTTTCTCGTCGGCCAGAGCCCGTAGGATGAAGACGCCGCCCGTAAGTTGATATAAAGTATTGGGGAGGGAGTTCAGGGCTTTGGAATCTCACTTGGCGCACTGGTAATAGGTTGAAGAGTTAAAGGGAGTGGGGGATCGCCTCGGCGTGCGGCCCAGAGCGGCGGGGGAAGGCAGGCAGCGCTCCACCCGCACGTGCGGCCTGTGAGCACTGGGTTTCTGGGTGTCAGTGACCTTCTAGGAGGCACGCCTTTTAAAATGGACCCGAAAACAGGCTCAGCACAGAGCACAGTCTGCCCCAGGTGACCCGCACTGCAGGTGAATTCGACCACGTGACACCAGGCTTATCCAGACAGGCTGTGTCGTAGGGCACGCTGGGGGCCCAGAAACCCTACAAAGTCAAGTCCTGACTGTTCGGCCGTGACTGCAGACTAGTGGGTGCTAAGAACGGAGCCTCGTCCCTCTTCCCCTTTACGAAGCTCAGTTAAAATGTGCGCGTGCAGTCGTCTCGCCGCGCCGCGCTCCCGTGGTGATAGGATAGAGTTATTTCCGAGGGTGTTTAGGCTCAGGGAAATCGCTTAACTCGTTGTGGGACAGCAGAGATGCGGAAGAGAAAGAGGTGATGAGACTGAAAAAGCCAGAGGAGGCAGGTGACACCGGGAAGAAGGGCTGCCGAGGAGGAAGCCTGTGTGCACGGCCTGCAGGAGTGGGACAGGCTGGGGCTGGGTCCTTGGCACCGTGCTCAGCGCCGTTTTCAAAAATGAGGAGACTCTGGGTGCGGGGTGAGGGGCAGTTTTTGATGCAAAGCTCACGGCGTGTTGACCAGCTGGAGGCTAATCGTGAGGCAAGGACATGGCACCACGGAGGCTGAGGCTTGCCTCTCGCCGCTTTTTGTCGGCATCTCCGGGATTCCGCAGGCACAGAGAAGGCCCTCTGATGGGCACGCGGGCAGCCCACCTTGCTCGCCGAGACCCGGCAGGTGTTAGCCGCGCTGCCAGCCCTCCAGACCTGAGGCAATCAGAAGCCCTGCTTGATAGAAATAAATCGAGATGTGCCGGGAGTCGGGGAGGGCCTGCGGTTGGCATTTCAGCTCCTGGC
The DNA here is from genome assembly GCF_009834535.1 of Camelus ferus. Lineage (NCBI taxonomy): Eukaryota > Metazoa > Chordata > Mammalia > Artiodactyla > Camelidae > Camelus > Camelus ferus. The sequence goes on from NC_045728.1 coordinate 1,522,681, forward strand.
AAAGCCCTCCGCACATCAGACCCCTGCACAAGGCGGGTGTCAGCCGAGAGGCCGAGGGGCACCTGCAATGCCGAGATTAATCCCCTCTTGTTTCCTTTCGAGTCTGTCGAGGCACCGCTGAGGGGAGGAATTTATGCTGGCCCCCTTCCTGGAAGGGCACTGCGGGCGGAGGAAGGGGGCCGTGGCATCATGTGTCACTCCTCTGCGTGCCTCTGCGCCTCGGTCCGCCTGTCTGCCCCTCCCTGCCCGCCGCATCTTCCTTCTCTTCCCCGGGACTCCCTTTGTGCCCTGAATTCTGACCTCCCATCAGAGCGAGGCAGCCGCTGTCTGACGACAGAGCCCTTTCTCCGATGCGAGACAGGCCTTAGGTGACGGAGGGGGACTGAGCGGAGCGCTGATCACAGCCTGGCTTTGAGCCCAGGTCACGCAGGTGTCTCTGGCCAATCCGCTCATGGCTGCGGGGGACAGGGGGACACCCCCCCTCGGGGATCAGCATGAAATGTTGGGTGACTCGATCTCAGTGGACCACAGCGATTCTGTTTAAGCATCAGAGCCAATTTCTTTTAGAAAATAAAATGTCATTTATAATGTCAAGATGTGAAACAGATGGAGGTGTAGATGCCTGGACTGCAAGGGGTGGCGGGGAGGGCAGGACTGTGTGGCCTCAGCCCCGTGAGCTGCTCCGCCTCCTGGACCCCGGCCACCACGGCACACGCCGTTGGGCCTGGAGTGTCAGGGCCCTGGGGTCCCTGAAGAACTTGTTGCCCCGAGGTCTCCTGCTGTCCCGTGTTGTAAGGTCGCTCCTACTAAGCCCTCACAGAAGAGCTGCTTCCTCTCCTGGTGACCGTCTGTAGTGGCCGGGACGGACCAGGCACTGTTCAGGCGCGTCTGCTTAGCACGGGCTTTTTTCCAGGCGGGTCAGAACCAGGACCCAGTTTTAGGTCTCGGCGCTTTCATAGCCGGGTTCTCACTGTCCCGGATAATGATCTGGGACACGTTACTAACTAGCCTACTTTTTGCTGCATCAGGTGACAGAAAAGGTGAGTTTGTCCCAGTGTCTCCACTGGTGCTTCCTCCCTCAGCCATCAGAACAGCGGGAACGTTTGGATCTAAGGACCACTGCTCAGGAGAACGGTGTGTCCCCCACGACGGCCGAGCCCCGGGTAGACCCTGGGCTCTGTGTGGCTCACGTCCGGGGTTTGGGGGGCTGTCCATGGCTCGGGCCCCAGTGGCCCCGACCTCCTGCCCAGCCGGGCACAGTGATGCTTCATTTACAGGAGGAGGCAGTGCGAGCTCCTGTCTCCTGTGGGGTGAGATAGACAGACGTGACCCCTCTGTTCTCAAAGCACAAAACCCCCTCCTGCAGAGCCACGGGAGGAGGTGTGGCCTCTGACGCAGTGGCTGGCTGCCTGGCCGAGTCAGGGAACCGCGAGCCCGACTCTGAGTTTACTTCTGAGCGTGTTTTGCACTGGGCTTACGTTCTCCGCGGCTTTTTGGAGAATCGCATTTCCTCAGGTGCGAGTCGCACAGACTGACCAGGGGTGCAGCAGACGCTGAAAGCACTCTGTCCATGAAAGACGCCCGGCCCCCGAGCGTGTGTATCAGCGTGTCCCTCGGGGGTCCCAGGAGCCTCGGCGTAAAGGAGAAGTAATGATGACGGGGCTAACTGCTCCTCCCCCATCTCGCCGCCTCCTTTCTCTGCCTTCAGAGTCCGTAGTAAGAGCCACGGTCTGTGTAACGGCACTCCTTCTGCTGAGTGGCCGGCTGACTGACTGCAGGCGGGGCCTCTGCCCTCCCTCTGCTCAGCATCCCACGGTGAGTTTTGTCACCTTCTCTGGCATGTTTATTGCGCCCGCATCGTGCCAGTAGCTGGAGACGTGGTGCTAAGCAGATGGGGAAGTGCGTTCTACAGATGCCAAAGCTTCGCGGCTAAATGTCGGTCCCCCCGGAGGTGGATGGCCCCCAGGACCCTGGCACTTTCTGAAGCAGGCTCTAAGTAACCTGCTTTCCGCGTGAGCACGGGGCTCGGCGGGTGCAGGTTGTCTTCAAGCAGCCCTCAAGGTTAAAGTAGGTTGCCCTTCCAGATGGCTTCTACGTGACGCTTCGGATTATGACATTGAACCTCCCTGCGATCAGAACGCCCAGTGCCAAGAATATCAAGGGGTGGAAGCCAGCCACAGTGAGGGCTGCTGCTCGGAGGGCGTGCGGAGATGTGAGGGTCAAGGCCAGACCATCTGGTCCATCAAGGCCCTGCTGCCATAACCCCGGGAAACGGAGAAAACTCGCAGAACCGCTCATCACCCCCGCTTCCTGTCGCGCCCTCACCGAACCCTCAGAGCCCCTCCCCGACTCCTTCCTGCTCCGATCTTTCCCACAGGCTTCCTTCTGCAGTGGCCGGTTTGGTTCCAGCAGCCACGGTTTCCAGCAGCTCCTCAGGAAGCTGGTTCACGGCGGCCACGTGGTCGAACAGGACAAGGAGCTGAGAGGGCTCCTAGGTTACCGAGTCAAGGGTGAGATGTCAGCCTAACATGGAAGCAGGTGCTTTGCATGCAGGGGCCTCAGCCCCCTGGCAGGAAAATCTGGTGCAAAATAGTTCGCCAGCGGAAGCCTTACCTGTTTCCGGGTGCAGGTGGCCTGGAGGCGACATGGGAGATTTGCGCACAGAGCCCTGGGGAAGTGGGGACTTATTTCGCTCTTTCTTTTCTGTTTTCTTTCCTCCTTTTTTTTTTTTTTTTAATTATTCTGAAGGCAGTTACTGCAGCACAAAAGTTAACTGACTTTGAATGCTTGCCCTGTTTTCAGCAAGACTACAAAGAGGTTCTGAGCGCTCACTCACGTGTGCGCTCAGGAAGGCAGGGGTGTGTGTGTGCGCGGCACCGCAGCCCCACCAGCGCCCAGAGCCGCATGTGGAACAAGCTGTGTGTCCGGTGAACACCTGCTGAGGTCCGAGTGGCTGTGCAATATTTGGGAACCGACGCTGACTCTCCCAGCCTTCCCTTCCTCTGGCGCTCTCCCACATTTCTGGTCTGCCGGATCCTGCTTTGAGGTCATTTAAAACTGCTGTCATTTCCTTACTGTCCCTGGAGTCGCTCTCGACGGCTCAGCTGCCCGGGGGGGGACGTCTGTCCTGGGGTTGCTCTGGTCCCCCCTGTCCTCCCTTGCCGACTTCCCCAGAGCGTCAGGGGGACGCGGGCTCGCATGGGCGGCGTTTCCACGGGCGGGAACGTGTGAATTCCCACGCACGGTGTTCCACATTCTTTCTCTCCTTGTAGATGGTGGGGAAACGGGAAGAAAGCAGAGTGTGTCCCTGGCGCGGGGACAAGACGGGACCCCCCTCTGTGACTTGCAGAGGGCGCGCTCGCTGCGGCGGACACGGCCGACTTCGCACCTGCGCAGATACTTGCTTTCAGTCGGCTTCCCCTTTAGGTGCCGAGGGTTCACGCTGCTTGGTCAGACCGCGCGACTCTGGCTCCTGGAGGCGACGTCCGCGGTGGGGTTAGGGACACATACGGGAAGGAGAACTCCGTCTGGGGGACGGGGAGCAGGTTTGCCATGGGAGGTGCCCAGCCTGAAGCCAGGGAGGGCGTCTCTTGTCAAGAGAGTGCGGTTCCGGCGTTAACTCACCACTTCGGCCGCTCCACTCAGACTCGGGTTTGCACAGACGCCTGCGCGTTCCCTTGATGAAAGCCACACGGTCTGTTGGTCACTTCCTTGGCCGCAGAGCCCACGCCCGAGGCCCCTCCCCGTTCCCAGCAGCGGGGCAGCCGGTCACCCGAGGGAGCGCTTACGGGGCTGACCTTACGGAGCGGTTTCAGCTCAATCGTTCGTAACCCTGACATTTATTACTTGGAGAGTCTTCCTCCGCAGTATAGGCTGCTCTTTACCGTTTTATCAAATAAAGTGCTGCTTTCGTCAGCGCCCCACGCTCTCCCCAGGCTCCCTCCCGCTGCCGATGCGCCCACTCCCCGGGGCTTCGCCTGGGGCAGAGCCTCAGCTCAGGGACCTCCCGCCCTTGCGGAGCGGCAGGCTGGGCGTGCCCCTCCTTCCCGCTTCTTTTACTGGGGCAGCAGGTTAGTGGGAGAGGAGCTTCTTCCACCTTGAAATGCGTCGGCTTCTGTCTGGCACGTTCTAGGCCGCCAGGTCAGACCCACACTTAGAGCGAACCGAACAGAAGCCCCCGGAGCCCCCAGATCGTGAACAGAGTCGTTCCCGGGCTGAGGAGCAGGAGGACCCGCCGCAGGTCTGCGCGGTTGTATCATCGTAATGAGCGGATCCCCCCGTGCTGGAGCGCTCAGTGCTTCCTGTCGCGAGTTAATTGAACTCCCATTCTGGGACATGGTAAGAGTGCTCTGGAGGCAGGAGAGGAGGTGACTGGATCACCCCGAGCCTCCGGCGTGTTAGTCAGTACCACCGTGTGTGGGCAGAATCCGGGCGCAGCGTCCCCGATTCCGAACCGCAGGCCGTCTGTTGCGTCATCTAAACCCGCGGCGCGGAGCCGTGGGGAAGGGGCTGCCCAGCCCTTTTCATCTCAAGCAGGAAGAGCAGGCGGTTTGTGGTCAGGAAAAGCTGTGTGCAGTGCGATCTATCGAGGAAGACATAGGAACCTTGTAAATACGCCGAAGCGTGAGAACATGCCTTTGTTTGACTTTTGACGGAGCCAGTCCCCTTCTCTGAGTGGCCTGATCATCACTCACGCTTCCTGCTTTGGGTTTACTTAAGGTCCAGCACGAGGGTGGACGTTCTTGCTCTGAAGAGTCTGAGAACAGAACACTTTTAGTCTTTTACGACCCCCTCCTGGTCGATGACAGCTTGTTCCCATGTCTAATGCAGTCGTTTAAAATACACTTGCTGTTACTGAATCTTTCCAAATAATCTACTTAGTTTTCATAGAAACCACAATTCTCTTTTCCCGCTCATATTGTATCAGTTTATGAAGAATTTTGGGAAATTACGTAGTTATGTGAAAAAGTACATCTGCTGAGAACAGATGAAAAGACACAAGTGACTCGTGGTAAGCGTGCATCGCAGCTAGTGGGCACGTGAGTGCCTGGGTCATGTGCGGGGAAGGGCGGAGATTCAGCACCCTGGACCTCGCGTGGTGTGGCTGACCCAGAATGCAGAAGGCCAGTGAGCCCAGCGTGCCAGTCCCGGGAAGTTCATCAGAGACTAGTTAAGAGACCTTGGAGGGCACGCTTGACTTGGACTCCAGGTTTCTGAGTTCATGTGCTAGTAGTAGTCATTGACCTCAGACGAATCACGTAACCTCTCTGAGCTCAGCTTATCCATGTGCAAAATGAGGACGTTACTAACTAACTTGAGTGTGCACACACAGCACCACCGCCAGAGGCCCTTTTGAGAAGATCACATGAACGTGTATGGTTGCTCTGGAAACTGTGAAAGTCTACAAATACGAACTTTCTCTCTTTTTGTTTTGGAATAATTTCAAACTTATAGAACAATTGCAAGGATAGTACAAAGACGCTAACCTCTCAATGTCACATTTTGTCACATTTGTTTTACCATCTTCTACATGAGTGACTGGATACATGGATGGATGGATGGTAGATACATGGATGGATGGATGGATGGATAGATGATGGATGGATACATGGATGGATGGAGGGATGGATGGATGGAGTACATTTTTGTGAATTAACATTTTTCTGACCATTTCAGAGTAAGACACAGACATCAGACTCTGTTACCCCAACACTTCAGTGCTTATTTCCAAAGAGCATAATGTTCTCATACAGTTATAAAAACTCAAATATTTAACCTTAATACAGTATTATTATCTGATACACTGTTACTATTCAAACTTCTCCAATTTTCCCAATCATGTCTCTTATAACATTTTTTTCCCATCAGGGACCCAGGACAGTGTCACACAATGCATTTAGTTGTCACGTTTCTTATGTCCCTGTAGTTTATCCTCCCCTTCCAAGGCACTGGTGTTTTTGTGGAACACCCCTCAGTTAGGGGGCTTGACGGGACCTTGTGCCCAGACACAGGAGCACCATACATATGACGTGTTGTTCTCACGCTGGGGTCCCGTGATGCTGCTGCTTCTCGTTATTGGTGTAATCATTTGGCTAAGGGTTCATCTGCCAGGATTTTCCACTGTAATGCTGTTGTTTTCCATTAAAATTAGTAAGTAACTTCTGGCGAGGTATGTTGAGACTCTGTAAACAATTTGCCCTCATCCCCTGTTTACCCACTGGGTTTCATATCCGTGGATGATTCCCACCTAAGTTAACTGTTACTAGTATGGTCGCAAAGTCACGATTAAAAATATGCCGTCAATTCTGTATGTTTCTGAGTCGGTGTTCTGGTTTAAGGAGGAGCTCTCCCTCCCCCATTTCTTCAGTAGTTTGTTGTTAACCATTAGTATAGAATCATGGTTTTATTTGAGTCAGTGGATTGTACTCTGTTTATGGTGCGTCTTGATGTCCAGATCATCCTAGATGGGCCAGTCTGTGTCCCGTCAAGCTGGCTCCTGTGTCCTATGACCTGTTCTCGTTGTTTCTGGCACACATCCTTTGGGAACAACATCTAAGGGTCATCTTCTGTTTTTCCTGCCGCCGTCCTGAAGTCGGCCATGTCTCTGTGGGACCTACTCCTGCTGAGTGGGGTGTGGCGTCTAGAAGCCAGGGTCGGGGTGATAGCTGTGCTGGATGCTCCGGGGGCGTCACGTTTCTAGACAGCAGAAAGAGGGGAACACAAGGTATCTTTTAAAATCTCCCTGGCGTGTTTTTTCTTCTTTTTATAACTGCGTTTGCACTCATATTTCTCATTGATGAGAAAGCTTGTTGTGAATTCAGGTTCTGCTCCTGTCTAAGCCTAGAAAGATAACCTCACAGTTCTGGTTCCTTCTGAGAGCTCAGAAGGAAAGGCTGTCCCCAGGACAGGGGAGCAAACAGGGTGAGAAGGGGCTCGTGTCAGGACTTACGGGGAAGATCTAAGCAGGGGCCGTGACAGAAGGCATTTGTAACATCGTCACTCCCCGTGCCCCGGGGTCCACAGCACAGCCCCAGCTCAGAGACCCCACATTAGCATCAGAAGTTCCTGGGAGGATTCCTCCCTTAGAAGACACTTTGCACAACAAAACCATTATTATCAACTACTGATAATAGTAATTATGTGGAAGGCTGTGCTCTTTCTGTTCCATTTATTACTCATGTCAGCCCTGCTCTCAAAGGTCTGCCACAGACGCGGGGCTGGATGGGGTCAGAGCGCAGTCACGGCCGGGGACTGAAGCCCGGGCCCCAGCGAACGGTCGCCGAGGGGCGTCTTAGGCCCAGCACTGCGCCACCAGACGCTGGAGCCCGTGACCTCCGTGGGGAAGAGCTGGGCCAGGCAGGCAACGGGGAGGCACCCTCGCTCTTGCCTTCGGAGTAGAGGGCTGTTCTGTTTCCCACCCCATCAAGTCCAAAGAGGAGGGTGGGCATGAAGGCAAGAGAGGCTTCCCGACCGGCATTGGGAGGCAGGCGTTGGGCCCTCGTGGTTGTGCTGGCCTCACGGAAGCCCAGGTGCGCGGGCGAAGGCAGCCTGGCAGGAACATGGACTTGGCAGAACGAGGGAAATACCAAATGCCCTTACATGTGGCCCGAGGGATGCCAGGCTGTCGCCCACCAGTGAAGTCACGCCTCCTTCATTAGGGAGGGGCCCGTGAGGGGTTGGAAGGAGGTACCAGATGTGTTAGCCGATCTGCTTTTCCCGCTAAGTGGAGCGAAAGTCCTGCATGGAAAGAGGGGCTGGAATTAGAGCCACTTAGTTTCTTTGTGACAATAATGGAGGTGATGATGGTGATGATGGTGGTGATGATGGTGATGATGGTGAACATGATGGTGATGATGATGGTGAAGATGATGGTGATAATGGTGGTGATGAAGGTGGTGAAGATGATGGTGATGATGGTGAACATGATGGTGATGATGATGGTGAACATGATGGTGAAGATGATGGTGATGAAGGTGGTGAAGATGATGGTGATGATGGTGGACATGATGGTGATGATGATGGTGAAGATAATGGTGATGATGGTGGTGATGAAGGTGGTGAAGATGATGGTGATGATGGTGGACATGATGGTGATGATGATGGTGAAGATGATGGTGATGAAGGTGGTGAAGATGATGGTGATGATGGTGGACATGATGGTGATGATGATGGTGGACATGATGGTGATGATGGTGGTGATGATGATACTGTCAACAATTTATTATTGAAGAAAATGTAATCCTGAGCATGTATGTGCCCATTTTGTGTCTCTTTTTGTCACAGCTGCCAAAAACCCGTATTACTTTCATTGAACAACAGTAACTGTTTCATTACAAGCTCCTCTGTTATTTTTCACCGTCCCATCACTTCTCTTTCTTTGTCCTTAATTATAATGATCCTGCTCAGAGAGTTTTAATATGCGGAGCATCTCTAGTATCAAATTATTTCAAGAACTAGGTGAGAGGGTGCACACACACACCCCTCCACCCACGTACGTAACATACAGCTAGCACCCTGAGGGCACGGCGTTCATTTAGTTGATTCATGCAGCTGATTCTTGGGAGAGCCATTGAGCCCTCTCCACCATGGCCACGGGGAGTAGGTCCTGACCTGCATTTGGACCACAGCATCTGACTAAAACTAATGCCCCAAGCAGGGCTTTTACCAGCCCACTCATAGGGTCTGGAAGACGGGTTGGTTTGCCAACTGGCTAGTTAGACTGGGGACGAGGTGCTCCCTGCGTCCGCCCAGCAGTTGCACAGACTTCTGTATGTCGCCTGCCATCCTTCAAGGCACCGCTGCACCTTGGCCGCCTCCCTGTAGCTGAGAAAGACACATTCCTCCTCAGAAGACCTGCGCGCCAGAGACGTGCGGACACCTGTAACCTGACGCTGCCTTGTATCTGTGTGGCTGTCTTGGTGGCGGTTGTGGTTTTATTTTAACTGTGCCAAGGACGTAGGTATTGATACATCACTGACCGACTGGGCGATCGAGGGCAAATCGTGAAACCTTCCACGTCCCAGCGCACCTAAGGGTGGTTTTAGACTGTGTGTACTTCTTATTTCATGAATGAATCCATTAATCATACAAATTATTCTGCCATTTAGAATACACCAGGATTCTTATTATATAAAGAAAATACAGTAGCCTCAAAGGCTTTGCCTGAAATTACTGTTTTAAAACCCCATTTACTTAAGAAATATAATAAGCACATGCACCCTGGATCCAAATTTGAATAAATCACGTGTAAAATATGTTTGCGGTAATTGGGGAAGTTTGAATCCAGGCTGATGATTAGGTGAAGGGGACACTGTTGGTTACACTAGGCGTTGAGAACTGCGTTGTGTTTATGGGGAAACACATCCACTTTTTAGGGACGCATTCTAAATATTTGTGGGAGAAATGCCGTATGGCCAGGATTTAAACACATTTCTGGGGAAAACGATGAAACAAATGTGGTGAAATACGAGGAGCTGCGAAACCTGTGTAGTGGATGTAGACGTGCTCATTGCGCTGAGGCTGAACCATGTGAAACTGCCTGTATCAGATAATTTTTGACCAAAAACCAGCAATTTCATATAGTTCAGACTTTCACTGTCTCTAATTTTATGTGTGTTTTAGTTTTTTGTTAAAACAACAACAGAAATTTCTAGGTGTCTACAGGAAAACTTCCAGGCGCCTCAGTGTGGTGCAGAAGACAGTCCGTGGCCTGGTCTCCACCCCACCTCCCCACGCACCTCCTCGTCCCGACGCCCCGCCCCACGTGCGGCGGTGCAGCTTTCGTGGAACCTCTGTGTGGACTGCTTGGTCTTCCTGAGGGCACCAAGTCTGTCCCGTGCCTCTGCTTAGAGCGCCCCTCCGCCCAGAACATCACTTCCACTGACCCCTCGGACAGCGACTCACGCTCCAGACTCAGCTCATGGTCCCAGGACTGTGAAGCCATTCCTGAGCCTGCCCACCCTCAGCGCTTCCTCTCTGGGGCCCTGCCACCCCTCAGCCTCTGCTGCAGTTGAATTTCCCATGGCGCATCAGGCCTCATTGCACCCATGCCTTTCAAGGCCTGTGTCCAGGAGACTAAGCCCCCGGCGGCAAGCACGGCCCCTTGTCAGTCTCCACGTCTTCAGGAAGGACTGCCTGCTGCCCACGTTCAGGAGGCCGAAGCCGGACGGCGGAGCGTCCCCCCGCGCTGGGCGGGCCGGCCGCCCTCCACACAGCCGGCGGGCTCGGCGCCGCCGCGCAGGATCCGACCCTAACGGGGACCGGCCGTCGACCAGAAGCGCGGAGGCTGGGCTCTGAGCCCAGCTGGTCTGCCTCCACCTGCCCCTTCGCGTGGCTCTTTCCTTCTTGTTGGAAATCAGATTAAAATCAGCAGCCACGGGGGACGAGGCCCAGGAGGACAGAGAGGCAGACGTGCCACCAAAGGCCCCTGGGGATGCAAACCTCTTCTTCCCAGTGCCTGCGGCGAGTCGGACGCAGCGGTCGGAGCCCTGGCGGGCGGACAGCCGAGCAAGAGTTCTGGGGTCCTGCCGCAAGTCCCGCTTCCTCGATGGAGGGGACAGGGCCTTCCGCTGACCACGCCGCCTGAACGGCTCGACCTCCTGAGACGCCGAGCTGCGTGGGCCACGTAGGCACCTTGCCGACGTGCTGGGCGCCGGCACTTGCGTCTGTATCACTCAGCAGACCGTGTGTTCCGCAAGGGCAGCTTCCCACTTGCTGAGTTTGATTCCTCACCGCGTCCGGGGCAGCGTTTGTCTGGAGGCGTGGCCTTCGCTAAGAAAGCCGCTGACGCGGACACGGCAGCTTCTAGGGCCAGGCACCTCGTTCGTGTTTTGTGTATGTTAGCTCAACTCGCCTTCGTATGCTTTGTGGGTCAGTCACGATTACAACAGGTGAGAAAACTCAGAAGGGGACAGATGATTGGCAACTTGCCCCCTATTGTTATTCAGCTGGAAGGGAGCAGAGGTGGAGTTGAGAAGCGGACAGCTTTATTGAACATGTGCACACATATATACACAGCTAAACAGGGTTTGTCTGCAACGGACACTACATTTGTGTGGCCCGGATAAGGAAGTGAATGAGGACGATTAATTATGTTTTCAACGGCCCTCTCCCCGTGTATTGTTCTGCATCCCTCACGATATTCGGGAATACATTATGAAAATGCATGTGAGTGAGGGAAATAGGCTTTAAATTAAATGAATTAAAATAATTATTTAATTGCTCACTGTGATAAGTGCTGGGAGGGTGCACCAGCGGGACCCCGGAGGTAGACCAGAAGCCCCGGAGAGAGGACGCACCCTGCATGGGGCTGCAAGAAGGTCCCAGGGCGAAGGGGTTGGGGGTGGGGGAGAGCAGGTGGGCCGCACGATGGAGACTCTTATAGGGAGGGTGACGCACCATTTGTCACGCAGACTCGTCTCATCTCGTATCCATGGAATTTGGGTGCTATAAATTACCGCGCTGCAGCCACAAATACAGAGCAGATGCGGGGAGCCGGTGAGGCGGCGCCTACAGGGGTGCCGAGGGAGGTGATTAGTGGCCGTGACTGCAGAGGTGGCGAGGGGACCAGACGGAGCAGGCACATCTGATGCATGTCAGAGGTCGCGTCAGGAGGGCACCGAGCCCAGAACTTCTCAGGGAGGGGCTTGTCTGTCCACCCGTGTCTCTCGGTCTAACCTCTGTCTTCCTGTAAAAGCTGCAGTTATGACACAAATTATTTAACAGACATACCAGTGCGAGGAGAAGACCCCATCCAAACTGACACTGCAGCTGAGGTTTTAATGCATTCAGCAGGCTGGGAGCTGAACGCTTTGCAAGGAGTTAGACGGAATGCCAGTGAGTCTCCTGCCCCGGGCTCTAGAGGGTCGACTTTTACAGATTCTTTACCTTCTCCGGGATTTGGTGAGGGATGTTTCTTCCCATTCAGCTCCATGGCAGTGAATTGCATTCCTCTCTCAGGCTCCTCAACAAACAATTTACAGTGTAAACATATTTGTTGGCATGCAAATCACTCTGCATTATGAGTCCTGATTAATATTATAATGTGTTGATGAAAACCTGTAAGTGGTTCTTGGAACTGAGGTTTCAGACAAAGACGACGTGCTGTTTGGGTGCAGAGTGTTTGTTGAATATTAGATTAGGTTTTTTGTTTTGCTTCTCGCGCGCTCTCTCTCTTATTTTAAGGAGATGCTTGGTATGAAGTGGTAACAAACTTCAAAGTGCACAATTAATTAACACAACCGGTCTGTCACCCAGACTGCACAGAAGCACGCCTCCCCCCGCACGCCTGGCCGCTGACCCCCAAGGCTGCCGGGAGGCTGTGGGCCCTTCGGCTGAGCTGTCCAGCCTCTTGCTTCTCGCCAGCGTCCGTCTCTGGAGAGGTATTGCTCTGTAGGGTCCGGGGCCTTTAAGTGCTGCGCGTGCCTGTGGGTTGATTAAACCGCGTGCCCAGTTCCCAGCCTGCGCGCTGAGCTGCAGAGGTGGCGTCACTGGGCTTTGCTTCCGTGCGGACGGACCCCTCCTCTCACTGGCTCTAAGCACAGACGCCGAGAAGCAGAAATGGTCGACTCCCCACCTCCGGGGATTCAAGGACTGACTGGAGCGCCCCTTTCGCTCCCAGCGTGAATAAATAGCAATTCGGTGGGACGCTCACAGACTCGGGAGGAGAGCTGTGACTGAGAGCGTCGGGCTTCGAATGCAGCCGGAACGTGGTCTCAGCCCAGCTCTGTCGCTTAACAGCCGCCCGACCCCTGGCCAAGGTGTATCACCCCCGAGGGTCAGCTCCCTCCTTTGGAAAATGGGGCTAATCGCTTCTAGTTCTTAAATTCTGAGTGAAATTTAAATGAGATCATGGATTTGAAGTGCTTTCCTCGCCAAAAAAAAAAGGAAAAGAAGTTCTTTGAATGGAGGTTCTTGTTGAAACATCCTCAGCCATGGTCCACCAGAACCACGGCTGAATCTGGTGTTTGAGCGAACCCTCCTCGAGTGTTGTGGACTTCATCACGTCCTGTCATCTCTAAGTGCTCACGCCCAAGATGCGGACTCTGATCTGTACTGCGCCCCGTTCCCAGGTGCGCACCTGGGGTTTCACGTCGGAGTGTCTCAGGGGACATCTCGAGCCTCTCAGGAACTGCTCCCCGAATGGGTACCCAGAGCCAGTGCTGAAAGCGAGCTCCAAACACAGCGAGGGGCCACAAAGAACAATGAAAGGGGCACAGAATGACGTGGGGCGGAGGAGCCCTGCTTGGTAAAGGAGGGCACGTGGCAGCTGGACTTGGGCTCCAGCTGGACGCTCAGGGACGCCCTGGTTCTGCCCTTGCCTCGTGACCCCGAGCGAAGAGGCAGCACTGAGAGCATGTGGGCCCCGTCCTCTGAGCAGCTGGCGGGTCAGTCATGTCCCCTCAGAACGAATGGGAATTATCTGTTCAGAACTTAAGAACTGTACTGTGTCGCCGCCCCGAGGGCGAGCCGGGGTGGGCGGGCTGGTGGGCAGACCGGCCTTTCCCAGCGAGGACCTTCTGTGTTGCCAGGTGGGTGCCCGTCAGGAGGGCAGGATTATTGTTTCCGCAGGTCAACATCTCTTGTTTTCCTCTTTTCATTAAAACCTTGTACACGAATCTGTACAGGGTATTCACATCCGTTGCTAGACAAATAGGCGTGTATGCAGAAGTGAAATTCAGTGAAGTGGTCCTCAGATCACCAGCCTCCCCTTTGCGTCCTCGTTCTTGGCTCGTTGCCGTTTCACTGAGAATGTGGCTGGCGTCGCGGAAGCGTGGGCACACAGCCTAGCCACCGAGCGCGCCAGCCTGGTGCTTGGCCTTCCCTTCTCCTGAGCAGACGATCACCAGGTGCGGCTTTGTCGCATCCCCAGGCCTGAGACTCCGGGGATCGTCCGCCGAGCATGGCCCATGCCTGCCCTGCAGGGCGGTTCTTTACCTCACGCTTCCTTTTAACTTCTTAGAGGGCCAAGCCTCGTGCAGCAAATGCTTTAAAAACCAGCTTCTGCGATGCTGCATCATTGAAATAAAGTCAGTCAGAGGAGGTTACTTATCCGGGCCTGTCCCGCGTGGGAGACGGCGTCCCAGCCGCTGCCTTCGCTGCCCTGTCAGCTCTTTGACGGGGAGGCCGGGGGCGAGCAGGACCTTACTGGGGCTTAGGCTGACCTGGGACTGAGCCCGGCTCTGGGAAGCTCTGGGCCCAGGGCAGACGACTCACCTGTGAGAGTTAGGGGTGGGCGGGCGGAGTGAGCGCGGGTGCACGCAGGGAGGGCGTCCGCTCACAGAGTCGCCGTGGGAGCGAGCGCGATGTCACGGCGTGACCTTTAGCAGGATTCCTGACGCGAGCGCTCCGCGTCTGTCTTTCCTCCGCAGCAAAGGGTCTTTAGCCATCGGTTCAGGAAGGGCCGCTGCTCTGACCTTTGCTGGCTGCGGCTTTGTTCCAGGGGTGACAGGCGGTCCTGTACAACATCAGGTTTCTCCTGTAGGCTTCCCGGAGCCGGGACGCTTGGGGCTGGTGAGACAAGGACGTTTTCTGTTAGTGAAAAAAAAAAAAAAAAAAAAAAAGACTTCACGGAAGGCTCGGGGAGGCAGGGCAAAGTGTAGGTTCCAGGCTCCACATCCTTGAACCAGCTGCCCCGCACAGCCCACGCGGCCGTCCCCAGGACCAGAGCCCCTCCCCCGTCGCCTCTGGAGCTTTCTCTCCTGGGTGGCTGCTGGAGGCCAGTGTCACTGCCTCTTACACATGGCTCCTCCTAAGGTGAGAGGCCTGGGGGGAGAATGGGGGCTGTGCTGAAGCTCTGTGGCTGTGTTTTAAGTGCTGTCCCTCCCCAGCTGCAGGGCCTCTCAGCTGACCCTGCACGTCCGTCTAGCCACCATCTCAAAGAGGCGGCTCCTCCCCAGCCGGGCACCCACCTCCTTCGCGACCCCATGGCTGCGCATTCCCGGTGAGCGGCCTCGGAGCGCGCAAAGCCTGCAAGGCCTGGGGACGGAGCTGGGAAGATGGAGGGAGACCCCGAAGAAAGAGACAAAGCTGAAGAGCATGTCGTCTTTTCTCTGCACGATAGCAGTGCCTTTCGCAGACTTCCGTGGTTGCCAGGGAAACAGCGAGGGAGAGGAGAGAGGCTGCAGACAGGCTGGACGGAGCCAGCGCACTTTTCACAAACCTCAGCTGGCAAGTGCTTGGGACGCTGGGGGTTCTGGGAACATCTCATTCTCAGCGTTCCCCTTCAGAGCCTCCAGTACCTTGATTAGCATCATTATCAACATTCTAATCATTTGGGAACTATAATTCCTCTCCATCAGAGGCTTGTGCTGGTGGGTCTCACGGCTCCTGGCCTTAGGAGCCAGCTCTCCTGGCTTCCTGGGGATGAAGGGCCTGGCACACGGGGCCCCGGGTCCAGAGGCCTTGGCTTCGAGGAGTTTGACTCCGAATCTCTGGCCTCTGCTCCCTGTAAGCAGGTGCGCAGTCGCTGAAATTCAGCCATACGCCCGGACGCCTGTGTTGGTCAGCCTCAGCAGGCGTGCGTGGCCACGTGAGTGTGAGGGTGGGGAGACGCCGGGTGGGCAGGAATGCTCGGTGTGCGCGCGGACCGGTCAGCCCGAGGGCGTGTGTCCGGGGCTGAGATTCCTCAGGGAACCGTCTGCTCCTCCGCGCCCCGCCTCCCTCCCAGGCTCGTTCCTGTTGGTGAGCATGCATGTGAATTTTGGTTCGAACTTAGTTTCTCCGTGGTGGCCCCTAGTGACTGTTTGCAACTCTGGTCTCCAGAGCGTGGCCCCACTTCATCTTTTCTGTGTCCCGTGGCATCCGTTTGTTCAGTTTGCACCGTCTGGGTTTGCACACGCTTGCTTATGGTCTTGGGTTCTTAGACCTCGGTGTGTTTCCCAGTCGAGTCACGTGTGGCCCCTCTCCCTCCAGTGGTGCCCGGAGAAGCTCAGCTTCCAGCAGCGAGCACAGACGCTGGGTGCCTGCTGCGTGCCACCCGCACGCCGCTGTGCCCGCCATTTCCCGGGAACCGGGAGAAGAGACTCCACTTAACCGACTGGCCCTGCAACCTTCCACACAACTGTCTTGCCCCCGTGCTCACGGGGCCTGGCCTCTGCACTGGCTGGAAGGGGACCAGACCCAACTCTCAGGTGAGGGTCGACCCCGAGTACCAGGAAGGACACAGCCAAGAGGGTGCAGGTGGACGGAGGAATGATGCTGTCAGAGTTCAAAGCAGGGAGGCAAAAGCATCTGAACAACCCTAACAAGGGGCAACTTCAGTGAGTTCTGGGGAACTCGCGCTGTAATTCATGGAGTGACCAGAGAGTGTAAGAGACGGGGCAGGAGCACGCTGGCCGGGGAGGAGCTGCGTCGCTGGAACGCATTTCCCGTCATTAAATTGCTTGCTTACACTCCGCTACCTCTGCGAAAGCCGCGCTGTAGTTTAAAATGCAGTGGATTTTAACAGTGGGCCGACCAGACAAACGAGGCTTCCGTACCCAGACCAGAGCGAATGGCGAATTGCAAAGCTCACTTAGCATGAGGGGATCTCCGCCGTGTACGCAGCACAACGCGTTGTCTGCACTGCACACCACGTGGCAAAGACCTTCTGTCCCAGAGGATCGTCTTGTCTTGTCTCCCAGAAGACGAGCTGGGTTTGTAGCCGGACGGGGATGACACACAGATACACTCTGTCCCTGTGTGTCACGTCGGTGCTCCTGTGGCACCACGGGACACTCTTCAGGCTGCTTTCAGCGTGAACACGGGGACGCACTCAGCAGGAAGCAATTGTGAGTTAACCCCGGGAAGACGCCGCCTTCTGAGGAGTGGGGAGTGCAGCGTGAGACCAGGGTGTGCGATGATGGCCTGTCTCCTGCAGAAACTCGAGTTTTCCTTTTGATTCCAGGAGGAGCAGTGTTTGTGTCCTTCCCACCGGCTCAAGGAGAGAGAAAGGATGATTTATTTTTGGAAAACATTTTCAGGGAAGAAAATTCCGTGACACCACTGATGATTTTTGTGCAATTTCTGAAAATATTTTTCAGGCAGGAAGGTCTGGCTGAGATCTTGAATTGCAGACCGAGAGAGAACCTTTCTCTTTCATCGCTAGCACAGTAAGTGCTCTGTCCGTGGGGGCTGACTCCTCGTTTGAGGCCTGGCGCTGCGCTAGTCCTGCTTTGGAAGAGGTCAGACACAGGCCGCACAGTGATATCGCCGGGAAGCGCAGGGGAAGATGGAGTGGAGCAGCAGTGCCCAACACCGCCCTCCCCGCGGTCTCCCCTTGGAGGGAGCCGGCAAAGGATTGATGGCGGGGTGGGGCGGGAAGCATCACTTTATTATTGGCTGTTCCAATTCCCAATAAACCCCAAGCTGAATCCGGTAGCATTAAGCTGGGGTGTGCACTTCCTTAATGGGGCCTCCTACCTCCTTTTGAACCTAAATCTTAAGTATTTGCCATTTGCCATATGGTCCAGCAACTGGAGGTAATAACCAGCAGTATCAAGCAGGGAGAGGCAGAGACCCCCAAAAAGGCCAGCGCTCAGCTTCCCGAGTCCTGAGCACACACGGTGGGGGGGATCCCGGTCCAGGTGCACGACGTGTGGCGGTACCAGAACCCTGCCCGTTAGGAACTCAGCCCATCCGTGTTTTACAATCAGATCAGTCACACGGATGAGTTTGTTTGGATTCATGATGGAAATAGGTGTCTTAATACATAATCTTCTTGCATCATTGCATTTTAATTCAGTTTTTCAGAGTCCTTAGCTGTTTAAATACATATGTACATACATGCATATATATATATATATATAATGTGTATAAAACCCGTGACCGAGAGTCATGGCAGTGTCTGCGCCACCGGTCAGATCGCGGGCACGTCTCTGCAGGGGCCTGCGGGGATCTGCACCTGCGGGCTGCGCTCCCAGGATCACGGGCCAGACGTTCACGGCGCCGAGAATCACACCATTGTCTTGCACCATTCACTAACGCAGGTCGTTTTTAAATTGTGACAATGGCGTGATTTTTAAGTGGATGATCATCTTAAAATATATGGAGAACAATGCCATTGTTTGCACACTTTTAGTGAGTCGAGTCAAAATCATAATCTTATAATAACGGCTTACGTTATTGTATGAACGGAGGAAAGGACGTTTGTCAAATAACTTCACCGTGTTTGGCACTATTTTAAGAGCCTTACGTGTATTCTCACTTAATTCTCGTAACAGTTCTAAGAGCTTAGAACCGCCCTCCTTTCCTGGGAGGAGAAACCTAGCCGCGGTGCCTAGTGCAGACCCCGCGGAGCTGGCATCTGAGCTCACATCTTTGTGACTCCACGGATCGTGTCTTCCTGATATCCTAAAGCAGCAAACACGTTTCCGGGTTTCTGACTGCGGTGTGCTTGGAAGAAATGAGAGTATTCAGGTGAAGGAACTGGCTGACTGATGAGGGTGTTCGGTTTGGCTTTGGGGTGCCTGACTACAAGGCTTGCCAAGTGGCAGACGCCGGAGACACCGCAGTAAAGGTCGAGTGGGCCTGGTCGCCTGAATTCCGGAGCCTCTGCCACAGACGTGAGACCGTGGGACAGGGCACGTTCTGGGAGGCTCGGGAAGCGCGGGGTTGCTTCCATCAGACGCTTCCCGAGGTCTGGCTGGTGATGAGGAACGTAGACACAGGGCAAAGGTGAGAAGTACGGAGAACGTGCTCTGTATCGCTCACGCCCACTTCCAGCCAGGGCTGGGTTTGAATCTTTGGATTACAGACCCGACTGTATCCCCATCCGTTTAAACCGGCGCCTTTGGCGCGAGGACCAGGACTCCACGTCGTTGCGCCTCGAGCCCCCAGTGTAACGTCTGACACAAAGTAAACGCTGAATAAATACTTGTTGCAAAATAAACAAATGAATCAATAATTGCCTTGGAATGAACACAGGCCTCTGGTTGCCACCTTCCCTGGCAACACTGTATTTTCAGATTGTATTCTTGGTTTTATTAGCCATTCCCTTCCTGGGCCACGCTTATTTTAAAAACTTAAGTGGAATGAAACTTAATTTTATTTTGAGCCTATTTTAAGCTGCGAAGGCTCCACAGAGACACTCGGAGATATTAGGAAACAAACTTGGGGACATCGCCGACCCAGATACAGCGCCAAGGTGATAGGTGCTACCTGACGGTAATAAATTACACTGAGAGCGTCCCCAGGCCTTTCTCTCCTGCTAGTGCAGATGGGAGAAATAGTCTGCAGAAACACTCAAGAATGTCTCGGGGCAGAAAACCTTCACACCTTGGGCTGCTTTTTCTACCCATATTCGGGTTATTTGATTTAATACAAAATGCATTTATTCAGCAAATACAGGCTGATGGAATGTGTGTATTTATGACGAGCCGGACACAGGGTGAGGTTTTGGGAACGTAGCAGAGAACCAGGCTCATTTGGTCCTAAGCCCACGGAGCCCACAGAGCGGGGACAGGGGAGCAGCAGACACTACGTAAGTGATACAGACGCAGGCACGCAGCACGTGTGTCCCCGCGCTCGTCACGTCTCCAGTTAGGACGCAGGGGGGCGGCAGGTCTGTCCTGCTCGTCGCACCTTTCCTTTGACACGGGCTTCCTTCTCTTTCTGCGTCTGAGCCCCTAAGTACCATTAAAACAGAGGCGTGAGAGCGTATATCGAACCACTGATCCAGCTGGGTTTTTTGTTTTTTTTTAGAGGAGGACAAATAAAAATCAAATACAAAATGCCTGCCTTCTTCCCAATTGTGCCCCTGCAGTCAGAGCTGAATGAGCGCTCGTCGAGGTTAGCTGCCGAAGCAGGAGGGAGCCGCGGCAACTGGGCTGCGCCGTCGCTCGGTGGCAAAGCCGGTGTGTGCAGAGGACCTCTGATTTGGGTGGCACCGCACTGTTTACAGAGACTCAGAGACCTTCTTGGTGATGAGGATAAGCCAGCTTTGGGCTCTGCCTGCTCGAGAGAGAACACTGTTCCGTCTTCCTAGCACCCGACCACCTCCCCCGCCTCGCCCCCAGCACCCGTCTCTGTCGCCTGCCCCGAGTCGGCGGGGCTTCCAGGGGGCCGTTGTTAGGCTGGTGTGGTTTCCGTGCACGGCGTTTCCTGCATCCGAGGCAGCATTTTTCTTGGCTGTAGCTGATGGGTCTCTGCCCGTGGAAGCTCTCTCCCACCATCACAGCTGCTTGTGGAGACGATTCCAGAACAGCAAGTAACCGTTCTCAGCGTTTTCACCTTCCTGAGAGTTTGGCACAAGACGACGCTCCACATGCTGTGATGGGGCGTGTGAGTGAGAGTGTGTGTGTGTGTGCGCGCGTGTGCCAATGAATGTAAAATAGCTGATCCAATGGAAGAATAATCATGGGCTTAAAAGCAGACCGCTTTCAATAAAGGACACGTCTGCCATCTTCACGAGGCTGGAAGCGATAAACAGCTCCAGGATAACAAGGGAGCCTGTGGTCCACGGAGAATGCCGGGGAGCTGCCTTCCCGCGCCGCGCAGGGGCCGGGCACACGGCCCCCCGGAGGAACAGGCCAGGCCGGCGGGGGGCAGGCCGCGGGCCTCCCTGTGAGGGTCGCACTCCACGCTGCGCTCTGCCTCGTGGGCCGGGGAGCAGCCTCCGCAGAATGAGTCGCTGAGTCCTCCTTGGGCGCCTCATCTGGAGACAAGATGCGAGGGTTACACGTATGCAGGGCATGGAGGGGAAGAGGGCATCTCACCTTCTCAGGCCAAAGGCTAACGTCTACGCCTCCACAGGCTTGTAGCTTCTGACACGTGGGAATTTTCTGGTCCAGAGCGTGCGGTAAGAGGTGCCAGCCTGTACTTAAAATCATGCTCACTAGGAAGATGGGAAAATTGGTCCAACATTAAAAAACAAAACAAAACAAAACAAAACTCTAGAAAGAACCTTGACATAAAAACACTTAGGTTTTATTTTCAGTTTGGCTGGGAGTCAGGAGTGGCGTGGATTAGCTGTGATTATAAGGCCCTGAGCCCACGGGCTTGACGGGCTCCGAAAGAGCAGACGTGAACATCGAGCTTTGCCTCTGGCTTCACTGGTTCTTCAGCATTCAGAATAGGCCCCCTGCTGCACTCAGCCCCTCCTCTTCCCTTGGGGAGGGGGTGTTCAGCTCCAGTGGGGTGCCTGCCTGATGGTAAGGGCAAGCCTTCTTCCGAGTGGTGTTCAGGACGGTGATCCGGGGACCCTGCGGGACGCAGCCGAGTTCTCACTGCTGCGGCCCTGATGACTGATACTGACGTGATGACTGATGCTGAGGGAGGGTGGGAGGGTGGTGCCAGACCAGAGACGGCTTGTCGAGGTGCAACGTAAGGCAGCTCCCCAACCGCATCCTGAGCGTTGAGGTACTGCTGGCTTTGGTCCAACAACGGTGGCGCAGTTTCCACCTTTGATCAGTGGGAGAGCAGTTTCGCAGGTAGTGATTTTATGATGCCCACTTCTCTCTTCCCTCCTTCCCACTTTGGTGAAGCCCCATAGCGTCTCCTCGTTTATTCTAAATCTAGACTGAGAGGAACAGACTTGCCGTTTCCAGTGGCCGAGGGACTCTGACCCAGTAATTTCCCCCGTGAAAAATGTTCATGAGGAAATAACTCCAAATTAGGAGGGAGCTCTCTACACAGCGTGATTTTTAATTGGGTAAAAAGTAGAAGTCAGCAGTGTGAGAGTGGCGAAGCAAATTATTCTACATTCATTCAAGGCATGACTTTAAGTAACAATCACGGAGAACATACAGTACTATAAAACATCGCAGCAGAGTAATCGGTTGAAAAAAAGAAAGTGTGCATTTTACTTGTGCTGTAACCAGGGGGTTATTCCGTTCGCATATCCACAAGTGCTAACCTGTGTAGGGTCTAAAAGACCATACGGTGTGTCCACACCTTGAGCCTGTGTGACTTGTCATCCTCATTGTCATTGTGGTCACTATTATTGTAGTTGTGAGGCACTCAGAATCGAAGGCATAAGCATTGTGGGGCACAAACCTTCATTCCAGGAATTAGCCTCTTGCCCTTGTAAGGTCAAAGAGGGGGGAGTCAGCAACTTTTGAGCTTTATTTTGCTCTGCTTTTTGTCCTCATTTTTACCGATCTTGACTTCCTGGCAGCTCGGCCGGGCACAGTGACTGAAGAATGTGTGAACTTGGCAAGCGTACCCTTCTGTCCTAGGTCACACCGCTATCCACGGGACCGCAGCGCGCGTGTGGGGACAGCGCCACGCTCTGGCTCGGCAACCTCGTCTTCAACTCCAAGGAACACAATCTATTTCACATTCATCGTTCCTTATCGATTGCTGTATAACAATTACTATGAAAATTAGCACCCTGACATGACAGTAAGCATTGACTATTTTAGTCCTTTTCTGTGACACAGGCACTCGGGAGTGGCTCAGCTGGGTGGTTATGGCTCAAAGTCCCTCAAGAGGTCTCAGTCGTGATATTGGTAAGAGCAGGAATCGTAAAGGCTCGGCTGGGGCTGGAGGGTCAGCTCACCAGGAATCTGGGAAGCTGGTGCCTGGCTGTTGGCGAAGACGTCGTTGCCTTACACCACGTGGAGCCCTCCACGAGGCTGTCTGAGCGTCCGGACGGCGTGGAGCAATCCCAGAGAGAGGTCATGGTGGGACCCGCAGGCTCGTTTGGGATTTAGCACCCGGGGTCACACGCTGTCCCATCAGCGGCAGCCCCCTGGGTGCACAGCCCGCCAGAAGCCAGCGTGGGAGGCCTCTGTGCAAGGGCAGCGTTAGCAGGAGGCAAGGATGGTTGGGGACGCTTTAGGAGTTTGCTGCACAGCTCACCCTCTGGGCCGAGTTGTGAGGACGCTCACCCAATTACAGCGTCAGCTTGAAGTCCAGACTCTCATCATCTATAAGACGCAGGTACACGTGAGGATGATGGCCACCTGGTACGTTCCTTTGCACTTCACTCCCAGCTGCTCTCAATCTGAAGCTCTATAAAGAGGCAGTTGTCGCCCGCCACACCTGCACACACGCTCACGTACATTCAGCACCCAGTGGCGCATTAGCCACTGGCGTAATCAGTGCAGGTTGCGCTTTTTAACCAAGATACGCAAGTGGGCGTTGCTGGCTCACAGCAGTTCTGAAATTTAGCGACGTACACGTTGACCATTCCTCGGTGTGGACTCAAGGCCTGGGAATCGTTCTCTGGTTCTTGGCTCTGCCCTCTAGGCTCTTGGTTTTACGTTCTGAGTTATCCTTTTTCAGTAAAGGTCACTTGTGTTTGCATCTGAGTACTTTTTTTCGGTCTACTTCTTGTGTGTAGACACTTAGGCATCCAAAGACCCCTTTCATTTTGCACTATCTCTGTCCTGTTCAATCCAACCTGGCAGGACGTCTGTCAATAAAGTTCTTTTTTAGAATGTGTGGGTCCCCTGTGGGTCTTATTGGGTTCATTCTGTTGGATGAAAGAAATGCTCAAAAATCTCTCCTAGACAAGGCTCTGTCTTCCTTGGGCTTTTGCTGAGGGACCACGCTTTCAAGCTTCCTGGAAGCCCTGTTGTTTCACTGAATGGTTCTCTGAGGCACCAACATAGATGTTTCTGAGATCTTAACAAAGGTTTTTACAGCCGAGCCCTGAGTTTCATCTTTAACGTCAAGTTTTCCCATCCCTTACATTTCGTTTTCAGTCCACCGGCCTCTCCTGGACTCATTTCTTTTTCCTGCTCAGCTCTGATCCAGTGGTTGAGCACCTCAACTATTTCTCAACATACCTCCCTCCCTTCTCTTACCACAGTCACCACAGTGCTTCAACATGACAGTCAGATTATCTGAGCTATGTCACTGATCACAGCTGAAGACACGCTCATAACACTCTTTGTGGTTCGTGCCACTACAAACAGTGTGGCCTCCATGCTGTTGGTATATTCTGGAAATTAAGTCCTTGTCATTCGTATCATTTGCAAATATTTTTTCCCATTCTGTAGGTTATCTTTTTGTTTTGTTTATGGTTTCCTTTGCTGTGTAAAAACTTACATGTTTCATTAGGTCCCATTTGTTTATTTTTGCTTTTATTTCTGTTGCCTGGGGAGACTGCCCTAGGAGAACGTTGCTAAGATTTATGTCAGAGAACGTTTTGCCTGTGTTTTTCTAGGAGGCTTGTTGTGTCTTGTCTTATGTTCAAGTCTTTAAGCCAATTTGAGTTTATTTCTGTGTGTGCTGCGAGGGGGTGTTCTGACTTCACTGATGTGCGTGAGGCTGTCCAGCTTTCCCAGCACCACTTGCTGAAGAGACTGTCTTCTCTCCATAGTATATTCTTGCCTCCTTTGTCGAAGATTAATTGACTGTAAGTCTGTGGGTTTATTTCTGGGCTCTCTATTCCGTTCCATTGATCGATAGGTCTGTTTTTGTGCCAGGACCACACTGTTTTGATGACGGCAGCTCTGTAGTGCTGTCTGAAGTCTGGGAGGGTTATTCCTCCAGCCTCATTCTTTTTCTTCAGTATGGCTTTGGCAATTCTGGGTCTTTTGTGATTTCATATAAATTCTAGGATTATTTGTTCTAATTCTGTGAAAAATGTCCTGGGTAGTTAATAGAGCTTTGGGTAGTGTGGCCATTTTACCGATAGTAATTCCTCCGATTCAAGAGCATGGGGTATCTTTTTTAAAAACGTCTTTAGTTTCCTTAATCGATGTTTTTATTTCTCAGCATATGTCTTTCACTTCCTTGGTCAGGTTTATTCCTAAGTTGTTTTTTTTTTGTTTGTTTTTTTTTTTGATGCAATTTTAAAAGGGATCATTTGTTTTCATTCCTTTCCTTTTCTGATGCTTTATTGTTAGTGTAAAGAAATGGAACAAATTTCTGTATGTTAATCTTGAATCCTGCTACTTTTGCTGAATTCTTTTATCAGCTCTAGTAGATTTTTTCTCCTACTTTCTTTGCCTCTTAAGCCCTCTGCTCTTTGGTTCCTATTCCTCATGTGACTTCTTCTGAAGCTGCTCCTGCAAAGGGCGTCACCACCCTCTAAATACTGCATCCAATGGACACATTTCAGTCCTTATAGTTCAAGACTTTTCTGCTTTACTTCATGCAGTTCCGTCACCCCCTGTCTTCTCCTTTCTTACAAATCAATGTTTTCTTGTGGTTTTTTATTCACTTTGGGCCTTTCATCTGTGTCTCCCTCATAGACTCATCTCCCTAGAGCTGCCCCATGCACACTGGGGCTCCCCAGTTCCATCTCCATCCCCTCAATATTCTGAGACCCCTCAGGATTCACACTTAACCATCACAGCTTTAACTCCTGGTTTACGCTGATGACCCCCATATCTGTGCCTCCAGCCTAGACCTCTGACTCGAGATGTCTGCATGAAAATGTCTCAGACAGGAGCCACAATCTCAGTGGGTTCTAAATAAACGGATGAAGTCCCCCGCCATCCGCTGCTTCATCTACAGCCCCTGTTTCTCTTAATGACACCACAGTCCCTCTCGGTCCCTTCGGTCAGAGGCCTGGGGCCTGTCCCCCACAGCTAAGGCACCACTGCAGGCAGGAGACTTGTGTTTGCGCATATTGTTTGAGTCACGCACCTCTTCTCCAGGTTCCTGACCGATGGTTTAGTTCAGGTTCTTATTGTCTTTCATCTGAGCTTTTAAAAATATCACTTAACTAGGATATCGATCTGTAAACATTCTCCCACCACCCCAGCCATACCTTTCCGTGCATCCTCACTTCCCCCACAAATGCAGAGCTATAATTCTCTTTGTGCACAGAATGATCCATTTAAAATAAATCTTATTAAAACCACACATCGCTTCCCATGCTGCCAGCAAATTGAAGTTCATTTCCCTGGCACGTGGGTGCTCAGCCGATCACTGCCCGTGAGTTTGTGGTCCTCACCCTCCTGCTCTCCTCCTCGTCCCACCACTTCTGCTCCTGCTTAGCACACCAAGCTGCCTGCCGGCTCCTGCACGTGCCTGGCACTGCTCCTCTCTCAGTCACTGTTTGGACTGCGTCCTAGAAGCCCCTCCCTAGTACCCCTCCCTCTCTAGCTGCCTTCTCATCTTCAAGAATCAAGTCAAGAGTCACATTTGCTGGAAAATCCTTCCTTAATTTTTTTTTCAGAGTTAGAGACCCTCCTGGACACCACCACCGCCCACTCTGATCATCTCAGACGGAACATGAGGACGTGGAGCCTCTCGTGGCCTCATTCCGTGCCTGGGGCATGGTAGATGCATCCAATAAACACGACAGTGTTGGTGAATGAGTTCACATTCACAAAGATAGCTCAGCTCTCCGTCTTAGACTGGCCTGTCTTTTACCCTAGATGGACAGTGCTCTGCGGCTCATTTCTTTGTCTGGGGCGTGTCTGAGGAAACCAAGAGCTTTAGATCCTCAGGCTGAGGGCGACGGGCTGGCATCACGGCCGGCTTTGTCAGGAGTGTCAGACGTCCTAGGAACGGTTTGTGTCTGCTGGTGTTTGGTCCGTGTTTGTCTCTGAACCTCTCGTTGCCCTGAGTTTCTTGGATGCTGTGGTGGTTCTTGACCCTCTGCCTGTGTGCTGTCTAATACAGTAGCTACTAGACATGGGTGGCTCTAAATTTAAATTAACTAAAATTACAAAGTCAACTCTTTAGACACACGGCCCGTATTTCAGGTACCCAGTAACCACACAGTCGTGGGACAACGCAGTTTACCGAGAATCTCATCACCGCAGGCAGTTCTGTGGGGCCACACGGCTCTAAATGTAAACAACAAAGCAAACCAAACAAAGGAACACACCAGTGCTCTTCCGCCGAAGGCTCCTTCCCTGGGTTTCAACTGTCCTGAGCTCATCTGTCCAAACTCCTCCTTGGCACGCTGAGTTCTCCAGACCTGCACTCACCAGCTGACCCTCTCTTTCTGCAAACACGAGCTTCCTGCGACGCTGTAAGCCGGCTTTAGGTTTCTCATCCTCCTCTCGCCCTCGGTGCCTGGGTCCTGGAGTCCCGTTGCCGGTCAGGCAGACTTTCAGCTACCAGTGTCTGTGCCTTGTGCCCGGCTCCGGGTTTGGGCTGAGGGACACTCAGAGCTCCAGCTTCTCTCTGGAGCGAAGAAAACATCAGCTCTTGTCCCCAGTCGACACCCCTCCCTCCGCTCGTCCAGGTTCCCACGTCAGTTCTCCCCGCAGATTCCCTCTGACCGTTTGCCACATCAGGCGCTCCTCCAGGGAGGCCGCTGACCACAGTTTTCATGCCATCGAGGTGGCATCTGACAGAGGCACGTCGAAGCCGTCTGTGCTTTGTTGGTTTGGGAGCATTTTAGCCAGTGTATGCCTTTTTAGTAGCAGGAGAGAATTTGTTTGGTTTAATTTAGCTGTTTCCACCATTGTGGAGCTAATTAACATTAGAACATAGTCCTGAATTATGTTTATTATATGGATATTATTAACATCTATTTACACTATAGCATATATATTATTTATCAGCATTCATTGAATTAGTCAGCTGCTATCTGTCCAAATAATCTGCGTGGAAGTCATAATGGCAAATCTGGGCTCTCCAGGAACTCACAGGCAGCCCCTTGGTCTTCACGGTCGTGGCTCAGGATACACGGACCCGGGGAAGAGCCCATCTGATACCGTGGGGGAGACGTTCTCCTGGACTTTTGCGGGGAAGTATCTGGTCTTTTCATCCCCTTTGCAGTGTATCAGGGCCTGGTTCTTCCTTCATGTGGGTCTGGCAGCCACCCTCACTCATCCACCAACAAGCGGTTTTGTGCTCTTCCGACGAGCCCCATGACTGCCGTCCTGATGCGGACCACAGGGGCTCATCTCTAGCGGCACAAAGAACCCACCTGCACCCTTCCTCAAGCCGGACCCCCTCTGATTGAATAGATGGCACAGCTCCAAAGTCTTTCTCCAGTGGGATAGTGGGATTAAACTGTGATGATCAAATTTTGGAGGTAATAAGGGGGGCAGCACATCTGCCAGGGAGACCCCAACTACACTGGGGTCACAATTAGACTCTTTGGGCACTCTGCTCCTGGCCCCGGCTCTCCCTTGTCAAGCTGTTTAACCTTTGTACGACCTTGGGCGTGTGTGTATGTGAGTGTGTTTAATCTGTGCAGTGAGACCGCTCAGCTTGGGTTTATCACAGCTCCGAGACAGAACGAGATCCTGCAGGAGACTGCACGGTTGCTATTTTAAGATTCGTCAAATGGCAACACATGAAAAATTTGAAGAGAGGTACCTGGGTCTGCATGGGGTGTGGTGCTTCCACTGAGCTGGGTGAGAATTCCGTTATGTAGCATTCTCTCTGTGCAGTTTGCACCGACAAGGAGCTCGGGTGAGTCAGCAGGAAACTCGCCCGCCTTTGCTCACGTTTGCTCTGAGGCGGTTCCTGTCTCTCCGCCAGGGGCCTCTGAGAGGACTGGCCTGCCGTAACTCCCTGATCAGCAATTCCCCTCACGTTGCGCTCGGTCCCTTTCCCTCCGCTGGACTGTTATCCCCCCACCTCCCTGCCCGGCACACCGTCACCTCTGCGGCTTGGTCCTTCCCCTACGTTCCCCTGGGGCGCAGCACTGGGCTGGTGGCTGGCGGAAGTGAACGGGACCCCTGCTCTGCTGTGCAGTTACTGCGTGCTTTGTCTTTGGGGGAATTTGTGTAACTTTCTAAGCGTGTCTCCTCACCTCTGAACGGCATCCGTAACGTCTACTTTTTCCAGCTTATTACGAGGGTTAAAGGAGCTAACGGGGTGCACGGATGCTGCGTGGGGAACGTCTCACTCAGTTAACTCAGCAAATGTTTACCAGCTCCTTTGCTGTGCTGGTTCTGTGTGCCCCGCCGGGGTCACGGCGGACCAGCCGCAGCCCTGTCACCACGGAGGCCGTGCTCCCGTGGGCAGCACATAAATCCCGCCGTCTCGGCAGCGGGGAAATGCGAGTGAGGAGCGCGACCAGTGGTCGTCGCTGTTCTGGGTTGTCAGCCTGCTGGCCCTGCCCGCCCTCCAAAGGCCGGCCCTTCGTGCGTTCCTGCCACTCTGCAGCCCAGACCACGCCTTCCCATTGATTCCGGTCCCGGGCGGCCGACCTTACTTGGCTTGAAAGGGAGATCAAGTGCAGGGAAGGGGTGGCTGATGGTGCTTCTGCCGCCCGGGCAGGGCATCCGCACATCCCCGAGTCCGCCTCCTCGCCCTTTTTGCCCCGGGCGCCGGGAGCCTGGCGGGGGCCAGGAGTTGGGGCAGGCCAGGGGGCTGCTACGAAGGAGCAGTGGGGGCTCGGGCGGGTCACATGCTCTCATCTTTCACCGGTTCTCCCTCAAAATCAGACTTCGCTGCTGTTCTTGAAGACCCCACACGGGCCAAGCGGCAAAATTATTTCTTCCTCCTTCTCGGTCCTGGTAGGAGGTCTCTGAAGGACAAACTCCACCCCCTTCAGCTCAGACATGCTGTCTCACCATCACCCATCAGAGAGGACCGGGGACCGGGCTCCGTGCATGTGGGGCTGACTCTGGGCGCCCCCTTAGTCCGCAGACCCCTGCTCTCAGCCTCGCTACCCCTGGACTTTAACACCTGGCCTATCTTTCTATTCAGTGGGTGAGATCTTTAAACACAGGAAACTAGTCCTCCTCAGGAGACAGTCTCACAAGGACGTGGAAGGATCAGCACCTGCTGAAGACGTCCAGGTGACTCCTGGGTCGAGGTCAAGGGTGAGGACAACTGCCAGTGGGCTCTCAGGCCTGGGGTCGGCCTGGGCACCACTGGGATGACAGGAGAGGCCCTTCCTCCTGGCGAGAAGAGTGTCTGGCACCTCCAAGGATGCAGTTCTTATGCGTTGAGTGAACGGACAGATAAAGGAGTTTGCAAGTTACTGGAGAAGCAGGGGTGGGAAGGTCTGCGAGAACCAAGCTGTCAGTGCAGGTGGGAGGCTGTCCCGCGTGGATGTCAGCCGCAGGCCCTGGGCTCTGGCCGCTGGGGCTGTAGTGCACTGACCATAGCTGTGTGGCCTCAGGAGAGTGACTCCACCTCTCGGTGCCTGTTGCCTTCGCTGTGAAAGGAGCTCTTCATGGCACCTCCCTCAAGAGGAAGAGGAAATTCGTTGACAAATGTGTGTATGAAGTGCTCATGACAGTGTGCGGCGTGAAGCGAGTCCCCGGGAAACGTTAGCCGTCAGCGTAGTGATGAGTGATGACCAGAGCGCGGTGTGTCCGGGAGGCTCTGGGGGGAGCGGGGATGACTCTGCCGGCAGTTGGGAAGGTCCCCGTAGGAGGGACATGAAAACGGGGTTTCCCTGTAGGGATCCTTCTAATGGGCAACCCAGGGAGGGGGAGGGAGGCCGTTCCAGGCGACGGGAGCCGTCCACGGCCTGGAAGTCGGCTGAAGGACCTGTAACCTAAAGGAGCAAAAGCAGGAATTTTCGATCATGAGGGTCCCGGTGCCTGAGTGGCTGCTTCCTCCCGTGTAGCCCCGCGTCTGGGCCACGGCGGGCGATCCTCCCGGCCTGGCCTGCCAGCCCACACTCACACTCATCTCCCCAATTGCCTCCGTGGTTCTGCGAGGATCGAGTCAGGATTTCTTCTGCACTCGGAGAGACTCCCACAGGCCACAACGTAGGCTAAGGCTGCAAAAGTGTCACTTCATTATTGTTTCCATGTTAGTACCTGGACTGAAGGTCTCCACTTTGCCTGGGGCAGCACCCCGGCAGTTCAGAACCCACTGTGTCGGGTCAGGGTGGTCTCCCCACCCTCCCAGGTGACCTTCAAGCTTTGAGGCACTTCCTCAGTGTTGGGGAGGGTGTCATGGGAGGGGGCTTATGGGCATCAGCTGTCCTGGAAGATGCCCTGAAACGTCCTTGTGCCCGTGTGGTCTTCACTCGTTGACCCATCCATCACGTCCCCGAGGGAGGCTGCAGGTGCGCAGGTGGGCAGGTGCGGCTCACACGTACAGCCCAGGACGGTGGGGCAGGTCTGGGAGCTCTGTGTGGCTCCGCCCTGCATCCCATGGCACGGGCGGCCGCTGCTCCGTACGCCTCCTCTGTCTCCCCATCAGCCACCCTCCGGCCAGTGGAATCCTCACTTCCTCTGGGGGGGGCCGAGGGCTCCGCGAGGAGTCTTACAAGCACTTGATGCAGTATGTCCACTTCTGTGTCCAGAGACTAAACCCGTGACTTAAACTTTGTTAATTCTCTGTGCATTTCTGATCCCAACAACCATCCCAGAGGGCAGTGAGCCCAGAGCCCTTTGCAGCCTTAGGGAAGGACTGAGGAGGAAGGAGAGGAGAGGAGCCAGGTGTCACAGGGAAGGAACGTGCAGAATATTCTCAGACCTCCCCCTCCCATGCCTTTCACAATAAAAACATCACAAAACTTATTGCGTGTGAGCTGTGCTATTTCTTTTTATAATTTCTATTTTTCATAATCACCATAAGAGACAGGTGCATTCTGGAGGAGTTTAGTAGTGATTGTTTCGTCTGAGGTGATAGCTGTGGTCAGTGGCAGAGCCTGGCTCCCACCCCGAGGCGCTTGGTTTGGACCCCTGTCGGGTGATGCCTCACCTCTCCTCGGGTGGGATGTGATGCAAAGAGAGAGCCGATAAGAGTTGTCACGAATGCTGCCGAGCAGCTTGGCATCAACACACATTTGCTGGTAAATAAATGCATGATTTGCACGTGCTGTGGTCATTCTTGGCAGAAGAGCACGCTTGTGGTGGCCCCTTTGAAGGCAAATCACCACGTCCTGATTACCTGGCTCTTTGTTCTGTGGTTGGTTAGACTTTGCACATCAGATTTTCTTTAGACAAGGTGCTTTCCAGGCTCTCTCGGGTCTGGAATGTTCCATTCTCTGTAATTTAGTGGCCGCATCTCCACACCGTCGTTTCCGGGGGCAGATTTGATGCGATCCAGTCGGCCTCGTCCCTCGCGGTTCTCTTGATGCGTTTTCATTTAATGACAGGATGCTAAGAGCGAGCTGGGATGTCTGCATGAGCGCAGGGGTAGTGCACGCAGGGACAGGACGCGTTAGTGACACCTGAGTGACGGTGCTGAGACTCTCCGCCCTGGGGTGCGAGGGGAAGGCTCGGGGTCTGCAGCGGAGGACTTGCCTCCCGTTCCTGCCCTTGCTCCAGCCTCGGGGAGGCTCACAGCCAGCTTGCACGGTCTCCTCTTCCCGCTAACGACTCCGGGTAAGAGGGCAGGCGGCGTGATGGAGAGCTGCCATAAAAGGCAAGTGTATCAATTAACTCTGATGTTGCAATAAACCCGTGTGCTCTCTGCTGGGAACTCTGTATTTCTTCCTGGGTCTGGCCTTCTCTGGGGCTGGTGCTGGCTGTCCTTCAGCAGTTCCTACATTTCAGACATGAGAGCATCCTAGGCAAGTGGAATTGTTTCTTGAAATGCTCTGTTTTTAAATAAAAGAAGACAATTCTTTTTTTTTTTTTTTAATAAAAGAAGGAAGCACCAACCATTTTAGATTAGCATGGCTTTTTTAAAATGCAGGAAGTGTCTCCACCGGTGTGTACCCACTCCGACAAACAACTTTATAAAGTGAATGTGATGCAAGTTTAGATACTCGTTAGAAAGAAAAATGAAAGAGAAGATGCATTCTCTTGGCTTCCACACATAAATGTCTCCCATCTTAAAAAAAAATCCCCAAATACCTTGAAATAGGTGCCCCGTTCCAGGCACTGAATTCTCTCTCTCCTTCCCTTCACCCTAGAGTGTCTTGGGCGCCCACACTGTTTTCTTGTTCCTTATTTCCTATTCAGTCCTCATTTACTGTGACCCAGACTCCCCCCAGCCCTGCACGGGAACAGGCTGGCTGAGGACTTCATTCCGTCCCACGGGCGGGCGTCCCTGTTCCAGTCCTGTTTCCCCTGTGCTCCCACCCTCCTTCCTGCCTCCAGAGGAACCCTTCCAGAATGCAAGTTGGATCAAGATACCTCTCACCTGAAAGTTCTGCCCAGGGTACCTGGCACCCAGAGATGCACCTGCAGCCCTTGGCGTGGCATCCGAGATGCTTGCCCCTGCCCCCAGGCATCCCTGCCCTCCACACTCTGCCACTGGACGCTGGTCCTTCAGCTGCAGTAACTCCCTTCGGAAGCTGTTCTCCGCGCCCCTTCGAGGCCTCGCCTGCCTACTGACTCTGCGTGGCGTTCACGTGCTCCCCTCTTTGCTGGTGGGCTTTAAGCCCCCCCGAACCATCCCCTCTTCTGTGAAGTTTCCCAGCTCCACCCACCACACCCGCCACACCCACCTCGAACATGCATGGATTATACCTGCATCACAACGAGCTGTGTCCCGCCAGACACACACTCCAGTGTGGCCTCCTTGAGAGTGGGGACAATGTTCATTTCTTACTTTTCTATCTCCAGGGCGGAACCAAGTCTCTGGCATATAATGTTCAGGGAAGGGGTGGATGAGTAAAAGAATGAGTAAAATCAAACCGTGTTTTAGATCCGAGGGTGTAAATTTGTATGGGATAATCTCAAGGAGAAGAAATAAGGATTTTACTCGAGGGATCTGGAATTAAAACTAATTTTTAATGATCGCTGATTAAATTATCCACGAAGATGATTTCGATTGATTTATCCAGAATTAGTTATAATTTTGCCTTATGTTTAAAAACTGTACATAATGCTATTAAGAAAAAATAACAGACATATGTTGACTTGTAGTTATAAAATAATTCACGTACGCAAGGTAATAGTATCATTGTATGACATTTTATGAAGAATTTTATAAATAAGTCCCCTCTGACTATGCATGTCTGCAGCTAATTTCCTTGCCGGCTATCTCAATGATTGGATCCTAGGTCAGTCTCCAGCCGTGTAAGAAGAGGTAAAATAAAACGGACATTTAGAAACTGCATCACCGTAACTCCATCCGGAATAAATTCGCGGGTAAATAGTGAGCCAATTAGAGAGGTGTGTATGTGCTCATCAGGTTTTGAAAGCCTCGCCAGTGAGCCAGCGGGCTTTTAAATGCCTGGATCCATCAGTGGCTTTGAATGGACTGCTCTTTTGGGAAAATCCAATTTTTAACTGTAAGTAGCTTCCTCCAGAGATTTTTAAGAAGAATGTTTGGAGAAGTCAGTTCTGAATTTAAAACGGGTGATCATTTATCTGTTCTGGCTCTAAGTAGAAATGGCAAACAGGCAGGCCGGAGGCAGGCGTGTCAGAGTCCCAGGCAGACAGCCCACAGCCTGCGCGGGAGAAGGGGGTGCGGCCGGGGCTGGGGAGCAGGCTGACTTCACGGAGCCAGGACCAGTTCCTTTGGACCATGGATGTCGGCTCAGGGCCTGGTCTTTAGTCTTTTGGGGGCCAAACCTGATTTAACAACATGGCCCGGAGCTAATGGGTGCCTCTCCCGTGGTCTAGACTCCCGAAGGGCTCATTCGTTTCTTTGTCACGGGCGGCTCCCTTCCCGGGCCGGGGCTCCGCCCTGCAGGCACACTCAGCACAGAGCCTTGTGTCCCCGATGCCCCTGCTGTCCAGCCAGGCCTGCTCCTTGCTGACGCCCACACGGTCCCAGCCACTTCCAGCCGGTTTCCCAGGTCTGCAGACATCTGCGTGCGCCAAGCCCCAGCCTTCCTGGAGCTGCCGTGCTCTGGGACGCGGGCTCATTTCACCACGTCCCTCCCGGCCTCCCTGAAGGGTTACGTTTGATGAGCTTTTGTTAGGAGAATACAATGGGGTTTCCAGCTTTTTGTTTCCATGTAAAAGGATTTCCCAGAGACCCTCCCTGCCCACCCCTACCCCACGGAGAAGGCTGCCGGACCTCTCCCAGGTGAGAAGGACTCTGTGTGTGAGGGTGGACCGCGCCGCTTCTGGCCGGCAGCAGCCTGGCCTCAGCCCCTCCTGGTCTGCGTTCTGCTGCTGCTCCGCGGGAGGCCGGCCTGTGACCGCAGGTTATATGTATGATACAGATGTTCCTTCACATCTGGGATAAAGAGGGCGCCGGACCCTTGTCACTATAGCAGGTTGCTATGGCCTGCTATTACATCAGGAACTCCGTTGCCCCGTTCATCTCTGGTTCCTCTGTCTGCCTCGCAGTGAGCTCCAGACTCTGCAGGGGGAGGCGTCACTTATCCTCATCCCCGCCCCCCCCAACAGACACACACACACAGACACACACATACAGACACATACATACACACGCACACACACACAGACACACCAGACACACAGACACACATATACACATATACACATACAGACACACACATACACGCACACACACACAGACACACACACAGACACACACACATATACACATATACACAGACACACGCAGACACACACAGACACACACACAGACACACACACACACAGACACACACACACACAGACACACACACACAGACAAAAGCAAACACAACACCCAGCGTGCAGGACACTCCTGCACAGGACAAGTGTGGCTGCGTCTCCGTCTCACCAGAAAGGTGGAGAAGATGCTTGTCTTTCTCCGCTGACTGACCTCGCCTACTATGCCAACCTCTGCCTAGGGTAGAGCGCAGGGAACTCTGCTTAGTTTCTTGTAATGAGCTGTAATGGAAAAGAATCTGAAAAAAAATTATGTGTGTGTGTGTGTACGTGTAACTGAATCACTTTGCTGTACACCTGAAACTACCATTGCAAATTGACTACACGTCTATAAAAAATAAGAATTAAAAAAAAAAGAAGGTGCAGAAGAACTCTGCTCCCTCTGACAACCAGAAGGCGCACAGAGGAAGGGTCGGGCGGAGTCCCCAGGACAGCGTGTCCATGCCAGCAAGCGGGCCACTCAGCCAGGACCCTCTGCCCGGCTCTCGGGGGCCTCTGCCTGCAGGGCGGCGCGCCCTGCGACCTCAGGGCTGAGAAGAGCCTCAGTGCTCCCCGGACGCTCTCCGAGGGCATCCTTCCCTGTGCTGCAGCGGGGCCCCTCTCTGCCCCCTCCTGCCGCCTGCTGGTCAGATGGAGTGGGTCAGGTCGGGGCAGCCTAGTGAGGAAAATGGAGCTTAGTTTAATAAGCAGGCACTTCCGTGGTGCCCACGCCTTTCCTCCCACTGCGAGGTCACCACTGTCTCCTGACTGGATGACCCCCAGGAGCGTCCTCCTCCGTCCAGTGCGGCTCACCCAGCATCCTGCTGGGGGGTGGTCGGGGAAATTCACCCTGTCTCCCTGAGTGTCACCTCACAGGTGGAGGAACCAGCCCGCACACACACCATGTCAAAGCAGAATGTCCCTGCCTTTGGGAACACACGCAGTAACGCAGCGTAGACGAATGCCGACACCCCCGCAGTGCTGCCGCGTGTGTGGCACACGGGGCTTATTTGATCCTTCTCAATACTCATACTTAACTTAGGGCATAATTTTCCACGCTCTTCTCCTGGAAGAGCCCTGCCCCCCAAATTTTAAACACTTCAGAGATGATAAAACCGTGAACCCACCTGTGGCGTCAGGGATCCTAGTTAACAAAGGCGCATCTGTTCCACTCCTGGGGCTAAACGGAGACCCTGCTTCCGAGGTAACAGAGATTCAGCGCCACGCCCCGTCCGGGGGCTCAGCAGGACCCAGGCGAGGAGCGTCACCAGGTAGGGGTGGAGCCCCAGGGCCCTCGGAGCCGGTGGGCTTGAGCGCACCTGTGGCCCGACGTGGCCGTTGGGTCTGTTTCCTTTCTCCGACTCACCCGCTGGGCTGGGAGGCGCGACCGGCCGTCCCTCTGCCTCGCGGGAGGCACGAAGAGGTGGGCTTCCTCCCTGTGGCTCCGAGGGCAAGGGGACTCTGTGATGACACCTCTCTGCAGGACCAGCCACCTGTCCTTGTAGACTGGACCGGCTCGTGGACGTTGGTCTTTATCATCTCAGGAGAGTTCCAGACTTCCATGCTCCCAAAGTCCAAACTTCATTGCTGTCACACGGAGGCAGGCAAACACTCGTAGGGAGAATAATCCATTTTTGGAGCTGTCTCATTTAAATCATTGTATTTTCTGAGGCTTCTTCCCTTTTCTTTATTTTCTGAGTTTGTTGATTTGCTTTGGATGAGAGAGGATTTATAAAATTAAAAAAAAAATTAAAATTATATTAAGGTACATGTTAATTGTACAGAATTTGAAAACATACAAAATATGAAGAAGAAAAAAATGTCCAATAATTTCACCTCCCAGAGATAAACCACCTTGAAAATTCTGACGTGTGTCCTGCCAGGCCTGTTTTATGCACGTGTTTATTTCTTCTGCATGGTGTCAGTGGCACGTGTATACTATTTCGTGTCCTGATTTTTTTTCCACTGTTAATTCTGTGAACATTTCTCAGGTCGTAAGATATTCTTAGAAACCCCAGCTTGTGATGCCGTGTGATATTCTGCAGCAGTGACGTGATTTCTTTAGTGCGCAGTATTGAATAGGGTTTGTTTCCTCTTTTCCTCTATTAGAAATTATACTCTGACATCATTCTTGAATATCAATCGATATCCTCACCTCTGAATTTTTCCTTGTAACGGATTTCAAAACATAAGACCATCAGGTCGAAAGCACCCAGCAAGCCTGAAGCTGGTGCTGACACTGTGTGTGTCTGTCGGCGTGAAAGCTGGGGCCGGTTTCACAGAGCCCTTCTAAGTGCTTTGCAGGATTATTTTTATTTTTGTTATCTGTTCATTATTGTTTATTATTGTAGCGTAACAGATGCCCAAAATATCTTCATGTTTTCATTTCAGTTATCTATTCATGTGTGAGGTTGCTGTTTTTAGGTATGTTTATAATTATACATTCTTTCTGTGGAATTTTTTTTCATGCCATTTTTCCATTTTCTATTGGGGTAGTTTAAAAATATTTATAAGAGG
This sequence comes from Camelus ferus, assembly GCF_009834535.1. Taxonomy (NCBI): domain Eukaryota; kingdom Metazoa; phylum Chordata; class Mammalia; order Artiodactyla; family Camelidae; genus Camelus; species Camelus ferus. Next base: position 1,560,402 of record NC_045728.1, read on the forward strand.
TAACCTCTTATCTCATGCCTTGGGGACATTTTAAATGCTTTTTATGTCAGGCACTAGCCTTGTAATTCCCAGTGCCAAGCCTGGACTGGGTATTGAATAAGTGAGCATTTGATTTTATAGATACCTGAAAAATTAATTTAAAATTATGGAATTAAACTTCAGAGTACTGGAGTTTTTTTTTTTTAAATGGAAATTACATCTACCTCTGTGTTGAAAAAAACTAGGTATTAAATGTCAAATAGAAAGAAGTGCACATTTTGTAGGGAAATTCTATTAACTGGATTTTCTAGAGAAGTGATTTAAAGTAAAATTCCCTGATAAAGTTTATATATATATACACACACAACCCTTTAAAGGGCTCACTTTTTCAAGGACTTTCAGATTTGGTATTAAGGCCATTATAGATAGAAAGATAGAAAGGAAGGAAGGAAGGAAGGAAAGGAAGGAAGGAAGGAAGGAAGAAGAAAGAAAGAAAGAAAGAAAGAAAGAAAGAAAGAAAGAAAGAAAGAAAGAAAGAAAGAAAGAAAGAAAGGAGGAAAGGAAGAAAGGAAGAAAGAAAGGAAGGAAGAAAAATAAGGAAAGGGAAAGAAAGAAAGAAAAGACAAGTAGATAGATGATAGATAATATATAGGTGATAGATAATAGATACAGATGATGATATATGGACAGATAGATCACTGATATCATAGGTAGATGATGGATGATGGATGGATGGATGGATAGATAGATGATAGGTAACATATAGGTGATAATAGATACAGAAGATAATAGGCAGATAGATGATAGATATAGATGATGGATGGAAGATGGATGGATGGATAGACGATGGATGGATGATGGATGGATGGATAGATGATGGGTGGATGATGGATGGATGGATAGATGATGGATGGATGATGGATGGATGGATAGATGATGGATGGGTGATGGATGGATGGATAGATAATGGATGGATAGATGGATGATGGATGATGGATGGATGATGGATGGATAGATGATGGATGGGTGATGGATGGATGGATGATGGATGGATGGATAGACGATGGATGGATGATGGATGGATAGACGATGGATGGGTGATGGATGGATAGATGATGGATGGATGATGGATGGATAGATGATGGATAGATGATGGATAGATGATGGATGGATGATGGATGGATAGACAGATAGATGATAGGTAGTAAGGTGGTTTTCATCTCCCCACCCCTCCAGCATGGAGCACCCTCACTGAAGCTCAAGCTCCTTTAAGTCTGCAGCCTGCTCCCTAGACAGGACTGGAGAGTCTCTGGGACTCGCAGGTCAGTGACACTGTGGTCAAGGTTGTGGTTGGAGTGAGCGCTCTGCCGTTGCCCCTCACCCGGGCGGTGTGGGCTGCAGCAGGCCCTCCCGCTGGCTCCAGGAACACCTTCTCCCCTGGTGGCCCCGCCCCTGCTCCTTGTTTTTACCAGTAGATGTATTTGGTGCTCTCAGCTACCTCCTAGAAGATGGACATCTGTCATTAACTGGCACTGGGCGTTCTTCTAAGAAACAACTTTGGGAATTCCGATGGGCCTGTCATTTGAAAAAACGCCTCCTAGGGAGTGTCAGCCGTGTCTCATATACATCACACACGTGGGCCTCCGTTCCTCCCACTAGTGCGTAAAGCAGATTTCAGCATCCGGCTTTACAGGATGAGGAAATGGGGGCTTAATTGTTCGAGCTCGCCACGAAGGCAGTGGCAGAGCCAGGAACAGAATGTGAAGCTCCCCAATTTCGAAGTCGTGTTCTGTTGCTCGAGCAGACTGCCGCGTCGTGAACAGCTCCAGGTGGAGGTTATGTCTAACTTCCCTGCCTACCTGGGGCATTTAACGTGGTGGTTGGCGTGTGGTGGGGGCTCAGTAAGTGTGTGTGGCTGGATCAGTGAGTGGCTGGGTAAATTAAGCCAGTTGTTGAGCTAGACTGTCGACTGTCGTGTGATCGAGAGGACTTGGAGGTGGGGGAACAAGACGGAGCGGCAGTAAGACTTTCTCCTGCTGGCTGCCCGCCCCTCCCTCCTGGGGCAGGGAGACCGCGGACCCCAACACAGGCCAGGAGGATGCGCGGCCTCTCCCACTTCCGCCCCGGGAGCCCTCCCTTCCTTTGCTCTGAGAGCTGTTTTCTGCTCCATTTCCTCTCCAAGCCCTCACATCACGCTCAGAGCTCTCTCCTATCCTCCACGTCGTCCTCGCTGGAATAAAATATAACTGTGTCTGAAGAGCACAGAAATCAAAGCTCCCCTTGGGGACGTTTTTCTGTATCACCTGTCGAATTGAAAACCGGTGTGTCCTTGAAAAGATATGTATTTCAGGCCGCAGGGGTGCTAATTTGCAAGGCCCATTACTCAAATCAAACATTAAAACCGGCTTCGATAAGCCAGTGCTCTGGGCCTGTTTCCACTCCAGCACCACTACCACCAACTTGAATTTCCCTGTCAAGCTTCAGAGCCCAAAGTCGAGATTTATCCACTGATATTTTGACTTAACTTTCACACTTTGATTGTGTCCCTGCATTGCAAGCTTGGCCACAGCTCTTAGCGCTTTGCGGGTTTCTCATTCCTGTCCTTGGAGCTACCGCAGAGGAAGGTGGGGTTTTGAAGCGTCTTCCCGGGTCCTCAGCGTGAAAACTGCCCTGTGGCCAGCATGCTGTTCACACATAGACTCATTTACAGGCAGATGACCTTTCAGCAGACGTGATATTTGACGTGTGGCAGCAGGTCCGGCATCGAGGACAGCTTTGTAACGCTTCCTACTCCGAGTTCTGAAAAATTAGCAATGTCTTCATTAGGTATGTCTCCATGTCTTCAACAAAGGGCAGAAAGTACACAGGAGGAAAGAGGACTGGGCACTGCTGGCCACCCCCGTGGGCGGGAAGCAGGTGATAGTCTGCTGGCTATTTTTTCAGTCCTGTGTTGGATTTTTGCAGGGTCCCAATTTATGCCTTTGTGCTATAACTTGAATATTCATTTCACGAGCGCAGGCCTGTGCAAAGGGAGCAGGCTGGGGTGTGGGGCGCACGTGTGGGCCCCGGCCTGGGGCGCAGGGTGAGCTGTTCAAAGGCTGCACTTGAAGAGGCAGACCCGTGTCCCCTGTGCCAGTAATGAAGAGACGTGTGCTTTGAGCTGACTTGGGCAGTAGGATTTAAAATTGTACTTTTAGACTTTTTTTTTTTCCCTTTGGTAAACTGCATGTCATCTCTCTTCTCATTCCCGGACTGCCAGGCTGCCCGGTGCCTGAGCTCCACATCAAAACTGGGAGGCCTGCACGAAGCAGGAGCCGGAATTGCTTTTTGGGGGGCCCGATTTCATGCTGAGCGGGGAGCGGCGGCTCGGAGATGAACTGGAAGGCCACGCTTGTCAGGACTGAAATGTGATGAACCTCAGACATTTATTGACACGCGGCGTGGAGCCGGCAAGGGCGGCTGGCGTGGTGGCTCCTGAATCCCGTGTTCTCGAGCTGGGAGTCTGACCCGGTACCTTCTGCTGGAAATGATGCATATTTATTAGACGATCCAGCTTAAAAGAGAGAGGGGAGTGTGCCCGGTGTCAGACGCTGTCGCAACCAAACCTTCCTTTTATTAAAATAAACACAATCTCACTGCGACAGCTCACCCGCCAAAGGAGAGCTTCATTCAGTGGCGACCTGCATCCTCTCCCTGGAGACGGGTGGGCGCGTGCCGACCACTTGCTGGGAGGAGGCGGCACCTGTGGAACGTTTTATGGGTTTTGAGAAAACCAGCCTGAAGTCCTGAGTCGTCTGCAGTTCCGCTAATTAGATCCATCCTCCCGTTCGCCTCCACAAAATCAATTGCAAACAACATCCCATCTCACTTTCCGCGGTGCATTTCTGTGAGCTATGGCCGCCCTAGCAGCCCCTTCCTCCTCTCCAGGAATAGTCACCTGCCACCGCCTTGTGGGACGAGGGCGTTAAGAGTGAGGGAATATTCAGGGTAGTTACAATACAGACAATATAATTCTCCTGGATTTTTTCAAATAGGCTTGCAACCTGTGAGAGTTGGGGGATCTCGTGTATTCAAGGTAGACTGTTGTTGGTATGTTGGTTGAATATTTGTTCTTTAAGCTACAACTTATGTGAACCATTATTGTATGTGTATTTTGTTGTTTTAAGGGGTGATCTCTTTGCTTGTGGACGTGTATATACGACGTGTGTGGTGTACACATTCACATCTATTCACACATCATCTCTCTCTCTCACACGCACACACAGCGTACACACACCCCACACACAGTGGTGCTGCACGGTTCAGTGGTTCCCACTGGACATGACCTCACGAGACCTGTCTCTACCAATTGTTAGCTCTGCTTTCCTGGAGTTGCTGATGTTCCTGGAGCCTAAGTTTCCTGTAAAAGGTAACGTGAGCATCATATCTAGTTCTAGGGACGAACGTGGGAATCAGAATCAAGTTAATCATTTTGAATTGAGGTGCACCTTTGGGTCAAGTCCTGGAACCCTTTTTCATACTCATGTGCAAGGCTCAATCCCCATTGTACGCTGGGGGCAATTTATCTATCCTTGAACGGAGCTCACTTGTATCTGTTCTCTTTGAATGTCATTCTTTTGGGTTCTTCCCATTTATTCCATTTGCAGAGATCATTTTGAATCTTCCTGTAAGTTCATCGTCAGTATTAATTGAGGGTCCTTATCTGCAGAGGAACATTTCAGGGTTTGTGGAGAGATAAGGGCAGTAAAGGATGGACTGGCTTTCCTAAAGCACCCTTGTCACCAGCCTGTCCCTTTGATGCTCTCTTGTTTGATCCACGTCAAGTTCAGATTTTGTCATCTGGCTTTCCACGTCCTCCCAAGCAAGTCTCACTCAGCCGCCCTTGTCTCTGTCCCTGGTGCTGAACACGCCTTGACCCTTTCGCTCTGGCTCTTCCTTCCTCTTCCACGTTCGCCCCCACCAGCCACCCTCTACCACGTTTAAAGTCCATCTTCAGCTGTGCGTCCTTCATGAAGCTGCCTCTTATCTCTCCTTTCCTGATTCTTCAGTTACTTTTCAAGTCAGCCCAACATTGACCATTTGACAACCATTCAGCAGTTAATGAGCTGTTTTATCTTGCCAACCAGACTGTGAGCAACTTTGGGCAGAGCCAAGTGTTCGCCATCCCCATATCTCCTCTATAATGTATGTTTCTGCACCGAGCGCAGTCTGGGCATTTTACGTGTTGATTATTTGAGTGCAAGACAGCTCCTACCTTCAGGAAGTTTGTATGCAAATAAACATCATAAACCCTGTAGTATAGCTACTACACTATTTTATATTCTCTCATTGATTAATTTTAATTGGAAAAAAAAGGGACTCTCTAATAAGTAACTCTTTCTCACCATTGGCTTTTACATCAGATTCTAGTCCACCTAAATACGTTCCAAGTACACGTTCAGCAAAAAAATTTGCAGCCCAGGTCTCCGCATGTTTAATAAGCTCCCTGTGTGGCACCAGTGCACATCAGAGTTAGAGGACCACGGCGATCTGCTCATGACATCCTGGGCTGCACGTGGGGAACCCTGTGAGATCACTGGTTCTGCTACAGATATTTAATCAGTAAACAGTAAGCATTTGTTTCTTCACTGACCTCATTTTATATGATAATTTATTTTAAAAGTGTCTGTGTATCCCATTAAAGTAAATTTGTGTTAAAAATAATGCCTGCTTGAGCCAAGGTCCACTAATGAAACCTCAAAACAGTGGGCAGAGCTTGCAGGAGCTACAGGGTATCTGCACAGCCTTTGTGTATCTTTTCCTGGTGCATACAGGGAACCACCATGCTGGTTTCAGCAAATCGCAGGTTCTTTGCTATTTCTCTCTCCCAAAAGTGGAGCTCACGGCCCCTCCCTTTGAGTGCGGGCTGGTCCTGGTGACTATCTTTCTAATGAATAGACTGTGGAAAGGGAGACATGGTAACTTTACAGTGGAGAGGCCTGACACATACCGCCTTACCAAGTGACCAACGTTGACATCACAAGTAACTTCACGTGGATTTCATGTTCCCCCGGATACAATGCGGTGAAAAGGATCATCAGCTCTACGGTATCCTTCCTGGGTCTAATCGTGAGGAGATGGCAGGGAAATCCAAACTCATGGACATTCTACAAAATACCGGGCCACTACTGTCCAAAGTCATGGAAGACAAGGAAAGATCAAGACACCATTACGGATTAGCAGAGACTTAGAAGACAGGGCTACCAAATGCAGTGTGGGTGGTGCGTGCAGTCCTGGGCATCAGTGGGAAAACCGGGGAAACGTGAGTACAGCCTGTAAGTCAGTTAATAGCGTGGTACCAATGCTATGTCTTGGTTTTGACTGTGGTGCCATGGTTGCCTAAGATGTTAAGTGAAGGGTTGACAGGGGCTCTCTGTATTATCCTTTGCAACTTGTCTATGAATCTAAAATTATTTTAAGATAAAAAGTTGCGTTATTTTTCAAGAACGTGAAAAAAAAAAAACAATGCCTGCTCGAAAGGCTTCATCTTTTGTCACAAAGTAGGCTGAATGCCGACCTGCTTCCATCAGACGAGTGAAAAGCAGGGAAAGGTGCTCCACACCTGCAGGTGGAGACACAGGGTTATTCGCTGTGTGCTGTTGATGAATAACACTGAGGGAGGTCAGAGCACAGCTTGTCAGAAAATTCGGGGAAGGGAAGTGACAACTGGTGAGGGTCCCTTTATGTTTCTTAAATACCTGCCTTTCTTATTTGAAGGAAAGTGAAGCTATATGACCCACCAGGCTAAAAATAAGGAACTTGAGTCAAGGGACAGATGGCCGTTCCATTTAAATATGCTCCATATGAAGTGAGAGGAATTTGGAAAACAGGAAACCATGGTGTGAAAGTGTTAAGCTTTCCTCACTCTGTTTTCATAGCTTGTAATACTGGTGGCCATATTGTTTGTGCAAAGAAAAGGTGTTACTTTTGTGCTTAATTTTTAGAGCTATCTGGAGCTGCCTTTTTTTGATTCACTATTTCCTAGTTTCACGCCGTCTTCCAGTTACTAAGCTTTCAGTGTTTCCCGAGGAGCCAAAATTGCATCACCTTCCCTGACCCTTTCTGTTGGTAAGATCTGAGTAGATCACGTGTACCCCAGTGACACCGGCAGAGTCAGAGACATCCAGGTGGGTTTCACCTCTGTTCCCTACTGTGTCTGATCTTCAGTGTTTGGGTTAATTGTTCACTTTGTCCTTCAGTCATAGCTGAGTGTAAGGAAATAATAATGATTGTTTTCGCCTCCAAATTACATCCTAAATAGAGAGATCTGCACACATGGACATGTGATTGATTTCAAGAGGTTTTTTTTTTTTTTCCCGTATTTTTCATAGACTTATGCAAATAGGGTACTCCCACTATAGTTAAGGGATTTTGAATTACAAAGGGAAGAAAGATGGCATGTTTGGGAAAAAAAAAAAACAGAAAACGCTGATGTCTCTAAGTGAAATCATTAGCCTTGTGATTTTGAGGATTGGAGGTCACAGAATTCTAACTTAAGAGTCAGGAGGAACGAGAGAAGTTCTTCGGTCTCCCCATGCAGTATAGAAATCGGTTTCCCAGTGCTTTTTGCACAGATGTTCACTTAAAAATGTTCTGTGGCAGGAGCACACCATACATAGTCGTGCTGCAAAATACGAGACACGTTTCGTCACGGCGCATCTCCGCAGTTCCATGTTGGCCATGCGTTAGTACGCGGTTTCCGTCATCCTGGAAGCTCTACCTACTGCTTTCCCTCATTTCCTCTGACTATGTCTTCTTTCCCGTCTTCTGTTTGAAGAGAACTGTCACACCCACCCCAAGCTGAGTCCTCAGCTTCAAGGACATCTCCTGCCCCTTTATCGTTCCTTCTGAAACACGGTCCCTAGAAAGAGTGCTTGTGAAAAGTGCTGCCCAGGACTGAACACAGTCTGCATCGTCAGCCGTCCGCATGCAGTGCGTGTGCACGTATCAGAACTGAGAGACGCACACGCAGCGCACACCAAGGGAAAGGCCTGTAAGGTGTGCTGCAGCTGGTTGTGTTGGGGCAACTGGTCTCCCTTAGTTAAATAATTCTGCAGGTTGGTGGAAACCATGTCTCGGCCACCTCCCTAAATAATGTAAGAAGGCGGCGCTACAGGCAGTCTTCCCGGTGTGGGGAGACCAAGGAGGTATCATTTGGTGCATCGTGAACAGCTGACACATGCCGTAGGAGACCCGTCCCTGCGGTGCGGAGAAGAATGCTGGCAGAAACCAGCTCTTTGCTGTCTTCCCCCTTCCCTACTCTGTCCTGAGCATTCGTTCCCGGATGCCCAAGTGCCTGCTGGAGCTGAGGGAAGGCTGGAGCGCATGGGTCTGCAGCTGCCGGCTCCTGGCGCTCCGGCGGGCCCTGGCCCTGAAGAGCGTTCGTGCGGTGCCATGTGCTGCTGAGCCCAGGTTCTCACCCAGACAGTGCATCATCCACTCCATTAGCTTTGTCCACTTCCCTCCCATCTCTCCCTCAAAAACCCTTGATCCTTTTACCTGTGGAAACAGTAACTGACTATTTCATCATTTGGCTATTTCAATTAAATTACATTAAAAAAAAGCATCCAGGAAGGTTAAAAATGATCACTATATCACTCCAACTTTCTTCCATCCCCAGAAGGTTAATTGAAAGGCAGCCATCTTGGCGACGTTTAGACAAATGAGGATAATTATGTGTTCTCCAGCTCTTTGAGAGGTTAATTGCTTAGATGTACGAAGCCTTGAAGAACAAAGAAGGAATAAATCAGAAGCAGGACTATGATCTGATCATGTAATTTGGTATATTCATGTACAGCTCAAACAAATAAACCCCTAATTAGATGACCTCATTCAGTTGCATGGACACACTGCCGGTCTACCAGGGTCGGCACCCCAAATCTACACACTTTATTCAGAGGCCCCTGGGGGGGGTGCGTGAAGGCCCTGCTGAATTAAAGTGGGGGCTCCCAGGGCATGGAGCAGGGGTCGGCACAGCGGAGTCTTGCTGTGTTGCGTGGACACCGCAGCTCCCACCTGTTCCCTCTTCGTCTGAGAGCTGAAGCGCGGCCCCTCAGCACTGCTTCCCTCCGTGCCTTTGGGAGGCATCGCTCTGCACGCCTAAGGGGAAGGCCAGGAAGAGGCATGAAGAAGACACTCTGAAGCTCGGGAGGGGGCACTGTGCGGGGGGGGGGGGGCGGGGGCTGAGGGCCCTGGGGCTCTGCTGTCCTTCACTGGCTTTCCCTCCGCTCTTGTTCTGGGCGTGTATGGGGGCAGCTGATGGACGCTAACAAGATTTGCACAACATGCTCAACATTTTTTTTTCTTTTTTATCAATGCAATACACGCACACAGTCAAATAAGTGGTCTCCCTCCTCCCTGCTCGGAAGACGGAGCTGCGGGCACCAGGGCAGCCCTTGGCCACCCTGCCCTCACCGGCTCCCAGACTCCGTCAGTGAACATTAACCTCACTGGCTTTGCCTTCCGGTTTGTAACGAATTTCACTTTATGTGTTTGGTCTCTAAGATGATTCTAAAGAGTTCAAGCCAATAAAGAATATCTGACTTAGTTTTGTAGACGGCGACTTTCCCTCTCGATGGCTTCAGCGTGACAGTCTCTGGCCACTTGGAATGTTCTTATCAAATGGTCAAGTGGACTGTCATTCCCTACTTATGATCAACTGCTAACTTTATTCCACATTCCTCTCTGCTCCATATTTGAACCTTACCTTTTCAATCTTGTCTGTTTATTTTAGTTTCTAAATGATCTTTTTCTTTCTAATGAAATAAATATATGCATTTTCAGCACATCCTGAATGCCTTCCGTTTATCTGCGTAGCCCATTCAAAGGCTGAAGCCCACCTACTCTTCCTAAAGACATTCTGGGGGGCCCACTGGCGTCTGTTCTTACCTGGACCACTTGTTTTCCGAGCCTGTCGTGGCGCTGTTAATTTAGGACTTATTTCCGTTAGTTCCTAGTTTAATTTCACCATTTCTTTCATCCCACGTTATCCTTCTGCTCAATTTTCAATTGTGCTTAGTTCTAGGTAGACTTTCTTTATCTTAACCCTAATTTGGCTTTAGCACATGCCCAAGTAGCTTTCTCAGGAAGTAGACGTGTGGATTAAGTTTCCTGGGTCCTTGAATGCACCTCTGATTTTTCCCCCCTCTCGTTGCATAGTTGCTGAAGTCATTTTGACATATTTAGCTTCTTTCGTCCTGGATTCAGAATAAGAAACCTGCTGTGAGCTGAAGGTTGAGCTCTCGTAGAGGATCTGTACCCTCGAGCAGGCGAATGTATTTATTTTTTCAGATGGCTTCGGGATATGGTTTTAGTCTTGATCTCTCACTCACATGATGTGTCCAAGTCCCTGTTACCCACTCTGCTGGGTAGGTAGCCAATTAATTGTTTGAAAAAAATTTCTTCCCTTATTTCTTCAATAATTTCCTCTTCTCTCCTTTCTCCTTGTTTAATTCTGCAACTTCATGGGTCGATGGCTTCAGTCTGACAGTCTGGCCATTTGGAATGTTCTTATCAGCTTCCTGCGTGGACTGCTTGGGCTGACTGTGTGTGTGTGTTTGCGTGAGTATGAAAATTCTATAGGACTCGCTAAGTAACAGCAAGTATTCTAACCAAACCACTTACATTGACTCACTCGTCTTTGCGACAAGCTTAATTCAAAGATAAGACCATCGAGGCACAAGGCATACGGAGAACAGTCTAGGTCCCAGCTATGAAGTGTGGGCAGAATTCCATCTGTTCTCCTAACCGCTCGGGGGACTGCCTCCCCACACACACTTTTTTTTATCACTGTATGTTCTGAAAGATTTTCTCCACTTTATCTCATACCTTATTAACTTCATTTCAATGCAGCAATAATATTTTAATTTCCATGGGCTTGTTATTTGTTCCTGATTATTACTTTTTCACAGTGCCTTATTTTATTAGTATCATATCTTAAATCTTAAATCTCTGAGATTACAAATTGGAGGTATTTAAAAACATATTTTCTCTTTTGTTTCCTGTTTTCTTTTTTTTCCCTGAAGCCAGTTCTCTGTGTTTATCTTGGCATTTGTGGTTGTTGTCTTTAATGTGACTGACTTTCTTTTGGTAATTGTCACGTGGACTTCATGACACACACATGCTTATGAGGAACTGGATTGACACTGCGGTGTAACCAGGGTGGGTTTTCTCTGCTACGGCAAATGGAGGTCTCTTTCCCCTTAGCTTTCTCCACGAAATCCGAAGTTCCAGGGGCTGCATGTGGTTAAGCTCATTTTCAGGCAGGTCACACACCTGTTAGGACGGATGTGGAGGTGACCCGTACTGTCAGAGCTCCCAAGCGCCAGGACGGGGCAAGCTCCCTGGCAGCTTGTGCAGTTTTTTAGAGAGGAACTATCTGTTGCCTTTGCCTGGAATACTGCTGAGGTGCTTGCGTTCCGTGTGCACAGGGAGGGAAAGGAAAGGCTCGGGAACCCATCAGCACGCTTGCTTTGTGGATGAAAATGCCCTTTCTCTGTTTTCAGCCCCACTTCTCCCTGCCCTCCATACCTCTGCCTTCAGTCCCAAACCACCGCTCTGGGATTCTGCTTGACAAGCTCGCTTCAGGGAAGCCCTCCTAACATGTGGCCTCCACTCTGGTGCGCGCCCTCCTCCCCGCGCCCGGGGCCCTGCTGACATTCCTGGGATGCCCTCCCCTCTCCTGTTCTCTCTGCCGCTGCAGGACAACTGCTTTCATTTTTTCCTTCATTATCACTCTAATTTTAATGGAGCAGCAAGAAGGAGAGGTAACCCGTGCCCATGCTGAGTGAGCTCACCTTGATCCAGAAGCTCCTAGTTCAAGTTTCCATAGCTTGTCTGAGAGACAGATGCCCTGCATTCCGTGCGTCATTGAATAGCTGCACTCTGGATCTGACAAGTCCTTTTCCTGGGCATCGACTGCGCCTAGGTTCGACTAATGGGGTTGCTCAGCCCTTCTGGGAAACCGCTCTGCATCTCACTATCGCCTTCAAATTAAAGCCCACACTCGCTGTGTGGTGCACACGCTGACCACTCGCGCCCCCGCACCCCCTCCTCTCCCCGGCCTCGTCACCCACGGGCCACCTGGAACTGCACGCGCTCACAGGACTTACTCTTGCTCTGTGTCTCTGATCCTGCTGAGAACACACCCACTCCTCTCCCCTTTTCCATCCCCGGACCCAGTGTTGTCGTTCATGGACCACGCAGCACCTGATGTGACCTCTCTCAGTCTCGCTTTTTCTCAGCGTTTTCCCGAACGTTCACTGTGTATCACTTTGACCGATTCATGTGTCTGTCACTCCCTAAGCAGCTCAGGTCATGGACCCACTGCATCCGTTGAGGCTGGATTTGGCTGCAAGTAACAAAGTCAAATCCTATGGCTGAACCTGACGGGAGCTGATTTTTCTCAGCAAAATTTCTGAAGGTTGCTTTGTGGAGCTGGCAGAGCCTTTTTAATGCCGTGAATGTCCCAGATACCACCCCATTTTCCACCTAGAGTCTACAGTTTTATTCTAGGTCTTGTCATTTCCTGGCCCTCGAGACGCCTGCTCCACATTCAACCTTTATCTTCACTCTGAAACAGAGCAAAATCAAGGAAGAAAGCGGGGGAGTGGTAGCAGCTGTCTGGAAAGTAAAAATTCATATGAAATTCGGGTAGATGCTGCAGAAATGCCTGCTTTCCTTGGCTGACTTCTGTCTACCTCTCATTAGACAGAGCTGAGTTATGTGGTCATCTATGGCTGCAAGAAAATCTTGGAAGCAAGTCCTCCAGTAGGCACGCTGCCACCTCGGGCAAGACCGGGATGCGCTGAGCAAGGAAGGGGGGAAAGCGAGGTGAGGAAGCAATTGCCAGCGTCTAGCACGCAGGGGCTGCCTATTTTTACGTCTTCTTTACTAAGCACAGCAGCCGGCACAGAGCAGGCACTCACTCAACATTTACAGAAGGAGATGTCGATCTTACATCTCGGGGGGCTCCTTGTCCTGTAGCACAGGGAAGCTGAGCTCCAGGGAGTGTAAGTGATGTCACAGAGGTCCAGCGCTCCGTGGGGCAGGGCTCTGAGAATTCCGGGGACCCAGCAAACCTCAGGCTCCGCATCCTCCCTGCAGGGAGTTCTGTTTGCCTTCCAGTGCAAGGGACTGACGTGACGTGGTCAGCTAGGACCCTGAATCACGTGGGTCATCGAGTTTGAGCCTAAGGTTCTTATTCTTGGGTCACAACCATTTCCAGCCAGACATACATGACTCCTATTTTCGTGCTGAAGACAAATCACTCAGCAGCTCGGCCTCAGGGGTGCCCGGCTCTCTCGCTGCTGCTGACCACTCATGACTCCTCACCCGGTAGAAGGGACTGCGATCTCCATTTCTGAAAGAAAATAAAAACAAATTATAGGAAACCGTAGCGAGAGGTGGTGGCCTGTCACCACTCCACTTCCGCAGATGGGTTATTTGATTTCGCTTAATTGTTGGTGAAATTTTCTCAAATTGGCAATTATAATCTGGGGTTGATTGCTTACCCAGGTTAATTTACAGATACCTCGTCTGGCAAGGAGGCTTTGGAACACTTCCCGTGATGCTCGGCTGCACCGTCTTTCAGCCGATCTCTTTGTGGGAGAAGTCTTCGTCAGAAAGATGTTGCTACTTCTGCCCACAGGAAGTCGAGGCAGTGATTCTGTCAGCTGTATGTTTCTGATGAAATCAAGTGTGGTTTTTCTCTTTTTACAGTATATTTTAATCATTTAGGGCCCCAGTAGAACTGATTAGGTGTTCCCTGAAGCAAAGTAAATAATCAGATGGAGGTAGAGGTTTATCAGAACTGGTTGCAGAACGGTGACAGTCAGTTGTGCTGATTCGGTCCTGACGAGGGATCCCGTGAGGTAACTGCTAAGCTGTCTCCGTCCGCCTTCGAGTTTCAACACCGGATCCCACTCGCTCCCCTCGTCAGCCCCGCCTGGAATCAAAGTCTCACCACCCTTGCGTTCCCTTGTACCCTGCGTGAGGGTAGAGTTTATCCAGTAGGCCAGCTGTTTGGAAGATAATTAGGCACGAATTCAACCTGCTGTAAGATGATCCTCTGGGCAAAAAGCTGGGAACTGAGGACACGTTCTCCAGGGACCCCAATTTCTCCACCGCTTGAAGGAGTCACAGATTTTCTATCTCAAATCAACTACTGTGAATTGTCCTATCAAGCTAAGGGTTCGAATGATAAGGCACAGTTTCTGTTGTTAGTAAGTATCTGCTTTAAGGGAAAGAAATGTTATTTCCATTTTGGGGACCTTTAAAGTCAATGGAAAAAGTTGATTTATAATAAATTTTAATACAATAGTCAAAGGGCATTTTTGTTTCATGAAAAAAATAAATAACCTGAGTGGGAGAGGGCGTTCTGCACGTACGTGGTGGTGGTGTCCGCTCTGCTTAACGATTCACTGAGCAAACAGTCCTGGGGCTCCTGTTACGAGCCAGGGGCCGTGCTAACCACCCGGGATGAAGTCGTGAGCGAGACTTAAGAGTCGTTGCCTTCAGGAAGCTTAAAATTTAGGAGGCTTCTTTCCTGGAGCAGTGCAGCCCCTTCCCGTGGGTGAGTGGTTTCCTGGTTTCCCAGTGAGGCGTCCCCCGGCTCCGGGTCTCAGCCTGACTAGAGGGCAACGTATTCAGGCCCCGGTTAATCCAGCCTTCTGGTCTTGCCTGTCCTCTGGGCTCCATGCGGTAGCTTAGAGGAAACCGGCCAAGCCCCCAGGACGGCTGATCCACCGGAGGAAGAAGCGAGTGGCAATGGATGTTGATTCCCGGCACCTAATCACCGCGCGTTTCCTGTGGCGTGACTGCGGTGCTGGGCACGCCCGGCCCTCGCCCACTTCCTTTGCGGACCACAGCTGATTCCGCCCGAAGCATCGCCTCGGGGAAGGGGAGCGAAAGGCAAACCCGACCTTCCTGTCGAGCCTCAGGGTCTTGAATTTTCAGGTCTGCCAGCACTGCCTGCAGTAAGGGCTGCTTTTCTTCTGCTGCTTTTGATTGAAGAACACTAGAAATCAGTCGGGGAGCAGGTGCTGCATTGTGTTAGATTAACGCTGATTGAATCCTTACACAGGCAGCTGATTGAAGCACGTGCCCTGCAAGCTTATGATTCTGCCAGCACTGGGTTGCAGCCGGGAGGGTTGTTTGCTGTATCATGTCCCTTAATCAACACCCTCAAGTCCATCAATACTGTCAAGGGAAGCAGAGTTCCTCGGCCCCGTCTCTGAAATCGCACCCTAGGCTGGCCGCGAGTGCGGAAGTGGATCTCTGGACAAACGGGATTCTGCTCCCTTGTCAGGCTGAATAGATGAACATTTAAGTTGTGGCGATCATCAGATGCTCATCAGACTTGGTAATGGCACTGGAGGGACGTGGGCTTGATTCTCCATTTAACAGCATCCCATTTGCTAACAGGATGGAAAAAAAAATACGAGCTATTGGCACAAAGTGCTTGGAACTCCCGGGGTAGCGGACCAGGTGCTGTCGGCGGGACAGCCCGGCCAGCACCGGCCGGACGCGTAGGAGAGACTCAGTGCCTGTTACCCGACGTTCTCAAAATGCGAGCTATGTGAGCTCTGTGACACTCCACGGGCCACCCTGCTGGGCAGGGAATGGAGTGAGAGGCTGGGGGACGTCGCTCAGAGGCAGGTGCAATTGCGCAAAGCACTTGGATAATCCCCTGAAAGCCAACAGACCATTTTCCACAAGGGCTGTCACCTGGTCTTAAATTGGCTCCGAGGGTCCCCAGCAGGCTCAGGAGCCGTTCTGGCTGGGGAAGAGCAGCATGACGGGCCGTCAGGAGCAGTCACTGGGGTGTGAAATAGCTTCCCGCCATGGAACGCGTGCTGGTCCGTCATTCATTCAGTCATTCCTGCAGTTCCCGTAGCCGCATGTTTTCCTCAGTTGTATGTTGTATGGCACAGACATGATCTTAACAGTAAAGAAAAAAATGATTTGTGTCTCGGTTTCTTTGCACTTAAGCCGGGATTCAGATAGCACCTTACCTCCTGGGGTGGCCGTGAGGCTAAGGTGGCTGAGGTGTGCAGATTGGCGTCTGTCACCTAGTGAGCCCTGTCCGCGTGTCCGACGCCGTGAGCGCTCTGAAGGGGGCGGGTCAGCCTGAGAGGCCCTGCGGGGCTGATTCCTCTCCTTGGCGCTGCAGACACGCTCTTCCCCACGAGGTCTCAGTCCCTCGTGGCATCTCCCTCTGCACTGACAGCTGCTCTTCAGCTGTCTGACAGCATCGTTCAGACTCCTGGCTTGAGATGACGCTGGAACCATCATCGCCCCGGTGCCATGGCCCTTTCTCTCTCCTCCGGTGCCACAGCCCCAGATCAGTGCTATGCCTGGTGGGTGCGCGCACACACACACGAACTCGCCACGCACACGTGGTATTCGGGTGATTGAGGAGTGACGTGCATAACCAGTAGAAGGAGGAATGGCTTGGCACACCGAGCTCTCCATTTCTCTTCCCCTGCCTGGAGCACGGGTTCTCAGGGAAGAAGGAGGAAGCCAGTCATTCCGAGCAGCGAGCGCTCCCGTCTTCCCTTTGACGCCCTCCGGTCGTGATGTTGTCACAGTGGCAGGCCCTGGGAGGTCTCGGCGCCTTGTCTAAACTACGGGTCCTCAAAGCGTGCCAGTCACACCAGCGTCAGCGCTACTTAGGAACTTGTTAGAATTACCAGTCCCAGGCCTCACTCCAGCCCTGCTGGTCCAGAAACTCTGCAAGTGGACCCAGCAATCTTGCTTTAACCGGCCGGCTGGATGATTGCGATGCTCCCTGGGGCCTGAGAACCGCCGGCCTGGGTGGGGTCTGACCCCACGTCCTGACCGACGCACTGAGCCCTGGCCGGCTGACCCAGCGCTGTCAGAAGGCCCCGAGAGACTGGCTGGGATCGTTGCTTCAGTTCATGCACCGGTCACACGCCCCAGGACACATCCTTTCCTCTGCAGGAGCCCTGAACACTCCTGTAAATACCTTTTTTCCTTCAGAGGTTCCGGAAGGCACTCTGCAAATCTGAATTCTCCCTTGACTTCTTCGTTAGCTGAGCAAACAGGGGTCCTGTACCCTGGGACATTTCCCACGGCTTATCCCCTGAGACAAAGGCCCTGTAAGCGTCAGGCTCTTGTGCAAGAGCCCGCAGGCAGGTGGACGGGCAGGCTGCGTTTAAACGCAGGTCTCCTGGCTCACACGCTGTGGTCTCCAGTCCCGTGTGATTCTCTCCTGCCCGCGCCTTGCTGCCCTCCAGAATCTGGTTGTTAAGTATCATTTTCTGAAATTGAACCATCTCTGTCATAACTATAGCAAAGAAGATTTTCTTCTGAGCCATTGCCGGCTCTGAGTCTACTTTTGAACTGGGAAGGTTGCGTGCGTTTGTCTCTTCCAGTACCCTGGCTAGGAAGGGGATCGGTGTGACGTCTAGAATCACGCTTTTGTCTATAAAGAGAGAGTCTTTGCCCCAGCCTGCAGGACAAAACCATTGCCGTTAACTGCCAAATTTGGACTGTCCGTCATCCAGACAATCTTTGCTCTTTGTAAACTCATTCCAAGTCGATGAGAAAACAAAGGGGGGTCTTACCCCAAGTGAGGAACCCTAACGACAAAGTACATGAAAAGGACCTCCTCCTTCTGGGCCGGATCTGTTAGACCATCTGTCCTTTCGCTGAAAGTGAAGCCTGGGTGTGCGTGGTGTAAGACTCTCCAGCGCCAAGTCCATCGGCGTGGTGATACCGTCATTCTGCTCAGGCTGCATTAAATGGAGCATTGTTCCTTGAAAGAGGTTACAAAGACAAATTCTAAATGACAGCCTCTAATGCAAAAGGCCTCGGCGATCGTGGTATCTACCTCTCTGGTAGCTCAGATTGGACAATGAGGCCCAGAGACACTCTCTGGTCCCCTAAGGGCACACAGCTCACCTGTAGCAAAGTCAGGACTAGATGGCGGCCAGCAGTGCAGCGACCTTGTCTCAGTCCATCACTGAGGCCGGTCAGAGGATGAGTAGTGAGAAATATGCTCCTTCATTCAGCCTTTTTCTTTGTAGGAAATTTTATGTTGTATCTTTAGTGGAGAGTTTTTGAAGTTTAGTTTCTGATAAGAATCTTAAAAAAATATGCAATTCCTCAACAAAAAAGTGATAATGATAATTATTATATACATTCTTCATACAAAAAGGGCAACATTTTCAAACACCGTTTCAGGGACTCGCGGACTTGGCTTCTGCAGAAGCAGCAGGAGGTGGAGTCACCATTTCCCGTGTGGGAAGAGTGGACACCGGAATGGTTAAGCGGCTTTGTCTGAACGGCGCAGCACGCCGTCTGTGGGTTTTTTAAGTCTCTTACAGCGCGTTGCACGCTAAATCACAGAGAACTCAATTTGCAAAGCAAATTAGTAGAATATCTGTTTTATATCAAACATTTAACTTAAAAAAAAGTCTAGCCCTCTGCTTCCCAGAGCGTGGGAGCGCTTGCGTGCGAAGGGAAGTTACTGATGTAAATCAGACCCAAGATACTGCAAGAACCAAATCGCCTTCTAAGTACTCGGCATTTAGTGCTTCAATTTGGGAGTTGATTTGTGACAAACAGGAGAGTGCCTTTCAGATGGAAAACACTGTGATAGGACATAAAGCGGTGAGATTAAGATGGAGTAAGCTGATTTAAATATGAGTTTGAGTAGTTGGTTTTAATTCCCTGAGTAGCTGAGAGATTAAAAAGAAAGAATAGAAAAGAAATTTAAATAATTAGGTTTTTTTATGCTGAAGAAATGGTGTGTTTTAAGTTTTGCGGAGGAACATGGGATTTATATCAGGGATCTCAAATTGCAAATCAATGCTATGGGACTTCTTGCTGTCTAGATTAAAGAAAAGTATCTATATATGTAGCTTAAGGCAGAGCAGTTTAAAAGAACTGCACAGACTGAGAAATAGATGACCAAGCCTTTAGCAGAGTATTCAAATCAACGTACAATTTAGGACGGCAAAACTGGCCTTAATGGGATAAAGCTAAATCAAGAAAAACGTGGTCTCATGGTGAGGGGGAGAATTCTTAACAGCAATACATAAGAGAAATAGAATAACTTCCTAAGGGAATTCTTCTCATTACTCAGTGCCTACTCAGGCATTATCAAGTGCCTACAACGTTCATGGTGGATCATACTTTAGACAGGATTGGAGTCTCCGCCCAGTGAGCCTCCCAGCGTGGGGACCACCTTGTCTGCGATGCAGGCGTCAGTCAGCTCGAAAAGCCCTGGGGCACGACTGAGCATTGTTAGTGAGATGCCCCTGGAACCCAGGATGGGCGTCTATTCTCCAGCAAAGCATTCTGCAGACCCGCTGGTGGGGCTGAGTTCCACGGCCTTTTGACTCTGATTTCCTTCAGGAAGAAGTGATTCCTTCTGACGTGGGGTTTGAGTGTGAAGGAAGCCTACCTGATGGACTTGTGGGTGCGGAGTCCAGATTAGAGCGTCCCAGACATAAACATGAAAGGACAGAACAGACAGGGAAACCAACTGTTAACGGCTTAGACGTTCCGGCTACATGAACAGCTGGAGGGACCTTCTTGGGACCCTGGGGTACAGGAACAGGAAATGCTCCTTCTGAAGACTTTCGAGCAACAAAGGAATAGGAGTACTTAGAGGCATATGCTTAGATGATTCTAGAAACTTCCTGTGCTGGCCATCAATTGAAACTCTCTGTATAAAAAGTAAAGTTCGCTGTTTGCAACAGCTTCCCAGTTGCATTGGATTCGAGGGTGGGGAAGTGTTGTCCAGTGAAGCCCACGAGATGCTACCATTGGAAAGTTAACGCGGGGTCGGCTTCTGCAGCCTGTAGCGTGCTTTTCTCCACCTTTTTCTGGTGAAGACAGATGAGAGCTTCACTGACTCAGCCGGTCGTGGCTGAGAAAGCCTGGAAGATCGGTGCCCAAACTCCATTTTCCAGCACGAGGCCCTGCAAGTTCTGTCTTCATTTTCGGTGTTGCCATGTTTGGAGCCGCCCCGTTCCCCAGGGGCGCGAGCACAGGCTGAGTTAGGACGGACGCCCCGCACGCATCTGCTTCAGGGCACCTGGGGCCAGCCCCCGGAGGACGGCCTGGCGCTGAGCAGCCGGAAACAGACCGGGAGGCTTGGAGACAGATCACAGGTGGGTCAGAATAAGGGAACGCACGGCCCTGTGGCTGGGTGGACGATAAAATGACAGCGGGCAGGAAGAGGCACTAAGGGAACACGCCTCGTGCCCGTGACTCAAAATAAACACCAGCTAGAACAGTCGTGGGGGCCTGAAGGAAGTTGCTAAACCCAGAGTTACACGCCACAGATGCCACGGACCCGGGGCTAATTTAATGATTTACATTGTTGAGAAAGGATTAGCGGAGCCTCCCACCTCATGGCCTGCTCCTCATTTGCATCTTCAATGAGGTGGGCTCCAAGCCAGGTTCCGTCCCTTTGTGTTTACTTCGCAGGAACTGTGATTGTTTCTGATAATTACAAATAAATCTTCCTTCCTCTTCTCAAACTGACTGGATAAAAGATGTGGGGAGTATGTTAACTCCAAAGCTGGAATAACTATCAAAACGGAAAGAAGGAAATCCAATTATAGCGCCTTCAGAATATGTAATTAATGCTTTCTTCCCGACGAGGGTGGTTGCTGCATTTCATTTTAAAGCCTGTGTCTTCTTCTCTGTAGTTCCTTGCAGCCCGTCTAAGAGAAACTTACACCACAGGGAGCAGGGACTCCAACCCAGGATGGCATGACCGAGATGTCATGAAAAATGATGGGACCGGGAGAACGTAGGTTAGAGGGAACCAAAGCCCAGACTTGAAATTTGATAAAGAAGTTTTCTGACTTATCTTCAAAGAGCTCAGAAAACCAAAACAAAACTCTCAAAGTTGACTGATTTTAAAGGTCTGTCAAAGAAGCAAGGCAGAAATGTCAAATGTATTTCGCTGGCACAACTCAGAAGTATTTAAGAGCCATTTCAGTGACCACTGGAGCCGGAAGGGAAAGCCCGCTCTCATCTGTCCCCGAAGACCGCTGCCCGGCGGGAGGCGGGGTCGGGTGAGGCCGTGCCTGCGAGGGCTCTGCGGAGCACGTCCGGCCCCAGAGCGCTCACTGAGAAGCTCCGTTGACAATAGGGCATTCAGTCCGATTTGGGCATTAATCGTGATATAAAATTAAAAATCAGCCCCATGTGAATGATTATCGTGAAGACAACTTCATTATCTTTTTTGCTAGGTCAGGGTGGCTTAATCAGAGAGCTATTACTGAGCAAGGCTCAGGGAAGGCCGTGTCTCTTAACTGTCTAACGTTTGCACCAATCTCGGGCCCAAACTTCTGCTTTTTGATGGATGAGAAATTCAAGAGAAGAAAGTCAACCCCGGGGAGGCATTCGTCATCCGGCACGGGGGGACCACAAGGTTATTTGTCTGTCTGTCTGCGGGTTGGTTTCTGAGAAGACACACGCCCACAGCAACGTCCTACAAGAGCAGAGACCTCTGCCCGTTTCCCCTGGGGGCCTCCCTCCGTGGCCGGCGTGCAGTGCAGAGCGGGCACTCAGACAAAATTGGCTGGACTAACCAATCTGTTGGTTTTATAAGCATCATCTTTATTTTCAAAGCAGGACCAGGTCTTTGTTTTTCTATTGAGATAGAAAAGCATAAATTAAAGCCCATAGAGGCCAACGAGGAAATTTAATTAGACCGCATCTCTTTGTGCCCTGGGGACGTGACTCAAGCCCTCTGTGTGTCAGTGTATTTTGCTCTATATTCAAGTCGTGAGGTGTGATTTGACTACTCAGGGATAAAGGCATGAGCTTTCTAGTCAAACTAGCTCCACCACTTACTAACTTAGGACCCGGCACATCTGATCCTTGCTGAGACTCAGTTTATGATTCTGTCAAATGGGAATAATGTCGTTCTCTGGTCTCAGGTGTTGAGGGGATGAATCACGCACCCTGACACCATGTCTGGCAGGTACCTACCCAACAGTTAAACAGCGAGAGGAGCTAATTTGATTTTTACTATGATCAGTATTAGGCAGCTGGTCTCCTCTACAAGCTTATAAATTCATTGAAGACAGGGAGGGGCCGTGCTTTATCTTCAGTCTCTAGTTCACTTAATGTGAACAAAAACTCTTCAGCTCCTTAGCTCTAAGTTTGTATTACACTGGTGAGAACATCCTCTCTGGAACCGGAACACACGTTAGGGGCTTAGCTCCCCGGAGTGACCTTAAGGCATCGTCTGGCCTCTACCCCGCAGCATGCAGGACAGAGAACCTCTGCAGATGGTGTCAGGGAAGAGTGGGAGTGGCAAACGGCCTCCCCGTGCCAGGCATGGGTACCCTCAGGGCACAGTGGGAAAGAGGGCCCCTCGCCTTAAGGGCCTCGGAACAGAAATCAGCATCCAGCACCTGCCGCATCTGTAAAGGGAAGAAGGTCCTAGTGGGGAGACGTCTGTTTCTACGGTTCCTTACGGCTGATTTCTGTCGGCCACGCAGGTCCTGGTCCAGGGAGCGCCCTTCTCTGCCTGGTCTGTCTCTCTCGGAGCATTGGCTGCAGCTCTCTGCAGCTCTGTGAGCACGACCCCCGGGGGAGCCAGGGGTCTGGACACACCCTCAGTGTGCAGGTGCTCATGCTTAATTCCCCCCCAGGAATGACTGCTTTCTCTTAACAGGTGCTTTAAAGAGGCTGGCCGCTTTTATACCTTACAAATGTTGGGGGGAAAAAGGAGCAAAAAGTTTTTAAAGATGATATGTGATATACTGCAGAGGGGATGTGGGTTTTTCCTCGGGGCCCCCTCCTCCTGCTCGACCCACCGTGGTCTCTGCTGTCTCGTCAGTGACTCTGTCAGCTCCGGTAGGAAGCATCACCAGAAAAGAAGACTTTGGGGGCAAGTCGTTCAGCATCAAAACTTGATGGAACACCCTTAACACCCTTTGGCCTCTCTTCCGGTTGCCTTGCCCTCCAGACTCGGGAAGGACCCACCGGCTGCCCGGCACTCCTGGTGACGGAATCCTGCTAGTTTGAGAGATCACTTAGCAGCTTCAAGGATCCTCTGTGTCACTGAAGCCCGGCTGGCCCCATGCTTGTCTGAGAGCAGAGGCCGCTGGGTGCGGAGAGGGAGCGGGCACGGTGCAGGTGAGAGAAGCAGGCCGCCCGCTGCTGGACCCCCCGTCCCGGTCCCAGCAAGCTCGTCAGTGTCATGAACGCCGCCAGGCGCACCTGTCAGAGTGATTCAGGTGGGGGCCTGGCTAACAGGCCCCCAGAGAGGATGCTGACCGCCGTCTCTACTGGAAAACAAAGAGCGTGTCAGCCGTGTTATCCATATTGTTGACACTAAGTAAAATGATTCCTTGGGAAACTTCAAAATTAGCATTTAAGAATGAAGAATCATTACAATTAGGGCCGAGGTGGCGCGGCCGCTGCTGCCCCCAGCTCCGTCCCTCATGCGTCTTCTCACCTGACTGCACTTGGAGCCGCAGCCCCGGTCTCTTTAAGGCTCCCGAACCTCTCATTTGTATCCTCTGGCCCTGGGCCGGGTGCATCAGATCAGCCTTTCTATGGGCCGAGGGGACAGCCGGCTGCATGGCAGCGTTATCTGTCCAGCGCCGCGCCAAGGGCTGCTTCCTCCTCCTATCTGGGGTGAAGCCCTGCCCATTAGGTAACGCTGACAATTGCCCAGAGAGGACACCTGCTGAGACCTGCAAGTTAGCTGGGAGGATGTGGGTTAATGAGAGGGACCTATGCTAAGATGGGCATTAGCTTGGGCTGGGGTCACTGAGCATCTGCAGCCAGCCCTGCAGGGGTGGGTGGGAGGCACGTCCCCCGCACGAGGGCTTGGCCAGGGCCGTTCAGCTCCAGGGATGAAGCAGAGAGGTTCGCGGCAGCCCAGGTGAACACAGGTGCCTGTGAGGGCGCAGCCCGTGGGCCCCAGCGCATTCTGAAATACTCGTGGGTTTTCAAAGTGTTCTGAATCCACAGAGGAAAAGAGAAATCACAGGAACTGGAGTTGGAGATGCAGCTCTTCTCTCCTGCCGTGGCCACTAAAGTCACCTTTCCTTGAGGATGTGAGTCACCTCTCACCCCCACCCCCATGGCCCCAAACATCAAACAAGACTGATGCGTTCACAACCATAGCATGAATTTTGATTACCTAAGGGTCAAATTAATAAAGCAATGAGGATATTCATTTCAATAACACCTGCTCCGTAGTTTAAGTTTGCCCCCCTTTTAAAATAGCAGCTTGGTTGAGGTGGAGTCCATACACCATACAATCCACCCACTTAAAGCGTTCACTTCAGTGCTTTTTAGCATGTTCACAGACTTGTGCAAATCCATTTTAGAACACTTTCATCACCCCCAAAATCCATGCCATCCCAATTAGCAGGCACTGGCCGTTTCCCCCGACCTTCCCTCCCAACCCCAGGCAGGCAGTGCGGTCTTCTCTGTCTCTGGGGGGGTGTGCCTCCTGGGGGCGGTGTGTACAGACGAGGTCATGCAGTAGCTGATCGTTTGAGACGGCTTCTCTCACTCTGCACTTTCCCTCCGTTTTCAAGGTGCCATCCCTGTTAGAGAGAGCATGTCTCAGAGCTTCATTCTTCTTCACGACTGAGTAATATTCACCGTGTTGCATTCAGTGGCCCTCGAGGCTGCTTCTCCGTCTTCTCTGTGATGAGGAACGCTGCATGAACTTCCGCATGCACGCTTGTGTGGGGACAGAGGCCTGCGCTTCTCTCGGGTCTGTGCCCAGCGGCACTGCTGGGTCACGTGCGAACTCACATGTAACCTTCTGAGGAGCCGCCACGCGGCTTCCCCAGGCAGCGGCCGCGTTCTGCTTTCCCGCCAGGGGTGCACGGGGGCCCCAGCCCCTCCACGTCCTTGCCAGGACTTCTTGTTCCCCTTTTCCTCTTTTTTCTTTTTCTTTCTTTCTTCAATTATAGTCCCCATTAGGGGGCACAGAGGTGCCTCGTTCTGGTTTTGCTTGGCCTTTGTGTGATGACTACGGACGCCTTGCTGTTTTCACGGGTCTGCTGACCGCTGGTGTGTCTTCTTTGGTGAAATCTCTGTTCAGGTAATTTTAAAAATTGGGTTGTTTCTCTTTTTGTTGAACTATCAGCATTCTTTATATATTCTAGAAACAAGCCATTTGTCAGATACCTGGTTTGCAAATACCTTCTCCTATTCTGTGGGCTTCCTTTTGCCTTCCTTGGTTGTGCTCTTTGAAGTACAAAATTTTTAATTTTGATGAAGTCCATTTTCTTTTTGTCACGTGTAAGAAACCAACGCCTAACCCACGGCCACAGAGTTTCACCTGTGCTTTCTTCTAAGAGTTTTATAACGTCCACTGGTACGGAGGTGTCTGATTCACTTTGAGCTGATCCTCGTCCCTGGTGTGTGGTGAAGGCCCGGCTGCATCCGCCTGCACGTGGTGCCCAGCTATTCCAGCGTCGTTTGTTCAGGAGCCTGCGCTTCCCCTGCTCAGGTGTGTAGGCTTCCTGGTCAACACTCGGCTGCCTGTGAGCGTGAGAGCGCTTCTGAGCTCTCGGTTCTCCTCCGCGCGTCTGCACGTCTGTCCCTGTGCCAGGATCGCGCTGTTAGATCAGCGCGGCTTTGTGGCACGTTTTGAAATTGCGAAGTGTGAGTCCTCGAACGTTCCTCTCCTTTTTATGAGATTGTTTGACTATTTGGGGCCCCTTGAATTTCTGTCTGAATGTAAGGACTGACGCGTCAGTTTCTGCAAAGAAGCCAGCTGGACTTTTGATAGGGATTTAACTGAACCTGTGGATCAGTTTGGAGACTGTTGCCATCTGAACGATATCAAATCTTCTGATCCACGAACGTTGGATTTTCTCCCTATGTAGTTAGGTCTTTAATTTCTTTAAACGAAATTTTAGTTTGTAAAGTATAGGCTTTACCCTTATTTTGTTCAATTTAGTTCTCTGTGTCTTAATCTTCTTGGTGCTTTTGTGAACAGAATTGTTTTCTCAATGTCATGTTCAGATGATGTTGTTGCTGACGCACAGACGTGCGGCTGACTCCTCTGCATTGCCCTCGTGCTCTGAAATCCGGCTGAACTTCATCCATTCTAATAGTTGTTTAGTGCATTCCTGAGAGCTGTCTATACAAGACTATGTCACCTGGAGAGAGAGTTTTAATTTTCCTTTTCCAGCCTGGGTGTATTTTATATCATTTTCTTCCCCAATTGCCCTGGCTACAGCCTGCCATACAATACTCAGTACAAGTGTTTAAGCAGCCTTTTTGGTCATAATGTGCTTAACTACACAACGGAACACAGAATTGGGGGCTGGGGGTGCGACTCAAGGTGTACATCGTGTGTGCGCGTGTGTACCACCAAGCTCCCCGTCGGCGGTCGGGGCGTGCTCCTCCATACCATGGCGAAGCTGGCGTCCCGTCTGCGCGTCCGGCAGGGCGTTGGCGTGAGGCTCGTGGACGTGCTGTCGTGTCTCTAAGCCCGGCGAAAATTAAATCATAACCTGTACCTGCTAGTCTGTTCCTAATGCGACTCAGCTTTCGAGCCTGGCCTCTCTTCTTGCAGAGCGGCGTTTTTAACCACCTGTAGGAAAGGATGTGTGAAAACTAGATTATTCAAAGATGCTAAGCAGAAAAGCCTGACCTAAAATGAGACAGCGCAGAGTGGATAATGCAGTTTTCTTCCTCTTGGGGGAGGATGGCCATGGCGAGAGCACTGGCCTTGTCTGCACTGCGAGGGGAAGAGACAGCACCATGAGTGCCCGCGGGCGGGGGGCTTCAGAGACGTAGCTTGCAGCTCAGTGTAGACCTTACACAAGCCCCAATTACTCCACATTAGAATGAACTTCTTGTTGGCCTAATAGACTCCTTTTTGTAAGCTTCCGAAATCATCTCTACAAAGTGAAAAAAAAATTGCACTCAGAAGTATTATGATCTGAAGAATTTAATAAACTCTGATGAAAAAAGCAGCCATTGTTCACCCCTCTAAGTGACTAGCAGGTGTCTCTGAAATGAGTTTAATTTTTTAAGACAAGGGCCACCCCGCCTTGGGCCTCTTGGAGCGCACACGTGGATGTGGGGTGATGCTTCCTCTTTGCCGAGAGATCAGCACCTCAGTCAGGCCGGTTTTCCGTTTAAACAATACAGAACACACTACATCTGATTATTCACTGGGGCCTTCCCCCTGCCAAAAAAAAGTTCAGCCCTGAGCCACGGTGCCAGGTTTCCTCCCAGGCCATCTGCTGGGCCTGGCTTAGCTTCCTGCAAATCCGAACGCTTCCTGTTTCAGATGCTTTTGAATTTCCACCCTTTCAGCTCCCTGGACGGCCCTTCCACCCAGTGCGGAACCACAGGCCTCGCTGGCTGTCTCTCTGCCTCTCCTTGCTTTGCTCTGACACTGAGGTTTCTCGTCTGCATTTGCGACAATAAAATTTCTTTGGAGGTGAATGTAGTGCCTTGAGGAGAATGTTAATGTACATTTGCCTTTGTTCTTAATTAGGTTCCTTCAAGGGAAACCCTCTTGGCCCGGTTTATCATCTAGCTTTGTAAGAGCTCTTCTGCTTTATCTAAACACCTTGAAGACGTCTCTTCAGCCACATACCGCCTGGACACTTACAATATAGGTTTTCATAATGCTGGTCAATTGCAAAAACGTAGAATGTGGACAGAACAGATAAAGGAATGCTTTAGGGTCAATTGCTAACGGCTGAGAGGGACACGGGTGGAGCGAGGGAAGGAGGGGGCAGGAAGGACGAGAGTGAAGCTGTGTGGAACTGCAGACACCACGACCCCCGGGGGCACGCTGTCCAGTTATCATTCAGTGCTCGGCCCCAACTCCGCTTCTGGGAAAATTTAAGATTGCTGTTTTGACAAGTCATCACAAGATGAGAAGATATAGGTGGAAACGTTTTCCCAGTAGAGCTTTCCGTCGTTAGTGACAAATGTTGCTTTCTGTCTGAAGCCCAGTTCCCAGTAGCTGGTGGCCGCAGCCGGGTGTGGCCACCCTGTGAAGCTC
The DNA here is from genome assembly GCF_009834535.1 of Camelus ferus. NCBI lineage: Eukaryota > Metazoa > Chordata > Mammalia > Artiodactyla > Camelidae > Camelus > Camelus ferus. Next base: position 1,588,423 of record NC_045728.1, read on the forward strand.
TGAGGACCCCCACCTGGTAAAGGAGGGCTGCCCTTCCTTTCTTCAGCCTCCCCAGGAGCAGGAATGGAGCTAAGAAACCTGGATTTAGTCCATTAGCTGAATATTGGCCCTCGTTCTGGAGGGGCACCTAGAACTCAGGTTCTTAGTCCCTGCTGTTGACAGACGTCTCTTGGTTCCTTCCCTGGGGTCTGAGTTCAGTTAAGTAGACATTTTCAGGTGACCACTGTCCCACCCAGCCCGGCTGTCTGTGGCCTGTTCGCTCACTGTGTGCTTTGCTTTCTCATCATCATGGCCACCATCATCCATTCCCATGTTTTGTTCTGTTTCATTTTGTTCACGAGCCTCAGTTCTGTCTTGGCCCTGTTCTCTAAGGTCGAGCCAAAGGTGCGTGTAGACCGTTAACCGTCCCCAGTGTCAGGGAGGATGGCACTGCTCAGCGGGGGAGGGGGTGAGTGTCTGGTGCAGACCATCTTATTTTAGGTGAGTAGCATCGACCTTGTTGTCAGTAAGCGGGAATGACTGGAAGTTTCAAAAGGAAAATGACAATTAGGACTCCCTATTTTTTAAAACTTGGCAAGTGAAGACCTAGAAAGAGTGAAATCTCGTGTTTCTTGAAGGAGTGAGATCGAAGGCCCCAGGCTCCCTCCTTCCTGTGTGCGTTCACCCTGGCGCAGTGCGACAGCAAGGCTCCTGGCGAGGGATTTCTGACCGTCGCAATGTGTTTCATCCCAAGCTTGAGCAGATGACAGTGACAGTGACGTCTCGCAGGGGCAGGGAGAGACCAAGCTAAGTGCGCTGTCCCTTCAGGACTCCGAGTCCTCCCTCAGCAGAGCTGGGCCAGGACAGTGAACATGGTGGGCGGAGGGTCCCAGGGGAGCTTGACTGATGTGGAAACGAGTCTCACTCTCTTAATTGCCTCCTGAGGACGTGGCAGAAGGGAAGGGGAGGTCCCGCTGGGCTCATCAGGTGGCTTCAAGGGACCTGGAGCTACAATCAAATAACAAATATGCTGTAAACAGCCGCCGCGCTGCGGGGGGGCTGCGCACACAGAGCAAAGCGGGGGGTGGAAGTGTCTCTTCGAGCCTCTTCTTTCCAGAATCCCCCCAGCCACCCCAGTCCTCACTGAAGGGAGGGGACGGGGCTTTGGGAGTGCCTGAGCAGTTGCAGGGGCCCGACGTGCCAGCTGCCTCCCACCCGCAGGACAGCCCTGATTCTTCCACGCACACGATGAATAATTCACCAAAAAGCACATGTAAGGATGTCTTTATTACTCATTATAATGAGCTCAGACAGGAGTAACTCTCCACTCTGCTGGAACCCCCTAGGGTGGAGTTTACCTAGACTGGGCTGCTCTCCCGCAGCTAATTTGAGTGGAAGGAGCCGCTTCTTCCCGGACCCGCAGCCTGGCCGGGACCGGTGCCGCTTGCGGCGCGCGCCGGGAAGGCGGTGCGGAGCCCGGAGCCACGGGCGCGCGGGCCGTGTGAGGGCGGGCGCTCAGAGCGCCGACGGCAGGGCTGCTGGGAGCCAGGTGACCGAGTGCTGCCAAGGGGGCGTCAGAGACAGCAGGGCCTGGCAGTCAGCGTGCGCGCAGGAAGTGCACGGCTATCTGCAGCATTCCCCCGCTTAGAGCACAGTGAGGGAGGGGCACCCACCCGCCGCAGAGTGTGGATTATGCTTTCCAGCCAATCTAAAGGTTTATTCTTTCTCTTTTTCTTTCTTTTTAGATCTTCTTTTCTTTCCCTCCCTCCTTTCCTTTCTCTCTCTCTCTCCTCTGTCCATTTATTTATTCAAGAGTCCATGGTAAGGAGGCCCAGCCGTCCCACGTTATGATGAGCGATTGTGTTTTCACGGTGTTATCAGTCTCAAACCCGCTCGGTGACAAGGCTCCGTGAATGTGCAGAGTCCTTGCGTTTCGTCGCGCTCCTGCCCTCGCGAAGCACGATGAACTGGGGGAGGCTGGGGACGTGCGGGCTGCTCCCGGGCCAGCCGTCCTGCCCCTTTGGGTCCCTCTGGGCAGCCCCGAGTCCCAGGAGCAGAGAGAGCCCTCTTCCTCTCAGCCTGGCAACTGGTGACTCCGGACTCCGGACTCCGGGTGACATAAACGAGAAGCAGCAGCTCCCTGGGCCCGAACTGGAAATATCTGCAGAATTAACCCTGTGACTCTGTTGCCCCCAGGGCCTCTCCTCCTCTGGGCTTCTCGTGGCCCAAGGACAGAGTTTTGCCTGCCTTCTGTTTTATTTTGTCAAGGGGAGACAGTTGGCATAATCTGTATAAAATAAGCCAGTATTCTGGAAAGGATGATTGGCTTATTAAAAATATATAACATATATTTTTAAACAGGTCGGGCTGACATTCTGCAGGAGAAGCACTCGCAGGAGCAGAGAGGAGCGGGTGCAACTCTCATCTCCCGTCCCTCCTCCCCATCTGTCCCTGCCCATCTGTCTGCTTCGTGAGGGCTTTATTTTTAAAACTCAGATAAGGTTTGGTTCAGACATGTAGTCTGCTCAGGGCGGCACGGGAGGAACAAGCCGACTTACTGGCCTTCTGGTCGACCGTCGCACATGCTGTCCTGGAGACGGCTTGGTCTGTGGGCTGGGACCCAAAAGGTGGATTCCCTAGTCAGTTTTCCGAACTCTGTAACTGGTGAATGTGTGCGCTGGAGAATGGCGCTAAAGGAAGGTCAGAATCTTTATAACACTTGGATTATCATGAATCCTTAGTTCTGAGCCATCACAGACATGGACTAGCGCACATTTATTGAGTGTTTACTATGCTCTCAGAATGTGCAGACGGTGGGTTTAAATGGTTACTGAATATTCACCACAAGCTATGCCTTTGAACACGTTACCTCCCTTTTACGAATGAGAAAACTGATTCTCACAAAGGATGGGGAGTTTAGTAGACGCCAGACCTGTGACCGGAACTCGTGGGCCTCTCGTTGAAATGCCTGTTCCCTTAAGCAGTACACTCGCAGAAATCCTGCAGACAGGATGCAGGCTACTCGATTCTCAGCGTGTCTTTTGGTTTCATACGTAAATCAGTCCTTGAGCAGCTTCTCATCAGTGTCACCTGAACCCAAAAGGGGACAGGTTTGTTTACGCCCAGTTCTGCAGAAAGAAGAATGGCCTTCGAGGGTTCGCCTGTGCTCCGGGCTCCGTGATCCCTCACGCGGTCTGTGGGACGGTGTTTGCGGGGAGTCCGGGGGCTGTAATTTCTGCACTGCCAGCGTCTCTGCTCCCACGACACTCGTGCTGGGAGCCCGTGTCTGACTTGCTCCATTCTTCACAAAGATATCAAGCTCCCCAGACTCTCTGCTTTTAATTTAAAATTTTAATTTATACTTTTCCATGGATGATACTGAGACAGACACGGCCGTGAGTAAATATGCCAGGATAATCTATTGAACGGCAGGAGAGTGGTGTGTGCCTGGGAACCATTTTAATTTCCTCTTGCTCACTTCTTTGCCAACAATAATGAACAAATCATCGGGAGGCTGAGCGTTAGAGCTGTTCAGGGTGTGGAGGAAGGGACGGTGGAGTGGAAGCCGGGGACAAATAAATCACGTGGATTGTTCTGGGTGGCTTCTCAAGGCAGCCCTGGCCAGCCCCAGGGCAGCTTCTGAGACAGCAATGCCTTCTAAGACAAAGCTGCAGAGGAAGAATGTGGGGAAAAGGAGGATTCCCAAAGCTGCCTGTGATTCCAAATATGAGGGGACCATCTGCCAACGACTGGCCGGGGCATCGTCCTGCAGGCAGACCTCGGCTGAATTCTGTGCTTGTCCCTCATCTGCCCGAAGATGCACCCTTAGCCTTGCGTCGCCAGCTAACGGTGTCTCCTTGGGTTGGGCGCGAGACCCTTGGAACAGTTTTCACTTTTCCTTGGTGCCCTGTAGCATGTGTGCAGCCAACGTCTCTCAAAGGGACCGAAGCTCCTGACCTGAAGTCATCCCTCCAGCTGCATCCAGCCCCCACGGTCCCACTTCTCTGAGCATGGACACAGTTTGCACTTGATCTCAGCGACGGCTCAGTCTGCCTGAGGATGGGACGTTCCGGGCTCTTCCAGGAGGAGGGGTGTCCCGTGTGCACAGGGAAGCCGCCCAAGACGAGGACGTGACTGCGTGAGCTCCCGGGGCCCGCTGGCCGACAGAACTCTCTCCTGGGTGTGGACAACCGTACTGATTGATCTCTCAACTATGTATTTTTAGAAAGACAGCGTTTTACCCACTCCTGGTCATCCATCCTGAAGCCAGACCATCAACCACTGTGTCAACACGCTGTGAACGGAGCCTGATCAGAATACAAGTTAAAGTTGTCTCCACGGCTCTAGCCGAGGAAGCAGACCTGAGGGGGAAGCAGAGTCCGGCGGCAGGGCTCTGCCTGGTTCCAGCGCCGAGCGCTTCTGAAGAGCGGGAGTCTTGGGAGAAAAAGGAAACCTTGGGTGTGAAACAGCCCGGAGGCGGACCGGGGCAGCCCCGGCCCAGAGCGCTGAGGATGCTGAAAATGCCGGTCATCACCTTGTCTCTGACTTATTAATGAGCAGAATAACCGCTCTTGAAACTAGGCTCAAGCTACCCTCAACGAAACTCCATCCTTCATATATTTGCAAACGCAGAAAGAGAAGGCCTCAGAGCACTGGCGAAAGATAAGCCAGCAGGTTCAGCATCGCTTGGCTAAACTAACCTGCGCTCCCAGGTAATAGGGGTTGAATTATGTTTTTCCGAATGCGGCGATGGAGCCCTCCGAAAACAGCACCAGGGCAGGTTCCGTTTGAGCGCGGTTACTCTTCTCCAGGTGCGCTTCTGCCCCTTGTGCCTGGACTGTTTCCTGGTGACGCCGCATCGTCCTCCTTGCAGGTGGGGAAGTGGAGGCTCTGCGCTGTGAACCACGCGCCTGTCAGTCTGTAAATAGCGGAGCCCCTGTGTGTCTGAGCCAAGGCCCCTCCCGCGCGTCACAATAGTGTCACTACCTCTGTAACATTCAGTTTACACACGTCATCAGTCCATACAGAGCCCCCAACTCCCCCCGCCATTCTGACCATCGTCAAGCTCCATCCAGACTGCCCTCTGGCCTGGGAGTTAGTGTGGCCCCTCGTGGACGAGGGCCACCACTGCGCGGTCACCAAGTATGCCTGCTTTCCACCTGTGCGGCCCCTTGGCGCCAGCCCGTCTGCCCCAGGACCTCAGTAGGACCTCCAGGCACAGAGCCCACTGGGCTCTCCCTGCCCATCAGGGCCCCTGCTTCTCTCCTCTTCCTCAATTATTTCCCGATTCCTCTGACCCTTGGCCGCTTCTCCCTTGCCCCCCTGCCCCGCCCCCATGCTGGAGGAACCCAGCCGCCCACGTTCTCTGCACCTGCATCACCCTCTGTCCTTGGCCAGCGGCTCTGTGTGCGGCCTCAGCACTGCCTGTGTCCTGGGATAGTTCCCCGGCGATGTCGCTCTCATCTCCTGAAACTGCTACTTCACTTTTTCTCGCACCTCCCTTCCCCATCTCCTACTCCCCTGTTTACCCTCGCCTGGCAACTTTGCCCTCTGCTTTGGAGAGGATGGAAGCCATTGCTCCGTGGCCTCCTTGCCTCCCCGTAGCCAGGTGCACAGCCCATTTGCACTGCTGTCGTTTTTTCTCCTCTTGTGACACAACAGGTGAAGCTCCCTGCCTTCCTGTGCTTTAGATCTTTTTCATCCTCCACCTTTGCTGTTTCACCACCTTTGGGAGCCCCCCCACCCACCCCCCAGCCTGCGCTGTCAGTTGCTCCCAGTGCAGAAGATCAGCCCCATCAGTGCATAGTCGTGTGTTAAGCATCACAGTGAAGACGTGTGATGACCGAAGAGGGCCAGTCCCCCTCGCATCACAGGTGCGTCTCTGGTGCTTGAAACTGGGCTCCTCCACGTGCCCTTCCGGCACGTCAGCGTCGTCACAGAACTCGTTAGACCTGCAGGACTGCGGTTCACGCCCAGACCCGGTGACTGAGCGAGGTGCACGGGTCATCTGTGGGCATAGCAGTGTTTGAAAAGCCCTGGCACCCAGTGGATAGTCAGTAAATATTTGCAAAAGGAATAAATACATTCCCAAGTGTTTCCACTCTTAAAATGAGCAGAGGTGCTCTGGAGAGCCCGTGACCTTCTGGCTGTGTCCTCCTCCCCCCTCAGCGGCAGACATGCTGCTGTCCATGTTTCATTACCATTGGCCCTGCATCCCCGTCCTCCGCTCTGGCTCCCACCCCTTCCTTCGCCTGCAGACCCCCTGTCTCAGGACCCTTGTCTCCCATCTACAGGGATGTGACGGTCTCCCAGCTGGTCCTCACGCCTCTTCTCCTGCCACACACAGTCCCTTCTCCAAAGGAAGTCCAGTATATTCTCATAAAAAGCAGAATTTGCATCACAGCCTGTTTCTACTCCAGCCTGCTCCAGGATGCCCCGTTACACCGAGAACGGGATGCAGACTCGTTCCGATGCGTGTGTGCACCTCCGGCCTCGTGGACGCTACCCACTTCCCCGTCCGCCTGGCCCGGGCCCCTCCGGCTTCCCTCCCGCTCCTCACCTGAGTCAGCTTTTGTCCCAAGTCCTGCGCATCTGCCCTGTCTTCTGTCTAAAATACCCTCTGCAGCCAACACAGCGCCTGGCAGTCAGCGGTCACATCTCCAGAAAGACCTGTCTCCAGACCCTCTGAGTAGGGCCTCCCGGGCCACCGCCGTGCAGGGCCGTCCTGGTGGCCGCCCAGCTCAGCTGGGAAGGGTGCACGTCTTCTGGAGGTTTCTCCGTCACCCGTTGTTCTCACAAATCCGGGGGCACCACGGGGGTAGAGGCAGTGGCTCTCCTCCCAGCCTCTTACCCCCGGACTCTAGTGGAATGCCTGGTGCTCACGAGGCGCTGACTCCACGTTTGTTGAGTGAATGGGTGAACTTACACTTTCTTAAAAAGGCGGCCTTTTTAACGCGCTTGCAGGCTGCCATCCTCCCAGGAGCCTGAGAGTTGTGAGGGCAGGCTTTGCCTCTTGTGGTGGCTTTGGTTGTTAGTTTTTATGTTTCCCTGGTCTGTTTCCTTGAGAAACTAAGAAAGTTATCTCTTACTTTCCTGGCAGGGGCCGGGGGGAGGTAGTTAGGGTTATTTATTTATTTATCATTATTATTATTTTTAGTGGCGGCACTGGGGCTTGGACCCAGGACCTCACACATGCTAAGCACGCGCTCTGCCGCTGGGCCCTACCTTCCCCCCTAAGAAGGTTGTGTTCCCAACACACATGTGAACTCGCAGCGGCCTGGAGTCCGGCTCGATCGCCCACTGCTTTGTGCAGAACGTTCTCTCCCTTCACAGAGCTCCCAGAGGCCGCGCCAGCCCCTCTCCTGGCTGTAAGGACTCCCACCTCTTTGTGGGGCCGTCTCTCCATGGGATCGCTCCCTCCTCCCCTCCCTCCTTGCAGAGGCTCCACCTCCCTTGGGCTCCCGGGGGAGAGTCTCGTCCTGTGAGGTGGGGACGTAGCCCCGCCCTGTGCTCCTGGGCTCGGGGAGCTCCCTCTCCTGCCCGGGGACCCTGAGCCCGGCTCCGCTGGCTCCCGCATCATCCGTCGTGGCTGAAAGCACAACACGTCATCCTCCTGCCACTGACTTACTGCTCCAGGTGACCCCGTTTTCAGGGCACCCGGCACCTTCCTTGGTTTTGTCTCCAATACTTTATTTCCTCTAGAGCCCTCGTCCTGCATGCGTTTCTGTGTGTCTTCTGCTTTTCTCTGGATCCCTCCCCAACATCCCTCTGCCACCTACACACACACACACACCCCCCAGCACACGAGACACACATCCTTCCTGTGTGTGCATGTGGCTCCACATGCCAGCTGCTGTTAACACGACAGTCTCTTCCAATTAGGAGCCATCTGCAGATGTCTTGTATCTGGCAGTCTTCGAAGTCGATGTCTGGCTCTCCTGAAGGCCCTCCCTAAGCAGCTCCCATCCCGCCCCCTCTTCTGCGGAGGCTTTCGTACATATTCTCCACCAGCACCTTCTCAGCAAATGTTAGCACCGGCAGGGTTGCTGTTCTCGCTGAATTAGTTGGATTTGTGCCTCCCTGAGTCATAAAGTTGCCCTCGCAGAACCGAGGGCTCTTGTTGGTGTTCTAGGCTCGGCTGTGCGCGCGGCTCTCGGGAAGTAACTGAGCAATTGAAGCTCCCCAGGGAACAGCTCGGTGCAGGTTAGCGTCCCCTGGGGGGCTGGTCTAAAATTACTTTCTTCTTCTTGCCTCCTCTCCTTTCCTTTAGAACATTCGTTTCTTATTGGTCCTTGAATTCTTGCAAGCAAGGTAGCCTTCCTCCCATTTTCTGAACTAGCGTCATTAATGTATTTTGGTATATGTACGGGTTTAAACTGAAATTCAGTTAACTCTCAATTTATGGGGAAAAAAAGGCAAATGACAAAACAAAAGCAAAAAATACTCATGTCGTGGGTAAGTTTAATGATGAAATTCAAAGGAATGCACTCTGGGGCGTCAGCAGTCAAGCCTGCTGCCTTTATCGGCGTTTCACAAGCAGACAGCTTCCTGGAAGGCGTTTTAAAGGCAGGGGACGGGGTGGGCAGAGGCAAGGCTCCCAGGATTCCCAGTGGTAGCATTATATTTAAAACCTTATATACATAAAATCATAAAGCTAGGTATAAATGCCTTAACCTCATGCCTCTATATGACTCAAAAATTCAAAATTATAAGTCGTACAGAAATATAGCTGCTGAAATTAAAGTCTGTAACGTTAACAGAACAGGTGCTGCTTTATTAAAGTTAGTCTCCGGGTTGCGATGTGAATAGGATGCCGACTGCCGGAGGGGGGCGGCTGTGAGGCCCCTCATCGGCTGTAGCATGTGCCCCGGGATGCCTGGGTCTCCCTCCCAAGTGGGCGCGCTCCGCCGTCGGGAACCCCTTGCTCTAGTGGGCCCGGCGTCGTGCAGGTTCCCCAGCAGGATGCACTGCTGCTGACACGGCAATTCCTCAGCCTCCGGCGATGCGAGAAGAGCTCATGGTGCCGTTGCGATGAGGGACCCAGGTCTGAACACTGACCTCTAACTGTGGTCATACCACGGCCACAGCAGGTACAGAGGGTGGGTTTCCAGATTGGTGTAAAAATGAAAACACTAAATTAAAAAGTGCACGTAGAGCACCTGTGTGTGTGTGTGTGTGTGTGTGTGTGTGTTTGTGTGTGCGCGCGCGCGTGTGCGCAGATGACTCCTGGGGAGACACACACATCCATGTATCTCCAAGGACGTCCACTGCACCTCACGTGGGTTCCCTTTTCCAGCCTTACGGCGACATAACTGACATACAACACTGCGTAAGCGTAAGGCACACAACATGCTGATTTGATCTTGTATTTGCTGCAAGACGTTACCTTTGTAGTATAAGCGATCACGTCCATCCCATCACGTAATGAGCGTTTCTTTTGTGTGTGTGTGTGTGTGTGCGTGTGTGTGGTGAAAACTATTTAAGGGTGACTCTGTAGCAACTTTCAAGTATGTAACGCGGTATCATGAGCTATAATCTTCCGTGGGTTCTTTGGAGCCGGTTGGGAAAGCATCATCTTCCATCTCTTTCATTGTGATGAATACGTGTTGATCAGCTACGAGATGCAGGGGGACTGTGGGAGGTCCTGGTGATTCACAATGAAGACCACTGTTGTGGTTCTTACCCGTGGTGTTTCCAGTCTAGCAAGTAAGTGTGTGTATAGTTAAATCCAATGTCGTGAATTCTACGAGGAGCAGGACCTTTGCCGTTAACACTGCGTTGCAGAGAGGGTGAGGGTTTAGAGTGGCGTGTCTGTATTAGAGATTAGACTGTATTTGCCACTGTCTGTTCCTTAAGGCAGAGGGGCGTGCGGCATCATACAGATACCACCCCAGGCACAAGGACGCAGATACCAAGGCACTTCCAAGTTAGCTTCGGTTTCCCAACGTTCCAGCTGTTAGTTCTTTGAACACAGAGCCCGTGAAGCTGCCCACGGAGGAGAGGCACCACGCGCTGTGCGGGTTTGCAGCCTTGCTCTCCGGCTACTGAGACGGTCTGAGCTCCTGCAGCTGTCTGTGCGTGTGAGGGTTATTTTTAGTCTGTGTGTGTGACGCTTACTTTTAATTTAGACTTGATTTTCAGACATGGATTGTCTTGTGCTCAGACTTAAGGTGACAGAAAGCCTCAGCATTGGGCGCACAGACCGCAGAGCAGCGCTCCGGCCACGCCGCGGTCTCAGGTCCCCGCGGCGCGTGCCAGTCCTTGCCCGGCTTTATTCCCACCGCTTGTCATTCTCTGAAACCAGCACACCTGTTCCCCTTGGTGCCTTTGTTGCAGCGTCTGGGGTGTGACCTCTGTCTGCCTCTTCCCGGTGTTCTCAGCCACCCACAAAGCTGCCTGGGGCACGTCAGACACTCACTAACCACCGTGTCAACCGTGGCACTTTTCCATTTTGTATTTTCAGAGGCAAAATATAAACATAAGAACAAAATAACAACCACAAACAAAAGCAAGAAAGCTGGCCAGTGTCACTTTTCAGGACGACTTTGTTGCCTTGGTTGAATTCCCACCTGTCTTTTGTCCGGTGGCCTTCAGGTGGTGGCTCTCAGAGAGGAGTGCCCAGACCAGCCGCTCTGACCGCGCCTGGGAACTGGGCAGGAGCAGAATCTCAGCCCACCTCCGGCCCGCAGAATGGGAGCACTTGGCGGGCAGCTCCGCCAAGAGCTCTCTGGGAGCCTCTGATGCACAGTGAAGGCCGGAAGCCACTGCGCTGAGGCCTGGGCTCCCCTAACCGTGCCTCTCCCTCCAGACGAAACCAAAACACGCTGCGCCTTAGCCCCACGCCACTGCAAGCGTCCCTCCTGTCCCCCTAAGCTGTTTGCTCTCACGAGAAGATTAAACAAGTGCCGTCGACCTGAGGGCAGCTGGCTGGCTCGTTCCTCGGGCTCTCGCATCGCAGGCACTTTCCGTACAAAGGACAAGAGCCACAGCCCTAAGTGCAAGGCCGCCTAGGTTGGAGCCCCTGCCTGCCTCGTAGCGCCCGCCGTGGACGTGAGGGCCCCCGGGCTTCCCCGCGTCTGTTGCCCCGCCGTGCGAGGTGGGCGAGGAGAGGGCAGCTGTCCCACGGCAGCCGCGAGGCCGAGTGCGAACACGCCGCAAGCCCTTCCGCGGTGCCTGGCGCGGCTCACGCGCCGCGTGGCTGCAGACGGACGGCGGAGTGGGCTCAGCCTGGGCGTTTTTTAATACCCGGCAGGGTGTTCAAGAAGTCCGAAAGCTGTCATTAACAGTTCTTGACTTTCCTCCTGGAGCCCCTTGTTCAATACCCAGGACCCTCCTTCACGTGCTTCTCGCTAAAGGGAGCCCCAAACCTTCCTACAGGCGAAGGCGGGGAGGAGCGGGCTGGGAGGAGCTCCAGGGGAATTCTGAGCCCGCCCTGAGCACTGCCTCCGGCTGCGCGGAGCGCGGCGAAGGGCCCTGCTGGGGTTGGTTTGTATTTTTTCGTTGACGTTTAGTTGGTTTACAGTGCTGCATCAGTTTCTGGGGCAAGCATGGTGCTTCAGATACATATGTGTATATATATTCCTTTTTATTATAGGTTGTTATGAGATAGTGAATGTAGTTCTCTGTGCTGCACAGTAGGACCTTGTTGTTTATCTACTTTATATATAGTAGTTCGTATCTGCTAATCCCAGACTCCTAATTTATCCCTCCTGCCCCCCTTTCCCCTTTGGTTCCCGTAAGTTTATTTCCTGTGTCTGTGAGTCTGTTTGTGTTTTGTGAGTAAGTTCATTGTATCGCTTTTTAGATTTCACATAGAAGCGATAGCATATGGCACTTGTCTTTCTCTGTCTGAGTTACTTCACTTAGTATGACAATCTCCCGGTCCATCTGTGTTGCTGCAAATGGCATTATTTCATTCCTTTTCATGGCTGAGTGGTATTCCATGTATGAATACACCACATCTTCTCTAACCGGCCATCTGCCGATGGACGTTTTGGTTGCTTCCACATCTTGGCTGTTGTAAACAGTGCTGCTGTGAACATTGGTTGGGGGGGGGTCTTTTTGAATTCAAGTTTTCTCCAGGTATGTGGTGAAAGGGCCCTTCTGTGATGGAAGAAGGCAAGAGGCACTGGAACCACGCACCCTTTTGAAGCATGGAAGCGTTTCTGAGGCAGGGAACTGTCCTCGAGCCACACCCCCTCCCACCCAGGTCCTAGTCATTCCGTAGGTTCCAGGCGTGCAGACTCGGCGAGGCAGCTCTGCCCCGTGGGGAGATGGGCTTACCTCTCTCTGTTTACCCTCCGTGCCCACTGGTGAGGCCCAGGCTTGTGTGCAGGTAAACTGGCCCCAGGTCACCCATCTGGGGTACCCCAGGGGTACACGAGGCTTTCCGAGGGCTGTGTGGCGGGGCGCTGAGAGTGTGCGCTGCCCTGGAGGGTGGATTTGAACGGACCTGTTTCAGAGTGAGCCCCTCCTGGACCGGCAGCAATTTGAAGTGGTTCCGTTCACCCCCAACCTGCGGCTGTAGGTCTCACACAAGGAAATGTGTCCAAGGAGATACACTTTCAAGGTCCAAAATGTCCTAAAACAGATCTGCCCAAGAGAGTGCCCGCTTCTGCTTCCTGACTGCTCCCACTTTCCCAGTCGTCCAGGGGAGAACTTCCCTGTACTTTCTTTGCTGCCTCCACCACTGTTGTCCAACTATCATCAAACAGGGGGTCAGTCTTGAAGGAGAGCCCCACCAAGGCAAGCGGGGAAGTCGTGACGGGAGCAGCACAGTTTCGCATCAGCAATGAATTCGTGGCAAATCCCGTGTCTTCTCTGTCTTGGAACTGGAACCCAGAGAGATAGAGACGTTTTCTGACAGAGGGCAGTGTGGTTTGGCATATTAAAATAAACAGTATTTCAATTTCCCCACCTTTCTCAGTGTACTGGGTTGAACAAAGGGCTTCGAAGTGACAGAGTAACACATCTTTAATAGTCATTTGATAAGGCCTAGTATAGTGTTAGCAGTATGCTGTCCAGATATTGAGAAATTGAATGAATTTAATACTGGGTTACAAAGCCCTTTGCAAGTCAGGTATTTTCCAATTCATTGCTTTTAAAGAAATTGAAGGAGGAGTTAATTGAATTGTCAGCTGTGAGATCATTAAGATAATGTTTGAAGCTGTATTACTATGCAGGGCTTTGGCACATATCTTGGAAGGGGTTCATAGAATTGAGTGGCGTTGCTATAGAAGGTTTTCACTTCTCCTTGCTCACATGAGCGAGGTTTCTTTCAAAGCAAAAGTAGGAATAGAATTGATCCTGAGTTCTCGTTCTAGTGCAATGATATCTACTGTCGTTGTGATAAACGCCTGTTCTGTCCCGTGAGGAGCTACGTTTCCAGTAAAAGTTTACTTTTTATGCTTGATGATTACTGAACAACATGCACAATTTGTGTGTGTTGTCTTGTCAATATTATCCTCGTAATGATAACTCATTCTGAAAGAAAATATTATTATTCAGAAATTCATGGCCGCCGAGCATGAAAGAAACTTACATTTCAGCCTCTGTATAACATATACATTATCGCAGATGAATGTGATGGCTGGTCAGTAAAAGATTTTCAAGCATAAAGTGTTGTATGAGGATAAAATCTGCAGCTAAAGAGACAGAATCCAGCAGAGGACATGTAGTGGAAACCCAAGTTCAAGTTTGGAAAAGGAGCCGTGCACGTTTCAGAGACGGTTAAGTAAGAGCTTGTTCATGAACTTTTAAAGTAGACAATCACGTGTATCAAATCACTGTGGCATTTAAATTCCACCGAACGTGTATATGTAGAGGAACATTATGACATTTTAATTTTAAGACATGAATATTCTCTACAGACCAAAAATGCATCCTTTGCAACTCTAATTTCAAACCAAACGCATTACGTTCGTTTAGGAACGTGCAAAGTGTTGCATAACTGACCACAATGAAAGCGAGCATGTTTGTCTGCACTGTCACCTGGGCGTGTGCGTCCAGGGACTGAGAGGTGCTGCTCTTCCTTCTGCCCGGACACGCCGTCCACTTCCAGGCTCGCCGGCTCCTGAACCCGTACAACCGGGATCTAACCTTGAGGAGTCAAACAAGGATTTGGTCCTTATGAAAACCCAGCTGTTATTAAAAAGTTTGCACCTTAACCTTTATCAATGATTTGCGACTGAGAGCAAATAAATGAGTTTATCATATTTTTCCCTGAAGAAATGCTTTTGCAAGTGGAGAGCAGGGAGGGCGCTGAGGGCTTTAGTCTTCTTAGGGAAATGGAAAGTTGCCGTAGAAGGAAAAAAAAAATGCACAAAAAGTGAGGCCAGGGCCCCAGGGCTGTGGAGGAGACACCATGGCTTCAGCTTCCCTTCATGCCATATCCGTGAAGGTGGGCAGGAACCCTTGCAGGATCCCTGAGTAGCCAGGACCTCGTGGTGAATGCAGCTGGGCCCCCGAAACTCATCTCACTGGTCTTAGACTTACCTGGAAGCATAACAGAGTCAGACCCACAACGACAGGTGTGCCCGGATGCCGGTGGCCAGGTTAAAATACAAGCCTCGCAGGAACGTTAGCGTCTGACTCTACTTCAGGTCCAAACAAATCAACGCAAGCTGTACGGCTGTGAGTAGATGTGTTAGGAGTGAGGCGAGGAAGAGGCGGTGGGCTGCTGGACGGACAGGGAAGGACTGGCTTGGTCTCTGGACATCCTGGTGGTGTGTTCGTCCACGTGTTTAAGCAGGTTCACTGTGCTCGGGGCTGCCCGCACCTTCCGAGTGACAGGTGTATCAACGCATAGCAGACCTCTGTGACTGGAAGCTGATTTTATTTTTTTAAATTTTTTATTCATTTATTTGTTTTTCATTGAAGTATAGTCAACTTACAATGTGTTAGTTTCTGGTGTACAAATAGTGATTCATTCATACATATATATATATATATATATATACATGTATATACATTCCTTTTCATATTCTTTTTCATTGTAGGCCATTACAAGGTACTGAATATAGTTCCCTGTGCTGTACAGTATAAACTTGTCATTTACCTACTTTATACACAGTAGTGTATATCTGCAAATCCCAAACTCCCAATTTATCTCTCCCCAACCACTTTCCCCTAGCAACCATAAATTTTTTTTTCTATGTCTATGAGTCTGTTTTGTAAATAAGTTCATTCGTGTCCCTTTTTTTAGATTCCACATATAGGTGGTGTCATATGGTATTTGCCTTCCTCTGTCTGACTCACTTCACTTAGAATGATGATCTCCAGGTCCGTCCATGTGGCTGCAAATGGCATTATTTTATTCTTTTTCATGGCTGAGTAGTATTCCGCCATGTACATACTACGTCTTCTTTATCAGTCATCTCTCCGTGGACTTTTAGGTTGGAAAGCTAGTTTTATTTCCATTCCTCCTTCCCATCAGGGAGAGGACCTCGCTAGACTGGGCTCTTGCCCCTTCCAGGGGAAGCTCCAGTACCTTTCTGTTCCCTGGACCGTTCAGGCTGCGTCAGGCTGGTCACTTTGCCAAGGGAGTCACATGTGTGACGTACACCCACTGTCTCCTCCACCAGCAAAGTCCTTGGTGCCCCCATCCTGAGCTCTGTCAGGGGGCCTCTGCCATCAGTCGGTCATGATGGGGTCAGGAGTGGGGAGGTACGGCCTTGTTGGCTCCCTGCCTCCTCGCCGGGAGGGGCTGGGTTCATGTGCCTGGTCTCCAGGAGGCCCTCCTTACAGCCCCTCTGCTAGGACGTCTGGGGAAGCAGCGTGTAGTTTTGCCTTTTCACTTGCCGAGTCACTGAAACTCAGGCTCTGACTAGAGCGCGGAGGAGCGGGTAGACACACCTGGGGCCTGTTATCAAAAACCCCGCATTTGGAAAGGATCCTCTTTTCTCGGGCTTCTATTCATGCATTCTGAGTTCCTGGGGCACATATGCAAATTGTCCTCCTGACCAACAGGTGTATGTATTTCTGCATTAAACCTACTAGCCTGTAGGTCACACACACACCAAAAAGCAAATTCCATTCGCTCGTGGCCTTCATTCAGAGCCTCCGTCTGTTGGGAAGAGCAGGTGAGGGTATGGGGGTGGAGGCCAGCTGTTTACCTTGATGACAACCAGGTGACATGAGCGATGCTGTTCTCGGGGGTGGGGGGAGGAGGAGGAACGCTGCCTGCCGTCACCTTCTTCCCTCTCCTGAAAGCTTCAGCGGCAGCCGTGACCTCCTCAAAGACGGCTGGCTTTCTCCAGTGAATTTCAGCAACCTGGGTTATAAATTGAGGTTTGAGGGCTGTGGGCAGCTTAGGGGTGGAGGAGATTCTCAACACGAGGGGGGTCTGAAGGTAAATATGTCCAATTTTGACTTAACAGCAAGCTGAGCATTTGCTGTGTGGATTATCTGTGACCTACTTGAAACGCTGATCCACTTTGCTCGCCTCTGCCCCGGGCCCCTTCTCCCTCAACAGGGGAGATGTGCTGGGAAATGTAAACTCATTTTCGTAGGAGCTGAAGGGAAAATAAGCTGGAAAGCAGATACACAGCGAAGACACCCCCATAATATGCTCCTGAGTCGCATGGAAATGATCTTGTAGCGTCAGGTCTTCGGGCGACTCAGGCCACTGCTGCCCTATACTTAGGAAGTTTTGTCAGTAATTGATTGTTTCCTTTTAGCATGGGCTATGTTATTTCCTTTATGGCTTGAGCTACAACAGCCACATTTATCATGTAACCTCTCAACGCTCTCTTCCCCCTCCTTCCCCTGCCCTCGCCCCTCCTCCGCCCTCCCTCGCAGGTGCACCATAGACGACCGGGTCACCCGGGTGGCCTGGCTGAACCGCAGCACCATCCTCTACGCCGGGAACGACAAGTGGTCCATAGACCCTCGTGTGATCATCCTGGTCAACACGCCCACCCAGTACAGCATCATGATCCAGAACGTGGACGTGTACGACGAGGGCCCGTACACCTGCTCCGTGCAGACGGACAACCACCCCAAGACCTCCCGGGTCCACCTCATCGTGCAAGGTGGGCCGGCCGGCTGGGGGCTTGGCGTGCCCGTCAGCGAGGCGGTGGGAGGGGGGCCTCATCTCAGCTGCGCTCCGGGTCGTGTCGGGAGGCACAAAAAGCCATTTCCTCTGCAGAGGCCGGAGACTGAGTGTGTGTCCTGGGTTCCTCCCATCTGCTGAGGTCTTGACTGAGCCCTGAGTATCTTTGCGAAGTTTCTCGGTTTTGTGTCCAGTCGTTCTGTTCTCATTGGTAGGTTGTCTGGCTTGTCGAGCTGTGGGGCAAGAGATGCGCTGTGTTACACTGGGCGCACATGGACATTTGGTGACCGCTGCCCTCTGGGGCTGGGGCAGGGTGTGCCAGGGGACAGACACAGTGCTGCTCTCCGTGCTTTTATTTTCCCGAGGCTTTGTCAGGGTAAAAGCTTCATGATGCCGACGTGAAGTCTTGCGACTGTGCTTGCAGAGTTGGCGGCTCTGCACGTTCCGGAAGGGGTCTCTCTGCATTTGGCGCTCTCTCTTTCAACCCCAGTGGAGCTGAGGTCAAGAGGGACATTGGTCAAAAAGTTATCTCCAGGTCTAAGTTGGAAAAACATATATGTAATTACAAAGGTGGGTGGGACGGAGAATTCCTAACATCCTCTTCCATCCTCTCTTAAAAAATCTGAATTAGTATAACCCACGCATCGTATTTCAGATTTTTTTCATTTGATTTTTACTTTATAGGAAAAAAATGTGGTTGAAGAAGTGTCAGAGTCTCAGATATCAACTGTCAGATGTTAAGAATTAAAATCATGCAGAGAGCATTTGTGAGAACTGGGGAACCACCTTAGAACAAGGCAGCAATGCAGGAAACTCACGTTAAACTTCCCCCTGCCAACACCCCCATCGCCACGCGAAGCAGCTGCTAGCAGGTGCTGATCCCTGGTGGTGGCGAGGCGCTAAGCGGACCGGCTCCCGCCCCTCGAGGGCACAGCCTTCCTCCGCCAGAGGGGAGGCTGGGTGGACCTTCCTCAGTGTCTCCTGTGCTGGTGTCTCGGGCTGAGGCCCTGCGTGTCACGTAGCAACAGTAAGTCCCTTTATCAGATCCCATCTGCAGTACATCCCACAGGTTTTTTTTTTTTTTCTGTTTCTGAATGTGCCTGGCATCCTTGCCTGGCTACTGTGGATTCCGTCTTCCTTGCCTTTCTTAACATATATATATAACTGTGCTCCTCCCAGGCGGTTTCATGGGGAGTTTGAGCAGGGGTTGGATGCGCCCATGCTTGGTGATACCCGCAAAGCAAGGTGCCCATTCTTTTCTGGCAGCGGGAGCAGCTCTGTGCTGGCACAGCGCCGGGGCTGCGGCTCTGCGGCCTTTGTGATTCCCGCGCTGGGCCGCAGGTCTGTCTGCGGCAGCCTCTGCTCCCCGCCAGGTCCCTGGTCCTGCCATGTGGCTCGAGGCTTTGCCTCCGTTCAGCCTCCAAGCCCTTTCCTCAGCCACAGGCTTTCAGACATGCGCACCTGCCTGCTCCACGGGGGTGTCTGTGCTCTGCCCCTTCTGTTCCCCACACATGTCCCGCTGGGGTGTGGCCTGGTGCTGATCACTGCCTCAGAGCTGAGACAGCCTGTTGTCTGGGGATGAGGACAGCTGGCAGGTGGGGTGCTTCCCCTCAGAGGCTGGTGGGGGTGCTGATCTGAGACGAGCGGGTTTGTGCTCAGAGAACAGGCCGTCTGCACCCTCGCCGACTGCCGGCCACCCGGTCTCGGCTCCGGTGGGGCTGAGATTCTCCGCATTGGAAGTGACGCCGCGGCGGCACCTCCGTGGCCTTGACAGCCAAGTTATCGTCAATTTCAGGGAATTCAGCTCTGAAATAAAAAAGAACTGTCAGGCACGGTACAGACACAGACTCAGACAGAAGGAGGCCATCACTTTTCAGGAAATAAGACAGCTTGTGGGAGCTCGTCAAGACCGATACAGGCCGCGAACGGCTGGCAGCCCGGCGCTTCGGGGACAGTGTTGCACGTGAGGAGCCTGGGGCAGTTCCACAGGCTGGAGGAGGAAGCCGGTCAGGTCTCCCATGGGCCTCAAGGCTCTGGGTCAGAAAGTCTGGGCAAGGGCAAGACCCAGAGGGACGGAGCCTCAGTCCCCGGGTCGCGTCCTCAAGGCTTCTCTCTTCAGGCCGAGTGGCTTCTTCGCCCTGGCCATCGAGGCGGCCTGCAGAGCCCAGTGAGGAGGCCGGGAGGGCGGCGGCGGGAGGCAAGAAGCCTCTCTAGGAGGACTTAGCGGACTGGGCTTCACGCTTCCCGAGGGCTCCAGGGGAGGGGCCCGGGGAGCTGCCTGCCCTCTGGGTGACCAGCAGGCCGCCTCGCTCTCTCATGGAGACCAGTTGGCTTCCCAGTGGGTGGCAGCAGGGAGCCCCGCGCCCCCCTTCTTCCCGGGAGCGACTGGCTAGTGTCCGGTCTACAGATTAACTCTTCAGACTCGGTGTTGGTTCAGGTCAGAGAAAGATAATGAAAGTTCCCTAATCCTCTTGAAGATTTATCTGACCGAGTAGAAGGCTCTTGGAATACAATAAGGCGTGTATAAAACTGAGGCCTAATCTTGCCTTTAATTTCAACCTGCTGATGGGTATTGATTTTGCAATGAGAAAAACTGAAAAATTTCCGAGCTGCAGCTTGTCTGCTTATATAAATTTTAAAAAGATGTTTATTTATCTTCTGTCCATTTGAGAATGTTGGACTCTTTATCACCCCTACCAGGCAAGTGCCGTTAGCAGGTGGGGGTCCCCTGGGCTCTGGGCTGCAGATGGGGGTCCCCTGGGCCCTGGGCTGCAGGTGGGGGTCCCCTGGGCCCTGAGTTGCAGGTGGGGGCCCCCTGGGCCCTGGGCTGCAGGTGGGGGTCCCCTGGGCCCTGGGTTGCAGGTGGGGATCCCCTGGGCCCTGGGTTGCAGGTGGGGGTCCCCTGGGCCCTGGGTTGCAGGTGGGGATCCCCTGGGCCGTGGGTTGCAGGTGGGGATCCTGGGCCCTGGGCTGCAGGAGGGGGTCCCCTGGGCCCTGGGTTGCAGGTGGGGGTCCCCTGGGCCCTGGGTTGCAGGTGGGGATCCCCTGGGCCGTGGGCTACAGGTGGGGGTCCCCTGGGCCCTGGGTTGCAGGTGGGGATCCCCTGGGCCGTGGGCTGCAGGTGGGGGCCCCCTGGGCCCTGGGCTTTGCTGCTGCTTTCTCCAGCCGTGGGAGTAACGTAGAGACGCTCTGTCCCTAACCTCAAGGCCTGCCCTCCCCTGTTCTAGGGTGGCCTTGCCACATACCTGATGGGATTAATTTCCAAGCCCTTCTCTTTGAGAGAAGAAGCTGCACTCGTTACAATAGGGTCACTGGTCCCCGAGGCCCCTCTTGGCCCCTGAGGGCTCACGTGGAGGAGCCGCGCGATGGCGTGTGATTGTGTGGCTGAGACCGGACACCGAGGCGTTAAGGAAATCCAGAGGCAGGGTCTCAGGTTAGCCAGGGAAGGCCATCTGGCAGCCCTGTGTGGGTCAGGGACACATGGAGAGATGCTGGAGGCTCCGAGAAGGGCCGGAGGTCCCACCGATCGCTCAGAAGGTGTGAGCAGAGCGGGCTGAGGGTCTGCCTGTAGGCGTGGAGAAGTTCCTTCAAGAGATTTTGTCCAAGGGGAGTTGAGAGGACTGATCCCCATGCCTGGGGGAGGGAGAATGAAAAGGCCTCCCCTTTCTAAGTTTGGAGAAGTGTTGGATGGACTCTTGAGTGACTGTGGAGTCAGGGCCCCCAGCCCCTAGGACAGGAAAGCGTTAGGCTGGTGAGGTCGAGGGATAAAGAAAACACAGACATTGCGCAGACGTTCCAGAGCTAAGAAACAGGTGTAAACTCAAGACGGGAAGGGGTGTTTGAGATTCATCGTGAGTTTACTAGCGTGGGTGTCGGTAAGTTTCGTGAGGTTAACTCTTCCTGGAGAGCAGCAGGAACCCCAGCCCAGAGCGCACTGTCTGACGCACCCCAGGCACTCAGCAAACCTTTGTAAGATGAGCGAAGGCTGGGCTGATCCAGCCGACGAGGTGGCACAGGCGGCAGTGGCCATCGAGTCCCTTTAAGCAGATGGGACGGGGGGCGGGGAGTCAGACCACCCAGGTGGCTTGGCGAGGACTGAAACTGGGATGGAGCTCTTCCACGGAACAAGCTGAGAGACTTGTTATAACAGGGTTGATATGCGTGCCACGGCTTTATTTAATACTTTACAGCCCTGGTTGCGATCTTTGTCTCCTGTGACCCTCACAACACGCCCTGGGAGGTCTCGGGGCCCTGACTGTTATCTTCATTTTGCAAATTAGGTAACTGCAGCTCTGGGAGGTTGAGAGACCAGCCAGGGGGCCCTGTGAGCACGGAGCAGAGCTGGCCTAGAAGCCCAGCCACGTGACTCCGAGACCAGTGTCTCCCAGCTTAGCACCCCACCCCTCCACTGCCGACCTCGTCTCAAGTCAGTTCTCTAATCGAGACCCATGGGGACTTTCCAGTCATCCTTTCTTTTCCCCTCTTTTTCCTGCTACTGAAATTGCATTGCATCAGCAGAAATTGAGGACAAAGCTCAAGAAAGGAAATCCGCAGTGGGGAGCAGGGGTTGGGGTGCCAACCCTACAGTAGGTGGCGCAGAGCGGTCTGAAGCAGA
Source organism: Camelus ferus (assembly GCF_009834535.1). NCBI lineage: Eukaryota > Metazoa > Chordata > Mammalia > Artiodactyla > Camelidae > Camelus > Camelus ferus. Next base: position 1,610,067 of record NC_045728.1, read on the forward strand.
GGCAGAGAGGAAGATAATTAATCTACCAGCAGCTCACCCCCCAGGGATGCGCATCCTAAATGTTCCCTCTTTACCCTACGCAAGACCTGAAAACGCTGGCCCCTTGGAGAATCCGGAATCTAGTTGTCATTCTGATTGTCAGGACCCGTCACCATTCCAGAAGGGTGTGGGTGCCCTCCCGCTGCAGGAGTTGGTGTCACTGTCTGGGAAGAGAGGCAGGAAGGCCTGGCGCATCCTTGCCCCTTGGATGCTGGAGTTCTCTGTCTGCTCTCTGGGGTAGCTCAAAACTCTGTTTACTACCAGACACTTCCTCTCATGGAACAGATTCTTGTTCAGGCCAACTTTAGACAAAGGGCTAGAAATTTTAGACACCTGAGACTTCCCAGCAAGTCTCTGTGATTTCTGTGTCTGCAAAAGACGCTGGGGCTTCGAGCCTGGAGTCGGTTCGGGCCCAGAGTCTGGTTTAGCAGGAGAAGTCTGACTCTCCCGCGGGCCCGGCCCCAGGCCTGTGAGGGTCAGCCAAGCCCTGCACGGGCTCAGTGAGTGTGAAGACCCCGGCCGAGCCCCGCAGCAGCCCGCCAAGTTCCGCCCAAGTCGCATCTTGCAAGTAAGGAGACTAAGGCTCGGAAAGAGCGAGAACTCACCCATGGATGATGGAGCCACCGAATGCTTTCATTGCCTTCGCTGGGCTTGTCTCTAGGGAAAAGCCGTCAGCATGCACACAGCTAAAGCCTCTGCAAGCCTCGTCTCGTGATCATTCTTCAGAGGTGCCCCGGGGGAGGCAGAGCAGAAAGTCCCCGCGTTGCAGGAAAAGAACCCAGGCTTCAGGGAGTGGACGAGGTTTGTCCCTGTTCCACGGGCTGGCGGGTGGCCAAGCCTCCACCACCTGACGCCAGGAGATTCTATTCTGGATCAGTGTTGTGTTCATAGATTGCTAACTCGTAGCTAAGTAAAGGGACAGGTAAACGCTACCCTGTGTGGAAAAGATACGCACGTTCTGAGGTGCTCCCGAGAGGAGGTGGCCCTCAGGAGAGCGCGGCGGGCCGGGGCGGGCCGGGCGCCGGGGGAGCTTTCCAGCAGGCGCGGGGGGGGGGGCGCGCCTGGCCAAGGCCACGCTTCTGCCGAGGGCCTGCCTATTTCAACACTTCCTTTGTTACTGACCTCTTTTTCCTGCTATTCCCCCTCTCCTCCCAAATATTACACAGTCATTTAAATTAACATGCATAATTGTGGGCTTAAAGGAAAGCGGGCAGTCAACCTGAAATACATTTAATTTATTCGGCCTCTATTTTAAATTATAATTTTAAATTATAATCACAATTGCTCTTCCCAGGGCAGGGCAGGGCGGGGAAGTGGAGAAAAACAACGCTGAGCGACAAAAAACTCACTCCCCGGCCTGAGCTTTGCCCCGCGCACCCAGGCCTGGGGCTCGGGGGCGTTCCGCCCCTTCTCACCCTGGGGAGAAGCATACGGCTGAATTAGTCGCTTTCCCTCAGGTCCACACACGCACACCTCAGTCTTAGTCCTGTGTGTGCGCGCGTGCGCGCGTCTGAAAAAAATGGTCGATAAGCTGCAAATTCTATGCATGGATGCAAACCAAGTGCACAGGCCGGAGACCGCACAGCAGCACATGAGAAGCCCTTCTCCGGGCTTCCGTCCCTGGGTCTGAAGGGGAAGGGGTGCTGGGCTGTGAGGAGGTCCCCTCTGTTTGTGACACTTCACGGTTTGTGAGTGTCGTCTCCCTGGAGGGTTTTGTAGAGCCAGGCGTCTCGGAGCCCGTCCCCCACCCACGGGGCCATCAGAAGGTTTTCTCTCCTTCTCGTCCTGATTCAGACTTTCCCTGGAGCCTTTGCTACTGGCGGGCCTTTTTGGTGACACCACTGTTTCCTGGTGACTCGCCCGCAGGCGTGTGGTTCCCCTTTTTGTTTGAGGACAGAGAAGAAGACATCTTCTCCGTCCCTGCTCCGCTCGGACGTGTGTGCCCTCCGCACCCCGCAGCAAAGGGTGTACGTGTACCATGGCCCTCGCGTCCCGGGTCAGGGCACCAGGAAGCGACTGCGGCCGAGAAGGGGTCAGGAGTGACGTCGCTGCCCTGGGAGTGCCCTCCATGCCCAGCAAAGGAAGGCACGCCGAGGGTCATCCTTCACGAGAAGGGCGTCCCCACGCAGGCCCCCCCCCCCCAGCCTGGCCTCAGGGTTGGAACGAGGACCCTCCCTGTCTGCCCCCACCTCAGACCGTGTCACTCAGACGTCGTCTGAACTTGACACACGGCGAGGCCGGGACGGGAGCGCTGCGCATCGAACCCCTGGGTCGCCCTGTCTGCCGTGACGTCGTGTGTGGTGGCCAACGGCACGGGATGAACCGCACTTTGTGGGAAGAACATTTCTCCTTTTATCAAGTCTCCACTCCCACTGTCCTGAGGAGAAATAGGGGCTTTGTTCTGCTCAGCGTAGAGGCTAAGATCATCACACACACACACACACGGGGTTTCACGGGCTCCGTAACTACTTCTCCCGTGGCCCCTGGAATTCCCCCCCACTCTTCCCCCCACTCTCCATCAGACACGTAGGCCAGCCTCCCTCCTCAGGGGCGGGAGGCTACGTCCTCACTGCCTCCTGTAACGCTTACAATCTTTTAATCATCAGAATAGGAAGGGTGAGGCTTTTCCAAGTTGAATGAGACCAAAGCAGAATGTGACGCTGGGTGAACACATCGTCGGGGCCGAGGATGGTTTGACCCCAGATGCCAAGAGGGCACCGATTCTGTGCGAGGGGCCCGGCTTGGATCGGGTCCGTCAAAGTGAGCGGAGTGTGTGAGACGACAGCAGACCCTTCCACGTGGACCAAGGCGGTGCTGCCCGTCCCGGCGCCTGGCGTGGGATGCACACGGGAGCCAGAAAGAGAAGCGGCGGGGTCTCGAGCCCTCCTTTGCCTCATTTGCAGTAGAGCTAAGTCAACAGAGCAGTCACAAAGTCCATTCTCCGAATCATCGCCGATGTGGAGGCGCGGGAGCAAATGAAACGCCTGTTACGTGCTGTTCAGTTTGCACGAGGATCTCGGCTTTTGTCCCGACGGTCTAGTCTGTCAGTGGCTCAAGTAAATACAGAGCGATCCTCCCTCTCGCTGAGAGCGGGGGGCAACCACCCTTTAGAAGGGGGGTGAAGTATCAAATGTTCACGAATTCTCCTAATAGTTTAGCGTTCGCCCTGACCCCCACGGACTCAGGGTCCCACATACGATCTCAAACTCCCCCACCCCCAGGACTGGTCCGCCCCGGCTGAGCGTCAGGCTGCTCTGTGAGGTTAGAGGGGCGGCATTTCCCACACGCAGCCTGCGTCCGTGCATTTGAAGGGTGTGACCTGCACCCCCAAACCCGGTTTTGAGTCTTTCATTAACAAATGTTAACCTGAGACGCAGGGTCCTGGTGACAGCTCCTACCACTTGTACTTCTCCTGACTTGGGCTTCCCACGAAGGCGTCAAAAAGCCTTTGAGTATTCTCCCAGGAGTAATTGTCCTCACTCATGACCCTCCTCTGTAGGCCGAGAAGTCGAAGAGCAACAGAAGGAAAATCATCACAAGGAAAGCGGCAAAGATTTGCCTTTGAATGATTACAAACCATGGCTGACCGTGCGTGGGCACCTAGCATGGCCGCCACTTCACGGACACAATCCAACTGTATTTCCCAGTTAACCCAAGAAGGTGGAACGTGTTCTCCTAGTTTTCTGAGTGAGGAAACTGAGGCTCAGAGCGGCTGAGAACCTCACTGTAGGCCGTGACCTGAGCCTCCAGGATCTGCAGTCTGCACTCCGCCTTGTCTGCAGTGAGAGCCTGCATGGAGCCTCTCCATGGAACTTCCCCCTGATGCCACCTTTTTTTCCCGTTTTTTGGAAGTATAGTTGCTGTGCAACATTATACTTTACAGGTGTACAACCTAGTGATTCACAGTTTTTACGGTTGCACTCCATTTGCAGTTGCAGAAATACTGGCCTGTGCCCCCGTGTGGCGCAATGACCCTTGTAGCTAATTTTATACCCAGCAGTTTGAGCCTCAGCCGTCTACCGCTCCATCTCCCTCCTCCCTCCCACTAGTCTGTTCTCTGTGAGTCTTCCTCCCACTGGTTCTCTGTGAGTATGCTTCGTTTTTGCTACGTTCACCAGTTTGTTGCATTTTTTAGATTCCATGTAGAAGTGATGCCGTATGGTGTTTGTCTTCCTCTGACTTACTTCACTTCTCATGATGCCCTCCAAGTCCTTTCATGTTGCTGCAAATGGCAACATGGCTGCCTTTTTTATGGCTGAGTAGTATGCCATTGCATATACACACCACATCTTCTTTATCCAGTCATCGGCTGGTGGGTGCTCAGGTGGCTTCAACATCTTGTCGATTGTAAATAATGCTGCTGTGAACATTGGGGTGCCTGTGTCTTTTCAAATAAGTGTGTTTTTGTATTTTTCATATACATACCCAAGAGTGGAACTGCTGGGTCGGTCTGATATCTCACAGTCAGGCTCCGTCCTCAAGCCTTTTTCTCTCCTCCTACTCTATGTGTCTTAGTGATTGTGACGTCCTCCTGGGAGTTGACCTAAGGTCTGCATCACTGACTCTGAAACCCACATTCCCACTTCTGATTTTCTTCCCCTAGCTCTAGTGTCTAGGTTTCTGAGTCTTTCCTGAACTCTTCAAAGTGGGAAGCCCATAGGTGTCTTCACGCGCCTCACATTGAGCTTACCTTCTTCACGCCAAGACCTGTTCCTCCTCTTTTGGGTCACACTTGTGTTCGTGAACGCAGCATCCTTGTATAAAACCTTGGCTCAAGCACTGACTTTCTTTCTCTTTTGCGTCTCTATCACAGCAGGTGCCACGTGCAGTAAAGTCATCCTCTTCCTTTTTGTTCCCCGACCACAGCCATCAAAGCGCAGCATCTGACTCTCCGGTGACTCTTCCCTGTCACGTCCTAATTGCTGCCCAACCCCCAGTCTCTGCTCCTTGCAATTCGCTGTAACACTGTTATCTCCACATTCTGGGTGCGTACATCTGATGGTGTCACTTCTCTCTGCTATGATTTTAGCAACTCCCTGTGGACAACACGATAAAGCCAAAACCTCTTAGACCACTTTCCCAAGTGCTGAACAATTCAGGTCAGACCTCCTTTTTCACTCGCACTTTTTATTCTTCCGTATTTATACCTTACACACAAATTAGCCAAACTTTTTCCTGTAAAACCTCAGCCACCAGCGCCCTGCATTCTTCTCTGCTTCTCAAACAGACTCTTTGTCTCGAACGTCCTTTCCTCTGGGCGTCCAGATTCTGCCGATCCTTCAGAGCAGGGCCGTCCTGGGGCCTTTCAGTGATGGGGAAGTAAGTGCCCTGTGTCTGTGAGTCCAGCGGGGTAGCCATTAGCCACGGGGCTGCTGAGAACGTGAGATGTGGCCAGTGGGTTTTCACTGTTATTTGGTTTTAAGTAATTTAATTAAAAATAGCCACACATGCTAGTGGCTATCATATTGAACAGCGGACTTTTACAGTTGCTTAAATCCCCAGAGCCAACGACTTTCTTTGGAATTCCAGACTCTCAGCTGCACCTCCTCATGCTCTCTGTGACTTTCCCTTTTGAACTTCAGCTGTTAGTGGACCTAACGTTTTGCCTCCCTTAGGTGTTTCCTTGACGGCGAGCGTCAGCGTCGGCTCTGTAAGTTTTCATCCGGGCACAGCTTAGGGGCTGTGAGCTGAAGTGCCACTACCGTGTAGGCAGCTCTTTAACAAGCTTATATGAAGTGTTACTGATCCATAAAAACAGTGGCAAATGTCCTGGTTTAGCGGTTACTGGAGACCACACCACAAAACGCTGCCACCCACCTTGGGGTCGCTACCTTCTCCCCGAGCTTCGGACAGAGTGCCGTACAAGTGGTCCCCAAGCCATTTCCGCTGAATAAAGAAGTTCTTAGCAAAACCTTTAAAGCATTCCATAATTTTGAGCTTCCAGGGAAAGATGTGACCCAGCCACACCTCTTTAGTGACACTGGAAATCACCCCACACCGGACGCCCCAGAGGAGGCCCTGGCAGCGGGCTGGAAGGGCACACACGCGGCCTGCTGCGACCCGTGGGGTGGGCGGGATGACCTGCTGGGATTAGCCAGCAGACACGAGTGACCGGTTAGCAACTGTGTTTAGGTCAATTAATTTATATTTGTGTTTTGCAAACTGAAAGTTGCCCTGTTAAATTATTGATTCTTTGTCCCGTGTTCAATTTGTTTTTAATTGCACCATTGCTGGGCCAAGCCCTGCATCCTGGCAAGCGGGCCGTAAATCTGCCCCCATCTCAACAGTCAACAAGAAACGTGTCTCTCCATGGCGTTATCAGCATGCCCCGTGGCTGGTTCATCACCACACTCACGGTGTGTCGGCACTGGGTGGCTCGCGGCCAGGAGGATCCCTTCTCCCAAGGGCTGGTTTGCCGTGGTGGGACTGATGTTCTCGGCCTGCGTGTGTCTGGGGGAAGGGGCCTGGGGAACGAGCTGCCTGCTCCGCTCTTTGTCATAAACAGCTTTAGGAGAAGGTGCCGTTGGAAGAGATTTGTACCCTCTCTTTCAATGCTTTCCCGTTCTTCTCACTTCTTTTCCTTTTTTAATCTTCTTAACTCCTTCTTAATTTCTGTTCAGACAGAGTTTTCTTCCCTTCTCAAAAACAACACCTGCCTGGGTGATTGAAAATCCCCGAGTAAGTGAGCCGTGAGTCCTCCGGGAGCTGGAGTTTTATTATTGGTTTATTGCTGGATTGGAAGCAGAGAGGAGTCCCCTGTGCTTGGTGTGTGCGTGGTGATTAACAGAGACGCAGAGATGCTGGGCTCAGAATGTCACCCTAATTGGGGTCAGCCCTGAGCAAGAACAGGCGCCGTCTTGTAAGAGAGAGAATCATTAATTAGGGGGTTGCTATTGGCTCTTTTGGTTACTAGAATTTTTCAGGGGGAAGCACAGATTTTAAATGAACGTATGGGTTGGCAGAAGAGATCTTCTGTGTCCCAGATATGCCACACGAGCCCCCTACGTGCAGCTACGAGTGCTTTGTAAAACCCCACAGTGGCCTGAGATCGAATGACCGTCCACCTGTTTGCCATTTTCAAGGCACAGGTTGCTCCAGGACATGAAATTTGGCTTCGCTCAGATACAGAGTTAATGGTCAGTTTTGGCTCAGAGTATAGATCTGACGCCCGGTGCGCTATTCTCAATACCCACACGTGACTTCCCCGCACAAAGCTTTCCAGAGCAGATCTGAGCTTGTTGAGAAGGCGGGCTTTGCGCGACACCTGTCATTTCTCTTGGTAGAAGTTTAAGTGGCCCAGGGAAGTGGAGGGCTGGGGGCTGGGGGCTCGGGCCAGGACAATTTAGGAGGGAAGGTGGCAAGAGAAAGATGAAGAGCTGAGGATGCCCGCAGAGGGCCACTGAGGTGCAGATGGAGGATGCGATGAGAGGCAGAGAAAGGTGCAGAGGGGTCAGGAGAGAGAGAAAGAGGAGACGGAGGAGCCCAGCCCAGGGCTCCCTGGAGTGAGGACGCCTCCCCTGAGGGAGGAGGGGAGCCTTCTCCAGGGCAGGCCCCCTGCACGGCAGTGCCCAGGACGCCCGGGGTGTCTCCCCCCGGGGCCGGTCTCCACTGCCCGCTGCTGTTTTCCTTCAGCGGGGCCTCCACAAGACGTGGGAGGAAACTGATGCAGCTGCTGGGAGACCCGCGGGCTCAGGCAAGGCTCCTGACCCCACCGTGTCCCGCCTCCCGCCTCCCTCTGCACCACCGGTGAGGAGGGACCACGTCTCTGGCAACTGATGGCTGGGCTTGCGTTCTCCACGTGCTGTAATATCAAAGCTGATCCAACAGGAAAGGCAGTGGTACTGATAAGCAAAGCCTTAATTCAAACACGTACAGAAAAGAAACCAAACGCACTTACTGGGCTATTTCTAGGTAAGAGGCGTGAAAAGTTTTCCTCCTGGTTTGCCTGCTCGCTCTGTGACCTCAGGCGAGTCACTTCACTCGGGCTGTCTCAGCATCTTCATCTGTCAGTTTGGGGAAATCCAGCCTGCCCTGCCTCCCTCTCAGTGGTTGCTATAGGCTAAGCGAACAGCACTCTCTCTGTTACTTGGTCCTGTACGATGGGAGATACTAGAGCTATTTGTCATTTTAGGCTGCTAGGTTAACTGCAGACGTTAACCTGCCCTCTGAGTTTGCATGACAGGTGTTGTGCCAGGCTGACGCATGAAGACTTGGAACTCTGAGCCCTCTACTCACTCTAGTGTAGTTTTATGATGTGAGAATGCAGCCACTCGCCCCACCTTGTTGTAGTAAATGCTGCTGGATTTTGTGGATGATGATGGAAGAACTGTGTCGCCGTCTGCGTATTCAGGAATGTGTGTGATGGCCCCTGTCCTGAAGTCTTAGGTCATTCTTGTCACTTTTAAATATTCTTCTCATCACTACTTTTGACATCATTGTCGTCATTTTAGAGTCTCACATCCAAGAGGTACTTCTGAAAGGTATTTACAACTATGCCTTTTGAGAGCGAGTTGAGAGGAAGTAGACAGCTTTGAATGAAGAGGGAAATAGCCACCAGGGCATCATCAGAGGCTTTGTTTTCTGTAAGAACCTCACATCCTCACAGAAACGTGCAAAAAAAAAAAAAAAAAAAAGAAACATGCAAACCTTGGAGCTCTTCCTAAGGCCCCATCTTTAAGGGGACGCCACTATATACGGAAAGGCGTAGCTTCACTTGTGCTGTGTATAAAACAGACAAACAGCAAGTTTCTTCTGCAGAGCACAGGGCACTGCAGTCAACATCTTGCGGTCACCTATGATGAGAAAGAATATGGAAACAAATGTGCGTATGTGTGCGTGTGACGGAAACACTGCTGCGCACCAGAAACCGACACGTTGTCACTGACTGTACTTCACTTAAAAATATATACACATATGAAGAAAAGAAAAAGAAAAACGTATGCTCCAGTATCACAAGGAAAAAAGGCCTGGCTGCAGCACAAGTGCCCGCCTTTGACGCCCCACAGATGGGAGCGTGAGGGAGGGGCCCCGAGCCCTGGCCGTGGTTAGTCCGAAGCACCAACGACGAAGAACAGAATCAGAGAAGGCAAAATAGCTGCTTGAGGAGCAAAGCCTCGCAGCCCTGGGTTCTGCGACAGCAGGGTGGAAAGTGAGGGGACAGGAAAACCAAAGTTCCTTAAAAAAAAAATGATCACCCATAGAGGCAAAATGTCCCCGCAGCAGGAGAGAAAGTGGAAAACACACCAAATCAATCACCTTAAAACACGAGGCTTAAAATTTCTCCTACTGGGGAGGGGAGAAGGGGCCAGCAGCTCGAAAGGCTTTTGTTCCACCGCGAGCCGCTGCCACGGCAGAGACAGGGAGATGCAGTTAAGGCCGGGCCATTAAAACGTCGCCCAACGAGAGCTCTGAGCAGGACCGGGGGCAGTCTGCGGGCGCTCGCTTGGGAAACTCACCTTGAAAAAGTGCCAGGCGGGGAAGAGCCTCTGAAGGGACAGCCCTGAAGTGAGGCCCCGACCCCCAGCAGCCCCCTAAGAGGCAGGAGAAAAGGGGGGTGACGGTTCCCCCAGCCCCAGCTTCCTTCCCACCGCAGGGACCTGTGCCCCTATTTGGGGAAAGATGTCCCTAAGTTGGAACGTTCATGGTCACGAGGGGGCTGACACTGCCAGTGCAGCATCACCTGGGCGTCGCTCTGGGTCCGAGGTCGCCCTTCCGGTCCTTCAGACCCGTCCAGGTCCCAGTCCACCTGCTGACGCTGAAGGGCAGGTGTGGAGCCCGGGCCGTGCGCCCACCCCTCCACTCAGGAGGAGGGACCAGGCCGCGCTGAGCGGCTTTGGTACTGCAGACCTTGACTTCCCATTAGAAGCTACAGAGACACCGTGTGCTTAAGAGAAATCTCTGGGTCCAGGGCTTTGCTGGGTGGTGGGGTGTGCCCGGCCGGTCACGGGAAGCACGGGGTGACGGTGACCACCCCCTGCTCCCTCCCCCTCAGAGCCACACTGGTGCCTCCCTGGTCGGGGGCTGCCTCCCTGTATAAACACGCAGAGATGCAGCATGAGCTCAGGCCCCCCAGGGTCACACCAACTGGGTGCTGTCACCGCTGGTCCCACATCTGATTTCCCCACCAAAATAGAAGCCCCATGAAGATGGGGACAAAGGTTTCACCTCCCTGGGGACACAAACGTTTACCTCCCATGTGCGGCACAGGACTAACGTAGATTAGCTGCTAAACGTGCTTATTAAACGTGTCTGGTGTGTAATGAACGACCAGGAAGTATTAAATGGCAAGACGAATGGAAGTGTTCGGTGGAGGGGAAGTGAAACAAACTGATCTCGGCGTGTGTGTGCAAAAATAAACCACAATCACACACTGCAGGTGCGGCTGCCCTGGGAGGCCGGTGCTAACCGCCAACTCTTCCTTCCTCAAGAGTCTGGGTCCAGCAGTGGGGAGGACAGGGTTTGTCTCTGCTCCTGCCTGGCCCGTCTCTAACCTGGTGCAGATGCGGGGCCCCCAGGTCCTTCTTCCGTCCCATGTCGGCCCCGCTGTCCCACCCCAGGCTCTCCTGTCCTCTTGCTGGAGTGGCTGCTAATTGCTGTGGCTTCCCAGGTGCCTCCACTGCTCAGCCTCCAAGCCTCTCTGTTCCCATCTGCTGCTGCAGGCATCCGGGGAGCGGTGGCCAGGCCACCGTGCCAGACTGCCCGGGCCCCTGGAAGCTTTCTAGCAGAAACAGCATCAGCGACAAAGTGCGCGTTGTGGCCGCAGCAAACGGGTTTTATCAGCTTCTCTAACGTCAGGAAGGGGGAAGTAATTGCTAGGTGCGATAGGGTTTGGAGCACGCTCCTATCTTCTCCAGGAACTGTTGCCTTGCGGTGATCTTCTGTCTCTGGCGGTGAACGTTCCCAGGGCTGAGCTGCTGTGAATCGAAGCAACCCCGGTGCTGGCTGAGCAGGGGCTGTCGCTGGGTCATTTCTCGCCTCCGTACACGAGGGCCATGCTGACATCTCCCTTCCCCACTTCACTGCTTCTGAAGTTGTCCCTTGTTCCCTCTCCGCTCCGCTGCGCCCTCCGTCCTGCCCTCCCGCGGGTGGGCCTGCTCACCTGCCTCTGGCAGCGGGGAAGGCCTGGGGGCTGGCGTGGCCGGTACATCTACACATATTTGCATCTCGTTGGCCTGCAAACGGGGTGGTTATGCGCAGTTGTGCTCTGAGCACTGACAGGATTCTGTTTGGATGCGGGAACTTTGGATTACACGGAAGGCAGCTAGGGAAGAGAGGGGTGCAGCTGGGCCCTTCCGCAGAGGTGTGGCTGTGGCGACTGGGGAGGACTGACAGGACCCGTGTCAGTGGGGTGGCTCTGCCTTGCCGTGTCCACGTCTCCCCGAGGGTCACTTGCCCATTAGATGAAGAGCTTGGACGCTGCTTGTCAGGTTTGGTGAGCGTGCCCTCCGGCCAGCTGCCTGGGCCGTCTCAGTCAGCTCTCTCCGTCCTCGGCATCTCTTTTTTTTTTTCCGTAAATTCAGCACGTTTCTGCTGCAGTAACTTTTCAGACCAGCAACTTGCTGTTTCATCACGGATTGAGAGCTGTCCTGGGGCGCTGGTCCGTTTTGTTTCTTCTGAGCAAGGCAGGGCCCTGAGGCGGGGCCACTGCCAGCATTTCCACTTGTAGAAAACCATCCCGTGGATTTAAGAACACTGTGGGGTGAGACAGAAATCTAGAAAACCACGTCGGGTTCCATCACTTACGCTGGCTGAGGCGCGGGTCGGCTTCCCTGGGTCTGCCTCTTGTTCTACAAAGTGAGGGGGCGAAGTAGACGGTCTCTGAAACTCACTCCTGCTCCGAAATTCTAGATTTTTATTTCTGGGATTATATGTAAATATATTTTTGTGTGTGTGTACATACTTCTTGTTCTTCCACAGATGGTTTTATACTGTCGTCTATCCGCCGGTTTACTTGTCTACGTACCGAGTGTTTCGCACCTGCGGTGTGAACCGCCTTCGGCGGCCACCGCTGAGGGTCATACCTGTCCCGGGCGCTGAGGACTGAACGAGGTGGCTGCCCCGTCAGCCATTGTTGGACGCTTTCCACGCTTCCTCCCACTACGTTCTGAGCCCTGGGGGGGGGGGGACGGCGCGTGCCAGCCCGAGCGCCTAAACGTGTGCTGGCGCTGAATAGCTCTCAGGTGCCTGCTGGATGGAATTAAATCAAACCCTCAAAGTTTGCCCTACTTTTACGATTTGAATGGGGAGCAGGGCGCTGACAAGGAAGAGAGAGTCACAGTCAAATTACGGAGTCTTCTTTTTTATTAATTAAAAGGATGCTTTGGGGAATGTTGTGGCAGGTGAATGGCTAAACTGCCAGTCTAGTCTTACACGAGAATTTCCAAGATCCTCTGGATACAGAGAATCACTTCTCCACTTCTTTAAAAGGTCAGGTAACCTACCTGGGCATTATTGAACACCAGTTATATTCATGAGCTGTTAGACACTCTGGGGAGGAGATGAAAAACCCCAGGAATGTTTCCTTCTTGAGGGGCAGAACCTAACCTCACAAAACAATTATAGACAACGTTTAAACTGAGGAAAACGTACTAGAGCTTGGCTGGCCAGCGTTTAACCAGTTGGCCAGCAGGCTGGGAGGCCTTTGGGGCCCCTCAAAGCCAACATGTCCAGAATGGAACCCACACCTCCCCTACCAGTGTCCCCTCTCTGAGGTTTGGCACCACCGTCCATCTGGCTCCACTCCGGATACCTCTCTCCTCAGTGTCTGCAGCCAACGGTACCTCCTCAGTCCACTCGCACGTCCTCGTGAAGTCCCACAGGAGGTGGGGAGGGTTAGCGGCCGACACCCACCTCCACACAGTTCTGGACGCGGGAGCCTGAGATCCGGCCGTGGAAGGCGCCTGGCCTGGAGTATTCGGTGCAGTTGGCTCTTCACCTCTGACCTTTCACACTGGCCTGAAGGCGACAGCTGAAAAGGCCTGACAGCGCTGGATGGTACCAGCTCAGACAGCCCCACATCGCTGCTGGGGGCCGGCTCGCCTGCTAAACCCACACCTGCGTCTGCTGTGTGCCCCCAAACAAGCTTCTGGGACTTGCCCAGCAGAGATGTGCGTATGTGCACATTAAAGGGCGTGAATAAGAAAGTCCACAGAAGCTTGTTCATAATCCCCCCAAACTGGAAACGGCTCAGGGTCTGCCAAGAGGGCAGACAAATAGACTGTGGGATAAATACAGTGAGAAGCCACACGGCCGCGGAGAGGTGGCTCAAGACGCTGCACGTGCCTGCCAAGTACGCAGGAACCGCACAGACGTTATAGGAGGTGAAGGAGCCCATGCGTGAAACAGCACGTGGTATAGAATTCCGTTTGTGTGAAATTCAAGACAATCCTTCAGAGCAGGATTAAGTGGGAAAGGGATGGAAACTTCTGGAAAGAGGCTGTGTTTTATATCTCGACCTGTTCACCTGCAAGTTGACATAACTGTGCATTTCAAATCTCTATTCTCTGTTGTGTCTAAGTTGTACCTTAAGCAGGCGCAGCCCAGACCTCTCCCCTCCTGAGATGCTATGAAGCAAATCTCGATTCTACACAAACGCGTCGGCACAGAGCAGCAGAAGCCGCAGCTTCGGGGTCTGTGCCCTAAACCCTTCGTTTAGGGGACTTGGAAGCCGGTTGTCCTCCAGTTTGTAGGAAAGGCTTTCAGTTACTGGAAAGGGGCGACCTGGTGCCTCCTTCCACCCTCCAGAGCCCTACCAGCTGCAATGAAAAGAATGAACATTTAGATCCAAACACAAGCCACCAAATGGATCATGGAGACGGTGAAGAGATACGTCCTTTTTGCTCCAAGGAAAATGATGAAGGTAAAAACAAAGTGACTCACAAAGAAAACGCAGAGTGATGATACGTCTTCAGCCCAACAGAAAAGGTCAAGGTTCTGGTCCCTGGAGCAGACAGAAGGACGTCAGGGAGGCTGGCAGAGGGCGGAGGGGAAGGCGTCCTCCACAGGGGCCTCGGGCCCGCAAAGACGAGGGGAAGGAGGGCCCCTCACGGGAGCCCCACGTGAACAGGGGGAGAGAAGCGTGGCACCCGTGACGAGGCCGCCAAGGAACGGAGAGAAGGACCTGAGATGAAACATAGAGGGGAGGCGCTGAAAGGAAGGGCTGACAGAGCAGAAGGAAAGGGACTGAGCGGCTGCTCTGAGGAGAAACAAGGCTGTGCGGGGACATGGCTGTTTTCGGGGCATCGGGTCAGGAGGCTGGGCCACCCCTGCTCAGCCACGACCAGGACGGCCCTGCAAGGTCCAGCCCAGGACCTCCATGGGGAGGACCAAGGGCTTCCTAGAACCTGTGGCCCTGGGATGAGCCCTGTGTGCTGGTCAGAGTGCGCTCTCCTTTCTCGCTCTCTCCCTCCCTCCCTCTCGCCCTCCCTCCTCCCTCACTCTCTCTCTCTCCTCTGTCCCTCCCTCTCTCACCCTCCCTCCCCTCCCCCTCCCTCCCTCTCTCTCCCCTCCCTCCCCTCCCTCTCTGTCCCCCTCCCCCTCCCTCCCTCTCTCTGTCCTCCCTCTCTCCCCTCCTCCCTCCCCCTCCCTCTCTCCCCTCCCCCTCTGTCCCCCTCCCCTTCCCTCCCTCTCTCTTTCCCTCCCTCCCTCTCTCTCCCCTCCCCTCCCCCTCCCTCCCCCATCTTCCTCCCTCCCTCTCCCTCTCTCCCCCTCCGTCCCCCTCCCCCTCCCTCCCTCTCTCTGTCTCTCTCTGTGGTACTGAGCTGCGCTTTGGGGTCTGCGCTGCCCTTGTCTTCTGTGGAGGCTGAAAGCGTGAATCTGATTTCACTCGTGTTGGGGCAGCATCTCCGTACCGCCGAGCGAGGAACAGACCCAGAAACCTGGGCTTGAAGTCTTGCCCCCGCAAGGGGCCCAGGCAGCCCTCTTTCCCTCTGAGCCCAGCCTGCCCGGCCGTGAGCTGGGGGCCGTGCTCCCTCCACAGCCCTTCGGAGGGATGAGTCTAGAAGGAGGACCTCCCGTCCCTCCCGAGGCACTGCAGACACTTCGGGAGGTCACAGCATCAGTCCCGCCACTGGGGGACGTGAGATGGAGACCTCGCTCGTAAAGTCAAAGCGGAACAGCAGGCGCGTCGTGAGGAGATGTCCTGGGCGGAGCGTGTGCTCCACGGGGAGGATGCTGGCACCCGCGTCCAAGCTCCGCCCGAGCCAGTGCGGGAGGCGCGGGTGGCGGCACAGAGCTGCTCGGGACGAGCCAGGCCGGGACTCCCCGGCTCCGCCGGCCCCCGCGGCCGCGCCTGCCCGGTGTGGCTGCAAACTGAAGCAACGAAAACAGTGGCAGCGCAGGGCTGATTAATTACTGCAAAAGCTGTTTTGGGGGAAAGAAGAGAAAAGTTGTTGTTCTATTCCATTTCTGAAAAGTGAGCGTTTTATTGCTTCTCCAAATTGCTCCCCAGAAAGTACCTTCACTTTCTAATTGTTCATAAATTTACTGACAGGTGGTTACACAGTAGGTGTAACGTCGGTGTTTTCACGTTATCATATACGCTGTGTTGACGAGAAAATCTGGAGGGGCTGCGAGTCATCCGCCATTCGATGTGCCCTGAACGCGGGCGGCTGGGCCTCGGGTGGGCCTGGTCTGGCCGCCCTCCCGCGGGGTCGGTCGGGGCGGCTGCGACTGGTTAGAGCACATAAGGTGGCGACAGTAAAAAGAAATCACTTTTTTATACTTACTCCTTTGCTTAACAAAAAAAAAAAGATTCAACATTTCTTTTCACATTCTCTGACTGATCTGTCTCAAGTGTTCCCTGCCAGGGACAAAACGAATTTCAGAGTTTATGAGTTTATATATATACGCTGAAAACTTGGTGTTTGATGACCAGTAGAGGCTTCGGACAGGCTGCTCTTTTCAGTTGAGCAAATTTGGGCACCTGCATTATAAACGCCTAACTCGGTGACGCCAGGGTTGGTTTCAGCAGTGTTTGGCATACCTGTAGCACTCAGCGTTTTCGCTAGATCACAGCCGGCACTCGATAAAGATTTGCGATTTATTGTTCCGTTATTCATAATTCATTTGCAGGGCTTAACATAGCAATTAATAAAATTTCCCTCTGGTGGAAATCGTAACCTTATGACTTACATCAAGGCAACTACAGGCAGTTGAGTTCAGCAGCACGGCTCACGTGTTTAGGAGAACTGAGGCGGTGGGGGGGCACGTGTAATTGGCTTCCACCCTCACCTTGCAGGAGCCACGCGTGACAAGGTTAGCGCTAACGCCCAAGAAGCTCGCCTCATTTCTTCTCGCACTTCACCCCCTGGTGGACGTTGAATCTGCTTGCGTTCTCTCCTGAGAGAAACCCTCTCGTTTCCAGGACGTCCCTCACGCCCCATTGTCCGTGAGCCCCTCTCACTCCTCACTCCCCTTCAAGGATGCCTCGCCGCTGTGCAGCCTTGCCTGGAGGGGCCCACGGGGTCTGGTCCAGGCTCCGCCTCCATGCAGCCTGCACACCCTTATACTGAGCTCAGACTCCGCAGTCTGCGTCTGCCTTGACCCCCCTCCACGATTGTCCACCAGACACGAGCCCCTGAGTGTCCCGTCAGCTCCCCCAGCAGCCCTCCGTGACCCCCTCAGCTTCCCCCACCTTCTGCTCCTCCTCTTTCTCATCTAGATCATCATTCAAGGCCCCTCTTAGAGCTGCCGGGTCCAGCAGCAATGGTGACAACTGCAGGACACCCCGTTACGTGTGAACTTCAGATGAGTAACTGTTCATCTTTTTGGTATGAGGATGCCCGCTCAATGTTTTCTTGCTTTTTTGACTTTCGATTTTTTTCCAGCATCGTTGAGGTACAATTGACGAAGAAAGATTGTGTGTATTTAAGGAGTTCAGTGTGACGACTTGGTACACACGACACACCCATTGCCTCACGTGGTTACTGTTTCTTTTTTGTGGTGAGAACACTTAAGACCTACTCTCTCAGCAAATGCCAGGTGTACGATGTATCATTATGCTGTGTTCATCACAATATAGTATAACCTTAAGGTATTATTACAATTCAAAATTATTAACTCTACTCACCACGCCAGACATTCGAGCCTCAGGGCTTACTCATCTAATGGCTGAAAGTTCGCACCTTGGGGCCACACGGTTCGAGCTTTAGTTCGTCATGGGTGTCCAGTGTTTAATCTGGTAACTGCAGCCCCTACACACCCACCAAAGGCTGGAACCAAGGGACCACCTTTGCCTCTTGCCTCTATCTTGTTCCTCCAAGTGCAATCACCAGTGTGTGGAAGTCCCCGTTTCTAGTATTTTTAATTACCTGAATAGTATACACACACACACACACACACACACACACACACACACACACATATTTGAAACCAGTGTCTCAAGACAAGTTCTTACTCCTTCTTACCCGGCTCCCCCCGGTTCTCTGTTTGCCCTGGGTCTCTGCCTCACCAGACCGTCCTAGTGGCCTCTCAACATCGTGTTGTCACACGAGCGCTGACGGGCACAGCCGGCCTGGCGGCGTTCCCGCGCAGCGGGCTGTGGGGAGATGTGCTTTCTCGCGTCCCCTGCGGTCTGAGTGGGGCTGGGCGACGCGGGGACGCCCGCACTTCCTCTCCCGCCAACTCGGAAACCAGCCTGGCTCTGTGCTGCCTGTGAGCTGGCACGGTGACCGCCAGGTCGCCGAGCCGGGGCAGAAGGACCCCTGCTCGTCCCCTCCGAGTGCACGTCGGGTGTCGTCTCTGCAGGAAAGCCTCTCTTAGACGGGGAGACGAGCTGGGGTGCCTCTCCCGTGCGGTGCCAAGCCCCGGACACACGCGCCGTCAGAACCCCTTCAGAGCCAGACCGTGCGCTGGCCGGGCTGGGAGGCAGACGCGAAGTGTTTCACCGCCACGTGCTGGCACGCAGCACGGCGTCTGGCATCGGGGAGCCGGACGCGTGAGTGTGGGGTGAATTTAAACGAGGGCAGAGGCCTGCCTGCCTGCCGGGGTCTTTCCCGCCCCCGCGCCGCTGTGGTCCTCGGAGGCCTCGGGCCCACCTGAAGCGCCCCGAACCAGCCGCTAGCGCTGCGGGCCGTCTTCTCCGTGCGGGTGGGTGACACGTCTCTGTAGCGCTTACTGTGTGATGTTTATGTGTTTAGTTGCCTGCCTCCATGTGGGTTTTCTCCCAGCAAAAATGTATTGAGCTCCTCCTTGAGGTCGGCGCCAGGTCACGTGCAGTCCCTTTCTTCAAGGAGCTTGTAGTCTTTGGTATCAATAAATAAACAAAGATGTCAATAGACAGAGCATCTCGGGGTTTATAAGACACGTATGAACAGGATGTGATGGACTCTAGGAAAGAACACGGTCACCCCTTCCCAGGGACAGCTGGACACATTTTAAAGAAAGGTTGACAGTAAGATTCTGGGACGATGATTAAAAATAAAGCCAACTGACAAAGGAGGACAAGCCCTGCGGGCTCGGACCCGTGGAACCACACAGCCCGCTCGGGGAGCTCCGAGGAGCTCTGGGTGGCAGCGCGTATGGGCAGAGATAAAGCCGGACAGAAAGGCAAGAGTCAGGTGCTGTGCGGAGTTAAGGGCAGAGATAAGGAATTTGGAAACCACAGAAGGATTTTATGCTGGGATGGAAATATGATTAATACCATCAGATCGGGGTTTTGAAAACACACGTACCGTATCGTGAATGCAGATGCCGTGTACAGAAGATATGGGGAGGGCCTGGCAAAAAAATGAAAAATCAGCTTATCTGTATGAATAGGCTTTCCTCTTGTAAATAATGACCTCCTAAGGGCCTCTTGACGTGGCCTAAGTAAGTGGCTGCACCACCAGAAGAAGGGGTGGGTCTAGGATTCAAATGAACTGGTTCATTGCTGCGTGCTGTGAGGTCTGTACGGGAAGAAAGGGTCACTAATCGGGCCGCCTGGGGTTTGGACTGTGTGTTCTTTCACATTTTTTCTTTTGCTGGAAATACCTCAGATATGCTGAACCCTTCTAAGGGAACATTCTAAACACACACACACACACCACCATACACACACACTCACACACACAGTGTCACTCTTTTAAAAACAACCCTTTTTACGATACATTCAAATGATGAAACATCACACCTGCCAACACTGAAGGGCTATAAATAGAGTGAAGCATAAATCCAGAGGGGAAAAAAAGTAAACAGATGCATTATATATCTGTTGCAATTAAGGGAGTATTTTGGTGCCAGACTACAGAGAGGTGATTGAATTGCTTAAATAACTTAGCAACAGGAAATACAAGCTACATAATGACCAGAAGAAACAATACATCTATTGAAAGGATTGTGACAGAAGCAATACAGGTTGTCTAATAACTCTACCCAACGAGTGAATTGATTGAATTTTCTTAATCTGTAGGTAGGAAAAAATAATAATAGCTCAAACCAGATTACTGCAGCCGCCTTTACTGCAGGAATGCCGAGGGCAGGCGCTGTACGCAGGATTCCCTGCCCTACGTGTGCCTGCTTGGGGTGTACAGCTCCTCCTGTTTACTTACAGCCTAAATGCTCACACTTCGAGTGGAGGGAGGGCGCCTCCTGTGTGCTCTTCACAGGCTGCCTGGCCGTAACAAAACATGGCTACATAGCCACACCTTTTCATTACACCAACAGAAACGTCTTAAAATGTCAGAAACATCTAAAAATGATTTTTTTTTTTTGCTTTATTTTGCTTTTTCTTCATTGGCCCCAGGTGCAGCATCGAGTGCATGATTTCTTCAGTTTATATGTCATCTCTGCTCTGTGGGAAATTGTTCTATTTAAAACAAAATCAAACAGTTAAGAAAACTGGAAAAATTATTGACTGCAATATGTCCAGCATAGGGTTAATATCATTATCCTCTAAATAGGGAATAATAAGTGATTTAAAGAAAATAAAAGGCACTAATAGATTAAAAAAATAAGAATAGCTTATTTTAAAAGAGGACATGGAATTATTAACATGAGAATGTACACAAAAGAAACTAATTCACTTACACTTCAAAATGCCAGTTTTCAATTTTTATATTGACACTAAAGAATTGTGGGAAATTTATGGTGAAAAAGTCACTGTCATGGCTTATTGGTGGGATGTAAATTATTTTAGAAAGCCATTTGCCATCTGTACCTGAGACCATTGAGACAGTCGTCCCTTAAGCTAGTGATTACACACCTGTTAATTTTGACTAAAGGAATGACTAAAACCCAAATGTCAATATATAAAGATGTTCATCACGTCGTTATTTATGATAGCGAGAACGTTATTCTGATTAATAAAGAAATGACGGCTTACATGTAGTTGTGTTTGTAAGATGAGAGAGTGTGTATGTTACAGTGATAAGTAAAAAGGCCGTGGGGGTCCGTGTTCCCAGAGTGGGGAGCACGCACCGCTAGGTACCTGCTAGGTGAGTGGGAACAGAGAGACTGGTGGTGCCAAGTGTCGGTGAGGATGCCGAGCTGCTGCAACGCCGTACGTGGCTGGTGGGTGTGGAAAAGTACAGTGATTTTTTTTAATTGAAGTCTAGTCAGTTACCATGTGTCGATTTCTGGTGCACGGCATCATGTTTCAGTCATATGTTTACATACACACGCTCCTTTTCATGTTCTTTTTCATCATCGGTCACTGCAAGACACTGACTATAGCTCCCTGTGCTCCTACAGTACAACCTTGTTGTTTATCAATTTTATACATAGTAGTTAGTATCTGCAAATCTTGAACTCCCCGTTTATCCCCTCCCACCCCTTTTTTGGCTGGTAACCGCTAGTTTGTTTGCTGTGTCTGTGAGTCTGTTTCTGTTTTGTAGATGAGTTCATGAGAGGCCTCCTTTTTTTTAAACATCTGGAAGTTCCTTGTGAACTTCAGCGTCTCCGTCATGACCCAGTAGCCCTGCTCCCTGCTCTTTACCTGAGAGAAATGAGAACATGTGTCCACACAGAGACTTGTATGCAAACTTTGTCACAAAAAACTGGAAACAACCCAAATATACATTAATTGGAGAACGGATAAGCAAACTGTGATGACTCGTACAATGAAATACTACTTAGCAAAAAATGAAAAAGAATGAACTACCGGTTTATGTATCATAGAGAAAATTTTCAGGAGCATTCAGAGAAGAGAAGCCAGTCACAATGGCGCGCTTTACGTGAGGCCTCAGAGCTGACACTCAGACGGGCGAGACTAGCCATCGATCTAAGTCCTGGCTGCCGATGGGAAAAGTCTTGCGGGGGCTTTAATGGGAAATAGTCTACTTGTCTTCGATGGTGGTTGCCAGCGTACATAACTTCTTCAAA
The DNA here is from genome assembly GCF_009834535.1 of Camelus ferus. Taxonomy (NCBI): domain Eukaryota; kingdom Metazoa; phylum Chordata; class Mammalia; order Artiodactyla; family Camelidae; genus Camelus; species Camelus ferus. The sequence continues at coordinate 1,631,403 of NC_045728.1, forward strand.
ATGCTTCAAATTATACACTTAAGAGCTATGGTACATACGTTTTATCTCAATAAAGTAGTCTGGATACATTTTTTAAAAAATGGATTAAATCCCTCAATGTTTTAAAATAACAAAATAACCTCGAAAGAACATTTATGACCATGTACACGTAGACTGTATATATATATACACATTCCTAGTTTTAGGAGCATATTTTTTAACCCCAAACATCTAAAAATGTTTAAAAAAGGAAAACAAATCATATTTGACTTTGTTTATTTTAAAAAATTACCCTATGGCAAAAGTATTAAAAAGTCAGTAGACTAAGACGGGAAAGAAATATGTTTAAAAGTGTCCCAGACAACGTCTAGCACCGTCACGGAGTGAGAGGGCCACGGAACACTTGTTAGGCGCACAGGCCACGTGACACCACTCTTGCTGCCGCTGTTTCTGTTGACGCCCGAGACGCCCTTGGAGGCTGAAGGGCCCCGTGTGGACGGGCGCCGAGTCGCCAGGCTTGTCCGGGTTTACAGTTTGGTGACGAAGCACTTCTTCAGAAATGCGCATCTGCCAGCCACGCCCAGCTGGGCTGGGCTGTTGGAACGAGTCCCTCCTGTAAACGTGGCTTGGATAGGGAATCCAGGTCCGGCTGAGCACGGCGGGGGGCCTGGTGTGAGGCCCCGCGCAGACACTCGGGCAGCACCTCCCGGGCCGAGGGGAGCTCCGAGACCCCCTCCCGCAGCTCTGCCAGCGGGGCTGGGGGAGGGGGAGGGGGAGGGAGAGACCGTAAATCTGCGGGACTGCCCGCAAAGCCACGGGTGACATTTATTTCCTCGTTAACTCATCAGCCCTTCACCACTCTGCGCCGTCAGGAGAGCAGGCAGTGCCGTTTCCACGCTGAGGACGGAAACACTGATATTCAGAAAGGCCGAGTCGTCTTTGGAAGGCCGGGTGTCCTTCAGTCCCGAGCTGGGAGGTCTGTCTGTCTCCGTGGCTGCACTGTTTCCAGCGCACCGCCTTATCTGCGGGGCAGTGCCGTGCAGCCCCGGAGAAGCATCTGCCTGAAAGGTTCCGTGATTTTCAGCCCCCGAGTACTGATTTCTTTCTGTCCTCTGTCTCCCCACGTCCAGCAGGCCCAGGGAATCATTCTTCCTGCTGCGCAGAACATCGGTCTCCTCTGTCATAACCGCCTCTCAGTTGTCACTTGGCCAAACTATGCAAATTCCACCATCTTCTTCCCTCCATGTCTTTCCAGCAGCCAAGCTGTTGCTCAGCTCTGGACACCTTCCAGCGGTTCAGACGGGCAGGGAGGGGCTTCGCCGCCAGAGGAGATGAACCAGCATAAGCGTTCAGCCTCGTTCGTATGTCTGCGGCATACCTAACGAACGGCGTTCCCGCCGTACTCCCAAAAGGCTCTGGGATGGTGAATCTAGGCCCAGTGCCTTCCTGACAAGTCAGCCAGAGCCCTGGCGAGCAGAACCACGTGTGCGCTGGACCCTGAGCGCGGAAGGCGGGGAAGCCTGAGGAGGTGGCGCCGTTCCAGCCTCTTCTAATCAGAAGATCTGCGCAAACAACATGACAAGCGGTGTCCTGCTCTGAGCCACAGAGCGCCAGCTCTCTGCATCTGCGGAGCGCTGCCGGTTACACCTCTTCTCCCTGCTCGGGTTCAGAAAACCTCAGCAGGCGGGCAAGGAGGAAGTGGGTAGGCGTGAACACAGCGCCTTCATTTCTGGTACAAACTGAACGCGGATTGTGTGGTTTGCACCTTCAGGCAGGTGGACATTCCAGTCCCAAGTCTGAAAACGGGAGGCTCACGTCCCCGTGCACAGGAGCGGCCAGGAGAGCCCGGGCCGGGCCTGGCCTCCCCGCGCAGCAGCACGGGGCCTCAGGCAGGGGGCCACTCCCAGCAGTCGGGAAGGCTGGTGCTTCCTACCAGGTCCCTCAGCAGATTCAGATATTCCTCGCCCCCTGGGGGTGGTAGCCGCCTGGGGAGCTCTGAGAAACACCCAGGGTGTCCCTCAGGGGGAAGGAACGTCCGAAACGGCTCCGAGGCATGTCCTTCCCGACAAGAATTCAGTCTAAACAATGAAGGCATTTATCATCCCCCTGGGAAGTCAGAGAGGGGGTGGAAATCAGGGCTGTGATGTAGTCTCCGGACCCAGGCTCTTTCCGTCTCTTCTCCGTGTGCGGGTTTGGCCATCAGGTTTGAACCGTCGGACTTTTTAAAAGGTGGCGGCAGGATCTGCAGACAGACATGGGGACACAGCAGTATTCAGGAGAAGCCAAAAGGAAGGGGGTTTCTCCTTGTCCCTTTTCACGAAGGAGGGGACGGCTCTCCAGATACACTCCCTCGAGCTCACCCTCAGATTCTGCTAATTTAAGATGAAGGTGCGATGATCTGTCGTGTCCTGGCAGCTGAAGAGAGGCTCGGAAAAGCGGGTTCTGTGTTTGAGCGTCTTTAGGGAAGGTGCTCTCTGTCATCCCGGAAGAAGGGTAAGAAGGTGGTGTTGATGGGAACAGCTACTGAGCCGGTAACAGGGACGCCACCCTTAACTACACATGAACGTTGTGCAAAACCCATCTGCAGATACAGGAAGTCCTGGCACGGTGGGCACCACGCAGGGCTCCTGGGAACGCAGCACGCTTTTGAGGTCTTGTTACCTTTTGTCAAATAAAACAGGACCCAAGGGGATCCAAACGTAAGTGTTACGTCGTTCTTGGACCTGTGCCCTGTTGCTGGCTTCAAGAGAGAGACCAGACCTTGAACAGACTGGGAGAGTATTAGATCTGGACCTCGATGGTTGCTCAGTTCTGCTTCCCCTACCTCCAAGGCTGTCCACGCCAGGCTCCAAAGAGGAAGTCACTTTTTTTTTTTTTAACTATCACCCAGCTTCTTAGTGAGGATTATCTGGGCCCAAACACTCAGGGCCAAAACACAAAATCCGAACTCAGGTTTATGTGCAAGTAAAGAATATAATACTCTCTTGTTTTTACGTAAGATCTTCTGCAGAGAAGCTCCTGTTCAGGGATGACCCTGTTCCAGGAAGGCCTGAGGGCTCTTATGAAAAGTCCCCGCTGAAGCTCATGATTTGGAAAGAAAAGTGACTTTCTTTCCTTCCAGTATATTTTGTCATTTTTTTTTTCTTTCTAAAATGGAGCCTTAAAAGAATAGAAGCGAGACCTCATCATGTAGGTTGTGCCTAACAGAGAAATTTTACAAAAACAAAAAAAGGTGCTGCCCAAAACCTGGCTGTCAGACATACTCAATCTATTATCTTGATAAGATCATCTTCAGGGAAGATCTCCGACTGCGTTGCTGTCAGCGCTGGCTTTATCAAGCAGGATCATCTCCGCTGTCAACAAGCAGGACTTTCCTCAAACTCCTAACATTTCTTCAGTTCCCCCCGACTGCCCTTGGAAACCAAGGTGACAAGACAATTAGGATCATCTGTCATCACTTAGAATATCTCCGAACAGAAGCAGGCTGGCAGCTTCCAGACCACAGTCACGTTCAAGGAAGAGGAAGCTGGAACGCTGCGTTTATAAAGGCTCCATGTTGGAACGTGACCCCAGGGTACCGGGCGTCCATGGTTTGAAGTCACCAAGTGCAGACGGAACCTACCTTCGCCTGGACACTTGGGCACAGCCTCCCGTAAACGCCCGACTGTGCGTGCAAGTGTGTGTTTGCACACCCAGTTAGCTGTCCGCTATATTCACAGTTTTAGGGTCGGTGTAAGCTCTTTCATTACTATTTTTTAATAAAATTGTTCTCAATTGTCTGCAGATGAATGATGCTTTAGAAAATTGTTATTTCCTTTCAAATCCAAATTTAAACAAGCCTCTCCGAAACCTTCCCGTGGGCAAACCTGTGTCAGTGAGTGGAATGCAGAACTAAAGCGATTGTCTGGGTGGACTGAGGTAAGCACCCCACCGTGCATGGATTCGCCATGATGTTCTGGTTTGTGGGTAGAAGAGAGGGCTGAGCGCATCGCAGCCACACCAGCGCCAGGGCCTGGGAGCCCCTGGCAGCTCCAGCCTCTCCTTAGAGCAGATTCTGGGAAACAGATGCGGCAGCATTGCCTCCCTGTGATCATCTGTCCCAGTGATAAGCCTTCCACATCGTGCGTCCGGACCTCCATCTATTCCGGCTTTTCTCAGAGCAGAAATAGCGGATGTGGGGATACGCTAAATTAAGGTTACCAAGCAGTGAGTGGAGAGGAAAAAAATCTCTGAAGAATTGTCTTGACACTGCATTCAGCCCCTTCAGGACCCACGGAGATAAATCACTGAAGATTTATTTCAACGAGTGAGAACCTCTCTCTGTTCCTCTGGGAGATGGCAAGGGAGACACTGGGAGGCTCAGCGAGAGTTTGTATTTATCAGGTAGAGCGCTGTCTGCTCGCTAATAAGCTTCATAAATATTTCTCCCTTTTCCTGAAAAGAGCTAAAAAAAGATCCAATTTTGCAATCTAGAAAAAAAAAAAAAAGAAGAAGAAGAAAAGAAAGAACCAATTTTCAAAGGTTCTAGTGCCTTAGGAGAAAAATGGAGCTGGGTTCCTGGCTTCTTGGCAAGACTGTCTGAATATCCTTCAACTCTGATCCCGGCGCTGGGAACACACCACCAACTGGCAGAGTTGGTTGGTGTCCCAGGGGCAATTCGCTGAGTGCTCTCTTCATTTCTACCCAGCTGCGTGGGACGCCCCTGCCCCTTCAGGGGTCATCTTCACCCTTCACCTCCTCTCCTCAGAGCGCTCTGCTTTTCTACGGTTTGTGATTGTGGCTTTTGCTCTCACCAATCTCCTTTTTTTTTCTTTTTCAATCTTGGCTGCTCATCTTCTCATTGTTGAAATACAGCCTTTGCATAAACCTCTTCCCCTCTGCAGGCTGCAGCCCTAAAGCCAGCAGCAGCCTGCATGTCCTGAGCGTTCCCAGTGAACTTCGCTAACCCCTTTGCATGCACTACCTCACTGAGTCCTCACATTGGATCTTTGCAGACAACCCCGTTATTAGCCCCATTTTACAGATGAACAAACCAGGATTTAGACGGCTGAAGCGACTTCCCAGGACCCCGCCCCTAATCAGATGGCAGAGGAAGCACTTCCGCAAATTCCAGTGTCCCTACCACTGGTGGTCGTGGCCCCTTCGCTGCAGTGACGCACTCAGAGCCCACAGCCATCAGCTTCCCGGACCTTCGCGGAGGCCAGGAGTCCTCTTACACTTTTCACACTGTTCTTTTTGACCTATCTCATCTCTGCCTTATTAACAACATAGTCAAACAAAGAAAAAGAAAAAAGAAAAACAGGGTAAGCTCGTTGAAGCTCAAAGACTGGTTTTTCCATTTTTTATAAATTCTTTGTAGAATCTAATGGTTCCTTGAGTAAAATGTATGAACATTATTCACACGTGCAATAAATGTGTCATATTTTAATTTGAATTGAATACTTCAGTTAATCAGCCCCTTGGCAATAAAAAATGTCAAACACTCAGTACCGCGGTGGAAGCTAGGAAATGCTTGTTAGAGTCATCAGATTTAAAACGGAGATGAAAAGGTAAATCTCAGTATATCATCTGACTTTCCAGCTCATGAAAATGAACTGATACTTTTCATACACTGGTTTCTCTCAGCTATAACCTCTAGCCTTGAAGAGCTCGAATCAGATTTTACTGGGGGAAGCATGTGCCTTTGTAGAGATTTTTCCTTTAGCTGTAGATGGAATTTGAGGGAAAGATTTATTTTCTCTCTATTCATCTCAATTAATTAGACTCACATGTGCAAAGGCCTTCCTCGAAGTTTCTCAAGAATTCAGCATTTCAGACCTTGTTCTCCAGAAGGGCATACTTGCAGCGAGAAAGCAAGGCCTGTGAGGATAAGAAGACGGTGTGCAAACACGCACAGTGCGGGAGCGTGTCAGTGCAGAGGCCGGGGAGGGGCGGGGAGGGAGTGGCACCCCGCAGCTGCGCTGTCTCCCCAGCACGTCCACTTCCTTGGGGCTTCAGGTTTAGAAGATATTTAGTGAGGGGTGTGGTTAAAAGTCACTCAGAATTCTTCCAACTCGAGAGCAGTAGGGCTTTGCGATGCCAGTGTTCCATCCAGGAAGGGGCTCACTTCACTTAGAATGCCCGTCTCCAGGTCCACCCATGTTGCTGCAGGTGGCATCATTTCATTCTTTTTTTGTGGCTGAGTTACACACACACACACACACACACACACACCCCACAACTTCTTTACCCAGTCGTCCATCGATGGGCCTTTAGGTTTTCGCTTCCATGTCTTGGCTGTTGTAAACAGTGCTGCTTTATCAAGTCAGCTTTAAGGTGCATTGAACTTGCTGCCTGCCGATCTGGACACTGGACGGAAAACCTGTGTTTGGAAACATGCTTACCTTCTAAAACGGTGCAGCTGAGGACTCAGCAAAGTCCTCAGTGCACCCGCAGAAGAGGTTTCTGGAGACCTGTGGGCCTCACCCTCCTTGCAAGCATCCCCACAGACCATGTGCCACCAGGAATTCCACCAGCAAGCACTGTTTGGTTTCCCAGAGTCCTTTGCCCAGCCGTTCAGCAGGCTTTGATTTTATTAATGATTTCTATTTTTCTCAAGCAAAAAAAAAAAGTGTCTGTTCTCTGAGTTCAGTGCTCCCTCCCCGGCCCCTCACAGCCCGTCTGTCTTTATCTTTCAGTGTTTGCAGGGGTGCCTATGATTGTTACATGAGGAAGTGGGGGAAACATCCGAGACTCCAGTTTGTTTCCTGGGCGTTCTTCAGAGTGTGCAGGGGCAGCTTCAGCGGCTCGGCAGAGACGGCGCTGAGAGTGCTCCCGCGGGGCGGGGGGGGGGATGCCTACGCACCTGGAAACGATGAGCAGCTTCCCTTTGTTTGCTGCATGTTTGGGTGCAGCCCCTGCCACACCCAGGAGAGGGCACTGTCTCGGAGGGTTGCTGGAATGGATCCAGGCTGCAATGAAGACGCTGTGATTTTTCCTGAGCCCTGAGCTCCTTTTGCAAAAGGGTTTGCTTCCTGCGTGTAAGCGGGCGGAGGGTCACCTGAAGAGCTGCCCTTGTAAAGGGCAGGACCAGAGTGCCTCTTGCTTTTCTCCGGGATGACAGTCACCGGCCAGGAGGCCCAGCCCTGGCAAAGCAGCCTGTCCTGGGCACCAGCTCACCCCATGCCGTTTCCCTGGCAGGAAATGGGGCTTGTTTTCCTCCAGCTGCTTTTCCATCTCTCCCGCCCTTTTGGGACTGGGATGCTGTCCGGGTGCCGGCCCCCTCCCTGCAGGGCTCGGTCACAGAGCTCCTCTAACCGGCTCCTGGGCGGCTGTCTGGAATGAGCTGAGACTGAGGCTTGAAACCTTGACGTGAGAAGCCACTTCGGGAGCGTTTCTGGCTCTCCAGGGACAGGGTTTCCTACCCGAGGAAGAGCAGAGAATCGGCGACCAGGGAGCAGAGCCCAGCCACCCGTCTCCCAGGGCTGCACCTCAAGTGGGGTCCTGCCCCGCCGAGGGCACCCTTGCTTCTGGCTGGACCTTCTCTGGCCTCTGAAGTCTCTGCTTTCGCCGTGGCCACTCGGTCCCGCTGCTGTGACTCATTTGACCTCCCCAGCGTTTGTCTTCGGCCCTCGCCCACCCCACCCCCGTCTCTGTGACGCCCCCCCCCCACCCCACCTCCCTGGTTCTGCCGGATGCAGCGTGACTGAATTAGCGCCTTGAGTGAATCCCCAGGATAAATGAGGTGTCGGAATCTGCTGTTCACAAAAAGCTGGAGAAAAACAAGATGAGGGAGGCTGGCTGGGTTTGTAACATGACTGGAGCCCAAGACTGGACGTCCTACTCATGTCCCTGGCGCACGTCAGTTACTTGCATCACGAACTGGTACTTGGTAAGCGCAGGTTCATTCTTGAGCCCACGATGAATCGATGTAGAAAGTGGATGCCGCAGAATTTAAAAAAACATTTTTTTTTGGATGTGGACAGCATGTTTTATTTTCTAGAAAATTTAATGTCAGGATGTTCTTGAACTGCAGCCTAAACCCTTAACGAAACAGAAATCATCCCCAGTAATTCTGCCTTCGTCCTCAGTAAACACACAAGCAGCCGGCTCACGTGTCCTCTCAGGGCCAGAGGGGAACTTGGGAGAAATGATTAAAGGCATTTTCGACAGTGTACGTGATCAAACGTCGAGGTCAGAAACGCTCTCAGGAAGGGAGACTCACTGTGCACAAGCAGGGCTGCCCTCTCCCGTCCTGGCCCCCAGGCGGCCTGGCCGGCCTCTGAACTAGGGCCCCCGGCCCCCAGCCCCCGCGGTGGGCAGGTCAGCAGCCACCACCGGGTGCGGATCAAGTAGGACAAACAGAAGTCCATTATGATGCCCCCAGGCCGTTAGCTCTCCAGACAACATGCCCTGTATGAAGTCCACCGTCAGCCTCAATCTCTCTTGCCCGCCAGCACGACAGATGACTTTGTGGGCTCAAAACTTTTGTGGACAGGAGGGAAGCCAGCTTCCCGGACGCCGCCCCGGCGCTCCCCTCTAGGGGCCGTGTGCAGGAGGGTCCGCGGTGGGTGCTGTGCGGAGGCTGCAGCCAAACCCAGACTTTTATTTTTCGGTGCCCCTGCTCCTTTGCCGTGGGGCCCACTTCTGATTGTGGCTAAACCACGTTTCACTGCGACCTCGCTCCGCAAAGCCGCGTCTCCCTCCCTAGCTTTGCGTCCCGCTGCACTCTTGAATGTTTCTTATGCCAGTGAAACTAGGCCGCTCGACCCTTGACTCTCAGAGGAGCCCGGGGTCACCCTCCTCCGGCTTTGTGCAGGCTGCGCTTCCCGGGGGAGCCCCCTCCCCCCACCGGTGGAAGTAAGCCTCGGGCTTGAGTTGGGGACCAACTCATCGAGGTTTGTCTGGACCTTCCTAACTCCAACGCCAGTCTCCTGTCCCGGAGATCCTTTCGCCCCAGGCAGTTGTCGCCCTAGTCTTAGTGTAGCTCCGGCCCCTCCCGTTAAATTGCTGCCTTCCTCTCACGTGGGTCTGTGGCGCCCTGGGCTCTTACGGGTCATCCCCCACGTCAGGTCGCGGCCCTCCCTCCCGCCCACGCCGCCGTCACAGAAAAACGCTCTGAGGGACTCCTTCCTCTTGTTAACGTAGCGGGCCTTCCAGGGCCTGCCGTCTGCTTTATCAGGAGCACGTTGTCCTCAAGTTGTTCCAAGCTTCTCTGGGCAGAAAGGAGAAAGGAAGTGAGCGCACCCCATGGTTATCAGCCATACGTGCTATGAGAACATTCTGGGGGGTAAAACCTTAGGAAATCCTGTAGGGGGCAGGGTGTGATTCCTTCTAGTTATGGGTGTCCTGGGAGGCTGTGTGGGGCAGAGGGGATCTGAGCTGAACCACGGAGGATCTGGGTTAGTGAAGTGGGGTTGGGGTCCCAGGCGGAGGGAGCAGCCGGCGCACACAGGGGTCTCCCCACGCTCACGTGTGTGTCCTCTCTGTGGCTAAATCTAGGGCCCCGCAGTTCTCAGGTGTACCTGTCCAAGTACAACGAACACATGACATTTTTGGAAACTGCAGCCACCGCCGCTGAGAATGATCAAAGCCTCATACTTCGCCAGGTCTCCCCGGAAGCTCAGGGAAATGTTATGGAGCTCACGGAATTGAAATCAGAGCCTCGTGTCCAGGTGATTTCTCAGCTCTGCCCCTGGAACTGAAATCAGTCTTGAGCACCTGGCGTGGGAGGGCCAGCGAGCGGAAAGCGGCTCCCACCGGACCTGGTGTCTTCACCTGGGAAGTCTCCCGGAGGTAGAGGGGGGACCAGAGGGCAGAGCCACAAGGAAGGCAGAAACTCGTTTTAAATACCGAGCGATCACAGCACTTCAATTTTCTACGTACAGGTTTTTATTTTTTTCCCAGTGACTCAAGGAGGTTGAACTTGATAGCTTCTCACAGGACAGATCACAAATTTGCAGTCATCCTTTGCATTTGAGAAGTAATTAAACATTTGTAAAATGACAGTTTTCAAATGAAATGTCTGCCCAGCGTCTCCTTCAGGAATAATGATGCTCTTGCTTTGGCGCCGAGTGATGAGACACGGCAGAGCCGAGAGGCCGTCCCCGCCGCGCCCTCTACTTGCAGGCGGCAGCCTTCGCCGGCAGGCACGGAGATGCTGCCGTCCGCGCCCCTCTCCCCAGCGCCGTTCAGGGGCCCGCCCTCCCGGGAGCTAGGGTGCTCCCAACACTCGCTTCCTGCCATGGTTTCACGCCCCTCCCAGCGCTTTGTGGTAAAGGACGGTGTCGGTGGAGCCGGGGACCCGGGAGTTGCACAGCTGAACGGTCCAGCTGGCAGGACTTCCGTCTGTCACCCTGTTTTGGGAAAACTTGAGTTAAAAGTAACTGGCAAGGGAGGTAGACCCGTTATCTGTGTTGTGCAAGTTTGATTCCTTCTTCAGTGCTGTTGGCAGAGTAGCCTGGCTGATCAAAGAAAGCTAACAGCTCCCCCTCGCGCAGATGCCTGCGAGCGTGGTCCTAAGTGCCCCGGGGACAGCCTGCTGTTTAGCTGGCTGCCAGGACAAGTGTGATCATCTGAAGCTGGGGTATCGAGTAACCGATTCTTGCGCACGTGGGTGGATGCTGGAGTCATAGAAAACTGCTTTAGCGTTTTCCTTGTCAAGTTTACTTTTTAAAATGTTAGCTCCACCTAACCTGAGTTCATGAGGAGGACAAAGTATTTTTTGCGATGTTCACAACAGAGATAGAACCATGTCAGTACAAGGAGAAGAATAATTTCTGGTATTAATCTTTTATTTTCGGTTTGCCCTCATTCAGTGAAGTTGACTTGAGCTCCTTCCGTGGACCCTGTGCTGTGCTGGGTGGCAGAGACACACACACAAGGGTCAGACGGTCCCCAGGCACTGAGTCGGGAGGACAGACTCTGTGAACAGACGCCACGATGGTGGAGCGTTGATACAGAAGTGAGGGCGGGCAGAAGAGTGGCTGCCACTGTAAGGCAGCTGAGAGGAGGGATGGGCAGTTTTGCCCAAGACATAAGGCGGGTTCCCCAAAGGCGGTGTGTTCCAGCTGCTCCTTCAAAGGAAGAAGGGAATGAGATGAGGCCGGTATTAATGGAGCGCTAGGCATACGACAGTCTGGACAGAAGCTGGAGGCCGGATGTCTGTGTCCTGGGTCCTGTGCACAGTCTGGTGCGGCTCCGTCACAGCGGGTGAGAGGGCAGCGGGGGGTGCAGTGAGGCTCGACATGCTGACTGGCGCCTGGCAGGAGGAGTTTGTGAAGGTCTGGTGCAAAGAGGACAGTCTCGGGGGTCAGACAGAGTGCACGTCACTGCTCTGAGGCCCACGCCGTGTTGCCAGACCTTTCTGGTTTTGTTTCTGTGAAGAGGACATGAGAACAACGAGAAAACTTACGTTGTTGCATCGCTGCATTAACTTCCTGGCGCAGTAGGCAGCCCCAGAGCCGGCTCTCTCCGGGACCCTCCCCTCAGCGGGCCGTCCGCCTGAAGACTGGCAGCTTATTCCGCGTTCAGCAGGGAGGCAGTGAGGACCCGAATCACAGAAGTTACGGGGTTAGCACTTGGCTTGTAACAAAATCACTCTCACACTAGCGTGAACGAAGGCCTGCATTTGAGTGAGACGGGAGACAGGCAGACAGCTGGAACGCTGCTGCAATATTGCAGAAAAGAAGAAGGGTGTGAAGCCTGGCCTAGTGGTGGTAAGGACGAGAGAGAGAAAGGTCCCAGACATGTTGGAATTCATGACAAAATGGAGACCTCTCACGGAGCAGGAGGAATGGGGTGCTGGGGCAGTTCGGCGGGGACCCCAGGCCTCCCTGGAGTCACCTTGCAGTCTGTGTGGAATGTCCAGACAGCCCTGCACAGCAGGCAGCCTGCCAGGAGGCCCAGGGGTGCGGGCAGCTGACTCCCCAGCGGCTCTGCTCCTACGTTATCATCGCTGAGTGTTTCTGCTGCAAATCGTGTTTGCAAAGAGCAACAGAGCATGTTAGCGTTAACGCTCCTCCGCAGCCAGATGCTGGTCTAGCCCGCCCGGCGTCTCCAGCCAGGCTGGGGCGAGGGCCCTGGGGTCTGCAGGCAGCCCACCGTCCTCCTCTCTATCACCTGGGCTTTGCTGTAAAGCCTCACTTAATTAAAATCAAGAAAACAAGCTGCATGGGCAGGGCTGGAACGGCCTCCTGTGTTAGGAGGGAATAAAAATAGCAACCCACTTGCTGGACTGACCAGGATTATAGGAAGGGGACGTGGCCCTGTGTCTCTGAGCAGGAAGCGGGTCTGGTGACGCAGGGAGCTGGCTCCTGGCTCAAGGGACCTGCAGGTCCACGATGGCATCCACACACCAAATGGGATGTATTTGAACACAGGCTTCCTGCTAGGCACTGTGGCCCACGTTTTACGTAAATTGGTTTATTTAACCCTTCTGATAAGTCTTTATTTAATACCACCAGTGGCATCGATTCACATTAAAAAAGAAAAGTTGGAGCTCGGTGAGATTAGGTCAGCAGCCTACAATCACACAGCTGTGGGATCCCGGACCCAGAGCTGGCACCCAGGTGCTACTCCAGAACCCGCGTCTGCACCGCTGTCCAGGGTGCTCCCGGTTTAGGGAAGCGAGTGGTTACAGCACAGGAGAGTGAGTTTCTATCACCAGTTCCTTCTGGTGAGCGTGAGAGACGGAACTCGGGGATGGAGAGACCGCGGACCTGACCCGACGCAGTCCAGCCCGACCAACGTGCACCGGGCCCCTGTGCCGCTCGCACAGGCCGTGTTTGGCCCTTCCAGGACAAGCTCCTTCAGAAAGGTTCTGACCCCCGTACTTTGTGTCTTCACCACGTGGCCTCCCGGGGTGGATCAGCTCCAGGAGAGCCCCTGGTCACACGTGGGGACCGGCTTTGCCGCCTGGGCACCCCTTCATCCCAGAAAGCGCTCTCCATCCTGGCAACAGTGGAAGAAGACGAGGGCCGAGCTGACTTTTGAGCTACTCCGCTCCTGGTCATGCTGTGGTCTTCAGAGTAACAGAACAACACAGTGCAGTGCTCACAACAACGCTGGTGCTCATTGAGCGTCTACTGGCGAGTCAGGCAGCGAGCCGGGAACTTCAGTCACACAATTAGTGATGGGATTGGAATTAAAACTCATGTTTGCCTGGAAACAAAATTCCATGACAAGTCAGAAAATAACCCTTGTCTTTGAAGTTACTAAAACCTGACGACATCCCCAGGCAGCCGTCGCTGCCCACCTCCTCTCCATGCTGGCTCGGAAGGTTTTAAAAGAAACACTCCAGTTAGAAGGGGGTCACTCATTCCCTTTCAGCCCAGTGCCGAGCCCAGAGAGCCGTCCTCGTTCTCTGTCTCTTCATTCCAGTTCTCAGCACCTCTGTCTTCCTTTCCTTCAGCTCCCGGGTTCGGGCGTGTCTCCTGCTTGGCTGCGGGACGGCATCACAGCCCCGTTGCTGCAGGAATGAGAACAGGAGACGGGCCCGGAGGCGGGTGTGACGAGACCTGTCGGGGGCTTTACTCGTGGAGGGCGGGAGGGCGGGCAGTGGTGAGAGCGGGCTTCCTGGGCTCAGCCCTGCAGGAAAGGGCTCTGGCTCCGGGCCTTGTCCTCCAACTGACAGAGCCCCGTCAGCCAGTCATTAGCCCTTGAGAGGAGATGCTTAGATAAATGAGGGGGACGTGGGCTGCGAAGGAGCGAAAGGAGCAGTGTGGTGGCAGGGAGAAGTCAGGGCCTGTCTGGAGGCCGGGGCCGGCTGCCAGCGTCAGAGCAGGAAGAGTGTCGCCCCCACAGGCAGTTACAGGCCCGCTAATTGCCCATTTCTGTGCATATATCCGGCTTGAGCAAGGGCACCTCTGTCCAGAGAGAAACCCCAAGAGCTGAAGGCGGATGGAGGCAGATCCATAAAAGTAGATGAATAAATAAAGACATTAACTTGTGAAGTCGATGGGACTGAAGCATCCTCCTTACCTTATTTCTTGAAGATACAAGAGGGAATTCCTTCTGTCAATTTGAGCAGCTTCAAAGTGTACTCGAGGGCACTTGGGAGAAGAAAAAGGACCCAAGTGCCAGGCAACATCCCTTGCAGGTGCCCCGGGCAAGTCAGAGTGTGCGGAGAACTGGGGAAGTGTGCTGACGCTCAGATAGCTGCGAACCCAGCTCAGGTCGAAGCAAAGCCAGTCACCGGCCAGCTGCGGCCGTGGGCTCACTCGTGAGCCCACCCGTTCATTCGGCACGTGCTGAGACCTTCCTCCGCCCTGGGTGCTGGTTGTGCCTCGCAGATGCAGAGATGAACAGCCATGGCTTGGCTCTCGGGGAGGGTGTGGTCTAAATGGATGGGATGTGGGAACAGCCCCCTGCGGGGCGTTGGCTGAAGGTGTCCGGGAGCAGTCCCCATGTTCTTTGGGGCTGAAGGTCAGAGCAGCCAAGAACCCAAGGAAGCCCCTGCCTCTTGGGAACCACTCTTAGCACCATGTCACGAGTTGCTGAGCACCTCAGACGTGCTCCTGAGAGCGTCGGCTCTGCCCCACCGGACGCTCCTATGACAGACGTTGTTCAGTGCATATTCCAGGGAGGACGCTTAGCTCAGGGACGCTCGGTACCCTAACAGAGCCGAACGGGAGCAGGACCCTGCGCCCCTCCCCCCCGGCCCCGCCTCTTGTTTGTGGAAAAGCTGGGCCTCCCGGGCCTCACTGAGTCACAGCAGAGCGGTCAGGCAGTGGATGAGGACAAGCCTGCAGGCGCCCGGGCGGTGCAGCGACTCTGACCACCTGCTCATGATTGACTGAGATGATTCCTTCATTTCCTTTTAAAACTTTCACGGCTGAACAGAATATTTAGAAACTTTATTTTTCGGTGTGGGGGGCGATCCTGGGCCCACCAGGTTGCAGGTGCTCTGCTTGAAAGCAGCCTTCTTTTTTGTTACTGAGACTGTTGCCCCCAGGATCACACCCCCGCCCCTCCCTTGACTAGACACCAGTCACTCTTGTCTGAGTCTCAGGAGGCGGCCGCAGAGAAGAAGCCAGAGCTGGGTAGACCCCGCCCCGTCCGGGAAGGCAAGGGTCTGACTCCTGCGGACTTGGCCTCACTGCACGCTCATGTCATGTGCTAGCTGCTGAGTGACACACCCACCGGCACCGTGACAGTTGACGATTGCCATGACAGCCACCGGAAAAGCCCACTCGGGGACTGAAAACTTGACAAGGACTGGTTGGCTCCCTCACGCCTGGAAGGTGGACGTGATGGGGGAAGCCTCCCATTAACGTCCACGTGGCCCGACCCGGGCCGGAGCCGTCCCTGCCGCCCATCTTGGCGGGTGGCTCCCCGCTCGGGCACCTCTTCCTTCCCTCTCCCCTTCTGAGCAGTAGAGCTGGTGTGCACTTCATCCCTCTGCCTCTGCTGTGTGAATGCTTTCACAGCAGGCGGGCGGCGAGAACCCACACTTTGGGGGGCTCCTAATTCAGGGAGCCCCTCATCTGCTAATGGAGTCACACAGCTGGTGGATAACTGAGCCCTGATCCTTTGTAGTGTGATCCTTACATAGTGCCCCCTCACTGCCATTCTAACCTTCCGAGGTCAAGGCCAGATTCATGTTCACTACGACTCATTTCTTGTAACTGTACAGCCACCTAGCTTGGACGGGTTCCTTTAAGTGAATTCCCGGCGCCACAGCCTGGAGCACGTCTCTGCGGCGCCCGGCCCGGGGCTCGCCCTGGTCTCGCGTCCCGTCGGCGCCATGGTGCACCCTCTGCCCCAGATAAGCTGAGCTACTTGTCACGTCCGAAAGCTCCGTTAATTCCCCCACATCCGTATTAATTAAAAAGGCTGTTGTTACTGATTAAATGTAGGAGGCACCGAAGAGGAAGGTGATAAAGGTGATTCTGCGTTTTCTAAAGCTGAGTGATTTGGAATGTAGGTGTCACCAAATAAAACAGGGAAGTCCTCAGGAGGGGCGGTTTCGGGGAAAGGATAAATCTTGTTTGAATGTCCTGTTTGAGTTGACGGAAGAGCGCTCAGGAGAGCAGACTGGCCTCCAGCGAGGAAATGGGCTCAAAGTTCAGACGGGCAGGTGGTGCAGGGTGTGGAGATTTGGCATCTTCCACGAGGAAGTGAGAGGGGTGGGCGTGGGATGAAGACAGTGACCCGGAGAAGCGAGTGGACTGAGAAGAACGGGGAACCCAGACTAGTCTCGGGGAACCCTCAAGAGCCTTGATTAGGGCGGGCGGCCAGGAGCAGGGGAGTGACAGGGGAAATCAAAGCAGAAGCACAGACTCCTCCCAGCGTTTCTGGAAATCAGAAAAAGAAGCAAGAGAATAATTAGCCTCCAAACCAAGGCTCCCCCGTGCACCTGCTTACTCTCGGGGACTCCCCTGACTCTAGAGGGTAGAGACACGGACAAACACTGTGCGTGAATCTGAGCTCACCTTCATATTGTAGACCTCACTTGCTAAATGAGTATTTGGAAACACTGGCTAACAAAAATGGGCACCGACCAGTGTTCCAGACACTGGGGGGCATCGGGGTGACAAGATAGAGTCTCCGCCCTGATGAAGTCGGCTTCCAAGCTGACTGCATCACCGGCAAGTTCAGTGATGGAGCGAGCACAGAGCGCCATGGGTGTTGGGGGAGCTCTGTCACGGAAGGATCTGGAGCTGGATCTTTAAAGATAAGGAAAGTCCGCTAAGTCTGACATGGAAGATGTGACTGAGTTAATTAGGGAGGCAAGGCGCAGTAATTAAAGAGACACTGAAGGAAGCACACTTTTGCACAGCAAAGAAGCCATCAACAAAGCAGAAAGTCAGCCTACAGAATGGGAGAAAATATTTGCAAACAATGCCACTGATTAGGGGTTAATTTCCAAAATACACAAACAGTTTATACAACTCAATATTAAAAAAACCAACAACGCAATCAGAAAATGGGCAGAAGACCTAATTAGACATTTCTTCAAAGAAGATATACAGATGGCCAATAGGTATGTGAAAAAATGCTCTATATCGCTAATTATCAGAGAAATGTAAATCAAAACGACAATGAGGTGTCACCTCACGCCAGTCAGAATGGCCATCATTCAAAAGTCCAGAAATGATAAACGCTGGAGAGGGTGTGGAGAAATGGGAACCCTCCTATACTGTTGGTGGGAATGTAGTGTGGTTGCAGCCATTGTGGAAAACAGTATGGAGATTCTTTAAAAAAAAAAAAAAAACCTGAAAATAGACTTACCATATGATCCAGCAATCCCACTCCTGGGCATGTATCCAGAGGGAATTCTTACTCAAAAAGACACATGCACCCCAATGTTCATAGCAGCACTGTTTACAATAGCCAAGCCATGGAAGCAACCTAAGTGTCCATTGACAGATGACTGGATAAAGAAGCTGTGGTATATTTATACAATGGAATACTACTCAGCCATGAAAAGAATGAACTAATGCCATTTGCAGCAACATGGATGGAGCTGGAGGTTATTATACTAAGTCAGTCAGACAGAGAAAGACAAATTCTATACATCACTTATATGTGGGATCTAAAATATAACACAAATGAAGCTATACACAAAATAGAAGCAGACTCAAGGAGATACAGGCTACAAATTTATGGTTACCAAAGGGGAAAGGCAGGGAAGATGGGATAAATTAGGTGTATGGGGTTGACAGATACAAACTACTATACATAAAATAGATAAGGAACAAGGACTTACGGCATAGTACAGGGAACTACATCCAATATACCGTAAGGGAAACAATCTGAAGCTATGTGTATATATTCTGAACCGCTGTGCTGTACACCTGAAACTAGCGCAGCACTGTAAACCGACTGTACTTCAATAAAAATAGTAACACATGTGCGAGGCCCTTCAGACAGCTCAGTGTGCTGGAAACCTGTGCTCCAGACACGCGTGAGACTAGGGACCAGAGCAGAGGCCGGGAGTGTAGCACCACAAGGAGTTTTGATTTTCTCGTTCAGATGATAGAGAAACCACAGGAAGATTTTAAGTTGGACAATTACATAGTTATGATTAGGGTTTAGAAAGATGTTGCTGGCAGATAGAGGGTGACTTCGGGACTGTGGACACAGGGGGACCCTTCAGGAAGCTGTGGTAGTTGTCCGGGCAGGGGATGGTCAGGCTTTGAATCCGGGTGGTGATGGCAGAGGTAAAGAAGGTGTAGATCTCAGAACTCTCGTGGAGATGATACTGCTTGAACTGGTGATGGACTGGACGTGGAGGACAGAGCCAAGGGCCATGGGGGACACATGCCAGCCTACGGGGTGACCAAGGGGACGGCGGCCCCAGGGACGGGTGCAGGCACGGGAGACGGAACTGGCTCGGAGAGCAAGGTACTGAGGTCAGCTTGGATGTGACAGTCCCTGCGACGCATCAGCAGGAGACCCCGGCAGACATGTGAACACAAGGGTGTAAATCCTGACAAGGTCTAGGCTGGACATTAGATTTAGGAGGGAAAGCGATGATCCCAGAGCAACGCCAACATTCCTGGGGCACCCAGAGGAAAAGCAGACTATGATGGAAACGGGAGAAGCTGTTGGGAAAAGGCTAAACTTTCTGCAAAATTCATAGACATGAGGAGAGCACAGATTCCTCAGAAGGAGGGATCATGTTCCCGAGAGAGCAGAGGGGTTCATTAAAAAGAGAGCTGAATTCAGACGTCAAAGTAGCCGGTGGGCCTCCACGGAGCAGCCTCCACGGAGCTGCGGGGGAGGGAGAGCGAGCGTGTGCGGGCCTCGGAGCGCTGCCTGGGCGCCGTGAGGTGCCTGCCACCCCTTCCACTGCGTATCTGGGCTCCGAGGGCACTAGGTTTTTCTGTATCTCGCCACGGACTGCGTTTAATTTAGGAGGGAAAAAAGTACCCTTCCCTCACAGGTGCGGATGAATCCACGGACAGCGCAGAAGCGTCCACAGACAAGACCAGCTTCCGTGACGCTATAACAGAGCGGGAAGACCCCTTCAGAATGAGACACCGGGACCCCGCGGGAAGGAGTGAGAAGGCGCTGCCAGCTTTTGTTTTGCAACTGCTGATCATGATTATTCGTATGCGTGAGGGAAGCAAACTCCTGCTTCCTGGGACTTAATAACCAACATATTTTTTTGTAGTAGTGAAACCTGCCCTGGCGTAACACTTGCTGCGTATAGTAACCTCCGAGTCCAAGCTGTTGCTGGAATTCTGGGGGGGGGGGGGATGAGGCGTCTCCGTCATGGACAGTGTGGTATGAAAATCTACAGGTTCGGGGAAGGTTTCTCCTTTTATTTCTTTGAAAATAACACACCTTGTAGGTGAGAATATATGATCAAGATGGTAATTGCTTTTTTGCTGGAGCTACATTTTCATCCTCCTCCCCCTCTCCTCCAATATTAATTATCAGGACTAAAAATAGCCCGCTGTGGGATCTGAGTGTCCTCCGGCAGGCTCCCGCGGAAGCCTGGCATCTGTGCAGGAGGCTCCGCTGAGACGCGCGGCTCTGGGAAGCTGTCTGCGCTCCGCGCGCTCAGCAAACACCGCGCGGTGGATGCCGAAGTGTCCGGCTCTCACAGCGGCTGCGCGCGGCCTGGGAGAGCGCGTCCTTCTCAGCAGGCGTGCCTCACGGTGCCTGGAGGGACTGGAGGATGGATGGGATATTTATGATTAAGGGCATTAATGAAGACGGGGGAATACCGGTACAGTAACACAGCGCAATGACGCCGCTGTTTGCCAGCAAAATGCCGTGACGCTTCGTAGTTTCTCATTGTGCGGGTACCTGTAAGCAGGCCTACCCCTCCCACCTCATCTGGAGGAAAATACTACAGGGAAACTTGTAAAACAGAAGTCTTAGCTCACAGAGAAAAAAATGTGACAATGAATACACGTATGTTCATGTATAACTGAAAAATTGTGCTCTACACTGGGATTTGACACAACATTATAAAATGATTATAAATCAGTAAAAAATGTTATATAGTTAAAAAAAAAAAAACAGAAAAGTCGGAGAGTTGTTTGCACACACGGCCGGTTACGGTGCAGTTAGATGGGCACTACCAAGGGCCCCGCGGGCCAACACATCCCCGCTGGACTTAGAGACGCGGCTTCGCCGTAAGCGTCCTCCTGCAGAACAGCCACCGCTCGAGTTCTTTTCCACTGTGTGACGTTTAATCGCATCAGATATTCTTCAGCTGTCTTTTTGGAACGAATGGTAGTTTTGATGGGGTGCAAAGTGACCTGACGGAGGGAGGGGTGTCTTTGTGGCATAAATATAATAATACAATGGTTGTATTTCCTAATCAAGGTGTGTCTTGACAAAGGAGTGTATTCCTGGAAAAGTAACGTTGATTACTTTCAAACTGGCTGTTACTGAAAAATCTAAGTATGAGGTCATGTGACGACGGGGAGCATCTTGTGAAGGAGTCTTGGGCGGAGTTCCAAAGCGGGGAGCTGCCTGCTGGAGGGTGGGCAGTGCAGCGTGCCGGGAGGGAGGGTCAGGCCGGGGGGGCCACTGCACCGCCCGTGGGAGGGCAACATCCTGAGCAGAAGGGCCGATTCCACCCCTGGGCGCACGGGGAGGGGGGGTGGCTTGCGGCTGCCGGAGCTGGCCATCTCACCGTCGGCCCTTTTGAGTCGCTTCCTGCGTATTATTTAACTCCCTTACGTTCTTTCAATCATGCACTATCTACTGGCAACTGAGAGGCATTTCGTTAACATTAACTGACTCGGCAGACTTCTGAGTCACTGGAAGTCACAGAGTATGCGGTGCAGTTCAGTGTTGCAGCGTTTACCTGTGGAAGAAGACAACCACCCAGGTGTTCATGTCCTCATAATTTCTTATTTAACAGAACAGGAATTAAAGGTGCATTTTAGTCCCAAATCCTGCTGTGGCCGCGATACATCGGGGCTGCTGGCTCTTCTTTTTCGATGTTGTGCGTAGGAGCTGAAAATGCACTTTACCTTGAACCTAAGGCGAGCATCGTTTAGAAGACAAGTTTGTTACAGTAAACAGTGTCTCACAGTCCATCTGCAACCACATGGCCTCCAGGCACTTCTCGTCCTGAGCAGTAAGAGAGGAAACCTGCACAGAGGGGCTGGGAGCCCCGCCCGGGCCCTCAGCCCTCCCACCTTCATGCAGGTGCGACGTCTCTTCCCTGGACGTTCTTTGGGACTGTGGGTGTCTCCAGCTGGAAGCAGACAGACTCCCACCCCAGCAGTGCCTTCTCGCGTCTCTGGGCCGGGTGGGCAGATACCTTCACTGCTTAGAACAGACACTCAGCAGGCTTTTGGTCCCGGTCCTCTAGGTTTTCCGAACCGTGTTGTGGGAACAGCAGGGTTTGGTTGGGGTGGCTCAGAGGCTGCTGTGGTAGGGTGTGGAGCAGAGCAGCTTGGGGAGAGGCCCCAAAGCTGAGTGGGGGGGCTCCAGACCTACACACGCCCCTTCCCAGAACTGAACTTTGACTAGAGGAAGTCTTTTATTTACAGTGATCTGTATTTGGGAGAGATCCATAAAATTCCATTTGAAGATAAAAAGTGATGACACTTGTCCTTTGGTATCGGTGGAGGATTGGTTCCAGGACCCCTGCGGGCACCAAAATCCAGGATGCTCAAGACCCTCCCATGAAACGGCCGAGTCGGCCCTGGGAACCCCTCGGTGGCACCTTGAGCCAGGGCTGCAGAGGGCTGGCTGTGTTCAGTCACATAAATTTGAAAACCACTGATTGAGATTATCCGTAACCACCTCTGAGAACAGCGTAACTGTGCACGTCAAGAGGAACGTTCGAGTGCATCGTGGCTCCGAGTTACCAGGGATGCGGCACGGCAGTTAGGAGGGATCAAAGAGGTCAGTCTGCTCTTACGTAGGGAGATGTAGTGATACTGTTAAGCTTTGAAAGACAAGTTGCAAAAGCAGACTTAGAGTATGGCCTCATTCACGTAAAAGTGCGTATGGACAAGACTGTAGATTGGACCCCTTGCCTACAGCCGGGCGCGGGGTGCTTCCTGTCAAGTCGACATTTCCGGAGCAGAATAAGCGAGACCTACGGAAGCCTGTCTGGAAAAATGAACTGGGAACCCGTCACATCGGGGTTTTTCTGGGCTCAGGTTTTTTATCTGCCAACTAGCAATTAACTTGATCACCAAACAAGCAAAGCCCCCTCCTTAAAGCCTGGTGCAAGGACAGAGAACCACCTCCCAGTGCAAGTCAGGTTACACTGAAGCCCTTTTAAAAGATTGCCTGTAGTACAGAAAGAAACACAAACTAGAAAATGCTCATGAACATTGACCAAATGATGGGAGAAGGAATATTAAGGGGCTCAGATTTCCATTTACAAAGGATGATCGATCCTTGTATTAAATTCAGAAGCAGACCACTCTCACTTCGCTTCTCTCCTGGCCTCTCTGAGAAACAAATTACAGGGCAAACGTATTTTTTCTGGCACACCAGACATGATGTACCAACTTATTCCTGATTAATATTGCAGTGTGTTGATGAAATTTCCTAAGCACTGCTTAGAGCTGAAGTGAGAGGGTTTTTTTCCCTTAAATAAAATGTGTTGATACTTGTTTTCATGGTAACATCACTGCATATCCAATTGCACGTGCATGGACATGGTGTGCTGCGAAGTGCTTTAATAGTCAGAAGTACTGAGCTAACACGTGTCTCCCCTGCCTCAGGTTTCCTTTTTTAAATTTTGACTCCTACGTATTTGTTGAGAGCCTACCATGTTCCAGGTAGGATGCAAGGGCTAGAGAATGCAGGGACAATTTGATTTTAAAACCTGTTCCCCAGATCCAGAACGTGGCTGTCTAGTAGGTGACGCAGACACGCACACTACAAATTGCAGTAAAACGTGGTTCTAGCAGAGGTGGGCGCACAGGGGCGGGGGAAGAGGGTGCCGGGCTGAGCCTCCCACATGGGCAGAGACCGGCTGGGGTTGTTTTTGTTCAGCCTTGTATCTCCAAGCCCCTAGCACGTGCCTGATACCTGGTTTATGTTTAATAACTATTTGTTGGATGAGAGGACGAGAGAAACCGTGGCTGCAGTGAGACTGGTTGGAGCCGGCTTCACAGGAAGGCACGGTCTTTACACTTGGTCTTGAAAGGAGATAAGAAAGGAATAAAGTGATAGAGAAACCAGAGGGTATCCAGGCAGGGACTTGGGGACACTTGAAAAAGCTTGTGCCAAATGTATGGAATAAAAGAAAACGGTGAGACATTGAAATGCATTCTGTAGCCTGTGAAGTGACACGCACACCTACCTACGTATAAAGCGTATCCGTGTTGTATCTGTGTTACCTCTGTAGGTTTTGTCCCAGTGCGTCGTCACCGATATGTACAACCTCAGAATTCGGCGGCGGTGACGCCATCCCTTCTGCGGGTCAGGCTTCACCTCCTCGCCGTGCTCTGTGCAAGCCTCATGCTCTGCAGCCCTCGCTGCGAATCACTTGTGCAATAGTCAGCGGACACGTTGTAACTGGCTGTGTTTCCATTAAAAAAAAAAAAAAGGCGCTGCCAATACTCACCACGAACCCTTTCAGGAGCTCGAAGTCCCGACTGGAATGAGAGCTTCCCTTTTCTTTGTCTTGGTTCTGATCAAGTTTGGGGCTATTTTGAAGCCTGTTAGCAGGAAGGACTCAAGAATAAGAGGCCAGTACGAGCCCCCGAGTCATCACAGGGCAAACAGGTGTGTACAAGCCAGAGGACCCCAGAGATAGCTTAGGTACAGGCTCTGGTAGGCGCCTCGACGCTCGCCTCTTTTATGTCGGCTTTATTCAGGCTCAACAAAGGGAAAGTGTGCCTGTGTTATTAGATGTCTCTGCATATGACATGTTGTGAAAAGACATAGTATCGGTGAGTCCACATCAAGCTGCTATAGAGCCAGGGTGGCTGAGAAACGTCGCTGGCAGGAGAGAAGGAATAGCAGGTTAGACTTCACAGACTAAACGGCATGGTGGCTCTTTTTCTGTCTCTGATTTGATGTATCATCAAACATTTGACTAGACATCCCGTGCGTGCTATGTTTAACGAAAAGGATGATGCTTCAGTAAATGCGGTAGGTGCGAGGTGCGGGGCACAGAGACGCTCTGTCAGGGAGAGGCAGCAGGGCAGCGTGGAGGGGTGGGATGCAGCCCCCCAACTTTCCGGCCACTCTCGGGGGGAGGTGGGGGACAGCCGTGGGAGCGAACCCGCCAGCCGTCACTCTGCTGCCAGGGAGGAGGGACTGCAGCCGCCGGACCTCGCCTGAGCGTCTGGCCCACTGATGGCTCAGCTCTGTCAACGGGAAGTCGAGTCCCATGGACTCACTTTGTTACACGTTTAAACCAAATGCTGTTTCACATGCTTTGGGAAAGATACGGTGCTTCGGGCTTGAGAGTAAAGGAGATAGTCCCCCAAGACAAGGTGACATGTCTGCTCATCACAGACACAAGAAACTGCCCTCGCCTCCTGGGGGTGGTGCCCACAGCTCGGCTCACACAGCTCCCTGGGGGCCAGACACCACCCGCAGCCCCTCGCCCCGAGAGGCGGTTGCTCTGGCCCTCGGGGACCGCAGGGGGCAGTGGGTGTGGAAAGTCCCTCTGCTTCTGCGTCATCTCCTCTTTCCAGGTGGCTTTCCTACCGGCCCTGACACAAAAGGCAGGGGACGTTTTGCTGTCCTAGAACAGCTCTTGTCTAAGAGCACACCTGTAGTGCAGACGCAAGCGGGTGGTTTTTGTGAAGAAGAAACAGAAGGAAGAGGGAGACACAAAGGAAAATATAGACAGAGGCAGACGTATGTTTCTGGTCTCTTAGGCGTTTTATGCAATACTTTGTCCAAATGTAGCCATAGTAATAATAATAATGCCCCGGATTTGTCGATCACTTAACTGGTTCTTAGGCCCTGTGACAAGCACCTTAGAAGCATTTTCTCACGTGATCTGTACAAGCCATGGACGCACATTTTTGTGCTGAGGTTACGCGGGTGAGAATCCAGTCTTAGAGGCTGAATCACTGGCTTGGCGTCACGCGGCCGAGGGGTTGAGTCAGGGTCCGATCCAGATTTAGCTGATTCCCAAGCCACCTCTCTTCACTCTGACAGTGTAGCATCTACTCCCTGAAGCTACAGCCAAACCCAGCAGAGGGGCAGCACCTGTTAGGAAAAGCTGTATTTGATCCACAGCCAAGTCAGGTGACACAGGGCCATGCAGGGCTCTGGGCCGACCCGCCCTTGTCACCTGTCACCCCCCGGGGGAAGCGGCGTGAGGGCGGGGGAGACAGAGCCCCGGAGCGCCGGCCAGCCCCAGACCCTGAGCCTGACTCCCCTGTGCTGTCCTGCTGGGGCTCGGAGCCGTAACAGCCTAGGGGCTAGTGTGCGTTTCCTCCAAGACCTTTACATGTCGGGGAGGGAAATTTCCGCTGTATCTGTAGGCGCAGGTCCTAATTCTGCGGGGCTCGTGCCGCGAGCTCATACCCCGACTCCCCCAGCCCTTTACCTCTCTCGTGCAGCAGTTGCTTGTCTGTGCTCAGCTCCCAGAGCTGAAATAGGTTTTAGAATCTTCAGAGTTTTCATTAATGGAAACCTGCAATTCAGCAAAAAGAAGGAAAAAAAAAAAAGAAGTGAAGGTTTGTGGTGCAGACAGGTGTTAGGGAGAACCATCTGCTTGTTAATAACCTGCCCACAGATTCTCAGCCGCGGGATGGGGGCACATTCATTACATGACGCTCGGCCCCATTCCATTTCACTATCATTTTTGTAGAAATATTATTCCTTGCTCAACGTGCCCTATTTTTTAATTTACTTCTTAACATCCTCCTCTCCCTGGATCGTGTTCTCAGAACACTTTTCTCCTGCTCCCCCGTCTCCTCTTCCCATCTCCTGATGCAATTCCTCCTTCCCGGCCCTCCTGCAAACCTCAGCTGAGGCCACCCACGGACGCCGTCACCAAGAACGGCCCCTCAGGCTGCTGAGACACAAAACTCGGATTATACGTTGAACATGGAGTTTTCCAACGGAGGTCAAATTGATCCCAACCATTTCAAGGAAAGGATTTTTTTTTTCAGTTTTCATTTAATTTTGTTTTATGCTGACATGCCTTGAAATAGATAGAGTAGCAGCGATACACTGGGGGTTGGGAAACCCGAGCTAAGAAACATCGCGTGAGGCTGGTTCTGCGTCCACCTCGCCGTGCGGGCCTGGGTTTGATCCATACGATGTGTGCTCTGGACTAGGTCGGTGGGTTTGTTAATGAAACCATTGAACAGATACTTACGCTCTGCCTTCCCAAAGCCGCACTCCGTGCCAGGGGGCAGGTGATGACAGTCAAAGGTATGGGTCCTGTTCTCAGGGTCTCGCTCCCCAGGCGAAGCAGCAGACAGTGCAGAAGTGATGTGTCCACCGTTGTGACTGAAACCCGCACGAAGGACACAGAGAAGAACGGGTCTAAGCTTCTTCAGGCTGTTCCTCCTGTGCTGGGATTTGCTGTGACGGCATCTGCGCAGCAGCAGGACGGCAGAGCCAGACCTTGCCATCTTGGCCGACATGGTGACAGTGGAGCCAGGACAGGTCTTCTTCGGACCCTCAGCGTTTGGTCAGACAGAACACCCTTTTGGAGGACATGCTGATGTGCCTCTGAAATGAAGGCTGGTTCACGAAATCAGAAATGGCGCTGTTCCCTCCAGACCTGACCGTCCTGGACGTTCACCCCTTTCGTGGACTTGGTGAGGTAGCTCGGTGTTTAACCGTGACCAGCAGACCCTCTGGGCTGAGCCAGCCCGCCCCTCTGGGGGCCGACCCTTTTTCTCCCTGGTCCTGGCCATGCAATGTCTGTTCTGCATCTTACTTCATTAGACTTTTTGAACAAACATGATAACTCATGATTTGACAAAGATTTTTCCTCAATTGGAAATTTAGAGATACGAAAATCCTTATACAGGTGTTCTGGTAAATTCATATAAATGGTAACTTTTAAATTATAAAGGCATATGTCTCAACATATATTTTTTTTAAATATACGAATATCACCCCCCAGCCGTCTCAGCTCCCTGCGTTTCCCTGGCTGGTTTCTCTTGCGCGTGTGTTGGAAGCAGCTCAGTGATCACCGGTGTCGTGGGACGGTTACCGTATCCTCCTGTCTGTGCCGAGAGGGACGGTATTCTACAATGTTTCCGACAGATCAGCAGGTGAAAACTGTTACCTCGATATTCTCTGAGTTCCATTTATTTGTGTAGTTGTGCCCCTGCCTCTCTTAACTTGCCTTGTTGCGCCGAGGGTGAGGAATCTCCAGCTCTAAGTCTGCGTTTACTCCTGCTGCCGTCGGGACACGCAGCAGCGTCGCGGGCTAAGTGTAGGTGGAGACAGTGTAGAGTCACCGTTAGGAAACAAGGCGGAGGTTCCCATACTTAGTCCCCTTCTTCCTGTTTCTGGGGCGTCAGTAAAGGCGGCTAACGTCTGTCCGCTTGCAGAGGTGGGGTGACACGCGGCGCTCTCCGTTACCAGTACGAGGAAACTGGATGGGAATGTGTTTACACAGTTGGCACGTTGTTTAGCGCTGGCAAATCCTCTTAAAATGTTAACGATTCTGATCATCATATATTTTTCTTTAATCTAATAAAGCTGTTTTTCTCTTAGAATTGATTTTTCGTGGCTCCGGGACAAGCAACATTAATGAGTCAATTCGACATTTTCATCAGTAAACAATGAATTGTTCTTGGTTCAACTTATCCCTAGAATTCATCTTGAGTCTCCCCCACAAGCCCCGAACCCTGAGACCCAGTCAGTTGTTGGTCCCTCTGGCTGTGCCTCGAAGCGTCCTCTCAAACCCCACCTCTGCTCTCCCACAGCTGCTCTTGCCATGGTCCCCCCCCCCGCCCCACCCTGTCTCCTCGCCGGCCTTCCCTTCTCTGCGGCGCCCCCTGCCCCACCCCTACGTCAGTCCATCCCTAAGACTGCAAGTTGGTGTCCTCTTTAAATACGAACTGGGCTGCATCGCTTTGCAGAAGAGAGATTTGAATGTGGCCTCACTCGTTGCATTTGAAATGAAATGCGAAGTCAAGTGGCTGTGGAGGTCTGCAAGGTAGCAGTGATGCGTGCTCGCCTCCTCCCACTTCATCCTCTGCGGCCGCGTCCCCGCCGCGTCCCCGCCGCACCGCGCCCTCGCTGGCCTCAGGCCCGCCGCGCCCTTTCCGTCTGCGGGAACCCCGACCTCGGGCTTCCGTCCGCCTGGAACGCACGCCTCCCAGGCCCCCACACGGGCGCTTGCCCAACGCCGTTCTTCCCGAGGCCTCCCGGCTCCCACGAGCCCTCAGACACCGCGCTCCTTCGCCTGTGCTTCCTCACTTGGCACTGTTATCCAAGATGGCTGCCATTTCTGTGCTGTTCCGCGTGTGTCCCCTGTCGCCCGTCCTCCGGAATCCCATGAACAGGTTGCCTCCCTGAAGGGAAACCTGCTCTTTACTTACCACTGCGTGCTCGGCACCCACAGAGCCATCGGTAACCATTAGCTCAATGCGTGAGCAAAGGCGGGCGAGCCCGCTGCATGGGACACACAGCGCGCCTGCGTCCTGGCCAGCTGTCCGTGTGTGGTTCCGGTCAGCTGCCCTCGGTCTCTCTACCTCCTGGGCCACTTCTTTGTTTTGAGAACCAGGAAGTAAATGCAGGAGGCGCTGGTGCGACGGAGGAGCGTTGGCCTAAGAATCCAGGCTGCGTCCAGGAGGCCAGCTCAGGGCCCGTGAGGGCGGCCGCGGGGTGGGGACAGGGAGGTGCGGCCAGCTTGGCCGGCTCTCGTGAGAGGACACTCACTCGGCTGAGGACTCGCTCACCCTCCGAGGGAAGCCTCAGTTTACCCACATCAGTGACTCAGGGCCTGATGGTAACGAGCCTTTCAGCAGGTCAGGGCCCCTGGCCTCTGCTCATGCCCGTCACGTTACGGGAAGTTTGGGTCCCCGAGCTCTCTGTCTTCTCTCCCGACGCGCACCAGGCCCCCGGGTCACCCTGGGCTGAGTTACTTCCCCGCGGCCCCCGCCCTGCCCCCCTGCAGCGACGTGCGGGCCCAGGTGGCAGTCATCCCTCCGGACCCTGCCACACGCAGCGGGCGTCTGCACAAAAGGAACACCGGCTGTGGAAAGCAGCTCAGGGCTCCTGCCACGTCGGGACAACGTCCCTTCCTCGCACAGAGCGTGGTGAGGGGTCCGCCCCTACTGTGGCCGACGGGCTGGTACTGCCCCTCGTGCGGCTCTCGGGTTGGAAACAACGCTGTCTATAGAAGTGCGCTTTCGGTGTTTCTGCACTCTCGTTTTCACTGTTAAGGGCACTTGCCTAGAAACAGAGTCTGTTCTCTTTCAAGCATTTCACTTGATTGCTGCTGCCTCGGAGTCCCGCACGTCCGTCCCGCACTGCGTGGTGTCAGTCTGTTTGCCCATCTATCTTCCTTCCTCTCGCGACACTCACACAAAACAGAAATGTCCCCGTGGAATGTGTCTGGGCTAATGCTTCTCGGAAATGCAGGAACGATACTTCCTTATATTTTTCTGATAATACAGAAAACATACCTCGCAGTTCGGGAACATCTCTCATATTTAAAGCAGTGACTCCTCTGATACCCAGAGAGACGCGGCGGTGACTGTCCCCGCCTTAGAGATGAGGGGGCTGAGGCCTGAGATCGTCAGACCACGAGGCCAGGCGTCGGGCCTCTTGGAACCTGGAGAAGCAGGCGTTGGACGTTGCTGAGGGAAAGCGACAGAAAGGTCAAACACAGGAGACGCGAAGAGCTGGTCCTCTTTTGCTCTGCAGGTAATGAGGCAGATCTTTCAGGGCTTAATTTCAGAACCGTTCGGTGCGTGAAATACATTTCTCAAAAGGGAGAGGGAGAGAGACAGCGATTCCATGTCGGCTCCCACGCTCCGGGACTGAGGGCGCCTGCCTGGCGGGGGGCCCCTGTTCTCCGAGCGCCTCTCCCCACCGCCGCTCCTCTGCTTCCCAAACGCACCCCTTTGAGTTCCTGTAGAAATGATTACGGCATCTTGGACGGGAGATTATGTGACCTGCAATCAGGGATAACTGGCCGGCAGAGATGGATTACCTGGAACCGCAGTGTGGCTTTGTGTACATCTGAATAGGAGGGAAGGGGGGCAGCGGGGGGGGGGGGGCAGGCAAGCTGTGATCTAAGGACACTGGTTTTAAATAGGTTGTTTTTTACAGATTTCTGGGAGATATTGGTTCTTCCAGAGAATTATGGAAAGCACCGAGATAATTTCCTTAGCCTTATAAACTTAAAAAATACATAGTTTTAAAAAACATGTTCAGCATTCGGCAAGCTGTCAGATGCATTACCAAGGAAACCAGAGGCTCCAGGAGGCCCCCAGGGAAAGGGTCCCCCACAAGCAGAGCACACAAAGGCACATGTGCTCCTGGACGGTGGCCACCCTGTGGCCCTGGTCACCACTCCACTGCTCCGTCGTGGGTGCCAGGACCCAGTGTGCAGAGAGAGCAGCGTCTGTCCGGCCAGTTCACTCAGAGTCACCCCAAGAGCTGGGCTTTGGAGGCAGGGAAACCTGGGCTCCACCGGCTACTGGAAGCCGGTCCCTTTCCCTCATCTATAGGGTCAGAGTGTCACCAACCTCAGGTTCTTGTGAGGCTTCAATGAGACAAGGCAGGTAAACTTTGAGCACATTGCCTGGTGAGCCACGGACACTGAAAAATTCTGACTGCACGGGTTCCTGCCAGGGTTCGGACCAAATGAAAACAATAGAAGGTGCAGCTGTCTGCTCCCAGAGCTCACGCCTCTCCCTCAGGCCCTGCGCACCCCCGTTCCGCGGACAGCATCTCCAGAGAGGCACTGTTTCATCTATCCATCTATTCAATCATTTATTCCTGTGCACATCATCCTGAGAAACATTTGACATGACTTTCAGAAAGATGTCAGATACATTAGATTTTTTTTTAAAGATGAAGAGATCTGGGTCAAGAAAAAGTGAAATTTGAATAGTAATAACATTCATAGTTCACACATTGAAATACATTTATAAAGCCTTTCACAGCCAGTCAGCTGAGACACAGTTCAGCTGTGAGCATCCTGACTGCCAAAGTGAAGAGGGCAAGCAGATGGTTAGACAGTTTCCATTGTCCGTAAACAGGGACACCCCCGTCGTTCAGGACAGGGGCAGCGAGCCAAGCCCAGCAGCCAAGTGCAGCTGCCGCTCGTGAGCCCAGAGGCCTTTGCAAAGTGCTGTTTTCAAAAATGGGAAGTAGAATGTGTGCCAGAGACGGCTGTGGCTCTCAAAGACTACAGTGTTTACTCTCCTCCGGTTCTCGAAGGAAAAACGGCTCATCCCTGGTTCAGAAGAAGCGCAGCTTTTCCTGTGAAAACGCCTATGAAGAAGGGCTTCCAAAGA
The DNA here is from genome assembly GCF_009834535.1 of Camelus ferus. Classification (NCBI taxonomy): domain Eukaryota; kingdom Metazoa; phylum Chordata; class Mammalia; order Artiodactyla; family Camelidae; genus Camelus; species Camelus ferus. Next base: position 1,662,710 of record NC_045728.1, read on the forward strand.
AAGGGTTTTCACCTAGACCTCATCTTGCCACTTCTGCTGTCTGTGCCCCAGACTCCCACTTCCCCCGACCTCTCTGCCAGGATCACACAGAGACGCTTTTCCCGAGGACGCTCCACCAGCCCGGACGCCACGCCCCGCTCCTGCCCGCCCGGCCGCCAGTCGTCCTGCAGACCTCCGCTCCACGGTCCTGCCCTCAGAGAACCCCCGGATTCTCGTGTCTCTGCCCTCCATGGCACCCTGCTCTTTTCCATCGAAGCAGCGATGGGAATCTGGAAGGCTGCACTCATTCACTGCCTTAGTTCTTCCTGAGAGTGGGAACCATGACTGACTATCCCACGGCCAGCCCCATATTTGTCACAAAGTAAACTGTAAACACGTGTGTGTTGAATGCAGAAACGGCAGGTTCAACGGACCATTTTGGTAGCATCTCAACGCAGGCTGGAGGCAGACACAAGTGTGTTTTTCAATTGCAGCCAGTTACAGTTACTGGTGCACAGTGCAACGTGTCCGTCACGCGTGTAGGTACATACATTTGTCTTCGTACTGTTTTTCATTATAGGTTACGACAACATATTAAATGCAGTTCCCCGCGCTCTACAGAGAAACCTTGTTTATCTACATACCAGCTAATATTTGCAAATCTCGAAATCCCAGTTTATCCCTTCCAATCCCCTTCCCCCCGTAACCATAATTTGTTTACTGTGCCTGTGCTCTGTCTCTTCTAGGACCAAACGTCATTCCTGAAGTTGCTTTGTGTCTCGGAGATGGCCTGGCCTTTTCCAAAACCCTAAGTGTCTTTGGGGTGATTCTCTGTTGGGACTTGCCATAAGCTCAGTCCCCGTGTTGGACGGCACGGCCCCATAAGGCCTGTCAGGCTTGTGGCCCATGCATCAGGGCTGCTTGCAGGCAGCCTGGACTTGCTACGGAGCAGCTTCCTACTCTGGGCCTCGGCCAAAGCTGGCAGCCTTCCATGCCCCACGATGTCACACAGTCAGTGAATCAGGCAGGGATGCCCGAGCGCAGAGTGCGCACCTGCAGGGGGCTCCCGAGCCTGGTGCCTCTTTATTAGTGGTGGGAGGTATGACACGCAGCCATCTGTTACTGTCGAGAGGATGTCTCTGTGTGTCCAACTACTGAGTCCCTAAAAGTGGCAGTGACGTGGATCTCTGAGTGGAATAAATGCATCTTTCCAGAGCCTCCGATGTGCTTGCTAGTCCCCGCTCTTCTGCTCTAACGAGCAAGACGTCATCAACACGGACAAGTGGGATCTTCTTCAGAATGTCCAGGAAATCCAGCCCCTTTGGCATATTTTGGAGGCTGGAAGTTGTCCTAGCCAGGGCAGACCATAAATGCACATATAGTGTTGTTCATCCCATGCACACACTTCTGATTCTCTTTCCTGCTGGGAAAGGAGATCAACGTGATCACTAGGTCACCGGCCACATCCCCAGCCCCTGGCGCAGCAGCCAGGGGGCCATGACCGGTCTGGTGTGCGGCACGGTCTGGTCCGTCTGGCTTGTGTGAGGGAGAATCCGCTGAGTAAATGGAGGTTCGGCAGGGAACACTCACGTGTTCTGTAAGTCTCTGGAGCTGAGGATCTCTTAGCACACCTACCGTGCAGTTTTTCACTTGCTATTTTGGGGAGAGGGGGACAGAGCTTCCTACTTAGCATTTCCCAGTGTAGCAACTCATCAGGCAACAGACCAACAGACCAAACGTGAGGGCTCTGTCACTACCAGGTGTTTGCCCTGCCGCGCGCTGGAGGGCTGGGGAAACGGCCATCACGTGGGCATTTGGACCCCGTGCTCCCTCGGGGCTAGGCACGGGGTGGGGACCACTTACCCCTCTACAGCTCCATTCTAAGGGGCAGGCACTGTGCTGTTTTGGGTCCTGGGTGTCATTTTTATTTCAGACTCAGTGTCCAGCAATTTGCTTATCTCCAAGTGCATGGACATCTAAGCCCGTGGCTCCAGGTCATTTGAGGAAGACCGAGAAAATCACTTGCCAACATGTGACGGGGACCCTTCTCGCTGGAAGGCAGGTCTCTTCCCTTCAGCAGACTCTGAGCCTGAATTTATTTTTCTAGAAGCTGGGCAAGAGATAGTGCCTTCACTGTGGTCACGAGCCCTGGACTCCCGCTCATGTGTAACTGATTTCTGGTAATTGTGCGCATTAAGCTAAACCTACCTGTTTTTAAATCACAGTTTAGTCCCCGCCTCCGTGGCTCTTGGAAATTTGGGTCCCCTCGTTGTCACTTGAATCTCATCACTCATTGTAGTGAGGTGTCCCCCATCTTTCTGTCCCCGTCTTTCTTTTGATTGATCACTGTGTGTGGCCTCTCTCATTCGGGAACCCCGTCCTCTGGGGTCTGGCCGTCTTCGCTGTCACCAGGGAGCCCAGGTCTGTAACGATGTTTCGTCAGTCACCCTGGTCTGCAGAGAGCAGTGTGCGCACACGAACAGAAGCCAGCTCCACAGGCTGATGGATTATTCTGTTTTATAGAATTGAAACCATATTTCAGATTTAATAAAAGTATTAATGCACTTCTCATTTGCATTTATCAAAAAAGGAGGAAGAAAAAGAAATTTAAGTGCAAATAAGGGACAATTGACCTTCCAATAAATATATGTAAGTTCTTAAAATATCCGTCTACCGTTAAGGAGATACAGTGGCCAAGATCGCCAAGGAACCGGCTCCACCGTATCTGCTGCAGTTCTCTCCCCTCTGGGGCTGCCCCTGGGAAACCTCTGGGACTGCTCACGCATCTGTTCAGGTGTAAGGGCTGCGAAGTCGGGCAGGACTGGAAGCTAAGCCTCTCTTCTCTGCCTCCGTGCTCAGCCCCATCCCCACTTCTTAGCCATCCCAGGTCAGCCAAATAGTTCGCTTTTCACAATAATTTTTGTTACCTTGTATGTGAACCGAGTGGGTGAGATACACTTCCTCCGCCTTTGGGAAGCTGTCAGCCCGTTGGATGGAACTTCCTACGTAATCCCAGATACACCAAAGCACAGGAGAGGGCAGCCTTTGTGATCTGACCAGCTCTGCATCCTGCTGGACTGACAGCGTGCATAGACTTGAGGGGACGGGGTATGGGAGCGAGGTTGACTTGTCTAGTTTTGTTGAAGCTTGACTATTTTTGATACTAAAATATAGATGGGTGCACATCAAGAATAATGCAATAAGTAACTTCACAAACATATAAACAAGTGATTTTTGCTTCACCTGTGTAATGACCTGTAGGAAGCCATGTATAATTCTCAGTTTGAGAAAAAATATTTTCCTGAATTTGAACAAGTCACACATAGTCCCTGCTCTAATTGCATCTCATTAAAGCCTTTCTCTTGTAGAGACTCCAAATGCTATCATCCCAAATGTGTGGTCCATGCACTAGCTTCCAAAGCACATCCAGAAGCCCCTGGACTCATCCCCAGTCCCCTCGACCCCGACCTGCTGGAAGCGGTCACTCAGAACTTGCCCTCGTGACAGTTATTTTTAGAGCATTATTTGAGAGAAAAGCAAAACAAAGTAAAATAAAACAGAATGATGGAAAGTTTCCCCATGGAGCTGACTCTTCCCCCAGAACAATATATATCAATTTGGTTAAATTAACCTTAGGTTGCACAACAACCAGGTCTATCTCTTAAGTCACTGAGAAGTGAGCAAAGTCGTGGGTGTAAGAAATATGTTGTCTTCCCTCTCCAGCTGTACTTGGGCTGCAGCTTTGGGGAGAAAATTAGATGTGTGCTAAAAATATTAGTGTTAGATAATGACTCACCAGAAAAGGCAAAAGGTGTTAATAAATTAAGTTAGCTCCTGGTGCCCGTGGTTTATTAAAAATATATGCCTTAAGAATATAATGTTACAACAGTGTTAAACCTAATTTGCAAAATGGAAAAAAAAAAAACCTACATCATTTCTTTCTTCTAACGTAACTGGTTGCAGCCTCACATGTTACCGTCCCGTCCTGGGCACTGCAATTCCATGGTTTTACATCTGTTCCGACAGGGCCATAGTTTACACGTTCCTTGAACACTGAACATAAATATTCCCCATTTCTTTCTATTTGGTCTTTATAATGATCGCTGCAATAGAAGTCATCATATTTCATCCTGTAATTTACCAAACCGTCTCCCTGTTATTGGATAATTAAGTTGTTTTCTGTGGAGTCGTGCAGAAATGTGCTCCATGCAGCCACAGTGGGACAAAGACACGGGGGAAAACATACTTTCAGAGAGACAGTGCCCGTGTGGTACCCCAGGACCACACGCGGTGTCCTCACTGGCTCTCCCCCACTGGCTGCACTGCACAGGTGGCCTGATTCCTAAGGACGCGGGTCAGCAGATGTGGAGTGATGGGCCCTGCGGGGTCCGGGGCGAGCGGGGGCCGAGCTTGCCCTCGATGGGAACTCCGCAGGGAAGCCATGAAGCCCTGCTCTTCAGCACTCAGCGGTAACCACATTTTTCACAAGTTGCCAGCGCACACTTCTCATTTTTGGATTGCTGGTTTCCCCGTAAGGACTAAGACCATCTCCCTTTGCTATAACAGACTGTACTTCTATATTAACGTGTCAAGTTGCTGTGAGATTTACTGCCTCGCGGGGCCCATTAGACTGCGGAGATTCAGCGCTGTCCTCCGCTGTCTCAGCTCCCAGAATAGCTCGTCCCCGGGTGCCACTGTCCTGAGCAAGGGCTCTTAACGGGGTGAGTGCAAATGAATCTTCAGGCTCTAGGAATCTCTGGGGACAGGAGGATGCTGTCTCCTTGAGGCCCTGGGCAGGCAAGGTCTCTGGCCTCCAAGAGGCGTTTGGTTAAAGGTTTGCCGGGAGCTTCCAGATACCGCCAGCTGTATTGTTGCTTGACCATAAGCTGTTTTGTTTTTTTAAATTGAAGTATAGTCGATTTACAATGTTGGGTTAATTTCTCATGTACAGCTTAAGAATTGTTATACGTATATATAATATATATATATATTCCTTTTCATATTCTTTTCCATTATAGGCCATTACAAGGTATTGAATATAGTTCCCTGTGCTCTATAGTAGGACCTTGTTGTTTATCTGTTATTGTAGTTAGCATCTACAAACCCTGAACTCCCAATTTATCCCTTCCCACTGCCTTCCCCCACTGGTGATCATAAATTTGAGTCTATCTCTGTTTTGTAAGTAAGTTCATTTGTGTCCTTTTTTTTTTTTTTGATTCTACATGTAAGTAATATCACATGGTATTTTTCTTTCTGTTTCTGGCTTACTTCACTTGGAATGATGATCTCCAAGTCCATCCATGTTGCTGCAAATGGAAGTTTTATTCTTTTTTTATGACCGAGTAGTATTCCATTGTATAAATATACCACAGCTTCTTTATCCAGTCATCTGTTGATGGACATTTAGGTTGTTTCCATGTCTTGGCTATTGTTCAGCATTTGTCATTTGTGGACTTTTGAATGATGGCCATTCTGACTGGTGTGAGGTGATACCTCACTGCAGTTTTGATTTGCATTTCTCTGATAATTAGTGATATTTAGAAAACCCTAAAGACTCAGTGCAAAAACTACTAGAGCTGATAAACAAATCCAGCAAGGTAGCAGGATATAAGATTAACATATAGAAACCTGTTGCATTTTTTACACTAACAATGAAATATTATAAAAGGACAGTAAAAAATATCCCCTTTAAAAATCACATCAAAAAAATAAAACACTTAGGAATAAACCTGACCAAGGAAGTGAAAGACTTATACACAGAGAACTATAAAACACCGATTAAGGGAATTAAAGATGACGTAAAAAAATGGAAAGATATCCCATGTTCTTGGATTGGAAAAATTAATATTGTTAAAATGACCGTACTCCTCAAAGCAATCTACAGATTTAATGCAATCCCTATCAAATTACCCAGGACATTTTTTCATAGAACTAGGACAAATAATTCTAAAATTTATATGGAATCACAAAAGACCCAGAATTTCCAAAGCAATACTGAAGAAAAAGAACAAATCTGGAGGAATAACCCTCCCAGACATCAGACAACACTACGGAGCTACAGTCATCAAAACAGCATGGTGCTGGCACAGAAAAAGACATATGGATCAATGGAATAGAGTAGAAAGCCCAGAAATAAACTCCCACACTAAAAAGGTCACTTAGTGTTCGACAAAAGAGACAAGAATATACCATGGAGAAAAGACAGTCTCTTCAGCAAGTGGTGCTGGGAAAGCTTGACAGCCTCATGCCTATCAGTGAAGGTGGAGCACCATACACAGAAGTAAACTCAGAATGGCTTAAAGACATAAATAGAAGACAAGGCACCACAAACGTCCCAGAAGAAAACACAGGCAAAAACATTCTCCGACATAGATCTCAGCAATTTCTCCTCGGGCAGTCCACCCAGGCAACAGAAATACAAGCAAGAATAAACAAATGGGACCTAATTAAATGTATACTGCTTTTACATAGCAGAGGAAATTATAAATAAAACAAAAAAGACAACCTACAGAATGGGAGAGAATATTTGCAAATGATGAGACCGACATCATTAATAATTATCATCATAATTAAGGGAGTAATGTCCAGAATATACCAACAGCTCACACAACTCAATAAAAAACAAAGAAACAAACAAACAACCCAATCCAAAAGTGGGCAGAGGACCCAAACAAACATTTCTCCAGTGAAGATACACAAATGGCCAATAGGCACGTGAAAAAAAAATGCCTGTAAGATGTTTATCCCCACCACACTGGGAACTGCACCTGGTCTGCTGCCGGTCTGTCCATCCCCAGCCTACACACACACACACACACACACACACACACGTGCACATACACACACATGCACACACACACACAGAGACACACACAAATACACACACATGCACACACACACAGAGACACACACATACACACACATGCACACACACACAGACATGCACAGACACACACGCGCAGACACGCACACTCATACACACGCACACACACATGCACAGACACACACACACATTTTGACATGCCTGCTGCCTTAACAGTCCACCCAGGTCACATCCATCTGTGGGCTGGTCGTCATGAGGAACACCACCTTCTTGGGAGAATCCAAAGTCCTGTAGAACGTTGCAGACAGTGGACAGAGCTCTCGACCGGAAACGCTGAGGGCTCCCCTCGACACTGCGGTTCGTACTGAAGTTTCACAGGTTCGCCCGACCCGGTTCGTACTGAAGGTTCACGGGCTCGCCCGACCCGATTTGTACTGAAGGTTCACGGGCTCGCCCGACCCCTACCGGCCCCCGCTCCATCCTTACCGTCCGCCCTAGAAAAATGGCCTGAGGTCAAGTCAGGGTGCATTTTAGGTTCCTTGCTCTCCTTTTGAAAATAAGCAGCTCATTTTGTTACCTGAAATTGGCTTTTTTAAAAACCCTTCCTGGGTGGTGGGGAGGGGCTGGGGACAGGGGCTTGCGGATCACGGGAGGGGCAGGAATCAAGCCTGCAGAGTGATTTCCTCGGAGCAGGACCCACGCGTGACCTCACGGCCTCGTTATTCCCAGCCGCGCATCAGCTGTCGTCGGGCCCTGGACGCGTGACGTTGTGTGTGATGACGCTCCCTGATGTGCGTTCCAGACAGAGTCAGAATGTACAGCAGCCGGCGTCCCCGGTGTCGTTAGCGAGCTCAGATGAGCAGTGTTGTGTTCCTTATTCAAAAATCATCTCTGTGGCTTCGGCACAAAACAGAGCTCTTGGTCCAATTTTATTTTTTAACATCCTGAACCTTGTAAGCCTAGTGAGCTGTTTAATATGTTACGTTCAGCAAGGCTGCCCTATGCATCACCAAGGCTTTGGAACTGTCCCGCCTCAAAACGAACACAAGTTGTGCACAAAAGCTTCTTGCCACAACACTGCACAAGTGCAGACCAGCTGCCATTAGGACTTGAGAATGAACAGGGAGTTACTAGTCTTTTATTTGTATTTTTCAATTTCCTGCTTAGTGACGGATGTGGACTTTCCCATCCTGCCCCTGGCGGAATTTATGGCTATTGTTTTCATTCCAGCTCTTGCTACAATGAGTTCTTGTTTTATGCTTTTTTTTTTTCTGCCTTGGGATATGATTTGCAAACTCAAAGCACCAGTTGAAGACTCTACTTTTCACTTAGCAAACTCTATTCAGAAAATAACTTTCTCTAATTGCACTCGTAAACACATGTGGGAGACATCACGGCCGAAGTGGGTGGGCTGGGCGTGTGCGTGTGGACGGTGTAATTAATTCATTCTGGAAAGCCCAGAAATTCAAGCTCCAGAGGAGTTCATGCACACGTAAGACTCAGAGACTCGGCCGTGCCCACTCTTGTAAGACGGAGTGAAACACCAGCGTGAAGGTGCACGTTAGTCTTCCCAGCGTCTGCGTGCAGGGCAAGCTGCTGGACTGTCAGGACACGTCCCCTGTCTCATCACCTGTTACGTACTGGTGTGGCTGAGACCATGAACACGGCTAAGTCACTGAGGGATGGCCCTTCAGACATTAAGGTGGGGACCAAAGGGTCAAACCTGAAGTGCAGAACTTGAGGGAAAAAAGAGAATTTATAAAGAAACAGAACTCTGGCATGGGTTGACCACAGCTGACCATCCCTGTGGCCACGTTCACAGCTAATGGCCGTCCGCACGGCAGAGGTGGCCTCAGTGAGCTCCTACCAAAGGGCCGGCTGGGCTGAGCCCTACGGGGCGAGTCTCATCTCCTGGCATCATCACCCATTTCACCAAGGGGATGAAGGGACCTGTAACTCACCAGTCCGGGCACCCCATCCCGTCTCGCGGGGCGTGCATTGCTTGGCTGGGTGCTGCGTGCTGGGGCCGGGCAGGTGTTGCTGTTGAAGTGTGATGCCTGCTCTTCCAGTCTGCTGTGTGCGCGCACGTGGCCTTGCGGGCACGTGGGGCTGGCCCAGTTGCCATTGTGCTCTTCTGTCATTTTTAAAGTCTTATTACTTAATTCTGAGAAGTTAAAAAGTGTTTAAAATGATAGATGACCGTAAAACCAAAACATTAATCCCCGTACCTAGAATTGACAACGGTCGATGTTTTTGCTTAATCTCTTCCTAATGCGGGCAACTGAAATTGCGTAGAAAAAGACAGTTTGAAAAGGATTCTATTTTCTGTTATTTTCCCTGTTTCCTTTTTTGACTTTCTACTAATTTATACAGCTTTTAAAATGTAAGTCTTCCCCCACTTCTTTGAATTTACATGTTTAAAGATAATGTATTTTGTTCCTATTGTTTTAATGTTTACCTTTAAGGCTTTAAAGAGTTCAATTTATAGCTTTTAATGAAATTAAGGAAAATCAGCGTATGATTCCTTCTCCCAAAAACGAGGGCATCGGTAAACGTTCACGTCCACGCGCACACTCCCTCGCAGCCTCGTCTCCCGTCATCTCCTCAAAGCCGTGCATGGCACTGGGGTCCGGAACTCACTGCAAAAGGGCCAAGCAGCGACTACCTTCAGCTTTAAAGGCCACAGGGTGATCATCGCAACAAATCAGCTCCGATGTTCCAGCCCGGACGGAACCGCAGGCAGCTCGTGCAGGAGTGAGCGTGGCTGCGTTTCAATAAACCTTGATTACGAAAGAGGAAGGAAGGTCAGGTTCTGCCTGCGGGCTGCAATTTGCTGGCTCCTTATTCACAAGTTTAAATTCAGGTGTTTTTAATATGAAAATTATGATTGCAATCAATATTTAGCTTTGCCTTATTTTACTGATTTATTTTCTTAGCCTCTGCTGATACACCAGTTGCTTTCATCTGAATTGATTATTTTTGTCTGTTTGTGTTCACTGAACACAGCCCTTAGAACCAAGGGCTCTGGGTGGTTAAGTCTCTCCTTCCTTTCGTGTCTTAAGAGAACTTTATCTTCCCTCCCTCCCGAGTGGCCCTTAAGCTGGGTACACGGTCATCAGGCTGGCTGTGACCCTGTCCTGAGCTGAGCCCGCGGGAGCTCGTCTCTGTCCCCACCACTAAGAAATCCGCCCACTGCCCTTTCCCTGCAGGTAATCCGACCTGTCTGTCTGCTAGCCCTCAAGCCTGCTTCCATCTGCACTGCACTCTGAATGTTTGTGTCCCTGCAAGCATCATATGTTGGTGGGATGTATAAGCAGGTGGGGTCTTGGGAGGCGACCACAGAGGAGACCGCAGGGAGCCCCCGCCCCTTCGGCCATGGGGGGGCACAGCAGCTGTGGCTTCAGCGACAGACACCTCTTTTCTCACAGCTCCGGGGGCGGGAAACCCAAGAGCCAGGAGTCAGCAGGCTGGTCTCGCCTGAGGCCTGTCTCCTTGGTTGCACACGGGACGGCTGTCTTCCTCCCGTGTCTCTGCAGGGCCGTCCCTCCGTGTGTGTCTGTGCTCTGACTTCTCCTGGTAAGGACACCAGTGATACTGGATTCCGGCCCACCCCGATCAGTCCTCGGTGCCTTAATGACCGCAGTACATTCCTTATCTCCAAACGCAATCACATTCTGAGGCCCTGGGGGATCAGGACTCAAACTTGTGAATTTGGGGAGGACACGGTTCAGCCTTCTCACTTTCCTTTGCGTTTTCAGTCTATTGTTCTGTTCCCTTCTGATCATCTCCACGGTGTCCTAATTTGCTCATCTTCCTCTAGCGCCTCTTGTGAGGGTCTCTGCTTCCCCTCTCCACGCCCCTCCTGGCTCTGAGCTGCACTGCCCTCCGGGTCCTGCGTGTGGGACGGGGGTCACCCCTGTGGGTCGCCCCGCACACACGGAGGTCCGGTTCTGGGTCTCATGTGGATTTTCTGGCTCCTTCCAGCTCAGGGACGAGAGCGAAGTCCCTGCCGTCAGCTTCCTGCAGGGACCCGGTTCTAGCCTCTGAGAAAATGTGGGCACGACCACCGCCCAGTCCTGTGAGAGTGCTCGCCCATCCGCCCTCTGTCCCAGGGGGCAGAATCCATCCCCTAATCTGGGTGTTTCCTATCATTGCTCCCATGATGTTTTTCTTCTATTTTTCCATGTATTATTTATTTCTTAACATTAACAATATTTCCAGTATCTTATCAGGCATCTTTATTCATGCTGCCGTGGATGAAAAATCTGTAAACTTTTTTTTTCAATTAACGTGTAATTTTTGTTTTGCTATTTTTTTTAATAAAATTAATTGTAATGGCTCCACTATTACTTCGCTAGGACTGACATGAAAAATCACCACCAACTGTGTGGCTTAAAACAACAGACACGTATTTGCTCCCGGTTCTGGAGTCTGGAAGTCTCCAGCCTAGGTGTCCTGAAGGCGCTAGGGGAGGAGCCTTCCTTGCCCCTTTGTCTGGCGGTGTCTGGCGACCCTGGGCGTGCTGCGTCTCACAGCTGCGTCCCTCCAGCCTCTGCTCTGTCTGCACTTGGCCGCCTTTCCACTGAGTGTGTCTACTGTGTCTGAGTTTCCCTTTGTTAATCAGGCCACCAGGTCACTGGGATCCAGTAGCGCTATGCAGGCAAAGGCCCTGTTCACAAATCAGGTCGTAGGCGGAGCTTCTGTGAAGGGCGTAAATTCTGCTGTTCAGCCCAGTGAAGCTGTGTTCTGTCTTACCCTGTCTTCTGGAGATGACTCACTTCACCACGCCCAAGCATCGAAAATACGGGTTGCTTCTAAGTTTTTGTTTGTTTGTTCCTTCTATGAATGCCACGGGGATAAACAGCCTCGCTCACGGGACTTTGTGCACGCCGCTGGCTCTGTCCCTAGGATAGTCCGTGGCACTGAAGTCACTTGATTAAAGCCGTCACCCTTAGACTCTCTGTCGGTCTGTGCCTCTCGGCGTTTGCATAGCTCTGCGCTGCATTTCGGTTTTGAATAGAAAAGCCTTTATTGTTTCCCCTTTGACTAATCAAAACAAAAGAGACAGAGGAGCAGAGAGACGAGGACGGTGGAAGTGAAGTCGCCCTCCCTTCTTCCGCCCGGGCCCCCTTCCGTGTGCCGTGCTGGCCGCCGGCTCACCCGCCCCGCGCGGCCCGATCCCGCTGCCCTCGGCCCGCACAGCCGCTGTGGGCCACGCGGGCGCGGCCGGAGGCAAACGGCTTGCATTGCGTGTGCGGCTCCGCGGCCCACGACTTACTTCCCACCCAGTCAGCTCAGGCCAGAGCTTTGTAGCCGCCTCTGACCCATCCTGTGAGCCACAGCAAGAGCGATCCTGCCAAAGAGCACGCCGGGCGTCACCTGCCCCTGCGTCCAGCTTCAGAATAAATGCAGACACTGCCTGACTCCCTCCGTGCCTGGAACGGTTTCTCCTTACCCTGGGGGAGAAATATACGTTCACTTAACCAAATTTTCAGTGCTTTTCTGACCCGGCCTCCCCTCTAGTAGTGCAATAAGCTCCAGGATACAAATCACAGCCACAGCTGACAACCTGACGCTCCCTGTGGCGGAAGGCCCCCCTGGTGGCCTCTCACTCACAGTGTTTCCCACTTTGCAGCAAAGCCCCTCCCGCCCCCGCCTGCCTGGCCGGCCCCACGCCGGCCCGCGTGCCCGGGTCCCAGCGGGAGGCCGTGTCTGTGCGCCAGAACCCTCCCCGTCTGTCCTAGACTTATGGACCGTAGGTACCGCCCGCCCTGGGTTAAGGCAGCGACCTCTTTTCCTCAAAGCACTTGAAATCGGAGCTGTTTTTAACGGTGGCTGTCGGCAGTGATGACTTTTCACCATGTGAGCTGGGGAGCTGTAAAAGCGTTTTTAATCACGAGAGAGAGGAGGGATGGGGTGAGAAGCAGAGGCGAGAGATGGTGAGAAGGAGGGCTTCCTGGATCCCTGAGGCGTCTGCTCCTGCCCTTGGAATCTACGACACCAACCTCTAGCCTTGCTTAGAAGTTCTGCTCTTTGCTTAAACTTGCTCGAGCAGTCACTTACCACCCCAGGCACGAAGCCTCATTGGACACAACTGCCCTGCTCACCGGCCTCTCCCCTCCCTCTGAGCTCAGCACATGCTGGTCTCTGCACCTGGGACGCTGGCCCTGTTCAGTGTCCCCCGTCACCCACCCGGTTCCCTCCTGTGGTGACTGCTGATTTTCACATTCCACTTAGACCTGGCTTCCCTTCCAGGAGACATTCCTTTGACATCCCGAGACTGGCTGGGTTTTCCTCCTGCTGAGCCTCCGTGGCCCCGTGTAAACGCTCCATCAGGACACCTCGCAGGCAGTCCACAGCATCGCAGCGCGACGTCGCGCCCTGGCGGCTCGTGAGCCTCTGTGGTCTTTCCCACCGTGGTCTCTGCCCAGCGTGATCACCACGTCTGGAGCAAAGCGCTCCCTCCACAAAAATTGCTGACTTAAATTGAATAACTCATTAGAGACAGTCCACATGTTTCCAAAGGGCCTGTCTTCAGTCTCTGTGATGATCCGAAAACATTTTAACCCAGCGTGTCAGTCTATTAACAGGTAGCATCTTCCAGCTGTCTGCTTCTCTCGGTGTGCTATTGGGGTGATTTGGGGCAAAACACCTATAAAAAGAGCTACACAGAGGGGATGGAAGTCATGACTGAAAAGGGTTCAGACCCCTTTCTGGTCTATGCTGTCTACACTCACAAAGACAAACCAATTCGGATTTCAAACCCCAGTGTTAGCCCTCGTCTCCTTCATTATACACTAACCGAGCTGTTGTCTGAACTGGGACCCACGTTTCTTCAGCAAAGGATTAAACAAAGAAAAAGAAAAGCTTTTTAGTCCATTGCTCCAAATGATTCACACACATCCCTGCCTTTCTCCCTCCCAGATGACTGCTCCCTGCGATAGCTCGCACCGGGCTTTGTAAACATTCAAGACTTGACGTCCACAGGAAACGGTTAAGCAGGTAACAGCAGTCAAGCCCGCCCGGGCAGAGCAGCAGAAGTAGTCAAAGCGGGAGGCGCCCTGGTGTTCCAGATGCCCGAGGAGTTAAAGGCCAGGAGAGCGTCTCACACAGCTGGGAAACGCCAGTCACAGCCTCGGGGTGGCTGGGGCACCGGGATTCCTGTCGTGCAGTCGTCAGCGGCCAGGATTAGCGCCCGGGTGAGGGTCTGCACGGGCGCGGGGATGGTGGTTCCTGTGAGCCCCTGGAAGGCGAGCGGGGGCCTGGGAGAGCTAACGGCTGGGAGAAGGTCGAGCTGGGGGATGGGAGCGAGTGGACTTGAGTCCTGAGTTCACATTCAAGAGCGGCGTGCAGTCAGATCGTGGTCCACGTGTGGGACTAGCCGTGAAGTCACCAGCGGGTCTTCAGGGCGCGCGTCAAGGGCACCGGCCAGCGTGGGGAAGCTGAGCGTGAGCTCGTTTGCTTTGGAGACACTGACCACGTGAGAGAAAGGGAGCTTGGCCACAGTAGGATCTGGGGAGTGAGGAAGGAGACAGGCTGCAGGGGTCTCCAGGGGCAGAGCAGTCTACTTTCTGGACGTTCTAAGTGGCACCTGCTGCTTCTGCCTTTTGACGGTGCAGGTTCAGTGGGTCGCGGCGCTCCGGTGTGTGCAGTTCGCAGCTTGTTATGTGCGAGGTGCACAGAATGGTTTTCACAGCTCTCAGAGCCCTTCCACTCCGTCTTCTCACTGGGGTCCATCACGGCGCTTCCCACCATCGTTTCCTTTCCGCGGAGGGAGAGACGGCCCTGCAGCACTGAGCCTTGTGCTCGGGACCCGGTCGGCCGCGGCTGGAAGGGTCAGGGCTACACCTCTAGGCTTTTGTCTCTGACTTGTATGTGTTTTGCCGGCTCCAGCCCGCTGGCTTTTCCTCAGGACCAGGAAACCTCCTCAGCTTTCTTAGTGTGTTTGACCGTGCACGTGACACACAGCCATGACACCAGAATCTCTGCCTTTTTTTTCTTTCTAACACCATGGAGCACATAATGTGTAAATGCATGCACATGGGGGGAAGAGTCCCTTAGGAGGAGTGCAAATGAATTCCTTCACATCACATCACATCACAGGGCGAGCCAGCTTTCTCAGTGCCTGTCACACTCACTGGAGAACCTTGGGGGGCACAGTGGGATTGCTTCCTCGGTGCCATCAGTTCCCGCTGTGCTCCCGAAACGGTAGCCTCCACCAGTCGGCCGGTGAACCATATTTTCTGAGCCCTTCCTGCATAGAACACACTGTGCAGAGATTCAGAAGGAAGCAAAGATCTCTCCACGCAGAGGAGCAGACAGCCTGGGAGGCAGCCTGCGAACCACCCGCCCTGAGAAGGCGACACCACAGCAAACCCAGGGCCTCCCGGCGGGCCTGCAGGTGGCGAGGCAGCAGGGCTGTGTCTTACAGGAGACTCGTTTCACTCAGGGTCAAGGTCGAAGCAGAGACGGAGGGCGTCTTGGCTCTTGGAGACTCTGTTGGCTAAAGATAGGAGCCAGGGCCACCAGCACAGTCCGGTCGAGCTTGCCCAGGTGGGATCCATTGGGAGACCTGGCTCCAGCTACCTGGACTGTCGCCGACGTCCTGTGGGACTTTGGCCAAGTAGCCTCATGTCTCTTAGCCTCGGTTTCCTCATCCGTCACATGAATCAGTAGATTGATGTTCCTCGACAATCCCGGGCTGTAAATCTCCCTCCTTAGCTGGTGGGAGTTGATGACGGCGAGGTCATCTCAGCTCACCCACCCGAGGCATGTCTCCCGTTCGGTGGCATCAGCATTTTGGAGGTGAATCCTGCACCAAAAAAAACCAAGTTTGCACCCATTTAGAGACTGCACAACAGAGGGGCTTTATCACAATGCAAAGGCTGACAATAGTACTTCAGTGATTTAAAATAAACTTGTGAAGATGTCCTCTGCAGATTGCCTACAGAAGGGCTACGTGGGCACTGAAAATAAAACACCGCAATCAAGTGAGTTTAATTATGGAAGGACTTTGGAGAAGGGGAATTAAAAAAAATGTACTGAGGTGGTATTTGCATAACATGGAATTAGCCATTTTAAAGTGAACGCCTCGGTGGCATCTGGGACTCCCACAATGGGCAGCCACCGCGCCTGACTATCCCGCAGCATTTCCGTCCCTCCAGGGTAAGACCCCTGCCCCATTAAGCAGTTTCTTTCAAAGAGAAGATCAATTTTGAAAAGGCCAGAAGCTGGCCCAGAGGGTGCGGCCCCTCCCCAAACACTCTCTCACACAGACACCCTCCGTCTCGCCCTTCCTCTCCTCGTTCTCACTTGCTGCTACGAATTGACGAACCTAAGGTGGGTTCTTTAAATCAAAGTATCCCGGCGTGGCGCTGCCCCACAGCACGGCCGGGCGTTAATGGGTGCACGCCTTGAGGTCAGACTGCCGTCTTCAGATCCTGACTCTGCTCTGACCAGCTCGTAATCCTCATCTCTAGGCCCGGGGTAGTAACATGTGTCTCAGAGGGACATGACCCTCAAAGGGGTAAGTGTAGGCAATGATCCTAGGGAATCAAAAAAAAAAAGAACGTTGGCTCTTCTCAACCAAAGGAGGTCTGTTTGCCATGAGGCACGTTCCGCGGACGCATGAGACGCAGCAGGGAGGTCCTAGAGCTGCCGCCGCCGTGACCTGGCCTGCTACTCACGTGCTCAGCTCACCACGTGCGTGAAGCTGTTCCAGCCGGAGGCTCTTCCCGATGGCGTCTGCGCTTTGCCAGCCCCTGAATGTAGTGTCTGTTAACCAGTTTGTTTAAATTTGCTCAGACGGAGACAGATTCTCAGCCCTGTGATGAAATGCGAGCCCCGACCAAAAGGTCTCCCAGACGTCGCTCCCCGCGGGGGTCACTTCCGGCCAGGACTCATCCAGATCAAAAGCTTCTGCTTCGTGGACCAGTTTCCCTCTTCCCAGCGCCTCATTGTCTCGCCCTGATTAGGTCCTCAGGCGCCCCGGGCTAGTGGACGGGCAAGGCAGTCCTGGGAGTTACCTGCGGACTGGATGTGTGTGGGCACGCAGCTCTGGTCTTTACCATCAAGTCCAGTTCCACTTTCCCGTTCCAACCAGAGCCTGCCGTCAGTCGTTCTGGACTATAAGGAAAGACAGGTCTTCAGTTTGGCCTACACACTCCCTCGTAGTCACACAAATGTCGCGATCCACTCTCTTGTCACCAAGCCCCTACAAAACTGCTCCCCTGGGCGCGCCCTAGGATTTTTTTTTTTTCCATATTGGCCTGTCTTTTTTGCTGAGAGTCCTCGTCTCCAAACAGTGCTTCACAAAGTATCACGCTGTCCCTGCTTCCTTACTCCATCATTTCTCTTGAAGCTGTAAGTAATGACGGGCTGTGGCCTGAAAGCATCTCTTTCTGTTGCTTTGATGCTTTAACTGAGAGGGACCCTTGTGGCCAGGCCCTCCTTCCAGGCGCTAGTCGTCTGTGCTGAAGCAGGAGCCCACGTTGTAACCCAGACACACCCGTCTCTGACTCTGTCCAGCCCCTGCTTTCGGTACACGCTTGCCTGGGGGAAAGGGTATTTACTACAACTCCTCCGAGAATTCTCTTTAACCCTGGGAGCCTTCAGCTTTGTCCGAGCCAAACGTGACCCTTCCAAAAGTCCGTTTGTGTCAAATAGTTGCCGTGGACAGTGGCTGTGCGAGCACTAGGCCCGGAGCTCCACAGCCCAGTAGTTCCAACTGCAAAGGGAAACCTGCCGCAAGATGGGCCATGATTTGTTTTCTATTTTAGCCTCAGGACGTTGACTTGGCCGCCCACGGCCCTGCGCACCCAGGCTGTCTTGGTCACTGAGCTACACGTGGTGTTCAGTGGTTATATCTCTTTCTAAGTGAGCTCATGACTCAGAATTTAAATTCACAGGACTGACTGCGAAAGGCATGAATCCATTTTATGGCGCTGCCTTGAATGACTTCTGCAGCGCCCTGGCGCACAAGCTGTAGGATGGCTTCCAGCAGCGCAGTGAGGCGGCGAATCCCCAGTCCCGGCCGTCCGCGAGCATCTTGGCAGCCCCTGTCTCCCCGGGCACAGCCCCTGTCCTGCGGGCACCCGTGGACAGGACACAACTCCGGCCCTCAAGGAACACAGACCCAGTGCGATGAGCACACGCTCCTAGCCCAGGCAGGTGCGGGAGCCGCGCCGCTGGCGCCTCTGCAGCGGCCCCCGGGGGCGCAGCCTCGCCCTCTCAGGGGGTCTCAGGGACAGAGTCCCGGAAGCCAAGCCCAGCGGTCTGGCTGCGTTTTGGAAGTACGGCGTCCTCCGCACCGTGGGGGATGGAGTAGCGGCATCTCCACGCCCCCAGCTAGGAGGGGTCGAAGTAGGTCAGATAAGAAAGGGTAGGAGCCCCAGCTAAGATCTCGGAAGTGGCGATGAGGAGGGAAGGAGAACTAGAAATCGCTGTAGACTGGTGAGTACTGCGGGACGCAGGGACCTGTTGGCTGTTGGAGTTAAGAAGTCGGGACAAGACAGAATGGACGCCCGGGGTTCGGGGCACGAGTGAGCGATTGGGTACTGGGCTGGGTGGAAAGGGGCACAAGATTCTGCTGAGAGTCTGCTGCAACTGTGAGGCCAACACCTTTTAGGCAAATGGAGGAGGAGGACCGAGTTCTGAAGGTGGCCCGTGCAGACTCACAGCACCGACCCCGAGTCCCGGGAGGAAGCTCCATCACCTCGGAAGCGGTGCCGAGGCGGGGCTGTGTGGGCGGGGGGCCGGGGCGCAATCATCGGTATTATTAACATTTTTAGCGTTTCCACAAATATGCACATATGAAGCACCCGTTGATTAAAACCTATATTTCGGACGTGCACATTTGTGGGGAATGACACCAGCTTTACATAAATGTGCTTCAGCGTTGGCCGATAGCTAAATCACCGCTTTTATGTGAAATGGGGGATCCTTGTAAAATGGCTTCTGCTGATTCTTCCCTGAAGCTTCGAAGCCTCTTAAATGGCTCGAGGGTCACAGTCTGGGCTGAAACCAGGCGGCGAGCGCTGCCTTCTGTGGGTTTTAGCCAAAACTTAAGAGCTGCAGCCACGGATGTGAGTGGCTCCGGGAGGAACGAGACATTTATCCCTGCAGGTGTTCACATGTTGTTTTCTTTCCGTCTTATCTTCTTGAAATAATCTCTCTCTTTGCGAGTTGACACATGGGGTGAAGGTCCCTCGTGTGTTAATATAATCTCTAAGGGAGTCAAACTCCCATTCCTCCAGCTTTTATTAATCTGTTCCTCATCATTCCAGTGATGTGTTCAGATAGGGTAAAAAAATTAGAGGAGAGAAAGGAAAAAGAAATAATAATAAAATGCAGAATGCCCCCCAGCGGCAAGCTGGTGGCATCCAGAGGTTGCAGATAATGGATTAGCTCTTACCTATTTCCATAGCAACAGCTTAGCTGCTCTTAAACACTTCTTTAAAAGCTTCTGATAAATGTATCTTGTGACCCTGAAAACTTTCCCGTCTCCCTCCTGACTTCTTTCATCCTCAACCCCTCCTTCCCCCTTTGCCCCACGAAAACATCAATTATTACCCATAACCTCATAGCCCTCGCCTCGGTTCTCTGCAGACCTGCTTCCTCTGAGGGCCTGAGGTGGATCTGGGAGACCGGGTGCGTCTCTCCTCCCTCCCTTTTGTCTTCTTCCCTCTGCCTCCTCTTTCCGCCTCACTTCTTTCTTCTTTGTCCCTTTTTCTCTCTTCCCCTCTCTCCTTTCCCATGTCAGTTGGGTTCTCATCTCTCTCCTGCCTCCTAAAGTGGGTATATGGGAACCATTATCGTATGAATCACTGATTGAAACCGACTTGGAAACACTCATTGAGCATTTACGTGTGGTCGGCCACGAGCGAGGCCCTGGGGTGGGAGACGGGGGGCCTGAGTAGGGTAACATGGAGTCTAACGGGCCGTCCTTACTGGTGCCGGCCGCACCGAAATCAAGGTTCCGGTTGAAGAGACAGGACAGTCACAAGTGGGGAGCCATCAGCCAGGATCATGGGCGACGGATTAGGAATCTGAAGGCAGGGCACCTGTTCCTTGTGGCGCAGAGCGGTCGCTGGGGTTGGCTTTTTTCCATCCTTAGCTGCTTCCACGGGTAACCTGTGAGAGGGGGAGTTACTCTCCAGAAAGACGTAATATGAGACGTGAACAGGTTGATTCGTGGAAACACACTTGTCTCTCACTGAGGTCAATTTTATGTGGTTTTTTTTGTTGTTGAAGTCACTGACTTAATGACTACTAAATTAATAAAATAATAATAATAATAAAATAATAATAAATAAACGAGGCATGTACATATGGGCCAGAAGTATCACAAAAGTTTTCACTGACAAGGGAGGGATTTACGTTGGGTATGAGAAGATAAAGATGGTTTGCATCTGTGGCCTGGACGAGGAAACTCGAGGAAGAGCAAAACGCATCGGGAGGGGAGACGGCGGCAGGAGAGCTCCGTCCTCGGCCTGCACGCCCTGCGCATCGCGGACTAAGTCATACTCCACACGCGTGCGTGCGTGCGTGTGTGTGCGCTTTCCTTTTGTGTCATTTGTTCCACCCAGTAGAAGGACTTAAAAAAAAGCCGGAAGAGTGGCTATTTTAAAGTAATGAATTCAAACTATTTATGGACAAATTTGTTCAAAAAAGCCACGCTGTCCCCTCCCCTGGGAAGTCCTCCTGGTCCCCCAGGGACACGTCACACCCACCCTTCCCATCGATGCCTCTCACGGTCGCTCCTGAGGAAGAATCTGCCGCGGGAACCGAAGGCCGTGTGTCTCTGTGACCGCCGTGCCTGGCCCGGCGCGTGGAGGTGGCGGGGCGAGCCACGAGTCAGGGGAGGCTGATGAGGAGGGCTTTCTTGCAGGGTTGCACTGGGAGCTGGATTTTTGATAAAGGCTGTGGGTTGGCATAGGGGTTGCTCAGCCACCAAGAGCCACCGTCGACGCCACGTGGTGCCGAGCACGCCCTCCTCTGAGCAAGGAGCTTGGCGGCCAGAGAAACCGTCCTCTGCCCTGGGTGACTCTTCACAGGGACAGAGGGGGCCTTTCTCTTTCTGCCCACAAGTGAAGAGGGGGCCACAGGAAGCCAGGAGTTCCCAGCGCCGAGCCTCTGTTAGTTTACGTAGACGCCTCGCCAGCTCACTTCTAAGGGCGCGCGTCAGCTTCCCTGTCACGGCTGAGGGGCCGCGGCCCCGGCGCGGGGCCCAGGGATGGCTGCTGGCTCCCCGGGAGCTCGCCCGGCGCCTTCCCCGGGCGCCGCGCTGACAGCCACAGCTGTTCGTAGTAAGACCATAAAAAGGGGGGAGTGTTCTTTCGTCTCCGTTCTTGTCTCAGACGCTGATTCTAGCGGAAGAGGAACAGGATTCCGTTTTAATGACCTTTTGCTTAAAATGAATTCACGCACAAAACGGGGAGCTCGTTCTCAGCCAGGGGATCGCGGAGGCCTGATGGCCACGGCTTCGTGAGGAGTCGGAGCGCCCTCCTCGCGGGGCCCGAGTGGGTGAAAGGCCGGGTCGGGGTGGAGTCCGGGCCCACCCCCATCGCTCTCACCCCCATCACACTGCCTTCCCGCCCCGCTTTGTGCGGGGAGCTCCTCTGAGCGCAGCTCTGAGAGGAGCCGGGTACACGGAGACGCTGTCACAGAGGTGACCCTGAGCGATGGGCCGCTGAGGGCGGGGTGGAAGCAGGGCGGGCGGGCGGGCCCCCAGCTTCGTCTCCGTGCCCGTGGGAGCGTGCTGTTTGTGGGCGTTGCTCCGTTTTCCCAGCAGGAGCTGGCGGAGCAGCCCTGCCCTCTGCCTCCCCAGGTGGATTTGGCTCAGAAGCTGGTGAAAGACAGGAGATTGCACGCACCGCGCTGTCTGTGTGACCCCGGGCGCTGCTCGCGGCTCCATGCTGACCCCCCACTCACACGCTGAGCTCCTAACCCAGAGCTGGCGGCGCTGGAGCAGGAGGCTGTGGGGGCTGGCTCAGCCATGCTGGCGGGGTCCTCATGATGAGTCCACTGCTCTTACGCGGGGGACCCCGGAGCGCTCAGCCCTTCCCACCACGTGTGGCCCCAGCGAGCGTCTGAGGCCGGGAAGAAGCCCTGGCCCCGCCGTGCTGGCCTCCTGCCCACACACACCCAGCCCCTGAACGTGAGAACTACATGCCTGTTGTCTGCAAGCCACCCAGTGGGTGGTACTGTGTTGCAGCAGCTGGGATGGACTAAGACAGACACACGTCCTCGCCTGGGCCCCCAGTGTCCCCCTTTGTGAGCTGAGGACATTGGACCTAGGAGATTTCCAGTGTCTCCTTTTGCTCGAAAATTTCATGATTCCACAAGTTGAAGCAAAGGCCCAAATGATCCTCTTTTGATGCTTTTGAAGAACGCTGAGTAGGGCTGCAGTCCCAGGAGAAAACTCAGCTGAGAGCCTGTGTTCCTTGTGAAGGATCTTAGCCCGTTCTAGAATGTGTGTGTTCTGGTGCCTTTCCTGCGGGTAACTATTTTTTTTTTTATTAAAACAAGGACTATTTTGTATAGTCATTTAAAGTTCCTTATAGTCTCTTTGAAAGGAGACCCTCTTTTGCTTATCTCACCTCACAACAGCTGGCGTCGTGCAGACGCACACACGGCAGGTACAGAGCTGATGCAACGAAGACCAGAGACCGTCCCTCGTTCGGACGGATGGCACATGGGCCGGGAATCCCGACGAACAAGGACCAAGATGGTTGAAGGGGCAGGTCCCTCCCAGTCTTCCCTTCAGAGCTGTGTGCTCCTCGCCCTCCCCTCCCTGCTTCAGACTCGCGGGTTGACCATCCATGAGACTTTACAAGCCTTTCTAGAAATCAGACCACCTCTCAAGATAGACCTAACGTACCACATGTTGGCTCGGTCCCCCCGACCAGCAAGTTGCATTCTTTCTCTCACTGACGCATCCAGCATCACCTGCCGTCCTAGCTCCGGGGCTCACCCCTGGCCTCTCAGCCGGGTCACACGTGTCTCGACCAGTCAGCGTTCCTTCCGTTCTTTCTTGGAGCCGTTGGCGCTTAGGGACTCATCAGAGTGTCTGCCAGACCGAAGGGTCCATGTCAGGAATAGAGGTCCCATCAGGTGCTTTCCAAGTAGGTTCACGGACAAGTCGCAAATAAACAGAGGAGTCTCAACAGCAGGGCTGTCTGAGCTGCAGAGGCTGAGGCAAGAAAAGCATACGTTAGGCCGTGCCTCCTCCCCTGTTTAATTTGTATTTATTTTTAGTGGAAATCGTTTACAACCAAAGATAAACCCTGTGACTGAGTGACAGAAACGCTTGAAGAGAGACGGCAGGGTTCTTCTTAGCGGACCCCGGCTCTGAGGCTCGGAATACTCAGGACTTAGTGGATCACAAAGCTCAGGGTGAGCCTGAAGACCCCGGACGAGGGCGCTCCCGGGCGGCTGGCGTCCTCGGGCTGGTGACGGTGGACCTGGCGGCGCCCTTGTCCTCAGCTCAGCTCGGCCAGGGCAGCCGCTGGTTGTGGGTGCGCCGTGGCGCTCAGGGCTGAGCTGGTCCCCAGCCCCTCCGTCAGAAGACCTGATTGGAAGTGGTGTACTTGCTCTCCACTCCGGCATCCGTTCTCATCCTCAGAGTCTTTGACTTGACATGGTTTTGAGTTGAGGGCTAGGTACCAGGCTGGAGCCAGGGTCTGATGCCTTTGGGGTGAAGTGAGAACCAATGACAGAGTCAGTAGCTTTGGCCTAGAGTTTTGCCCAAACTGAAACGAGACGAAGTTTTATAAACACAGTTGGACGTCTGTGGAACGGCCCTCAGACCTGGAACCAAGGAACCAGCAGATTCGGCTGATAACGTGTCGGTCAGAGCTGGGGCGGCCAGCGGTCCTCCCCCCGCTGACCAGCATCATTTCCGGGGCACAGCCTGCTCCCCCTTGGTCTGATGGACGCGGGGCAGAACGTTCCCTCAGAGGCCCCTCGCAGGTCTTCCGCGGGCCAGTTGTCCAGGGCCTTGGGCGCCCCCCCCCCACCCGCCGCCCGGCTGAGGGGGAGCAGGGCCAGGGGGAGGGTGGGAGGAGGCCGGGCTGGTGGCTTCCAACTCAGTACCTTTCTATTCTCATTCTGTGTGCAAACCCAAACCCGGGGGCCCGGCTCTGCCGCAGGCCCGCTCATCTGTGGAGTCAGATTGGCAGGGAGTTTGGGGCGAGAGAGCGTGGCCCATCCGGGAAGGCGCGGAGGCGTGCATCCTGCGTTCTGCATCATCAGAGCCCGAGATGTTCCAGATGAGCAGATCTGCTCAGCAGCCGAAACTTCCTTGCTAAACGTTAAACCTTCTTTTAAATTTTAAACTATTTTTGTGTACTTTGCTAAAAGTGCATTGTCAGCATCTCTGTCTTGAAATAGAATATCTTCCTTATAATTTAACCGTGTCTTGCTGGCTTATCATCATATTTTAAACAGCAGTTAATTACGTTTCTCTGCCTCCCAGAAATGCCACCCAGATGTGCCCCCAGTGGCCCCACATTTGGAGCTCTTTTTGCTGGTGGGTCCGCTGCCTCCCTCCCTGGGGGTGTCACTTGTCAATTCATCAGCTGAGAGCAGGCTTCCCACTTCCTGCTTCTAATCTTTTGTCCACAGTGACTTAGGAGTAAATGGATGTCTTCAGGGAAAAGCAAATAGCCAAGCCTATTAAATCACCAACTTAATTTTCTGCATGAGTCCGTGGCCACCGTCCAGTTCAGACCAGCAGTCACCGCGTCTGTTAAGGGAGGACGCTGTGCTCAGAGCTAGGGATCAGGAAGAGCGGCCCTGAGCGGTTACCACCCTGTCAGGGAGGCGAGGGGGTGCCTCCCACCTACTGGGACTGTCGCGCAGGCGAGGACCCTGCGTCCCGGCCGTCGCGGGAAGCACGTCGGGGGAGGGGACGCAGGTAGGGAAGCGGAAGGCGGTGCTTCATTCGTTTTGGTTGGAGAGGGCCCAGGAGGGCTTGAGGGAGGAAGTGATACCTGAAAACAGGTTTTAGAGGATGGGTAGGAGTTCTGCAAGTGGAGAAGAGGGAGACACATATGTTCTAGACACAAGGAACCAGAGCCGCGTCCGTAAGCTGGAGCTGCCGCCTACCTGCAGACCTCCCAGAGAACGGAACACCTGGGTTGGGTGATAACACTGTGTACTGTATTCAGGCTGTTTTTCTTAAAAAAAGAAACCTTTCCTTGTTTTGTGAACAAAATGTCAAGTGACTGCAGTTGCTGTTAGCTACAGACTTGCAGATAAACGCAGGGCGTGTTGGAGAGCAAGGCAGGGGCCTGCTTCATGAGGGGGGAGCCGTCCCCCCGCCTCTGAAAGAGGCGGAATCTCTCGTATGGATGGGAAGTGGTCCCACGTACCATCTTTCCAACCAATCCGAAGAAGGCTACACTGCGGGTCTCCAAAATGCGGTCCCCAGACCCTTGGCGTCTGTGTCACCTGGGGGCTTGTTAAAAAGGGAAACACTCTATTAAGTATTAAAGTATTTACAAACTCAAGAGATCTCAAGGGATCTCCCTGTGTAGGAGGGACACCTACGCCCTGCAGAACTCCTGCTGAGACCTGCCAGGCTAGACACTGGGGGGGTCCCTGCCACCTGTGCTTTCCCAGCCCTCCGGGGACCTTGATGCCTCACTGCTGACAGATCAACGGGCCCAGACTCAGGGGGACCCCGACTCAGAGGGGGCCCCGACTCAGAGGGGACCCCGACTCAGAGCAGGCCCTGACAAGTTGAGATCCGACCGGCCACGCCGGGCACAAAGCAGCTCCTTGGGTCGCCCTGTGCGCCTCTTGGTTCTCAAGGCTCAGGAGCTTTGTTCTGTGGGGCACTGAGAACGCCCGCCACCCGGCGCACAGTCAGGCTCTCAAGGCGGTTTATCGACTTGCAGAGGAGCCACACCCACAATGCGCCCAGCCCAAGGACTCTCTGCTTTAGTCCTTTCTCTTCTTACGCGAAGTCTAAATGGGAAGCTGAATTTAAATTAGAAGGAGGCAGATTCATGCAGTCGGGACATCATTGCCCAGTTCACATGTTTCACGGTGCCCCATCATTCTGGTGCAACGCCCCACCCCCATTCCTAGAAATGATTTCTGCCGCAGGAGCTGGCCGGGGCGGTCGGCCTGTCGGGCAGGCCTCCCCTCGGGCAGCAGTGGGTGAAACACGCAGCCCCGTCCCTTAGACTCACCCTCTCTGCGGCCGGATTTCTGGGCACGGACACCATAGATCAGGCTAGTGACAGGTCGCATCCTACCTGCCCTGCGAGCCGTTCTGTGTCTGCGAGACGAGTCTGTGTTTGTGTGAGCTCCCCCGCTGTGTGTGACATTTATTATCAAGCTCACGAGGGGAGAGGGCTGATATTGTCCGTCTGTGTATAACCAGGAACAGTGCTGAATACGTCTCTGTTCCAGTTACACCAGGCACTGTTTGAGGCTGAAGAAGGAGAGATAAAACAAAACAAAACAACAACAAAAAATGGCATGGCTAAAGACGTACTTTGGAAAACAGATAAGGGATGAAGCTAAAACCTTGCTAAGTGATTTTAGCTTTTAATTGGACACCATTCAAGCCTTGAAAGCTTTTACTTTGTCCTTGGGGAATTAGGTGTTCCTCCTTAACCAGGAGGTCCCTTGAGATCTTTCGATTTTTCAAAGATGTTTTAAGGGCCTCGGGCGGAGGAGAGTCTGTTCCTGGCTGCTTCCCTGTGTGAACACTCTGCTCCACACGTGGTTGTGATTGTTAACACTGTTGTTGCCCCATTTGGCTTTTAGCTGGCACTGAATCCGGGGGTAAAGTGAGCAGATGAATGTATACAACCCTGCGTGTTGGAGAGGAGGTGGCGGACCTCTGCCCTAAGCATGCGCCTGGGAGCCCGCGCCTTCCAGTCTCCTTTGCTTTTAGAGCAGGTGTGTGTGCACGTGTGTGTGTGTGTATGTGTGTGTGCTGGGGGTAGGAATCCGGTTCCTGTTTCTGAGCTCTGAACAGTTCTTCAAAACACTCCCTTTCCTTCCACCCTATTTCCTTTCACGCCTCCTCTCCCTCTTCTCTCTAAGTTCCCCCTTATTTCATGTGCCCTCGGCCCCCACCCCCCGCCCCTAAACCCACCCCGGCCAGCTTGGCAGGCTGGTCAGTCTGGGCCAGAGTCAGAGGGAGGGAGCCGGACAAGCTTTCCGATTCTCTCTCGACACTGTCTTTGCTCTGAAGCCCCCCAGATGCTTGCGTCTCTGCTTCTGGCGCTCTCAGGGGTATGGCCTCTAACTAGAGCGAGCCTTCATCACCTTGAGAAGTGCCACGGCAGGTTCCGGGTCCGAGCGCTCGTTTTCACACGCCTCGGGGAAGCGAGAGCCATCGGAAGTTAATCGTCCATCGTGGGAGGGCTCCTGTGGGCCTCCTCCCCCTCCGTCAGTACATGCCCCTGGGCACCGTCTCCAGGGAGGGAGGGTCTTCCCATGCCAGTGTCTAAACGTGGGGTCCCCACTGGTGAGACAGGAAAGAAGGGGGCAGGGCACAGCCATTCAAGAAACAACGCAGCAGTTGACACCAAAGTGGCGGAAAATTCAACTCCCAATGGGCCTTGAGGCCCAAGATGGCGGGAGATTTGACCTCCAGTGGACCTTGAGCTTCGTTCTGTGCTCACCGTAATATGTGAGCATGGGAAACAGCACCCCCACAGATGCCAGGGCAGTTCCGAGCTGACCATAAAGGGTCACAAGGTGGGCGGTGACTGGATTCCTGGGAACCCCAGCCCCTTCCCCGAAGTAGCTGGAATAACCTTCCCACTTGTTAGCATGCGGAGTGACCGGGCCCATGAAACTAACAGCCCACACCTCGTGGCCTCTCTCCGGCCTTCTGAGACAGCCTGCGCTCCACGCAGTGTGCCTCTCTCTAAACACATCTGCCTTTACTCAGCGGTGGCTCGTTCTTGAATTCTTTCCTGCGCGAAGCCCGGGACCCACACTCGGCGGGGGGCGTCCCAGGGGCTCCGCCTGGGCCTGGGGCACGGCCTCCTCTCGCCCACGTTCACTTTTCCTGTGTCACTAGGGCTGCTGGCTGTGTCCGAAAGCTCTCTCCATGAGGGCTTCCACATTCTGATTCGGCAAAATTAGGAGAGATCTAATTTACGGATTAGAAAACTATTCCAGTAAAATGGACGGAACGTCACTGCACTGATCTCCCTGAGAGAGCAAGTGTGATGGAGGCCGTGCCGTCACACTTGTAGGGAGGCTCTCATTTCCTCCAGAGGCAGCACGCCGTCTCTGCTGCACTGGGAACCCAGCTGCTGGCCTCGCCAGACTCCCCGTCTCTGCCTTGGCTGAGACTCTCTGGGAGTAGCCATCTTCTCCGCCTGCCACCCCAGATCCCTGAAACCAAGGCCTGGGGTCCCTCCCGTTTCCCTCCTGAGAGATGCCCACCGGCCCTTCCTCTCTGATCCCCCCACCCCTTATCTGACGGACGAATGTGGTTAGGGACCCGGTAGATGCCTGTGTGTCCTGATCCACTTTGCCAGCCCGGCCCTGCCCGGCCCTGCCCGTAATTACCTCATCTCCCCTGGACACATTTTAGTCTTTCTTCTCTTGCATTTTCCAAAGAAGGAAGAAGGAATTTTACCAATTTTAGCTCCAAGTGAGAAAAGTGAGGTCTCACTCCCCGCTGAGCCGGTGCAGGCGCGACTCTTCCCTCCTCGTCTCACTGTGTCCCCCCAACCTGACACGTCCCTGTGACACGTATCTAAGCGGCCTGTGTGCTTGGCGCGCAGGCTTGTGAGACGTGCGCGTCGGCCACAGCTGTGTGTGCTTGCAGGGACTAACGGTCAGACTGACTCTCACCAAGTGCGTCTGGGCCCCGGTCAGGCCTCTCCCCTCCCTGTGGCCTGGGGGAGTGGGCAGGACCACCCTGCCGTCCTTTGCCTGGTGGTGGCGCAGGCCAACGGGTCCAGTCCACGAGGCAGCAGAGAACTCCTTCGGGGGGGCTGGAATGAACAGCCCCTGAGGCCGGGGCGTCTGACCACCCAGCCAGCTCTGTTCTAAGCACTTGATGCCGACTGCGCAGGTAACCCTTGCAGCGCTCCGGCCTGCTGGGTACGGCTCGTGGCTCTGCTTTATAGACGGAAAGACAAAGTGAGGCACAAATGGGCTGCTAACCCCCTGAAGCCACACAGCAGGAAGCCGTGGCAGCGGGAAGCGAGGCAGGCCGCCCGCCTCCCGGGGCCCAGCTCCCACCATCGCGGCGAATTAGCTCTGACTGACGTGCTTAGAAAGATAATTTATTAAAAAATAAAAAAAAAAAAGAAAAACACACAGAGACTCCCAGCAAGCCCAGGTGAAGGACATGAAGGGGAGGTTCACAGAAAACCATGCAAACCGTCCTCAAAGAATATGAAGGAAGACTGTGTGTGTGACTGAATCGCTGTGCTGCACACCAGAAACTAACGCACATTGTGCCTCCACTGTACTTCAGTTAACAAGAAACGCAATCAAAGCACACAGCAACACCAGCCTTCACTGACCGTGCTGGCGGCAAGTCCCAGGGCGGCGCGCCGCACGCCGCGGAGGAGGCGGCTGGGGGCCGGCGGACGTGCGCCACGGCCAGGCCCGCGGGAGGAGACCCGCCGGCGACCAGCACGGCCGTGGCCGTGTCTTCACTTTAAACCACTCCTTGCTTGGGGCTCCATCCCATACGTGCACATGCGTGTGGTAAAACACACACACACACGCACACGCACACGCACACACACAGTATTTTGAGTCACCTTGTAATAGTGGAAAATGGAAATAGATTTTAACTCACATATCTGTGAATAGGACACCAGTCAGACAAACTGTAGCACATGAACACAGAGGAATACAACGCGGCTCTGAAAATGCACCAGGCATGCTTTTGTAAATACGGAGCATTCTGACACCTTCTGCCTTAGGAAGGGTGATGATGACATATTGTTGCTTCTCATGCTCAGTAAACACTAGATAGATAAACACAATGAGACGGGTTATGGGCTGTGAGGTCACGGAGAGCAGGGGTAAGGATGGGAGTCAAACTTCTCTGTGCCTCAAAGTAGGGTGTTGTTTCAATCATGTAAATATGTATGAATATTTCAAAAGATTGCATTAAGTCCTTTGAAAATGGGATACTATGTTTGCAGAATCCTGGGGAGCTCCGAGCGTCTGGCTGTGACATACCTCCCATGTACAAGCAAAGGGAAGGACGTTCTCTGTGCAAAAATAAACGTTCTCCATCCAAGCCCTCACCACATGACCCAGACCCTCTGACACCACGCCGTGGGAGTGAGGCCTCCTTACTGCTCCTCTTCCCCATAAATGAAGCAGTGGGGGGGGGGGTGTTCCTTCCAAATGTCCCCACTTCAGAGCTCTAAAATCAAGTTCAAGGGTAGTGACATCACGGCTGCCTGACATACCTCGTCGAATGCTCTGGAGCAAAAGACGTGTGAACGGGGTGTCACAGGCTCCCGTGCGATTACAGAAGATGGATTCTCCCCTCCCTCAACAGTACATATGCGACCAGTATGTGGGAAGTGAAGTGAATAAAAGTGGACAGTGTCTCATACTATCACATACAAAGTGCATACACAGAAAGGACCTCCTGTACAGCACAGGGAACTATATTCAACTTCTTGTAATAGCATCTACTGGAAAAGAACCTGAAGAGGAAATATTAGACGGTGTTTAGTAACATGATTGGAAGTATTATGAGAAGACACATCAAATTAAAGCCTGCAAGACTCAAACACGTCCTGAGTGTGCCATGGACTCACTGGGACTGCAGCTGATGAATCCCTGTAGGACCTGGACTGAGGCAACCTTTTCCTGCTCAAGTCAATTGTTGCTGTAAGTGTCCCCAAGTATAATGAGAAGCGTCTGGCTGGGAGCCTTTTCTCCCTGCTACCTGGTGCCGGCGTGCTGAATGCAAGGCAGAGCAGAGCAGTTTACACAAGTAGAATGTGGGGACCCAGTTTCTTCTCTTTCACACACCCTGGAGGATCAGGGAAGCCCAGAGAAGAGGTTTTCTTCAGGAAGAGAGGTCTCCTCTTGCTGCTGAGCGCACTGAGTGAAGCCAGGGTCGTGAGTATCCGCGCCTCTCCCCTGGCGCGCTGGCTGAACCTCATTAACCGGAAGTTTCTGGGCTAGTCACTCGGGCCCCTCTGACAACCTAAAGTCGGCTGCCTTGATACTTGATGTGCTTTGAACATGTTTGGCACCACTGCTTTCGTGAAAAGGCTTTGCACCGTATTTTCAGCCTGAGCTGTCCAAAATATCACAGAGCACTTGTAGCCGGGAATAAGGTTTTCGTGATAAAGCGCCTGCATCGCGATGACGTGGCAAACGTCTCAAGATAGTTTCGGATGTGCTTCGTTTCTGAAGGGAGCAGGAATGTAAACTGCTGGCGGGTGAGTGGTGAGCAAAGGCGATCTGCCCCCCGGGAACTGCCATGCATCACTCCACCGGGAGCGCCCAGTGACGCTGCCATCTGGGATACGGGGGAGCCACATTTTTTTTTCCTAACGTGCTTTAATTGCATTTTGCTGGGGCAGGGGATATTTATGGGTTAGGAGATTGCCGAGTTATTTATTAGATGGAGTGTCTAGGGATAGACTAATATAAATCACTTAGGCTGGCATTGAACACACCAGACACTCAGTAATTTAAAAAGCTTTAATAAAAATGCTAAAATATGAGACTTGTCTTTGGCTGTAATGAGACTCGGTTATCATGTTTTTATCAGCGATGTTCCGTCACGGACCCCCTCCCCCTCCCCCAGAGTAAGGCAGTGCGAAAGCAGCCCTGATTTCCAGACTCCAGATCTGTTGGGCTTGAGAGAAGTTTCAGAGATTTGCTGAAGGACTCATGCAGGAACAGTCCTGGGCGCCTGCTGGCTGGCTGCCTCCCAGCTCAGAGGTGTTGGCATGTTCTTTTGCATTGGGAACCTTGTCTTGTGTGGGTCTGTCATGGAAGCGAGTTAAAAGGGAGTGTGTCAGGAGGTGTCTGGGGCAGGGAGAGCTTCTGGGCTGTGAGTGGTAGATGACAGCCAGCCCTGCCCCCCAGGACAGAGGCCCGGAGCCGGGCTTCTGTGTTCTCTCACGGGCACGCTGAATTAGAGGCACGTGCCACAGCGGGCTTTAAACTGCACTTACTTTTAGGATCTCGTTCAGTCACAACTGGAAGTTTTGTAGGGAAGTTTTATCGTCCCCACGTTACAAACTACTGAGTCGGGGGTCCCGGTCTCCCCACAATGACTGGGCAGGAGAGAGACCCCAGCCGCGGCCCCGCCCTCTTCCCTCCGTGCCCCGTCCCACTGCGGGCGTTCTGGGCAAGCACCTGCTGCCTCCAGATTTTCCAGGTCCCACCTTCCTCCCAGGGCGGAGGACCCTGTGGACTTGCTCCTTCAGTCCTGTCTCACACCTGGGCCCACGTGCCTGCATCCTGAGCACAGGGTGAGGGCGACGGCCTCCTCTGGGCAGCGCGGTCGGCGGCAGGGGAATTACTGGGCCGAATCTGGACGGATTCCTGGCGGACAGTCTGAGGGTGAGGCCTGTGGGAAGGCGCGGCAGCTCAGCTGACGTTCCACCCCGGCTCCAAGGTTGCTCGGTGCAGGGACGCAGCACATCAGGGACATGCAGCCCACTCCGTCACTGGAAAGCTCTGGGTGGGACGTAGCTGGCGCAGCTGGGGCAGGAGCCGGTCAACACCCCCAGGTCGCAGGTGCCGCGTGAGGGTGGGGCAGGTCAGGGAGGCTGTCGCTGGGCCTTCCAAAGGGCTGCAGACCCAGAAAACTGGGTGTCAGGTGGCTGACTGGACCAATTCTGAGGAAGGGACATGGGAGAAGCCCATTGCCCCCACCGCGCCCCATTCAAAAGGAGGCCTTTTGTATTTGGGGCCGGGAGCAGCACACCTGAGACTAACATTGTAAATTAACTGCACTTCAATCAAAGGTTTTTAAATGAAAGATGGACACACAAAGGTGATATCAGAGAGCACCTGCTGACAGGTTGTTGGGAAGAAAAAAATCAGGAAGGTCAGGAGTTGATGGCAGGGTCGGAGGTGGGGCTGTGAAATCCCGAGTGTGGACACGTGTGTCCTGTTCTCAGCCCAGGTGTCCTGCCACCTGCCCCAACGGGCAGGGCTTCGGTCCAGCAGAACCGATGCTGGAGACTGGCGGCACCGGCGAGTCTGCTCAAAGGCTGGACAGCCGGGATGGGCACACACTGGGCAGGGCTGGCCCTTCTCAAACTCCTTTATGCATGGATATCCTCTGGCCCAGGAGAACAAGATGACGGCCCAGGAATCTGAGGCAGGAACCAAGAAGAGGCTGGTGACTAAGAGGACACCAGAACGTCACCTGTGTCCCTTATCTGGTCCCATCTCCTACTAAGCATGGTGGCACCACCTACTGTTCCGGATAATCAGAGGAGGGCCACACCTGCTCCACACCCTACACGGATCCCCCGTGACCTCCACACCGAGTGCAGACTGAACAGCCAGGAACTGGGGGGCAAGGACGACGCCTTTCGGGGCCAGGCGGGTGAGGGCCGCTTCCGGCTGTGGTCTCCAAGTCCTGAGTCCTTGGGTTCTGAGGTCAGAACTGGGTACACATCTCAGCTTCTCCCCTCCTCCTCTGTCGCTGTGTGACATGAGCAACTTGTTTAACCTCTCTCTGCACCTTTACCGCCTCACTGTTAACATGGATTTTCACAAGATGAAATAAGTGGTGTGTGGGGGAGAATTTGTATGGTGGTGCCTCCCGAAGCTCATGAAGTTCTCGAAAAGTGAGAGTTGCTGGCCAAAAAAATATATAAATAAATAAATCTAGAAGTAGAATCAAAGAGCCCATGATACTGACATTTCTCAGTGGCAGGCACTAAGATTAAGCCACTTAATATTCACTTACCACGGGCCCCTCCCCGGGGCCCGTGAGTGGCCTGCACCACCACCCTGCTTAGCAGTCTGGGAGATGGAGGTTAGAGACATTTAGTCACATGGTCAAGAACGTGCTGTGAATTAGAGGAGGAGTTCAGATTGCACAACCAAAGAAGTTGTGACCAAGCTGAAGAAGGGGAAAGGTCTGAGACCAGCGCCCGGGGCCCTGGTGTGAGGGAGAGACTCGGTGAAGAGGCCCTGGGACTGTCTGCGCCTTGCAGCAGATACTCGGCAGAGCTGGGACTGGAGCGAGTGTTTCCTTAGCTGCAAAATGAGGAGGTTGAGCTGGGTGATCCCTAAGGTCTCTCTCTGGCTTAGAAATTGTCTGAGGTAAATTAAACCCTGCGATTCTGAGTGTGTGTGTGGCGAGCAGAACTCTCAGGGGAGGCAGCGTGTCAGAGAGGAAGGGACAAAAGGAAGCACCAGCGGGAGGCATCTCCTGGCCCCAGAAAGAGGCAGATGGGATGAGAAAGACTCCGATGGTGTGGAGTTCCTCTGATCGTGGTCAGTTACTTGAATTGTGCAAATTAAAAATAGGAAACGTGTATTTTAGTCTATAAATAAATCCTGCGAGAGACGGGGTGGAGTGGACCATCACAAATGGGCTCAGCAGAGCTAGGGTGGCTGGCGAAGTCCCTGCGTGTGTTCATGTGTAATTCATCACCCTTTGTTCCCCTTCCCTACATTTCTCTCATCAAAGGAGAAGCAAGAAGAGAAAAGCAGTCCAGGTCTTGTGGGTCTAATCTTACCCAGGATAATATTAAACCCCATCATGCCAAGGCATGTAGGGAGTCTGGGTTCACACTGAATTTGTGAAACTGAGTAACCTGGATCTGGCCCTCCCTCTTAAACATTAGGATGTGACCTCAGGCAGTTTGACTCAGTCCCAACTCTCTAGCTGCCCCACCGGCTCCTGAGAACTTGTATTTTCTAGGAAGTCTCCTGGTCATACCAGCTAAATCCAGCACACATGGGTTGAGCACCTGCTAGATAGATACCAGGCACTGAGAGGCCCCTGGGAGGCAGAGATGAGTGGTAGCTGTCCTTGAGGACCAAGCCTCATGGGTGAGAGACAGCCGGCAACAGAGCACTGAGAGAGGTGCTTTAACACTTCACACACACGCTGTCCATCCCCAGGCTTGTTCATTCTGCCTCCAAAACGTCTCTCCCGCTCTGCCCATCTCTCCTGCTACCGCGCTTGTCCCAGCTGCCACCACCTCCCTGCTGGACAACATCCGCGCCAGTTCTCCCATTCCCACTTCTGCCCCTGTTCCCAATGCTGGTCTGTCCCGCCCCTAACACCCATCACCACCATCACCATCATCATCCCCATCACCAGCATCATCACCACCATCACCACCATCATCATCACCACCATCATATCATCACCACCATCACCAACATCGCCACCATCATTACCATCATCATCACCACCATTGCCACCATCATCATTACCATCATCATCACCATCTTCATCATCACACAATTTAATGCCCCCCTATCTCTCTTACCTTAAGATAAAAATCTTAGCATTTCCCCCAGCAGTCTATGAGTCCTGGCTCCTGACTATCCAGCCTCCTCTTGCATGATTTGACCCTTTTCACTGCAGCCACAGTCACCCAAGGTCACCCTGCTTCCTGTCTCCGCAAAGCCTTTGCATATGCTTATCCCTTTGCCCAGAAAATGATCCCCACCCTTCACCCAGACTCTCTGGGCAGGACGGACCCTGTAATAGGCCTGACCTCATAGCACACCCACCGGTCAACCCCACATTGAGTCCCAGGATCGTGTCTCAGTGTCAGTGTTCCCCTCTAGACACCAAGCTCCACAGTGTATGTGGCGGGGGTGGGGGGGTTGTCTGTCCACTCTTCCACCCCCAGAGGGATTCTGGGACATGCTAGGCACTCAGTCATTTTTCAGAATGAACACATCACATCATCTTGCACAGGGAGCCAGGGAGCGTCTATCCACACTCACCTCTCAGACGGGGAGAGATGATGGAGATTGTATCTCAGTGTCAGTTTTCAAGTCCACAGAGGACTCGAGCAGATGGATGCACGGGGAGGAGGGCAGGTGGGCAGAGGATGCCGCAGAGGTGACAATGTGGAGTTGCGAGGGAGCATGGAGCGGTGTTTAAAGCATTGCAGATGGGCCGACCTGGCCGGGGCATGGCTCGTTGTCTCGAGAAGGAAGAGGAAACAGTGGGCAAGTAAGGAGGGATGTGGAGTTCAGCGGATGCACTGAACTATTAATACACGAAAGAGCTCTTTTCTGAGAAGCCACACGTGGGAGGCTGCCTTCCCTCCTCAGTGCAAGAACTTCTGATTCGACTTCTCGGGAGTTGACAGGCCTTCTTTGTTTTTGTTTGTTTTTTTTTTAATAACATCTTTATAGGGACACTCATTTACCAGAAAAATCCATCCTTTTAAACAAGTGTGCAATGCAGCGGCCTTAGTACGAGCACAAGGCTGCGAAGCAGCCACCACCACCCAAGTCTAGAACAGCCCCTTCTCCCCACAGAGAAGCCCAGGCCCGAGCTGTTGCCCCTGCTCGCCCCTCTCCCGCCCCGGCAAACAGTGGGCGCCCGTCTCTGCAGAGCTGCCCCTTCTGGGCACTTCATGTGACTGGAACCATGCTCCCCCTTTGTGTTTGGTTTCTTCCACTTACTGTTCTCGAGGCCCATCCACGCTAAAGCAGGCAGCAGCGCCTCGTTTCTCTTTACAGACGAGTGACGCTCCGTTGGCGGATCCGCTGCGTCTTGCGCGTCCATCCAGCTGTCGATGAGCCTTTGGGTTGCGTCCACTTTTTGTCTGTTTTGGTTCATGCTGGTACGAGCGCTGGCGTCACAGGTGCCGTATGGACGTGTTCGCTCCCCTCTTGTGTCCACGCCTACGCGTTGAGTCGGTGGATCGCATGGCACCTCTGTCTTTGGTCTTTTGAGGAACTGCCAGGCTGTCTTCTAAGGTGGCTGAACTGCCTCACAATTGCACCAGCAATGTGTGAGGGTTCTCATTTCCATGCGCCCTCGCCGATTCTTGTTCTCATCTGTCTTCTTGATTATAACCATTCCAGCGGATGTGGAGCGGAAACTCATTGTGGTTTTGATTTGCATTTTCTTAATGAATAATGACGCTAAGCGTCTTCTCGTGTGCATGCTGGCTGTTTGTGAGTCTTCGTTGGGTGAATGTCTATTCAAATCCTTTGTCTATTTGGTTATTTGTATTTTATTGTTGAGTTTTTTTATATATATTTTGGATACTAGTTCCTTATCAGGTACATTATTTGTAAAAATTTTCCCCCATTCTGTTTGTGTGGGTTTTTTTTTTTTAACTTTCTCAATAATGTCCTTTGAAGCACAGACCTTGCTTCAACTTGCACAAAATTAAAAGCTCTTAAAATTTGAACGATGTCCAATTTACCTAATATTTTTTCTTTTGTTGCTTGTTCTTTGGGTGTCATATCTAAGAAATCTTGCCTGATCCAAGATCAGAAAGAGTCACACCTTTGTGTTCTTCTATGATTTAGTTCTTACCTGTAGGCATATGACACCATTTGAGTTATTTTTTGTGTGTGATGTGATGTGATGTGTGGGGGTCCAGCTGCATCATTTTTTCTGTGAGTATCCAGCTGCCCAGAACCATTTGTTGTAAAGACTGTTCTTCTGTCATTGAGTTGAGCATAAAAGTACGGATGTATTTCTGAGCACTGAGTTCTGTTCCACTGATGCAGACGTCTGTCCTTACGCTGACCGTTTTAATAGGGAGTATTTGCTAGGGACGTGTGGAGGAGTAAAGGAGGCAACGTGCACGGAGCACTTAATTCCGGGCTCCGATAAATAAGCACGAGCTGGTTTAGTATTGCTCCTGGTGGTGTGACCACTTTGTTCCCCGAAGTAGCCGCCTTGAACCTGCACTGCTGCTGGAAGATCGTTAACTCACAGGACCGAGACCAGAAGGGACCTGAGGACTCATCATCCAACCTCCTCATTCAACACTAACCAGACACCACCACTCACACGTTCACACGCCTGAGCCAGAGGGGTTAACTGGTTTACAGACGAGCACACAGCTAGAGAGGAACCACGATGAGAGCCTGCTTCTGGCACTTCACGTGACGCTTTCTGAACCGTGTCATACAGTTCACGGGTGCAACATGCGGCCCGGCCCAGCCTAGCACGCGTACCGCTGCCCCCGAATCAGTCTTCACTCTGGTTTATAAAATAAGCTTCCTTGTTAAAATGCAAGATAGAAAGTAATCCTAGAAGAATAAAACAGTGAGTCTTTAAAAGTCCCTACTGTGTTATTTTTATTAACTAGCCTTGAGTGTCTGAAAGCGTAGTGGAAAGCATGTCATACTGCTGTTGGCTTTCACGTGGTCTGCTAACGTTTTGTTGTTCTCTGGGGGTAATAATAATAATAATAATGTGAAACAACAATAATAGTCGTTTAAGTCTCTTTGAAATCTTCATCTCTCGTCTCATCTTCACATCCCTGTGAGGCAAATACTTTATGCCCATTTTATGGGAGAGGAAGTTGACACTTGAAGGGCTTCATCGCACAGGGGGTTGTTGGAGAGAAGTGGTGGTCGCGCGTTAGCCACTGTGGCTCCAAGTTACAGGAGTCTGTTCTCTGTAGGTTTCAACTGGGCCGTTCAGTCTCAAATAAAACAGTTAAAACAGGATTGTCAAACACCGTGACCGGGCAGGGACAGGCCATCGTTGTGACGCGTGGAATCACTGCCCTTGAAACAAGAGGATGTGGTGCTAAGGGTGTGGCTCCTGCTCTTTCCAGAAACAGGAGCAGAAGCCCCCTCAGAGGAAGTAGGCAAGAAAGAGCCAGGTGAGCTCTTTACGTAAAAGGGCTCGGGTTGCTCTGTGCGTTTGCTTAGGCTCAGAACTCAGACTAAGAGGCAGAAATGAGCAGTCACTTACCAAAGGCTTCCTTTTCACTCTGGAAGCATAGATGACGAAAACTTGCCCCAGCTCTCCCAGATGAACGCCACCTACAAGCTTACAGCGGATGGAGCTGAGACTTAGAAAATGAGCAGTTAGGCACAGATTACGTCATCTATCAGATTCCAAACAACATGTGTGCTGTTCACAATGCGTATGCAAAAATGAACACGCGCCATGAAATAGGATGAGCTGAAGCCACCTGCAGCAACGTGGATGCACCTGGAGATGATCATACTAAGTGGAGGAAGTCAGGCAGAGAGAGACAGTTATCATACGACACCACTTTTTTTCAGTGCAACCTAAAAAAAAGAAATGATACAAATGAACTTATTTACAGACCAGAAATAGACTCACAGACATAGAAAACATACTATGGTTACCAAAGGGGAAAGGGTGGGGAGGGAGAAATTAGAGGTTGGGGATTAACAGACACGCATCACTATATATAAAGCAGATAGACAGCAAGGTCGTACTGTACAGCGCAGGGAACTAGATTCAGTCTCTTACGATAACGCATATGGAAAAGAATCTGAAAGCAAAACATGTATGCAGGTACGTGTGTGTGTATAACTGAATCACCTGGCTGCACACCTGCAACTAACATGGTAAATCAACTACACTTCAATAAAAAATGAACAATTTTATTTTAGAAAGAACAATAGCAGCCAACATTTATTAAGTACTTACTTAATTGAAGGCACTGATACTAGCATGATATGCACACTGACACTCAACTCCTACAACAGCTTAGAGAGAGAAGCTCCATCGTCTTCATTCTACACGTGCAGGAGCAGGGGCTGGGAGGGGAGCGGCTGAGGCGGTCCGAGGCTGCACAAGTCTGCGGGCCTGCAGCGCTAGGCCGTGGGGCACGGCCTCTCCTACACGGTTTCCACCAGGTCATTTCCAACTGTGTAGGGCGGGGCCAGAGCCAGGCAGTTCAGTCCCCAGGTACCTTTGTGCAAAGGGGCATTTCTGCTCTAGAAAAGCGTCTTCTGTTCCAGGCTTGCTCTCTGACAGTCACACAGCAGTGTGTGCAGCACGGGTCACAGGCACTTATTCATAGGAACCATTTCTACTGAGCACCTATCGTGGCCACGCATCGTCCAGCACAGGGGACTATGGTGGTTTCTGAAGCCTGTAGTCCCGGGCCAGACAGACGTTAAACAAATAATCATAGGGATGGAGAGAAAAGCACAAGGTATGTAAGGATTACTGAAGACAATTTAAAGGGCGAGAAGAGGGCCTGGGACAGGTGGAGGGGAGAGGACCAGGGTCACTGGCCAAGTCTTCTCCGAGGAAGTAACCTTAAAACCGAACCCAGCAGGAAACAAACGTGAAAGCATGTGCAAGGGTATTTCAGGGAGAGGAAAGGTCAAGTGTCAGGTGTCAGGGGAGGACACTGGGCGGACTGTCAGACTCCCACTATGGAAACCTGCACGCCCATGCTCTGCGTTTGTGTCAGGCGCGGGCTCACGCAGTAGGAACACGAGGGCCAGCGCAGCAGAGCCCGTCCGCGGGA
The DNA here is from genome assembly GCF_009834535.1 of Camelus ferus. NCBI lineage: Eukaryota > Metazoa > Chordata > Mammalia > Artiodactyla > Camelidae > Camelus > Camelus ferus. The sequence continues at coordinate 1,702,925 of NC_045728.1, forward strand.
CAGCTCGGCTGTGAAGACTGCTGGCGGGATACAGGCATGGACAAGGACGCCCGGGAACAGGGAACGAGCGGCCAAGGCGCCCCGAGGCGCCCGGCTGGCGCTGAGCGAGGAAGGACGAGCGGCTCAGAGGGCGCGGGCGCGCTGAGTGCGGGGCGCGGGGAAGGGAGGGCGACGCACCCCTGGGGAGGCACGCGGGGCGCCCGGCCAGCGAAGGCCACGCCCTGGGGCTGCGCCGGACGGTGGGGGAGGTGCCGGGCCTGCCGGGAGGCTTGGAGCCCGCGTCTCCGCCGGGGGCACAGGTGGGGGCTCTCGTCAGACCGAAGCGAGATCTTTCAGAGGCGCTGCAGCGGGCGTGGGGCTTCAGGCACGACACGGCGGTTGGCGGAGAAGCAGGAGACTCGTAACAGTCGGAGGAAGAGGCCCCGGGCCTCCCAGCTACGCCGGCGGCCGTGCGGCTGGAGAGGAGCGGCCGGGTTCACGACGACTCGCACGCGTCGGAGCCGGCGGCCAGGGTGGAGGTGAGAGCGTGCAGAGACCTCATGCAACCCGAGCCCCGGACGCGTGCCCTCCTCGGGCTACCGACTGCCGTCTGATCGGCTGTCCGTCTGCCTCTGCGCGTGTGTGTGTCCACACACACACACACACACACGCGCGCGCGCGCGCGCAGCACCTTCTCTCGGGCCGCGTCCGTGTCCACGTCTGTGCAGATCTAGGCGTCTGCCTCCCCGTCTGCATCTACCGAGTGGCACCCTCCTTACCCGTCTGGCCGTCTGAACGGCCACAGTGGGAAGCCCTTGTGGCTGCGCATCGGCCAGTGCGCACAACCACGTGGGGAGGCGTGGAGACCCACCGTCGTCGCCGAGACGGTGTGGGATGCGCGCCCTGGCGGCCGCGGAGGGCCCGCCCGTCTGCACGCGTGACCGCGGGCGCACCGCGCTGTCTGCAGTCCTTGAATCAGCCCTTGGGCTTTACCTTTTTCTCGGAGTAATTTCCGCACCTCTGCTGAGATTGTTGTACTTCTCTTGTGTGTGTATGTGTGCTCATGAACACTAGCGACAGCTAGCTAGGTGGACAGATAATTAGGTAGATAGATGGATAATAAGCAGATAGATTGATTGACTCATTTGCCAGATACGTCTCTGAAAATTGAACAAAGCTCTCCTGTCAAAATAGGAGTGTTTAAAGTCATTTCCAAGTACTCTTTTCTTCAAAAGGTATTATGGAAACAAGGAGAGGACTGTAATAGTACTGCCAGATTCAATTCAGATTTAAAACAAAATTAAACGGGCGGGGCGGGGCGGGGCGGGGCGGGGCGGGGCGGGGCGGGGCGGGGCGGGGCGGGGCGGGGCGGGGCGGGGCGGGGCGGGGCTGCAGCTCAGTGGTAGAGCCTGTGCTTAGCGCGTGCAACGTCCTGGGTTCAGTCCCCAGTGCCTCCATTATAAATCATTCAGTAAGAACCTAGTTACCCCCTCAGTAAACTGAAACATAATTAAAAAGTGTTGAGAACCTCCGTTGGCAAGCACGGCACTGGAGAAGCCGGGTGGGCTGAGATGGCCCCCCTCCGCGCAGGCGGGGTGCTGGGGACACGGTTTTGTTCAGGGTGGGGCGTGCTTGAGGGGAGATGCAGTGGGAGGGGTTCTAAGCAGAGAAAACAGGAAATGCAAATATAAACCTTGTGTGTGGGGGGAGCTCTGACAAGAGGTTAAACAGAGGTGCTTAGCACGGTGGGAAAAATTCTGCCCTTTACCAACCACGTGACTGCCAGCAATTTAGTTTTCCCTCCCGACGCCTCCGTTTCTTCATTTTTAACAGTGAGAACCCTTGTTCTACTTCCCTCATAGCCTGTGAGGAAGCCATGCCGAAATGCGCTTGTAAGCAATTTGAAAACAATTAGGTTGTGCGTTAACAAGCAACATGTATTATTACATATTCCACACGAGTATTGACATGACTGAGAACAGGAAGAACTTCCTCTTCTCCCAGTTCACTCTCTGTGTTTCCTGTCTGGCTGGTGACCCACGCCCTTGGCACTGCCCTCACCTTCCCTCCTTGGAGAACAGGACAGAACACTGTGCACCTGCAGAGGTCAGGGGGAGGGTGCTGCCTGGGTCTTGGCGAAACGTTTGGACCAGCCTTCACGATTCCCCGGCAGGAAGCTCCCTCCTAGTGGGTGACACTGACCGAGCACCTGGGGAACGAGGATGCCCCCAAATACCCATAGAATTTTACCAGTAGCTCTTCATCCAGAGCCGTTTAAACTATCAGTGGGGAACACGGCATGTCCGGACTGGCAGCTCTGAGCTGAGGGCAGGGCTGAGCCATCTGTCCTGCGTACCACGGCTGCGTGTGCTAAATCATCCTCCACTGACCGACTGTCCCCCACCGCCCACCCCCACTGCCCGCCTCACAGCCAGGGAGGCTCCTGGGTCTAGAGATAGAGGACTCCAGGCAGCCTAACGCATCCAGCTAAAGCAGACATTATTCTGAGAATTTTTTAGAAGGTGCACTGGAGTTGCTGCTTTGTAAAACTGAAACAAAGTATTGACATTTCTAAGCCCAGAACTATTTTTTAACAAGCTGGAAAATACTGAAAAACAGGTAGCAGTTTTCTCTAGAGAATGGAGTGTAGTTACAAAGTACACTGTTTTTTGTTTTTTGTTTTCCCTCCATGTGTATTTTGGAAAAATACGTGCCATGAAATTTCAGGCCAAATCCGAATGCAGAAATAAGCCAAAATGTGACAGATTTATAAGCCAGGTAATTTTTATTTATTTGCTAATGTGGATTCCCTTAAAAACTCAGATATTCTGTGTGTTACTTATGGCTTCTTGAAAGACTTACCTCTGAGGTGTCAGCTGCATGAAACTCCGGGCCGCAGAGTTGTCTGAGTCAAGCATCAGTCATAATTCTCCTCCGTCTCTGACTCAGGGTGGTTTGCAATCTACTAGCGCTCTCCCTGTCTGGTGATTAATAATTCATAATTAAACTGGCAGTTGGAATAAATCAGTGTGACTCTAGCTCGGAGCCCCCTGTCTCCACCGCCCTTCCTTTTATTTGGAGAATCTGAAAGGAAATTGAGAAGAAAGATTTAGGTATCAGAAATCCTGCATGAAAAGCTTTGTCCCCCTCTTAGTTTTTTGGACTTGTTCCGTCTGTTTTTTGGATCTTTCTTTCAAAGAGGAATTAAAGCAGGTCCCCTTGTCAGCCTTGCACCAGACCCCGAGGAGACAGAGGTGTATGGGGCTCCATCCTCATCCCCACGCACCTCACCCTCCAGGTAGAGAGACAGGCGCATAAAACCACCAGCTCTACGTACGACGTGTTCAGTCCCCTCCCCGAGGGAGAGGCGGGGGCTTCTCCTTTCAGGATTCGGGGAGCAGCTAGGGGAAATCTGCAAAGGGGAGGTGACCTCTGAGGTCCCTGAAGGATGAAGGGTATCTACTCAGGTAGGAACCAGAGAGAAAAGGCGGAGCGGAGCCCTGGACCGCCGTGTGCTTCTTCCCTGCTCCTGGGAGAGCCGGTCCGAGTCTGCAGGGAGCTGCCTGGCTGAGGGCGTGGCCTGAGGAGGAGGCTGGCCCCTGGGTTGGGGTCATGAAAGGAGGCTGTGTGTTAAGCCTGGTGGGCCATCGTGAGCTGAAGGAGCAATTAGGGAAGTAGTTTGATGAGATTATTGCCTGAAAAGGACACTGTGGCCCCATGAGGGACGCAGGTTGGGGAACCCACACCAGGCGGCATGGCACGTTCCAGGCAGGAGGCTATTACAGCTGGCCGTGTGAAAATCGGTGAGAAACTCAACCAGGACGATGGTGACGAGAAGCACCTTTAGAGAAGGAACCTTGCTATCTTCCAAGCCGAGCTGCAGGCCTGGAGGCAGGACAAGGTGGACACAAGACCAGGGCTCATGTCAGCCTTTGTGACGCTGCAGGTAGACACCCGGCCAGGAGAGGCTAGCTGTCGCTGCTGACAGATGGCACCACTGCTGCCTCCCTCCTCATCAGCACTGTCACCTTCGCAACTGCCACTCACTCCGTGCTTCCTTCCCACCAGGTGCCCTGCACAACACAGTGCATTTAGCTACCTCGATCATCTGTATTTCACAGGTGCAGAAGCCAGAGCTTGAAGAGGTGGCCCCAGATCCCTCAGCGGGCAAGGAGCTGAGCTCCAGAGCTCTGCTCCTAACCACTAAGATAATGATGCCATTGAAAAGGAATTCTATGGTACAATCTCAGGGTAACTGCAATGGCTGGTGGGGTCTGGGGAGAAAGCAGCTAATCCCCATTGACAAATCGGTGAAAATTTCACCAAATTTTAAAGGATGTATTTTAAGGAAGGATTGAGAATTTTCAGGAAAGGAAATGTGCAAAAAAAAAAAAAGAAAAAGAAAAAAATTCCAGGCTGGAACAACCTGCATGGAGTCAAAGAATTAGAAAGTCTGGCGTGCCCAGGACATGGTGGCTAACTCGGGGCGGTTGGCTTTGTGAGTGACTTACTGGAAGCAGAGGCTGAGCTCGGGGCTACCGATGGTTCCTACACAAGCCAGGGTCCACCGGAAGGAGTGAGCACGAGAATAGAGAGGAACTCTTAGAAAACTGCATTCCCAACTTCGGTTCTACCTCTCTGTCCACAGTCAGTGACGCCTGCTTCAGTTATCCCGCTGCCCCCGCCGCACACACACACCTGCCTCCTGCCTCAACCAGACGCTTACAGAGCCGCTCCCTCCCTGAGTGCCCTGTACGTGCTGTGCTGATGGTCACACCCTTGGCAAATCAGGCAATCTGAAATTATTATTGGGAGCAACATTCATCTAAAAACTATGCTCTATGAAGATGTACAGGCTGGCACCTCCTCTTTATTGAAGTGTCATTAATAATTCACAATGTCGTGTTACTTTCCAGAGTACAGCACAGTGATTCAGTCATACATATCTATACGTGTCTTCTTTTTCATATTCTTTTCCATTATAGGTTGTTACAAGCTATTGAATATCATCCCCTGGGCTCGGCAGTAGGACCGTGTTGTTTCTCTATTCTGTACACTGTAGTTTGTGTCTGCTGATCCCAAACTCCTAATTTATCCCTCCCCCACTATCCCATTTGGTAACTGTAAGCTTGTTTTCTGTGTCTGAGTCTGTTTCTGTTTCATAAATAAGATCATTTATGTCATTTTTTTAAGATTCCACATATAGGTGATATCACGTGATACTTGTCTTTCTTCGTCTGACTCACTTCACTTAGAGTAACGATCTCCAGTTTCATCCACGTTGCTGCAAATGGCATTACTTCATGCTTTCTTATGGCGGAGTAGTATCCCATTGTGTAAGTACACCACGGCTTCTTTATCCAGTCATCTGTTGACGGACAGCTTCCTTGTCTTGGCCGTTGTAAATAGCTAACACTTCGTTTGGTGTGCAAAGAATCATTCTCATGTATTTGTTTTCTCCTCTGTCTCCTCCCAGTTCCTCCCCAGATCATGAACATCTCCTCAGACGTCACCGTGAATGAGGGGAGCAGTGTGACCCTGCTGTGCCTGGCCATCGGCAGACCAGAGCCAACCGTGACGTGGAGACACCTGTCAGTCGAGGGTAAGGCGCCCAGCTGTAAGAGGGTTTCAGAGTTCGTATATTGAAGACTCGCTTCTAGTGCACAGCAAAACTTCAGGAATCAGAAAGCAATGCAGAGTTTGTGACGTAGTCTGTAAAAGCAAGCAGAGCGCGTGCGTCAGTCACTGGGCGCTCCTTTCCAGAAGAAGGATTTATAGAGACATTTTACCGAATTATTCGCAGTCCTTTTCGTGACCTTAGATGGCTTTCGTTTTCCCAACTGTGAAGGGCAGAGATGCCGTAAGAACAACGTCCAGCAAAGATACTGATGTCTCAAGGTGGAGATGATGCGTGGGGTGGGTGGGTGGTTTGTCCCTTCCTGAAGGAGAGAGCGAGGGAGCTAGAAATGCTGGTGTTACTGTGCATCCAGGGGACAAAGGGTCTCCTCCTCCGTGCTTTCAGGACCCCTACCCCGAGTGGAAGAGGGATGATGGAAATGCTGGGCGTACCTGGGCGTGCCTGTGCTGGGCACTCGGTGGTTGGTTTGAAACAGTAGCTCTGATCACCCCCAGCCTGATAGGGAGGGAGCCAGAGGACAGCGGGCCTCACCCTGTTGGAAGCAGAGCTCGCTCCACGCTGAACTTGAAGGGGTGGGCAGAGGCCACGAGGCATGTTTACAGCCCGATTAGAAACTGTGACTGATTCCAGAAATGATTCAAGAGGCAGGCACTTTCTCGGGCATTAGAAAATCTAAGCATGAAGCCCAGGGAAGAAGACGGCATGTGGACTGTGCCTGTGTGTGAGGTAGGAGCCGTGCAGACCTAGAGGAGGACCTACGGGTAAGCCTCAGTGATGCTGAGGGCACGAAGGTGGCCAGGTCGCTAGAGGCTCTGAGTGTAAAAGAGAAAAGGGCAAGTCTGGGTTTGCATCATTTCTGTGTGGTTGCCATAACAAAGTGCTACACGTTTCCTGGCTTAAACAACAGAGACATATTTCCGCGTAGTTCTGGAGGCTGGAGGCCCACTATCAAGGCAGGAGGACGGGCGCCTTCTGAGGCCTGTGAGGGGCGTCTGCTCCACGCCCCTCCCCTAGCTTCCGGTGGTCGTCTGGTCTTCGGTATTTCCCCGCTTACAGGTGATCACCGGACCCCCGCCTTCATTGTCACATGCCCTTCTTCCTGTGTGCATGTCTGTGTCAAAGTTCCCCCTGTTATAAGGGCATCAAACCTACGGGGTTAGGGCTCACAGTAACGGCCTCGCATTATCCTGATCGCCTCCTTAGAGACCCCATTTCCACATAAGGTCACATTCTGGCGCACTTTGGTTAGGACTTCAAGGTACCTATTTTTTTCTATTTTGTTTGGTTGGAGGGGATGAAATGCAGCTCATAACTGGCTTCATCAAAATTAAAAACACCATTAAGAGTGACTGCAAAGACAGGCCACAGACTGAGCGAACACAGACACATACAAAGATCTGACAAAGAATTCACATCTGCGCTGTATAACGAGTTCTTACACCATCACTCTCAAAACCCACCTTGAAATACAAGACATTTCAACAATTTACAAAAGAAGACGAATGGAATGAGCACATGAAAATATGGCCAACATATTTTTCACAGAAACGAAAATTAAACTGTGATGACAAACCACCAGACAGCTACTAGAATGGCAGAAATCGAGAAGGCGGACATCAAGTGGCGGTGAGGGTGTGGGGCAGCTGGAGCTCCTGTACGTCGGCTCTGGGGCTGTAAGATGCTGCAGGCGCCGTGGAGAGCAGCTTGGCGCTTTGCTGTAAAGTGAGACAGACACTTGGCAGGTCACCCAGCAGTGCCACTCCTAGGAGTTTACCAACGATAAGTGAAAACACACGTCCAAGCTTCACATTGCATAGAGGCGCTCACGGCAGCTTCACTGAGCGTGGCCTCTGACTAGAAACAGCCCCAAACCCTCAACAGGTGAGCAGTTAAACTGCGGTGTGTTTAAACACGGAAGGCTTCTCAGCAGTTACAAGGAGCAGACCGCGGGTGCACGTAGCAAAACCGATGGATCTCAAAACATCACGCTAAGGTACGCAAAAGAGGCAGAAAGTTACGTAGTGTGCGGTTCCAGACGTCTGGAGCTCTAGAACAGGCAAAGCGAGTCTACACGATTGAAGCCACGTCGGGGTTACCCAGGGTAGCGGCCTGGGGTGACTGACTACAAAGGGGCACAAGGGGCTTTTGGGGGTGCTAGAAATCTTGAGCACGGTGGTGGCTATTTGGTGCTTGAATTAGTGAAGAAGAACTGAACTGCACACTAAAAACAGGTGCATTTTGTTGTTTGTGAATTCAATTTCAATCAAGCTTGAAAATTAGGCCTATAGAGATGCAAGAAATAATGGCCTGAAAATGCCCCCCTAATTTAGGGCATCAGTGACGCGAGCAGCACTCACCACACGAGAGAGGCTGGATTTGTTACTGGGAGCATCATGCAAGCGTTCACTGTCTCGTGTCCTCCAGGGAAACTGAGAACGTGTATTTCAACCCCCGCCTCGCTATAGGAGAAGGAAACGATAATAAATCCACCAGACATCCTTTGCACGAAGACCTCGGATATTGAAACCTAAAATGTCAATATTATAAAGTAATATTAACAAGAATATTAAAACAGACATAAGGGACACCACAGAGCTCAACTTTAATATAAACACGGCGATAGTGTGTGTTCCCAGAGATAGAAGCTCTTGGAAATTTTGCTTAAAGTCAGGGAGAATTTTGATTTACATTATGCACAAAAATATGTCTAACCGTCAGACCAATTTCTACATGCTTGGTAAAGTCAGATGTTTATAAGTGCTCGGAGTCCCAGAATGCGTTTATTTGATCCTAAGCACATTGTTCTCTCAGCCTAGGAATCTTTTGAAAGGCACTTGGACTTGGTGTAAGTGTTTTAAAGCAATCCTTTACAGTGGCTCAGCGGTACAGGCTCCCTCAAAATAAGGAAGACTCATCCATATTCCTAGTGTTTTATATCACATAATAGTTGCAATTCAGCCTCAAAAAACCCCCCAAATCCAAAATTTACATTCTCTCTCCCTGTAAGTCTCCCACCCGGGCTCCATGGTCAAGATCCCCTTTGGTTTTTTCCAGCGCTCTGGCCTTCACTTGGGGCCTCTCATTTCCCCCGTTGTTTTCCCCCCACTTCGCTCAAGCTCCAAGACATTCAGACTCAAAGCGTTGTTTCCCAAGTTTGAAAAGCCCTGGAAGCTGGAGGGTTTGCAGGTTTCAATCCGTCCCTCCAGAGTGATCAGCAGTGTTTATTTTCAGGAAGGGCTCTCCTCCTCACTTGGTCTTGAGGCGACTTTGGGAAGTTGTTTTGAAGGTTTAGAAGAGCAGCCAGCGTAACGTGAACACCAGGTAGCACTTTTAGGGCCATCGGCTGTATCAGGGGCAGCAAGCAAGAACAAGGAATAGAAGCCGGAACGGCACGTCCTTTGAAATCCCAAGACTGTGTCGGAGAGCACAGCTTACTGGACAGCTGCGTTCCCCAAATGCGGATGCGGTATTTGAAATCTGTGGCTGAATATTTAGGGATCTATATAATAGGAATCAAGAAATAAGGTTTCACTTAGAGAAATCATATTTTAATGAGCAGATTACTAAAGAGTAAGAATAGCAGTTATGGTTAAAATGACAGACCAAGCATGTTCCGCCAACCTCTAGAAGTTATAGAAAAGGGGTAAAGATAAATGAGCCCAAAAAATCCATTATCACACTGGAGAATAGTAATGGTTTGTGGATCGGAAACGATGAGGAGCCTCTGAAATATAAAAAGAACGTAGACATAATAGAAGAAGAGCGTGAGGCTCAGAAACCAGGAGCAGGACCTGTGCCTGAAGTGACCATTGGAAAAGGAAGGATTTTAGGTCATGGTGCTGGAAGATGTTGACAACTGATTGGGGCTGAGGGGAGGGAGTGCGGTGAAGCCTGGTGGCATTTGCCAGTTTCCATGGTGTCAATATTCAATATAAAATACAATATACAAGTAGTCTTTTTAGGTTTTCATTTCCTCTTTAAAGCAAATAAACGACCAAACCAAAAACAAACCCTTCTTAGGAAAGCAGAGGGATCTTTTTTAATCGCCGTGATTACAGATGTAAAGGTCCGCAGTGCTTCTGACCTCCAGACAGATGTGCAGCTGGGGTCCTCCAGGCCTCCCACCTCCTTTGTGATATTGACAGACGCGCCAGGATCCCCAGAAACCGGGCATTCGTCCCCACAGGACATGCGCCTCGCTTCCGAGGAAAGCTGGAGGTCTTTACAGGACTATGATTATTAAGCATGGGAAACATCTCAAAGAAAAGTGCTGTGTACACACACGTTCGTTGTGCGTTTGACATGCAGACCACAGGGCATTTGACGAAGTATTTATTCTTTAGCCTTAGATATAAAATGTTATGCTAAATCTACTTTCAGTAGCAGATAATGGGTTTTGAAAAAAAAAATTATTCACATGGATTTGCTAGAGAAGATGGTGCTTGTTTAATAGACATCACACACACACAGAGTTCTGCCCTGAGCGACCTACAGCTTAGAAGCTAGGATTCTGACCTGACGGGTGGCAGGCCAGCGAGAAGCGGGCAGGTCCTGGAACAGGCAGGCGGGGCGGAGCAGCCAGGAGCCAGTGGGTGGAATGCACGGTGCCACCGGTGGTTCCACGAATGAATTTATTTTCCCTTCTTGAAGGACAGGAGAAGCAGCCCTGCGCCAGCACCCCATGAATGTAAAAATATAAATAATGTAGCAACAATGCTGGAAGGAGGGAGTGGAAGCAGAGACCACTCACGCCGCTGCGTTGGAAGGAGGGTCCTCCCTCCTCTCAGGGCGCCCTGGGGACCCACCGCAGGGCCCACTGCCATTGCCCACGCCGCGTTTGGAAAGACCAGATGTTTGGGGACGGTGATAAAGTCTTCTCTTCCGTTTCCTCTCCATAGAGGTTTCGGGATGACAGCAGTTCACGTGGGAGGGAGTGGCTGCTGCGATGGACTCTCAGCGATGCCTCCGGGAGCAGGGGAGCGAGTTATTTCAGAGAAGTGAATTTTCCAGGGAACCGAAGCTGACTCCACGCATTGGCCTGAGTTGGTTTTAATGGAAGCCGTTTAAAATGAATCACGTTTCTCCTCTGTTTCCTTGAACGCGATGGATGTCGCTGGGCTCATCTTTAAAATGCAGTATCAACATCGCGCACATCGACCGTACCTCAGCGTGTGGGGACTGGGGTGACAGGGGACGCGGCCCTAAAGTCCTAGTCGAAACTCTTGCTTCTGTTTTTTGATGGTTGCTCTGTCTTCCCTTCCTTCTCTCAAATCACTCTTGTCAGGGCTTCCCAAAGCCCAGCCGTGCCCTGCAACCGCCGCATGGCTTCTGACGCCCTGGTCTCGTCTGTCCTGAGCGGGACTCCACGGACCGGGCTGGTGCGTCCTGAGCGCGAACGCGGTGGTGGGAGAGCGCCGCCTCCGCGGAAAGGCCGTGCGCTTTGCTCCACCGCAATGGGCTGTGATGCGCGGCCCGCGTGCTGGGGGCGGGCTGGGTGTGGGAGGCCTCCTTCTAGACGCGGCAGGTGGCCAGGTGGGTGAATTCCACGGCAGGGAGGAGAGCTAGTTGCGGGAGATGGGCAGCCTCGGTTCTGAGCGGGCTGAGCAGGTCTCTGTGCCGCCCGCTCACCACGCCGGGTGCTGAGGCTGGGAGCTGTCCCGCCCCAGGACGGCGTCGCCTACAGCTGTAGACGTTCCTGAGAAGGCAGCCCTAAAGGAAACTGCCGAGTCCTGGACATTCCAAAGAAAAGAGGCGCTACCTCCCTCTCCTGGGCGGGTGTCAGTTCCTTGGGGCTGGCAGTGTTGGCTTAGACACAGAACTAGACCTCGGGTCCTCGTAGACCTGGAATTGAAATCTGGCCGGAACAGCTAACAACCTGAGTGCCTTTAGGAAAACCACTCCGTCTCCGGGATCCTCGGTCTCCTAGGCTGCAGAGCGGGGCTGTTTATGCCAGATTCCTCTGATTAGCATCAGGGCCAACAGAGGGGCGCGCACGGCTTGTCGTCCAGCTGGACTCACACGGAGGAGCTGTCCCGCAGCTCTTTCCAAACTGCGTTGTGCCAGTGTTTCAACTTGAGTAAGTACTCAGGCCTTGTCGCAGCCTTGAGCCAGCCTGAGATCTGCCTATGATAACGTCGTGATGCGTGCTTGCCGTGTGCCAAGCCCTGTTACACACCTTACGAGTCTAATCTGATGCCCCAGCAGCCCTGAGAGGAGAGCGCTGGCACTTATCTCTGTGCCTTTATTACCGTTTATCCCTATGCCCATCCTACACCTGTTCCTCCCTTGTCGTTGCCTCTTGGTCTTTACCGTCTTGGGTCATTCGTGAGTGATTCAGTCCTAAAAGTTCAGAATGACACAGCAGTTTAATTTGTAACAGATAAACTTGGAGACAGTCCAAACGGCCTTCCAGGGGGGCCTGGTTAAACAAACTGCGTCACATCCACACCTCAAAATGCGCTTCAGCCGTAAAGAGCGATGCAGCACTGGCACACTCAGCATCCCGGAGGGGCCTCAGAGGGCTGTGCGAGTGCACAGAGTCAGGCTGCAAAGGCGGCCTGCTGTACGATTCCGCTCGCAGGACATCCCCCAGAACGGAGCAGTCATAAAGCTGCAGTGGGGCCAGAGCCTGGGGCAGGGGAGAGGAGGGGCCGCACAAAGGAGTGCTTTGCAGTGAAGGAAGAGCTCCACATCTTGATCGTCGTAGTGGCTGGAGGCATCGATTTGCATGATGCAATGTTAGAACTGTACACAAAGGCATAAAATCAGGTACAGACGCTGGTGAGATCTAAGGAGGCCCCGTCACGTGGTGAATCACGTCGCGCCGTGTCAGTCACCCGGTTTTGAAAAGGTGCCTTAGTTATTTAAGATGCTGCCGCTGGTGGGTGGTGGGGCAGGGCCGGTAATGACCACGTGAGGCCCCCCTCTGCTATTTTTGCAGCTTCCTGTGAATCAATAATTATTTCCAAATAAAAGGTTAAAAATAGGAATAATAAGTAAAACGAACGTCAAGGTTCCCACTAATAACATGCTTACGTAACGATGCTTTGTTCATGAAATATTTTTACAGTGCATCGTTTCAAGTGCCTCTATGGCAACTCTCTAAAATAGGTCGGAGAGGAAATATTCTACCTATTTCTTGGGCAAAGAAACAGGCTCGGAAAGGCTCAGCGACTGTGAGCGCCCCCCGGGGAACTGCAGTGGCGGAGGTCTTGAGAGAGACCGCAGCCCTGGTTTTCAAGTCTGTCCAAAGGCGGCTCCCATGGCGCGAGGCTGGAACAGGAACTGCCTAACGTGATGTATTTGATCCAGTCCTGCTTGTTACCCCTGGCTCTGAGCCTCACGGTTGCTCCTGCGTCCCCGTCCCTACCCCCACGTTGACCTCCCTGCGTCTGGACAGTTTCTGGCCACCGCTCAGTCTTGGGCGACCAAGACCACAGCCTCCAAATGAGGGCCGCAGCCGTGCCGCTGTCGGCGGTGGCTCTGCTGCTTCTCGGCTTCAATGAAAAGCAACCTCAGCTCTCTCCTGCGCCTCCCTAGGGACAAGTTCCAGCCGCTGGGGGACCCAGTGCATCACTCACTGAGGCTACTCCTCGGTCTCTCTGCAAGGCAGTCAGGGTCCTCGTTTCTAGTCTGAAGTCGTGCTTAGAGCCTAATTAACCCCCCGAGTGTGCGAAGGAGGCGCCTGAGATGAGAAATCAAGGTTACCCAGATCTTGCTCAGTCGAACAGTTATGGGCAAACAAGCTGTTCCTCTCATATTTTTGCAAAGCAAATTTATGCTCACTAACTTTGGTTCTTGTTGTAAATGAGAAGTGTGTGAAGGGCTAGCAAGGCGCCTTCACCATATGGGTCCCCATATGTTTTCCTCCTGTGCTTGCGTACATTTTCGCTTTGGCACGCACATGTGCCTGTAGTTTTGCAACTTAACAATATTAAAACTAATCCCATTTATGCTCCTTTTGGGCAAGTTGATGGAGTCATAAATTCCTGAGAATCTCTTCTTTGGGAGGCGGGAGATCTTTCGTGTGAGTGGAGGGAGGGCAGAGTGAGCCCTCCTGGCAGGACGGACGCAGGCAGCCAGCATCGCGGCGGGCCCCGGCCTTGGCTCCGAGGCGGGGATCGGAGCCTGGAGCGCTCGGAATGTAGGCTCGCCAGGCCTCGGTGGCGTCCCTGTCTCTTCCTCCCCGGGCGGGGAAAGCCCTCGCTGAGAAACGGATAACGATCCCCTAGGGGTCTCGTTCTAAGAGCCCAGGTGAAGTAACTTGCCTTAGCACAAGCATCATGGCGTCTGGAGATGTGGTTCTTGAGGTGTGACTAAATGCTGCTCACTTAACGCCGAGTCGATAAACCACATGTACCAGAAACGGGGCAGCTAGGAGTCAGGGCTGCACGGAAGTAACGCTTAGCTTGTTCACTGGGTTTTTTTTTTTTTTTTTAGATTATAAAAATAAGAATGGATATTAACCTGTATCATGCCAACTAACTCAAAAGTAAAATTAGAATTGGAAAGGCAACCAGTGCTGCCTGCCGTCTGCCGCAAGGCTTCCTCTCTGCAGCTGCTCTTATCAAATGATGCCGCTGAAATCAGCTGGACACTGGTGAAATTGAGACCCGCTTCACAAGGACTGTAGACCTAATTGGCCTCAGCGGTGGGGCCATGGTGATTTTGCTGCTGAACAAAAATTGTAGGCTTCAACAGGGAATAAGCAGCCTGGCGCCACACACACGCACCCGGCCTCCTCTGGGGATACTGCACTTAAATTCAGCCACTGGAGCTCCTTCATCTGGGCAGACGTGGAAGGGACCTCAGAGAGTTTGTTCCCTCCCTCCCTCCTGGGCGCGCAGCCTTGATGGCCGACTGGAGGGACCTCCAGGCCCAGCTGTGCACCTGCAGCTCCTGGTTATTTCCTTTTCCACAGTCATTCACGTCTCTCTCTAAAAACCTCTCCGTCTCTAGGACAAAAGTTCCTATAAACCACCTTTTCTTGCTCCAGCTGCTTTTCCTTGGGGTTTTAATCACTCACAGCCAGTGACCTGACTAAATTCACCACGAATGTGTAAGGCAGGATGGAAGCGAGGTGAACAGAGCCCCGTGCCTGCTCTGAGCCCAGAGGAGAGTGGGGGAGGGACGCGTAATCGTGACGAGGCCACAGGGTGTGGTTGGGGCCACACCACCTCTGAGAAAGCCGCTTTCTACATTGGGCCCAACAGAGATGACGGGGCTGCCTGGGGTCCTGATAACTCAAGGCCGTCGTCTGCGTTGTGGGCTGGGGAGACCCTGGGGGTGGACTCAGGAGCGCTGGTGGGTGATGCTGAGGGGTTCAACCTCTAAGTCAGCTAGAATCGGGCAGAGACAGACACATGGACTCTGGCTGTGGGCTGTGCAGCCATTAGTGGGGGCCGGGGGCCATCACCACCCCAGTCCATCGAGTGCTCAGCAGTCCTCCAGGCGAGCCCAGGGGTCTGGCGCGGGCTTAGATGGCAGAGGCATTGAGGATACAAGAGTGGTGTCACCCAGCCCCTGCCTGCCCAGCTCTCTCCCGACTCCGGGAGTCGACACATGGTCAAAGTCACTGCCTCACGGGTTCACTGCCTCTTCCTGGAGATGCTGTGCTCCACCCCGGCCAGAGGAGAGCCCTCTCCCCTGCGCCACGTGAATCTTTGCGATGCTCTCTGGCACCTGGAGCAGGGCTTTGTGATCAGACAGGACCTGCTTGGTGAAGGCATGCTTCTCGGGCAATCCTGCGTCTCTCTTCTAGACCCACAGGAAAGCCAGAGGGAGAGCAGTAGGGATCCGCCTGGCCGGGCCTGCAGACCTGGGAGGCACTCTGGGCGGCGGAGGGGTTTGGTGGGTGGAGTGAAGGCTGTGTGTGGAGGCGCCCGTCTCTGTACTGGGAGGCTGCGGGAGCTCACAGGCTTATCTCCAGAGCACCCTTCCCCCTTGCCCCGCCGTCTCTCCTAGTCCATCCTTCTCTAAGACTGCACACTGAGCTGGGCACCAGGTGGTCTCCCTGCTCAGGCTTCTTTGTCCCACATCTTCACCCACTTGCGAGGGTCCTACCTGACGACGTCTCCAGATGATGCTGAGCTGGGGTCTGGAAGATGTTCCTCGATTCCTGACCCATCCTGTCCTCATGGAAAAGCTCTGACTTGTGCTGGAAAACTCATTAGCTCCGTAAAGGGGACGCGTGCCCAGAGGTGGGACGACTCAGCACACCCAGTCCCGTTTGGACCAGTCGTGCCTGTGACCTCAGCACCTCACGCTCCTGAGTTTGTCTGGGTGACACCACAATTCTGAGCTTCCTCCCTGCAGGCGCGTCCTTCCTGTCTCTCTTCTCAGAGCACCTGCCATCCCCGGCTTCCACGGTGCTGGGTCTCAGCCCCTCAGGGAGGAGGTTGAGGTGTGGCTCTGGAAAAGGTGGCAGAGGGGGGAAGTTCTTTCCTCCTTCATTTATGGTAGCAACCATGCTTAATGAGCTGCCTCGTCCTGTGAGACTCAGAGGAGGGAGGGAGAGGGGGAGGAGGAAGGTGCTTGGAGGATTTAATTGGAGTGGGGCCCTCCAGCCTTAAAAATGGTCCAGCCTCTGAGAGGGAACCCCCACGGGACACTAGTGGGACCCAGGGGAACTGATCTCATTAAGCAAAACCAGTTGTCACTTTGAATCTGGGCTTCCCAGCTGGAGGCTGTGATGTTCGCACCCACACAAACAGGGCTGTGGTGAGGGAGGCGGGGAGGGGGTCTGGTGTCCCGTGGATCACCTGAAGCGTGGCCCAGGGGCCCCCACTCCCCTTCCTCCGCAGCCCGCGAAGCCTCATTAGTGAAAGGAGGCAGGCGCTGAAGCCTTTTCCGCCTTTTCCTTTTGCTTTTCCTTTTTTTCCTTCTCCTAATTTTTTTGTACTGTCCAGTTTCCCCACTCCAGAGTCACTTATCGGTGGGAGTCACCCACCCTGGGGTGCTGGATATGGTGTTTTTAATGGTACTCTGCATGATCTTGTGTCCTGAGAGTCATGCTTCCTGCGGTAACTGATCTGATGAGAGGCGGTCCCCCGCTTCCGGCAGTTCCTTCCTTTCCCCACAAGCTTTGCTCGGCTCACCCGGGCTCCCCACACCATTGCCGTCTGGAAATGCTTTCATCTCAGGACTCTCTGGGGCCTCCTCCCACTCTGCTAGCCCGTGCCTGCACGACGGGAACCGGATGCAGTAATTACTGCTGCAGTGAAAGCGTCTGTCTCCCTCATGGGCAGTAAGGATGCTACCAGCACTGCTGATGACAGAAGGAGCCTCATTTTCAGTGCCGTGCGGCTGCAGGGCTCTGGGACCTCACACAGAGCGATACCTGGAGCCGCATCCTCCTGGGCAGGGCGGTGCCCCAGAGCGCTCATTCTCGCCCCCCCACCCCGGCATGCCTCTCCTGCTCCGACTCCCGGCTCGGCTCAGACTCCCCACAGCACTCTGGACAGGCGTGCGCAGCCCTTCCTGTCCCTGAGGGCGGGGAAGCAGGCGCAGAGGCAGGGGGCCTTGGCACTTTGGGTCGTAGTTTAAGAGTCTCCCGACACGTCCAGCCCCTCTGATCGCAGCTCAGGTGGAATGTTCCTAAAAGCCGCAGGCGCCACCTCCAGCTGGAACTGCGCTCCTGAGAGCCCAGGCCGTCCAGGTCCCGGCAGGTGTTCACAGCAAGGACCCCGTGTCATCCTCTGCGCTGACACGTGGGCTGGCGGCCCAGCCCCGTCTGCTGGCGTCCCTGCCCGAAATCGCTCAGCCTGCACCTCGCACCCCCCTGCCTCCACTCTTGAGACCTGCTGACCCTCTGAGCTTCGTCTCCCTGGACAACCCCCATGGCGATTTCTGTTCCTTGGCACCTGCCTGAGACTTCCCTTCTTTCTGGACTCTCTGGACTTACTGTTTGCATACTTTGACTACACGTTTCAGTCGTTTCAATCCTGCAGAACACTGCCATGACACCACCATCACTGTCACCACAATCCTGCAGAACACTGCCATGACACCACCATCACTGTCACCACAATCCTGCAGAACACTGCCATGACACCACCATCACTGTCACCACAATCCTGCAGAACACTGCCATGACACCACCATCACTGTCACCACAATCCTGCAGAACACTGCCATGACACCACCATCACTGTCACCACAATCCTGCAGAACACTGCCATGACACCACCATCACTGTCACCACAATCCTGCAGAACACTGCCATGACACCACCATCACTGTCACCACAGTCCTGCAGAACACTGCCATGACACCATCATCATTGTCACCACAGTGCCTGCAGAACACTGCCATGACACCATCATCATTGTCACCACAGTCCTGCAGAACACTGCCATGACACCATCATTGTCACCACAATCCTGCAGAACACTGCCGTGACACCGTCATTGTCACCACCGTTTTCATCATCATCATCCCTTAAATGTAGCGACTTGCTACTTTGATCTCATTTGGCATTCACAAAGAAAAATGCAATGCAATGCAATGCAATGCAATGCGATACAAAGGCAGGGACTAGCGCAGGCACTTTTCAGAGGGAGAAACAAGCCTGGGCTGGTTGACTTGATGGCAGCTGGAAATAGCATTCTTCCAGTTATTGACTTATTTATGGGCTCGTTCAGTTATTCAAGAAAGAGTCAGGAGTGCCTATTACCAGTCAGGTACTGTGCGTGATGCCAGGGTTAGAAAGGTAAACAACAGTGTGATTTTCCTCAAGGAGCTCACATTTAGCGAGAGACACCGGCGCAGCCGCATGTAATTACAGCACAGGGTGGTGCATGCGTGGTCATGGGGGGGGGGTCATTTCACTCCAACTGGGAAATATGGGAGAATCGGGGTGGCTTCTCGGAAGAGGTGGCTACTCATACGACTCTTAAAAATCTGTTAAGAGTTAGTCTTGAGAAAGGGAACAACATGAGTGAGGTGGAGGAGAGGAGGGCTATCCCGGGCAGTGGAGACAGCGAGATAAAAGTCATGGAAATGAGAAACAACCTGGTGTAACTGGAAATGTATAAGCAGTTTAGTGTTGCTGGGGCGTAAACTGTGAAATTTGTGTCACCCCAATAAATTGCCAGACCACTTGGGGCTGGTTCAACCAAAACGCTACATTACAAGGAGTCGGGTTTGGTCACAAGGAGAAAACAAAAGTATTTTAATGAAAGCTAAATCTTTACCAAAATCTTTCAAAGTGGCCCCAACATGCGGTACATAACAGACAGTACGATAGCTGGGTGACGCTCTTTTAAGCAGTCTCTCCTCGATGTTCACCTCCATGAGAAGTCGAGGTGACCGCATCTCTAACCTCCCCTGCGCTCTCTGCCCGGTCTCTTTCGGCGGTGACCTGCTTGGTCTCCTGAGGTGAATCGCCTGAGCTGCTCGACTTGCTCGTTCTGCAGCTCTGTTCATCATCCTGGTCAACACGAAGCCTCAGAACCAAGAGAACATCTGCATTTTGTTCATACCTGTATATGTTGTTGTCCCCACGACACTGATGTGAGCAGAGGTCAGGTGGGCTGGGGGACGCACACTGCAAGTGCAGAATGGTCAGTGACTGGAAGGGAAGAACGCGGTCTTTTTCAGAAGATCACATTTTCGGTCTTCATCATTTACGTAAAATGAAATGCACCCATTTTTCAGTGTAGATTGGTGAGGGTTTTCTCCTCCCAGCTTTATTGGGCCATAATCAACAGAAAGCCCTGAATAATTTTAAGGGGTGCAGCATAACGACATACATATACTGCAAAACAGTTGCCACAGTAAGCAGTTCACATCGATCCCCTCATGGAGTTACAGAATTTCTTTTTCTTCATAATGAGGACTTTTAGGATCAGCCACTGTCTTAGCAGCTTTCAGTATGCCACACACAGTGCCAACTACAGCCGCCGTGCTGTGCACCCCGTCCCCGGGACTGCGAGCTGGAAGTTTGCACCTTTTGACCCCCTTTGTCTAATATCCCATCTCCCCATCCTCACCTCTGCCTGGCAACCGTGAGTCTGATAGCTTCCTACGAGCTGGTTTGTTTGTTTGGAGTCCATATGTGAGTGAGATCGTACAGTACTTATCTTTCTCCATCTGACCTGTGACTTAGCATCGTGCCCTAAAGGTCCGCCCATCTGTGCCCGGGGATTTGGGACAAATGTGTACATTTCTGTAACCACCACCACCACCAAGACATAGCCCATTACCATCTGTTCGACAATCCCCTGTCTTCACGCCCAAGCCTTATCCTCACCCCAACTGGACACAAACATTGATCTTTTTGGCTGCTATATGTTAGATTTTTTTTTTCCCTAGTGTTTCATACATACATGTACACAGAGTGTATTTATACTCTAAGAGATATACAAAAGTTACGTAATCTGAGAATATGTACTCTTTTGTTTCTGACGTCCTTCCCTCGGCTGCTGAGCTGCACTCGTGTTTCTGCATGCACGTCTTTCCCTCCCATTGCCGAGGGGGTCCCAGCGCACGGACACACCAGTGTTTGTCTTCTCATTTGCCAGTTGACGCCCTATGGTTGCTTCTGCTTTTTGTCCACCACGAATAAAGCTGCTATGAATACATCTGTAGCAGGACCGCCCGTGGACACATACTTTCATTTCTCTTGGGTGAATACTCAGGGGTAGAATTGTGAGCCAGGCAGTTAGTTTATATTTAACTACGCAGGAAACTGCCAAGCTGCTTTCTGCAGCGATGGGCCCACTTTGCGTTCCTGTCAGCCCTGTATGCGCACCCTAGGCATTTTGCACGCTTGCCAAAAATGGTTTTCCCTTTTTCAAATATTATCCTTTCTATCAGATATGTAGGGGAGACACTTCCCAGTCTCAGGTTGTGCTTCTCTGATGATTAATGACATGTGCTTATTGGCCATTTGTGCATCTTCTTTTGTGAGGTGTTTGAAATCTGTGACTACTCTTAATTGCATTGTTTGTCTTCTAATTATTGTGTTGTAATAGTTATTAACATTTTCTAGATACAAGTCCTAAGTCATATATTTGCATTGAGGATACTTTCTCTCAGCCTGTGTCTTGCCTTCTCGTTTTTTGATGGTGCATCTCAAAGAGCCAAAGGTTTTAATTTTGATGAAGTCCAGTTTATTAATATTTTATTTTATAGTTCTGGATTTTTATGTTTTATTTTAAAAATGTCACCCAAGGTTACCAAGGTTGTTTCCTATGTTTTCTTCTAGAAGCTTTAAAACTTTAGCTTTTTTGTTTAGCTACACAATCCACATGAGTTAATCTATGTCCGTGGTGGGAGACTAGTCTTAAAAATGAGATTCATTGTTTTTCTATATGGCTATCCAGTTAATCCAGCACCATCTGTTGGAAGCATTATTCCTTCCAAATGAATTACTTTGGCTTCTTTGTCAAAAATCAATTGATTATTAGAATTGAGTTTCTTTCTGGACTCTCTTTTTTTCTCTTAATCTGTATGCCACTCTTTATGCCAACATCATACTGTTTTGATGACTATAGATTTACGGTAAGTCTTAAAATAAGATAGTAAAAGTCACCAACTTTGTTCTCTCTTAAAATAACATTCCAGGCCCTTGTATTTTACGTTGTTTTAGAATTAGATTGACAATATCTACCCCCAAATGTTGGAGGTAGATATTGCTGGGATTTATAAGGCCAGGGTTACACTGATACCAAAACCAGACAAATAATGTTATAGACCAATAGCATTTATGACAGGAGATGTAAAATTTTTAACAACATATTGGCAAATGCAATCTAGTAACACAAGAAAGGGATAGTATATTACGAACACATGAGGTTATTCCCAGGCATGCAAGGTTGGTTTAACATTAATAATGTTAAAAATTTAATCATGCTGCATGTAGATAATGCTGGGATTTTGACTGGAAATACATTGAAATTATACAACAATTTGAGAATGATGACATCTTTTTTTAACATCTTTTATTGAGTTATAGTCATTTTACAATAATGTTGTGTCAAATCCCAGTGTAGAGCACAATTTTTCAGTTATACATGAACATGCATATATTCATTGTCACATTTTTTTCACTGTGAGCCACCACAAGACCTTGTATACATTTCCCTGTGCTATACAGTATAATCTTGTTTATCTATTCTACATATGCCTGTCAGTATCTACAAATTTTGAAATCCCAGTTTGTCCCTTCCCACCCCCCACTCCCTTGGCAACCACAAGTTTGTATTCTATGTCTATGAGTCTGTTTCTGTTTTGTATTTATGTCCTTTTTTTTTTTTTTTTTTTTTTTAGATTCCACATATGAGCAATCTCATATGGTATTTTTCTTTCTCTTTCTGGCTTACCTCACTTAGAATGACAATCTCCAGGAACATCCATGTTGCTGCAAACGGTGTTCCATTTTCAGTTTTTGTGGCTGAATAGTATTCTATTGTATAGATACACCACTTCTTCTTTATCCAGTCATCTGTTGATGGACATTTAGGCTGTTTCCATGTCTTGGCTATTGTAAACAATGCTGCTATGCACATTGGGGTGCAGGTGTCATCCTGAAGTAGGGTTCCTTCTGGATATGTGCCCAGGAGTGGGATTCCTGGGTCATATGGTAAGTCTATTCCTAGTCTTTTGAGGAATCTCCATACTGTTTTCCACAGTGACTGCACCAAACTGCATTCCCACCAGCAGTGTAGGAGGGTTCCCTTTTCTCCACAGCCTCTCAAGCATTTGTCGTTTGTGGACTTTTGAATGATGGCCATTCTGACTGGTGTGAGGTGACACCTCATTGTAGTTTTGATTTGCATTTCTCTGATAATTAGTGATATTCAGCATTTTTTCATGTGCCTATTGATCATTTGTATGTCTTCCTTGGAGAATTGCTTGTTTAGGTCTTCTGCCCATTTTTGGATTGAATTGTTTGTTTTTTTTCTTATTATGTCATATGAGCTGCTTATATATTCTGGAAATCAAGCCTTTGTCAGTTTCATCATTTGCAAAAATTTTCTCCCATTCTGTAGGTTGTCTTTTTGTTTTACTTATGGTTTCCTTTGCTGTGCAGAAGCTTGTAAGTTTAATAAGGTCCCATTTGTTTATCTTGCTTTTATTTCTATTGCTTGGGTAGACAGCCCTAGGAGAACATTTTTGAGATGTATATGAGATAATGTTTTGCCTATATTTTCTTCTAGGAGGTTTATTGTATCTTGTCTTATGTTAAGTCTTTGATCCATTTTGAATATATTTTTGTGTATGGTGTAAGGGAGTGTTCTAGCTTCACTGATTTACGTGCTGCTGTCCTGTTTTCCCAACACCATTTGCTGAAGAGACTGTCTTTATTCCATGGTATATTCTTGCCTCCTTTGTCGAAGATTAGTTGACCAAAAATTTGTAGGTTCATTTCTGGGCTCTCTATTCTGTTCCATTGGTCTATATGTCTGTTTTTGTACCAATGCTGTCTTGATGACTATAGGTCTATAGTATTGTCTGAAGTCTGGGAGAGTTATTCCTCCAGACTCTTTATTCTTCTTCAGTGAGAATGATGACATCTTAACAGTGCTGATTTTCCAACCCATAGAATGTATCCTTCCATTTATTCAGGTCTTGTTTCATTTTTCTCAGCAATGATTTTAGCTTTCAGTGTATAGTTCCAAAATATTTCATGTTTTTGATTGCTACTGTAAGGAGTATTTTAAAAATTTCAATTGCTCATTGAAAATATATAGAAATGCAGCTGACTTTTGTATGTTACCATGCATCCTGTGACATTTCTAAGTTTATTCATTGATTCTAGTAAATTTTTTTAGATTGCCTAAGATTTTTTACGTAAATGATTTTGTCTTTTGTGAATGATGGATTTACTTCTTCCTTACCAATCAACATGTTTCATTTCTTTTTCTTGCCTTATTGCTCTGGCTAGGTCCTTCACCAATATAATGTTAAACTCAAATGATGTTGGCTAGCTTCTTGGTTAGAAGAAAACTATAAAGGTTTTTTATGTTTACTCATTGACTAAAATGTTATCTAGGTTTTTCATGGATGGCCTTCATCAAATTGAGGATGTTCACTTCTGTTACTAGTTGGTAAAAGCTTTTTTGTTTTTGTCTGTTTCATTCTGTGTGAACTGATGTTGTATTTCCTCAAATGTTTTGTTTGGCATCTATTGAGATGATTATATGACGCATTATACTGAATTACTTATTACGTGAAACCAACCTTGCACTCCTGGGAATAACCTCTTGTATTCATAATATACTATCCTTTTTTGAATTCCTAGACTAAATTTGCCATTGTTTTGTTAAAATTTTTGTATCTACTTTCATAAGGGCTATTGGTCTATAATATTATTTGTCTGGTTTTGTATCAAGGTAATTCTGGCCTTATAAAAAAATTGTTGGGAAATATTTTTTCCCTAATTTATTTTCAGAAACAGTTTGAGTATAATCATCACTATTGGCATTTCAAAGCAGTATTTAATAATAGTAATGATTAATGGGATCCACGTCCTTTTCATCTTTGCAGTAGAAATATTTCTAGTGCTTTTCTGTTACGTATGATGCCTGCTTCAAAGACCCTCTTATCACATTAAAGAATGCTCTCTGTTTCAATAAAAATACTTAGTTCCCACAAGAATAGGCCTTATCAAATTATCTTTTCTGACAAGTTATGGAAATAATTATACATGTTTTCCTTTGATTAACATGTATATAAATAATGATATTACATTTTATAATATTGAAACATTCCACTTAATATTTTATTTATTATTTTTGCATTAATTGTCAAAGTAGGAATGTCTGTAGTTTACCAAATGCTTAAGAAACTTGTAAATATTGTTTGTAGGATCATAGCCAAATTAATTGGTAAACTTTCCATGTTTTTTGTACTCTGGATTATTTACATAGAATAAACAATTTATATCCCTTAAGTGTTTGACAAAAATTGGCTATCAACTTATTCAGGTCGAGGCCTTGTTTGTGGGTAGTTTTTTGGCAATCTTTTGTAACATGTTGCTGATTCAGAATTTTTACCTCTTGAATTAATTTTGAAAATTGATGTGGTCAATTTTGATAAACGTTTTATGGCTGTCAGGTTTATAAATATATATGTTAATGTGTGAGCACCCAATTATAGGTATCATATAAACATATGTACAACACAAATATAATTGGATACATATACCCACACACAGCTAGTTATGTATAATCATATAATATAAAATGCTCCATGAATACCATATATTATACATATATATCCACACTGAGAGATAATTCTGTTATTCAGATTGTGTATGGCCATATTGAATTGTTGACCTCCCCAAATTTGTGTAACCACAAGTGGATGATACCAGATTTTAATAAAGTATTTTCATGCATTTCTGATATTTTTTGCTTTATGTATTTCATGCATGAAGTTTAAAAATAATTAAAACTTCACTATGCATCGTTCCCTTTATCAATATAAATGACCCATTTTTTAGAACTGAATGATTTAATCCTGCATTTAACATTATCTGACAATATTGTACTTCTTGCTTTGATTTTATTAACGTCAAAAGTACATTTGCTCATCTTTTTTAGAAAAACATACTTGTATTATTCTGATTTAGGTGTGTCTTTTGTAAACAGAGCAGAAATATATTGTTTCCTTTTTTTAATCCGCTCTGAGCCTCCCTTTCTTCTTCACAGGGAGTTTAACCCGCTTGCAGGTGTTATTAAAGCTGATGTGTTTGCTGCTTGTCATCTTTTTGTTTTCCGCTTTTGTTCTGTCTAGTAGTCTTCATGTTTTATACCTTGTGCTGTTTGAAACACACCTCTTTTTTCGCTTTTATCCTCTGTAGTTTTTTGAAGTGAATATATCATGTTTTTATTCATCCTAGTCCTTTCGTTTAAGGTTCTCAGAAGTATTTTTAACCTGTGTGAATCTAATTATTCAGGCTGAGTGAAGCGTTTTTTCCTGTGCTCTCACCTGAGACAAGACTGGCAGTGCCCTCCCTCCCAGCTCGCCCTGCGCGAGTGCTCTGTGCTTTAGCAGGATCGCAGCCTGAACCTGTAACCCAGACTCCGGGTACTGAGCCACGCCTGCTTGCACTTAGCCTGGCTGTGCGGTTGGTAGCAGCTCCTTCGTCTCATCTCCTTAAGTCGGGCTCCCACGAGCCCTGTCACGCCTCCCTTGTAGGTGCCCTTTGTTAGATCGTGCTTTTGTTTCTTCTCTAAATTATTTAGAATACATGTCAATGAGCTTTCCAAAAAGATGAGGGAGTGCTACCTTTTCTGATTCTTAAGATATTTATTTCTCCTTCCATGTGATGTGTATCCATGGAAAACGCGTTTTGCCGCGATGGCTGTGGTAGTGCTGGGGACAGGGACAGGCAGAAGCGCCAGCCTTCGGGGGGTGTCTCTTAGGAATGTCCTTTTCTTGACACCAAGTATGAGATCCACAGGTCACAATCTTTATCCTCAAAACTCCTGCAGTTACCATCCCCCCAATGTCTGGCATTTGGTGAGGAAGCAGAACTCTCTGTGGCTTTTCTGATTCTTGTAACTTTATGACTAATTCATTTAAAGCTGTTTATGAAAGGTGGAAAGGCCTTCTTTTATTTACCTGGGGGTTTACAGCTCTTTGCTAGAGGTGTGGAAGTGTGTCTCCTAACCGATTTCGCCCCCTGTGTGAGGCTCCCACCGCCAGACACACAGCCCTTCTTCAGCACAAGGAAGTGAGTCTTTACTAAATCTCCATTGTTGGGTTTGTGTGCTTTGCTCTGAAGAAACCTAATTATACCCAAGTTGACTCTCCACCCTTCTCCTTCATATTAGTCATCTTTCTCTCCCTCTCTCATTCAATTTTTCTGTTTCTTTTTCTGTGTATCCTGGGAGTGCTTCTCAGCCTTGGACTTTATAGCATTGATTCGGTTTTTTGGAGCTTCACGGCTAGTGTGTTTAAAATCCAGTGTAAGGAGTGGGTCTAGCTCAGTGGTAGGGCACATGCTTGGCATGCACCAGGTCCTGGGTTCAGTCCCGAGTACCTGTGTTTAAAAAAAAAAAATAATGATAATAATAATAACAACAACAACAACAACAATAATAATAAAAAACAAACTAAATTACCTTCTCACCGCCTCCCGCAGAAAAAAATGACTTAAAAAAATCCAGTGTAAATTTTAAGCTTTATTTTTGTTTGAGACCCATCTTGTTCTCCTAATCTGGCTACTTGGACTTTTTGGTTCATCTTACTGACTTCTCGGATCTTGTGGCATTATTTTTCAGCTTTGTCTCCTGTAAGTCTTTTCATGAGATCATCTTTTCCTGATTCTTTTTAGGTTGTCAGTTACTTTTCTAAAATTTTTGTTAGGGCCCCCGAAGTCAATTATTATTAATTATGGTAAAATATACACAGCACGGAACTTGCCGTTTTGGTCACTTTACGAGCACGCGTCAGCAGCACGGAGCACGTTCACAATGTTGCGCAACGGAAGCGATTTTTTAGCTGGGCTCTTCCTGAAATTCTTGTGTCTTTCCCTTTCCTTTTTTTTACCTGCAGTATTTTCTCAACACATATTCTCAGAAATGGCCTGCTCTTATAGTAAGTGGATACCTCGTCGCTCCTGACTCCCTGCCTTTGTGTAATATTAGGATCACCTTTTGGTTCCATTCCTGAAATACGTATTGGGACGCAGAGGTTCACTTCCCAGTGTTGAGCTGGCTTCTCCCTGGTTTGTTTCTGTTTTATTGACATGATGCTGTTTTCATTGTCCTCTGGAATTTCTGATGCGTGGTCATGACTGAAGAAACTGAGTAAATGACATGCAGGCATGTTTATTTGCTAATCTGCTTGGAAGCTGCTTTGATGTTGCAAGCCTGTTGTGTTTTCAAAGATAATCTGTTATGATAACCGCCTCCCAGAGGCCCTGATGTCCTCACCTCCCAATATTCGGGTCCTCATGTAGGCTCCTCACCATGCTGCATCAGCATCCGTCTGGATGACCTTCGCTCACAGCCAAGTGGTGGCACGCGGCTCCTAGGGCTACACCATAAAGACATCCTCGCCCCGTGTCTTGCCTTCTCTCTTGGACAGCTCACTGTGAGGGAGACCAGGTGCCCCAACGTGAGGTCAGGGAGGGTCCTGCCTACAGTGGGTACTGACTTGCCATGTTGAAAAGGTGGCTCCTCCTTCCCCAGTCAAGCCTGTAGGTGATGCAGACCCTTGACTGCACCCTCATAAAAAACGCTGAGCCAGAACCACCTAGGTAAGTGGTTCCTAAATTCCTGACATACAGAAATGGTGTGAGACTATAAATATTTACTGTTTTAAGCCACCACGTTTAAGCGTATCACTGGGAACTAACTAACCAACTAATTAACTACCGTGTCCGTTCATTTGAGTTAGTGCTGACATTACAAATGGCTGCTCAGTCCTCTCTTGGTTGAAGCCTTATC
The DNA here is from genome assembly GCF_009834535.1 of Camelus ferus. Lineage (NCBI taxonomy): Eukaryota > Metazoa > Chordata > Mammalia > Artiodactyla > Camelidae > Camelus > Camelus ferus. The sequence goes on from NC_045728.1 coordinate 1,730,948, forward strand.
TGTGCAAGGAGACAGGAACGGAGGATGTAAGCTTCCTTCCTGCCTCCTTTGAAATCTTTGTTTCAGAAAGATACGTTTTGCCATGAGTTGAAGATATCTCTATTTACTCAGTCCAGCTCAATTTCCCTTACACATAGTATCATCTCTAGTTAATTTTAGGAAATAGATTATTCCTCAATGAGTATCATTATTCTTTTTTCTGAATTTTTGGAAGTTATTTTAGTAATAAATTAGGGAAGATGCATTTGGCTCTTCTAGTTTGATACATTTTTTCCTAAACTGAAAAAAAAAAACTTTAATACAGTTTTGAAGCAGATCTCTCTCCTTGCACTTCACAGGGTACATAAAAGATATCTACATCTTTAGCATGCTTAGTTACTTAAAAAAATCCAACTCATCTGTATATCCTTCAGTTTTTCAAATAAGGTAGAATATGTACCATACTTGGGTTATTAAGATAGAAAATAGTTTTAAGGAAAGATGGCTTTTGTCTTATTCTTTGTGTATTTCTTTCACTCCTTTTCCTGTCTCATTGCATTGGCTGGAATTTCAAAAACACGTTGAATGTTGATGATTCTGACTGGCATTCTGTGTGTTATTTCTGCCTTCATACAATTGCCTCTTGGTTTTTCCATCAAATATACTGCTCGCATCTATTTTCAGAGAGATCTCACTTATTGAGAGATCAAAATTAAATGTTTAATTTTTTATTCATTCATTCTTTTAAGAATTTCCATAACTTCACACTTATAATATTGGCACACCTTTTATTCTTGGAATTAATTTTAGAAGAATTTCATCTCTTTAATGCATTGTTAGCTTCTATTTGCTAACAGATTTGCGCTGTTATAATTAAAGCACTGTATGCAATTGTGGAGACAGAAAAATGTACACTTCCTGACAAACATAGATGATCAGTGCATCTGAGCAGTGGAAGCAAGGATCATTACCACCTCAGTGAAGGCTGTGGATTATATTTCTTCAGCTACGACAGTGGTTCAGAGCACTAATAATGGCACAAAGAAGAGCCTTTGAGGTAGGGTAGCAATTTTCCTGCCACCAGGCTTATTCCCCAAAGTTGCAATTAAATGCCGTCAGCAAATGGAGGTAGAGACGTTACTTTTTTACAGCTCAGTTTCTTCTCTTTGTCTTTGTAAGCTAACCTTTCTCGTTGGTGCCGAGACCCCAGTTCTGGCCGTGTCGAATAGGAGAAAGAGGCCAGGTGCCTCTATTACTGACCAGCGAGATCTTGAATAAGTTCCCTGCGGTTTTGAGCCTCCAGTTCTCGTCTGTAGGTTGGAGCCAGCCAGTCAGCCCTGTGTTTGTTTCTCAGACTGTTGCTGTGAGGATCAGATGTGCTCGGGGGAGTGAGGTGCCTCTGAGCCGGAGCCCACAGCACACACACTAGCCAGTCGGCGTCAGCGCCCTGAGGCAGGCGCCCTGTTGAGCGAAGGCTCTGCTGCCCGCTGGGAGCCGGGCCCCTTGGCTCTCACATGCGGTTACATGCTTCGTGAAACACGGGTGTGCATTTCAGTGCTGCTTAATTACCCTGCCTCATCTCCCAGCCATTTTTACATTTAAATAAAACTCTCATTTCACTTAACAATAAAAGGGCTAAAATTTGCATATTCAGTGTGAGTCAGTGCCATGGATATCTAATTAAAACCTGCTATTTTTTTCCTTTTTCCCCTTTTCATTTTTCTCCTCTGAGCTGCTGACATTATTGTAACCGTATTCGGTGTCCCCATTCTGTCAGCCCCGTGTGTTCACAGTGAAGCAACTGAGAAGCGTATCGGGGAGAGCAGGAGCTTCAGAGAAGGAAGGGCGGGCGGGCAGGGGGGCCAGGGGCCCGGGAGCAGAGGACGACTCCGGCAGCCCAGCAGGGATGGCACAGAGGGGCGCTCCTCCGGGAGAAGAGGCACACGGGCGGTGGCTGGGGGAGGCTCATGGTTTTAAAAAAAAAGAGGGCGGGGTGAGGGAATGGAGTGCCTGAGACATGGAAATGTACCAGGAAGAAGAGAGTATAAAAATAGAAAGAAGGACCAATGACAACATGGTGGGCGGAGAGGAGCCCATGACTCTATGGGGAAGGGGAGGCTTACTAGGGAGCAGGTAGTTCAAGGGGTTAGAGCAAGTGGCTGTCAGCCAAGCAGAGCCGTAGGTCAAGGCGCCAGATCACCTGTCTAGCTCCACGGAGTGCTCGCCCGCGCTGGCAGGGACAGGCTGCAACAGGGAGGCCGGCTGCTGGTCTGGCTTGAATATCTGTCCCCTCCCCGTGCACAAGCGTCTGTGCTGTCATTTAATAGCCCACGTCCTCTCCCTTAGATTTCCTTGTTTTTCCTCCTTAGAGTTCAAACAGAAACAAGACTCGGTAACAGATTTCTCGAAATTTCGAGATGATCTGCGTATCTTGGAGATGTAACCAAATGTGAGCGTCTTCTGTCTCCTCGCCCCTCCCTCAGCAGGAGGACCATGCTAGTGTCATTAAAGGAGGACGTAGTCAGAGGCACCTGCCCGCTCTGTGCATGTAAGCTTATAGGATCCCAGTGTTTATGGAGGGGCGCAGTTCCGGGCGCCTGAGCCTGGGAGTCTCGGCGGAGCCGGCGCAGCCTTGCGCGCCCTGGGCCTCCCTCGGGGGCGCGGGCTGGGGCCGGGCCCTGGGCGCGGGGCGCTGCCCGCCGTCCGCGTCCAGCTGCCTGGGCGGCTTCGGTCGCGGTGGCCCAGAGGCCTGGCTGCACTGAGACCATTAGGGAAGCGCCAGGGCCCCCGGGGAGCGGCAAAGAAGAGGCGATGCTGCGCGAGTCCAGGCCCCGCAGGACAGCGCCAGGCGCCGGGCTCCAGTTAGACACGGACAGCGCGTCAGCCTGCAGCGCGCGAGGACGAGGCAGCGGCAGCCAGAGCCGCACCGGCGCGGCGTCCCCAGGCCCTGCGGCCCGGCCGGAGGTGGGGTCCGAGGCAGGGCTCGGGAAGCAGTTCCCGGGACTCGCGCGTCGGGGCCGGTTACCACCCTCCTGCTGTAGCGGCTTCCGGACTGCCTGGTCGTAAGAATTTTTCAGGCTCTTGTAAAATTATACATTTCAGGTCCCACCGCAGACCTATCAAATCAGATTTCCCAGTAGATCCCCCTGAGGGTCATGTATTTAAGGAACAAGCAGGCAAGGTTGGTAAGTGCCCACCTTTAGAGCAGCTGAACAGTCCTGGGTTGGGGGTGCAACGGGGTGCGGCCCCGAGCCACTGTCTGAGGAGGAACCCTGGCTTCCCTAAGCTCCCCGAACAGCCTCCTGCTTTTCCCGTGTTTAGTTCCCTCCACAGCAGGGTCCTGACTCGATTTCCATGCGCTGTACGAGGTAGTCAAGCAACTCTGGACCTGAATTTCAGAACTGAAGGCCATCCTCTCCCCAGCTCCTCCAAGCACGGCTTTGAGACAAGATCTGTAGACGTGAGCTTGGTTCCTTTGGTCCCCTGAACCCAAGACCGCGCCTCGTTTTTTCTGTTCTAATTGCCCAGAATTGGGGTACTGTCTCTGGATGTTGGCTGAGGGCTCTCATGTTGCTGCCTATGGGCAGAATGTGCCCTCGTGCTAACTGCCTGCAGTTGATATAGAAGTCTGCAGGAACTGAGCGCGTCCCGTGTGCCAGCGTAGCCTTCAGAGTGAGAACCACCTGGTCCTCAGGATAAACCGATAGTGGAGTTACTGTTCGTGTCCGGTGCTTCGGTTAAGGATGCTGACGTACAGAGAGGAAAATCCAGGGCCCTCAATCGTCCGGGCAGTAAGTGGGGCAACAAGGTTCAGACCCCACAGGTCCAGGGTTTGAGTTTTAAACCTGAAATCATCTGCCTCACCTGACCCGTCACTGTGTAACCTGTGTGACATGCGCTGGCTCCCCCTCCACAGACAACTAGTGGACTTTTGTTTTGGGGAGGGTATCATATGGTACCAGGCTTGGCACGGTGACCATGGCACAGTACCCAGGCAGGACCCCCGGACCCCTGACAAGCCCTCCCTCTCAGCTTCCCTGAGGGAGCCAGGGTGGCCGTTTTGAGCATTGTGCCTGGTCCCAGTGACGGTGGGGTCACCGTCTCAGCTGAACGTTCACTGCTTCTGCAGATCGCCACCTGCTCTTTGCTCCCGTACCACGTCTTGCCTGGAAGAGGGAAACTTCCCCGTCCCTCCCCTTACACCTGGGGACAGCCTGTCCATTAGCCCGTGGTGGCCTTGTCCAGTTCTGGTCCCTGTCCCTTCCTTTCCTGGCCCTCCTGCTCTAAGTCCCCGGCTGCAGTTTAAGAGGTGCTACCACCGTGAGGGAAGCAGACTCAGATTATTCTGGAAACATGGTTTTTCCTTAAGACTCCAGAAGGACCAAGAGAGTATCTCCATCAGAACTGTCCTCACCTCTGAATTCAAATCCACTTGTGTAGCACGTACCCACTGCCACTGGCTTTCATTTCTTTCTAAGATTTGGAACCACCGAGTTTTCTCAAAATACACGTTTTCATTCCTTTTCATATGTGGAGGGTGTCCCATTACAGAGAAAAAAATCCACTGCATCTTGGTACACATCATTCTGATACATCAGGACCCTCTTCAGATTCCCTGCTCAAGTACCAAAAACGGAAATTCAAGCCCCCTTTGTAGCGTGTGGATGGGTCTGGACAGGTGCAGCGTCTGCATACATTGCTGTTAGACTCTCTCTTGGGTGAAAATCATCTAATTCTGTCTTAAATTGAATAGACAAATCGGGAACCGGAAGCCGTGTTGTGACTGGTGGGTCTCCAAACATAACGAAAGCCTGGGGAGAGTCTGCTTATGATGGGATGGAAAATACGGAGACCTCGGGCGTGGACTGGGCTGTGAGATCCGCAAGGACCAGGAGGAGCTGGCTGGTGGCCGCTGTCCCTGACGGCTGAGACCTCGGCTACACTGTTGATGCTGCCACATTTCCTGGCTGATTCTCCCCGAGCCGCTAAGCAATGTAAATAGTCAGTTTGAGACGTTGTTTAAGTCATGCTACCAGTAATTTTCTTTTGATTTGAAATGGAATTATTGAAGTGAAAATATTTTTTTCTGTCTCCTTTATAACTTTAAGGTAGAAGGGTAAAATGAAATGTATAAAAACAGATGATGTATTCAGACACATAACTCATGTTCCCCAAAACCATGAACAGCACTTCCCGCTCCCATCTGATCAGAGGCTTGGAGTCCCAGGCAGCGTATTTTGAAGGTTTTCAGAGAGATCGGATCATGCGTGTTGACTACAAACAGGGATATTGAACCACCAGCATCGGTGTTTGTAAAAATATATGTGCATGTGTGTTATAGTTACATGCATAAAAGAGCGGAGGGTTTGGCCTTCCATTCGGGAATGCTACTGTAACCTCCCCCTGTGTCTGCAGTAGCTCTTTCAAAAATGACAGAGTAAAAGCCAAAGGTCTTCAGGGACCTGGAACGCCCGGGTCACTTGGGTTGGTTCCCTCCCTGACCTCACCTTTATCGTTGTTCCTCCCCTGGAGCCAAAAAGGGCCCCTCTCTGTCCCCCAGGCCTTCCAGGCGTGGCTCCCCTGCAGGAGCTGGAGCTGGAGCTCGCCTCCGCTTGGGCAGGCCTTGCTCCCCCCGAGACTCCTTCCTGACCTGAATCAGGGAGACCTCCTCTGACCGCCTTCCCGAAGCAAGAGCCCCCACCAGCTCGCCGCACTCCTCGCCCCTTGCCTGCTTTACTTCCTCCATCTCACACACACGCATGTACACAGGCACGCACGTACACGTATACGCACGTGCACACACGTGCACGCACACACGTACAACCATACGCACACATACATGCACACACATTTACACATACACAGGAAAAGATACACACAGACACGTACGCACACTCACACACTGAGCATTGTCTTTCCTTACCTCTAGCATCTGGAAAAGAGCCAGGCAACTATGGACATTCAAGAAAAATTTTCTGTATAAATACAGGACACACGGCTGTGTTTGGCTGCAAGGAGCAGACAAGCAGGCAGTGGCTTAACTAACAGATTTGTTTGTTTCCTGTCAGGACAGTGGGGAGTCCCAGGAGTGCGGGGGCAGCAGCCCTCCCTTCCGACCTCCTTGCTGCAGGCTGGCACTGCCTTCCCGCCGTCACGCCCACACTCAAGCGAAGAGAAAGGGGAAAGGGGGCCAAGAGAAGGGGTATTTTCCCCTGGGGCTGTGTCGTTTTGTTCACGAAGCAGGGGCCTCCCGGGCCAGAGAGGCTGGGACTCCCGGCTGTGCTTTCCTGGAGCACAGCTGGTGACAAAGGGCTGGAGGTCACGTGTGGACTAGGCCGCGCCCATGTCACCGCAGGTTCCGGGGAACCAGCGTGCAGTCTGCGCGTGGTAGCCACTGAGCGAGTGCAGACAACTGGCCAGCCTCGGGGAAGGCCCCGTGGGGCGCCGTCAGAGCTCTCCAGAGACCCGCTCCGTGAACGCCTCAGTCTTCTACGTCCGTCTGCGGCATTGTGGTGACATTTTATGACGTTATCCTGAGACTTCGTGTCAGAAATGTAGAGCCTGACGCTGTAACCTTGGATTTACTTGGTTTCATAAATTAACAGATTCTGAACATAGCGAAGCCCCAGATTCTTTTCCTGGTTGTATTTCCATGATTCCGAGCTCATTAGGCGGCCTGAAGCTCTGTTAGAGCCTGGGTTTGGAACTGCTCGGCCCACGCTGACGAGAGAGAATCTCTCACTGGTCAGATTCAGAGTTCCCAGACTGGTGTGTCTCAGCTTGGTCTCTTCATAGCTCAAGAGGAAAAGACAGGGGTCTCAGGAGGATCCGAACTATTTCCCAATAAGAAGTAGGAAGAATTTTCAGAAAATACATATATATGCACACCACCACTCTGACACTTGTCAGAAGTATAGCTGCAGATAAAAACGCTTTTATAAGTGATGCATTTCAGCAGCGTGCTCTGAAAGGCCTGCAGCACTGATCGTAGTAAACCTTCCCCCTCCGGGCGTTCTGCATGTGCTAGTCCCTGTCCCCACACAGCCTGCAGAGGCCTGACTCCTCTTCCCCCACCTGGAGGCTCTGAGGAGTGTGGCTGGCACTGCCTCGGGGCTGGGACGCAGAGGGGCACTCAGATACCTCTTGATTAAAAGGACATTCACCCTCAGCGACAGGGGCTGTCTTCCAGTCTTCAAGTCTTCAAGACTCTGCCTCTAGTGCCTGTCGGAGCACCTGGCACAAAACTGAGGATGAGTAAGACGCCGTGAAAGGAATCAGTGAAAGGAGATCTGAGTCACCCGCCTAACTGATCTCCTAGAACACTTATTTCCAACCAGTGTATTCAATATCCGTCCCACATAGGCCGTCGCTAATTTCAAAATCACATGTGAGTGTGTCCTTGCAAAATCTGAGTGTGCGAGGCTCACCTCCCCCTGAGCTATCCTGAAGGGAGTTGATAAACATATTCTAATTGGATGCACTCTTGGATTAAAGCTTCACTTTTACGGATTGAATTTCTGAGCAAAAATCTGCATTCTGATTCCTCCCACAGCCTACACACAGCTGTTTCAACCTCCTCCTCTTAATCCCCAGAGTATGCTTTGCACATTTCTTTTAAAACATTAACATTCTATTTGATGTTGTCATCACCTTGTGACAGTCATCCATATCAATGTTATTGCCCTTGTCGCTTGACTTAATTGAGAGCGCCTTAAAGTCAGAGGCAGTCCTAATGGATGCGTGCTCGGTCACTGCTTGCCAAGAGAAATGGAACAGGACGGAAAAGAATGGAAGGGATCGAGAGGATTGGAATAAACTAAATGCAGTTTGCAAGCCCAGATAATCTGCAAAGGGGACTCAAGTGTGTGCCTGTGATGTAGGGCACTGAGGAGAGCTCTCTTGCTGGAAAAGAAAAAAGAAAAAGGTGCCCAAAATCACTGAGTGAGAAAATTCTTTTTAGTAGGAATTTGTTCCCTATAGTTTGCGTTCCACCCTCAAAACACAAGTTATTTGAAACTGAGTCAAAGCCAATTACGAGCTTCCTCTTGTTTCTCCTAAAGGAAGATACCCAAGGCTCTTGGAAAGTTACGAGTCATCACGTCGTGTTTCCCATGGGGCACATCCTGGCTGGTGCTGTCCAGAGAGACGGGGAGGGATGTTTCTGGAAAAGAAACAAAAAGGGCTTTAAAAAAATGAGATTATTTGGTCTTTGACTGGGACCCTTTCATAGAATTACCACAGCAACGACAATGGATTTAAATTATGCGTCAAAAAAGCGTGGAACTCTTCTAAATGAGAAGTCTGGCGTTCATCTTCCCTCCCGCTGACTGAAGATGTCAAGTGTTGAGATTTTTGTCTCTCTTCCTCATGCGGAACCAGCTTATTCAAGAATTGTTAGGGTTTTGCTGACATCGATCCGGAAGGAGACAGGAAGGGAAAGAACATGGGAAGTGAGGGGGAAAAAAAATCCCTGTTTCTCTTATGCTGTCAAAAAAGAGAAGAAAAAGAAATACACTAAAATCAGTTTTTACTTGAACTCACTCTGTAGAAAGAAACAAAGTTGATTTTGTACTTTTGCAAAATCCCCAACACTGAGAGCGCTACGGAAAACAGGAGAAAAATATCTATTTTGAAGACATAATGGTTGCAGCTTGACAATAGGGAACAGCTCGTGGGGGTGGGTGCAGGGTTCAAGGCCAGATGGAAAGACAAACCCAGCACACATCAGCCCCCATTTTCCCTCTTGCCTCTGCAGAGCTGGGATTGACAGCAACTTCTGGGATTTGAAAGAAAGCTGGCAACAGGCACTGCGACTTCCAGGGGCCAAGGTGGCCCCAGCGAGTGAGGGACGTAAAGTAGGCGGCGAGGCAGGGGGCTGGGGCGCGGGGCGGCCCCTGCGGGAGCACAGCTGGCAGCAGCCGGGACCCTGCTCCCAGGAAGCTGAGGCTGCCAGCGCCGCCACGACCAGCTGACACTGTTTTGCACCCGGAAAACAAAACAGATGAGAAAGGAGGCACCCAGGAGCAGAGGGGGAGCAACCATCCCACGATTTGTGAAGCACGAGATAAACAAGTGCCTGTGCCTCGCGTCCCAAGCCCTCTGGATCCGGGGAAAATTGATTCCAACAAAGCAACGATGTATTATTAATGCCAGTGCTTCTTTTAAAGATTTGAGACGGGCAGGCACCAAACATTGCGGTAGAGAGGAAAAGGCTCTTCGAAATTGGCTGTTCTTTTTCTTCAGTGCTCTCCCAGTTGGATGCTGTCTGCCCCTTTCCTCCCCTTTTCGTTTTTCGGGGAGTTTTTTGAACAAAGAAATGGAGATCCAGGAAGGAGAGGAGAAAGGAATCGGGGAGGCAGACAGGGAAAGGGAAAGGATGACCTAAAAACCGCAAAGGGATGTGGAAGGGGAAGCAGAAGGCAGAAGCAGCTTGAGAAAAACTACAGAGGAGGGAAGAGGAGCGGCGCGAGGCACCGCTGTGCTTCTAGAAGGCTGGCCTCGCGGCCTGTGGGGCAACGTGCATTTCCCAGGTCTGAGCTGTGTTGCCAGTAGACATGGCCGGTGTCCAGGCGCTTGTCCCGTCACAGAAGGAATTCAGAGACGGGACGCGGGGGTTAGGAGAGTAAAGTGGGGATTTGTTAAGGGCTGGACGGCACACTCTCACGGGGAGGGCGGGCAGGCTCAGGCGAGCGGCTGCCCTGAGTCTCTCTGGCACGTCGGTTACACAGGGTGTAGAAATGAGTGGGCGGAACAGTCACTGGGGAGGGAAGGGTCTGGGGTCGCATCCCCTGACTTTCCTCCCAGCTCCCACTTCCCGAGGGGAGGAGGGATTTCTGTCCCTATTTAGTCTGGGTCGGCAGCGTCACGGCGTCGGTGCATCGTGGGTACCTCTACTCTGCGAGGCTGATTGTATTGAAATGAGGGCACGATGAGCAAGAGATTACAGTCAGACCCTGGAGATTCCTGCCTTTTCCCACCTTTCTTTGTCGGCCTCCAGGGCACTTGTCACCCCAAAATGTGTGATTTCCTATCCGCCCAGGGGTTCTGCTTTTCTTTCTCTGCCCGGGGACCCCTGGCGCTCACATGATGCAGGGTTTCCTGCATGTGGCCGGGGCCCCTCCTTTCGGCCCCGTTCCTGCCGTGTGGCCTGCGTCCCCGGTTCTCTGCTCGCACCTAGCCGCCTGCCTGCGCCAACACTCAGGGAAGAGCATCTCGGTGGTTGGCTGGAAGGAGGGACTTGCTTCTTTTCAGAGCCTCCCTTGTCCCAGCTCTTTGTTCCCATCCCACCAGAGGGCTGTCCCACAGAGCGGCATTTGTCATCACCCCCGGGGGTCTGCAGAAATTGTCATTCACAGCACGGTCCAACCGCTCATCTGCCCAGTTTCATGCAGAGGCACCACGACAGACCCACAATGGCCTCAGAGAGAAAGACAGAGCTGAAAAGGTGACGTTGTGTGGCATTTGTTCTCCAGTGTGGTCCCAAGAATGGGACGTCCAGTTCTTTCCAGACCGCCTCTAACCTGCCGGCCGTCCAGCTCATGTTTACCGAGCAGCTGGTGTGCTCACCGAGTGCCTGCTGCTGTAGGCCAGGCACCACGCCGCCCCTCCGGGGAGCATCCTTCATCCGTTCATTCAGTGGGGTTGTAGATCAACAGCTGAGTGCAGGCGCTGCTCTGGGAACTGGACACGGGTCAGCACAAAGCCCCCGCCCTCATGGTGGAGCCAAAAGACAATGCATAAGTGCAGGGTCACGGGCCAGACCTCCCCCCCGAACCCTGAGTCTGGAACCCTATATTCAGTGCTTCCTTGGTGCTCCCACTGGGACCTCGATTTGGGCATCTCGAGCTGGACACGTTCCAGATGAAACTTGATTTCCTGGCTCCTCCTCCACTCGTTCCTCCTCAATTCTTCTCCCTCTTAGGAAAAGGCAACTCCATCTTCCAAGCTTTCGGCCCAAAATAAACAGAAGGAGTGATCCTGGACCCCTCTTCCCCTCACACCCAACACCCAGGGCATCCACATTCCTGCTGCGTCTACCTTCAAAACATAACTTGAATTTGAAAATCACTCTATTTACGCCCACGTCTTCAGTGCAAGAGTCTGTCATCCTCCGGGTCCCCATGCCTCCGGGTCCTCCGCGGCAAAACAAACCTCGTCCAGTAGGGGTGTGGCCATGCCGCCCTCTGTGCAGGGCCTCAGGGACCCCCTCTCACCAGAGGAAGGCCGGGACCTCACAGGGGACACTGGGTCCCATGCGGCCCAGGTCCTGCTGCCTCTCCGACCTCACCTCCTCCCCTGTCCCCTCGCTTCTCCTCTAGACGCAGGAGACCTTGAGGGTCCTGGATGCACTGGGAGCTGCCGCCTCCTCTGATGTTACCTCCCCTCCCTGGCCGTGTGCCTGCCTCACACTCTCACTTCCTTCGCCGTCTCTGCTCCAGTGTCCCCTCACCTGTGAGTCCCTGCTAGTCCCTGGACACCTAAGCAAGCCCTCAGCCCCACGCCCCATGTCTCCTTTGCCCCACATCACCTCCCCTCCAGCACCTGCAGCCCCGCACATTCCGTATTTACTTGCTGGCTCAGTTATGATCGTGAGGTCCTGTGAGCAGAGTGTTGTGTCATGATGGTCGGTGTGGCTCCTAGAGCAGGGCTTCACTGAAAGTAGGGGCACAACACATATTTACTGAATAAATGGATGAATGGATGAATGAATGAATGAGCAAATTCAATGTATAATAGTTTCAAGCAGTGGTCGACGCTGTGAGAGGAGAAGAGGGAGCTGGGATCTCAGTTCAGATGCCGTGGTCAGAGGATGCCCCTCCGAGGGGGCGGTTCCTGAGAGAGCTGGTGAGTCAGCGGCGCGCCGGGTGGGGTCTGGTCCACGAGGGAAGGACGTGCAGGTCTGAGCAGCGATGGGCTGGAGGTCTACGGACAACCCCGAGGAAAGAGACCTTGTAGGGCTCCGTGCCCTTAAGGGGTTTGGACCGTGTTCTAAGTGAGCTGTGACACTGTCAGTGGATTCTGAGCAGGAGAAGGACCGAATCTGACTTACACTTCAAAAGACTCCGTCCCTGCGCCTCCGTGCTGGACAGATAGAACCAGAGCCGACGGGGGCGCGGTGTCGCTGGGGGAGGTGGGGCTGGGGCCCCGTGGGAGGCGTGGACGCCCCGACAAGGCTGGGGCCTTCAGACCAGACAGGACGTGGGCGGACGGGGGTGTGGCAGAGAGAGCGGCGTCACAGAGGGGTCAGAGGTTTGACTTGACGTACCCGGTGAACGATGGTGACTTTCACTGAAACAAAGGAAACTGCGAGAAGGGTGGTTTGTGGGACAAAAAGTAAGATCTTGGTTCATACAGGATAAACACAAAATGCCAATAGACACTGGTAGTTTGTAAGTCTGCGTTTCAGAGGGAAGGTCTGGGCTGAAGACTCGAGATGGAAGTCGTTTGAGTATAAAGCGTGTCAAAGCCACGCACCTGGCACACGACCCCTGGAGGGGCTCAGAGGGGAGGGCTGAGCCCTGAGCCCGACGTCAGCGCCTGAGCCAGGACGACAGGGTCATCCTGCAGCGGAAGGTGAAGAGCCCCCGTGAGGCAGAGGGAAAGCCGAGAGGGTCTTCTCCCCAGCATGTGGAAACCACGTCCTTCTAAGGACAAACGGTGTGAGAGGACACAGAACTGATTCTCAAGGTGCCCGTAGACGTGGCGTAAAGGACTGCAGTCCGGCAGGAGAAACCCCAGCAGGCATGTGAGCAGAAGCACGGCGGTGACTAGTTCTGGGTTATCTTTGCCGGGAAGGTGGGCGGGCGTCAAAGAATGTTTTGCACTCGTTGTCGTATTTTAGCAAGACCCTCAGGAAGGATGGACGACTTCTGAGTGAAGCAGCCCTGGGCTCTCCCAGCAGGGGGAGGAGTGTGGGCAGAGGAACGTGGCGGGGAAGGTCATGGGGGCTGGGGCGTCGTGTCAGGGAGCGGGGCGGCAGGAGGTGAGGCTGGAGACACAGGGCTGAGCCCGCCTGTGGGACTTCTGCACAGGAGGCCGGGAGGCTTCAGTTTTATCCCGGGAGCACTGAGGGGACAGCAGAGCGAAATAAAAAATCTACGTGGAGAGCCGTGCTCAAAGCGTGCAAGCAGTCTGCGTGGGGAGCTAAACTAAAGGCGTGTTAGAAACAGCCACGTGGGCTCTCGCCTGTTAAGCGAGGAATCACATCACAGCCGCTCGTGGTGACATGCCCTGGCCCGTGCCTTGGTGGCTCTGACCCTGAGTGCCCTTACAGGACCCTGAACTGGGAGATGGCTGAGCTCTCTCCTAACTCAGACACATTTCTGTGTCTCTTTCTGGTGAGCTCGTATGATCAGGGACTGTTTCCTGGAAGAAATAAACCCAACACTGGGCCTTGAGGGCAGAGGAGAGCGTGCACAAGCCAAGAGGAAAGGAAGGAGGTCCGTGGTGGGGGGGGCGCCGTGAGCAGAGGGTGATGCGGTGGAGACAGGCGCCACCTCCTTCATCACAGCTTGCCGTCTGGGGCCTGATCAACAGTTGGTTCTGGAGAAAAGGGTGAATGAACGAAAGGGGGTCCACTGTGGTTTGCTGGAAACTGTGGCAGACGATGCCCCCGGGCCTGGTGGGACCCCGTGGTGGGAGACCGGGCCTGAGGGTCAAGGAGGGAACACGCCATGGAGCTGAGAAGATCCCTGCGGTGGGGTTTGTCCCCAGGGGCGTGATGGGCTCTCTGCGACCCGAGACAACCTGCTTCCTTCTCCCTGTACAACTGTTTCTGCTTCAAGGCGAAGCATCCCCACTGCAGACAAGAGAGCCCAGCTGTGTTTGGGTTTTACAGGCCGTCTCAAGATTTCCCTCAGATGTTTCGGTTTGTGGCAGAGTTGAAAACACAGCATCATCGTGATCATTAGCGCCATTATCATTTATTCAACTCCTGCTAATGATTAATGTTTACCAAGTGCCAGTCGTGCGCAGTGGGAGTCAGACTTGGCCTCTGTCCCATGGGCTTGTGTAAATAAGATGAAAGCAAACAAGCTGGCGCCCAGACTTTGACCTCTTTAAGACGGATCTGTTTCACGAGCTCCCGTTGTTTGCACTTTGTAAAACTGACTGAAGTCAGGAAATCTGACCTCAAGCTCGCCGTCAGTGTTTCACACTCACATTTCCCACAATATGTTTTGTGGGAAGGGCACTGATAGATGGCATTTAAAAAAGGACGCCCAGACAAAGCTGGAAGACAGCGGTGCGAAGAGAAGGAAACACGCTCACTGCTGACGGGTTTCGCCGGCACGTGAGTGCGCTAACGCGCCTTGAAAGCACCCAGGCAGGGAAGCAGCACGTAGCACCTTCCAAGCTTATGTGGGCATGGACTCATTCTCTAAGAGACTAAGAAAATGCAGTTTTTAAAATCTGTTCTAAAATTCGGAATGATTTTTTAACAATGAAATAATTGTACTTATCAGGCTGCTTTGCTAGCCGCTCAAGTCACCGAAACCTTGGAACCACACTCTTATTGTGGTGGAGGAACGACTGTGGATCAGCTGTTGGTCCCAGAGCCCTTCCCCAAATCCCCGGAATCCCCACAGTTCTGGGGCCCCCCGGGCGACCGGGCGATACAGGAGGGCGGTGCCTTCCTCTGCAGGATGAAGATCTGAGGACCACGCTTGAATGAGCATTAAGACAACTGGAACCCGTGACACTCTCTGCAGTGGCTAAAATAAGAAGACAATACGGCGCGTTGTGCGGGTGTAGGGTAATTGCGCCGTCCTGCACTGAGGCAAGGCTGGGGGTGTAAAACGGGGCAAACGCTTTGGGAAACTGGCACCTTCTGTGAAGGAAAAGCCCAGCTGGGCTAATGAGCTAAGTCACAAATCTAAGTGTGATAAGTGTCCGTTTACTGATCTAAGTTCTGCTGGTCTAACTCATAAATCTGAAGTTTAGTGTCAGTTTACTGGGCTAACAGGCTAACTCGTAAATCCAAGCTCAACAAGTGTCAGTAACGTGATCTGTTCCAAGTTGACAAGCTCCAGTGCACTGATTCCTTGCTTTTTGTTGTTTGAACCTATTGGCTAATAGCCCATACTTGTAATTAACCCTATAAAACCTCATGTGCATGTCTTGGAGGTGTTCAGAGCTTTGGAGCAGAAGCCCCTCTGAGCCCGCCGGCGTAATAAATCTGAGTACTCCAACCCTCCGAGTGGTGCTTGTTTCTTGGCTGGCCTGTCATTTCCGTAACACTTCCTAGGAGGTTAAACGGTGTGCTAAGACAGAGCAAGTCCCTCCTAAGTATCCATTCAAGGGAAGCGAGTGAGAATGCCCACAAGGAGTCTCAAACGAGAATATTGTATTTATAAAATCCATAAGTGGAGAGTGTTGTCCATCATGAAAAAAATTAGGCTAGGGGAGATGTGAAATACGGAAGATTACATATTGTTTGATTCCACTAATTTGAAGTTCTCAAACGGTCAAAACCGATTTACAGTGATAGGGGCCATGTTAGCGGTTGCCCCCGGTTAAGGGGTGCGGGCAGCAAAGGGAGAGGAACCCGGCCGGGAGGGCCTCAAGGGAGGCTCCCGGGTGAAGGAAGTGCGCTATTTTTCTGTTGGAGCGGTGGTTACAGCGGTATTTACAGTTGTCAAAACTCATCAAACCCAACACTTAAGATCAGTGCATTTGATTGTGTGTAAATTAAACCTCAACAAAAACATGGAAACAAAATAATTGGAACCACCTTTCCAGGCAGAGCAGCTCCGTATGCTCTGCCGGCAGGTCCCAGTGCTGAGTTCCCAGGGAAGCACAGGAAACGCCAAGCAGCCCGCGTGTCCGTCTCAGGGACAGTGTTCGTGCTAGTCTTTGGGGGTGAGTGGTCATGCCCCAGAGGCTCTTTGCTGGGCCCGCTCGGGCGCCTCTCCTGAGAGCTGCAGGCAGAGCCCATCCCAGGGGTGCTGCTTGCAGGTGCTCCCGCGCCCCCCTCGCAAAGGAGCACCTTTAGGACACCCGCTCCACTGGTGAGCAGCCCTCTGCTTCCTAATTAAGGTCATCGCTTAATGTAACTCACACGTCTAGCCCCAACTGTACTTTCTTCATCTCAGCATGGCATTTTGCTCATTCCCTGGTGGATGCCGGCCGCAGCCAGGCTCTTCAAGCATCCGCTCGGCATTATGAGCAAAGCCAATTAACCTTAGAAACTAAAGACTAAACACAGGGCAAAACAGTGGCTTTCCTGGGCTCTCCCAGGGTTGCTTTGATGAGAAGGACAACAGCCATCAGTTACGGATTTAACAAGTCATTAAGCTGAGAAGAGAAGGGTCAGCACAACCGCCGTCCACTATCAGTTTACGATTGATGAGTAATTCTATATTTGGGTTTTTTTTTAAAGATCTTAATTCCCTCAGTGTTGCTCTTAAATTCTCAACCTGGACCAACAAAATTCTTGACCTGAGTGGCTCTTTCGGGAGCAAGTGTCCAGGAAGAATTTATGGACCCGTCTTGTCCATCTCTTCACCCTGCCTCCTCCTGCCCCTGCCGTCACCGCGGTCCGCACACACGGAGCTCTGACCGTGCGCCGGACCGTGCTCTGCACCGTTACTTGTATCATTCCATGTAATCATTTCTCACCTCACTGCTAGAGAGGGTATTTGTAACCCATTTTGCAGGTGGGAAGTTGAGAAGTAGAACCTCGTGTCACTTACGGAGGAACACGGAGCTTAGGCTTGGAGGCGTGTTTGCTCCCAGGGCTGTGTGAGTCCAGCCGCGTTCTCACTCACGCGTGAGCCCCTGCGTGTGCCGTGCCCTTCATCCTGGTGCAGGCGGCGTTCCAGCGTGTCGGTTAGCATTCTCTGCACTTGCTGGGTTTCCAGCCGGCTGAACTTCTAAATATCTGCCATTATTATGGGTGTGTGTGTGTGTGTGTGTGTTTAACTTAGAAGTCCTCCAAGCATTTAAAAAGGCATCAAACAACGAGTCAGCAAATCATTTTATGTCACCTCAGACATAAGTGTACTTCATTTGCTACAGTATTTGCATTTTAGAAATGTTTTCAGGGAGTCCTCATTTGTAAATCAAAACTTTTTAAGTTAATTACACTATGCATCCTAAGAAAGTCCACAATTAAAAGGGAAAAAGATAGACTCCTCTCTCCTGAAGCCAGTGATCGCCTGACTCCAGCAGCCACGCTTCTTGTCCCTGTGCATGCTGCCCCCACCGCGGCCGCTGAGAATGAAAAAAGGACCGGCGCCCTATGCGCCGTGCACTCAGGTAGGCTCTCCTCGGGCGTGCCCCCTGCCCTGCACCTGTCGGGTGCTGTGCGCCTTGTGTGCGGTGGAGCCCTCCCGGGAGCTCAGCGTCCACGCGCGGCTTCCTGGGCCAGGAGGGGCCCTCGGGCCGCCGGGACCGCGTGCCCCAGGCGGGTCCAGACGCTGACGTCGGCTTTCTCACCGCCTGGAGGCTCCGGTCCGAGGTCGGATGCGGCAGGGTGGGTTCCTCCGAGGTCTCTCGCCGTCTAACGTGCTGCCTCTCCACCTGGTCTCTCCCCCTGGTGTCTCTCTGCGTGTCTTAACCGCCTCCTCTCAGGGGCCCCATTCAGCGTGGACTAGGCCCCCCGAGAGGCCTCCTTTTAACGTATCACGTTGTTAAGGGTCCCCTCTCCAAACCCACTCACTTCTGGGCTTCCGGGTCAGGGTTCCAACATGAGAATGGGGGTGCGCAGTGACACGGTTCAGCGCATCTCAGGAAGTTAGTCAGTTTCTCTGATTTGCTCTTCAGAGCCACGTGCGTAAGACCGATTTCAGAACCCCCCCCCCCAAGGAACAACTGTGTAAACTCAGTGACCCACTTACTAAAATGCAATAGGAGAAACACTTATCTTACTGGCTGGGGTTTAGGGCTGGGGCCTTCTGCGCTTTCGCACAGGCTCCTCCAGAACCCGCCGTGGGTTCCTACCCTGCGGACTCGGCTGTGACTCAGGCAGGGGCCCCAGGGCAGGTGGGCGGAAGGGGGTGAGAGCTCCGGCGGGCCGGGGCTGTGAAATGAAGCAGCTGCGTGGCAGGAGGGAGCAGCCGCCCCAGCACGGCGAGGGCACAGGCTGGGGCGGGGCGGGGCGGGGCGGGGCCTGGCAGGGGCAGGGGCACAAATCTTCACTTCTGGGCGCAGCTGGGGCTGCCGGAGACCGGCCACGGGGACACGGGGATCTGGCTGGTGTCTGACCTAATGTTTCCTCCGTCCCCCTGGGTTTTTCCTCTCCTTTACGAAGAGGTCCACTTCCTCTTAATTTAATCTCTCCTTGACCCCATGTTTTGGAAGGCATTCTGGTGCCTTCTCACAGCAAATTATAATACACACGATAAAAACTGGGCCAAGGAATTCACTCTGGGGAGCAAGGCTGCACAGGCAGAAGGCGGGCTTCCTGACCCCATCGGTCTGTTGCCACCTGGAACGCTTCTGACTCTGTGACTGTGATTCTATGACCGTGATTGGTGCGCCAGCGGGAGGCCTAGGTGGGCCGCCCCTCCCGCGAGCCCCCTCGCCGGCGGTCACCCCCTCTCCGTCCTTCCCGCTGCCCGTGCCCAGGACGAATCCGCCGCACGCACGTGTGAGGCCTGGTGCGCGCACTGATGGCCGCTGCCCACAGCTGGTTTTGGGTTGCAGAGAGCGTTGGTGGCGTCTCCAAACTCGGGGTCTGGTGTGAAGCCCCACCTCACTCCTGCTTTTCGGGGCCCTGGCAAAGCTCTCTCTCCACGTAGTTCCAGACCAGGAACCCACCTAGTCCACCCCTGGGCGATGCGTCCCTCTCAAAATGCGATCTCCTTGTCAGTGCCATAGCTTTGTGCAGACACCGGAGTCCACGGTCAAATCCGCCTTAGCAGCACCGACAGGGAACAAAGGGGGTCGGTGGGGGCCCCCAGCGGGGGGCAGCTCTGTCATCCGTGCGGGTCGGTGAGGCCGAGTGGCCCACAGAGCGGGGCTCTCCTACTACAAGAGGGGCTCTCAGGAGGCGGGCTCTGTGTCCGGAGCTGCCCAGGGCTTTCCTGCCCTTCGTGGGGGTGGCCCCCTCTGTGTGAATTCTCACGAACGCCTGGCATTGGCTGAGGACCTGAGAATGGCTTCCCTTGTCCGCTGCTGCTTGGCGCCCCTTGCCCCCGGTGGAGCAGCTGACTGCCCTGCACGGGAGGCGTTCGCTGTCCTGATTAAACAGCTTTCCTTCTAACCAGGTGCTGAATCCGTCTCCCCCACAGGCCCGGGGGGAGAACGGACTCTAGCTTGCCGAGGGGTACATGAAAGGAGCTCCCTGGCGGTTTGGGGTAAAATCTCCTTCTTTAATGTTCAAAATGTAAGAGGTATTTTTTTTTTAAACTGGGCGTGGGGGCAGTTGATGGACCGAGGCCTGCTGCTTTGCTGAGGCCGAGCCCTCGAGGCAGCGCTTGGCGGTGGGGAGAGGGACGTGCGGGGCGGGGCCTCACCGCCCGGCGGTGCGGGTGCCGGTGCCGGTGCCGGTGCCGCAGCCCCCGCGCTGTGCGCTGCGGGTCCCCTGGGGAGAGGTGGTTCGAGGCGAGCCCCGCCGCAAGGCGCGGGTCCTGCTGCTCCAGCTCACCTCCACTTGCTCCGTTTATCTGACAGCCTGGCTCGGGCTGCGCGCTGCTGTGACCCGGTTGCCATGGAGAACTGGTGTATTCTTGGCTTCCTTGCTGCTTTTACAGGCAGAATTACAGAAAAGAATGTCTTTGCTGCTAGGAAATATAAATATTACAGAAAGATGCTCATTTTCTCCCTCTGTGATGCTTATTACCAACGATATGCAAGAAGACTTCATTACAGAGCATTGTCCTTCGTAATGAGCCCGACAAGGATGGATCAGGTGGCGGGAGTGGGTGTGTTAACCCTCGACTGTCTGCTAGATAGATACGAGCTGGAAGCTGGAACTCTTTGCACTTTATTATGTGTGAGGCCCTGGGAATACAGAAAAAAAAGATACTGCTTTGCCTTCAAAGATCTTATATACTAGTAAAGGAAAATA
The DNA here is from genome assembly GCF_009834535.1 of Camelus ferus. Taxonomy (NCBI): domain Eukaryota; kingdom Metazoa; phylum Chordata; class Mammalia; order Artiodactyla; family Camelidae; genus Camelus; species Camelus ferus. The sequence goes on from NC_045728.1 coordinate 1,750,938, forward strand.
GAGCTGCAAACTGAAAAAAAAAATTTGTTGCAGTAGACTCCTGTACCAAATGCAAAGAGGCCAAAAAGAGGGAAGGAAAAATATAAAGGCATATATATATATATATATATATGTTTGCTGGGGATTTTGTCAGGAAGACACCCTGGAAGAGGCAGCCCTCGCACTGAGTCTCAAGTGTGGAATCTTTATTGACCAAGAAGGGGGAGGCATCCATCTTTAGCACATAGGTTTTGCCCTCGGGGTGTAGAGGCTGCTTCTCCAAACACTGTGTCCAAGTTGCAGGCAGGGAAAGGGGGGGAGGATGAAGGCAAGAGGCAGGGCACGTGTCCAGGGAGCTGCTGGCAAATTCCCCTGGAATCCCCGTTCAGAGACGTGACCTCCTCAGCTGCAGGACAGCTGGTTGCTCGGTATTTCCAGTGGTGTGTGGATATTCTGAACAAAACTGAGTTTGGTTCATAAGGTGTGGTAATCACATGGCTACTGCGATGGCCCCCACCGTCTCCAACTCCCAGTATTCGTGCCCCCGTGCAATCTTCTCCCACCTGACAACAGGACACAGAGCAGGGATGGTGTGTGCCTTTCAAGGCTGGGTCATATACGCCCTTGTCGCTTCCTCCTTGGTCTCTTGCTGTGAAGACAATTAAGCGGCCTCCGGAGAGGCCCGCGTGCCGAATAACCAATTTCCGGTCATGCAAGCGAGCCGCTTTGAAGTAGCTCTTCCAGCCACAGTCAGCCCTCCGACGACTGCAGCTCCAGTTGACATTTGACTACAGTGTCAACTTCATGAACGACCCCTGAGCCAGAAACACTCAACCAAGACACTCCCCTGACCCACAGAAACCAAGAGACAAGAGAAGATTGTTGTCCTTTTAAGCCACTAAGCTTGGGGTTCTGCGGCCGTGGAGAACTGAGCAATGAGAACCGGAACGCCAGCCAACGACCAGGCGGCCAGAAGGATGGACCACCAGCCACACGGCCTGGACACCCGAACACCCTGCCTCCCCCGTTACCTGGGCAGAGGCTGCACCTGCTCCAGACGCCTCCTCCCTGTGGCATGTTTCTGGTCCCTCTGCCCCTCATTTTCTCGAGGACATCACCACTCTGCTGAACAACATTCACCAAGGTCCACACTGAACGGTGTGTTAGCGAATCCATTGGTCCCTCTCCAGTTCAATATCTACGTGAAGCTGTGACCATCACCTTCTTCCTGAATTGCTCTTCCTAACATTCAGATCGTTCACATTCTCCTGGGTCCCGTCCTAGCTTCCCGGAAGCCCTTTTCCAGTTTCGTTTGAGGTTCTTTTTATTCTGTTTCGTTGCCAAGCCTTGGTGTGCTGGAGATCCAGGCCCTGGGATGACGTCTCTAGCCATGCCTCCTTACAAACAATCCCAACCACTGGCTTTAACCACCAGCAATACGATGATTCCCAAATTCACAGAGGGAGTTTAGTGTGAGTGTTCAGAGTGCGAACTTGGAAACCAGACAGCCTGGGTTTCAGTCCTAAATCTGTCATTTGACGACTGGGTGACCGTCAGCAAGTTGCTGGCTCTCAGTGTCCTCACTTCTGAGCTAGGATAACCCCGGGGTCTGTCATCAAGCGCGAGCCGCTCCTCCTATTGCTCGCACTGCCAAGCCGTTCTGTGAGTGCCCAGTGGATGTTTAAATGTGCTCAGGTCCGAACAGGATGCTGGGTTTCTGTGGACCCCCACTCTCCTCTCCTGGGTCGCTCTGCCTCCGGGGAGGACACAGCTGCCCATCTGGTCATGGCACGTATATAACCCTGGGCGCCTTTCTCAGTCATTTACCTTCCTTCATCCAGGTAACCCCTTAACGGAAGCCCTGGTGTTGCTGCCTCTGGACTGCACCCTAAGTCCACCCGTGTCTCCATCACTCAAGCTGCCACCTTCACCCTAGCGGCCGGCATCTTCTGCCTAAGCTGTGAAAGTGCCCTCTGCTCTGGTCCCTGTGTCCTCACTTTTGCATCCCTTCCTGGATAATGCATTCTCAATTCAGTAGAGTTATCTTCTTAAAAACATACATCAGATTACACCTCGTACCTGTTCAAAATCCTGAAATGCCATCTGATTTGGCTCTTAACACAAAATCCAAACATCGCCTCTATATTTGCATCCTTAACTACATCACCTGGTAACCACTGCCCCACCACAAACACACGTACCCCCCACCACACACACACACACAATCCCGCCCTGCCCTTTGCTCACTCTGCTGTAGTCTTGCAGCCTTCTCCCTGGTCTCTGTCATCCTCAACCCCAGACCAGGGCCTTTGCACGTGCTGTTGCTTCTGCCCGCAGTGTTCTTCCCCTGCGTCTGTACACACTTAACCCCTTCTTGGTATTCAGGGTCAGCCTCTCTCATCTTCTCACCTAAGGTAGAATCTAGTCATTCTCTAATACTTCATCTTGTTCCATTTCCAGCATCATGTATTTCATTTTCCTACATTTTTTCTTGGCATTTTGTCTTTATTTTGTTTCTAACTCTCCCTTCTAGACTATGTAACCCATAACAACATGTGTCTTACGTCTCTGATTGACTGATGTACCCCTGGCCCTTAAACCAGAGCTCAGAACGGAGAGGTGCTCCATATCAGTTTGTTTAAAGAAGAAATGCTGGTGAAACCAGTGCAGCCGTCTGGGAATGTCCCCAGAGTTCTGACTTGCTATCTGGTTTCGGCAGTGACTGCGTTCAATAAGATAAAGAAGACAAGTTAATTGGAGGGGAAGTAATGAGTATAATTTTAGATATCTTGAGTTTGGGGTGGCGTAGGGTGTCTGGACGCGATTGGCTCAGTATGCAATTAGACCCATGGCTCTGGAGGGCTGGAGAGTTCTGGGAGGTACATATAATTTTGAGATCCATTTGCATTTACTGTAAATGATCGAATTCAATGTGAGACTTCCCCTAGGATTAGTCCCCAGGGAAAGGAAGAGCTGTTTTACCTGAGAGCCCTTGCCGGGCATTCCGTAACCCAAAGTGCTCTCTTAATTACTTATTTAGGGCAACAGAGCCGTGTTTGGGAGACACGTTAACCTGAGACACCCCAACCAGTGCCACTTTGGGACACTTAGGAGGCTGTCTGAGAGAATCAATTAAAAAAAAAAAAGAAACAGTCACAGATTTTTAACACTTATTTAAATAATTTTTTGTAGCTATGACCTGACAAATACAAAGGTTAGGTATTATTCGGAACATATTTTTATAAGTCATTTTCAAAAGCAACATAGTAAGTGGAAATCGCATGCGTATACAACTGTACAAAAGACACAACCACCAGCATTCTCTGCAAACTGGTGCTAGACGCTCAGGGCTTCATTCCCATTTATGGCCTCATAAGATGACTCCAGAGGTCGGTATGTGCTCTAGGCCTACCGCTGGGATGAAGGCCTGTGCCTCGGAAAGCTGTGTGGGACGAGCCATTACTCCCTCCGGGAAATGGAAGAGCCTGCTGGCGTGACGCCCAGGGAGGGCTGAACTGACCACCGGGATGGGGGGGTGGGGGTGGGGAGCAACAATCCTAGATGAGCAGGTCAGTTTAGTTGTATGGTCTTTAGAATGTGTACGTTTATCTAGGCGAAAGGATTCAATATGATATATAAACATTCAGTGATTTCATCTACCTTCCGAAAATGTTTCCAATTTTTTTTCTTTTTAAAACATTTTTTTATTGAGTTATAGCCATTCTACAATGTTGTGTCAAATTCGTTTTGAGTCTCCTCTTTGAGGAGGATCGGGGGGATCGACGGGCAGGGTCGGTTGCCTTATTCTGAGCTGCACGGCTGGTGGTGGTTGAAGCCCCGAGAGAGTTTCACGGGGCAGGAAGGCAAGCGGGCTGAGGACAGGGTGGGTCAGGACACTGAGAGGCTGGTGGGGGAAGGCGTCTGTGTAGAAGGCAGGCAGGAGTGCGAATTTTAGGGAGGAGGAGAACCAGGGAAGAGACGTGCGGTTGAACCCAAGAGAAGAGATCACGTCGAAGATGAGGGGTTTTAACAGTAATAGTAACAATGTGGATTGATCTATGGTGTCCCTGACCTTGACCTTCCCACTGAGAGGTCAAGTGAAGGCAAGGCTGGAAAGAGTCTTGCATTTATGTTGTAAACCACTGGTCGCCGCGGCCGGGGCAGTTTAAATGGAGTGATAGAGTCAGAAGCCTGTTGCAAAGGTGTGAGGAAGAGAAAGGCGGAAAGTGTAGACAGAACATGTGGGGTTTTTACAGTTAGTTTGACTGTCAGGGAAGGAGTGGCAGGTACCGTGGCTAAAGGGGGATTTACGGTTTAAGGAGGTGTTTTTGTTTTTTTAAGGGGAGGTCATTAGGTTTTCTTTCTTGTTCTTTAATGGAGGGACTGGGGATTGAACCCAGGACCTCGTGCGCGCTGAGCCCGCGCTCTGCCGCTGAGCTACACCCTCCCCTCTGCACAGGAGTTGTTTTTAATGAGAGGAAAGTATTGGGCATCTCTGTGGGTTGAAGACAAAGAGCCAGAGGAGACAGAACAGTCTGGAGACTGAAGACGGCTGATGGTACGAGCCAGGTCCCAGCAGGGGGAGTTCACGGCGAAGTCGGAGGCCAGATGGGAGGTTAGTCTTGTCCGCATGAAGGAGCACTCCTCCCTTTGGGCGAAGAGGTAATGAGATGAGGTACAAACACCAGTTTACGAGCACGGAGGCCACTGAGTAAAGGGATGTCAGTGTTCTGACCTCGGCAAGCACCTGGATGCCAAGTACCTGGTTCTGAAGTTGTCACACTCCTGCCATTAGAAGCAGGTTGACCAGTGGGTGGGAGAGTCTGCGCTTTGAGTTTCGAATCCTTGACGCCCATCCAGCTGCGCAGAGCCCTGTTAATAAGGTCTGAGAGAGGCTGGGATCTCCACGGTCTTGCAGCCCTTGGCTCCCTTTCCACCTGACCCAGAAACCCGTTTCTCGCAGGGCTGCCTGGGGAGAGGGAGGAGAAAGCTCTTTTCCCCGCTCAGCATTCTCCGGCGAACGCACTCTCCACGGCTCTCTGGGCTTCAGCCTCTGACGTGAGAGCGTTAAGCTGCGTCTCCAAGCCCCCTTCCAGCGCCGACACTCTGTGTGACTATGAGCATTAACACACGCCATGCCTTGAATATGGAAACAAGACAGGACCCAGTTAAGGGTCGCGATGAGCCGTGCAGACGCTTTGTGCCGTGAGCAAGTCTTTTTAAGTTGACTAATGTGGCATTGTTCTCAAGGAAAAGAAAACTTCAGCATTCTCTTCCCAGAGTTACCCTGAGCCCAGTGAGGGCGTGGGAGTGTGAGGGGGGAGGTTTGGAAAAGGCCCAGAGCAGCTCTCAGGTGATGGGAACTCTCACTGTCCTTTGAGATCCTGGGGAGGCCAGAGGAAAGGCCTGCGCGGCCCGGCTGGCTGGGACCTGCCCGCCCTCACCCTCAAGCTGAGTCCCCGGCTCCGCCTGCGGAGCAGTGAGCCTTCAGGCCAGGGGACGGTCTGTTATCAGCGCCCGGCAGGCGGGGAAGTAATCTCCCACCGCTCGCGGCCCTGGGCGCTGTATCTCAGGCCAGGTAATGAGTCCTCTTTAAACTGCACCAGCTGGATTTTATTATCCTTCAGTTTTACACCCCTCAGCCTGGAACAGCCTTATCTTTCCCTCTTTTTGTTGTTCTTTGGAGCCACCTCCGCCTCCACAAAGGAAAAGATAGTAATGACCTTTCTCCTTTCCTTGCTCTTCTTCAAACTCGAAGACACAGCATTATAATAAGCCTCTATAAAAATACACGCAGGGGCATGCATCATTAAAATGAACAGCCTCGTTTCCTCTGTGCTAGCACCAGGCCCAGAACAGCCCGGTGTGCACCTGCTGCATATTGACGAGGCAGACTCGAGGCACCAGCCCTGTGCCGAGATCGGGGTCGTGCCCTCTGGGCAGGGAAAGGCCAGCCCCAGGGATGCGCTGCTGGAGGCGCCTCCTGCGCCAGCTCAGGGACACCTAGTACCACGAGGTCCCAGCTGCCAAGGCCAGCCGTCTCCACGTTGCTGACTCAGTTCAAGCCGTGAACTCGCCATTTCAGTTTATCCTGTTTAAAAGTCACGTGTTGTTCCGACAGGAGCTGAGCAGGCTGGACGGGGGTTTTACTCGGGCTTTCTGCTCTGCCGCTGCGTGCCGCCTGTGAAGACTGTGCACGCGTCGGGGGCAGGAGGCCCTCGGAGGGGAAGGAAGTTGGCATCCTTGAGATGATGAGAACGTCTCTCTCTGGACGAGCGTGTGTGGGTGGGGGCCAAGCCGAAATTATTCCTAATTCATGAGAAAGAAAAGGACAGAAACGTGGAACAGTGGGCGGATATGTGAAATTAGTCTGCAGTCAGTCTCATTTTTTCATTATTAAAGACGTGTACGGGTTAGTGGTAAAAAACAAAGAGTTTGGTTTTATTAAATAAAGTGTTTGAAGAGTTCAAAAGGACTTCCAAAAGGAGTTAAACGTGAAAATGAAAAAGCATGAAACAACACATAAGATGTTTCTGTGACCTTGAGTTTGGGAACAACTTCTTAAAGCAAGATTCACGGTACAGAAGTTGTAGAGGACAAGGCTGGCAGATCTGGCGACGTCCAAACATATTACAGTGAAAGATAGACTCATAAATGAAATTAGAAGATAAAAAGCAACCTTGAAGAAAATATGCTCAGTATCTATAAGAAAAAAATGAACCAAACACAGACTATGCATAGATTTCTTATCAATCTAATGAAAGAAAAAAAAAGACAAACCAATAGAAAAACATTGAGTGAATAAACAGGAAAAATATTGTAGGACAATGGAAATGGAGAATAAATGCTAAAAGGATTGTTTGTTTCACAGAAATCAACTCATTGCAAATTATGACACAATATTTTAAAGCTATGGGATCAGTAAAATGTAAAATAAATAACATTTGGTTCTGGTGTGGACCAGAGAAGTGAACCGCACGTAGGTGAGGGGCAAGGCTGGTAAGCCCAGCGTGAACCAGTGTGGCAACGCGGATCAGACTTTAACTGAGAATTTCTAAGGATCTTTTCCTAAATAAATTCTTGTTGTCTGACCACGTAGAGGTGGGGGGGGGGTGTTCATGGTCACAATAGTTAATTGAGAAAAAATTGAAATCACTTAAGTTCCCATTAAGAGGGGAGCATTTAAATAAAATCCGGTATATCTTTTTCTGCAGCCAATAAAAATAATAAGGAAGGGGCCTACAGGCATGGAAAGGCATGTCGTGAAAAAGTCGCAGAATGACATGTACATTGTTATCCCATTTACATAGAAAGTGGTCGGTGTGTGCGCACATACCTCTACATGTGTGACCGCACCGAGAACGTAACGTTAGGATGAATGCCAAGTTGTGGACCGCGTTTGCCTCTGGGGAAGGGAGCGGGGAGAGGGCAGCCGTGGGCGGGGACGACTTTCACATCTTATCAACACCCCTCTCCATGGTTTTACCAATGAGTCTGCTCATTCATTAATTGTATAAGAGGAAAGAAATAAAAAAAAGCAGATCCCTGCCATATGGTTAATTGATTATTAATGAAGGGGTTTGCTCTGTATGGAGTTAAATTTCAAAACTCCGAGAAGCATCAATTTTTTTTTTCTCATATGGAAGTTAGGAAAGGCAAGGGCCATCAAAACAGGAAATAACTAATGAAAATAGAGATATTTGATTAATTTTAATTATGGAAAATCTATTTGCTCCTTCATTCATTTAACCAGTCAGGGCAGAGCAGCATTCTGAGCACCAGAGACGCAGCGAAGAGGAAAGCCAAGGGCCTGCCCCCGTGGAGCAGTGACTCCAGGGGCCGGGCGGGGGCCGTGGGGGCGGGCGGCAGGCTGGCCGGGCAAGGGCCGTGGGGGAAACAACAGGAATCTAACGTCAGGTGGTGGGGAGCCTCTGACACAATCAGGGCAAGGTGAGCAGGCTGGGGGCCCAGTGGTGGGGGGCATTTGTGTCTCTGTGAGCCGTCGTCAGCCAGGGTCAACCTCCTGCAAGAAGAAAGGTCCAGACAAGGGGCAGGAAGTGCAGAGGCCTTGGAAGCGAACCTTCTGGATGCATTGGAGATTCAGGGTGGGAAAGAGGGTTAGGAGTTCAGGGAAATGAGTGCTCCCTCTCATTCTGCGCTAAGTGATTTACATCAGTTATGTAAGTTATCTAGTCTTCCAAACTCCAGGGAGCTGATGATAATATTTCCATGTTCAGGATCAAGAAACTGGGATTCAAAGCGGTTAAGAAACTTGCCCAAGGCTACTTGGCCATCAGTGGCCAGACTAGACTTGAGCCCAGGTCTCTGAGTTTGGGAAATACACACAGTTCTCGAGCAGCAGGACCCAAACCCGTCTGCATTTCAGAAACTGTGGGTTCAGAGTCGGCAGGAGACGGGCCCAGGAGTCTGTGTTTTTAGAAGTTCGCTTAAGTGATACAGGTGACTGATCAGCCAAGTTTAGGATCTAAGTGTCCAGCCTGAGCCCGGTCCTCGGCCGCTGAGGAAGTGGGTATCCTCAGTGGCTGAACAGCCCAGGAGCTGGTCCACAGGCTGGCAGAGCAGACCCCGACCCAGATCCCCTGACTCTCAAACTTTCTGAGGCTTTGAAGTACAGTGGAGCAGGGCTTCTCCAAGGGGACCGGGCCTGAGGGCCACCCGGGGTCTCGGGAAACCACAGGTGCCGATCAGGACACCTGGGTGTGGGGGCCTCCAGGGTTTCACTCCCTAACGGTGCCTGTTCTGCTGGTCAGAGACCCCACTCTCGGAGTAAGAACTGAGTTTCCTGGGGCGTTTGTCAGAGCTGCCTGGGTCTCAGCCCCACGCTTAGAGGTTAGAACTGAGTGTTCTCACGTGACTGGTCAGTGGTCAGTGACCAGTGACCGTGAGACACTGTTTTTGTGCCGGTGATAGCGCCCACGGGGAAAGAAGCCACAGTGGGAAGGGACGTGAAGGAACTGTGGTGGGCTGGAGATGTAATGAAATCCCCGTGGTGCGACTTCCCGATGGTATTTACACAGACACTACGAGGGGAAAGTCGAGGCAACTTCTGCAGGTAACTCGAGTCCAGTGTCCCCAAGTTCTGGCTTCACTGATCTGCATGAGTGGCTATTTTGCAACCTGATTACGCCAGATAACTGGTGTGGGGGAAGTTCTTTAATCACTTCTTACCCTCATCCCACTGGACAGACGTTGCAGAAGCCGGTAGAAGAGGACCCAAGAGCCGGTCTTGTTGGAACCGTGGGCCCTCTTTGCGGGATGGCTGAGAATTTTGCCATCTTTGCTACCCCAGTCCCTCCTGCTGTGTGACCTTCAGGGACAATTTCCAGCTGCAGATCTGAGCACGGCTCTCCAGCAAAACCTAGTTATCTGGGCTTGGTCACCAGCCACCCTCTCTCCGTGGAAATGCACTTCCCTGCCGTGAATTAAGTGTTTGCCTAAGAGGTGGGTCTGGCCGATTAAACATATTGTCTTGATTGCCAAACGCTGGTTCTGTCTTCCCTTCCGGAGAGGTCGGGATGCAGTGTGATTGAATCTGTGTTCTCCTGCATCTCATGGAAAAGGAACCTGCTCTCGGGGCCCCTAACAGGGAGGCTCTGGCCAGGACACGAACCCAGCTGCATCATTTAGACATTATAAGTCACCATCTCTCCTTCAGGGCCTCCAGCTCCCAGCTCAGAATGACTGATGCGCAGGATCATTTTCAAGTTCCTGAACACCCAGCTTCCCAGGCTCTCCCGGGCAGGGCTCCAGCGCTCAGAGATTCTGAGGTTTTTAATTTCACAGGCGGTGTGAGAGAGGCCGGCACAGCCTCAGGACGGGGGTGTGGGAGGGGCAGGGGCTTGGGACCCGAGACCCGACCCACACTCCGTTTCCCTGCTGGTTCACTCGGCACCCCCACGGACGTCCTGAATCTCAGCCAGCCTGACTGCCCATCTGTGAAGTAGGCTGAGTAATCCCACCTCATTTCATGGCCGATTATTTAATTACTGAGACGCCTTGTTTATCCATTCTCAGGAATAAGCCAGTCCACACAAGCAGACACCTAAATAAAACCCCAAAGCAATTTTTAAATTTCAAACATTGTTCTGGATGTATTTCCAAGGGACTCTGTTAAGGAGAAACCTTTCCTTTCCTTGGCTTCTTAAAGATAGCATGTCTGAGATGTTTTAATCTTGTTTTAATGACTCAAGGTCTTCACTGTGAACAACATTATTGAGCAGGGCTGAGCTCGGTGACACTCTCCGGAGGTGCTGAAGTGCCTGGCTATTTGCCCCTGAAAAGACAGCCCCCAGATGCCACGCTGCTGAGTCCAGGTGTCTGCTTTTTATAGTATTTTCTTATCCCCCTTGCTGTCAGGATACCGGTCATCAATTTTTGTTGCTGGAATTTCATTTATCTTCAGTCAACACACATCTTCCTCCTGCATTCCATGCACTGTCTACGTCATCACATCTCAGTTTCCATGATAGCAATTTTTCTCGAAGTGTGATTCATTGACCCTGTGATCCACTGAGTCCCCAAGACCTTCCAGGGGTTTTGTGAAGTCAGAACTCTTCTCATAGCATTGCTAAGACATGGCCTGCTTTTCCCCTATGTGTTGGCATTTGTCCTGATGGTCCAAGGCGAGGGTGGGTGTACACACTGATCTCAGCACGAATCAGGGAGGCACCGTCCAGGCTGCCAGTCTGCCTTGTCTTCCTCACCACTACACACGCACATTTAAAAAAATTAACATAAAGGAATAGAAAGCCAGTTGCATGCAGGAATGTTCTTGTTGAGGCAGCAAAATTTAATTTTATTGCATCTCAACACTTGAATACACGACTTTTCAATGCCCAGTGAAAGGGAACAGAGGTACGAACAAAGCACAAAATATAGCACTTCCTCCAGGAGAAGTCACTGTCAGATGGTTTGAGTTGCGAGCGAAAGTAGCCCCTTCTTTTTTCAGAAAACGGAATTTTTACTTGAAAGAACAGTTGGCAGGCACACTGTGGTTACCCAGACTTGGTCATCCAGCTGTCATTTTCTTGAAAATGAATAATCATACAAGCCTGTCACTCGGAGGGAAAAAAAGAAAAAAGCTGATAGTACTTATTACCAAAAATAGAATTTGAACTTTCCCAAATTTGGGGAAAGTGGAAAAAAAAAGTCACTATCGTGACCTTAGTAGAGTCCCAATGCCTAAGACTTTTCTGATGAGTCTGGCAGTGATATTAACAGATTTTTTTAATGAAGTCTGTCGTCATTTGGAAGATCGACACAAATCAGTGAATGCAGATTTTCTAAATAATCACGACGTGATGTTCCAAAATGACGCATGGATGGAAGAGCCATTCAGAGGGAAAGAGAGGCCAGTGGGTTTTGAAGTAAAAGAATACAAAACGTTCACTTATCAATGTGGTTTCAGATTCCACATTGAAATGAAGCTTTCAGAAATTACTTGTTACATGTTGCTGTGGATCAAAGAAAAATGTCTGCAATTATCTGAAAAGGCGACTACAGTACTTTCTTTTGTGACTATGTCTCTGTGCGGAGCTACGCTTTTTTCATGTCCTTCAACCACGGCAACCTATTACAGTGGGTTTCAGAAGCAGCTACGGGAACCTAAGCTTGTTCTGTTAAGGTAGACGTTAAGGGTACTTGTCAACACGTGAAAACGCTTCTCACCAACTTTTATTTAGGAAAATAGCTGTTTTCCGTAGAAATACGTTACTTATGTTCAAATGTAATGAGTTTGTAATTATTACTCTAAGGAAATCATTAAACATTGTCTTTCTCAGCTCAGTTTCTAGTACGGTAAATGTTGATAGTCGTAGTCCACTAAAGCAAGGTCTTGCGGCCCTTGGGAATTAAGGGGCGGCGACTCCTGAGACCCAGAAGTGTGAGGACGCCGTGTGAGCACCATCAGGCAGCCCTCCTCCCTGTGGTCGTCGCCTCCTCAGGGCCTCACGGCACACGTCACGCGTGTGAGGTGAGCTGATAGACCGTCGCCCTCATCTTCCTGCGGGGGAAGCTGAGGCATACGTGACTTGCAAATCAGATTAGAATCCACATCTCCCAGCCCCCCGGGGGCGGGGCGCACTGTGCTGCAGTTAGCCCGGAGAGCAGGGCGTCACCAGATTTACGCGGCTCGCGTCTGGGACGAGGCTGTGGCCCTGCGTCACTGGCCCCGCGTGTGTGACTGGCTCTCCTCGCTGGAATCCAAGTGTCTGCTCTGTTCCCCTACATGACCCGAGCGTAGAACTGTGCCTGGCAGAAAGGAGGCGGCTGATATTTGTTAAGTAAAAGAACACCTGTCTTGAGATGTTTGGGATGGGTTTGAAACCAGTGGTCTGGCCAGAGAAGTCCGCGCCGGGGGAAGTCCCGGGTGGCCCTGTGCCGCCCTCCTCTGAGCCCCAGTAGCAGGGATTTCCCTTCCTCTGCAGGAGAACTACAATGTGGGGGAAGAGCCTCACTGACTCCTCCCTGAGCAACCATTCTGAGCCTCAGTTTCTCGAACCGTTGCAAGATGTCATAGACTGCGTCCCTAGTAAGCAGCCTCTGAGCGTGAGATGTGAGTTCTGGGGAGAGCTCTTGGAGACAGCGCTGTGATGGTTTGAGGAAGCAGGTCGGGGCGTGGAGAGGTGAGGGGAACAGCTACTGTAACCTGAGTCTGGGCTCATCCCACGGGGAGGACCCTGGAATTGTCCCTGGTGGAGGCGAGGGGCCCAGCATCTGCGGGAGCAGTCTCTGAGTGCGCGCCACCCTGGGTGTTGATGTGGGATTGCCTGGGGCAGCTGGGTGTGCAGACTCCATGGGGGACCCAGCTCTCAGCGCTCCGGTCCTGTTTGTTTCTGCCCCGTTGGAAGTGACTACTACTCGCAGGGAACCACCCAGCCTTGGTCTTATTGCAGGATTCCTTACTCCCTTCTCCCAGTGTTTGGGTGACTAAAGACTGGGGCCACAACCACAAGGGGCAAAGGTTCCTTTGCGGCCAGAGTGAAATATGCTCTCAGCAGGGCGGGGCCCAGGCTCTCGGACACTGGGTGATGCAGAGAGAAGTTGCTTTCCCGCTGGCCAGACGGCAGCTGGTGAAGCTTCTTTTGCCTGCCTCCCCTCCCAAGCCCTTGACGAGTTCTGTGCACAAGAGTGACCTCAGGTACTCCAAGGGCAACCCCAGGGATGGGAACACAGGTGGGGCCAGCCCTCACTCCTGGGGCATTTCTCTGGGAACAAGATGGCTGAGTTAGGGGACCCCTGCTGCCCACCACGCACTCCAGCCTCCTTTGCCCACATTTCCAAGGCACCCACCTGACAAGGGTGATCATTTCCAGCACAAAGAGATGCTGTGGTCCTGGGATTTTAGTATCAAGTAGAGATGAAGTGAGAGAACCCAGCGAAACTCCTTTCCGGAGCTGGTGTCAGAAGCACGGGGTTTAGATGGGGCCATTTAAGAACGTCACCGTTATGTTCGAGGAGAAGGGCTCGACCTGGAATATATCCCAGTTTATGTGACGCCTTCTGTTATAATGGAGCTGCACTCTGTTCATAAAATTACAAGTGTCTCCCAGGAAGAGGGTGAGTCGGATGCTATGCCACACCGTCCCTGACAAGTTTATTTTGGTCCAGGTCAGAGCATGATTATTATACCCTACTGGAAAAAAAATAAATTGACATTTTAGAGTGGAAATCACATCGTTTCTGGGCGGTATGCGTGCTGGCTGTGTGCAGATATTATGTGTCCCTGCAGTCACGAAGCAATTTACGCGCTGGGGTGGGGTTCCCACAGGGTAGTGCCCGGCGCTCCCCGGAGAGCGGCTTGATTGGGTGTGAAACAGCCCTGCTCCCTGGGCGCCATCCGGCCCGTGGGACTGGTTACAAAGCCACAGACCCCGCCCCATTCCAGGGGCAGGGATGCTGGGCCACACCCCTCCAAAGCCCTGGGCCCGGCCCCCTGCTCCCTCTGCTCTGTCCTCGCCCCAGACCCCTTCCCCGGGCAGGCTCGCGGCCACCTCCCTGTGCCTGACCGTGTGTTTTCCTGCTCCGATAAGACAAAAGCCTGGATGGCCATCATCCTCTGCGTGCCTAGCAACTGCTTTAGTCCCCAGGACCCAGAAGCCATCACCCATCCTGAGGCGAGGCGTCCAGGGCTCGCAGCGCCTGGCTCTCGGGGTCAGGAGAGAAGCCCCTCGCTCCTCCAGTTCGAGACGGCTTTGAGCACAATTCACAGGGCCGCTTCTCAGCAGGCCAGCCTGTCGTGTTACAAAGCGGGGAGCGAACCCGTGGCAGCTTTGGGGGGATGGGAGCCTGTCCTCACTGGCAGGGAAGTCCAGCAGGGCCGGAGTGTTCACAAGCGGACGGCAGAGGAAGCTGGAACACAGAGAACCGGGCCAGGCACTGAGCTGACGGGGCTTTTTACGGCGACCCTTGTTGTCACCCCAGCACAACAAAGGAGCACCCAGAAGTCTTTTTTGTGCCATGTCCTCCACAAATCTACAGGCAGTTCTGATGAGATGATCGGTCAATGCTTTCCACCCAGGCTTGCAGGGCTGTAGACTGGGGGGCCTGACAAAGCCAGCAGCCAGGGGCACCCCAGACCCCCAAGTGCGGGCCCCCTAGTAGCCAGGCGCCGTCCCAGCACTGCTGCAGCCGGGAGGAAGCGGGCTGTCAAGCAGGCGCTGCTGCTGGCTCGTTTCGCCCGTTCACACGCTGGCTCTCTGCGGTGAGAGCCCCACCCGCGGGGGCACAGCCGGGCGCGAGCTGACCGCGGGGCTCCTCCGGGGCCCTGCGCCTCCGTCTCAGGAATTGACCCGGCTGCCTCCTCCGTCTCTGTGCCTGCTTCCCCACCGTCTCATCGGTGTCCTTGCTAATTCGACAGAGTTATTACCTGATTAATATCCCCTGTGATAGAAGCGTTCCTGGCTGAGCTGTAGCCTCCATCGACAATCTGCAGGTGATGGAAACATTATGTTCAGTTCAGTAGCAATTGATGGAAATGGTCTCTTGTCTTCTGCGGCTGATTGGCTTTGTAATGGCGGCTTAATAATGTAAATATCACTTGTTTTCTTCTCAAGATGAATTGGCTTCTGATTTGCTAAGCCCAAGGCTCTCCGGGCTTTTTCATATCCTTGTCTCTTCTCATGAGATTGAAGGTGAGGTGTCCTTATTTTGCCATACTTTGCACGTGCACACACGCACGCACACACGCACACATACACACACAGGTTTCGAATCAGTGGTTGAAGAAAACACATTATTCTTTCAACCAGCTGTTGATTATAAAAGATGAGCGCTAACACTTCTTAAAAATAATCTAATCTAACCCCTAAGTAGTACTGGTGATGAAACAGGCAGCCCAAGGCAGTTAGTAAGTAACTTACTCACATGCACACAGAGAGTCAGAGATTTCGGAAGTTTGAAAAGAACGGCTCTGATACTGGGATTCATGAGAAGAAATGTCTGGCCCTTGTCCAGTTCCTGGCACCTGGTTTCTGTGGCGAGTGAAGAGGTGTCTCTTGTGATGTTAATGCGGCGATTTGGGGATGGCACTGAGGGGTGGTGGCTGCTTGCGGGGCGTGGGAGCTGGCGAATCCTGTGATTATCAGGTTGGAATTTTCATGGAACTTTCAGTCTCCCCCGTCCCACTGTCACCTCCTGGGAGGGGCCAGGGCTGGATGGAGATCGAGTTCAATCACCAATGGTCAGTGTTTCAATCATGCTGCATTAAAACCGCCATTAAATCATGCTGCCAATCAAGCCGCCATTAAAACCAAAGAGGAAAAAAAAAAGCGCAGGGTTCAGGGAGCTTCCGTGTCTGTGAACACGTGGAGGTTCACGGACAGCGGAGACGGTGGGCACAGAGGCCCTGCCTCGGCTTCTTTGCACCTTGGTCCTCACAAGTCTTCCAGTTGGCTGTTTCTGAAATACATCTTTTTGTAATAAACTGGTGATCTCTCTGCGCATTGTGAGCCACTATAGCAAATTAATAAACCCCAGGAGGGGTCGTGGGCACCTCAGATCTGGAGCCAGTCAGTCAGAAGCACAGGTGACAACCCGCCCTGCAGTTGGCATCTGAAACTGGGAGTCGGGGACAGTCGTGTAGGATCTCCAGGTAGATCGTGTCAGAATCTGCGGGACACCCAGCTGATGTCGAACTGCTCGGTGTGAGAAGAGCCCACCAGCGAGAGTTGGGTCAGAACCGTAAGGGCTCTGCAGTTTTCCTTCTCTGCTGAGGGTTCCTCTCCTGTCGCGCGTGCACGCCACGCGTGTATCTGGGTGCAATACGCAGAGTGAGACACACACCGCACTGTTATTTACGTTCATTCCAGGACTCACTGTCTGCGTCCACTGGGATGATGGGGTGTTTTGGGCCTTCCTTTTATTGATGTGGTGTGTCACCCCCGGACTTGCTGCCAAGGTACAGTGCTGTGAAACTGACGGACCCACCCTCTAGGGCTGAGTGGAAGTTAAGTAAGCTCGGGGCCACATGACAGGGTGGCCAACACCCTCCTTCCCGGCCGGTTCTCAGAATCTCCCTCTGTGGGCGGCCCCACCTGTCCCGCCACCTGCCACCTGTGAGCTCCGGGCCCCTGCCCTGTGCGGTGTGGGTACCACAGCCCCTCCTGCCCTCCCCATGTCTGTCCAAAATCCTTCGATCCAGGCTGGCCCCTCAGAACCCAGCCACCCTTACAATTCTCTTCTCTTTTATATTCTTGTCCTCTTTTGTCAAGAAGGCTGGGGCTCCTTGCCTCCCAAGGTAACAAAACCAAAACTGACAAACCAATCTGAGCCAGTAGGAAAAACCCAGGACTTCTCGGACTCTCACTGCCCAAATCCTTCCCAGCCAGAGAGCAGAGCCTGGGCGGTGACCACATAAGGACGAGGGGGTGTTTGCAGGGAAGGCAGCAGTGGTGCGGCGGGCGGGCGGGCAGAAAGATGGAGAGGAGCGTTTTGCTGCATTTGGAGCAGCCCCTCGGCCCCACGCCAACGGGCCTGGAACCATATAGTGGATGCTGAGTTATGCCTGTAAGACATTCTTCCAACCTGCCCATCGAGGGGAGGGAAAAACAGCTACTTGTCAAAATCTGCATGAACAGGAGTCTTGGAAGGGAAAGGCAATAATTAATTTCCTCCATTAATACAAGACATTACCCACAGCCACACACGGTCCTTCATAACTGTCAAACCCCTCTCCTGCCCGTCACCAAGCAGCCACAGCTCGGTGACAGATGGGAGCCATCTCGGAATCGCACGGTGTCTCCAGTCTCGTGTCTGTCTGTCCAGACCCCAGACAGAGCGCGGGTGGGCGGCTGCAGAGAGCTGCTTCTGTCTGCTTAGGGGTCAGCGGCCGCAGGCCCCGGGCTGGACCCCTGCCCGTCCCCGCGTGCTCATCAGGTTCCGGGCCTGGACCGTCTTCAGGCCTCCTGGGTGCGGACGGGCTCGCTAGGTTACGCAATTCCACAGGCGGCCTTGGAGACCATCGGGAGCAACTGTTTTACTCGATAGGGAGGGAGAGGAGCCGGCGCTGGGCAAGCTAAAACCGCGGACTCAGAATCGCGCAGCACGTCAGTGGCAAAGCGGAAGTCAGGCCCCAGGGCACAGCGGTTTCCCCCACTTACTCTCATCGCCGTAGGAGGCCGTGTGTGATGTGGCTTCCATGGTGACGAGGCCAGGAAGACAGACGCCACTGGTGAGAGTTCGGCTCAGTAAGAGGCCAGGCTGGATGGTAGGAGGGACGTGGACCTGCCTGGAACAGCACGAGGTGCAGGTACGAGGGTCCACGACAAGGCAGTTTCCAAAGAGAGCCCCGTGACATGACCTGCTCCTGCCCCGGGCAGAGGCTGCTGCGCACACGGCCCCTAACCCGCTCCGCCCGGCGTGCCCCGAGCGCTGAGCACTGGGGCCAAGCCACCTCCCCGGGACGCTCGGGAGCCCAGGCCGCACGCACTGCGACGTGTGCAGGGCCTTCGGCGTGGCCTGCACGCCAAGTGCTCTTGGTTTGGCGGCTCCTCCGCCTGGAAGCTACTGTGAGTGTCAGTGAGCACGGCTGGCGAGGACCACTGCCGCGCGCCGGGAACTGACGTGGGGTGAGGGTGACGGGAGAGGATAAAAGGGAAGGGAGGAGAGAGGAGGAGGGGTCAGCCTGCATCCTGGCCTCGTCCGCAGACACCGGCCTGCACTCTGCCTCCCAACTGCTGCTCCCCAGCAGCTTCAACCGGGCTGCTTCACAGGGTGCCAGGCAGTCCAGAAGGCGCAGGCCCGGCGTCTGAATGCTGGGACTCAGGCCTTCGAGCCCCAGCTGGGCTTCCTCCCTGGGGGCTGCAGCGCCAACCCCGCCCTGGGCGGCTCCAGCTCCAGGCTGCCCTCTGCTCTGTCCTCCCAGAGAAGACATGGCTGGTGCGCCCAGAGCCCCAGGAGAGCTTAGTGCTTGGGGCCACGCTGACCCTCGTCCCACAGAGCTCAACAGCCGAGGACCACGCCCCATGTGGGGACCAGATCACTGCCTTTGGTCCCACTTGGTGGCCAGGACTTTCCCTGGGAGGGAAGTACTGGGGCCGCGTGGACTAACACCCAAGCACACTGTTGAGACCAGAAGGAAAGCTGGTGTCCGCTGAGAGCTGGCTGTCCAGACAAACCTAACCGCAAGGTCACCTGCCTATAAAAACAACCAGCTTTCTGGGCATTACTCTGCAAATCCACGATCCCCAGGGGTCGGAGCCATCGCGGGTTATGTGGAAGGAAAGTTTTAACTCCCCAAAGGCAAGCAAGAGGCCACGCATTTGCTCTGATGTTGCTCTGTGATTAGACATAATGTGAAGCTTTTGGAGCCACTTGCCTCCAACAGATTCTGGCCCTGAAGGTCTGCCGTGTGCTCAGAAGTCAGTTTTCCAAAGTGCCCTCGGGGAACTGTGGTGCTGGACGCCCACTGGCCGGACGCACGGCGGCATCTCCATCCGTCCCTAGTCTGGTCTCCTTTGAGGAACGGGCCTGGGGCACGGGTCCAGCCTGCTTGCGCTGACACCGGCAAGGCCGGGCCGCGCTCGCTGAGGACCTGTGTGCAGTGGAGGAAGCAGTCTCTGTTCAGTGCCTTCAGCAGCACTTTTAAAGCAGTAGTTTATTTAGGCCAGAGCACAGACTGCATTGCACTTTGTCATTGTTAGTAGAGAAATAACCCTGTCGGTTCAGAGTACAGATAACAGTAATAAAGGAGGAAGACAACGAGATTAGTGAAAACGCTTCAAATGCCCCAAACGTTTTGTAAATAACATTGCTGTTCAAGCTCTGCTTTTGAAAGTCATTTTCTGTTTTTCTTTGTTTTTTCCTTCAGCCTCTGTGTTTTGGTCTGAACTGTTTGTGTCTGTTTATAGTTAGTGCTTTTTAGAATGTTAAGTGTCAGCTCCATCTTTAATCTGAAGAGACCAACCTGTTCTCCAAATGGATGTAGGCGTCTGTCCTCAGCCGTCTGCCCGCCTGGGTGTGGAATCCTGGCTTTCCGCTTTCTGCATCCTCCTCCGCGCCGTCCCTCCCTGTCTGTCTGTCTCTGCCCGCCTGCCTGCCTGCGTCCCCCTCCTGCCCTCTCCCTCTGGCGCACACCCTGCACTTTCTCTCAAGGGGAGCGTGTCACGTCCTCTCGGGGACCCTGACTCTGTCACTCACTCAGGTCCCCTCCTTCTGGGTAAACAGTATCGTCTGGAGTCCAAAAATCCCCTCCTACTGAGCCCATCTGAGGAGGAGAACGTACATGACACCAAGCTGAACACACGTCTTCTCTGTGCTTTGGAAAGAGGCTGCCCGGCCTTCACGCCCCGCTGGGGGCCCGGGCCTCCCTGTCCACTGCGGGCCGAGGAAGGGCAGTCGGCAGGGCCCCGCAAGCCCCGGCTGTCATTGCCTGCCGCTGCGCCAGGGGCCCGTTTCCGGCATCCCCTATGGACACGATGGATGTAGGTCCTTCATGGAGGCCGGCGACCGTCCACAGGAGGCCCAGGGCACAGGCTTGCTGGCTGCTGGGCCTGAGCGCCTTCTCGGCAGAGGAGGGCCGGCAGCCCACCCGTGGAACGGGGCTCTGGGAGAGAGGGGCCGCAGGAGTCCTCGCCATGCTGACTGCGCTGTCCTCCTGGCTGTGAATGGCAGTCCCCGAGGAGGTTTGGGACGAAGCTGAGGCAGGGCCCCCGGCCAGCCCAGCCAGGCTGAGCAGGAGCCCAGGGTCTGTCTTTCCAGTGCCCCCGGGCGGCCCTTCCCTGTCACTGGGGCAGCCATGCCAGCCCACCCTGCCTCCCAGACCTCCCTGCAGGGGCACTCCTCCATGTCTCCTGTCCCGTCCCTGCCCCACCCGTCCTCACGTCCCCTCTGTCTTGGCTTTTGTCCTCCCGGGAAAGAGAGCCCAGTGTGTCAGTCTGTCCTTCTGGACAGTCCTTCTGCACGAGTCACCAGGGTCCTTCCCATCTGTGTCCTCCTCTGCAGTCCCGTCAATAACGGGGAAAGATTTGGGAAACTCACCACTGCCAGGGATCTCAGCAGGGCCCCCTGGCACCCCGGCCCCACTGGAAGCCCAGTCCACCCTCCCAGTGGCACGCTGACCCTGTCGCCAGCCAGCTCACTTCAGCCGCCGGGAAGGCTGCCCGCAAGCCCGCCCAGGTGGGGCAGGCCACCCCTCCCGTGGGGAAGGTCCCAGCGGCCCCAGCCTGAGAAAAGTTTTCGGACTCCAAGACAGAGAGCTTCTGTCACCACCAGCAAGTAAGATGTCCACTCGGAGGCTCTGACCCAAGCCAGGCGGCTTTAGCGCAACCAGGTGCTCGTGTTAATTACGGGGCATGAAGCGGTGGGTCTGTCGCACCCTGCCTTGTGCTGAAGGGGTGTCTCCGGGGCTGGGAGCCAGCAAGGAAGGGCTGGGCCGCTGTCCGCGCCCCGGTTTAATTAAGGAGGGGGCCCAGGTTGCTCGTGGCCAGCAGGGTTCTGAGGAGAGGCCGGGGCGGGGAGGTGCGTGTGCACAGGAGACTGGCAGAGAGAGAGAAGACTGAAAGGGGGGAGAGTTGTGGGGGGACTCGGGGTTCCCAAACCCCAGCCGTCACACAGAGTGTGAACAAACCCCATATTTTAGCCTCCATGGACGCACCAGGGGACCGTAAAGCGGCGGACGTGACTCCTTCTCGACGTGCTTACAGTTGAGAGAGCGGTGAAGTCACACGGGCAGCAAGGGCTAACAGCGCAGGGCCACCCTATCCCCAGCGCAGACACCTGCCCCTATTCCAAACTCAGGCATGTTCTGAGGTTTCTGTCTTTCGAAAGAAGGAGGCTCTGGTGTCCGGGGGTATGTGATGGAGAAGATGCCAGGGGAGCTGGAGGAAGAGGGGGACCCTATTCCCAGCCCGCAGATTCCAGACAGGGGCAGGTAGCTCCCCTGTGCTCGTTTCTCCGCGCCCTCACTCCTGCCCCCCCCCGTGGGAGGTGGGTGACCAGTGTGACCGGTGAGGGGATTTGCTCAGACAGCCGTGGACCTGGGGAAGCAGGGAGAAGGCCACCGCCTGCCCACAAGGGAGGCTGGTTCCATCACCCTCCCCTCCTGGTCCACTCGCTTGGGTCCTGGAGGTCCTGCCAACCCTGGACTCTCCGTCAAGGCAGCCCTTGCTCTCAGGTCCAGTCTCCGGCCTGTGGTCAGTCCTGGAGCTGAGTCCTCCCACTGCACGTGCCCAGCTGTCCTGAGTCCAGAGGGAGAAGGCCAGGAGCCCTGTCCTCTCGGACGCCAAGCCCAGCCTGCAAGCCAGCTCGACAGCAGGGAGGCTGCCGCTCTGACCTGCTGGTGACTCACTATATGTGATGGTGATGGCGTCTTCTGGCCAGAATCCTGGAGAGGGAGGGCTGAGCAGCAGGGTCTGGGCACACATCCCTACCTTGTCCTGGGCACCTCGAGGGCACAGAAGCAGAGGGAGGGGCCCGCTTCGGACACTTCCTTTCCTTGGCCTTGACCGGCTCCAGACCTTGAAGGCAGGATTTCCAGCAAGTACACAACATGCCGATCAACCCACACTTTTTTCTAAGCACACAGCACCTTCCTTACAGGAGTAAAGCCAGTTCTTTGATAGTGTGACTGGCTGCCCAGCTTTGGTGAGTGGGCGAGAGACCATCCATCTCCAAGGTCGATCACAGAGCCTCACAGGTTGGCAGGTGTGCATGGTCCTCTGGGCATCTGATTCCAGGTCCAAGGCCGGCACCAGTAGCAATGGTCTATAGGAGCGCCTTTGGCTGGGCAGCAGGGCACTCATTTCTTGTCTTTCCAGAAGCCCTGCCCCGCGCGCCCACGGCCCCTGGGTGACCCACGCTCCCCGCCCCCCCGGCTTCCTTCTGGCCGTGTCCTTCCTCGCTCACCCAAGTTCTGCTTCCTTGGGCCTTTCTTCCCCAAGCGCTCTCGTCTCTGTGCCGGCGCCTCCTGACCTTCTCAACCCTTCCCACCCACTTCCCCCCGGCACCTGCCCCTGGCCTGTGTCACCGTGACTCACCCCTGACAGGTCCCCTGGCAAAAGCTGTGACAGGTGCCAACCTTTCACCTCACAGAGCATCTTCCCCAGACAGAGCAGCAGCTTTCGGTGGCTGATGAGGAGGGACGGAGCGGCCGGGCACCTTGCTGGCGAATTTTAATCCTTCCCGAGGGAGGAGCCAGGCAGGGCTTGGGTCCTTGGGAGGACAGGGTCTCAGATGACATGAACAATCTAGCGAAGGAACGGGCCTCCCCTGGAATTGTCCCCGGGGACCGTCGCGGGGGGGGGGGGGTGGAGTCTGTCAGGGACAATTTTCCCAAAAGGTGGAAGGCTGAAACTGTTGACCCTTCAGGGTACTTCCAACTCGATAATTCTGAGGAATTGGCTGAGGAAAGGAAGGGACAATTGGGCTGAGAAACAGCCGGCGCAGAGGGACAGGACACGAAGGGAGAGTGGGGAAGAAGGTCTGGAAGGGCCCAGATCTTCCCTGGACTTCCTCGTCGCACTCTTCATCCCCGATGCCCGGGGGCTCCTCCATCTCCAGCCCCCAAGTCCGACCCGCCGTCCCTCACTAGAGGGACCTCAAAACAGTTAAGAATGGAAGCAGAGCCTGGGGGAGGGAAAGGTCAAGTCCCCTGGTTCCAGGCCCATGGACTGCGGGCTCCCCACGGTCAAGGCCCTGGCCTCCCGCTGCCTCTCCAGCCCACAGCGCCCAGCCCAGCCCCTCCTCATGGCAGGGGTGAGTGAAATACCCACAGGGGGCATCGGGGACAGCAGGTGGGGCCAGGGAGCCTTGGTCCGCAGGAGTGGGTCTGCCCTTGGGCTTCTGACATGGAGCTGACCCTGCTCCCTACGTTCTGTGACTGTCACACCAGGTTGTGCATCCCTGCAGGGAGGCCCCCCTGTGCCCACCGGGCTCGGCCCAACCCCAGGCACGCACCCTGCACCCGAGGGGTCTTGGTCCAGGGACCTCCCACAGCCCCCAATAAATGGCCCGTTTGTATCCTTGCAGAACTTCGTCTCACTAATATAGTGGATCGAACCTGCCTCCTTCTAAGCCTCCTCTGTGGGAAAAAAGAGCCCCCGCTTTTTAATATATTTCTGCCAGGGATTCAGAGCCCACTCACTTCTGTCTCTGGTCGCGCCGTTCGGGGCCGTCTGAACGCGCAGCGCACGCTCCCGCGCCTCTGGGTGACGGGCTCATGGCCAGACTTGTCCTTGTCACCGTGAAGCAGAACTGGGGGGCAGGCCTGGAGCTCCTGCTTTCATACGTTTTCTCAGGAAAAAAACAATTATAGTCTTATAGTCTTTTTTAAAAAATATCCCTTTTGAATGTGTTTTCAGAATCTGCTGTGATCCTGAGGGCATCTTGCCTGCACCCCGTCTGCCTTTCTGTCCTTCCTCAGCCCCGTGTGATACAGGAACATGGGGCGTGAGAGGACGGCCAGGTCCCAGGTCCCAGGTCCCAGGTCTCAGGTCTCAGGCGAGTCCCTGGGACGCACCCTGTCGAGTGAGGGTCCTTGGCTTCACACAGGGAAGAATTCAGGAGCGAGCCGTTGTAGAGTGACGGTGGGTTTATTCAGAGAGATGCACGCTCCACAGACAGCGTGCGGGCCGTCTCCGAAGGGCAGAGAGAGCCACGGGCTTAGGAGATGCGTGTTTCGCAGGCAGAGCGTGGGCCCCCGTGGCAGGTGAGAGGTGGCAGCCTCAGCGCTGGGGCGTCTAGGACGGTGAGATGGGCCGTGAGGTGCGGGGGTGTGTACTCTTCATGGGCC
Organism: Camelus ferus; assembly: GCF_009834535.1. Lineage (NCBI taxonomy): Eukaryota > Metazoa > Chordata > Mammalia > Artiodactyla > Camelidae > Camelus > Camelus ferus. Next base: position 1,775,164 of record NC_045728.1, read on the forward strand.
CAGTGATGTCACGTGCTCACAAGTGGGAGAGTTAGGCCAGCTACTTTCAGGAAGAGGCTGGGGTCCCCGTGAACTGGGCCATCACCCACTTTGTGACCCTTTATGGTCAGCTCAGAGCTGCCACGGCGCCTGTGGGAGGGCCATTTCCCATGACCGTGTGTTACGATGAGCATAGGATGAAGGTCAGGGTCTCCTGGGAGCCAGACCTCCCACCACCTTGGTGCTCATGGCTGCGCGGTTCCCTTAGTGGCTGTGCCGGCCCCCTCCCTCCTGTCGCGCCAGCGCCTTCCTCTCCTCCCCCTCCCGTCCTGCCCCGTGGTCGGCCGCCGGCCTTCCTGGCAGCAAAGAGGATTCAAACGTTTTCTGCTTCCTGCGCTTTGTCGGCAGCAGACTCAGGACTTCACGCGGCTGCCAGACCTGGGGAGGGCGGGGAAGGCCTTCAACCCGGCAGTTTCCCGGGTCTCCAGGCATTTAGCAAACTAGATTTGTTCTGCTTTAAAACTCTCACCTGGTATTCAAAGCAGTGAAGAGAATGGCATGTTGGCCCCCTTCCCTGGGCTCAAGGTGGGGAGGCTTCTCAACAGCCTTTCCTAGCAAAGGAAACTGTGTTTGAGTGAATGCACATTTTACTGTAAGATCGTGAAGACTCAGAGGAAACTTGAGCTTCGAGGGTCCAGACCTTCAAGGGTCCAGCCTGGATGTGCCCTGTGAAGCTCTGCCCTCCAGAGAGAGGGTCCCAACAGGAGGGGCACTCAGGAAATGGGGCCGACCAGCTGTCCACAGGCCCAGAGCCCTGGGGAACCAGGTGCGGGCTGCAGGCTGTTGGCAGAGCGGGTGGGGCCGTGCAGCCTCAGCGACCAGAGTGTGCGCCCCAGGCCAGCGGCGCAGGCATGCTGGGACACTTGCTAGCAGTACAGAAGGCCCGGTGCCACGCTGGACCCCCGCGTCCAAATCTCTCTCTGTATATGTATGCATGTGTATATATACATATATACACATACACAAAATGTCTCACAAGGATTTACTTGCAAATTAAAATTCAAGATCCACTTAATTTATAGAAAGACTTGAAATTCATTTTCTCACTCAGTGAGGTGGTATGGTCGTAGCGACCCCCATTTTGTGTGAAGCAGTCTGTTCCTTCCCCTCTCTTGGCCGTTGCAAGCCATGCAGCCTCTGCAGACCCAGGATGTTCTATGAATTGCAAGCTTCACAAGCACCTGAGAATACAGCCATCAGAACATCCCACGAAGCCGGGTAATCAACCCATGTTAGCGTTGACTTTCCACTGTGGAGTAAGGTTACCAGGGGTCTGTCCTTCGGGGCTCACAGGTTTACTTTGTTTGCAAATGTTTACTGAGCACTTGCCCCGGAGCAGGCAAGAAGGGCTTTTCATTCATCATCCCCCACCTGCCTCCTCCAGGACAGTTTGAAACCTACCAGCTGCCTTGTGCCTGTTTGTATTAAAGTGTTAGGAGGTCGCCTGTTTCTCCCACAGGTGGTCGGTCGTCTGTATTCCGCCTGCAAAGGCATCGCTACGTAGTGAGAAGTTGGCACGCCCGTGCTAAATGCCCTCACGTCATCCCCTCACTTTTATTATATTTCTGATCGTGACAATTCTCTTTAAGAGACTATCAAAGCGTAGTAACGCGCTGTGGTGTTTCACACGTGCTTTCTTAGTGAAGCCTCATAGTAGTCCCATCAGGAAACTAGCGGGGCCCCTTTTATCAAATAGTCTAAGAAGTTAAAGTCACGCGGACAAAAAAACACATTGATTCAACCCTCAAGCAGGGAGTTTCTTTCTTCCAGCGCCAAATGTTGAGGCCAACCCAGTGTCTGTCATCCTTGACTTGGTGTTCAAACCCCCCCCCCTTTTTTTTCTAATTTTTTTTTAATCACACCCGTTTTTGATGGCTCTTTGTAGACTTTCTCCTGTAAGCTCTGGACAGGAATGCAGTCAGGGCCCTGGTTTCACAGTTTCTCGCCTGTTTCTGCCTGTCTTTCCCCCCAGAGGGCCAGGGCTTTGTGAGCGAGGACGAGTACCTGGAGATCTCGGACATCAAGCGGGACCAGTCCGGGGACTACGAGTGCAGCGCCCTGAACGACGTGGCAGCGCCCGACGTGCGGAAAGTGAAAATCACCGTCAACTGTGAGCCGACAGCGGCTGGGGCTCCGCGGGAGGAGGGCGCCCGCGGGAAGGGGCAGTGCCGCATCCCGACAGACCCGGGTTGTGCCCGGCAGGAACGCACTTGACCAGACCGCCGGGCCCACCACTGCTCAGAGCCACATGTCCCGGGCCTGCCTGCCCCTGTCAGAGCTTTTCCCTAGTGGGGAGAAGGGTTAGCTCTGGGTTAGTTGGAAGCCTTGGGGAAGATGCTGGGGTCAATACCATATCCTCAAGCAAGAAGTTCTTTTGCCCCAAATAAATGGTGGTTTAACCGGGAAGGTGGGGTGTCCCAGTGTGCCCCTCCCCTGTCCATGGACTCACTCTGCATCTGCCCACAGACCCTCCCTACATTTCCAAAGCCAAGAACACCGGCGTCTCGGTTGGCCAGAAGGGCATGCTGAGCTGCGAAGCCCCTGCTGTGCCTGTGGCTGAGTTCCAGTGGTTCAAGGAGGACACCAGGTACCCACGACGTGGAAACAGGGCGCATCTGAAGCAGGGCTGGGGGCCTTCCCTGCACAGAAGGAGGGTGTTGCGGTCAAGGGGGAAGATACAGCAAAACCAAAATGGTTACAGCCTCCTTCGTAATAGTCTCCTCTTAGAACCAGACAGAAACAGAGGAGGCTGGGAAGTGGGCAAAATGGATCGACCTTGTTTCCGAGTCGGAGGTTAGCTGTAGACACGGCTACCTTCTGTGACCAGGACCCAGGAAGCAGCCTTGGAGCCTGGGCGCCCTTCCCTCTCCGCTCCTGGTGGAGGCCGGGGAGCTTGGGGTCTGAGGTAGACAGACTGGGTTAGCCAGAGGGAGGAGCATTTTGTGTGTGGCTTCATCTGGGGGACCTCGAGTCCCCCAGTGCCTCCTGTCCGCTGTCTAACTGTGTGTGTGGACCAGACCCGCAGCATCTTCTCCTTACGCAGACTGGCCACCGGCCTGGAAGGCGTGAGGATCGAGAACAAAGGACACATATCCACTCTGACCTTCTTCAACGTCTCAGAGAAGGATTATGGGAACTACACCTGTGTGGCCACGAACAAGCTTGGGAACACCAACGCCAGCATCACACTGTATGGTGAGTGCAGGGCGCCCGGGCGTGGGGCGCGGCCGCGGGGGCGCGGGGACTCGGAGGGAGGGGGCGGGCGCCATCTGTGTGGCCGGCGTCCATCGTGCTGCTCACCCCGCCGCCCTTAGATCCGCGCGCTCCCACTCCCAACATTCCCCCGGCAGGTGGCACGAGGGGTTCACCAGGTCTCCTGTCAAGTGAGGTTCCGTCTCACAAAAAGAGCAAAACCAGCTCTGAACCAGGCTGGCTGGTGGCTGCTGTAAATAAGACAGAAGCACGGAGCAGCCCCGCTGTAGCGCTCTCTGTTGGTCTCGGGGTAAACTTGGGTGTAATGTGGAGATCGCCTCCACCAGAAGAGCCTACGATTCTGGGGCAATGTTTAACCAAGCAGCTGCTGCCATCTTGATTCCCGTGTTGACGGTCGTGCCATGTTCTTGTCGCTGGAATGAACGGAGCAGGGGTCTGTGTCCTCGTCAGGGCGGCTGCTCTGTCCCAGCTGGACCGTCTGTCTCCTCTCTGAAGGTCTTCCCTCCCATGCGGGTGGAGAGGCCTCCAGAGCCTTGACGGCCCCCTCCGGGGAGCCCTCATCCCGCCCTCGCTCAGTTCTCACCCTGCTGTGTCCCTCCCCGTGTGCCACATGCCACCCCGCGGGCCAGCCCAGCTTGCTGTGACAGTCCGTGTGTGTGTCCGTGTTGATTTGCGGAGGCTCGGTCGGAGGGTTGCATCTGGTGAGGAGGACGAACGGGTGTCCCTTGTTCACGTGTCCCTCAGACCCTGAACAAGCTTTCCGCGTGGACGTGAACTGAGCTTTGTCCACCAACCATCTGAAATGTGTGATCTGTGTCTTCTGTTTTCTCTCCGCATTGTGTGTGCATTGTGCTGTGTGTGTCTTAGAAATAAGCCCCTCACCAGCCGTGGCAGGTGGGTAAGCATGTTCCTTCCTCCCCCTCCTGCCTGAATGCCGATGCTTTTGATTTTCAGCCTCCTTCAAAGACAGGCTTGCCTGCCCCACTCCCTGATGCATTTCTCCTTAGCGGTTAGACTGCAGGGGCTGGTGTGCACCGTTTAGGGGACAAGCATGTGGAGCATAGTGGCTTCCACTCGCATGCATAGGTCATACCGCTGTACATCTCAGAGGGAGGAGTTTTCTGCCCCCAAAACAATAAGCTTCTCCTTGGTGGCCTTTAGGAGGAGTGGGTGCTCCGCTGTTTCTGCACACAGAAGCGCCAGGGGGCACCCATCCCAGACACCACAGGGATTATCAGATGATCAGGTGATCGTCTCCATGGAGAAGTCACCTTAATACGAATGTACAATTCTCCCAGCCCAAGGCAAACAGGGCTAACAGCTTAATTCCGAAAGCTTCATTTTGAAATAGAAGCACATGGGTGATTATTCATAATGATCCTAATAACACCTTCCGTTCACCCAGTGTGTACTGGCTTCTGGGCATGCTGGGCTGTGCAGGACAGGTTATGGCCCCATTTTAAAGACGAGTAAGAGGAGGACCCAGGAGGCTAGGTGATGCTGAAGGGAGCATGCGCGGCTAGCGAACAGGTGTGATGAGACCCGGACCCAGACCCCTCCTCGGACACCGGTCTTTGCCCGGAGGGTGGCAGGGGCGCCAGGGGTCACACACCCACGCTCACTCTCAGGCCGGATGCAGCAGCACTGGCCCTTCCTCTTTTTCCCGGGTACCAGCCTCACAGCTGTCCTTGCCAGGGTCAGTCAGCCACGCAGAACACGGCTGGACCTGGAATCAGCTCGGCAATGGTCACTTTGCACAGCTCTGGCCCCAGACAGTCACAGGCCACCAGCTCTGCCCCTGCCTTGGCATCTGTGAACACCTCTCCCTTGGTCCTGATAAAACCAAGAGAGAAGTGCGAAGTCAGGCTGCCACTCTGCCCCGGCCCCGCCATCACCCCCTCACCCCCCAGCGAGGGGACCCCCGGGACTGGCCACTCCATGATCCACGTGCCCGTCCGTCTCTCCCGTTAACTGAGGAAGAGGTGCGTCACGTCAGGGAGCAGCGCACGGGCCTGCCCGGGCGGTCCTAACAGTGTCGTGGGCTGGGGGTTTAGCCAACAGAGTGTGTCTTCTCAGTTTTGGAGACGGAAGGCCAAGGTGCCAAGATCAAGCCGGGAAAAGCTACCACCTGTTTCTGATGCGGGCTCTCTTCCTGGCGTGCAGACGCCCACGCTGTCCTCGCATGGCCTTTCCTCTGAGCACCGGCAGAGAGAGAGGGCCGCTCCCCAGTGTGTCTTCTCACTGGGACACTAACCCTATCTCATCGGGGTCCCCCCATCATAACCTCATTTAACCTCTACTTCCGGACGGGCCCAACTCCAACACACACTGGGGGTTAGGGCGTCAACGCGTGAATCTGGGGGACACGACTCCGTTCCTAGGAGACACAGCTTCCCCAGGGAAGCGGCCCCGTGAAACCCGTGTCTCCCGTCAGCCTGTCGGAGCCCGTCTTGCACTTCGGTTTCCTCTCTTGGCTACCCAGTCCGCCCTCGTCATTTCAAGGGACGGTTTGCAGACGTACAGCCCGAACGCTCCCACTCCCCAGGCTGCTCGGCAGGCCCGCGCTCCCAGGCGCGTGCTGGCGTCTGCCCTCAGGGACCAGAGCCCTGGTTGCCGGGGACCCTTGGGCCCCGTGAACCCCTCACAGCACCCACTCCTAGCAGGCCTCGCACACGGACCCATCTTCCATCTACTTCCTGCCTCCGCGCACAGAACAAAGGCGAGTGCGATGAAAGCGACTTCAGGAGGAGGCAGCGGACACGGAGGCCGGAGGCAGGGGCGACGTGGGAAGCGCTGGGGCGGAGGGACAGAGGGCGTGGCGGCGGAGGGACTCGGCGGGGGCGGGGGCGGGGCTGCACCAGCCGCGGCCCCTCCCGGACCGCACGACAGGGGGACCGCGCGGCGGGGCGCCGACCCCCGCGGCATTTCAGACCTTTACGCTGCGTGCCTGTCCTAGTTGACGGCAACCGCGGGACGTGAGAGGCAGCACACGTGCCCCGCGGACCCGTCCCGGGACGCGGAGGCGGCGCTCCTGTGCGGACTCCGGTGCAAGCCGTGTGCTCCGTTCCGGGGCTGCCGTGAGACAGACCAGCAGAACGACAGCGTCCCGGCCTGCTTCCCGGCTGCCTAGGGCTCTGTTCTGAGCTCGCAAAGCAGAGGGAAGGCAGGGCTCCGAAGCCCGTCGTCCGTGGCCTCGGGGCTGCGGCGGGCGCCCTGCGTCCTGGAAGCAACCTGCTCGAGCACCAGAGCACTGGCCCGCCTTCCTGACGGGCGAGGCCTCCGAGGGCCCTCCTGAGCCCAGCATCCCCGGGTCCTGCCCGGCCTGCGTGCAGCCGGGGGAGGGGGGAGTCGGCCTGCTGGCCACCCTTGAAGGCCACTCTCTGTCTCTGGAGTCACCAACCCTCCGCCTCCCCTGGGTCTTGAGCCAGAGGCCCCGACCCTGTCCTTGGGCTTCTGAACTTGGTGACATCCGGCACCAGCACCATGGAGACATGGGGCGCTCAGTGAGCTGTGTGAGCATCTGGACTCCTGGAGCTGCGGGGGGAGGGACTGAGCAGGCAAACAAAGCCAGGAGGGGAGAGGGGACGCTGCGGAGAGAAAATCCAGCTTCTCGCGCTTTGTCTGTGAAGCTGCAGCGGCGCAAATTAGTTCCACGAAGAGTTAAGGACCAGGAATGGGGACAGCACGTAGGCATCTTGTCATTGCAAACAGAAATGGCAGACTGTGCGGGTCAGGGTGGCATCCGGGCTGCAGAGTTTTCCTCAGGCAGAGCCCCGGCCCCGGCCCCGCAGCCGCAGCACAGCCCTGCAGACAGTCTGCCTCTGCAGCCCCTGGAAGACAAGGGGACGCGATCTGTCTTTCTTTTGCTAAGGGCCGTTTCTCCAGAATAAACAGACATACCAGGCTGGCTCTTCAAACGGGCTTTTCTTCAGCTAGAGGGGCCCCGAGCGGCTCCTCGCATCCTGCACCCTTTGGGGTGAGTCTGGATTCTCCAGGTTGTGTGCCCTCGGGCTGGAATTTGTTCGTATTTGTTTCTGCATTAAGAGGTGCAGCCCTGTATCTGGCGGTCGTTACTGCCCGGTGCACACTGGTTGGATTAATAAATGCATCTTCCAGTTGACGGGGGCATCCGCACAGCCTCTCTGCAGGGGAGCGCCTCACTAACCAGAGGAAGGCCCAATACCCAGAGGGCCTTGCAGTCCCCCCCCCCCCCCAGGGAAGCCACATGGCTACTGCCCTGATGCGTCCCCTGGCGCTCCAGCCTCCCGCACGGCCCGGCGCTAATTTGAAATTTAGGGCTTTTCCCCTGGGTCTTTCTTGTGAGGGAGACTCTATCAGACGTCCCAGCAGACGGTTTAGGAAGACGTCCATCGCGTGATTTCTTCCTGCAGAGACATCAAAAGCTGCACATGCTTGTCCATTTCCTGCTGATAACGCATATGATTTTTATTTTCCAAATCCACAGTTTAAACCCAGGTGGGAGGGGATGAGTCAGAGCAGGAGACGGAGGCTTTTGGCTGATGACAGCCGCGCAATCACTCTTATTTTCTGCAACCTGCAAAATGTCAACATATTAGGAAAATAAAATATGCAGACATTTCACATTTCTCTCGTGATGAGACTCCTGGTCCCCCCCGCGCCCCCACCCGCTCTGTCTGAGTCACTGCCATCCGGCCGTCAGCCGGAGTGCTCGGCTCTGACCGGGGCGCCCGGCGGGGCTGACAGCGGGGCTGCTGCTCCGGCGCAGGCCGGGGCCTCGCCGCTCCCGGGGCCGTGATGAGCCGGCGGGCTTGCAGTGAGCCTCTGGTACTAACTTCTAAGCGATGATCTTTGTGGAAGAACAAAACAAAGATGGCTGCGTTTTTTGTGGGGTTTTTTTGCCTCTTTATCTGCACGTCTTCCTGGAGATGTGAAGCCCGGTTAAGCCTCCTTGTTCCACGACACAGCGCTGTGTTTGCCACTGTAATTAAAGACAGTGGAGGAGAAGGTCCCTTTGACGGGGAACGAGGCGCCTTCATCAGCCGGCACTGCTGCAAATAGGTTTACGTTTCACCAACAAGTGTGAGGCACACGCCCTCTAATTAGATTTCCTCTCTCCTCTTTTAATCACCAAGAGCATCATTATCCCTTTGCTTCCTCATTAGGAAGGTCGCATAGTTCATATTCATACTTGTAAAACCCATCCAGATCTCAGAACAAGCTGCATCCGCTTAGACGTCAGACGCCTCCCTGATCTTGCTGTGTGTCACCGAGTTCAACTCGCCTGTGGGCTTTCTTTTCTTTTCTTGATGTGATGGTCCCTCCACCTGCTGCTGTAGGATGTCCGCTGGACCGTCGTCCCCCTTGCTGAAGCACTGGGCTGTGTTTTCATGGACAGGAAAACGGTGACATCTCGGTACCTTCATGGCTTGTAATGTACCCTCCACATTTGAGCTTCAAAATCCCCTGCAAGGTGGGAGTTCACCAAAGCTTCTGTATATTTCTGGGGGCTTTGTGCTGAGTTTGGGGACTTTGATTTTCAACACCTGCCACTCCCGAGGGCGGGCGGCCACCCCTGTAACACGGCGGCCAATTCTTGCTTCCAGGAGAGCTAGGCCCGCAGGTTAATTCCATGTTAAGCCCTCAACCACATCTGCTTTTAAAAATAGTCTATAATGTGCAGCATATTTAATTGAACAAAGTAAGTAGCCTCTCCAAGTGGACTTGGCTTTCTTCGTCTGCTCCCCTCTTTCTTTGCTTGCTTGCCCACCCCGCCTGGGCCTCCCGCGTGGCTGGAAGCCTTCCCCGTGGCCCGGAGCACACCTGGCAGCGGAGGAACTTGGACAGCATTTCTCGTTCCTGGAGTTTTCCCCATGATCGTTTCCGTCCTGTACCTCCGCATTCTGTATTTACTTTCATCTGCGTGTCTGTCCCCGAGGTCTCTGCTTGTCGTTGTTGCCATTCACAGTTCGTCTCCTGGCTTTGTAGCATCACGCAAGCTTTTCCCTTCAAGGATGCTCACCTTCAGGCGTGAAGGAGGTGATGCATCTGTAGCTTTGAGGCGGGTGGAGGAGGAAGGGTGTGGTTGTCCCTGAAAAGTATTGAATTAAGTCTGATGCTTGTAACAAACACACTGTTGGACTGAGTCGTGGCCAACCATGAATAAAGATCCCTTAAACGTGGCGATTGCCCGCAGAAAGGGCTGGGCTTCTAAACCCAGTTTCTTGGAATAACCAGCCTTCCTGGGAAGACCTCATCTGTGGTCAGAGCCTCCTCCGGCCATGCCAGGAGCGACCTGGTCACTTGCTTGCTAAGCCAGAGCCACGTCTGCTCTCAGCTGGTGTTTGACAATTGTCCCTGAGAACCTGGTATCCACACGGCCTCTTATTTAAAGCAGGATCCCCACAAAGGGTGCTGTTTTAGAGACTGGCAATTATTATCTTGGTTCTAATTCACCCAGAGTTTATTCATCCTTTACTTATACTCAGGGATTTTAGGTACCATCTTAACTCATCCTCAGAGCAGCCCTGTAAGGGGAGGTAGAACCATCCCCCCACATATTTTGGACTTAAAAATAAAACCTATATCAGAAAAGTTGACCGTCTTCTCCAAAGCCGTTCCTCTAGTGAGAGCAGAGTCAAAATTCACACTCCATCCTCCATGCCTCCTGAATCTTGTCCTCTCAGACTATCCAGCAGGTGGGGTGTTCCTGAGATCAAAGGAATGTCCATTGTTCTATTTCAAAGGGCTTTCTTCTCAGAATCCGTGAGGGCTTAAAAAACAATTTGTTGTGTGTTTGCTTATTGATTTAGACCAGGGCAGAGTGTATTCTAGGCCCTGACGGTGTGCAGGCTCTGTGGTGTGGGAGACGGTGTGCCCCCTTCTTTCTGGAGCAGAGCCTGGCTGGGGCAGGCACCAGCACAAGCCTGCTGAGTGGACGGCCTGGCTCCCAAGGCCAGAGTGGGGTCGGTTTCCCTCTCAGACTGGTCCCTTGCCCTTGGACTTGCTACGAAGCCTGGCTCTGGACCTTCCCCCTGCCCCCGCTCGGTGGCCCGTGCCCTCCTAGGCCCTCACGGCCTGCTGCCTCTCTCAGCAGCAAGCCCCCATCTCCCCTGTCTCTCCTCCTCACTCTTACCCACCAACACTCACCTCAGGCTCAGAGTATTTAGAAAAGACTGAAATAGGCCAGTATTAGCCTCAACTAAGAAGTGGACGGGTGGGGCGTGGAGCGGCCCGGGCGCCAGCCCCCATGGCCACACGACCGCTTCCTCCACACTCCGTCCCGACCACCGTGACCCTTCACCCTGAGAACCCCAGGGCGCTGCCCCTGCTTTCAAGGAGAAGACTCAAAGAGCTCTGTCTGAGAGCGCTCGGCCGGCAAAAGCCGCAGAGCCAGGACTGGCGCCGACGCTGCAAGCATCGGCTGCACTTTCGTGGCGGTCAGCGACCTCTGCCCTGCAGGGTTTAGGGCTGCAAAGTCAAGGCAGCGAGGCCAGGGCAGGTGGACACAGCGAAAACCCTTCCAAGGGCCCCTCTCAGGTGTCTGTCCCAGCCACGTGCCCACAGACACCGCTTCCTTGGCCTTTCAACGTCATCTTCAGTCATCCTCGTCCTCGATCCCGGTGCCTGTCGGGTGAGTTTCCTGAAGTGGAACCCAAGCTGGAAAGTCTGCCTCCCGTCACAAAGCCTGGATTCGAGATTTGAGACAAGAACCACCTTTCTCCTTAGTCTGTGTTTATTGAGATTGAAACTTGTATTGTCCTGGGTACCAAGTACCTGGGGAGGCTCACGCAGTGGTTCCGTGAAGCAACCACGGGAGAGGGAAGCCAGACTCAAGCTGGCACCTGAAGACCTGCGTCCCAGCTTTAGGGCCGCCCTCGCTGCCCAGCTCAGGTGAGGAGCCCCTCCAGGGTCTTGCCCTCCCCGGTGGCAGATTCGTGGAGCTGACACTTGCAGAGCCTCCTACCGGCCCAAGGCACCACAGGTGAGCCCTGGTGAGCGCGGGGCAAGATCGCGTCGCTAAGCAGCTTCCTGTCCACTGAAGCACGAAGGAGCGGCTGCCCAACGAGGGGCGTGGCCTTGGCGCCCAGAGCCCTTCTCTCCTCTCATTTCTGGTGGAATCAGGCTTGTGGAGAAGATGCTGCTGAAGAATCAGTTCATCCCCGACCGCCTTTGTCTGGCGTCCCTCCAGCCTGGCGTGCGTCGCATGTGGACGTGAGCCCCTCTCTGCTGCTATGAACAGAGCCCCCCCGTGGGCTTCTCGCTGGCCTGGCATTTGGCCCACCTGCCAGATCCCAGGAGCATCCGGGATGCCGACGAGGAAAGCAGGGCTGGTTTTCACCTCCAGCCTAGTGCATTAGATGAGCCCCTTGGCCAGAGCGGCTCAGCCCTTTCCATGCGCTGATTAGCCAAAGGCGCTTTGGCGGTGACGTGCTGTTCCGTCCGATGGCGTAAAGCAGGGCTTACCAGACCCGCTACAGAATAAAACTTCCTGAAGCTGCACAGAAAATGAGGCCACGGAACAGGAAACTAGGGTCTGGGCCTGCCGGTGCCCTCGTGCTGTCTCAGGAGACGGCGCTGAGGCACGAGAAGCCGCACGGGAAAGGCCGTCTGGCCGCTCAGCAGTGTCCCTTCTGGCGCCAGGTGCGGGGTTGCCCTCTACACAGTCACTCGGCGCTGCCAGGAGGGACCCAGAGGTCGTCAGCCCCAGCCTTCTCTCCTTTGGCGGATGGGAGGGCGAGGCCAGCCAGGGACTGCCACCCCCCAGGAAGCGCAGAGTCACAAGCAGAATCGGGGTCTCCAGATCCCAGGCCGCCCTTCCTCTCGCCAGAGGATGAGGTCTCTGAAAAACACAAAGGACCGTTTTCCATCGAGGGGAAGGGGAGTCCTGATGAAAGGGCGCCGGCTGTGTAGACGGAGTGACTTGGTTCTCACCCTGCTCATCTCGTCCCGCTCTGTGTCTTGTGTGGCCCCAGGCAGGGTGCCGAGCTGCTCTGCTCTTTAGCTCCCCGTCTATAAAAGAGGAGTGCCACGGGGTTCAGAGAAGACTCGGTGGGTTAACAGGTGCTCGGATTTAGAGGTATGCTCGCCACGCAGAGAAGACCCTCTAAATACTCGTTATCATCACCCCCATCCGCGGGCTGAGCAGGCGCTATGCCGACCCCCACAGGGCCCCGTGCCTTGGCGCTCCCACCTGGGGTGAGCCCCGGGGGGCTGAGAGCCCCCTGCCTGACGAGCGCGGACATCTCATGGCAACTGCCACCTGCCTCTGCTCTGTGCGCACCTCGCACCTTTATGCTCTGCCTTCCCAAATCCTTCTACTCTCCCTACGTTTTAGCTGCATCCAGCCTCGTGCTGGTGGCCGGGGATCCGGAGGGACGCTCAGTCCACTGGCAGAACTCGGAACAAGGCGATTCGTCTCCGACTGGCATGGAGCTCATTCAGTTGTTTCTCAAGTAGCTATCAATACCATGAGTTAGACAAAAATGCGCACACACCACACCTGCACGTGTAAACTTGTACAACCAGCTATGCACGTCGTATACTTTATACATATACTGTGTGTCTTTATGTTTTAATATTCTTACATTGCATACTTCGTATTTTAAGTATTCCTTATAATATAAATGTTATATATGTTATATTTTATATTTTAAATATTCCCTATATATTAATATAAACTTCATATTACACATACTTTATAATATGTGCTTTATATACTTCATATTTTAAATATTCTTTAAAGAATAATGTATACTTTTTATTTTAATATTCTCTATGTTACAATATAAACATATATACTTTATATTTTAATATTCATATTTTAATATAAAGTTTATATTATATATACTTTATAAGATATATTTTATATTTTAAATATACTTTAAGGAAACATGGGTCTTGCAAATCTGCATTGCTCACTTCCTTATAAACTCATTTAAAAATCTAAATCATTCATGCTCTGCAAAAGAGCATATGATTACCTTGAGCGTCACACGGCCTTTTCCAGCTCCGTGCATTCTGTAGCCAGGGTGACTCCCTAGGACGGGGGCCCGGCCGATGGGGCCCAGAGTCAGGCGACTTTCCGTAGGTGTTTGTGAAACTCCCACGGGGACCACAGCGATGGGCTGGGGCCTGGAGTCTGCCCTGTTCTGTGAATAGTCTGTACGGGAAGCACAGGGAACCATGAGCCACACTCTAAAGCTATCATGTAGATATGAGTTTTCAGTAACTAGGAGAACGGTCCGCACTGGAAGTCAGAGACAGAACAGGTATCGCGCTGAGGTCCCCGGAGCCGAACAGCTGGGTGCTCTGGAGCGGGAGACCCGTTCTGCCCCTGGCCACCCGTGAGCCCCGTGCCCGCCCAGCAGGGCCGGGACCACGCCGCCGCACCTTCACGTGGACACGCAGGCCAAGTGACGCGGGGTCTGTCGCGGGCGACCCCACTCCACCGACACTTTTTAAATAGTCATGCTTGTTCAGCAAGCCGACTGACTACGCAGGAGGCAGCGAGTCCCGCCCGGGAAGCTGGGTGAGGCACGCCTGTCTTGTCCGCACCCCTCCCTCTGTCTCTGGGCCTCCAAGGACGCCTCTCGAGGGCGTCTGTCCACTGGGCGCACTTGATCTTGCTTCCCCTGGAGCACGCTGCTCGCTGGCTCTTGCTCCTGACCCTGAATTCTCACGGCTTTTGCAGCTAAGGTGACGGAGGGGCGCAGGGGCAGAGCTGGAGGCTGACCCTTCCGCCCCGGGCCTTGGAGCAGGCGAGGGCCGTCTTCTCGCGGTGGCAGACGAAGGGGGCGGTGCGGCACGTGGGACTCACAGTGGAATGTGACCGGCTCCCTAGGGCTGCGTCTGGGGGCCAGGGAGAGGGAAGAAGGGGGAGGCCGCAGGAGGACGCTGCCAGGCGGGGCGTCCGGTGGCAGGTGGGGCTGAGAACGGGCCGCCCTCGTCGTTGCCCTGGAGACGCATCGCGGACCGCTGGCCCAGACCCGTCCCGTCTTTAAGACTCTGGGGTGTGATTGCTCGTTCTCCCTCAGCCGCTTCAGAAGTCACCACCACATCCCATTACACCAGGCGGGAGGCCGGCCACAGCAGCTCCTAGACTCCTGGGTCTCCCACGCCTTCCCTTCCTCCCCCCCCACAAAATGCGGATCTCCGCTCCGACTCGCCTCCCCTCACGCCTACGCCCTGCCCTCCCTCCCCGTCGGCCCCGGACACTCTGTCCAAGGGTAGCGCCCAGGTGGGGATGCAGCGCAAGAAGGCCCTGCCCTTGCCTTCAGCCCCAAGCCTAACCAACTGCCACCGCCTCCCTCTGCCGCTTCTACCCGCGAGCCCCTGTCTTTGGAGCAGGCTGCCGGCTGCCGGCGCCCCGGCGAGTCTCAGCACTCTGGCCGGGCTCTCCTGCCGGACGCGGACCCGGAGGCTCGGGGTGGGCTGGGGTGGGGGCGGGGCGCCCACGGAGAAGCATGTCTGTCCCGTGCTTGTCAGGGGTGAGCAGGGTGCCCACGGGTGAGCGCTAAACGTCTGTCTCTCTCTCCCTACACAGGGCCTGGAGCCGTCATTGATGGTGTAAACTCGGCGTCCAGAGCGCTGGCCGGCCTCTGGCTGTCAGGGACCCTCTTTGCCCACTTCTTCATCAAGTTTTGATGAGAAACCATAGGTCTTCTGAGCAATGCCTGCTTCTCCACATCACAGACTTTACCTGCACTGCGGAGGGCAAACCAGTCTGGGCTTCTTTTTCGTTTCTTTTTTGTCTTCTCCTTCTTCTCGATTTTTCACTTTTATTCGTTGTTTTGTTTGTTTGATTTTTCTTTCCCAGTTTGAACGAGCGGGGCTGGGGGGAGGGGCGAGCAGGGTTCTACTATGTGCAGGATGGTCATTCGTGGGCGTGGCCAGAAGTAGAGTCCGTTCCTGCCAGCGCGGCCCCTCCCCTTTCCTCTGCTCCCCCCCCCCACCGCCTCCACCCCCCCCCACACCAAATCATAAGCTCCATTTGCGCAAAAAATGTGCCTCATGATAAACACCCTGAAGACACGACTTGGCTTGTAACGTAGTGCACAGCGAGAGCTCTGTCCAGGCGTCCTGCGATCTGTGTCTCTTGAGCTTTGGACCATTCTCCTGACTCTAATGTACATATCGCTGCCTCCACGTGTATTATTACCTAATTACACGAGGGTTCACGGCCTTTCTTTCTGGGAAGTTCTCTCTCTACCTAAACCATCTCTTCTAGCCATTCTGCCCTGTTTGCTCTCCACTGGGGATTCGAGGTTTGGGGGTATGCGCACAGCCCAAAACCAAAAGTTCAGAGTTGCGTGACCAAAAAAGGGGGAGGTGTTCTGAGAACAGTCCTTCTCTTTAAAAAATGCCGTCCGTGTCATGAAAAATGGTCCACACGTGGCTGATTATTTACATTATATCAAGCTCTCCGTCAAAGTCATCATACAGTTACCCATCTATTCACCTGTCCGATTCATCGCCCCATCCAGTTATCCACCTGCCCGGCCCCCTCTCTAGCAATGTATTTACTGTATTTATCAGTCCATCAGTGTCATTTCCTAGCATTTCTTTCTGTTTATTTCCCCACGACTCACCACCTGTCCATCACCATATCAGTCTCTAATCATTTTGTGTCTGTCCCCCCGTGTTCATTTCTCCCCCACCCCCAGCAGACACTGGCATCTCCAGAATTACCTGTCAGCTTCGCGTGTGAAAGCCAGTGAGCTCATGGGTTAACGACACAGACAAGCACTACGTAAGGGGCTCTCTGGAACGCGGTACCCCGTCTGCCCGGAGTCGATGCTGGTAACAGACGGACCAAAGGAGCAATCTCATGAGCAGTCACTCACGGTTCCCGGAAGAGACGGTGTTTCCAGAAGCGTCTTCCTGGGAAGCAGCCCAGCCTTGGGGAAGCCTGGATTGCTAGCGTGCTTTTTTTCTTTGTCACTGGAAGGACTGAGGTGCCCGTCTTCATGCTTCTCAGCCCTTCGAGAAAGCCCACGTCAGGAACCTAGGGACCGTCCTTAGCGGCAAGACAGGAAGAGAAGGACACACGTCTGCGTCTGCAGAAAGAGGTGCGCGGTCCGTCCGAGCGGGGCGACTTCAACTCCCGTCTCCTCTGGTCCAGCTTTGGTTTAATCTGTTTGAAAACTATCCAGTGAAAAGCTGATGGAAGCCAATTACATGGCGGGTGTGTTGTTAACATGGTATTTGCTTCAGGAAGCTCTTCTGAGCTGAGGGCACTTGAGCAACTGACTTAATTTCTGAGCACTTGATTATGCCACACGGCAAGCAGGAGGGGACAGTGCAAGGGACACAGGCTGTTTCTCCGGTGGCTTGGAGGGCGAAGCCCTCAGCTCGCCACGTTCAGGGCGGCTCCAGCACACAGAGAAGAGCTGACCTGTTCTTTCTGCACCGTCTCCCGGGACGAGAAGGGCTCAGCCAGCCAGGGTGCCTGTGATGCGAAGAAATGGCCTTGGAAACCACGCAGGGCTGCGCCCTTTTCCGGTGCCGCAGCGGGTGAGCTGCGAGGGGCGAGAACCACGGGCGCACAGCCCGGAGGACCGGGAAACTTCCAGCCCGCAGGGTCCCGCGCCCTCAGTGCTTGACTGGGCTTCCTCCTCTGCGTGGCCCCTTTGTTTCTGTGCAGGATGCCACGTGAACACGACCTCGGAGTGGGAAACACACACACGTGCACGTGCACACGTGGCATACAAAGAGCGAGGCACTTTGGTAAGAGTTAGAGCTGGTGTAAGTGAAATTAATATTACATTTGCTTGCTGAAAACAGACACCCACAT
This sequence comes from Camelus ferus, assembly GCF_009834535.1. Lineage (NCBI taxonomy): Eukaryota > Metazoa > Chordata > Mammalia > Artiodactyla > Camelidae > Camelus > Camelus ferus. The sequence goes on from NC_045728.1 coordinate 1,792,190, forward strand.
TTCCGAGGGAGCTGCCAGGAGACAGATTTGGGGACCAGAAATGATATGCCGAAAGCAGCGTGTGGATTCCACGTTCCAGGGACAGTCTCGAGCCAGCACAGAGTCAGAATGCATGGTCAGACGGTCAGTGCCTCAGCTCTGTCACTGTGGGCACTGGATGAGAATTAAATGTGTCACCTGAAGTTCCTCCTGGTAATACAGGTGTTAGCTTGGGGTAAAATAGTGCGGAGGCCAGGCGGCGTGGACGGTTTTGGAGAACAGTGTGCTTGCAACGGACAAGCTGGGTGTGTCCTTCACTCCAAGGCTTGATCTAAAGGTGTCCGTCCTCCTTCGGCTGGAAGATCCCAGAACCTACTGAGCACAAGGAGACTGGGTCTCAGCGTCGCTGAGGACACCGTGCTGCCCTCTCCCACTGGACACCAGGAAGGACGTCTTTAGTTACATGTTCCAGCAACGTTTCAGAGGGAAAAAGTCCTACCGTCCATCCTCCCCTGTCTGGGAAGAAGAAAACCAAGTAAGACCCAAGGGGCACCGGGAGAGGAACGCCTTCTCCACGGCGGACGTCCTCCAGCACACGTGCTGTGTGGGCTACCTTGGTGGGGACGGCTCCCCAGGACAGTAGCCTTTTGAAGCACATAGAACAGCCAACGCTCATTCAAGACGGTCTTGATTCTCACACTCTTTCCACTTTATGTACGGAGAGCAGGTGCATCAGTCCTGCTGGAGACTGTCTTAAAGGTGCCAGGGGTGGAGGTGGCAGTTAGGGTGAAGGAGGGCAAAGCACTGGGTCCCTGGAAACCTGCAGCTCGGCACAGGTTTGCACACGGGGAGGAAACCAAACAAGGCTTCTCAGGGGATTGAGTGGGAGAATTCAGCAATGCAGGTGCTCCGAGAGCCCCCCCCTCCAGGACCAAGCTCACACGTGTGTCCACCAAAGTCATGCCCATGAACGTGCGAGTGTCCGGCTCCGGCCAAGCTTGGTCTCAGTGGTTTACTGTCAAGTGCCTGATACAGTCTCCTGCAAGTCTAAGCAAGTGCGTTTCGTCTTCCTCGTTCCTGTTTTAGCCGGGGGAGGGAGGCCTTGCAGGCGAGCGGCGGCCAACCCGTGCACCTTTGCGCAGGGAGGATTGTGTGCGGCGGTTCTGATGCGGCTGTGCTCAACGGAACAGAAGTCAAGAGGAGACTTTGAATCAGAAGTACGCCTGGGGCTCTTGGCCCCGAAACCCACACCGCATACCAGACAATGCATTTCAGGAGCTGGACAATTAGTTCTCACAACCTGGGTGGAAGCGTGCCCTGGGATTCTGGGAACTCCACCACCGAGGGTGAGTTCAAGGGCCTGTGTCTGCACCAGTCCAGTCAGCTTGCTCCCAACGTGGAGGGGTTAGCCAGCTCGACGTATGCCGGGAAAACCCACGTGAACAGAGGAGAGAACTTACAGTGGGAGCCGGTTTCAGAGAGAGCCCTCGGCGGCACTGCGTCGGGAGGGGCTGTAACATGGCGGGGGCCGCCTGTGCCGACGGAGACGCTTCCTCGTCCGTGACTGTGTGTGGTGTCGCCAGCATCATTAGGAGGGGAGGAAGGCCCAGGGCCAGGCGGGGTATGAGGGCGACATCGACTTTCCCAGTTTGACCCTGAGTCCCCACCGGAGAAAACCCGGCTTTGCAGTACCTGGAACCAGCTCACCCCCGCCCTCCAGAAAGCCCAACATTAAAAACAAACAAACCAAAAACTCCAAAACAAAATGTAATCTCTTTGGCATTAGGGGAAGTAGAGGAAGCAGGATAAAATGTTTCTTGCTGGCAAAGTTCATTTTTCCTCTTTTTTCCCCCAAACGAGAATCAGCTTTTTTTGGTCTCGTGTGAACCCAACTCCTAGAAACTTCAGTCCGGCTGCCTCCCCTCCGAGTACCCAGAGCTTCCCTGTCCTTTTATTCTAAGACAAGGAAGTTTGAGCAGTTGCAGCAGAACGTCAGGTGTGTCGCTGGGAGGGCAACGTTTGCAAAAGATGCTGTGTGATGAGCACTGATGATCACTGAGAGCAAACAAATAAAAGCGCCAGGCTCATTTCCCTCGCTTCTTAGGAGAAGACAAGTAATGAGAGGAGGAAGCAGCAGACCTGCGATGAAAAGACGTGGAGAAAAGATAGAGCTGGACCAGAGCAATTCAGCCTTCAGGTGCAAGATACAGCCCGAAGGAATGTGGAGTGGACTTATTAGACGCGATTGTCTTCATCCTGGAAGTGGTCCGCGAAGCCTCATTTCCTGTAGTTTAGAAGAGATTCCGTTTTGTTTCTTCCCACGGTGCCCTTTTAAAGGCACCGCGTTATTTCAGTTGCTCCACCACAGTGAGTGGGGAAAGAAAGGCGGTGAACCCTCTGCTATCTTTTCGGGCCTGCATTCTACGCTATCGGCAGATTTATAATGGTATCCATAATAGCAATGATGTGTAATCACGCCTGCCCTTGTGTTAGTTAAAGGGAGCGTTTTTAATCATTGGAAAACTTGTGTGACGTGTACAGTGCAGTTGTGAGGAATGTGTGGGTGTACGAAGATGTGTCTGTCAAGTCCAGAGTCCTCTAGATTAAAAAAATTTTTTTGACTTGTCAATGGTGCCGTTACAGCTGTGTCAGACAGGTGCGCTCACTCCCAGTTATCCTTAAAGCAAATCTATGTTCAAATGCTTTAAAATTTTATCACATGATACAAGAGTATAACTTTGTCAGCCTTCTAGAGTTTTTTCCTTCTATTTTCTTTCTTACATTTTCCTTCAAAAATCAACGGAGACTTGATTTCTGTCAATAATTGTATTAAGGGTGAATATACTACCTGAATTTTGTGCATGTTACATTGTAGTTGTAACCTTTTCTAATTCAGGATGGATACGAGATGGTTGTGATTGTGCAGTGTACCAATAAAGTTCAAAGAAATTTGTAACTTTTGGGGGGCTATTTATTAGGACATCTCACTGGGTTTCCAGGAATAGAGAAGGGCTAGGTAGGCTGTGTGCGTTTTCAGCTCTGGGGAGTCGATGCAATCAGAAAACTGGGTTCTCTCTCTCTCTCTCTCCCCCTACCGCTTTATGCACATATGCACCCACACACACACGTGCACCCACACGCGCACAGAATGCTAGGCAGTTTGGGCACTGTCATATTACACTTGTGTATCACAAATCTATGCCATTTACAAGTAATATAAAGTGCAGATGATATAAAATGCAGCTGCAGCCTCGAAGTCTAAATTATTTGTTGACCTAGGCTGAAGTGAAATCAGGAGAGAAGTTTCAGGAGAAGGATGACCAGGTACTGCTCAGTCTGGGCTTTCCTTGGCAGTTCCTGCGGCCTGACCCGGCTGAGTTAAGCACCACTTGGGCAAGAGTAAGCCAGAGAAAATACAGTGACTGTGCTCTCCGTTTGTTCTTTACAGTGTATGCCTTTGGATTAACTCTTCTCCGGCTTAGTTTACTGGCGTGCTCGTAGGGCAATGGAACCATTGGATCAGTTCTCCTCTGTCTTAGGTCCACTGTCAGACACACAGGGTAATAGGGCCGTTAGGTTAATCGCTCTCCGTCTTAGGTTTACTGTGGCACTCACAGGGCAACAGAACCACAGGCAGTCACTGTTCTCTGTCTCAGCCTTCCTGTGAGCTCCTCGGGTAATAGCATGAGGAGGAGACTGGGGAGCCGGCTCCGTTCCTCTGATTGCCTTTCCCAGGACACCTTTCTCGTTCAGTAAAGCTCCATCTCCTCCACCTTCGTCGCACATTCGTATGCTCGCTGGAGGAACGGGTATTGACCACTTTCGTGGAACCCAGCTTCTCACCAACCGTGTGTGCGTCGGCTGCTATTGAATAGACGTGTGGCCTGGGACCGGACTGGCCCTGCTAGTCTTTGTTTCCTCAGCGCTACCACTGGTGAATTTACACCCCTCAGTGTGTTCTGTCAAAACTCTGGGCAATTTTTGTTTCTTTTTCAACCACTGGGTTCCTCAAGACTGCCCCGAATAAAGCTTAGGTCCGTGACTGTTACGATTTGGGGACGCAGCGGGAAGTGGGTCAAGATTCTCCATTTGACTGAACCGCTTCCCTGGCCAAGACCCGGAGCTCGAGTGATGAGGCTCGTTTCGAACGGCTTCCTGGGTAGACGAGGGCTAATCTCTGGTCTTTCGTGACTCTGTTTCCCCCACAGGGGATGGAGCACAGATAACTGGATAGACTAGATCGTGTTCTTTGTAAATTAAAATACCATGGACGCGGTAGGAACCAGTGATTGAGAGTTTCCAATTTCCTCACACTCATTGTAAAATCATGACTTGTCGAGGAAACGGATTTCCAGTCTCACATCTTAATGCCGCTGGTACTCCCTGCTACCCTCCCCTTTTCCCTTCTTCCGTTTAATCATCCTCTCCGCATCCCCGCCTGACCCTGTCCCGCTCCTGTTCACACCGCAGCACTCGCCCATCCATCTGCTCGCCTGCTGGCACGGGCGTTTATCGGTCTTCCGCGTCGTCTGGCCTCTCAGCTCCATCAATCATCAATGTACCAATTTATTTCTCCATCAGCTCACCACTCACCTATTCATCCACGTATTATTTCCCCATTTATCCACCCCTCATTCCATCTATTCACTCATGCACCTCCCTCATATGACTATTCCCCACCTATTTATTTAAACCATCTATCCATTCTTCACCTGTCAACCCATCCAGCAAGCATCCGCCAACCAGCCTTTGTCAGACTCCTTATTTACCAAACCACTTCAGGGTAATGAAAATCTTTGCTGTTATCTTTCCATTCTTCAGGGGAGGCTTATCTAGTTATTCTTAAGCATGGCAGCTAAATGACTGGGTGCATTTTCATTATCTTTGCCCAAAATGCACCCCATTAAAACATACACATAGAGAAGTGCTTTTGGAAACCTGTTAGGGACCTACTCCTTCCTACCAGGATGTACTGCTGTAGGCAGAGGACGGAGAATTGGGGGTGTGGTGGAAATGCCCAGAGAAGGTGCTGATGTTCAACTTTCTGACACTAGGAAGGCAGCCATGCAATGAGCACAAGTGACTGAGGAAACAGGCAGGAGGGACCTCAACCGGCAACCGTTCCTTCCTTTCTGTTTGATATTCTGTTGAATAAATTACTTATTTTGATGACGACTAGGGAATGAGACTAACTGGAACCAAATCCTATGATCAGTTTTAAAAACCAACACCCTCAAGCTATAAAGGATGCCACCTTCCGTTAGTGCTGTCTTCCGTTCATTAGGAAATCTTTTTTTTCCTTGCCATGTTTTCCCATCTATTCCTTTATTCATTCACTCATGCATTGAGTTTAGAGAGGAACTCTCATAAGGATCTCATATCTAAGATGGGAAACAACTGTATAAAAAGAAAAAAAAATACAGTATTCTCTTGCAACTCTTAGGATAGAGATGTAAGAAACTGGCTGCAGAGAGAGCAAATATTGGGAGCTAATTAAGCAGCTTCTTCCCCTGCCCCTGCTCGAGGGCGAAAGGCTGGGGTGTAGACAGCTAATTTAGGTGGCAGACATAGTGAAAAGATAGATCACTACACAAATAACTGAGGCACCAGGGCCACGGCACATTCCACGTTCAATTATTAACCGGTAGGGTGAGTAAATATTGTTGGAGGAATGAGCACCATGAAAGAGTTAAAACTGGAAATGTCCAAAGGGCCGCCTTCTGCACTCGGTGATACCAGCTGACCCAGACAGGCCTCCTGGAGGGACCGCATGCCATCTAGGACGTCAAATCCGGTCAGACCAGGAAGTTTTTTGGGGAGATCACTGAGCATCTCTCATTGGCTCTCAAAGCTCCGTAAGCCTTTCTGATGAGGGAAGAGGAGGCAGTGACTGGGACCAGGGGCGGAGATGAGACTGGAAGGCTGAGCAGCAGAACTGAAGCGTGGGCCTGCTGAACGGTGTCCTCTAAATTGAATTTCTCCAGTTAAGACTTGCTTAAAACTCTGGAGTTTAAGATGAAATACATGGCTTATTTGCATTTAAGTGTTTATTTTAAACACCTTTTATTTCAAAATATGAATGTTTCAGGTTTTTATCTCTCCATTATTTGCTATGTCCTATAAGACATACTTCCTTCTACTTAAAGTTCTCAAACTAACCATTCTGTCTTCAGAGACATAGTACGACAGCCTCTCTGAACTTCAGTCTCAGCTTCATTAGCACAGCGGTAATAACGCGCCAGAGAGAACTGACCATGAGAATTACTAGGCGTGAACAGGTAAAGATGTGTGACGTACTGCCTGGCACATGTTAGTTGCAAAATAAACATTAGTTGGCTTTTTCCTTCTTCCCTCAGCATCCCCTCAAAGTCCTCACTTACATGAAATTCTATAAGATAAAATCTCAACTGTGTTTGCCTCCTTCAAAAAATTTAAAAAATATATATTTCATATGTTATGTCTTTATTGATGTTTAAAAAGAAGAAATACATCTTTGTGTATTGGGTTATGCAAGGACACAAGGTTGGAAAGTGGGAAGATTTTTGGTAGAACTCCGCAGGAATGCTGGAAAAACAGAGAAGAACTTACTTTTCCACTTACTAATGAAGTATCGATGGCTAATACATGACAAGTTCTTGGGATTACAAACATGAGCGGCAGAGCGACTGTCCGGGAAAACCCCAGTCTGGTGGAGGATTTAAAATGACAGCACAACATGGGAGATGCTGTCCACGGGCTGGAGGGGCCCGGGTGGGGGGCACAGAGCCAAGCAGCAGGGCTCAGGATGCTCTTCCAGAAGATGCGATGCCTGAGCAAGACTCACCTTGAAGGAGCGGAAGGAACCAGCCAGGAAAAGGCAGGCGAACAACTAAACCATGGCAGGTGCTCGCCCCTGAGGAACCCAGACAGGCGTGAGAAGCACCTCGAGGTCAAGAACGTCTGAGTGCGGATGATCCCGAGAGAGGCGAGGTGAGGGCAGGGGGCGGGGGCCAAGGCTTGACATCTTCACAGCGGCGCTGAGATGTGGGACTCGTCCTGAAGGAGACGGGGAGGCACAGGAGGATGTGATCAAAGCGTGGCTGGATCGTATTTGCAATTTAGAAAGATGACCACGGCAGGAGGGTGGGCTAATGGGTACTGGTCAAGCTGGCGAGAGAGAAGCAAGTTAGGGGTAATTTCAACAATTCGGGTGAGAAATGATAAGGATTAACAAGAAGCAAGCAAGTCGGGGTGAGTTTTAGGGGGTAATCAAATGAGAAGGACTAGAAAGAAGCCTAGGGTAACGGAGGATGTGAAATATGAGGAATATTCCAGGTTTTTGAGTTCGTTCACCAACTGGGGAGAAGACGAGATGATTCCACGGTTCTGAAAGCCCTGGCGGACGATGAGGTCCCATCCAGTTTTTGATTTACTCATTTGCAAACATCCTGAGAACGTCCAGGCGGAGCGGCTTTAAGCACCGTCAGCACTTTCCTGAGTCATCTAATTGCATCACGTCATCTGCAGGGGGCGCCTGATTTCCTTCCTCTGCCGCCCATTCAATTGCAGGGGACGTCGAGCTCCTTGGATCATCTGCGGTTCATCTCTCACCCTCCATTTCCTCTGAGTCTTGATTTTGTTACGCAAAGTTATTGCCTCTGGCGCTTGTTGTGATGGAAGGGTAGGGAGTGGTCCTCGACTAGGCAGTCAGGAAGGGACATGTGATTCAAGTGGGACGGGACTGGCACCGCTGCCCCACCGCCCAGGAGGGATTGGACAGTCTCAGCTCTGATGCTGAGGAATCGCCGGGCACTGAGAGTTCATCTGCTCCATGAGGGAGAGAAGGCAAGTCCTCTTTGCCTTTTCACCGTATTGTTTGATGCTCACTTGCTTGTGAACTAATTTCAGGAAGGTTCGTAAGCTTCCAGCTCTCATCAGAGAGCTACTTCCGACTAAGAGGCGTTCACTCCGCTTGAACGACCAGGACTACAGCTGCACGTCTGGCTCTGTTCATTTTCCCCGAATGATCCCAGAGAGGCCCTTCCAGAGCTAGGGAGGGCTGAATCTCCGCAGGAAGTGAGCCGATGGTGTCCGGCTGAGTCTCACGGGTGGCCATCAGTACGTGTCCACACTCAGCCGCAGTGAGCCTGGGGGTGTGATGCGCTGAGGGGAGGCGGCCGGATCTGCAAGCTGGGAGAACTGAGTTGTGCCACTTACAGTTGTGCCCGTGAGTTTACAGCAAAGTCCCCCACAGCCACGGCCTCCTAGTCTACAAGGTTGTATCGACGACTGTGGGGCCGGGCAGGTGTGGTGGGAAGGACAGGCAAGCGCCAGGGGATGCCCGGCACAGGGAGGTGGCCACGCAGCGAGGGCAGTTCCGTCTCCCTCTGCTCTGTCTGTGCCCTTTTCCAAACCACCCCCACGCCTACCCCACCGGATGGCCTAGAGGACGCAGCGTGAGGAACGGCTCTGCTTAAACGCCGTGTTCTCACACTTGTCGTCAGGGTCACGGGGAACGAAGCACGTTCCCGGCCCCTCAGTGTTGTCACACCCACCTCCTTCTCCCCTTTCCCGAGGCCTCCGCGTGGTCACTGGCCTGGAAGCAAGCCACCTGCAGAAGCAGGGAGGGTGCCCTGAGCCCCGGCGCCTGGACCCCGCGGGGCGGGGGGCTTTCTGGGCTGGCTGGCCCTGAGGAAGGATGTGGGCTGGCGCCCACGGAGCCTGCTTCCTTTCTCACTCTTGGCGTGGCTCCAGTTACGAGACCAAACCACTCCAGTTTCTGTCTCTTCGTGGGTGAAGGTCTCAGGGGAGCCAGCTGATGTGGCGGCAGAGCAGCTCGGGCGGCAAAGGGACGCGTCGGAGGCCCTCGGACCAAAGGCCCGGGTCTGCTCTCGGTGAGGGTGTCTCCATCTCGGTGCCACGCAGGCTGCCCAGATGTCCCTGTCTGTGATCCTCCCATTTTGCGTCTTCCTCCCTGTGCGGTGATGCTTGCTCTGGTGCCCAGTCAGTTTGCCAGCCAGACGTGTCCTCTGTGATGTCACTTCCTTGTGGAGCTGCTGGCAGAGGTCTGCGTGGTCGCTGCTCCGCTCTTGGTGGCCCTGATCTCTGGGCCGTGGGCAGCCTCGGCGGTTTCCTCCACCTGCCCCTCTCCTTCTCCTGAATTCCCACCTCGAGAAACTTGAAATGGCTGAGGAGGGGAGTCAGACAAGACATGGAGGGGGCCGGGGCGATGAATAGTCCTGTCGCGTGCATGTGCGTTTTGTCTGAGCGCAGGGACGTCCGCAGGGACGCTCGAGCGAGCCTACCCCTTGCACAAGAGCGTTACGATAGCTGTGACGCGTGTGCAGGGGTGGACGCGGGCAGGGCTCAGGCGGAGAGTAAGGGCCAAACGCTGCTGACTTCGGTGTTTACGGAAACCACAGTGGAGTTCAGAGCTTCCACATACACTAAAAAATTCACGTCATATTCACACAACCTAAACGTGATGGAGGTTGGTGGGGCTGGAATCCACCTCCATCGTGGCCACACGGATGCGACATTGTGTGCTCATCCAGCTCAGCCCCGAGGCCCCCCTTTCCCCGGGGCTCTATTTACCCAACACGAGAGCAGGTCACGAAGCCTGTGCAAGTCTGCCTTCTTCGTGAGCTTCCAGAAGGGAAGGTGGAGTTTGCATCTCTTGAACAAAAATGGCACCAAGTCCCCAGACACTTTCCTGGCCCCAAGGGTCAGGTCTAGAGGATGTGCCCTCTAGGCTGACCCTGTCCCCTTTGCTGTTGATGAACAAGCCCCCGGTAGTGTTGGCTTATTTGTGTCTGACCCTAAACCAGGCACAAGTCTGAGAGCCTCGGAGAAGCCACACACAGCAGGGGACCCATCGAGCCTACAGAAAACCCACAAGAGGAAAGAGCTGAATTCCAGGCTCCCAGGACACAGCAGAGAAGCACACGGATAGGACCAAGTGGCTTCTCTTTGTTCTCTGGTTTGGATGAAACAAGACACATCACCAGAGGTCACAGCCCAGGAAGACAGGTTACGGCTGATGAGACATGGACTCTATTCAGCCAAACCCGACTCCACTCGGGGCTGGGAACCATCGCCTTCAAATGCAAATAAGTGTCCGCGTGAGCATTTCTCTTCCCCGTCTCCTCATCTCAACCCTCTGTCTTCCTCTACCGCCCCCAGCCAAGGACAGCGGGCCGTCTCTGCGCTCCCTGTATCTCGGACACCGACAGCAGGGCCTGGCATGTGCTAAAGCTCGGTGACCGTGGAGTCAGTGCATCTGGGCCTCCTGAGCTGAGGAACAGCACGGTCAGAGCAGCCCGCAGAGCGGGGCCGTGGGAGACTCCCCGGACGGGGCGGAAGGGAGGACGGTCGTCACCCGCAGGCCGGGGAGAGCCGGGGCGGCGGGGCCCGCGGCTGTGGGCTGCGTGGGCGCGGGGGGGCCTGGGTTGGAGAGGGTCGTACAGAGACGAAAGGTAATGAATGCGGTGCTGAGCGGGGACGACCCGCGGGATCTGCCTGCTCACTTCCGTCTGAAAGGAAGCGGGTCTGGACCAAACAGCTGGCCTCTGCTCATTTTCTTTCTTTTCCCCCTTGTTTCAGTTGTTTGCTTGCTTGCTTCTCTTCAGGGGCAAGGCTACCCTTGCGTTTATATTCGTGTCCGTTTTCTGAGACGCTTGGGTTTCACTGTTCACAGTTTTCAGACACAGCACCTCAACCCAGAGGCCGGGAGCGTGCCCTGGGTCTCCCAGCTGGTCAGCAGCCGGGCGGGACACAGGGATCCAGGCCCCCTTCCCTCTGCTGCCCCGCTCCGCCCTCCCTCCAGCACCACAGCGTCTCGCCCCCCCTCCTGCCCTGGGAGGCCGCACTTGGACTTCCTCGCCATACCTTTCCTCTCCGTCATGGGCAAACCCTGTGCCCCCCTCACTTCCACCCAGCCCACACTGCACCCTCAGGTCTCAACAGGGAGGCGTCAGCAGGAGGCAAACCTTAAACTGGCTGCACTTCCCGAGGGCCCTCAGGAACAGGACTGAGGACAGTGATGCGATGGGGGGGTCAGACCCAGGCCTCTGGGCCAGTGGGTCCCCCACATCTTGGCCCCCTTTCTAAGAGCCCGTCCTGGGTGTCAGCTTCTCATTAAGTCCAATGAAGACTCTACTGGCATTAAATGTGGTCCCTGCTGCCAGGGAGTGTGGCATAGAATTAGGAGGGTGCCCCCCCACACGCACACACACCCTCACACACACACACCACACACACACACCACACACACACGCACGCGTACACACACGCGTGCACACACACACTTGTGACCAAAATGTTAAATGGCGATGCACAGACCTCAGAGGTCACGTCCCACTGGGGGAAGGTCTGGAGGGCGATTAAAGCCCAGAAATGACTTTAGATGCAGAAGCGCCCCCGCTCCTGCACCGGCTTTCGCACCCAGTCAGCCCAGGAACCATGACCTGTGAAGTGAAGCTGAGGCCAGACCCCCAGCTCCCCACCCAGGTCCCACCGGCAGCCCCGGGTCCACAGCTCCCCTCCTGCACGAGGGCCCCCCCGGGCGCCCACACTCTGGGGTGAGGGGGGCGCCACGTCAGTAAACAGCAGCGCCGCAATCAATTTGGCTTTTTCGATGAAGACAAAAGCGCAGAGGAAGCCATTAGAAGAGGCAATAAAGGCCCTTCCCGTGCAGTTAATAGAGAGCCTCCTGGATGGAACCAGCCCAGCTGTTGCTGTGAAAAATTTACTTCTGTTTTCAAGTTCAAATCGAGACTAAAACATTATCTTCGCAGGAATTGATTTTCCGTCTTCCAAACACATATGCCACCTTAATTGTGATTTGTGTGATAGTTCAGCTGCTGAAAGCTTTCGTTTGTCTCTACCTGGTTAAACAACTTTAAATAATAACAAGTCAATATATCTGTCTATTGACCAGGGTTCTCCTCCACCCCCAGAGCCCGCCGCGGAAGAGAAGAGCGGGCACCCCTCGCGCCCCGGGCCCCGCCCACATCCGCTTCTCTGTGCTCGATTTTAGGGGCAGATAAAGTGTTCAGAAAACGGGGTGAACAGAGCTCGGCTGAGGCTGTCTGGCTGCCTGTCTTGTTTGCTCTGAGCTGCAATACATTCTTTCAAGGGGAAAACAGTCTGATTTTTATCAAATTCTTCAGCACTAAATGTCTTCATTCACTTTACAGAAACTCTGCTTTTGCGTGGAGCTTCAGAAAATAATATTAAAGATGGCAGCTTGGTCCGAAAGACTCACACAAACAAAAAGTCCATGGCTCTCCATGATGTTTCTTACGAGAGACTCTTGTTTCCTAGAAGCGCTTGGTGTTACTGTGAGGCGTGGGGCCAGGGCGAGGGGGCGTTTTATTCACATGAACATAAGCTAGAGCGTTTTGGAGAGTGAGACTGTGATGGTGGGGGGGTAAAATTTGGGGTTGTTTGTTCGTTTTTGACACACGAACCAAATCGTGTGTCAGCCCAAAGCAAGCCGAGCGTGGTGCAGACCAGGGTCTCGAGAGCTCATCCAGCCACTGCCCAGTCCTTGAAGACCTGCCCGTGAGGCAGAAGTTGGCCAGCCAGCAAGTGGCCGTCCCCTTGGCAAGGGTCAGCGGACCCTCCTCCATCCAGTGCGGCCCGCTCCCGCTGCGAACTTCCCCTCCGTGTCAGGGGTCAGTGATGCAGGCAAGGGTTTGGGTGTGTCTCCCCCAGGCGGCCCCCTCGTTTAACCAGAGGCGGGGAGAGGGTGCTGTCCGATCTGACCCCCCGTGTCTGTCCGTGGGACCAGCCCTGCCCCCCAGCCCCTTCCTCCAGCGTTGACCTTGCTTCTGTAGCACAAGCCAGTCGGGGTGCGTGTGGGGGGGGAAGAGATTGCATGTGTGTCTGGGTCCTGGGTAGACGCCGCCTGGCGTCAGCTCAGCATGGGGCGCAGCGGGGACCAGCGTGCATTCACGGAGGACACACATGCTTAGCCCTGGGATGGGAACCGGGGAGGCCGCTGCTGTCCTGGGTGAGTTCAGGATTGATTCAGATGTTACGGTTTTGTTCCAAGTTTTCACAAGCTCTATTTCAGGGCTCTGTCTTCCAATTGGTATAATCCTGATCCATTTAAAACACACTCCTCCCTGCCACGTCCTCCCTGTCTCCTCCCCTCCCCCCTCCCAGAAGGACCCGCAGACCCAGAGTGAACACTGACAGTAGCACTAATACCGCTCGAAACTGACAGGTCGCTTACAAACAGCGCAGAGAAGATGGGAAGCTGTCATTAGTGGCTAATTAAGAAAACACTTCTCTTGGGCTGTGTTCACCTGATAAAGAACATTTCTGGACTCTTCTGTGTTTGTTCTCCTTGTGTTTTCCTGCAGGGCATGAAATGTGTATTAATTGTCTGTGTATCTTTAGCCGTGAATCACTGACTGACTGATTGAACGAATGAATCTGTTTATTAACTTTTTTACCCCACAGCCCACCTCCCTGGATGTACGGACGGCCACCTTTAGTGCTGGTGTGGAAGTGGCCTCTGTGCCAGGACTTTCTAGACGCCGTCACGAGAGTGACGCTGTGGCCCCCAGGCTTGCGGTGCCCTGCGTCTCTCCCCGCCTTCTGTCTCCACATCCTTGTGAGAGTCCGTGTGTGTCTCATGGACAACGTTATAACAATAAAAGCTGCCCACTCCCACCTTCCAACATGCCATCAAATCAACTCTTGTCTTATATTTTTTGTTTTCTGTTTCTCTCCGGGCCTTGTCTCATATACAGGCAGTTTTACAGAGATGCGCGCAGAGCAGAGATGTAATCCCGCATTACGGTCACTAAGATGCAAGTGTGTGTCTTCCCCCAGTTACTAGGCAGCGGGCGGGGAGGACTGGGGGCAGCACACCACTCGGCACACAACAGCCGCTAAACAACTATGTGTTGATTGAATTAAAGGAACAGGAGAACTGCTCATCTCTGGGCAGGGGTGAATGTTCTTGCATGGGCTCAAAGGCTGCAGTGGGAGGAGCCTCAGTGACCAACCCCTCAGTAACCATCTCCTCCGTCCTCTAATCTCCATAAACTCTCTTCCCCCTTAAAGCACCCACATTCCTCCTGACTCCCCACGGGGAGGGACAGAATGAGGGGCCACAGGGAGGGGCCAGGGCCCAGGAGGGAGCAACCCACACCTGACCCCCAGGCCGACCCCAACACCATCCAGGGCTTGTTTTGCAGATGGAGAAACTGAAATCCAGAGAAAAACTTGCCCAATAAAACAAAGCGACAGCAAAGCCCCCGACACCCCCAGCCCACACGCTGACTCCCAGCCCGGGCCCTTCACCCGGAGGGAAGGAGGGGCTGAGGGACGGGCCGCCTTGCATGGACCCCAGGGCCCTTGAGACCCCAGGAGGAGCCCAGGGCCAGAGGCCCCGCTGCGGAAGGAGAGACATAAGAGCAAGCCCCTTGCGCTGGGCCGGGACATCTGCTCAGTTATTTGTTCTTCTGAACAAAGGGGCCGGTTCAAAATTTGGGCTTGGGGGAGTCGCCCTGCAGCACCTGCTCGTGGCGAAGGGCGCCCCAACGCCTGCGAGGGCTCCAGTTCTCCCTCTGGCCACCGGGGGGCACTCGCGGCACACCGGCTCCGCAGCCGCCGGGGGACTTACCGACACCCCCTCCCCGGAGGGAGCAGCGCTGCTGCCACTGAGCCCGCGCTGCACTGCAGGCTGCTGGCCGGGCGGCCCAAATGTCACCTGCTTCAGGACACAGGCCTCCGGGGGTCAGCCCCGCCCTCCCGTGCTAGCCCCGCCCTCCCCGGGCTAGCCCCGCCCTCCCCGGGTCAGCCCCGCCCTCCCCGGGTCAGCCCCGCCCATCGCTCCCTCCAAATCCCACGTGGACCCAGCGCGCAGGTCAGCTGGCCCCTTTCCTCTACCTGTACCTGGAACAGGCTGCGTTCTGAAGACTCCGTAGGTCTTCCTCCTTGCCCTCCCTCTGTGCAAAGCCACGCTGGTGCCGCTGGAGCCCTGGGTGCACGGAGGGCCTCCGGGGACCCGGGGGCGGGCGGGGGACACCCAGCTTGGAGCCACAGGACGGGAATTCGGACGCTAACACTCTCCATTGCCCTGCAACCTCGCTTCGCTTCTCTGTGCTCAGTTTCGTTACCCGTGGAATTAAGAATCACAGCCTCGGCACGGGGCTGTTGAAGAATTCACAAATGCAAATTCTGTGTGAGCGCCTGGCAAGGTGCCTGAGCACAGATGACACCCTCCGACTGTCCCCCCCGGATGCAAGAGGGGTCAAGACTGTGCCTTCTCTGGGCGCCTGTTTCCCTGCCGTCTGTGTGGAGCCCCCTGTGCTGGGCCCCCGTGAGGGCCCTAAATAAGACACAGCTCTGCTCTCCAGGTTTGGGGGGGGACCCCACCTCGAAGAGGGAGCAGGAGCCGGAGGAGACGTTAAGGACCCTTTTTCCCCAGGCCTGAGGCCACTGAGATGCAGTTAAGGAGCAGGTGGCCAGGCGCCCTTCTCTTGTTTCCCGGCCCCCAAAACCTTCCAGACAATGGAACTAAGACCCAGAGACCCAGGCTGGCCCTTGCGCCCCTCTTGTCAGAGCAGGCAGTTAGCTGGATATGAGCAGAGAGCAGGGGACCCCCTATCGAGAGTTATTTACGCCTCCCTCCCGAGGCTGGAGCACAGAAGGCGTGGGGTTGGTTGATGGGAGGTGCTCCCACTGAGGTCTGCAGTGACCAGGGTGCCTTTTCTCTCTGGGATTATTTGCATTTTAGAATGATGAGCTCTGCTCACCTTGTGACTCTGTGAGGGGTAGGGTGTAGTCCCAGGTCACGCTGAGCGGGAGGTGCGGGGTGTGCTGCCGCCCGTTCCGTCGTTAGAAGAAAGCCAGGCCGTCATTTGGGTCCTCACATCTAACGGGCAGCTTGTCTAGTCTTGACGCTGAGTCTCGGAAAACTTAATGCCCTTGTGGGAAGATCCCTGTCTTCTCTCTGACCACCTTCGCCTTCTGGGGCCCCCCTGCTGGGCTGAGTTTTGAAGAGAGAACAGCGCTCGACTCTAAATCGATGTGAGCGAGCGCTCGTACTGTTCTCTGCCCCAGATGAGCTTCTTAGTTTATTGAACTCTGTGCAGCCCCACCCTTCTTTTTACATGACCCCTGTGGGTCAGGGTCTTCCCCCCTGCCCCTCCCCAAATTTAGGAAATACACTCTCCCTGTAGAAAAGGCTCCAATTTATTTTGAGGGACTTTCATGGCCCTGTGGTTGACCCTGGTGAGCTTGAAATGAGGGTGTCGATCTTGGTCTGACCCCGTCCCTCCAGATCCGTGTGCTCTTCATGCTCCTGGAATTGCTGGGGACGGGGACTGTGACACAGCCAGTTTGTGGTTTTATTCCACAGCCACTCAGACACACGGGCGGTTTGATTACGAAGTAAATTCCGTCGCCTACAGCTCAGCTGAGCTGCGGAGAACTGGGGGTGTCAGAGGCAGCACCACACCTTCTCGTCCTCAGTCCTCTCCCTGGGACCCTCCGGGAACGGGATCATCTCGAAACTGTCATCTTTCTGATGAAGGTTCCCAGCCGTGACTGGACTCACCTCGTCCTCACCTCCCCCCTCTAGACCGGCTCTCCTGGTCTCGGCTGACAGGCTTTCGAGCGTTTCTGCTGCTCCCTCTGAAACCGCCCCTTTAAGGATGCCAGGAGGAAGGGGTGCCTTTTCTGGTTTGCCACTATCATCACGGCCTGTGCTGGATTGAGCAGTGGTCCCCCCTGAATGACAGAAATGATATTCACCTTCCAACTCCTGCAGTCTGCGAATCCGCCCTCAAACAGAAACAGAAACAGCAAAACAGGGGTGGGTTTTTACAGTTAAGAGTCTTGAGATGAGGAGGTATCCTGGATGACCCAGTGGCCCCTGAATGCCATCACGTGGATCCTCGTGTGGAAGAGGCAGAGGGAGACGGGACACACGGACAGAGGGTTATGGAACGACAGACCAGAGAGAGATTTAAAGGTTTGGCTTTGAAGGTGGGAGTGACGCCACCCCAGGCCAGGGACTGCTGACGTCCACCGGAAGCTGGAAGGGGCCCGGAGCAGGTTCTCCCCAAGAGTCTCTGGAAGGAGCGTGGCCCTGCCAGCACCCTGACGGCAGCCCGGTGACACTGATGCCTGACTTCTGGCCTCCAGAATAGTGAGGGAGTGAGCGCGCGCTGTTTCAATGGCCAAGCGCGTGCTCGCTTGCTACGGCAGGCACAGGAAGTCGGCCCAGCGTCCGGAACTCTTCTTGGGCAGCCGGCCGCGCTTCCTGGTGCCAGCTGCCTCTGCGCGCGGTCACCGCAGCCCCACCTGCTGCACCGCCTGCGCGTCAGCGGCCGCCGTCCCTGGGAACCCCTGAGCCTCCGACGCTGCCCCAGGTGTTCTCAGATGGCGCGAGGGGCTTCCAGGCCAGACTGCGCTGAGCTACTCCGGGAAGCCCCTCCCACTTCAAGCACATGAAACAGCAGGTGAAATGCATTTTTTAAAGAAATCAAATATGTAGCCAAGCTTGGACATGAAGAAAGGACTGGCTCCATCTTCCAGAGGAACGATGGGCTGCATGGAGGCAAGAAGGCTGTGAGGGCAGAGGATGTGCAGGAAAACGGGCAGGAGGTGCGCCAGAGGGGCTGACGTCTCTGAGGGATGGACCTCGGCTGCTGGCCCTGCGGGGGGTGGGAGGGCAGCTGACGAAGCCAGGGGCCTGGGAAATGTGGCGGCTGGGAAACATCTCCACTTCCTGGCCTGAAGAAAACAGAGAAGCACTGCTCCAGCCGGACCCCAGGGCAAAAGCGATCCAACTACAGCAATCAGAGAGGCCTGGTCTGAACTGCAGAGGGGTGTAGACCCAAACTGATGCATTAGATGTTACTGGTTTGGAACCTGCAACACTGGTAACAGTTTGACAGAAGCAACAAGGAAAGCGACTTCCGTGGACGCTTCCGTGGTCCACAGAACGCACGAACCCACACAGAAGGAGATGTCTGAACGGTGAGCTCGTGGTCCCAAATGCTGAAGTATGTGTGGAAATCCAGCACCACAGTATTTAAGATAAACTCTACAACAGTGGGGAGAAACCTCAAGTTCCTAAAGTAAGATGACATTTTAAACACACACAAAAAGGACAAGTGGTTTAGATACAGTGCTGGGGTGCCGGATGAATAGCACACTGTCACGGCCTCTGTGGACCTCGTTTTCTAGTGGGAAAGGCAGACAGTAGGTGAATGCGTAGGAAGTTGGCAGTTGGCGCTAAGTGCTGTGAAGGGACATCAAACAGCCTGAAGGGAGATGGACCTTAGATACCAGCAGAGATCTGCGTGTCGTGAAGGAGCAGGCTGTGAGGGTCCTGGGGAAGAGCATCCTAGACAGCTGCAGCAGCCGGTGCAAAGGTCCTGGGGTGAGCACAGGTTAGGGAGTTGGAGGAACAGCAAAGACGTCAAGCTAGATCTAAGGGAGTAGGGACTTGGCAGGTGAACTCAGAGAGGTAGCCAGAGGCCCAGTCACATAGGACCTTGTAAGCCTGATAACATTTAAAACAATTTTTTTCCCTGTGTGAGTTGGGGAAAATCTCTGGAAGTCGTGAACGAAGAATGACATGCTGTGAGTTATGTATTTTAAATAATATTCCTGGTTGCCATGAGAACAGTGATTTAAGAAGCGAGAAGGAAGAGAGGTCAGCTGGAAAGCCGCTGCGCTCGTCCTGGCTGGAATTCAGGTGGCTTCTCGTAGGTGCTGCTGGTGGAGCATGAGGCACGTCTGGGTCTAGGGTTCTGGGGAAGACGCTGCCGGGAGGACTTTGCTGGCGGCAGGCGCGGGGGGCTGCGCGGCCAGGGCGTCTGGGGGGGCCTCCCAGGCCCCCTTTCTCCACTCCCGGAAGGGGGGCAGGCACTGCTGGGTGTGAGTGGAGGGGTGTGTGTGCACGTAAGTGCTGGTGTCTGTGTGTCAATGTGTGTATGGCCACGTCTGTTCATGTGTGCATCTGCATGTGTCCACATGTGTGTCCGTGTGTGTCCCTGCATGTATATCTGAGTCCATGTGTGTGTCTGCATGTGTCTGTCCATGTGTCTGTAAGTGTGCGTCTGTGTATATGTGTGTGTGTGTCCCTGTGTCTGTTCATGTGTGTATTTGTGTGTGTGCCCCTGTGTGTATGCTTAAGTCCAGGTGTGTGTGTGTGTGTGTGTCTCTGTGTGCGTCCATGTGTCTATATGTGTGTTTCCGTGTGTGTGGCCCTGTGCAGGCATGACGCCTTTGAGGTTTCTGTCCTGCATCCAGGTGCCCAGGAGTGGATTACATGAGTCCAGAGCTTAGGGGAGAAGTTGGAACTGCAGACACGAAGTTAGCATCTGTCAGGGTAATGGGTGGGCTTTAAAGTCAGGAAGAAGCTGCAGCTGGAGAAGGGAAGAGGTCTGAAACCCAAATGTAGAGCGAGAGACGGGAGCATCGTCAAGACGTGCGGCCGGAATGCCCTGCGCTGAGGTGGGAAGGGGCAGGGGAGGCGGCGTCCTGGGCACCGAATGAAAGAAGTCTCTGAAAGCAGGCAGCGAGCAACGGAACCCAAATCTTGCCAAAGGGGTAACAGGTCAGGACTGAGACTTGCAAGGTACTTTGGGGGGAATATTTTTTGAAAGGAAGGACATTGATGTGCAGTTTTTGTGAGTGAAGGACTGAGGACAAAATCCTGGCAGACGTTAAAGCAATAATAGATGAGGACGGAGTGGAGAAGACAGTCACTTGAAGGAGTGTGCCACAAAGGCCGGCGAGAAAGTAAGCAGTGGCTGCAGGGGCGATGCGGGCGCAGGATGGAGCTTTAAGGGTGGGGGGCGCTGGCGTGTCTGTGATCTGATGGGGAAGACCCCGTCGCGGGGACGTGCAGGACACAGAGGAAACAGTAAGGCAAGGACTTGAACCCAAGTGAGCAAACAGGGGTTGGATTTGAGTATCCAAGGAGGGTTGCCTTCAAATAGAAGTAGAAGCGACTTGTTTGTCAGAGGAGAAAGAAGTGAGCGCTCTGTGTGCAGGCGAAGGCTCGTCTCTTAGCCAGGATTCCTGAGAAACTAGGAACTGCTGGTGCTTCATTTGGGTAGAGCAGACCCAGGGCAGCAAAGAGGGGGAAAAGGTGAAATGCAACAGTAGGAGCCTTAATAAGCAAAGCACCGTGATGCTTTACTGCACTGGCCACCGCTTCCTGGCGAGCCCAGCAGTGGGGGGACAAAGCTGGTGGCTTAGCAGTCGCTGCTGCTCGGCGCCCGTCTCTTTTAGACGGTGTGCGTGGGAAAGCCATGCCTTGGCCGAGTGCACAGGAGAGAGGAAAGGGGGGTTTACTTTCCCTGCCGCATCCCCTCCCTTGCCTTCCGTTAGCTCAGGTGTTCTGTGCAGTGCAGCGTCTCCTGCATTTCTGGGTTGCATCATCCGGCCCCTTCGACGGCCCCTTGGGGTACGAGCCCCTACTGCCGTGCAGCGAGGTGTGTCATCCACGTCTGGAAGGCCTACGAGGAGCCGTCAATGCTAAGTGTAAAAGCCGGGGCACGGCGGCTGAGGGGAAGGGCTGGGCGTAGCAGAGGCAGGGAGTGCGCCACGCACCGCGTTCAGCTCTCTCCGGCACACTGGCGTGCGCGCAGCGTGCAGTGTGAGAACAGCGCCTTCGCGCCTTCTCCAAACGGTAGGGAGTCGGGGCGCGGGCGCAGGCCACTTTCAGAGTCTCCTTTACGTCTCTAGCCGGTCCTGACCGCCCAGAATAAACCCTCTTACTCATTGAACACTCCCTCTCTGGGCAGCCTCCTCCCGGCCCCTGGGAACCACCAATATGCAGTCTCTCTCTTTGGGTTTATCTATTCTGGATATTTGGTTTTTTACTTTTTTAATTTACATGCAGGTACTGTTCATTGTTTCTAATGAGAGTTTAGAGCTTTAGCTTTTTAAACTTAGGTAGTTATCAAAGGAGTAAAGCCAAACACAGGGTAAGAGCCACACTGATGCAGGAATCCAGTCCGCTGTCCAGCTCTGTAGCTCATCCCAGCCCGGCTCTGACGCCGCCAGGGCCACTCCCCTGCCTGCTCCCCAGGGGCTCTCCCACTCACGTACAGGCGGAGGGGACAGCTCGAGCGGCAGAGCGTGTGCTTAGCAGGCACAAGGTCCTGGGTTCAATCCCCAGTACCTCCTCTAGAAATAAATAAACCTAATCACCTCCCCCTCACCAAAATGAAAAAATAGTAATAATCAAATAATACAGTAATAAATAAATAAAATAAAATCATACTTATAAATCACAAAATTGATGCCAGAAGAAGTAGAAGCTATGAATACACCCGTGAGCATGAGGAGATTACATCATGCGTCCACATCGCCTCCCGAGAAAAGCATTAGTTCTAGGCGGTTCTGTTGATTTCACTGAACCCGCAGGGAAGAGAAAGACAGGGTAACTCCTGCCTTATTAAACTATTTTAAAAAAGAATATTTTAAGGCAAAACTACTCAACGTATTTTAAGCAGCAGTATAATGGTGACCAAAACTGAAGAATGACAATACAGAAAAGTATAAGCTTGTATGATTTATAAACACTGAAATGATCATCTTAAAACACGATAAGTACCGTATAAAAAGTCACGCCTAAGTAGTATTTGCCCCATGTGTACAAAGCCGTTCAACAGGAAATAAGCTAGTCATGTGCCATTGATAATAGAAGAACATGCTATGGCCATCTAAACAGGTCTCTGAGAACGGGATGCTACAGTCTAATGCTCAGTTATGACTAAAGGCAGCTCCTGGCGGGGCGGGCGAGGAGGGCCCGCCACGACTTGATTAGAAAGGCCACGTTAGCGCTGTCTGAACCAGGCCCCCCTGCTGTGTGCTCGCCTCGCTTCCACTTACTCCGGGGCATCGCTTCTCAAAGCCTCTTCTTCGTCTCCTACGCCACGTTTTCTCTTGCTGGATGTTTTTCATCAACACATAAACAAGCATTCTCTGTGTCTCTCTGTGTTTCTCTTTGTTTCTGAGGCTACAGCCTCAGTTTCTGCTCTCCATTCCAACAAAATTCAGAAGAGTTAGTTACCTGTTTTCACTGTGTCAGAGATCTCCATCCTCTCTTCAAATCCCCGCAACAGGGTCTGTCCCCACCATTCACACGAGCATGAACTCACCCTGGTACTGCTGGCCTCCACGTGTACATTCGGCAGTCAAGTCTCACCTCCACCCCACCTGACTCATCCGCAGCGTCTGACACCACCGTTCACTCTCCTCCTGTCACACAGCCTGCACTTAGTCTGTAGGATCCCGTAGTCTCGGTTTCCCTCCTAACCGGCTGTTCCATCTCCCTTACCTTTTTTGGTTCCTCATCTCCACTGTCTCTTAATTGTAGAGTGCCCCAGGGCTCAGCCCTCGGTCTTCATGGTTTCATCTAGCTCCATGACTTTAAGTACTTTCTTTTTATCAGTGCCTCTCAAATTTACATCTCCAGCCAGACCTCTCTCATACACGTCAGATTGACCATCAGGTGGCCACCCCAGCATCGCTCCTTGGATGTCTGATTGTCAGCTCACGGCTTCCGAGGTAGACTCCTGGTCTTCTGCCCCCTTGATCTGTTTAACCCGTCTTTCCCTTCCCGATGGAGAGAACACGCATCCTTCTGTTTGTTTAGGACACAGACATAAGAATCCTGAGAGCTTACTTTCTCTCAAGCATCACATGCAATCCGACAGAAAACCCAGAATTCAGTCACTTCTTATTTGTCACCTTCTCCACTGCTTTGAAACTTGGCAGAGAATTTCCGTCCGTCTCGGGGGGCTTCTTCCCCAGATATTTGCAAGGAGAACCTCCTTCAAGTCTTTCCTCAAATGTCAGCTCATGAAGGCTGATCCTCGTGGCCCTGCTTACACTTGCAGCCAGCACCTCAGCAGCCTGCGCCCTCTGGTCGGGCTTTATATGCTCCTTAGAGCACTTGTAATTGTTTAACATGTGTATTTTATCTTTGTTTCTTGTTAGAGTGGAGCCTATATCAGTAAAACAATGGTTTTTGTGTTATATACTGTGTTTTGGAAGCATCTAAACGGAGTCTGCCACATGGTAGGTTCTCAGTAAGTATCTGGGATATGACTGAATATTAAGCAATTTACTGAAGGTCCTAGAAAACAGCAAGACAAGGAAGAGAAAGAAAAGATGTTTTAAAACTGGAAAGGAGTAGCTATTCTTTTTGATTTATTTAAGAAGTAATTGCATACCCAAAATTCCAGAATAACTTCTAGACATAAAAAGTATGGTTGAGTTGCAGGACATAATCTGAGTATGTTAAATAATATTCCTCTTTTCCAGGAATGATCAAAGTATAACAGGACAGAAAAACCTCATTTGCAGTAACGACAAAAAATTATAAAGGGTGTTTTGGAACTCTCCAACAAAATACGTGCTGAACTGTTTTGGAAAGAAATAAGAACTCAAGAACAGCATCAGGGATCTCAACAAATAAAGAGGTAGCCGTTATTCTGATAGGAAAATTCAATGTTGTAAATATATAATTCTTCCAAGTTAATCTTTTCGTGCAGTGAAATTCTAATCGCAATCCCAAAGGACTTTTTGTGAAATTTAAAACATGTCTAAAATAAAATAGTAAATGAATAGGAGCAGCCAAGTTCTCCAAAATAACCGAGAAGAGAGACACACATGACTGTTTGTCGATGTTCACTTTAAAGTTATAATAATTATAAGACTGTGGTATTAGTCTAAGAATAGACCAAAAAAAAAAAAAAATTAACAGAGCGAAATAGAAAACCTAGACCAGAGCCAAGCATTTAAAAATACGGATACCTTAAATAGAGATGGTTTTTTTAAATCAGTATGGAAAGCAGAAATGGTTAAAAGTGCATAAGAATAATTTCCTTTCCACGTAGAACAGTGTATCACCTTCCCTTCCTCCTTATACCCAAAACCCAATTCCACAGGAATTTAATGCAAAACCAAAAAATTATTTTAAAAACATATATGTAAATATCTTACAAACTTGGAAGAGGAAATAATTTTTTAAACAAAGAGTGAAACAAGAAAGAAGTCCACATGTTAAATGAAAAGATGGATTGCATGAATTTACATCACAATGAAAATTTCCATATGGCTAATATACTATGACAAAGTAAAATGCAAAAACTAAGCTGGAGGAAGTATGTGCAACATTTATTAAAAAGAAGAGGTAAATATTCATATAAATAACTTTTTAAAACAATAAGAAAAAGACAAGCAAGAAAAAGACAAGAAAAGCAAAGAAAAAGACAAGAAAAATGTGCAAATGTTTTTTGCAGGAAATTCAGGAAAAGTCCACATGACTAGTAAACACATGGAGAAATACTGTGTCTTACCAGCGATCAGTAAGATGCAGATAAAACAAGATGCTATTGTCACTTATCTTATTAAAATATATACTAACATGTATTATATTTTAATTTTTCATAGTTTTCTTTATGTAATTTTCTGACTTTTTAAAATGTTTGTTTTACTCCTTAACCCTACCCTTGGCTGAAAAATAATCAAGTATTTGTGTCAGGTGAGGAAATTGAAACCCATGCATTGCTAGTAAAAATTTAAATTATCATTGCTATTTTGAAGAGCTAGCAATTTCTTGTAAAACTGAGAAAATGCATAGGAAACAGTAAATTAAATAACTGATTCCAGCTCATATCCTCATATGTGCACAAGGAGACCAGCACAGAGATCGTCATAGACGCAGGGCTGCTGTGCGGGATCCGCCCCAAGTGTCTACTATGGGGGATGGGGAAATAAATTCAGGTTTACATATATGCAGGAATTTTATATAGAATTTAATGTATATTAGTCTCATTGAATAAAGAAAAAACCCCTATCTAAAGAAAATATGCACTCGCCTGCATATATATATATAATACAAGGGGACAAGCTTGAGCAGAGGAAATACATGCCAGCGTTATGAGAGTAATTGCTAAAAGGAAGTGACAAGGAGAGTGGGTTTGTGGAGACGTCCGCCTCGTCTGCAATTCTCTCTTGTACCGAATGATCTGAAGCCAACACGACATTAAAGTCTTGGTGTTGGGTGCATGGATGTTGGCTGCGTTAGTCTCTGTATGTATATTTTTTTTTCCCCTGAAATAAACTCAGCCTAAGATGGGAGAGATTAGAAACAGCTGGTAACACACCATCCGAAAGGTTTAAACCGACCACATATTTGGGTAACGATGCTGCAGGTCAGCTGGTGGTTATCTGGCTGTAGGATGACGTCATCCTGGTTCATCTCTGCTGGATGCTGGTGACACTGAGGTCAGTGGGCGAACTGGCTGGGTCTGGGAGGTGCAGACGGGCTCGCCCATGTCTGGCAGTTGGGGGGCCTGTGTCCAGGGCACCCACCGTGGGGTGGCCGGTCTCAGCGTCTCTGCGTGTGGCCTCGCACCCTGCAGCCGGCCAGCCCAGGCTGCTCACAGGGTGGGCGGAGGGTTCAAAGTGGGGGGTGAGAGAGGTCAGACCCAGCGGCCCAGCGCCTCTAAAGCCGCTGCTTGTGTCATGTTTGCTGACATCCCAGAGGACAAAGGAGTCCCAGCACTGATCCCGGGTCAAAGTGGAGAGTCCCTCAGAGTCACACATCTCATGGTGGGGTGGGGGGCGCTGCAAGGAGCAAAGAAACCGAATTATCTTGGAAACCTACCACACGCACCCCAACAATAGTGTGTAATGACGAAAGAAGAAAAACACTGAAGAGCTATAAATATACATACATCCAAACATACAGGTATAAATTTTAAACAGAAAGAGAGACGGCTATAACTACTTTGGATCTGGGGAAGAGGGCCGACTAAGGCGGTCGGTAAAGAGGGAAAAGGCTCACTCACAGCCTTTGGAAGAGCGCTCTGTGACGTTCCTAACGTGGTTACGGGTTTGGTGAGGACACGATGGGGGAAGAGACACATGGGCTGAGTTCTTTCTGCTTTCACCTCTGGGCTCACCGACCGGGAGTACTTCTCAGGCAGCAGGGTTTTCCTGGGGGTGGGTACCCAGCTCATACTTCACATGCTTGATGAAATGAAGCGAGAAAACACACTTACTTGTGGAAAAGCAAACTGCACAGCAGCACAAGGTGGGAGGCGCGGATGCATGGAAAGAAACCGCCCAGGGCAAGCTGCCACTCCCTCCCTGGGGTGGGGGCTTGCAGAAGCAGGGCTGGTTATAAATATCTCTCAGCTTCCAGCCTTGCTACAAACTCTGAACGGAACGTCCCCTGTTCTTAAAATCTGTAACGATAGAGGTTTCATATCCTGCTTTGAAAACCCGCTCTGCATCTCACCGCCCTGGCGATCAGGGAGCCTTTCCTTAGATCTAACCTGTGTTTGTGTTGCTGCGACTTGCTAATTTCCTGCGAGGCTGTGCCCTCCGTGGAGATGGTGAACATAATCCTCCCTAAAATCATATTCTTGCACAGATCAGATAGAATAGACTGAAGCCCTTTCACAGTCCTGCACATCTCGCTTGAAAGACTGAGATTCAGGCCAGACATAATACAGGGTCTGACCGGTAGCACAAGCTGTAAAAGGATGAAAGTGTTGCCGGGTTTTGCAGGCAATTCACACACTTATTAGCACGGCTGGCTTTTCCCTGGGATTCTTTTATAGCACAGCCATAGAACACCCTCACTGGTAGCCCATGGTCTCTCCGGCGTCAGACATCCTGGCTGTAATCTGGGGGCCACGGAAAGCCAGGCGGAGAGATCGCGGTTCTGGGAACCAAATACCCCAGTTTATGTTCAGGCTCTACCACTTATGGGTGGTAAGGTCTTCGCCAAGGGGCTTAAAAATCTCGGCCTCACTTTCTTGCCAGGATAATAAGACCTACCTCTCACCCTCTCACCCTTGATGGAGGATTCAATAAAATAATGTGCCTGGAAAGCACCTTGAAGACTGGAAACCGACAAAGCTGCTGTAACGCACTAGCCGTGTTTACAAACGCCTGACCACACGGCTGCCTCATCCCGGTTCTCTAGAGGAGGCTTGAAAAAATGTCAAAACCACAAAAATTTTATCCCAGTGGAGTGTGGGCTGTGGATTGGCTGGGTTTTTAAAGTGTGTCTCTAAGATCATTATTCATAACTTGGCATATGTTTTCCATATTTTTCTCTGTGAATAGTTCTATGAACAGGAAACCCTCAGGCATCTCACGAAGTTTGCTTTCACTAAGTGAACAGAGAGCCCCCACTGTGTCGCGCCGCCTTAGATACAGAACACACAAAGATGAGCAGACAGTCTCCAGCCTCAGAAGTCCACGAAGGAGAGACCCCAAGAAGCAAACGATCGTGTAGCATGCAAAACGCTATGACCAAGACGTGCTCGGACGCTAAACCATTCAACTGCCCTTCACTGTAAAAACAGGAGAAAGACGGAACTCCTTAAAGACGGCAGAGAGGAGGATGACGGGAGGATTATGCGCACCGCCAAAGCTGGATCTCCGTGCCCCCTCTGCATTTCCCCTCCCCGGTGTCCTGGCCGGTGGAAATCATGTCCAGTCTTTGGAATGAATGAGCTGCTCCTCCCCCGACGCGCCCTCCCCTGAACCTCCTATAGAGCAGTCATGTGTAATTCAAGGCTGAGCTGAGACTGCTTCTATATTTAATTACATTTTCCTTCTCTGTTGGCCCCTGCCACTTCTTGAGCGCCCCCCCCCCCGGCCCAGACATAATGCAAATACAGAAGCAGGGCTTTGGGTGAATTGTCCTCCTGGAAATGGACGATGGCGTAGAGAGGCTGATAGTAAAGCAAGTGCTCGAACGCTAATGAGCGAGGGGAAATGACCAGGGGTCAGCTGACGGGGTGACTCGAGAGGGTGGGGTGGACACAGTCAATGACCTTGACTCCAGAGGCTTGGCGACTGGGAGTGAGAGGAGTGAGAGGAAGCAACAGGGAACCAGGGGTGCAGACCCAGAGGCGTTTGGGGGTCAGGGAGAGTGGGCAGCCAGCCCCCACTGGAGAGAGGAATGAAGGCGGTGGGTCCTCCAGGACAGTTAGGAGGCACGCACAAAGCCACTTCTGGGGACGGAATTCGGGGCGAAGGGGGATTTCTACTGACAGGCTCTAAATTCCAGGCCAGAACGTGCTGGAGAGAAACGGGAGACGGGGCTGGAAGGCAGGCTGTTCAGGGACGGCGGAAGGACTCGGGGGAAGGAGGCTTGCTGGGGGGGGCGCGCACCGGGGCTGCAGTCGGGAGAGCGGGAGCGCGGCGAGTCCGCTCGGGCCGTGGCCGCACCGGCTCCGACGCCCCGGCCGGAATCGCCCACTGCGTAGCCCTGTTCAGGCTGAAACTCAGAACAGGGGTCAGTGCGCGGGTGGCGCCGTGTGCCACGTGGGGGCTCGCGGGCTGTTTGTCGCTGCTTCCCGTGCCGCACGGAGGGGACTGCCCTGCACTGAGAGCACGTCCAGCCTGCAGGGAAAGCAGGCATGAAGGGCGAGAGGGTCACAGGCACAGAAAACAAACCATGGCCGCCAGAGGGAAAGGGGGCACGTGAGGAGTCTGGGGTTCACAGACACACACTCTGTGTATAAGGTAGGTAGACAGCGAGGACCTGCTGTGGAGCACGGGGAACTATGCTCAGCGTCTTGTAACAACCTACAAGGGAAAAGAATCCGAAAAAGAATATATATGTGTGTGTGTGTGTGTGTGTGTGTGTATAACTGAGTCCCTTTGCTGTACACCTGCAACTAACACAGCGCTGTACATCAACATGTCAATTTAAAGAAAGAATCTTTTATGACACACACTCAGCTGTACGACTACAAAACTCAGCTGGTCTTAGCAATTTGTGGCACGAACGTTTCTGAGGTACCCCCTAAATGACACTGCAGTAGACACCAAAGGTACAAAAAGCAGAGCGCCGCCTGGAGGGGCTGCTAGCTCAGCGTAGAGAAGGAAGCAGCCGGCCGCTTGCTGTGCGGTCTGGTGACGGCTGCGGTGCGGGTAACAGCCGGGGCTTCCGCAGAAGGACAGGAGAACGCCTGCACCCTCCTGTAGGCGCTCCCGACCCACCGAGAGAAACTGCTTTCCTACGTCAGCATTTATTTGTTCATAAAACTTTTGTAGGGATTTGAGAGGAAAAGAATAGAACCTCAACCGCAGTTCCCAAACGTGTCTGTTCTTTAGAATCTCACACACATGCACACACGCACACACATGCACACACATGCGTGCACACGCACACACACACGCTACACAGGGTGAGAGGGGCCTATCCCGGGGACACCGGCGTCCAGCCCCACCCCTGCTCCTGGAGTGACACAGAGCTCACAGCAAGTCCCTCTTCTTCCCCAAACTAATTCAGTTTGGCTCTCTCTCCGTTACAACCAAAGAAGTCTTAACACATTAATCTAATTTATAAAGAAAGGAATCACTGGCAAAATCTGCTCCTTTGTTATTGCCCACAAATTGCTTGTGACGTGCCTCAGAACTGACTGTGACGGCGCTAATTAGCACAGGCTGCTGGGAGCCACTTGCCTGCAACGCAGGGGTGGGGGCTCCTGCCTCGTCCCCGGAGCCCAGCCCTCACCCCCTTCTCTTCCGTCTCCTCCGGGCCACACCGGGCTCCCGGGGAGAGAGCAGGCTTCCTGCTGTCTGTGCCACTCCTGTGTGGGGCACGTGTGATCGGCGCCCGCCTTGGCGTGGTGGGCTTGGTTTCCCACTGAGGCTGAGCCACTTCCCGGTGAGGTGCCTCGACCTGGACTCTCCTGCGGAGGCGCAAACCCGCGTCCCTCCCACAGCCGCCCTCCCCGCCAGCCGCTCTCGCGTTGAGGGGACTCGGGGCCGTGCTGCTCCTGGTCCGCCGTTCCCAGAACCGCTGGAAGTTACTCTGGGCCCAAAGCAGCATCCTTGGCCTTCCTACTGCACCCAGCACCGCCCTTCTGGCGCGAGTGCCACGGGCATTGCCCACCAGTCCCCGTCCTGGAGACGCTGTTTCCGGGCCCCCCTGGCTGGCAGCCCTTTTGGCAGCAACGAGACTGAGTGTGGCAGTGTTTGGTGCTGGTGGCTGAGTGTGGTTTCCTAGACCCGGTTCTCCTGATCCACTGTTCTGGGTTTTACGCCAGCGTCTCTGTGCCCCACAGGATCAGGGAGGGCCCCTCGCCCCACCCTCAGGCTCCAGGGGCTCCGTAATAATCACGGTCACGATGAAAACAACGCGGAGCTGCTCCACCTCTGTCCTGAGAACACACTGAGCCCCGGTTCTCGCTGCCCGGTTCTCGCTGCCTGGTTCTCGCTGCCTCTCAGGGGCCCACTCACCTGTGAAGGAAAACCACAGCTCTCAAGGAAGCGGTTTCTGAACTCCCGCACTTGAAAGGGACACGGGCTTCTGCCTCAGCCCCTCTGGTTTCCGTCTTCCGTCCAGGCGGACATTTGCTTCAGAATCACCAAGGGCATTTGGTCAACATTGTTTCATTCTGTTCAATCCAGCCGCAGCGGGCTGTGCGACGCCTCCGGCCAGTCCCTGAATATTTCCACGTCTTAATCCCCAGAACTTGTGAATACGCCGCCTTAGTGGCAAAAAGGACTTTGCTGGTGTGACTAAATTAAAGAACCTGAGAGGAAGAGCTCACCCCAGGTCGTCTGGGGCCCGGGGGGTGCAGGTGATCACAGGTCTCACAAGAGGGAGGCAGGAATGTCGGGGTCAGAGAGGGCGACGTGGCAAGCAGCAGAGGTCTGGGAGTCGGGTCTGAGGCTGGGGCGGAGGCCGGAGCAGAGGCACGCGGGCGTCCCCTAGAGCGCGGGACGGCAAGGAGATGGGTCCCCCCGAGCCTCCAGGAGGAGCCAGCCCTGCTGACACCTCGGCGTTAGCGCAGTGACCTCGGACCTGCAGAGCGCAGAGACGACACGCCCGCAGTGTTTTGGGTCACCGTGTACGTGGTGACCTGTTACTGCAGGACAGGAAAGGGGCACACCTGCCTGACTCAGCAGGGAAGCCGGTGCACGCACACTCCCGGGCTTCCCAGAAGCCCTCCCCGCGGAGAGCTGAGGAGCACGTCCTCTTGAGCCGGTTGCGGGGGCAGCTGCAGGACGCCTCCCCTCGAAAGGCTGAGGCCTGGCTCTCAGGCTCCTTCCCAGACCTGCCCCCCGAGACCGCGGGGGCTCCCTGGGCAGCTCTGCCTGTGTCCGTGCCCCCTGCGGCAGCAGAGCCGAGCGCCTGTTCATGCCCAGGAGCCCCGCCTGCAGGACAGGCTGGAGGCAAGGCTGCCTGTGCTCCCTCACACAGCCGTCGGGGTGACGGGCAGACCCTGGGTGCTCTGACACCCGTGTCAACCCCACCCCCTTGGCCCGGGCTGGGCCTCCAGCTGCATTCCCTCGTCGGCCCCCGCACTGAGCGCTGGGAGGTCAAGGCGCAGGATACGGCCTCAGGTGCCCTCCGGCCCGCCCCGTCTGCGTGGCCTCCTGCTGGTCCCTCCATTCCACCCCTCGTGTGCTGCCTTCTCCACTGTGTCTCCGGGTACAGAAAGTTGACCTGCCGGGCCCTGCGGCCTCCATGTGACCAGGTGCTGTTGAAGGGCAGCTAAGCCCTTGGTGACAGATCCTGCGGCATTGGCTGCAGGTGAGGCCACAGGTGACCGAGGGTGCCGGGGCTTGTAGGCATTCTGAATCCTTACCCTGACGGCCTCCTTTCCAGGCGCTGTCACTGCGCCTCGTCCCATCTCCTGCAGGTGGGCGCAGTCTCAGGGCCTGGCTCTGGGCTCCACCGCCTGCCATGGTGCCTCCACCGGTGTCCCTGCAGTGTAGACACAGCCCAGTGTCCTCTTGGGACATGTGCCTTGGACCATCCTTCTAGGCAGAGCCAAGTCGTCTATAGTTTCAGAAGTGAGTTGTACGCAGACACCGACTTACGTGTCACCTCCCAGGACTCTTCCTCCCCTGACTCTTTTGAGACATTTAAACATACTTTCCTACTTTAGAGAGTTCATTAAAAAAAATCGCTAGGTCCTGTTCCCTGCTTGGTGAATCCCGTTCTAATGAGACATCAGCCGGGGCACTGATTCCAGCATCAGAGCAGATCCAAGACAGATCCTCTCCTCTCGTGTGACACACCGGGGCCCGGCTGCTGACTGAGCCAGGGCTTCGGCCAGCCCCTGGGCACTTGGGCAGCTGGGATGGAAGTGTCTTTGGCTCTACTCCGAAAATCGCCGTTAGTGGTGATGCCAGTGGCCGCTGTCGCTGTCCCAGAATCCTCCCGGTCTCGCGTGCGCTCACCCGGGATCACCCAGATGACCCCAGGCCCCACCCTCGGGTCCCGTGAGTTCTGGGACTGAGCGCCGCTGGCCCTCCCTCCGATCTGGGTAACTCGGGACCCCACCCCCACCTCGACGGCCTGACCACACCATGCAGCTCTCCCCGGGCTGCTGGCTTTTCTCTCTCAGCTCACAAGCCTCACTGAGGCCGGCTGCCGGTCCCACAGCATCAGTCCCTCCCATCCCACACCTGGGGGGCAGCAGTCCTGGGATCTCCCCTTCGGGTCCCTCAATTCTGTTTATCCGGGACCTGCTTCTTCCAGCAATGGAGATAAACATGGAGGAGGGGTTGCAGGGTCCCGGGGGCCCAGCTGGACCCCAGCGCACCCCTGCCGGCCAGCCGTCTGCGCTCCATCTGCTCCCTGAGGACGGATGCTGCCCTGTCCCCACCGCTCTTTCTCCGTCTGCGCTCCAGCAGCCTGGCCCGAGCTCTTGCTTCGCGGTGTCTGCACGGAGCCGACCCCTCTGGCCGGAGGGTCCCCTCGCAGCCGTCTCCACCTTTGCCTGATGAGCCCCAGCCCACGCTTACATGCCACTTCCCCCAGGAGGCCTATTCTGGTCCCCAAGAGCAGGCGAGGCCCCTCGCTGTCCCCCAGTTCGCACTGCGTCTCCTCCGTGACCCTCAAATACTTCTTATCACCGAGGCTGGGCGCCTTCACAGTGCTGTCTACGGACATCGACTCATTTAACCTTATCAAACCCCCATGTCGTCGTGGGCAGGACAGTATTTAAATGACCATCAGAGCAGCCTGTGGGTTAACTCCAGCGCCCTGCTGGAAGGTGAACACCCCGAGCTGCTGGAACCGACAGACACTCTCTGACTGCAGGAAGGAGTAAACCACAGACCATGGGCCGTTTTCTAGTTTCCATCCTTTTTAAACCGAATGCCCTTCATGGACAAAATTCACCCCTCTATCTCGTTCCTCTGTCCTCACTCAGCGCCTAGTCCAGCGCCTGAAACACAGTGGACGCCCAACATCTGTCCCTTTGGTGGGGAAGGCACGGCCGGGCCCACAAGGTCTCCAGACAGCCCTTCCTTTTGCTTTCGACTCGGGAGGAGGGGGCCCCTGCCTCTCAGCCCGTGGCTGTAATCCTCTGCCTCGCTTTGACCCATGTCCTGTTCCCTGGCCTGTGACTGGTCCTCCTGCCCGCCGTGTGCACACGGGGGCAGGCGGGTCTGGCGGGAAGGACTTAGACCAGGCAGGAGGAGGCGCGTGCGTGCTGTCGGGCAGTCAGGCACCTGGGCGCAGGCGTCCGTGGGAGACGCCTCTCTGAGCGTCCCTGGCCGGAGCCCAGGCCAGCCTGGGGGTGGGCGGCTGAGCTGCAGCCTCTGAAAGCCTGCCCCAGGGCCGACCCCTGATGTCACGTGGACGAAAGTCCACTTCTTATTTTCTCACAGGTCTGTGTATGCAACAGCCCGCGATCACGCTGGGCTCAGAGCCCCTGTGGGCCAGTGCTATTAATAGACATTCATTAAATGCCCAAAGCGTGCTAGACATTGTACCAAAACAAAGAATTAGGTAAGGTCTCTGCTGTAATACAGGCCCTTCCTAGGGAGCAGAGAAACTAAATTCATTGAGTTGGTGACACACACACACGAAAATATATATATCACGGTTAAAGAACAGAAATGCACTCAGGGTTCCGACCCTTTTGAGAGAATTTCTTACATGTCTCCTTTATGTATGTCATGGTTTTATATATAGCGTGCGGCGTTCACCTTCCTAAAAGGATTCGTAAACGTAGCCCCAAAGCCTTGCAGACAGGAAGACGAGAGCGGGCCATTTCATTTCACCTTCCTGAGTCCTGGTTTCCTAATTTGAAAAGCTAGACAGAAGCAGGTAATGCTGTGGACGGGGTGGACAGGCAGTCAGCCCCCACCTGTGTGGCTGCAGGGCTGCTCAGAGATGGACACACACCTTCAAAGTCTGGTGCGAAGCCCCTGCTGCAGGGCCCTGAGTGCCCCTCTGGTTTCTGGACACCCCGCGCCCTCCCTTCGGGCCTCTTGGATCTCTCCCTAATCAGGCTGTGTAGAATCACTCAGGAGTTTTGCAAGAAGCAGGTCACATGCTCAGAAGGGGGTTTGAGGAGAGGTTAATGGTGGGTTCAGGTACAATCATGTGTTGGGGGGTAAGGAAAACCGTCAAAGGATGGAGAGACACTTCAACCCAGCATCAGCGGAAGCTTCTGCCATCCTTCCGCCTGGAAGGTCAAGGGCGTGGAGTGGTTGTGAGAATGTGGCTAGCTCTATAGCCACGGAGAGGCTGCCTCGTGGGAGCTGAGGCCTTGATGAAGGCACACGGCCCCTGCCCACCTCGGCCCCGCAGGGAGGGGCTCAGTGACTGGGACCCCACCCTCCACTCCCTTCTGGTCCCCTGTGGGTGGCCCCACGAGCTGACTCCAGCCTGCAGCTGGACAGCAGGGGTCCCAGCTGAGGCCAGCAGTCAAGGCCGGCCTCCTGGAGCAGAGCAGGTGGAGGGCGAAGGAGCTTGGTGCAGGGGGGCAAAGGGAAGAGACTCGACACTGAGCACGCAAGGCCTGGAGAGGCGGGCTTCCCCAGGCCAGCTCCCACCGGGCTGGAGTCTGTCCTGGTCCGTCCACGTCCTTGCCGCAGCAAGTGTGAAGGGTCTATTTGTCTCCCGGGCACCGGCTTCTTGTTAAAGCACCAGGTCTTGGATGCATAGCCCCCCTTTTCTCCTTTTCATTGGTTTTTTATAGTATTTTCTTCTCACTAGAACTTACCATCTCGTAGGGGAGAGAGAGGCAGGCTCAGCCTAAGGAAGCACACAGGAACCGACTTCTCCAGCTCTCAGGGCAGCACGTCTCCAAGCACCAGACGGCAGAGCTGTGACCACAGGAGCGCCCGCCCAGCGCCAGGCCTGGGGGCCTCCCGGGGCTTTGCCGTCAGAGCAGCAAGCTGGGGGCGCTTGTCCCTGCGCCGCGACCGTCTCTTGCTGACGTGCAGTAGGGGACGCCCAAACCGAGCAGCCCTCGGCCCCTCCGCCTGCCCTCCCAGCAGACAAAGTCTAACCGCTCTGTTCACGTCCACAGTGCCGCTTCCCGCAGGTGGCTCCCCGCTGGACGCCCTGCCCTCCTCGCTGCCCAAGTCCGGTCTTCCTGCCCCCACTCACTGGCTTACCCTGGCCGTTCCGGCCACCGCCCCACCCCCAGCTCCTTTGAGCACCTGCCCTCCCGAGAATCGTGTAACACTGGGATGTCCTCACACTCTGCTCTCTTTTAAAATAATCTGTGTTGTGTGTCAGTGCTGTTGTGTGTCAGTGCTGTAATGAGGAGGCTACCTGGAGGCCAAGACCATGAGCGGAGCCCCCGCCCCCGGCCTCCGGAGTCCGTGGTAGGCTCCCCGAGTAAAGCATGTCCTGCTGACCGACGCTTC
The DNA here is from genome assembly GCF_009834535.1 of Camelus ferus. Lineage (NCBI taxonomy): Eukaryota > Metazoa > Chordata > Mammalia > Artiodactyla > Camelidae > Camelus > Camelus ferus. The sequence continues at coordinate 1,827,809 of NC_045728.1, forward strand.
TGGGCTCCTCTGGTGCAAAGCCACCCAAGCACTGGACGTCAGGAGCCTGCCTCCCACCAGCCCGGCAGAAGCCATTTCTCCTCACATCCCCTTTCGCCGGATGAGGCTGGTGGGGATGTCACGGTGCAGGATCCGCTCCCTCCACTCAGCCCACCCTTTCCTAGCAAAGCACACACTGGCCCCTGGCACTGAAGGTGTGCTGGGGGTCTCGCACACCCCGACACCGGGCACGAGCTGCTGGCCCCGAGCTTCGCCGGATTCCACACTGGGTCCCCGCGGCGGGGGACACGCGGGTCCAGAGGAACGGCGACTCCCCGTGCTCACTGCCTTTGCAGCACCAGGCAGTGGAGGTCTAAGCCTCGTGGAAGCAGCCTCGCGCCAAGTGGAGCGCTCGTGGCAGCTTCACTTCAGCAGGTGCCGCTTTGACTCCGTCCGTTGTCTCCGTGAGACTCCGTTTGCTTAGCAACAACCTCAGCTTTTCACAACAGCTCCTCCCGAAGCCTCAGCAGTGCCTCTGGAGCTGTCAGCAGGGTGAGAGCTTCTTGGATTTAAATAGAATTGAAGGCAAAAACTCCCAGAGGTTCGTGGGCTCCTGGAGGCTCTTAGAGCCTCTGGCGTTACAGCTCTGTTTAGGGGCCTGGCCGCTAGTCCTGTGTGACACAAAGGGCGGGGCCACACACCCTACGGATGGGTTCTAGCCGCCTGCTCTTGCGCCACGGTGCCCGGGTGGCCGCAGTGCCTCGCTCGCCTAGAGAACCAGAGACGTGCCGGATCCCTGTCTGGCCACCGGCGGATCCCACTTAGGAAGTCCATCTCAGCACAGGCGGCGTCTGGGAAAGTCCTTCTGGGTCACAGGAGACGCTCAGGCAGCGTGAGGGTCGGGCGGGATGTTCTTGCTCTGAGTCTTAGTTCCCCAGAGACCATCAGGTCACTTCTAGAAATTTCCCAAAGCCCAAAGCCTTTTAAAGCCCCTGGGCTGGCATGGAATCTCCAAGAAAGAGGAAACGTGTGGACTTGGATGCTGAGTTCATTTTAGCATCTCTGTTGCAGAAAGATGCAGGGCCCAGCGTAGTGCCACTTGGGCTGTGGGCTCCACCCACGGCCCGTGGAACCTTCTTCACAGTGGACTAGGGGCAAGGGCGCCCGAAAACCTGGTCAGGGGAGCGGGGTTGGAACCCAGACGGAAGGTTTAACCCACCGCAAAGTCAGCAGTGCCTCCACAGCGCCCCCGCCCCCGTGAGTCCCAGGACACGGAGAGCACGCGCGTGGCCTTCCAGGCGCATGGACCGGGCTGCTGGCAGGAGGTGCTGTGGCTCCGGGTCCCACTGCCCAGGCCCTGCCCTGTGGAGTTTCTCTACCTCCGTCTCTGTAGGCTGGGGGTCGCGGAACCTGTGTCGCCGGCTCTCGTCTGCAGTCGCCAGCTCGTCACCACCCAGAGGGGCACGTCCAGAGCTGCTGGCTCTCTTGGTGCCTCCTGGGTTAATGCGTGTCCTTGGGCCACTCTAAGCCATCCTGCCAGGGCCCAGAGGGAGATACAAGTGTGAAGCTACGGCGTGTGGAGGGCTCTCCTTCCTCAGCCCCGGGGACCATTGCGTGCTGGTTAAATGAGACAGTGTGTGAAAGCACTTTATACGTTGCAAAGAATAGGTGACTTTTACTTTTAATACCATTGCCAGCGCAGGGTTGCGCAGACAGCCATTCCTCAGGCGCTGAGCGTTCTGCGCAGGGCCCCAGGTGTCCAGCCCAGACCGTCCACTGAACCTGAAGAGTAACAAACTCGCAGACCGGCCGAGATGGCGTGAGCCTCGCGCCTGCCTCAGGGGAGTGTTTTTGATTCTAACACAAGAAAACACTGAGCTTTGTTTAGACGTGTGACTCACAGAGAAGTAACGATAATGGTGACCAAAATTAGGACCGTCTAGTTCAAACCATCTAGAATGATGGAAAATGGGGTGAGTGTAATGCCTGTAAAAATCTCACAATAGCAGTTTGGAAGGAATGTCTGAGTCTAAATTCTTAAGTCATCGGGAAATGTTAAACAAAGCAGGGGTTGCTCTAATGCAACTTTCCCTTAGGCTCTTTTTGTTAAATAAATTAAAATATAATTAATAGGAGCCATAAATAACTGACGGTAATAAAAATAGCTCTGTAGGTCTCTGCAGGCTTCCTCCGAGATACCCAGCGTGCGGCGTCCGGCTGCTGCCCCGAGGCGCCTCCCGCCCCCACCGCCCGCTCACAGCCCCGTGTTTCACCAGCTCCAGAGGCCGGAGGCTGTGACCACAAGGGAGGATGATGCAGTTACACTGGGACGTGCCTCCGATTGCAGGCCACAGCTCTGAAGAGCTCAAAGTGAAGAAAATGCCCATCTTAGAATTGAACACAAGCGGTGTTTATTAACGGTCCCACAGGTCAGAGACTAAGCGTGCAGGTCCCAGCGCCAGGGCCCTGGTAACACTCCTGCTTCGCCTCAAGTGACCCTGAGTGTCCCTGTGTCTGAACTTAGGGGTCTGAAAATCAGTCAGAGCAATGTCCCGAGTGAGCACAGTCAGATTCACCGATATAAACTGCGTAGGGAGCAGCAGTGCTGTGGGATGATGGTTGTTGTGTGTGTGTGTGTGTGTGAGAGAGAGAGAGAGCAGCTGTGTGGGGAACGCAGGCCACCAGGGGCCAGGCGGGGGCCACTGTGGAGGAGTTAGGGGACCAGTGCAGGGCAGTTGGATCCGAGGGGGCTCGGAGGAAGGTGGGAGCGGGTCTGAGGGAACTGGACACGGCTGAGACCCAGGCAGGAAGTGTAGGGTCTCCCGAGGGGACGTATGTGGGTGGTGAGGGAGAGGAGCCAGAGAGCAATCTGAGGTTTGGGGTCGGAGCCGTGTTTAATGGTGCTGTTTACAGAGATAAAGAAAATCAGAGGAACAGCGTGTTCTACTTGGAATTCACTCCTTTTGGGAGCCCCCCCGGGGGCCTGTTCTGGAGGACCCAGCCGTGGCTTCCCGGGGGAGACTAGCTGAACGGGTGTCTCCCCCTCCCGACTCAGCTGTGCTGCGCTTGGGCTCGAGGACAGTCTAGTCTTATGACACCCAGAACTTCTACATAAAGTTCACGGGCACTTGTGTCAAATGTGTGTGTGTAAGAAAAAAGGCGGTTGTGCTGGTGTGCATTCAGTTCTGTGTGTGACGTTTCCCTGTAGCTGAACAAAGCAGCGACCAGCTGAAACGAGGGTGAGAGTAAGGCCCGGGCGATGGCCTCCCTGTGGTGTGGGGCCTCCCTCCCCTCAGGCCCGGGTACCTGTGGGCGCTGCGTCCCTCTCTGCCTGCCCCACCTGCACAGGCTCCCTCTCATCCTCGCTCATCAGGAGACCTTCTCAGTCTCGCGGAAAGTGCCTCGCCGTACATGTGTTCGCAGCACCCTGCACAGAGCACATTTACGTGTGTGCATGCGTGTGCACACGTGTGTGTGTGTGTGTGTGTGTGTGTGTGAGATGACGTCATTACTAGCTCTCTCACCCCCCGACGGGAAGCGTCTCAGGGCCGGGCAGAGCTCTGTCCGCACACCCTCTCATCCCCAGCGCCCAGCACGGCGTCGGGAATGCACTAACGCTGAGTGCGTAACCAGGCGCACGTGAGTACGTGTGGCTTTTCATCTGGTTCCCAGTGTAACTGCTTTTCTCAGTCACCATGGCAGCTCATTGACTTCTGGAAAGGTCCTTGTTTGCTCTTAGGAACACGTCCAGTGGAAAGAAAATAACGTGATTCAGAAACATAAGGAAAACAAGTGGACTGAAAAAAGTGTCCTTACGGAAACTTTGAATGTCAATGACAACAGCAAAAGTCCACTGAACTCCCCTTCCGCTCTCGGCGGAGACCCGAGGTTCTATCAGTGGGGTTGTAGGTCCCCGCGTAGTGTTGGTGTTGGAGTGACAGCTGTCAGTGAGCCTGGAGTGAGTGCCCCTCACGCCAGGAACCGCAGCCCCTGGGGACTGGGGTGTAACGTGACCCCCTCGTTCCCTTAAGGAACAGCCCCCAGCTTTCTGGAGATATAACTGACATATAACATTGTGTCAATCTAAGGAGCACCGCGTGGTGACGGGACACACTTCCACATCACGGGGGTCACCACAGTAGGGTGGTTAGCACCTCCACCACGTCACATGATTACAGTTTCTTTGCGGTGAGAGCATTTAAGATCCACTCTCTTAGCGACTTCAAGCACGTAAGACGGTGTCGCTAGCCACAGTCGGCACGCTGCGCGCGAAGTTCCCAGAACACGCTCATGTGTCACCGCTGGGTGTTGGGGCCCTTTGACCTGCATCACCTTCCCCCCAGCCCCCAGCCCCTGTAAGCCATCGTGTTGCTCTCTGTCTGTGAGGGTTCAGCCTTGTTAGATTCCACGTGTCAGTGGAATCTAACCACGTCTCTCTCTGTCTGACTTGTTTCACTTAGCACGACGTCCTCAGGGTCCGGCTGCGACGTCCCAGATGGCTGGGCTTCTCTCTCGTGGGAGAATTTCATATGTATGTGTGTGCGCATGTCTGTATGTATATACACACACACGCGCACACACATATATGTAAAGTGCATTTTATACAAAAGCTCACTACATCCACACATACGACACGTCTGTCTCTCACATCTCTTTTATCCATTCGCCCACGGAGGGCCCCGTAGGTAGCTCCCACGTCCTGGCTACTTGAACGACGCTGCGGGGAGCGTCGGATCGCAGGTGCCTCTGAGACCCTGATTTCATTTCTTTGGACCTATGCCAACAGCTGTTCTTGTTGGACTGCATGGTAGTTCTGTTTTTAATTTTTTTGAGGCACTCCCCACACTGTTTTTTTCCATGGTGACTGCGCCAGTTTGTGTGCCCCCAACGGGACGCAAGGGTCTCCTTGTCCCCCATGCCCGGCCACACTTGTCCCCTCTTGTCTTCTGGATGACGGCTGTTCTAACACGTGTGAGGTGGTATCTCCCGGTGGGTTTGATTTGCATTTCCCTGACGATTCATTACACTGAGCACATGGACATGTACATGTTAGCCATTTATATGTCTTCCTTAGAAAAATGTCTATTCAGTTCCTCTGCCCATTTTTAAAACCCAGATAATTTTTTTTTTGCTCTTTTTTACGAGTTCTTTATTTATTCTGAATATTAACCTGTTATCAGATACACTGTTTGTAAACGTGTTCTCCGTTTTGCAGCCTAGCTTTTCATCCTGTCGCTTAGCTCCTCTGCTGTGCGGGTTGTAGCTTTTGGACGTAGTCTCGCTTGTTTATTTTTCTGTTGTGTGTGCTTTGGCTGCCACGCCCCAAAAGAGTGTTGCCAAAGCCAACATGAAGTCGCTTCTCCCGTATGTTTTATTCTAGGAGTTTTAGGGTTTCAGGTATTACATTCAAGTCTTTAATTCAATTCCAGTTACTCTGAGCGCTGGGAGATACGGGGCCAACTTCATTCTCTGCACGGGGTTGTCCAGGCTTTCCAACGTCGTTTATGAAGACGGTGTCCTTTCCCCATTGAGTGTTCTTGGCACATTTGTCAAATGTTAGTCGACCGTATTTGCAAGGGTTTTTTGTGGGCTCTGGTTCCTGGTCCGTGGTCCATGTATCTGTTTTCATGGTAATACCATCCTACTCTGATTATTATAATTTTGTAACAACATTTGAAGTCAGGAAGTGTGATGCCTCCAGCTTTGTTCTTTCTCAAGGTTGCTTTTCACTCTTTGGGGTCTTCCATGGGATAAAGCAAAATTTAGGATTGCTTCTTGTATTTCTGTGAAAAATGCCACTGAAGTTTTGATAGGGATTTCACTGAATCTATACATGGCTTTGGGTAGTATGAATATTGTAACAATATTAATTCTTCCAATCCATGGAGAATCTCTTTGTGTTTATCTGAGTCTTCTTCAATTTCTTTCATCACAGTTTCCAGTGCACCAATCTTTCACCTCCTTGGTTAAATTTATTTCTAGGTATTTTATTTTTTTTTATGCTATTGTGACTGGGATATTTTCTTTATTTGTTCTTCAGATATTTTGTTGTTAGTGTACATGGCTTTTATTATATTGAGGCATGTTTCTTCTGTACCCAATTTGTTGATAGTTATTATCATGAAAGGATTTTTTTTTGTATCCATTAAGATGATCATTTGGTTTTCGTCTTTCATTTTACTGTGTGGTTTCATTTTACAATATTGATTTTCATGTGCTGAGTCATCCTTGTGTCCAAGGCATGAATCCAACTGGATCATGGTGTGATTTTTAAATATGCTCTTCTATGAAGTTTGCTAATATTTTATTGAGAATATTTGCGTCTATATTCATCCAGGAATGTTGGCTTATGGTTTTCTTTTCTTAGTGTCCTTATTTGGCTTTGGTATCAGAGTAATATTGGCCTCATAAGATGAGTGTGCGAGTTCCTGCCCCCAGTTTTTTGGGAGAGTTTGAGAAGGACTGGATTTAATTCTTCTTTAGTGGTTTGGGACAATTTGCCGGAGACCCCGTCTGGTCCCGGGCTCTTCTCTGTCGGAACGTTTCTGGTGGCGATTCAGTGTCCTGACTCGTTATTCATCTGTTCAGATTCTGTGTTTCTTTATGACGTGGTCTTGTTAGGTTGTGTGTGTCTAGGGCTTTATTCAGTTTTTTACTATCCAGTTACTTAGTGTCTAGTTGCTCACAGTAGTCTCGTAATCTTCAGCATTTCTGTGGAATCAGAGGCAATGTCTCCTTTTTCATTTCTAATTTTATTTATTTAAGTCTTCTCCCTTTTCCTTAGTTAGGTCAGCTAAAGGTTTGTCAGTTTGGGCTTTCATTTTTTTTAAAATCTCTCCTGGGGCGGAATTCCTCAGCTTGGATGCTGGCCCTTGATCCTACGAAGCACCAGGCCAAGTGCTGACACCGCCCTCTTGCTTTCCCAAGGGTGGGAAAAGCTCGAGCTTGTGGTCTCCCATGGCCAGTGGACTTGGGCCAGCCTTCTGCATATGCTGGCTAGTCCTCTAGCAGAGTTCGCCCCTGCCTTGTCAAGAGCAGTGCGCAGAGAGCTGGCCGCAGGAGGCAGAGGTGTGGAGGGGAGGCATGTGGAACTCTGGGGGTGGCAAGTGGGCCAGGTGTCACCCGAAGCTCATCGGACGGCGTCTTGATGGAGCCTGTGCCTGGTTGGCAGGCTCTGCATCCTTTGTAATGTTCTCTTGGGGTCCTGTCTGTCTCTCTCCCCGCCTCCCCCAGCCTCTCCCAGCCCCAGAGTGCTCACGCCCACAGTCCTACCTCCCCTGCGGAAGAAAGCGTCGTCTGAGAAGGTCTCGTGTGGCCCTGAGCTGGGCTTCTGGGGGGTGGGCTCTGCAGGTGAGGTCGCCTGGTCCTCCCACCCTTTCCAAGGCACCCAGACTCCTGCTTCCAACTCGAGTGCTGTGCTGGGCCTTCTCTGTTGCAAACCTGGACCTCCACGAGGGCTCTCGAGTTCACAGTGGACAGGCTAAGACACTGTTCTCCAGGGACCCCTGGAGCGTGGCTGAGAGGGTCTGGGGCCAGCTCACGGGCCAGAGCAGGGCACAGCCAGGACCCAGGTCTGCATGCTGCCACTCAGTGCAAGTCTCCTCCCAGCCCCTTGGCTTGTGGGGCTGGGTCCCACAGCACCCACGATAGACAAGGAGGTGCTGTTGTGGGGTCAGGAGTGGGGGCCAGACAAGGATGTCTTATCCACCGTGTTGCTGACTTCGCTCCTCAAGGAACTGATGGTTCAGGCCATGTGGTTCATCTGGGTATTTCACCAGGCGGCTAAAGCTGAATAAAGTGCCAAAGTCCAGCTAACTTTCCTGACTGAAGCTGACCCCGTGGCCAGAGTTTGTCAGTGCAGTTATACCGCAGGGCTGCCTCAGTTGCCGGCTAAGCCCCTGACAGCGACCTGGGCTGGCGTGCACATCTAGCTCAGGTGTGAGTGACACATGCTCCCAGGTGCGGCCCAACCAGGTCACATGCCTTTCCTCAGCGTCATAACTTCACCCTGAACGCCCAGTGTAACAAAGTGGTGTTAGAACAACGTCGTGAACAGAACACTTCACGCTTTTTCCCATTGGCTCTTCTCAGGCATCTGTTTCCTTAGGTTATTACTGCAAAGGTAGGCTGCGCTGGAGGGAGTGGTGAAGGGACATGCATAGAAAAAAAGGCTGCTAAGGAGGCCGTGGGGGCTGGTTAGTGGGCTATCTAGTCAGAAGGACTTCCTCCTTGCCAGTTGGGCATGCATCTGGAAGAAAAATTCTATGTGTGGCTGGGGAAAAAGTCATATATTGATGCCAAAATGATTGGGGGCCTAGGTGTCAGAAGTATTTGAGAATGGCATCCTTTGCATCTTTCTGTTGCCCCAGAGAGGGGGTCCTTCCTAGTTGAGTGCCGAGGGAGATGTGGCTTCCATGCTGCCCCGGGCTCTCCCTGGGTTGCGGACGCAGCCCCGTCCTACTTCTGGAAACAGCTGGGGGCTGCATAGGAGTGCAGGGGTGGCCGGAGGATGCCGGAGCTCGGCGACGTTCACGTTCCTAGGTGGGAGATCCAGGCCCCGGGAGGCACCATGCCCTGCCGCCGAGCCCACAGCCAGCCTGAGGCTGGTTTGGACTAGAATGCAGCTTTTCCCGTATTTTCTTACCTACACCCAGTCCTCACGAAACTGAGAGGTTAACTGGTGTGTGATGCTCGCACCACCCTCAATATGCAAAATCTGACTGTGTTTCATCCAGAGCCTGGCTGGGGGCGATGCTCGCAGTGGCCAGCGGGGAAGGAGGCAGGGCCCCACCTCCACGCCCTCGGGCACCACTGACCTGCTCCTGGTCTGTCCCTGCAGCCCGCCTGCCTGCGCACTCAGGGAGAAGTTTCTCTTTTTAGATTTCTTCTCTATTTTATCTTTTGCTTTTCATTTTTCTTGCTTTTTAAACTCCATTAGGACACTGAGAGAGAGGAATTTTGCACTTAGCAGACGGCACCTGTTGCCCTGCATCTAGTCCCTGTCTGTCTCCCTCTGTGAGGGTGTGAACGCGAGGAACTGGGGGCAGGAGTGAAAAGAATGACATGGAGACGGCGTGAGTCTGCCACTCGATAAAGCAATTTATTTTGTGTTCCCTCATCTTTCTCCCTCATCCTTCCAAGGGGCGGCAAGGACCCCTCCCTCACCCACACGTGCTCCACGTGACGCCCTTCGCGGTGCCGCAGACACGGCTGGATGTCCCCATCTGGTCCTCCCATCAGCCCTGCACGTGAGTGAAGCTGGGACTGAGCTCCGTCCGCCGCCTCGCACACCCCTGCTCTTCACAGAGGAGTCCCCAGGGAAGCCCGGAGTCCAGGGGGCAGGATGCACGCTGCGGGGACTCAGGGAGGCTAGAACCCACCCAACAACACTCCAGTGCTTCTAACGAGACCTGCACAAACTGTGTCTGGGCTCTTGAGCAGAACACTTGTCGGGACGATGCGATACAATCATGATAAACCGCATCTGGAGACCCCTCTCTTCGTTACTCTCTCCTGTTATTTTGAAGATGGATCTTGGGGCGAGCAGGTGTCACCTGTTTTGAAGAATTAAGTGAAGAAGTAATTACAGTAAATACCACACGCGCACACGCACACGCACACATTGTTACTGGGGACGGAGGATTGCGCCGAGTCCCGACATGGATTCCGTCCCCAGACTTTGAGATGCACGACAGTCCACTCTCCCTTGTTCGACTTGTGTCACACAGAGATCAAAACTGAACAGCAGCTCGGGGCTAATATCACTTCTTGTTCCAGAAAAAGCCGCCGTCTTTTCTTAGACAACAGTCCCTTCCGAGGGCCGCAGGGTCTGGCCCTCAGGTTCTCCTCAAGGAGCCGCTTCAGAGACCTGCAGAAGCGGCAGCACAAGGCTGTGCGCTCCCTTCCTCTGAGCCGTTCCGGACACAAAGACAAGGCGCTGGCTGTGGAACCTACCCAGATTCACAGCGTCGACTGTCATTTATCAGTAACGCAGCCTTCCAATTTTTTCTTGCAGAATTCTTATAAAATCTGAAATTACTTGATTATTTAATTTTAAAGATAGAAAAAAATTAGCAATCTTCCATCACAACATCTTACACAAAAGATAAGGACAAGGAACCCAGCTAGCTAGTCGTGGGATCAGAACTAAAACCTGTTCTACTGATGAGCAATTCTGTTCCTTAGCAAATACTCAGGAATTCCAAAACACAGATTCACCAGGAGACAGGTAAACGCTACGGCCATAGCCAACTTATATTTCTCGCAAGTTCTAATCAAATAGAGACTCTGAGGGAGGAGCAATTCACTTTCAAATAATGCTAATGATCCGTAAGGATATGGAAATGAACTCAGGCTTTTGTAATATGTCAGAAGCATATATCTGAGTTACCTGGAGGCTTGCCGTTGGGGTTAAACCAACATTCAAACCACTAAAGCCAAACCAAGCCTCCTCCAGATGAGATCCTGCATCAAGATGCATCCGATAGTCACTGTAAGAAGTAACCTCAACTTGAGCTCTTGAGAAATTAGGGCGTCTTCCGTGGAAAGCCTGCTGTTTCCGTCACGTAAGGCTATGTGTGGGGGCGGGCAGGGCTGTGGGAGCGGGAAGGCGAGCATGAAGATGTGAAGATGCAGAGACCGGAGGTCTCCGTGGCTCACACCCACGGGGCTGTCCACGTGCACGGACTGTCTCGGAGGCAGACAGCGCTGGACGCTCACGGAAATCCTGCCTGAATTAAGAGCAGAGAGGGTGAGAACTGATAGCTGCAGGCGTGGCAAAAGAGACACCCCTGCCAGCTCAAGCCCCAGGGAGCAAGTTCTGAACTGAATTAGTTCTGGGATCTGCTCTAAAACAAACATTTTGAAAAATGCTTGAAAGGTATTAGCTAGTGCCTCGCATGGATACAAACAGCCTCAGTTCTCAGCTGTTCTTCTGGTGACGGGTGAACGACCGTCATGTGTGTGTACGCTCGGCCAGCAGCAGCAGGGCAGCGGCCGGGCTCCCAGGGCTGGACGGTCACCGGCCACATCTCCCCTTCTACACAGGTCATTCTCCTCTAATGAGAAATACTTCAAACTTTTACCACCATGAGAATTTTTTTTTAATTGTGGATGAATTGCTGTTTCCAGATTACACATTTTTAATCAAAAAACCCCCACACATTAAAGGGACATTCCTGTGATTGATCAGTGTGGCTGTCTTCCCTTCTAAACTCAGGGTTCAGAGGCCTAAGACAGGGATGGGGTCAAGCCGATGGAACGCGCAGCGCCTCCGTCAGATTCTGGTGTTAATTCACTTGCTGACTGATCTCCAGCGTGGAGGACAGAGGCTGTCATTCATCACCACCTGCCATCATCACCACCCACAGTGACAGCAAGGAGCATCTGAGGATCACCAGCAGCAGTGCGGCTCCAGTTTTGCAAACCCTGCTCGGCAGAAGGCAGGGCTGCTGACGCCTCAGGGTGGACCTCTGAGCCCGCTGAGGGGAAGAGTTTAAGGGCCAGGCATGGGGGAGGCGCCCTGTGGGGCTAGGAGGGAGTGGCAACTTGAAAGAAGATGAATGTGATTCTGCTGGCGTGTCTGGTTAGCAGGCTTAGGGCTTGAACACCCCCCACGAGCACCACCGTCCCCATACACACACACACACAACACCCCCCTATGGGGTAAAATCTGCAAAACCTACATCCTGGTTTCCCCAAAGGACAGCCTCCGGCGAGAGATAGTGGATGAATCCTAACGTGTGCCGGTGGCTTGAGTCCCAGCGGTCCAGAATGTGGGGAGTGCAGGCCCGCCCGCGGCAATAGTCTTCCATCAGCACCTGTGCCCGGAAAAACAGCCCACACACCGGTCAGGATGCTTTCTGCACTCGCGCTAATGAGTGCCGCTTGACCGAGCTCCTGTTTCCCGGGGAGAGAGGCCGGGAACCACCCTCATGGGGCTTATCAAAGCCGTGTCCTCCGGCATTGAGCTCTAAGTCTGGCTGGAGGCCCTTCCTCATGGGCTTCCGTTAAAACCTGAAATTCAGCAGATCGGGGCGTGGGTGGCGCCCTGAGCAGAAGATGGGAGGGCACGCTCGTGAAGCAGGCGAGGGAGTGGCCCTGCCTGCTGGAGGCAGCCGTCGTGGCGAAGCTGGTTCTGAGACACGTGCTCTCGGAGGACCAGAGCGACGGAGAGCCGCCAGGTGGGAAGGGCTGTCAGATCGGCAAGCAGGTAAAGTGAAGTCCTCCTCATCGCTGTCCCTTTACAAAGCCGGTGGTGACAGACCAGTCACTCCGGGAGGGATGGTGATCGGGTGATGGGAGTTACGCTTCGTAGACACGGACGAGAAATCTCTGAACCCAGCGGGGTCACGGGCCGCTGTGCGCTCCGGTCCCGGCCACGTCTAGGAAGCCTCTGTCTGCAGACGCCTTGGTACCTTTTATTCAGAGGTGTTCTGGGCGCGAGTTTAGAAGACGTATGGAAATGACCTATGTTTTCCCTACTCTATTCCAGCAAGCGGGATCCACACTGAAACCCTCTGGTCCGAGTCTGTAGACGTTCCGGTCACAAGGGAGCTAGTAAATCTCACCCACCCACTTCCAGTCTCCGGAGGCCCGCAGCCCCCGCCTTCAGCAGCCCAGAGACCTCAGGGAGGGGTGACAGCGGTGCAGCCCCGGTGTGCGGGGCGGGCTCAGCCACTCGGGACCACGACGCCAGGAGGAAGCGGAGTCTCTGGCACCTGGTGGTGGGGGTGGGAGGTCAGAGGACACAAAGAAACCTGAAGTCGACAGTCACTTCTCAGTTCTGCTGGCAGCCGCTGGAAATGACACTGCCCTTCTCAAGCATTCCCCCTCCTCTTGGGGGGAACTGGGCCCCCAAGGGCACAAGTGCAATAATTCCCAAGTGTTCCGGCTCTGACCTCCTTTCCGACTCTCAGTGAATCTTCAGCTACTTACTTAATTCCCAGAATCAATCAGAACGGGCTAGAATTATTTGAAAACCATTACATATTAAAACCTACCTTTTCTCTTAATTTGTGGCTAGAGACAAGGTTTGGGAGGCAGGCTTGGATGGAAGGCAGTCCCCAAAACACCGGTTGATGTGATTTGGGATTGCTCGGTAGCAAACCGCAAGGTTCTGAGGGGTTTTTCTGGTGATCGCTGTGCTACCGGGAGGGTGGCTGCCTCCCAGAGCTGCTCACACGTGACAGCCTTTCCCTAGTGGGACTTGCATTCCGCCCTGGTGACCAGGGGAGGCATCTGAACGCAGCCAGGTGCTGTCAGCCTCGCCCTTGAACTTCTGGTGGCCCTGGAGGTGCAGAAACCACGAGACCCACCTTCCGTGCTTCTGTTGGAGCAGAAGGTGGTTTCCTGAACCCCTGCCTGTGCTCAGAGCCCACTCCACCCTCGAGGGGTCCACAGAGCAGTAGCCTGAATCCGGAGCCAGACCCCTCCGTGTTCTTCACGCTGGAGCCGCGCAGGCTCCTCTCCCCTCACCCCCCGCTTGAGAATGAGGTACCACACCAGGTGCAGAGGGACATGGAACACTTTTTAATGTCAAGTCAGAGACAACCGCTCCCTCCCCTAACCCCCAATCCCACTTCCCCTCTACGCATCCGGGACCCCCCTCGAGGCCCCTCTGGCTCCCAGACTTCAGGGGAGGAATAAAAGCTTCCCTAAAAACTGCATTCTCTTCTCTTCCACGCACACGCACACAAAGGTGGGGAATTAAATAAAATAAACCGGGAGGGCTCAACTCTCCAGCGACCACAAAGGCACCCGCGATCCCCGTCCGGGCTGGAGCGAGTGGTGACTGACTGCCGGGTCGGGGCAGCTGCCTGCTGCTCGTCCCGAGGCGCTGGGAGGCGTGGGGCTCCTGTGTCGGCCCTCGCCTCCGAGAGCACACCTGGAAAAGATGCTACGCGTGGTGTTAGGGCTCTGTTTCTCTTTTCACGTTTTATAAATGTCTCTGACGTGTCAATAACCCAAGAAAAGAAAAAGGCAGGAGCTGATTACACAATCACCAGTAAACTCTATCATCTTTTAGAAGGTCAACACACAGCTAACGTCATTTACAGCATGCAGAATAATGTCTGAGAAAGGACCCTGCTGAGAAATTAAACGGCTAGAACTCTAACGAAAAAAATATATGTATATATATACTGTATAATATAGGTCATTAAAGGAAGCATCACCGCAAACTCAGGATACAGTGCAGGTCGCCCTTCTGTTTCTAAACAGCACGGAGAAGCATAGTATTGTCTGCGTTAAATGCCAGGAGAAGGAGAAATCTGTAGCGCTGGTGGAGGTGTTGGTTAAATTGCTTTTTTTTTTTTTTTGGTGGATTTGCCAAATCCTCACCAGGGGGTTGATGCCTGGCGTGTGGTCCACCGAGTGTAAACCTAGGTAACAACACACTATTCACGTTTAATGTTTAACAAACATACTTCTCTTCGCTCCTTTCATTTGTGTATCCTTTTAGTTTTGTCTTGTTTTTGCAGCTAAGTTTTAGACGCGTATCAGAAAATATAATTAATGAGATTAATAATGACTCAGAATCCCTTATTATCCATGATGTCCGTGTAGTCGAATGGAAAACAAACCCAAAGCTTAACGACATCTTTTGTGACTCTCGGTTGTGGGGCTGCTGTAGCCCTCAGGCTGTCTTGTTTCATTTCCTTTTTATTTATTTATTTTTTTTGATTCTGCATTTCATCACACACACAATAGTGACACAGTCTGGGAGCCGGGCCACCGCGGCACCCCGGGCCCTCACGTCTCACTGCGTTTGTCTCTATTGACGGAACGTGGGGTGGCCGACTCCAGAAGTTTCCTTGGTGGGGGGCACCGCGGTGGGCAGAGCGGCTGAGCCCTGCCCGCCTGGTCACAGAGGCCACACGATGCGGCGTGCAGGTGGGTCCACAGCCCGCGTGCCTTCTTCCCGTTTGGAAAAAAAAGAAAGAAAGAAAGAAAGAAAGAAAAAAAGAAAGAAAACTCAGTTGTACCTACATCTCTGCAAGGCGGCTTCCAATTTCCTTGTTCACCTTGCTTCCCCAGAGTACTCTGCCCCCCCGGAACCTGCGTCCCGTCAGGCTCTGCTTCTCTGAGTTTCGTGGGGCTACGTCTGACTTGGGACAGGGGTGCTCAGGTCGCTGTCTTGCCGTTGCGGATGCGCTGTGGTCGCAGCGGCAGCGGCTCGTCCCCGGCGGGGGAGGTGGCACTCACATCAAAACTTGAGGAGGAAGAGGTGCAAGACGAGGAGCGGGAGCAGCCGCGCGCAGCCTGCCCTCCGGGGCGTCCCGTTGCTCACCTCGCTGACGGCGCCGGGGCCTGCGGAGAGAGCGCGCTGTCAGGAGCCCGCCTGCTGCAGAGGCGCCCGACTGGGCGCGGTCCGCGGTCCGGCTCCGCACGGCAAACCAGGCCTCGCTGGCGGGAGCCCTCCGCAGCCTCGGTCCCGTGGACGCAGCTGAGGAGAGGGGAGCCGGCCTGGGCGGGAGGGGACCTGAGGCTCAGGTCACCACCGTGTGCAGGTGGTGGCTACCCCTTTACTGTCAGAACGTGCAAGGCCACAGCCCAGGGTCAAGTTCAAGAAGAAGGCGGCAGATTAAGTAATACCCTACACAGAACTCCAGAGAGCTAGGCCCCGGCATCGTCTGCATCAACGTCCAGCCCCTCTGAGCACTGCCTGCCTTATGCATCCATGTGCCCCTCTAGCCGCCCCACCTGTGCTCCCCGTGTCCTGCAGGAGGGCACCTGCTGGACACGCCCACGGCCGCACCTGCCTGGCATCTGTCCTGTCAGTCACCGGTCTGAAGGCAGTGCCCGGGCTCCAGCCTGCAACACTGGGCCTCTCTCGCATCTGGACGAGGCAGTAGAAGACCTGGCTCAAGTACCACCTGCCTGAAAGGCCACAGCCAGCCCGCCCGGGGTAGGACCAGGCAAAGAAACAGGAGGCCTTTCGCAGTGTGCATGGAAGGAAGCGGGGATGTGTGGGCAGTGCGACGCAGGGCCTGCCAGAGGCGACGTCTGTGGGTGGGAGGTGGACCGCACAGTTCCCTAAGAGGCACATGGCCGGCCTTGAGATGGAACCAAGTTCAGGAGGCAAGAAAACTCTGAGGGCACCAAATCCCCCAGCAACTTCCTCATCACGTGAAGCATAAGCTTCCTGGCTCCCTCAGCCCCGTGGCCACGAACACCCGTAACGAACGGAGCTCTGATTCAGGCACAGCACACGCAAGCGTCGATGCCTAGATGGATCAGGTACCTAATGGAGCCGAGCGCCTTCCTGGACTGGACTCACTCTGGCAGGCTCTGTGGCCTTGAATCTAACAGAGGTGTTTAAAGCTGGTGTCCTCCCTAAGCCCATGTCCTCACCGAGTCGAAGGAACAAAGCCAGGCCTGCTCGCCTGACCTGGACACCGGGCACGGAGGCACCTCCGGCTGAGGCAGGTCAGCACCGAGCCAGCTTCGTGAGCCCACGTGGCCTTACCCCGCAAGTCCTAGAGCACCCGGGCTGTGAGCACTGCCCACATGAGCTACTTCTTGGACCTTGGGGACAAGTCTGATCCTGGGGCGGTGGCTAAATGGACAGTCACAAGTTTGAAATGCAGCAGGTCACCCAAAATGTGTTTCTCTGGCGCCTGGTTCCAAGTGGGGGAAGCAACATTTGCCCCCCAAAACCCCTCTTTGGCATGCAGAGTATTCCGCGCTGAAATAATCACGGCCCAAAAGACTCAGGGAGAACCTTCCCCCTCCCCCCAACCACCTGCAGAACTCAGACGTCTGTGCGCGGGGTGCCTGTTCCCGGAGCAGCGTGAACCAGGAGTGCAGACGGGGAGGAACCTGCAGGGTCGCTGTTAAGACACCTCCCTGGGCCCCATCTCTCTGCCTGGCCCAGCACTGCTCCTTTACCAAACGTTTGCTTTTCCGTCTCCAGATGACTCGCCCTCCTCCCCTTTGAAGTCCCAAAGCCCTGCCCCCAACATCTTTTGTCTTTAGCTGAAGATGGTATTAAAGGGGATGTAGTGACCTATAATGAAAAAGAACATGAAGAAGGAAAGTATGTATGTGTATGTGTGACTGAAACAGGATGCTGCGCACCAGAAATTGACCCATGGTAAACTGATTATACTTCGATTAAAAAATAAAAGGAAAAATAAGTAAAGGTGAGGGATGGGGCCATTTTGGTGAGTGAATCAGTTCCCCTGAGTCTCTTCCATGTATTTATGTTATTCAACTTTCATTTTATTTTCTTCTGTTCATCTGTCTCATGTCAGTTTAATTCTTAGACCAGCCAGAAGGACCTAGAAGGGGGGTGGAAATTTCCTTCCTCCCCAACAGCTCTATCCCCAAGACCCGAGCGTCTTGGCGGTGCAAGTTCTCGCGATGAGAAGCACGGGGACACCGCTCTGCCCTCCTCCAGGAAGGGGGACTGGGCGACACGGAGCCGAAGGCAAGGGCAGTGGAACGCCGTCCTTCCCCCAGCCCACGTCGGGCGCAGGGGACAAAGGAGCGCTCCCAGAGGCTCCGGGCGACTTACGGCTCAGCGTCAGAGGTGCGTATCGCTGACCACCGACTGCATCTTCTAAAGCTAACTAGTCGTTTCTACATAAACCACCAGCAGAAACTCCAGGCAGTTACGCTCACTCACTGCCGTCTACACAGCATTCCTTGGAATCCCAGGAGAGAAGCCGCCCTGCGGGCTCCTAGAGGGAGGGGCTCCCTCTTTCTCTCCTGTGAGGAAGCCCTTTGCCTCTGGGCCACTCCGCATCCTGATCCTCCCTGCCAGACCCCTGCCCGAGCCCGGCGCTGACCCTGAGGCGCGGAGGCTGTCCTGAGCCCCTGGGAGCAGCCAGTTCCGAGTTGATGGGCAGGGTCAGTGGCTGCACCCGCTGCCCACGTGCACACAGCTCCGCGACTCTACACGTGTCCTGCGCGCCTGGCTCGCGGCGTCCGGACCCACGCGCGTCCGTTGGCACAGGGCCCCTGTCCTCTTTCACCTTTGTCTCTCCAGAACGCGGGCTCGCACAGCTCTGAAACCCACTGCCCGCCCCGTGGAAGGAGGAGGGGGGCTCTTCTGTCTCTCCTGCCCTCCCCCCTCCCAGGGCTGCCCGGCCTGCAGAGTCCCTGCGGAGGAGGACGGAGGCCACCACACGCCAGGCAGACAGCCCGGCGGGGGCCCGGCTTGGTTACCAGGTAAGAAAGATCAGAAACCATGTTTGCCGGCCAGGGAGCCTGCAGCGTCTGGTGGGGGGAGGCAGGGGGTGGCCGACACGGGGCGCCTGGCAGTGGCCGTGGCGCAGCAGGTGCTCCTTCGGACGTGTGTTTCTGCTCAGGGCTGTGCCCTTGTAGGCCCTTCGTGCTGGGACGCCCCCAGAGAGCCTGCAGGGAGGGCGCCTGACTCTTGCGTCAGAGAACTCTTCCCAGAGAAGAAAGGAAAAGGGCACCCCTGTGTGATGTGCCTGAACAAGCCGCCACCCTCCTGTCCCAGGCCCGCCCGTGGGGCAGTCACTCCCTCTGGAGACCCCGTCCAGCGGGCCTCGACCCCCACGCCCTCTCCTCCCCGGCCCGCCCTCTCTTAGCCTGTCCTGGCCCCCCATCTGGACACAGCTGCTCTGGAGGAGGAGATGGGGTGGTCCCAGGGGAAAGCTGCAGGTGGGGTCTCCCCATGTCCCCTGGAAGAGGACACGCACTGGCTCTCTGCCACCTGCAGCCTGGACTCCTGGGTTTACTCCTTACGCAGACCCCAGGCTGATGTGTCTGTGACTCCAAGCTGACCAGACTGTTAACCTGTCTGATTCCTTCAGCCTTCACACAACTCCCCAGCTGCTCGGTAGCACACTCCACATTTCATAGCCCACGAGCCGCCAGCCAGCTTAGCCTCTCTTCCCGCCACGCGTGCCCCAGGGTCTCCCTGCCCCGACTCCCTGCAACAGCCTCTCGTCGCTCCTTCCCATCCTCACACCTGCTGAAATGCTCTTCGCCCAGCTCACTCCCACCCCTGTTCCAGGTTCTGTTCTGGCCCCCAGTCACCTCTTCCAGGCAGCCTTCCTTGACTTGCTCCAGTCCACGTCCACAGCCCATACACACCCCACTGTTAAAACGCGCACCACCCTGTCCTACAGCCCTCTTTATTTGTCTCCCGTGCATTTCCCCCTCTGTGCTGTCAGCTCTGTAAGGGCGGGGTCTGTGCCCAGCTGGGCCCACGGCAGGAATTTACTAAACGTTTGTTGAAGGAAGGAAGGGACCAGAACGTTGTGAGCCACGCTGATGAGTCCATGTTTACTTTGTCTCTGTGTTTTCCTTTCTCTTAAGGTTCTACTTGGAGGGAAAAAAAAAAAAGACAGACTCAAAACAAAGCAAAACATTCTTTTTTTTACCGTGCCTTCTGCTTTACCTCAATTTTCTCTTCAAAAACACCCTTCCTCTCTTTTTCTAATGATTTCCAATAAAAGTCCCTGAAAATTCCTGTGGTTGAGGGAAGCTCTACACGGAAGAACCACGTTGATTAGAATTCCAGGCGGAGCGCTCGCAGCTGGGAAGGGGTTCCAGCCCCTTAAACCCTCATGCGTGACATGAAGATGATTATCCTCTGTCTAATGTGTGGACTCTCAACCTCAGGGAACTTAAATGATTTCCCCAAGGTCCCTTGACTTCTGCCACCAAATACAATCTCCTTCCCACTAACCCAGAGCCGTCGCTTTGTGTAACTCACACGTCCCTGGAGAGTAAGGGAGAAAAAAGAATGAGGCCACAGGAGACGCTGGGCACCGCACAGGCCACCCCCCGCCGACCAGCATGGGAAGACCACTTCGAGAGGAGGACCTTCTGTGCCGGGTGAACCCCAGGATCCTGGAGCAAGGACCCTTCAGCGCCCACACTGGCCAGAGCGAACATCAGCCCACCTGTCCGGGAACTCGGCCACACAGACGAGGCCTCTGTCCCCACCCAGCCTGGCCTCCACTCTGCGCCGCAGGCCTCTGTTGCCTCTGACTCATTAGAGAGCTGTGGAGGCCGAAAGAGACTAATTACCAGGACAGTTAGGGTCCCGGGAAACCGTGATGAGTGTCAATTATCCATCGGAAACATCTGGCAAGAATGAAAGCCTCAAATAAGAAGCATTTTATTTGTAGCCAAGTGACTCACCCAGAACCTCCCCCTCCCGTCCCCCTTCCCCTCCCTCCCGACACGTCCCTTCCGGCTCCGAGTTAGGCAGAGGGAGGGAGAGCGGGGTGAGCGAGGCCAGCACCCAAGGCCAGGATCTGAGGAGATCACTGCGTTAGAGCATCCGTGTGCAGGGCGAGAGGCAGGCCCTGCGCAGTGGGGCCCAGACGCGGGGCTATTCTGGGCCCTGACGGGCGCTCGTTAGTCTTGGCAGCAGAGACGAGTTAGACCTCCGCGAGGGGGAGGAAGCACCTGGGGAGAATCGGGTGCCCTTGGGGCCTTGGGGACGGTTAAGCTAAGTTGACGCCAGGCCGGCCCAAGGTCAGGGTGGTTCCCACTGGGCTGCTTCCTGGGGTTAGCGCTGAAGGGAAGGCATCTTGGAGGAAGGCAAAGAGTTTTGGGTGCCCCATCCCACCAAGGCAGCAGCTGCCTGGACAGGAGACATGCCAACCTTTCCCAGGGCTCAGAGCCGTGGTTTTCACTTCTAAAAGAAATGAAACACCGCCACTGTCAAGGCAGAAAGCCGCAGGGCACGCCAGCTTCACCCTCCGATGGTTTTCGGGGAGGAGCCGGTACTCCGGTCCAGCCCCTGCTGTCCAGACCACAGCCCAGCCCGCATCCTCGCACCACGGCCTTGCTGGGACGTGGCGCCCTCGGCTGAGGCAGGGGCTGGGGAAGGATGTGAATGGTCCTCACAGCGGATCCCTGACCCGGAGGGAGTCCGCACCCCCACCTGTGTCCACAGGGGACGCCCGCACCACACAGCCGGGGGCCCAAGCCCAAGAAGACTTCTCTGCAGAGCAACCTTCTTTCTTAGCTGGAGTCTGTGGGCTTTAGCATAAAATCGGCTGATTCAAACGGACCGTCCTGTAGCACCCTGAGTGCTGGCACCCAGGCTGTGTTAAGCTGCACCCATCTATGCATTTTAGAAACGCTGGTGAGAGGAAGTACCAGAGGGGCCGAGGCATCTATACTTGGCTTCTAAGGAGTCAGCCAGCAGAAGGCTGGCCCGGAGGCCTCGTCAATCTGGGGTAACCCAAGGCAGTAAGACCTGCGTCTGCGCTGCTGAGAGCCGCCCGTGGCCATCTGGGCGCCAGCCCCTCCCTGCTGGCTAGCCCGGGAAGGACCCCCGCTTCACCAACTCCAAGCTCTCAGGACGATCCGAAGGGCCTGTCCTCCTGACCGGCTGGAAGCGGGATGCTCTCCAATCTCCCAGTTCCCTCTTCAGCTGGGCGCCTCTGCGTGTGCCCGCCCTCGATACAGAGGACGGACAACCCTTCCACAGAGACTATCAAACCACCGTGATGGTATCTTACAATTCTGCCTGTCAATTCTACCTGAAATACAGGAAAATAAAGCTAAAAAAGAAAAGAAAATGACATTGAAGCCTTTTGCACTGAAGTGATACGATTCTCTGCACAAAGGTCGTCACGCAGCGGAGGAAAGATGACCTAGGAGAAAGTCAGTCTGCACCAGCTACAACACCTGGCCAAAATCAGATGAGATCGTCCCCGCGAGTACAAGCTCTCAGTCCACTCTCCAAAGGCCCCTGAGACACCAGAGCCCTCTTCATCCAAGTGGACATCAGCAACGCTGAGAAGCCTCTCCCGAAAAGACGGGGGCTGGACCTAGTAGTGATGGACGTAAGGGCTGGTTTACTGATCAGGAGTGGAAGGGGTGACTCAGGGAAGAGCTGACGTAGAGTCAGGGTGGCGGAGGAAGGCGGGCGGGCTGGCTGGCCCACGCGGTCTGCGCGTTTAGCAAGGACAGTCCCCGGGGGAGACAGCTGGGCCCTAGAAACCAGCCCAGAAGCCAAGGAGAGGCTGTTCTCATGAACTGTCTCATCCAGGTACCCCTGGCTTGAGTTTCCTGGCGCAGGACAGAGGTAGCTGGAAAGCGGAAGGACGGTCTGCAGAGAATCTTGGAGCAGAAAGCCACCCGGCCTTTCACCCCAAACCACACGCACGTGGACGTGGGCACATGTCGGGGAGCGTGGCCTGCGGCACAGCGGGGCTGCTGGCTTAGATGGGGCTGGTGGCCGGCGGCAGGGCGGGGTCCCGGGGGCGGTCGTGCTTGCTGGACCTCTCAGGGGGAGAAGCGACTGGCCCACAGTGCCGCAGAAGCAGAAGTGGCCTTCTCCACGGCAGAGGTCTGCAACACCTCCAGCCCCGCTGCCCCGTGCAGACACTCCTCCCTGTGGCCCCCGAGGGCATCGCGCTTCAGTGGCCACGCAGGTGCAGGACTGTGTGACCCTCATTCCTGACCTTCCTAGAGCTCGTCCTTGGGCTTTTCCCGGGAGCACTGGTTCAAGTCTTGAGCAGACGAGGATGTCCTTCTGCCCCCGTGGGAGGGAGACAGAAGGAAGGTATCCTCATGTTTGCCACAGACGCCCCTCCTGCTGCCCGCTCGCTGTGACTTGGTTCCAGGAAGAGATGCAGACACTGTTTCCACGCCGGGTTTGTCATCGTGACATGCCATCACCACTGGGTCCAGCCCCCAGAGCAGGAGCCCCTGGGGGCCTCCACGCGAGCCCTGGTCATAAGCTCGAGACCCTTGGCTACCAAGAAAACAAGACAATCCTTAAAATCTGAGTGTGTATTTTCCTCACGAACCTGCCTGAAATTTGCGATGTTGTGATGTATTAATGCAAAGCCAGGTAGAGAGGTAAAAAAAAAAAAGGAAGACAGAAAAAAATCAAAGAAAAGTAAAATGAAAAATAAAAAAAGAACCGCTCCCTTTAAACCTCCAAGTCAATACCTCTGGTCAATCCACAAAGTGATCTTCCTGCCAACAAACCCAGTGCTTGTAGCAGAACCCAAGTGCCCAGGGAGGCACAGGGCCACCGTCCCAGTCCGGTGGGCAGAGAAGGGCAGATTTCATGGCAGGATGGATAGAAAGGAAACATAAACCTTCTAGAAGCAGGGCATGGGGATTTCTGTTTTGTACCTTCTGTATTTGGACGCACGTCCCATAGAAATGCCAACGGCTGGGTGTCCGGGCTGAATCAACTGTCTTTAGTCCTCTGCGGGGCGGAGCTGACCATCGCCCTGACTGTAACTGTCTCCCTCTGATACACAGAGTTGACTCGCTCCCTGTTCTTTACTAAGTGGATCTGACGGTTGCCGCGAGGTTCACAGGCATTAATCAGCCAACCTTACCCAGCCCACTGATGCCATCGAATCTGACTCCACGTCCAGGAGATGAAAGACACAGGAGAGGAACTGCCACAGAGCTGCTGACTCTGCAGGGAGGCCCGGCTTGCTGGCCCGTGGGGGAGGGGAGGGAGGGAGGGAGGGACAGGGGCACATCCCTGAGTCCTTGTTCATCACAGTGGGACTCTTCTCCACCAAATATGAATATGACAGACGGACATGCAATCTGTTGTGTTTGCAAAGGGGAGCAGAGACATCCTTCAGGGGTGGCAGGAGACGCTGAGAAGGAGTGAGATGCTCGTGTCTGAATCTCTCTCATCCGTCTGGATGCTGGGCAGCAGAAGAGTCTGGAGCATCTCTTAAAGCCAAGAGCTCCCTGTCAGTGGAGATCGGAGGTGCGGGGAGCATAATGTGGGGGTACCCCGGAGAGAAGAGGTAGCTCTCTATTCTACGGGGGGGCAGCAAAGGAGGAGGGAAAAACAGAACACACACACACACACGGGAATGAATGAGAGAAATGCCCCGGCACACGGTCTGTTTTCTCTAAAATCTCCCTGAGCTGTACAAGAGTCCAACAGCTACACCGGAGGCCGCCCTAATCCAAGTCTTGGATGTTCTAGATGCCTCCCCCCTCCTACCTCTGGCCCTGACCCACCGCCCTGCACCCAGCAAGAAGGGCATCTCAGACTCCACGTGGAGGGCTGGCCTGGAGACCCGTCCCCGCTTCACAGTGGACAGCAGACGCAGTGAGGACGCGCAGCTCTGGGTCAGCAGGTGGATTCTCCCACCTCCGGTCCCGTGCTCCCAACCAGGTGGGGATTCGTCTGCTGAGCACTTCCGTCGGCTTCCCTTTCTTGTCCTGTGTCTGTTTCGTTTCCCTGCCCGTGGCTCGTCACCATGGCACTCCACGTCACCAAAGTGAATACTGCATCCCTGAATCTTTTCGTGATGAAAGTCCTTTTCCTCATCTGGCAAACGGCGTCCCATACAACGCAAGTCCTGCTACCTCCTCCCCCACCTGCCACGTCGAACACTGTCTTCCGATGACTGTTTGCGCAGGCGGGTGTGAACGGATGGACAGGGTGGGTGTGCGGCAGGCGGGATGAGGATGACCGGGGCGGGCAGGTGCAAGGTGGGAAAGACATTCCCCAACTGTCTTCACAGCTGCCTGCCTGCGGGGCTATCCTAGGGTCCACACTGTCCTTAGAAGATGGAAAACAAGCAAAACAACACACACACAGCACGGGTTTGATTCCACCACTTGGCCCGGGGCCACTTCTGCCCAAATGCTCGGTCGTGGTCTTAATGAACCCCTCTGGCTGGCCAGTGGCCTTGAGAAGACCTGCAGGGCTGTGCGAACAGAGACAAGGGACGCCGGCGTCACACGCGGGCCGGGCTTGAGCGGAAGGGGTGGAAGGGGCTGGGGGAGGGCTGGGGCGAGGAGTCGGCGGGGCGCGTCCTGGGGCGTGACGGGGGACGGCCGCCCCCGCGCAGACCGGATGGGAGCGGCTTGCGGCGTGTGGCGCTGTCTCCCAAGCCTCGGGCTTGTGTTCTCGGTTGGATGCTGGGGCTGCTCTCAGGAGGGGGAGGCGGAGCGGTTCTAGTTCACGGAGAGGGAGCTGCATCTGCCCGCGCGCGCGCAGGGCTCCCGCAAGGAGAGAGGGCCTCTGTCTGGACGGGAACCGAGCAGTGCACCCCCCAGGTCGCTGGCCCTGCCGGCCTCCCTCCCTCGGAGCCCTCCCTGCGAGCCGGCTGCCGTGGTTCGGGAACACCCTGAACCTTCGCGCTCGCGGCGTTTGCTGCTGTCGCTGGGCCGGGGCTGGGTTGACTCCCTGCCTGCTGGCTCAGCCTCCCTCTCTCGGCCTTTGGCTTCATGCGGGTCTCTGGGCTTCGAGGTGTCGGCGCTGTCTCTTGCCCTCTCCCCTCCCAGCCCTTCCGGGGGAGGGTGGACAACATAAGCAGAGAAAAGGGAGCTCTCCTCGGAGTGTCATCGGCTCCCAGTAACATCCACTCAGCACCTGTGCAGCTGGGAGCCGCAGGTGAAGCACAGCCGGGGGCGGGGGGCTCCAGCAGAGGGTGGGGAGGGGCGTCCACACCGCGGGGAGGATACTGACCTTGCAGCAAAGATGAGCTTGTGGGCTCACTTAGCTCTAAGTCGGGTGAGGGACACACAGGAGAGAAAAATGAAAACAAACACGTGTTATATACAGCAGCTATGTATTTGCCATATATAGTTTGTACACCGCTTTTCACAAGCACTTCTGGAGGGGTGGGTACGTGAAGGAAGACGCAGAAACCAGCGGTGGGAGGATGAGATGCAGCGTGCGGGATGCTGAGTGCTCGGTGCGAGTGGCGGCACTTGTGGTTGGAAGGCGAGGGAGCTGGTCGCCGGAGCGCGCTCAGCGCGGGAGGACTGACCCCTTGGCTGGTGCTGAGTCAGGGTCCTGATTTGGTAATCAAGGGACAAAGTCCCCTTCCAGACAAGACGTGTGTCACATCCACGACCCACCTTGTCTCACACTGGGAGACCAAGCTCAGGAATTTCTGATCTCGCGGCATCCTGGATGGAGCAGGACGCCCCGGAAGCTCTGTGACTCGGATCACAGATCACAGGGCAGGGCTCTACTGGTCTCCGGCAGTCTCTGCGATCTTAGGGACCAGGTGCTCAAAACCTAGCGGTTCCTGACGGGAAGGACCACCCCTGCCCCGTGTGACTTAAGTACCTCCAGGATACGGACCACGACGGGTCTTCTGGCACCAGCATCCCTCACTTTTCAACGTTAGGTCATGTGGCGGCACCGCATGGGCAGGGTGGTGGGAGATGATGACAGTTTGGCTGGCTCTCTGGTGCTGCGGGGGAATAACTTTGCCACAAAGCTCGCGTATTCGAATGAAGCGCAGGCTGCTTTCTGCTCTGCCCCACTCGGCTGGCTGGCTCTGGGTGGAGGGTCTTCCGACACTGGGAGATGACGGTAGGGGGCTCCCTAACACGTGTGTATTTGTCCTTTCTGATAGCGGGTGGCGTCCGTCGATAAGGAGTTTAGGGGCTGCGATGCCTGGACCAGCCGTAGCGAGAGCCAGCGGGGCGGGAGGCCTGTCTGCTCACCCGGGGGTTTCTCTAGCTCGGTGGCACCTGTCACCCAGGCGGCATCGCTGTGACGGCTCCTCGGAAACGCTCTCTCAAAGGAGGCCAAAAACCTGGTTTCTGTTTGATTAAATTTGGAAAGTTCTCCAAACTCTTCCTCCCTCTCAGGGATTTAGCACCTAAGGGCTCTGAGGCCCAGAGAGCGTCCCGGCGTGGACCCCACCCGCCTTCGTCTGACCCAGTCTTTCTAAGCTCCCATGCAAACCTACTATCACTTTCTAACACGTGTCTTTGGAGAGCCCTGGGGCCCAGAACGCTGGCAGGAACGGCCCGAGGTGGGTGCTGATAGACCATGTGGGGGGGTAGAGGTCTGCGTGGCCCACGTGGGGCTGCCCAGAGGAGCAGATTTATGACACACGCTTCACTGGCTCGCCTGCCACAAACGCCAGCGATTTCCCTCTGAAAGTTTGCTCTGCTCCCTCTTCTCATCATAAGACGGCTCAGGGGACGAGGCCAGGGCATTAGACAGCAGTGATAAAGCCAGCGCGAAGCTGCTCCGTGCATCTGATTCGGAAGAGCAAAGAGGTCAGCGGAGGAGGGAGACGGTTTCCAAGCAGGAGGAAGGCGGTGGGTGGAGGTCAGGGAAGCGGGCCAGAGCCTTGGATCTGCAAGGCGAACGGACGAGGGGGCCGCCCCTTTCTAATCCTGGCTCTCTGCTCCTGCAGACAGACATCTGCCAGAAAGCCCGAAGTCTTGACAAATGCGAGGGGCAATTATGACTGTGCCCGCGCGGGAGCCGTCAGACAGATCCCTCACTCTAGTCACAGCTCTGCCCGGTCGGATCCACCAGCTCTGGGGTCGAGGGCAGCACCACCCCCTGTCCCAGCCCTGTTGGGTGAAGCTGGGCTTTGTTTCCGTGCTGGGGAAAAGTGGGGCAGAATGGGACTTGGAAGCAGAGGTGGCCACTGGGGGCAGGCTGGGCCTGGACCCGCCGTGCTGCGGCATCCGCGGGGTGGGGTGAGCGCGGGGTGCTCACAGCTCTGGAACGACCGGGAGTCCTCAGAATAAATGGATCTAAGTTCTTGCCAATCACCTGCTCACCTCCTCAGCTTCCCCCCATGCCACGCATGCTGGCTGACGTGGGCGACCAGGGGAACAGATTTGAAAGATTCCCAGCTAACGGAACTCCTGTGGCCTTGAGGGATTGGCCCCTGAAACTGCCAGAGATCAACCCCACGGGCTGAGGGGAGACCCCGCACCCATCCCGGGATGAAAGCCATCACAGACGCCGGTGGCGCAGACGGGCGTCCAGACTCACTTGCCGGCAAGTGTTCTACCCACAGAAGTGCCGGCCGTGGGCCCTCCGGGCAGCTTCAATGTCACTTCCCTCGCGAGTTTCCGGCACCAGCACAGCCGCGGGATGTGTCATGGAGGCAGAGCACCTTGCCTCGAACACGCTAGTCCCTCGATAAGTAATGACTGAATGAATGAATGCATGAATGGTTATGTGACTTCTGTCAGGATGGCGGCTCGCGTGGACAGACAGCATCGTAGTCCAGCCCGCTGACACCCCTGGACGCAGACGGAGAACCGGGGAAGCGCCCATTTTCTGTGTGAATTCTCCCTCTGACACGAGTGTTTTTCAGGATCCCAAGGCCCACGAGTCTACTTTTATGAATATAATTCAGTTTCTCTTATGTCCCAGTGGCCAGAAAAGGTCTCAGAAACGGGGACATTTTACACTCATCAGGGATCCAGGGTTGAAACAGCACCTGTTTCTGGTCCCTATTAGATCCGGTGGTAACCCCCACGGTCGGTTCAGGACATACTGACCGGGGAAGCTGCAGGGTCACCTCATGTGTCCCCAGATAGTTCTCTCCTGTCTCCGGATGTCTCCTCTCAGAATAAAACCCATTCTTTTCCACGTGTTCCCCTCTCCCTGTGTCTACGTTCACACATGGACTGGTCCTCCCCCACCCCCTCCTCGGTCTTCCTCCCTGGCTCCCGGTGCCCAGCTCCTCCCCACTCTCCCCCGGCCCCTCCCCCTGCCCGGCCCCTCCCCCTGCGCCCGGCTCCGGGCTCAGCCTCACCGAACAGCGTGATGCTGGCGTTGGTGTGGCCCAGCTTGTTGGAGGCCACGCAAGTGTAGTTCCCGTAGTCGTGCTCGGAGACGTTGAAGAAGATGAGCTTCGAGAGGAAAGGTCTGTTTTCCACTTTGACCCCCTTCCTCCCTTCAACCAGCCTGAGACAGACAAGAAAACGGGGGGACAGGGGATGATTATCCATGGTTTTCTCACAAGGAAGGAGACAGACTCTGGACTTCTGGCCTTCTCTCTGCCCCCTTCCTGACATCATTACAAACACTATTTTTTGTTTCCCCACCCTGCCACACAGGGAGCTCGCCACATGACACACACAGTTGCGTGTCTGTTGTACGCATGAGCCTGGGGACACTCCTGGCACAGCCCCGACATCCATCTCTCCGTACAGAAATCTAAGCTCTCTGCAGGCAGGTGCCGCCCACAAGTACACCGGGGCAGCCGTCTGCCTTTCAGCGCCACGCGGTGCTCGCAGTGGTGCTCAGAAGGCGTGGACGTAACGGACGTCGATGGTGATGATGAGGAAGGTGACGGCCGTGGAAACGAAACAGCCAGTCTTCAAAGAGAAAGAAAACCTAAGGGGTTTGAAAGCACAGTGTTTTCCAAGCACCTGGGTCAACAAATCGTCCTTGAAGGACTTGAGGCGTTCTACAAGCAACACCTTATTTGTGGCTGTGATTCGGGTAGAAGAATCAGGGCCCATTTTTACATCACGGACTCTGTGGGGCCAGGAGAGGTGACCTGCCCGGAGTACTATGGCAGCTCACCCTGAGAGGGACGGGCTTGGCTCTCCGAGGCCAGGGCAGTGTCCCCCAGCATCCCTGGGCAGAGTCCCGTGTGCCACAAGGGCCGATGGTCGGGGCCACGGCTGGTCTGTGGGGAGACAGCCAGGTGGACTTAGCAACCGCACAGATGGCGTCACGCGGCAGATGGAGGAGAAAGGAGGCCTCTGCTCCGGGGCGGGGGGGGGGGGGAAGCACAGCCCCATCTCTGGGGGCTGTGAGCGGCAATTCTTGCTGAAACTGCACATCTGCATGGAATTCATGAGACCAGCTCCTCTCTTTTCAGAAAAACTCCGGACTGCCCTGTTTTGGGGGACGGGCTTTACGCCAACCTTTTCCTTTCCCTGAAGTAATCAGTCTTCCTCGCCCAGGAGCCGAGTCTACGCTCCAGGAAAGACAAATGCTGGTGGGGAGAATCATGCTGCCGAGTGGAAGACCTCAGGGACCCCAGTCACAGCCCGTGTCGGGCCCGGCTGGCGCGGGATGCGTGGACAGTCACGTACGTCAAGGTCGGGCGCATCCTGGGCCAGGCGCAGGGACACAGATTGGGGCGAATGGCTGGTATCGGAGCCGTCAGACCGAGAAAGACGACATTCAAGGCCGACATAGAAAGAGGAGCCCAGCAGGACCGTGATGGAAAACGCTTTGTAGAGCATAAAATGTTCTTCCACGCAATCTATTTCTGTGGCGTCAGGCTTGACAACCCCCTGCCCATCCCTGGGCCACAGTATGTTTTCGGCAGAGACGGCAGCTGCTTTGTCTTCTCCGAGGGTGTTGTCTCTGCTGGATGACGGGGCGCTCTCCCCGTTGCCAAAACCTTGGGACGCCGTGATCAGAAGAGAAGCCCTGGCTCTGGCTTCAGTCCTCAGCCCACGCCGGACTCCAGGGAGGTCAGAGGGGGTTGCAGGAGCTCGCCCTGCCTTCCCTGATGGAGATTCTCCTCCGGGAGCCTTTCTCGCTCGTAAGCAAGGGGCAGTGCACTGGCCTGAGTCCACGGATTTCATTCAAACGTGAGCACTGTCCCAACGGAGTGAGGCAACCAGCTGTGTGGCCTGAGGCCCCGGTACTTCTATTTCCAGCTTGTTATGTAGACGCTGGTCCCATAGAGGCGCCCTACCGCCCACCTGCCTGGAGGCTTCCACGAGCTCAATTGGCTTATTGATCCCTTTTGCCATTTTTAATGCCATCCCTGGGCTGGGGAGGAAGCCTTCACATCAGACCCAAGCTGTGAATTAGATTTCAGCTCCGCGGTGGGGAGAGACACTCACCCGGCACAGGTGCAGCCCGACAGCTCTGAAACATCTTTAGCTGAAAGCACGTAGGGCGGCAGGTGGTCCTTGGTGGCACATGGCAGCTGCTGGGGTGTCACTCCGTGTGGTCACACACTCCCTGTCCCACGCTCCTGCCAGGCTGCAGTTTCTTAAGGAACCAGCAGGCTTTCCAATGGCCTGAGTCCCGGGGATGGGTGGCTG
Organism: Camelus ferus; assembly: GCF_009834535.1. Lineage (NCBI taxonomy): Eukaryota > Metazoa > Chordata > Mammalia > Artiodactyla > Camelidae > Camelus > Camelus ferus. The sequence continues at coordinate 1,858,520 of NC_045728.1, forward strand.
TCGTTACGTCCAGTGTTCCCTTTCCTCTCCCTCAGATGCCCAGTGGCCGGCACTGAGTGTCTAGGTCACGGTCAAGAGGGACTTCCACTCTACCTCCTGAGAAAACTGCCTGTCCCCATCCCTCAGGCCCCTCTGATTGGCCTCAGGACTCTGCTCATCTCACCGGGAATGTGAGCTCAGTTAAGGCTGATCTTCCCCCTGGCAGGCGCAGTCTGCCGTGGGAGACCTGCCTGGCGGAGGTGACCCCGCTAGCCTCAGTGGGCCGGGAAGGACAGGCCCCAACAAGACTTTAGAACACAGACAACTCCATTCGGTGGGAGAACACTGGAAACGAGTAAGTGAGCATCAGATGGAAAACTGAGCAGAATCAACTAAAGCTGCTGTGAGAAGGACTCAAAGGAGGAACGGGAGCTGCCTGAGGCTGGGACTCTGAAGGCCTCGCGGGCCACACCGGCCCCCTCCTCCTGCTGGAGCCTCAGCCCCGCCCCAGACGCAGCAGCCGCTCCCACCTTGGCTGCTTTGGCCCAAGGGCCAGGCTTCTTCCTCCACATACTTTAAGATCTTGTTTCCCCTACAGGTTGCTTGCATTTTCCATCCTGTAAAGACTAGGAAAATACAGTGCAACTGACTGACCTCCATGGAGACCTGGACACCTGAAAGTCCAAGAATCTACCCTGCAGCCCAGGAGACTTTTGTTTTGGGCTTTTTTTTTTTTTTTTTTTTTTTCCTGATACTGGAACTTCACGCCTCAGTTTCTTATCAGAATAAAAAGGAAGAAAGAAAGAAGCAGGATTTCAAAGAAAGGCAACCATGTTTATTTATTTGGAAAATATTAGTCCCTTCTCCCTGATCCTGAATTCTTGGGAAAAAGGAGGAAAGCCAGCTATTTCTTCTCACCTCATCCTGCCTCAGTGCTTCCATCTATGAAGTGGGCTGGATGCACACAGCCCAGCTACGTTGCTGCCAGAATTTGTGCTTAAAAATGGAAAAGAGCTGCTTCTCGCTTGGAATGCTGAGGACAAGACGCAGCAGGTCACACTGAAGCAGTAACGCACCTCTGTTCCAAAATGGCTTCCCCGACACTGACGCCGCTAAGTCACTCTGACTTGGGATTCTTGCCGCTCGTTTCTTTTCCTCTGGCAAGCCCCCATCTCTGTTTAACTTGCTCAGCTGCGTTCGTGCTGAAGAGCCCCCAGCCTTCCCGCTACACTCACTCTCACTCCCCCACCCCAGCCTCCTTCGTTCTAGGAAGAAGGTCATAATCTAAGAGCCACCTGAGCTCTAGGAACCACAAACCCATCGCGAGACTTCCATGCCGCAGACACAACTGCATCTGCGTGGACTTCCGGGACAGGAAGAACGCAAAACCCGCACCGTTTGGTCCTCATCACCTGCTCCGCACCCCAGGCCCTTCCCGTGAAACTTCTCCACCCTCCCCCCTGGTGGACACGCAGCTCCAAAGGCGCTGGCCTCCTGTGGTCTCCTTTGTCTGACAGAGCAAGTAAAGCAGTTTCTTTACTACTTTACCCAAAACTCTACTTCACCCAAGACTCAATTCACACACTTCAGCAACAATGTGTCTAAGTGACTTGGTTCTAAATGACATTTCAGAGACTGGAAGGTCTTGGTATCTGACTGGCCTCTTCAGGAAAGAATCCCAAAGCCCTGGAGACGTTCTGAGTCGTGTGGGCAGCAGACTGGCCTGGGTCTCCCGGCCTGGGTCTCTCGGGCTGGGTCCTGGCCTGGGTCTCCCAGCTTGGGTCCCGGCCTGGGTCTCTTGGCCTGGATCCCGGCCTGGTTCCCGGCCTGGATCCTGGCCCGCAATTGCTCGCCTGCTCTCTTGCCCACAAGTAAGTACCCTCTTTGTTGCTCTTTTCCCCCAGCTTCTCAGCTCCTTAACTCCTTCCTCCTTCTCTGCCCCACATACACCACAGGACTTTCGGGTTGCCCCCTCCCCATTTCTGTGGAAGTGTTCTGACCGTGGACAGCTCTTGCACGCTTATTTGCCGCTCAACCACCTTAAAACAGCTCTTTGACAACAGTGAAGGCCGTGTGGCCTGGCCGTGCTGAGCCGCTGAACCCTGAGCTAACGTGCCGTCGGGTAACTCCTGGCAATGACCCTCCATCCTGACACGGCGGCCACGATGGGGAGGGTGGGGGAGGCCCCTCTCGTTTCTCCTGCAGGGAAGGTTCTATCTGGACACACAGGGAGGGCTCCCTGGGGTCAGGGCACTTGGCCCCACGGCCATGGAGAGTGTCTGGAGCAGAACTGGAGGCCCTGAGCATCACTCAGCGTGGTAGCCGCCCTGAGCATTCCTGAGACCCGAGACTCTGTTAAAACTAGCCGCAGGCAGAGTGCGTGGGCTCTGCACCTCTAACTCGGTCACAGGCTTCCGCGCTCCGGGGGCCCTTCCTGTGAGACTCTGCTTTCCTACGATAGCTTTTCTCAGGCTTGTTGGTTGGTGAGTAATAGTTCTGTGTGGCAACTTTAAAACACGGCAGAATAGAAACAGCCGCACAGACACAGAAAACAAACTTATGGTTCCGGGGGGAGGAGGGGAGAGGGAGAAATTGGGGGTTGAGGATTTGCAGATACTAACTACTATATATAAAATAGATAAACAACAAGGTCCTCCTGTACAGCAGGGGAGCCATATTCATACCTTGTAATGGCCTATGACGAAAAAGAATGTGAAAAGGAATATATATACGTGTAACTTAATCACTATGCTGTACCCCAGATATTAACACAACATTGTAAACTAACTGTACTTCAATAAAAACAAATAAATAAAAAAATAGCTGAAATTCATTAATATGAAGAAAAGACTTGTTTGTATTTAGCGTCCCCCTCCTAGGAGGAATTTGGAAGAGGAATTTGCAGGAATTCATTTGCATCCATCTGGAATGAGGAGCCTGGAAAAGCTCCCTCATCCTGGGGGGAAGTGAGGGGGGGGTCCAGTTTTCCTGGGGGGAGGCGGTGGGGGGGGTCCTACCTCTTGTCGTCCTTGTACCACTGGAACTCTGCCGAGGGGACTGCGGAGGCTTCACACTGCAGTGTCCCCTTCTGTCCCACGGGGACGCCTGTACCCTTGGCCTCTGAGATGTATGGTGGATCTGCAGGGAAGAAGACGGCGCAGAACATCTCAAAATGCATCTGAAGTGAGGCAGGCTGCCTCGTTCACCAACCTCGTTTTCCACTCCCTGCTCTCTGCCTCTGCTGTCCGCGCTGTGCGGGAGCGTGAACCCATTCACTGCTGTTCCAGGGCTGAGCTGTGCCTTCCTTGCAGGCACTGCTCCCGTTCCCCTGCGCACGGCCTGAAAGACCAGGGGCTCCGGCGGATTTCCTGATTAAGCTCTTCAACTTTCCCAGGGTGCTGCCAACCCTACACACACCACGCGGAGTGACAGTCAGCACCTTTCAGCAGCCTTACAGAGTTTCTGCAGCCCGGTTCCAGCCAGCGCACACGACCTGGAACCATTCAATTCCTATCCAAAGCTCAGTTGCAAGAAATAACATTCATGGGGAATTGCCTGAAGGATTTACAGCTCAGCCCTTCTTCTAGGTATTCCAAGCTGGGTCCCAGAATCAAGCCAGACCAAAGCAGACCGATGCACTTGGCCTGCGTCCCTCTCAGGTCTTTGCCAAACCACCCTGGGCAGCTCCAGCAGTGCGCACCGATGCCCATTGTGGAAAACAGCCATGAGCACCTGCGGTTCTATTTAGCGCAGCAATGGTGCACCTGAGGCTGCTGCGCTCGCTTCGTGGGGACCGTGAACTGAAATTCTTTTGGGGTCTCAGTACCAGAAGAAGCAGTGTTTCTCCCAAGCAACTAATTTGCTTCTGTCTTCTGGACATAAACGTCAAACCAGACGATGTTTCCCCTCTCTGCTTTAGAAACTCGACGCCATGTCCTGGACCCACGTCTGACCACCTCCTGGTCTATGCACCGTGTGCCGACTCACCCCTCGATCTCACATAGTCCCTACATGGGTTTTCCCTTTGTTACATTTCCTTACTCTTTAGGTTTGTCTTTATTAACTGTAAGTCACCCTACGTCGTTTTGAAACGAAATCGTATTTGGGTACAAACAGTGTTAGTGTTGACATACAGGTTTCCTTGCTCTTAGAGTGTTGTGCGTTAATTAGGTTCAAATTGTAAGAGAAACCACAATATGAGTCAAGAACGGGCAATCCCCAGAACACAGCACTCTTCCTCTGCCTCCACCTCTCCCACGTTTCGAAGGACAAAGGCTGCTTCGCTGCTGGTGTAGTTCCCGGGTTCTATTCTGTCCTAAGCCTTCCCGGCACAGGCACAGCAGGGAAAACTTTCAGAGCATCTTAGAGAACCGAGTCTGTGTACAGAGTGGGGAACCCAGAGGGGGCAGCGTGAGCAGCGGGGAGGGCCGAGCAGGACGAGGTCGGAGAGAGTCTGGATGGTAAAGGAGGGTGCGGGTCCTTTATTAGCAAAACTCAAGTCTAGAGATACGCCCTCTAATGTGCGTATGATGTGTCTGTTCATCTATTTATCCTTCGAGTACGGATGTACACCACGTCCATCAACATATCTAATTGGAAAAGCGTGAGATAAAATAAGTGCAGAAATTACAATGTTTCCTCCATACTCATTTTTTCCCTCCCTATTAAGGAGTTGACTGTCTAGAGGCTGAGAAACTTGGGGATGTTACGAGTAAAGCATGGGGAAAATTGGGATTCAGAGACACGGTTGTATAAATTATGCACTGACTGTCACTGAACGATCTTTCGGGAATGGAAGTCAAGTTTGGGATTATATTAAATTACTTTCAGTTCCAATTTATATCTATTTTTAAATTTAGCATTTGGACTCGCTGCTCTTGGAGGCAGCAGTGGCCCGCGATGCGGCACCGGTTCCCAACCCCCGATCCAGCTGTCCGCTGCGGCCCTGACGCACGTGCAGGGTGGCGGTTCAGGAGACGACTTACAGTTCACCGTGACCTTGACTCTCCGGACCACCGGTGCAGCCACGTCGTTGGAGGCGCTGCACTCGTAGTCCCCCGACTGCTCCCGCGTGATGCCCTGGATCTCCAGGTACTCGTCTTCGCTCACAAAGCCCACAGCTGCCGGCGTGCGGTGCAGCAGGAGGAAAAACACCAAAGGTATAAAGTTAGATGACCAAGCACGAATTGGTTCTGTCTGTGGAGCATTCTGCCACTTGTAAGTCCGGATTCCTGGGAGCGACGCCTGCCCTCCCTCCGCCGTCTCCTCTCCCTCCCCCACCATCACCTTTTCTTGGCTCCCCAGGGGACCAGCTGGAATGTTCCTGTTCTGACCTGGAGGAGGGCAATGCCCAGAGAATGACCAGTCCTCCATAACTGATTCACATTTCTGACATTTACACGGCCTGGATCTTACCAAGCAGTCAGGCTCCGGGATCTGAGCTAAGCACCTTTGGGTGAATATTAACTTTCTGGTCTTCAGGAGTCACCTAGCCCGAGCCTTGAGATGCAGAGCTGGTGACTGCGTCCCAGACCGCAGGTCAGCTGGAAGCGCCACACTGGCCATCGCGCGCGCACGCGCACACATGCACACGCACACGCACGCAGACACACGCACAACAAACACATGCACACCACGCACGCACGCACAACACACACGCACACACGCAACACACATGTGCACGTGCAGGCACACACACGCAAGCGTGCACACACGCGCACAACAAACACACATGCATGCAAAACACACGTGCACGCACACCCACATGCACGCACTTGCACGCGAACGCACACCCACACACGCACGCACTTGCACGCACACCCACACATGCACGCACACACACGGAGCCACGAAAGGAAGTGGAAATGGTAATAAAATAATTTTAAATTTCTGTTTTTTGATTTAGACACTCAGTTAAATCAGCAGAAATCAACTTTCTAAACTTCGAGCTGCTGGAGCTGTTGGGTACAAGATCCTGAAGACAAGGCGACAAGGGGGGCTGCACACCCCGCCCGCACCCACGGCAGCAGGAAGGAGCCGGAACACGAGGCTGCGAGTCTCACGACCACGTCCCCATCCTGAGACTCTGTCTCTCATTGAAGACTTGTGAGTAATAATAGCAACCCTCTACCCACCCGACGTCCAGCCCGAGGTCCGGCTCTGAGCCCGTGATTACGGAAGGACCGTGACAGTGCAGCCTACAGGACAGGCGCCACCGTTCTCTCCCAGTCGCCCCGAGCCTGACCGCCCTGCGGAGAGCGGACGACGACATAACTGAGCACATCCCAGGGACACCTGCCTCCTCTGTCAAACGAAGACGGTCGGTGCGATGGTGCGCCTCACGTGACCTGGGGTAGTTGTAAGAGTGAGGCGGGTGCTGTTAACAGTTATTCTGGGACAAGAAGCAGAAGCGGAGACTGTCCCCAGCAAACGGAAGACGTCTTCCCTGGATCAGTTCACATTCAGTCCTAACACCTCACAGGGCTGTCTGGAGGAAGAAACGAGAGCCACACACGTGCAACGCTCCTGCGGCCCACCTGCTGCTGAGCGAGCGACCCTGTAACTGCCCGGAAGCCCGGGCTCGGGCGCAGCGAGGAGGGGCCCTGCATGACCGGAACGGGGGGCAGGGGGCTGCCTGCCCACTCTCCACAGCCCCCTCCCCGTATCTGCTGTGCTGGAGCACGGAAAGGACAACAGTGAGAACCCGACATGATGTGAGCGGTGTGTACACTAGGGCTGTGTGTGCTCTGTGACGTCGCTAAGGCCACCACTTTTGTCAAGATAATGACAGCAGCAGCACAATGACCCACAACACAACAGCTCTCCGACACAGAAGGACCGCCACCCGCCCAGCGCTGCCAGCACGCCTGGGCCATGACCAGTCGCTGCCACCGTCCAGGGCTAGGTCCAGCCTGAGCTTTTCCCAGCTATCTTCGTGGCCTGTGGGACCCACAGCTGCTCCGTGCAGAAGCTCCCTGCCCCTCCCACCTACAGGAGAGTTACAGGACGGCCGATGTCCATCACCACGAGTGAGCAGGAGTCACTGAATTCACAGGGAGGACCAGGCACCTGCTGATGAGTGAGAAATGGGACCAAAACGTCCCGGCTGTGGGGGGGGACAACCAGCAGGAGCTCACAGAGACTCACAGTCCCAGCCAGCGAGCGCTGTCCACACGTCACAGGAGCCACAGTTGTCACTGCTTCCTCAGCATCCTTGGGGGGAAAAGTACTAACCTCGATTTTAGGGAGGGCGAAGGAAATGAGGAGGAGGGGCTTGGATGGAGAGTTGGTGATGCCTTTTATGTGTCGTCCTTGTTTATTTGCACCCAGCCTCAAGCCTGTGCTCGGCAGGTCTCCCCTGCTGGAATGCTGTAATTACCGTGCAGAACATCGCCGAGACCATGTCACACTTAATATCCCCATTAATTTTAAATGGTGGTCCTTGGTACATATATGTGGCAGTTGGTGTCATATTTTAATTAGGCTTGCCCTACACCATCTGAAATTAATAATAGCACGGATTACCAGTGTAATTTATAAATTAACAGTGCCATAGCATGAGGGAATACATTAGCTCCGGACAGCTGTTTTTGGACTGAGCTCCAGTGTTGGAACAGTGACTGGGAGGACCTCAGATCTCCCGGGAGGCTGCGCACCGCACCTTCAAAGCAAGGACACAACAAGACGCGGGGTTCTCTGGGTCTCTTCTTCTCTGCGATGAGAGACCACGCGTCCGCGTTAATTCTGCCGTCCGGCCACGCTCTTGTGTGAGCTCCGTAGGACTCACAGGACCCGAGCTTCGAGGTACCTGCTACATGAGTGCCCAGATGGAGAAGTTGAGAGGATCGCTGTCACGGACGGAAGTAGTAGGGCAATCGCAATCAAACCTTACCCAGCTTTTGAGGGGACACGTGTGCTCGGGTATGGGAGGTTTAATGTCTTACTATCAGGCGGTTTCATGTAGGGAAGGAAGTTAGACGGCTTGAGAGCTGGGGAAGGTTCATGTTCTCCACGGGTCTAGGTCAGTGTTACCAGAGGGAGAGGGTTTACGCTTAAGCCATCTTGCAAAATCCAATGAAGCGTGATCTTACTGTCATATGTTCCACAGACCAAAAGCACAGTTGTAGAAAAAGCACAATCATTGCTCATACATTTTTTCTATGTCTGCTCTCTGATTAAGTTGGAAAAGGCAAATGAAAGGTAATTTGTATATAGTAAAATGCTTTAAATATTTTAGCTTTCAGTGTCATTATTGTCACCTTTTTTCCCACATACTTTTTTCTTGTTTTCCCTCAGCTAGAAGCAAGCATAGCAACGCTGGAGAGAAAGACAATCAGGGCGCACAGAACAAATTACACTTTGGATCACCAGAAATGAGGTTTCTTTAGGTAATGCTCACACACGTGAACAAAAAACGAAAACAAAAACACCCCCCTCTAAACTGAAACCTGAATTTATAGAGTCCATGATTCAAGGGAAGTTTTCCTTTAATAGCATTTGTGCTCCGGCTCTGAAGTGATTGAGGCTTTGTCGCTTGAATGGAGAGCTTACAAAGAACATTAGAAGAAATAAAAAGGGAAAAAAGGTCAACAGAGCTGGGACACAGGCTGATTTCAGTCGATCTGCCTGGAATAGTTGTCTGAATGTAGAGTGTTAGACCCCACCCTCACCTACGAAATCAGAATCTCCTGGGATGAAGAGTGTTAATAATTTCACTAGGAAATTCTCATGTATAACTAAGTCTGGGAATTAGTGGCTTCGGTCAATTCTGTATTTTCTCGTGTGGGAAGCTGGCTAGCGGCAGCAAGCCAGGTGTCCCAATGTCCCCACACCGCTCCTGCAGCCATTACGTGCCTTCCGGTGCTTTCTTCACACCGTGCGCACTGCCTTATTTTCCCGTGCACCTGAGACTCTGACGGCAGGGACCACGTCCTGGACATCTCGGGCTCTCAAGGTGCCTGGAAAAGTAGTTCACATAATCTGAAATTTGTCAACTTCTTGTGAATCAACTGACTGACGGACAGGCTCAGAATGGCAGGCCAAATCCTAATCTAAAAAAAAAAGTCAGGGGGACTCTTGCCCACCCAACCTCAAGTGGCTCTTCTCCCAGGACAGCGCCACCTCTGGTCACTGCTTTTAGCAAAATACTTCTATTTCTTGACTTTGAACAATACCACTGTTAGTGTCCTAACAGAAGACTTTCTTTAAATAAGTGATTTTAAAAGGTTTATCGAGTGGTTAGTATAATGTATATTTAATCTTGGGGCCGATTATTTCCTCAGGGGAATGCATGCTTAATTTAAGAATGTGGATCGATGGGGAAGTGTGATTTAGCCATCAGAATTTGTTTCCCAGCCAGCTTTTCAGGAACACTGCTGTTTCACTAAATGGAACCTCACAGTCCAAGCAGGAAATGAAGCCAGGTGGACACGTGACACTCACGTCTGCCCCCAAACCCCCAAAGCAGACTCACTCTCTCCCGAGGGCTGAGCTCAGCACGCAGTTCACGACGAATCGAAGGGCACAGACCGCCCTGCGTGAGCAGCGCCCCTCGGGGAAAGGGCACCCCAAGTCTCTGAGTTCGTGGACTGGGCTTTAAAATCTTCACAGCTGAAAATGGCACCAGCCGTGATTGCCGTTTTTATCACACGCCACACGAGCTCGTCATGGGGACAGCTGCGGCTACCGCAGAGGAGCGGACACAGCTGTCTCCTTGCTTCATAGTTTTACAGCGTGCAGACCAGCTGAGATAAAAATCACTGGGCCCCAGAAACTGAAAAAAAAAAAAAAAAAAAGGAAAAGACAAGGCAAGACAGAGTAGAGAATTGTGGAATTTGAGAGCTGGGAGGATCATTTAAAACCTTAGCTCAAACACTGACTAGCAGTAGAGCAGAGCGCTCGGCACTCTGAGCCGAGGTGTGACTGCTACCAGCCCTCGGAAGCCCAAGGCACTGATTTGAGGCCTCAGGGAGAAAGCAGTCGGGCCAGGGCTACAGACGATGTGCTCCCGGGAGACACTGGGGGTGGGCGGTGGCGCTGGGAGATCCGATGTCACCACCTGCCGATGGCCCTGGGGACGCCTCCGCCTCCCTCATGGCTCCGCCTGAGAGCTGCCCGCAGCCGGGGGCCCTGCGCCTGCAGCCAGCACCGCTTCAGAACAGACCCCGACTCTCCTCCTACCTGCAGAGGGTGTGGTGAGGGGCTGCGTGGGGGGGCCCTGAGAACGAAGCAGGGGAAACGGAAGGGAAGCCCAGGGTCTCCAGGCGGGTGGATGGGCCCTAGGAACCATCTGAAGGGGGCACTGGGCAGCCCTGTGCTGCGGGGTCAGGCTGGGGGCACACAAAGCCCGCGCAGCGGTGGCTGCTGGAAAAGGGTGAGATGACCGGTGTTAAAATTCTTTCCAAATATGACAGTAATTACCGTTGAATTACCTACCTAGACTAGCTTCAGAGGGCCTGGTATTCAGCTGGAGCAAAACGGTGGGAGGGTGGCTGGTGGCCCCGCACTGCTTACCCCTGGCTGTGCTGTGGCCAGGGCGGGGCCCTCGTGTCTGCACGGTGGTGGTGGGGGGGCGGCAGATCCTACTGGCTGGCAGTTCCCTTCTCCAAGCCTCAGAGCCCTCTTCTTTAAAACAGGAAAACGACCCCACCTTACAGGGTTATCGTGAGCGCTACAGAAGCAAGTACTGCAAAGCCCTCGGCGTGTCGTGGGCTCCCAGTAACTGCTAACTATCACGGTTACTAATGCTGACACCACGAGGCAGCTTGAGCACTTTTTAATAGTCAGGATCGTTGATACAAGAACGTCTCATCGTGCAAATGAACGAATAATCAGATCTCTGCTTTTCTAGGGGGGACTTAACAATGATAAACGCTAGAGGCTTCACCACAGATCCCGTATGCGGAAAGCTCTACTCTGTGCACTTAAAATAGGATTCGGTTGATAAGGGGTACAATTTCTCAGGGTCATTTCTTCTAAGAAGGCAGGTGCAGCTGCAGAGCCCATGTGAGAACAGCTGGGGGCTTAAGAAACTGGCTCTAATTTCACAACTGAGAATAAGAGGCTATAAACGCATTTCAACACGTGTGTATCTTCCTCCTTGACCTTTCCTTTGGCCGCAGAAGAGCACGGCTGGCAGAAAGGAGCATCTGACAGGATGAGTGAATTTAAAAGATCTCTTTCAGAAAGCAAGTTCTGGAGGGACCCAAACCTGCATTTTTTCCTGCCCCCCTCACTGAGGTACAGCTTCCATGGGTCGATGAGAATACGGCCCAGCAAACACAGGGGCCGAGGCTGGGAGCGGGGCAGGCTGGATGCTCCATGAGATGAGAGCAAGCTTCCTGAAGCCTCCGAGCCGGGTGCTGGTGGGCGGGAGCCGATGACGTCGCGGTGCCCCTAGGTCACCACCTCCCTGCAGGGCTCGGCGCTGTGTCTCCTGCGCAGGGACTTCCCTCACTCCTGCAAACCTAGCGCCTCGCTTCCCTCAGCTTTCTGGTTGACACCTAGGGACTGGCTGTCACAGCTGTTTGGTACCACGTCCCGCACACAGAAGGGAGAGTCCCTCAGACCTTCACATCAATCCATCATCAAGCAGGAATTAGAGACGCGATAAAACATTACATAAACTGAATGTGACCCTCCCTGCACGTCATCCATCTGTCTAGAGGTACACGTACTAGCAAAACAGGTAACATAGAGCCGACATATATTAAGACCAGTGGTCGCCAAGGGTCAGTGGAGAGGGATGAATGAACAGACAAAGCCCCGAGGAGCTTCAGGGCAGAGAATCTGTGCTGTACGACCCTGTGACTGGTGGGTACACGTCTTACACATCGGTCAAACCCTATAGATTGTATAAGACCAAAGTGAACCCTCGTATGAACTGTAGGCTTCGGGTGACAGTGATGCGTCAACGTAGGTTCATGGACTGTCACACAAGTGCTGCTCTGGTGGAGAGTGTGATGGTGGGGGACACGGTGCTGTGGGAGGGGCGGGCAGGGGGCATATGGGTTTCTGTACTTTCTGCTCAATTTTGCCGTGATTCTAAGACTTCTCCGAAGAATGAGGTCTTTCTTGGAAAGGCAATGCACACAAGAAAACAGTTTAAACTTCACCAGCTTAAAAAGTGGCATGGGAACGTGTCAGCTGCCAACAGCCTCTAAAGCGTGGAGACCACCTTTAGGGCCTCGTGTTGGGCAAACATGTCTCAGGTCAACACCATCGACTGTTCACCAAGAAAAGATACACAGAGCATCATCAAAATAAAGTTCCAGGGCTTTTGAGGGGGTTTTGGCCAAAAAATAAAAAGACTCATTTGATAGTTGAAACCAAACATATGTGTATGTTTGAATATACATGCATGAAATGTAACATATTAATTAGTTTATGAGTCTATAGAAAGAAGAATATAGCTCCTTAATTATTCAAGTAGGGGGTTTTCTGGGAGTAACCTTTAGCTTTGTATTAAGGAGGAGCCGCAGCCCAGAACGTAGTTGTACGAAAATGAGCCCTTGCGCTGCGCTGAGCCGGGCCGTGTGTGCCTCTGAGGCCCGCCCCTCCCCTCACGATGGGACGGGGTCCTTCCCCGCAGCCGTGGCCGCGGCAGCCGGCTGGGCCCCAGGGTGTGAGCGCCGTAGCCTGTTCGCCAGCACCGTCAGCTCAGCGCTGCGTGCAGACCCTCTTACGGGTGATGATCTCAAGTCAGAAAGCACACAGCTGGGCGTTTGGGGTTTGCAGCTTGCTGTCTGGAACCTGGGTATTTGCAGTAGTGCAGCTGATGGCTGCTAAAAAAAAAAAAAATAAAAGATAAAGAAAGAAATCAGCTTTTGATTTGTAAACTCAGCCAATTTGATCTGAAAGACATTGATAGGGATAAATATAGAACCCCGTGGTGTCACATCCCCTCCATATGTTGGCTGTTTGCTCTCGCTTCCTCTAAATCTCTAGAGACAGAAGCCGGCACTGAGCGCTGCAGGATGTGAGGTTGCTTTGAAATTCCTGGTCCAGACTAGTTTAAGGGAATTCATGCTACTTAAGAAGCCCCTACGGGGCTAAGGTTCTCCTGACTCCATCATGCGCACAGGTGGTCTGAAGTCCACCTGCTGGGGGTCACCTTAGCCACCTGGTCCGGGACTGCCTTGGAAAAGCAGGGCTGTCTGTACCTGAGCCGGGAAGACAATTTCTGGATTCAGAGCAGGAGTTCTTAGTCTGAGAGCTGTTGAACTCTCCCACCAGGGGTTTCTGAACCTCAGGAAATGACACCACGCACGTGTGTCTACATGGGTGTGTTTTCCCTACCGAAAGATTCACTCCCTTCTGTAAAGGGATCCAAAAGGTGCGCAGGATGCAAAAAGATGCACATCCACCTTTCTGTGGTCCTGCGGTTCACCCCCAAGTGATGGGACAGGACCAGATCCCCACCAGCCCCCAGCCCTGCACGGAGAAAACAGAGAACTCCTCCAAATACAACGGATGGTCGGAAGAAGAAATGAGTCGAGAAGTGAAGTGCAGCCTTGTGCATGTTTCATTAAAGATGCTGTGGAGGCTGGAGAGCGAAGTGACTTGTAAATCCTCCTTTTGAAGAACAGATACGCTGGCCGAGGAGTGTTTTTTTTTTCCCCTAAACGAGGGGGGTTATCGTCCCACTAAGACTTAGAATGAAAGGAAAGGAGTGTGCAGGGTGCCATCCGCCCCCCTGAGACCCATGACCTTTGGGCACCAACCAGAGGCCTGGTGGACTCATGGGGTGGGGGGCGATCTCAGCTGCAGGGCAGAATGAAGGCTCCGCTGAAGAATTCCTTGTGTTGGTGACTGTACCCACGGGGCCGACACTCAGTGACAAAATGACCTCTCGAGGGGAGAGAGAGAGGGGGAAGACAACCTGGGATGGGTGGGCTCCCGTCTCTGGTTTAGACAATTTAATGAGTACATTCAGATTAGATCCGGAGAGGGAACTGCAAGGTCCCGCCCATCGGCCCTGGAGATGGGACTGCCGGCCTGCACTTCCGGTCAGCCTGGGCAGGACACAGGCAGCCCACGTGGACAAGAGGACAAAACGACGTGGACGTGCCTGTGGCACAGCAGGAAGCCTGATGCTGTAGGATCATTTGGGCCCAGAGAGAAAGGGAGGCGTGACCGAAAGGCTTGTGTGCGCCGTATCTGATCGCAGCCCTTGGACATGTTTAACATGATAGAATCTTCTGCAAATAGCTCTCAGATCTCTCCGCCAGCAAAGCTGCTTGCTGGTGACTCACCCCGGCTGAGCACGTGCGAGGCCCTGCCCCCGGTCCGTGCCCGCCTCCCACCTCCGATCCCAGCGTCCCACTGCACACAGGTGGACCATCAGTCACACCGGGGAGACGTGGAGAGAGGCACGCGCAGAAGGGCCTGATTTACTCCTTCATCAGCTCCGCGGCTGACGCTCCTTCTGCCCCTTCCGCTCCTGGGAGGGCCAGCTGGAGGCAGGCGCACCTGCGTCCGGACGGAACACAGTGTGAGGAAACAAGGCAACCGTGATTCCGCAGAACAGGCCCGGTGTTTCTGAATCCTGATCAGGGCTCTTTCTCCTGGGAATTATGCAGCCTTGATTGCATCGCTGGGCCTTGGGGCCCTCGTTGTAAAGTGTGGCTACGTTTCCACTCCTCACAGGAGGGGTCGGAGAGTTGGACGGGGGGTGCGAGCAGAGGCTCCGGGCGGCACGTGGGAGACGGCAGAGGAACATCAGAAGGAGCAGACTCCAGGGGGCGTGGGGCCCTCGACCCTCGAGTCATGCATCCCTAAGGTCCAGCGCTCTGCTACCTCTGTCCCCTCTTCAGGGTCAGTCTGTGCTCTGAGACCCCAGTCCTGCCACCTGAGTTACCAGCTCTGCCCCTGCCCTGCGTCTGCGCCTGGCGGGACTGCCGGCTGACCGCCTCACTTCTGTGCATCCCAGACACCCGGGGCTGGACTCCCCTCCTCTCCCCTCAAACCTGCTCTTCCCCCACGTCCACTGGTCTCTGCTGGTGGCCGAGCCTGCTCCGCCTCCTCCTAGATAAAAAAGCGTCACGTGAGATTCTCCCCCTTTGGCTCACTACTCACCATCCATCAACCAGGCCTGCTGTTTTTACCCTCTTCGGGTTTTCAAATCGATTTTCTTCTCCCCATCATCGCCAGCTGTTAATTCCATCCCTCGCCTCCACTCTGGATTCTTCCAATACCCTCTTGACTGCCCCGCTGCCTCCCGTCTCAGATTGATCGTTGTCAAAACAATGGCCACAAATAGAAATCCACCTCCCCCTGCTTAAGACCTTGCACTGCCCACTCCTCCTGGCCGTGGTGCTTACAAGCTCCTTCTGAGCCGACTCTTGCCAACATGTTTAGGTTCTTCTGCGGCTGACTCCTTTCTCCCCACGCCCACTACGTGCACCAGGGAAGCTCCTAAACCCTAGGCTGTATATCTGTGCGCTGCACCCTCTCCTTCGCCTTCAGGACCGTCTCAGCTCTCGGTCAGTCCTTTGGGAGCCCTTTCTTGAAAATCAAAACTGCTTACCTCCTCTCTACCCAGAGAGGCATCACTTTTTTTTTTACTTTTTATTTACTTCTACTTACTTTATGCTGTTGTTCCTGTGTTGCACTACCGCACTGCATTGCTGTGTAATTACATATGTTTACCTCCTTAAATTTATGAGAGAAGGGACATTTATTTCTGCATCTCCAACATCTGTAGCAGCGCTAAACACAGAGAAGGCAACAAATGGTCAAAGACGGAATGAATGAATGGACCGTCACTTTGGTGGCTGGTCTAGTTGTCATAATGAACTACTTAAACCTTCTTTGGTGACTTTTAATAAGATAGCAGATATCTACCTTTTAAGTTTTTTTTTTTTTCTTTTCTGATAAAGGATTGGACACATAAAGAGACCTCTCAGGCCTCTGAAGGTTGCAGTGTTTTATTCCACAGTTCCTAAGGGGGGTGAAAACAGCCTTCATAAAGCTAGACCTGGAGAGAAAAGGAAACGAGCCGGGTTTGGCATCTCTACAAACACCCTTAGTTCAAAGCTCTTGTAGCTAATGTCCCCGCCTCCTCCGAATGAATTAGAATGTGTCAGAAGCATCTAATCAGAAGTGTCTCGGAGAGCTTTCTCATGTCATCATCCATACGGCTGCATTTTTTTTTTTCTGGGTGGAATCAGCTTGGTGATTCAGCTCTGTCTATCGCAATTAGTAAAGGACTGATTGCAGGGAGTGTGATGAGGGCCTTTACCTTTCTGGGATAGGCAGGCAGGGAAAAAATGCTGGGATCCACACAAAACGGGCCTCAGCAGAAGAACGGGCAGCCCCTGCAGTAGAAACACTGTAACAGGCACTCCCGAAGCAGCTCAATGAAAGGACGGAAGCTGGCGATGGAGGACGTGGAAGAAGCAAGAAAGAGCTTGAACTTGAACTTGGCCTAACAGGGCAATACCCTGCTGCAGCATCAAAACCTCCGTGAGGAACCCCGACACCTGCTTCAAGAAGGGTGACACCTAAAATGCACAAAGATGGACAAGTGTCCTCGTTCTTACACGTGCTCAGGACTTCCCTGCCCCCCGTCCCTCTCAGGACCCCAGGGCGCTGCCTGTGACTGACACTCTGAGTTCTCCTCCGACTCCGTGCGTCCTCATCAGCTCAGCGCCACTGGCTTCCAGCCTAGGCACGCTCTTCCTTTCCCACAATTCCGAGGGATGTGATAAAGGAACCCTTTGGTTTGATGACCTGCTGAAATGTCATTGATCCTTGAAGCGAACAATCTAACAATCGTAACTGAGGGGCCACAAGTGATTCTTTACTTCTGTTCTACTTCTCGACTTCAGGAGACTGCCTGCCACCTCCAAGACCTGACCGGCTCCTTCCACGGTGCAGTGGGGGAGGGACAGGGGCTCGTGAGTCAGTCAGTGGAGTCAGCGGCTGGTGAAGAAAGGCTGGCGGTGGGTGGGGGGAGGGAGAGAGAGAAGAAGAGAGAACGGGGAGCAGGAGAGAGAGGGGGAGGGCATGAGCAGATGATAAAGTCACACGTCAAACACAAAAAGCAGGCAGAAGGCTAGTGTTTCTTAAAGGCAGTCACCCAGCCGTGCAGGAAATCAGAAGCGCGCTCCCATGACTACTACGTTGTCATCAAAGCTCAAGGCCATTGTCGGCCCCCCAGGAGTCGTCAGCCATAACCAGTCTTGTACGAAGCCTTGTGGGAACAGCTGGCCTGAACACCACGAGCATCCCATGATGCGTCCGAGACCCCGGCGTCGGCCTGAGGAACCACTCTCCTCCCCGGAACCCTCACGACTGACCCCCCAGAAGAGGGTGGGCAGACGTCGTCTGTGAAAGGCCACACAAATGTGTCAAGCCTGGAAGCCTCTGTAGACTTTGTGACCTGTCACTGCACTCACTCACTGGAAAATACCCCCCAGGTCTTCACCTCCGCTCCTGAGCTGCCCTAGCTGCCTCCCAGAACAGCCGTCTCTCTCCCCTCCCACCACAAGCCAGTTCCTCCTTTGGTCTGCGAGTTTCTCCCGCCTCACCTTTCGAGGGCCTCACCCCATCGGTCACCTCCCCTCTCTCCCACACCTTCATCTGCCTTTGCTCTGCCGGACGCTCCACGGATGCTCTCCTCTCACTGTTTGGTTCTTTGTCTATTTATTCCTCAGCTTTTCTTTTAAGTTGACGTATAAATGACACGTAATATTACAGAGGCGTTAGGTGGATCCCATGATGATTCAATATTTGTGTGGATCAGAAGGTCATCCCCACAGCAAGTCTAGTTAACGCCCATCCCCATAAACAGTGAGGAGTCTTTTTTCTTGTGATGAGAAATTTTAAGATCATTATCTTGGCAGTTTCCAAAAACGCAAGACAGTGTTGTCAACCACGGTCACTGTGCTGCACGTGACACTGCAGGTCTCATTTATTTTACAACCAGAAGGTTCTACCTTTTGACCCCCTTTCTCCCACCCTGCCAGCGCCCACCCTTAGCCCCTGGTAACTACCACTCTGTCCTCAGTTCCGAGGGTTTTTTAATGATTATTATTTTAATAAACATATTCTGGGCAGTCCCATCGATTGACTTTCCTGTAGACACGTGCGTCAGCCTTTGCTCTTCCAGTCTTGGTCCAGCTGGGACCCACCCAGGTTTTCTCGCCTTGTAAACTTCTGCCCTGACACCTCCCCTCTCCTCTCCAGTGACCCGTATTTCTCAGGCCTTGTTCACAGCCACACTCCTTGAAAGTATTGTCCAAATGTGCTGTGGAGAATCCTTCACCCCACAGAAGTACCTCCATCAGCCCGGTCGAGCTTCTGCCCACATTGCTCCACCGAACCTGCTCACATCCAGGCCACCGAGGGGCTGCCAGGTTGCCAAATCCATCCTAAGCATTTTTGTGTTTTCTTAAGGGACTCCTGGGCAGTGATCCACGCCACTGACAGCTAACTCCTTTACATGGTCTTCTCTTGGCTTCTTTAATGCCACGTTCTCCTAATTTTCCATCTACCTCTCTGAACGCTCATTCAAAGTCTCCTTTCCTGGCTTCTCCCATTTAATCCAGCCTCTGTGTATTGGGATTCTACTGAGCCTGTCCTAAGCATTCTTTCCTTTTCTTATTGCACAATAACTTCCCAGGAAATGTCATATATTTCTCGGTTTTGTACATCCACATATATGGCAATCACACAAATTTATATCTCCACCCTATTTCTCTTTCGTGAGCCCTGGACTCATATATGCATTGGCCTACCTGAAACGGTCACTTGGAAGTCTCGGACATCCCGAATGTGACACGCCCAGCATGGGGTTCTTGATTTTCTCCCTCAAATTTTATTCCCCTTCAGTTTTTCTCTTCAACAAATAGCACCTTTATTGACCAAATTGCTCAATTCAAAAACTCTGGAATTCATTCTCAACACTTATGTCTCCCTGACCATAATACTAAATCCATCATTAAGTCTCATTGATTCTACTGCTGTAATGTATCTTGAATCTAACGTTTTCTCCCTATTTTTGCCTGAATTACCTTATACTTTGGAGACTACTGAAGCAGCCTCTGACTTTCTAAAGGCCCCACAAAATTTGTTCACAGGTATTATCTATTTCACCTTATGAAAATAGTGTTATTTTCAGTAATACTATTAGGTAGGTAGGGGCCTCTGACCAAGTCAGCCAAACTCAGCATCAACTCCCGTGTGACCCATCATGACCTCCCCCTTCTTTACCATTTTTCCCTTAATATATTTCCACACTTGGGTCAAATCTCACTGAAGAAATTCCAGAAGAATGTCCACTTGTGTTTTGTCCCTGGTTTTACTCACTCTGTCACCTGAAGCACCTTGCCTCTGACACTGTCCCCTCCTCCTCCTCGGGGTCACAGCTGAGACCTCATCGCTTCTGAGATTCCTGCCTTCAGCCTCCTGGTGCCCTTGGGATCACACCCTTCGCCGTCCACGCCAAAGCCCTAGTGCTCCTCCTGTGATAACGCTTGTCGCATCACATTGAACAGGTCGCCTATTGACCTGTTTCTCCCTTCAGATTAAAAGCCCATCAGTGGCAGGTAACATTTCTGTATCCGTAGCGTATAGTTATTCACGGCATATAGTTATTAAATGAATAAATGGATAAAAGTATTACCCGATGAATTTTCAGTTCACATCGATTCTTTGTTTATACTTTTACGGACAGGGCCTATGAAAGTAATAAATCTATATCCAAATGCACATTCAGAGCCCCCAAATGAGGAAGTGTGCCCCTAGTTAATTATCAGACAACTCATGAGACACACACCTGACTCTAGCCGCACTCCCTACCGTCCCCAGCTTCCGTTTTTCCTGTATCAGTGGTTTGTCAAGCACAGGGCAGTGGGGTGTCTGTTCACGGATATTGTTTAAAATCACACATGCATGGCGATGACCAAAAGCAAATCAGACTGATTTAATCACCGATTCTCTACTACACTGCGGTTCTGGTTAAGACAGGGTAAAAACACAGCTTGCCCAAACTCTCCTGCTCATTACAGTTAGACAAAATACACTGAAAGAAATCTGAGCACTTGAAAAGTAAACAGCGGAAGGTGAGCTGGGGAGGGAAATCAAAGCCTGAGGGAGGAACGCCACCGTGGTAAGTGTCCTGGTATTTTTTCCTCCTGTCTTTCTCGACTCAGAGCAGCCAGAATTCTAAAACCATGCAGTAGATACCAACTGGAAAAGTGTCCAGGCGAGCCCGCTGCCTTTGGTCTGAGGATGGGGAGAGAAAAGCTTACAAGATGGAGAGAATGAGGGACGTGGCTTTTTGTTCCTGCTGCTGCGGCCTGTTCTGTCCCCCTTCTCCTCTTGGCCCTGCCCGGGGCTGAGCCTCAGCCCGGACGCTGCGGAGCAGCGGCCGTGGCGGGAGCAGCAGTGCCCAGCTAAAGCTTGAGAAACAAAACCAAAACCAAGCAAACCATCCCCAAACCCCAAACCTTTCTTTGTGACCAGCGGAACCAAGGGACAGGGCCCCTGTGGTCTGAAAAATGTGAAGGAATTTCAGTCAAGCTTTTCTCTGTTCTTTCTTCTCTGTCACTGCGCTGCCCTGGAGGCTGACTCAGTCCCGAGGAGTGAGGAACATTAACGGGAGGTTAAAGCTTTTGCTTTCCAGGCGGAGGGCGGGAAACGGGACCCACGGGAGCTGGAGTGTGGGCGGAAGTCACTGAGAGGAGGGAGATCAGACAACACGTATAAAATCTCAGGCTCACCCTGAACCTGTGTGGAGCTCACCCAAAACAGCACAGCAAACGCTTTGAGCGCTAGACTATCGTGTACGCCTCCACCACCGCCACCACCACCGCCACCTCGCTGGCCAATGGAGGACGCGTCTTAATAACATGGCCAAGACTCTGAAAGCAGAACTGACATGGGAACCACAGCCAGCAGCAGGGCGGTCAGGACTGTGGTGTGGACCCAGCTGGACTCACTGGCTGGCAGAAAAGCCGATTTTACCTCTGGGTATATTCTCAAAGGATTTTAGCAGGATCAAGACTCTACAAACACAAGATTCAAGACGTGCAGAATAAACTCCAACATGACTAATCACACGGAGAACAAGGAAACACCAAACGGCTCACAAGGGCAAAGACAGTGAACAGAAAGCAACCCTGCGGAGACCCTCATGTTGCAAGTGGCAGCGACGTTGAAGCCGCGAGCGTAACCATGCCTCGCGGAGTAACAGCGAGCACCCTTGAAATGAATATGAAAGTGGAAGTTTCCAATAGAGAACTAGAAGCCATAAACGATGAACACAGAGAAATATTTAGGACTGCATTTTAGATGTTCACTGGAGAAGCTCAATAGTGGAATGGAGATTAGAGTAAAGAGTCAGTGAACTTGAAAGTAGACGCACAGAATTCATGGGATCGGAACAGCACAGGTTCAGAGAGAGGCAAGGGCTTGATTACAGAACAATTGCTGCCCCCGGGTAAGGGCTGCAGCGTATTCTGGCCAGTTCCGCCGGTGGTGCACACGTGAATCTACGCACGCGCTGTAACTGATGGAAACGCACGCCGCAACGTGGCCAACGGAGCAGCTAGCGACGTGCACGGCACAGCGCTGGTGCCAAGCCTCCTGCGTCTCACCTCACGTCCGAATCCCGGGCGTCCCCGTGCTTTCCAGCTTCTTAAAACCGACTTGCCCTGTAAGCAAACCTGGGGCCTTGTGCGCCGAGGAACGCGGGGCCCCCCCACCCCGTCGTCTGGGGACTCTTGGGGCGCTCACAGCCCTCTGGGCCCCGGGCTCCACGGACAGTCAAGTTCTCCATGCTGTGCTGTGGCCGCCCTGTGGTCTGCGGGCTGGCGAACTATGTGCTTCAACTCCCAGAGGAACGCTGGTGCTAAGCTCCGTGCAGGGCGCACAGTGCCCACTGGTTTTTGACAAGAGAGGAGATTATATCTCACAAAGCACGAAGTAACGAAAAGCTTACTTCCAGACAGTCCTGTCCCCAGGGATAGCGCACACTGCCCCCATCAGCTGCAGAAATGCTTCTCGGGCTAATGGCCCCAGTCATCCTTCCGTACTCTTCCAAACAGACACGTGTACACCAAATGCATCCCCAGACACTGGGTGTGCCTCCACAGCATGTACACCTGTGCATGCCTTTCGGGGATGTGCACAGACCCCAAGTCATAAATGCACCCATTTTTAGATTATGGACACACTCGCATGTATGCTCACCAGGCACATTTTCTTTCTTTTTTTTAGCAAAATACTTGGTTTGCCACTTATTCCCCTTTGAGTCTATTTTTCGGATGCTCTATATTGGGGAGCAGGCGTGGAATCACAAGGCCCTGAGTCATCTGCACTTGACTTCCTGTAACGCCATCCTCCAGGGGTTGTCCAGCCTCTCAGATCCCTTTTCAGGTCTTTTTAGTGGTTTATTTTTTTCCTTATAAACCAGAAGGGTTCTTTCCCCCTCAGGAACGCACAGAACTTCAACCTCCTATGCACTCGCAGTGTGACACACACACGCTCGAGGGCCCTCTGCCCGGTCACGTGCACGCCCAGCCTGATGCTCGGCCCCGTGCTGGTCAAAGAAGGCTCCTCTCCATTAGCGGGGGGAGGTGTCCCCAAACGGCACATCAGAGCCACAAGCTCCACCTTCCTTCCGTTTTTCATGCTGTACATTGTGAACATTAGGCATCTGGAAGCTTATTGGCATATTCCACGTGCAGGAATCATGATTCCGACTCTGAGCATCATCACTGCACCACTGTTTGCACGTGAGAAAAACACTCCGCTCTGCACCAAACAGAACTGAGACTGGCCTCGCCTCCAGGGCTTAAAACTGCGGAGACAGATGGGTCTGACGAGGAGGAGGAATGACCCAGGGCCCTTCGACAGCGTCTTCTCTGTCTTCAGCCGCCTTACAGTCTCTAAATATTTAAAGAATAAATATACACTAAGGAGGAATGTAACGGAGGAAGTCCTTGTCCACGTACTAGGTGTGGGGGGCTGTTCCAAGGTTGAGTCATTTCAGGAGTAAGGGGGACACAGCACCGAAGAAGCAAAGTATCTCCAAGGAAGGATAAATAGTGAGACACACGGGGAAGACACAGCAGGCTGTCATCCAGGCTCCCAGCGACCACGGACCAGTGTCAAAGCCTCCTAAATGTGCCGTGCCCCTCAGCGGTGACGCTCCAGGGAGTCAGGTGGCTTCAGCTCCAGGTGGGACTGCCCTGTGCAGTGCTGATGGACAGGGTCCCTGGACCACTTCCCTAGGTGCCAGGAGAGGGTCATCCTGACAACCAAGCACACCCTCCCATATTCACATGTCCCCTAGCAGGAGTGCCCAGGGGAGAGCCACTGAGTACCGAGTTTCCTCAGACGTGGCAGTGAGGTATGAAAAGTTCTAGACACACGACGTAACAGGGAGCGTGACCAGCGGCCAAAACCGACCGTTGTGTTGGTGACAGTGGCCGTGGTGGTGGTGGCGGTGGCGGTGGCGGGGACTGTGGAGCACAGGTGATTTTGCTGTCTCTCTCCCAGCATCTTCCCTGGCAGCACTTCTGTGTTCCTCCTTCCTTTTCGTCTTCCAGTCCTTCAGACCAGGCCCTCTGCCAAGAAGGCACCAGGAGCACAAGCCCGTTTGGAAAGGACCACCACCAGTGTAGCCACTTCCCTCGCGATGGACCCAGAGCGACAGCCTGCTGAGACGGGCAGGGATGCCCTGCAGGGTCAGTCACCTGGCTAGTCTCAGGTCTAGCTGGTCACTGTGCTGTCTGGAGAAAGCTCCTTCCCATGTTCCCTTTGAAATGAGAGGGCATGAATATATCTACTCTACGTTTTACAGATTAGCTTAAATATTTTAGATATGTGGAAGCATTCTGTAAACTGGAGAACGCTGTGTAGACGTCAGAAGCTGTTAGTTCGCAGGACCCGGACACTCACACTGAAGGTGCTGATCAATGCTCGGGTGTCACCCTGCAGCCAAGTCTCTGGGAGGGCCCCTGGGGCGGGGCTCTTCCTCCCTGGGGAAGGTTCACAGGCTGCCGGTGTCCCTCCGCACTGCCCACCCGTGGCCGTCCTGAGTGCAGCTCTGCTGGTCTCAGGCTGCAGTGGGGTTAGCCAGAGTGGCTGCATCAGCAGGGGTACCAGCGACAAGAGGGTGGACTGTGCCCTGAATTGTAAGGACCCCGAGGAGCGGGAGTCATCCGTCACGGCCAGGACGGAGGCCGACAGCTGGAGGACTGGCAGCCAGCAGGGCCAGGAGGGGGACCGGAAGATTCATTTCTCCCTGAGAAAGGAGATGTGCTCTCAAGAATAAATCAGTTCCTCTGAAGCCGCTGGGCCCACGAGCTGAGCACGTTTTACGAATTTGATCCCAGCGGAGCCGCTGGAGGTGACGGTCGAGAAGAAGCAGCGGGAAGGGAGGCGGTGGTGCCCTGGCACCCCGCAAAGCGAGCCCAGGTGACACCGCGGCCACACCTGACTGCACCTGAGCCCGGCCAGGAGTGGGCAGGGGGCGGGCCCCTGGGTCAGGGCTGCGATGGAGAAGGACAGTCTCCTGGACCAAGAGACTCCTGCTCCATTTTCTTCAGGATGTGTACAGTGATCTTAAAGAGGCTCAAAAAGGCGAGAAGAATGCAGACTGAGTTACCACTACACCCTTATCAAGTGGCTAAAATGAAAAAACTCTAAAATACAGAATGTTCACAGGAACCCAGAACAGTAAGAACTCTGGTCCGTATCTGGTGAGGATGTAAAATGGTCCATCCGCTATGGAAAGTGGTTTGGCAGTTTTTAATAAAGTAAAACAAATGCTTTACCATACAACCCGGCAGTCCTACCCTTGGGTATTTACCAAAGGAAAATCAGACCACGTCTGCCCACAGACCTTGGCATGACACGTCTGTCGCTCCTTTGTTCATAAAAGCCCAGAGGCTGGAGACTCAGTTGGTAAATGGCTAAAAGCAACCTGCAGTCCCAGTGATACCAAAAATAACAAAAAAAAAGACTATTCACTTTTTTCAAAAAAGGTGAGGAGAGAGACACAGGAGGGTTCAGAGCAGCAGCTTCCGATGCTCCTGGGGTCACAGGAGGAGGTGGGGGGGTGACAAGCCAGGGCGGCTCCCAGGTCACGCCCAAGGGAAGAGGAGGGTCAAGGTCCAGTACTGCGAGGGGCAGGTGGCCCGAGAGGACACCACTGTGATGGCTCTTGAGAGAGCCGGGGTCCGGCAGGAGGCAGCGAGGAGCTGGGAAGGCAGGAGGCCAGCGGGATGGGGAGAAAAGCGCAGGGAGGGCGGGGGGCAGCAGAGAGCGCCCCTGGTCCCGCCTCCTGCTACTCCCACCGTCCTGCAGAGCAGCCCCAGGACAGCCCCCCCACCCCGCCCCACCGCTACCGGCCCCCCAACCCCAGGCCAGCGAGCCCTCCCCCATCTTTACCCATGTTCTCGTCGCGCAGACCCTGCGAAACCACAGCTCAGACTCCCGGCCATCGTGCCCAGGGTCTCCGAGCCTGAGGACGGTGGCCTCGGGGGGGCTGGGCGTCAGCTCCTTCAGGCCCTGTCCTTTGTGCCATGGGCACTGACCGGGCAGGAGTCAGGACAGAGTGTGCAACCCTGGGAGGCAGAGGACAGGCAGTGACTGGTGTCACTGGCTGCCTGGTGCCCTCTGTGTTCACGTTCATGTGTGGAGCCCTGAACGGGGAAGGATGTGCAGTGTGACTGATTTTGCAGATGGGACTTTTAAAGGATGATTAAGGTAAAACGAGGCCATCGGAGTGGCCCTGACCCAGCGTGACCGGTGACCTGCCAGAGGAGGAGAAAGGACCTGGACACACCCCGAGGGAAGACTGTGAGGACACGGGGAGAGACGGACAACTCCAGGCCCCGGAGGAGCCACCCCTGCCCACACCTCGCTCTGGACGCCCTCCTCCAGACGCGAGGGCACAGAGGCCCACGGTGAAGGCAGCGGGCTGCGGTCCTTTGTGACTGCGTCTGTCTGTCTGTCTGCTCCTCCCCTGGGGAAACATAAAAGGGAGGGAGTTCTCATCTGTTGAAGGCCTTCTACTTGCCAAGTATTTCACATATTTAATTTTATTTAATACTCTCAACAATCCTTCACGGAACCCAGGGGTGGGGGCGGGGGGAGGCTGGATCAGTCCTCTGGGGGTCTGGGACAGGTCCACCAGGGTGAGAACCATCGCTTCCTACCTGCACAGGGCAGCTTCCCCAAAGGGAGGGGTGGGGAGAGTGAGGAGGCCAGAGGAGGGTGACCGAGAACAGCTGGGGGCAGGAGATGGAAACGGAGCGCCAGGGTGATGGCGGGACGGGGACTTGCCACGGGAGCTGGGCGGGAGCTGCGTGTTTCATGCTCAGACACCACCACTGGCAGGAAAATTTCCACTTTCGCCCAGAAGCTCCTCACATAACAGGAAAGGCCCATTTAAGTCTTGCCCACCTTGGCCGCCCCTTCAGCCCTCTTAGCTAAAGGTGCCGTCAGCCCCCGGGACTGGCTTAGAGCAGGGCGCCGTGGAGAGCGGCCTCGAGGGAAGGCTTAAGCACCGCAGGGCGTGTGGGGCAGTTCTTTGTTATTTCTATTTCTCCTCCTCTAGGAATATACCCATGATGCAGACATTTAAAAAATTCCAAGTTTTCCATCAATTCATGCCCAGACGTTAAGGGGCATCTCATTTTGCTCATCTTCCCAAACTCTTTGATCTCTGGTCAGGGTGGGTCATAGCCACTTTCTTTACGAAGGCACTGGGCACCAAGCCCGCACTAGGGTACTCAGACCTTTCTGCAAAGGGGGGCTCATCACTGCGGGTCACTCGCCTAGTATTACGGGGCTGGCCAAGGCAGGTTATGCCTCTTTTCCAACTCAGAAATAATCAGGAGGTATGAATTAGCCAGAAGCTTAATTTGTACATGAAGGAATGGCCGTGCCTTATTTCTTTCAAGCACATTCAATACTGTGAACGCACGTTGTCAAAGGTGTGCAACCACGGATGTATCCAAACCACCTGTTCAAAGTTACCTGTAGTATAAATACCCCTTGTCCTAGGGCGTTCCAGGAGCGCACGGGCGCCCACAGGCAGCTGTAAGATTCTGTGTACATTTCTCTCTTCCATTGAATAAGTAAGTATTCAATTTATCATTTTACTGCCTTAATTTGTTTTAAACCATTTTCTGTCCACTGTTAACACAAAGGAAAATTTCATCCCGGCTGAGTCTAAATATCCCCAGTTATGAATCAGGCTGGATAGAATTAATGATGCTTCAGTGTATTAGGATCAGATACTCTTCAGAAAACATGAGATTTTTCGAGACTTAAGCCGATCACAGAGAGTATCTCTGCTCAGGGAGCAGTTTTAGACAAAAATCTTCTGTTCGGGGTGGGGTTTGGGTTGTCACCTGAAAGCTCCTAATAATCACCATTATCTGTCACCATAAGAAATGTGTTTTTGTGTAAACTTGGAAACCAGAACAATTTATAGCTGTTTCAGGTTCCCCACTCGCTCCAAGACACAAGCTATCCCCCCAAAAAGCTGTAGTTCAGCCACCCTGGTGACAAAGGGATTTCTGAAGAAAAGTTCATGGAGATTTTTTAAATGTTTACAACAATGCAAATATCGATGTCTCAGCCCAGTCAGTATCACCATTTATTGTCCTTCAATATAAACACTGAGCCAGGCTCCCGATCGGTCAATATTTGCATTCAGGTAAATAAATCTTTATATCGACTTCAGCAGATGCCAATAGCTACTTATTCCAGATAAGTAAAAGTGAAAACAGGAAGCATTATTTATTTACTTATTTTTGAGGTAAAAGAGTAACTAGTTACATAAAGGCCCCCGCAGCATTTCTGAAATATCAATACGTAGTTACTTTCGGCAATGAAACATAACAGTATTATAAGATGTGGGCTTGGAGCACACGGGCTGAAATTTTAGAAGTAGGAGTTAATAAAAATAAACTTCATCTGTGTTATTAACATCACAGTGCTGTTTTTTTTTAAACTTGAAGGAATTCTTAGCTTTTGTGTTCTTTTCACCAAATGTGAGGTTAATTTTTGACATTACCTGTGAGAATTCACAGGGCCATGCTCCAGAGCGCTTCCTAGATTATGTGATTAACCTTTATTCCAACCCTCAAAGGAAAACATGCCAGGCTTGGCCTATATGAGCAGACAGGTACTGTCCAGGTGTGCTCTGGGGCTCATGTTTCATGCTTTGGAATCAGGCCTCAGAGACTATTTATGGGTATTGGGCTTTTGTATTTCTTGAGGTCTAATAAGGATAGACTGGGATTCTGCTAATGAAAGCAGGTTTCCCCACGATTAGTGCCCACTGGGTAGGTAAGGACCTCCACCATCTCTGAGGACACGGTAAACAGCCCCAGCCAAAGCTGAACAAATGTTTTGGTGTTATTTGCATAAGTAGAATTGTGAGAAACATATAATACATATTTTTAAAATTTATTCTCCTTCTGTGGGAGTACAGTGTGCTTTTGTACGCACAGAATTTATCTACCTAGACACTGTCAGATCTGTACTTAGAAATGATGACATACTGAGAAAACCAGCGATGTTACCTCCCTGTAAGAAAAGCCCTGCCTCCGTCAGGCTGGTGATTACACTCCAGGAACTGGTGTGTCGAGTAACCAGACTAATGGGGTTACTAAGAGAAAATTTAACCAATCAGAATATAGCCATTTTGTGCCTCTAAATGATCACACCCAAAGTCATTCCTCTACAGAGGCTGGCAGAAGTCAGTTACTAACACAAGTGATTCTCAGTGGCAATCTGGGGCTTTGAAAATGGCCCACGTCAAATAAAATTAAATGAAGATTGATGTCCATTGTTAAAACATCCACAAGGCGATGGAGAACCCCCCAAAAGATAAAAGCTGCTACAAGTGAAATAACGGTGTTTGCCTCAAGCATGATTTTCCCCCAGAGTCTGTGCAGCCCAGAGGGCAGAGGTAGCTGATTCTACCAAGTGGTGAAGAACTCACATTTGTTGCATTGAAATCTGGGTCTGGTCCCTATAACTGGAAGCAAGAGGACACAAATCCCAAGAGAATCTGCCAAAGGAAGCCGCCTGGAAGAGCAGGCGGCCTGGAGATGACCCCCCGTGCTGCCGGGGTCAGGCCAGCGCAGCCAGGAAAACAAAAGAGCGGGGCGGCCTGGGGAGGTGGACGGCACCTGTCTGTGGGAGAGGCCTGGGCTGTCAGGATGCTTTGGTACAATTCTTCCTTTGGGATATGCATGTCGACGGCCTTTGATCGAGGCAGCTTTAACAGCACTCTTCAAGTTTACTTTTACTTGTTCTGTGTAAACTGGCAAATCACAATCCCCGCCCTGTGAGCGCAGAGGGTTTCCCTGATGACCGGGAGGAGGCTCCTGCAGGTGTCTTTCTTCTCATCAACCGATGAACGACACCACGGAGCACCTACAATAGTCCATCGTGTATTTATTTAAACAGTCAACAGAGATTTTCTGAAAACCCGCCATGAGCGAGGGGCGGGCTAGGAAGGGAGCCCTGTTTACCGTGGCTCCTGTCCCCACCACAGAGCCTGGCACGTAGTGGGAGAGACCAGTCATTGTTTGTGGGTAGAATGAGTACGTAAGTGGTGATGGAGGCAGAGTTCGCACGTTAAGAGGCTTACAGCTGACAGAGAGTTGTGTAACACAACTGTCATCACACACAGCGGTATTTCAGATTGCAGGTTCGGAGAGGAAACAGCACAGAGTATTCCATCCACACGGCTACAGCGCTCTCACGGTGGTTGATTTCAGTGGGAATGTGTATGTCTGTGGGTGGAGGGGGCTGCTGATGGGCAGGGTGGGGAGGTTCACAGAAGAGGTAACATTTGCCCTGAGATTTTAAAAGGCCAGATGTGAGCAAAGAGTCTGGAAGACAATAGGGGAAAAGGATTCCTGGCAAGTGGAACAGCACGTGCAAAGGCTCAGAGGCAGAAAAGAATACGGTTTTTAAAGAGATATTTATAAGTAATGTGCAATAGTAGAAAAGAATGAGGAATGTTATGCGTGGACACTTGGGCAGGCATCTAAATACGACACGCAAAAAGCTTTCAGGATATTCCTGAGAAGCATGGCAGACCATGTGAACATTCCAGCAAGAGAATGACATAATCGGGTGCCCCTGATAGACAGCGCCCTCTCGCAGCAGAAAGGAGGATGGGGTGGAGGAAGCAAGCCTGGAAGACACACAGATTAGTGGGAGAAGTCGTGCAGTGACCCTGGTGAGGGATAATACATGCTTCAACGAGGCAGCGGCAGTGGGGATGGAGAGAAAGCTACGCATCGAAAGGGTATTTGTGAGGACTGCAAGTCCTCCTACCAAACTTGTACTTGGAAACTGAAAAGATATGTGGAGTGAACAGACGCACTCTAAGGTAACTGATAATTTTCCATCTGGGGCCACAGGATGGTGGTGCATTTCCTGTAATAATACGGGACACGCATGATGAATTCCTTTTGTATGATGTAAGTTTAAAGGGGACACAGTGAGGAGACACAACTGAATCCTAGGGGTCAGTGACATGGGCAGCATCGGGAGGAATCCACATGAGGCTTCCACACACTCCGTCCCTCCCGTGGGGTCATGTGGGGCACAGTCTCCCCCAGCAATGATGATGCAGCAGCACGTGTGTGTGTGATGTTTCTGCCCAAGGAAGCCGTGAGAGACCCGGAGCCCAAGGCTTTAATCGGGGGCTGGTTATGTACAGACTCTGCCTAGTGGGTACCCAAGTTCCAGACGTCCAGGGAGAAAGCAACATAAAGCACATCGCACGGACAGTCTGGGCACAGTGAGCTGCCCCAGGCACCAGGGAAGCTTACATACGTGTGGGGACCTTTGGACCAATCCTGATCCCGGAGACCACCTGGGGTCAGCACTGCAGACCGCACTCTTTAAAGATGGCAGCCTTGGGTCTGCTGTATTGACTGTTTCAGAACAAATACCTACTGATAGAAAAAAAAAATAAAAATCAGCCTTTTTTTAAGACATTGAAAAACTTACTCTAAAACATACGTGAAAAAGCAAAGAACAGGAAAAAGAATAGCCAAGAATATAAAAAAATGATATGACTGGAGGATTTATATTATCCCAGGTAAGACTTACTATAAAGCTACAATAATCAAGACCCTGCGGTACAAGCATAAGGTTAGACATACAGACTGATGGATGAGAAGTCAGTCCACAAACACCCACACGTGCAAGGCCAAGTGGCTCTGGGAAAAGTCAACAAAGCAATTCAGGGGATGAAAGGATTTTCTCTTTAAGAAATATTCTGGAAAACTGGATATCCAAATCAGAAAAATACAAAATAATCTCAATCCTTCCGTGACCTCATATAAAATATTAACTGGACAGACATCAAAACACAGACAGTGAAATTATAAAACATCTTGAAGAAAGCATAGAAAGATATTTTCATGACCTTGAGGTAGGACAAAGATCCTAGACTGGTCACAAAAGTTTTATATATATATATATGACAAAGCTAGCTGTGTTAGAAAAAGTTAATGATTTCAGTGACATCAAAACCTTTAGCTCTTCGAAAGACATCTTAAGAAAATGAAAAGGTAAGCTAAAGAATGGGAAAAAATCTTTGCAATATATATATACAGCAAAGAAACTGTATCCCAAATTTATAACATTCTTATAACTTAATAATAGCACATCCATTTTATTTAAAAATGTCAAAAACTTGGAAAGATATTTCATAAAAGAGGATATACAAATGGCCCACAAACACATGAAAATATATTCAACATCATTATTCAGCAGAAAAACATAAATTAAAGCCACAATGAAATAACAATACTCACTAGACTGGAACACATTTTTTAAATAGAATACTCCAGCCAATAAACATCCTTGGCACATGAAATGTTTTCCAAGACAGACCACATGCTAATCCATAAAGCAAGCCTCAATAAATTTAAAATGGCAGAAAGCATACAAAGTATGTTGTCTGACCACAATAGATTGAAATCATAGATCAATAAGAGAAAGAAACTTGGGAAATCTATACACATGGAAACATCAAACAGCTCACTCCTAAATAACCAATGGGTCAAAGAGAAATTAGAAAATATTTTGAGGCAAATTAAAATGAAGACACAATATATCAGACCTTACAGGATGCAGCGAAAGCAGTGTTTAGACGGCAAAGTCGTAAATGTCTGTATCAAGCAAAAAGGACAGAGCTCGAATCCGTAACCTAAACTTCTGCCTTAAGACACTGGATAAAGAAGGGCCAACTGAGCCCAAAGCACGTACAAGGAAGAAGACAGTGAAGGAGAAGAATAAGCTAATGACATGGAGACTTGAAAGCAACAGAGAAAATCAACAAAACCAGAGCTGGCTCCTTGACAAACCTTAGACAGAAGGACTAAGACAATAAGGTGAAAGGACTCAAATTGTTAAAGAAAGGAAAGAAAGAGGAGATACCATGTCAACATTACGAGAAATAGTTTAAATCATTATATGATCATAAACTAGATAACGTAGGTGAAATGGGCACATTTATAGAAATATACAAACTATTGAAGCTAACCCATGGGGAATTAAAAATTCTGAATAGACTTATAGCAAATAAAGTAATTAAATTAGTAACTAAAATTTACTCACAAAGAAAGCTCAGGCCCATACGACATCACTGTGGATTTTCTCATTTAAAGAAGAACTAATACAAATTCCTCACAAATTCTCCAAAAAGAAAAAACAAAAAGGAGACTATTTCCCGGCTTATCACACGGGGCCAGCATCGTCCTGATTCCAAAACCAGACAAAGGTTTCAAAATAAAAGAAAGTCATAGCCCAGTACCTCTTATAAATACAGATGTGGAAATCCTCAGCAAAAGTACTAGCCAACAGAACCCAGGAATATGCAAAAACTATGACACACTATGACCAAATGGGATTTACGCCAGGAATGCAAGGTCGGTTCAATTAAAGTAATACACTACTTTACAGAAAAAAAGGTATAAACCACAGGATGATCTCAATAGATCAAAAGTATTGTTTGAGACAATCCAATGTGCCTTTCTGATAAAAAACACTCAACAAAGCAGAAATAGAAAAAAATTAAATAAAATAAAAGCCCTTCCTCAACCTGATAATGTGGTTCTACAAAACGCCCATAGCAAACAATCAAATTCAACGGTGAAAGACTTGAGTGTCCCCTCACAACCCCCACCCAAGTTCAGGGGAAAGAGAGGAATGTCTACTGTCAACCACTTCTATTTAACCTTGTGCAGTAGGTTCTAGCCAAAGCTATTGGTCAAGAAAATGAATAAAAGGCACTGAATTGGAGAGGAAGATGTAAAACCCTCCCTGTTCACAGACGGCATGGTCTTATGTGCATAAAAGGCTGAGGAGTCCATTCAGCGCTACTGCAACTGATAAATGAGCTCAGCAATATTGAGGCCACAAGATTGACATATGATAAATAACTTAATTTCTATACAAGTTCAGTGAACAATGTGAAAATGCAGTTACAAGAAATTCCATTCATAATAGCATCAAAAAGAAAAAAAGTGCTTAGCAACAGTGCAAAATCCTCCTCTGAAGACTAGAAAACATTGTTCAAATTTATCCAAGATCCTTGGGAAGTCTTCCCGTGTTTGTGAGTTTTAAGTCTTAATGTTGTTCAGGCGGCAATATTCCCCAAACCAACCTTCAGATTCAGTGTAACTGCTGTCAAAATCCAAATGGATTTTGCTGCTGAAATCGACAAGCTGATCATAAATTTCATATCATAATTCAGGGGCCTTAGAATGGCCAAAACCATCTTGAAAAAAGGAGAGCAAAGTTGGTGGACTCATATTTCCAGACTTCAAAACTTACTATAAAGTCACAGCAAATCAAGACAGGGTGGTATTGATATTAGGTTAGAAACATAGATCAACGGAATGAAATTGAGAGTCTAGAAGCAAATTCCCACATTTATGGTAAATTTATTTTTGACAAGAGTGTCCAAACAATCTAGCTGGCCAAAATATAATAGACAGTTTTTTTGTTCCAACAAATGGTGCAGGGAAGACTGGATATCCATATGAAAAAGGATGAAGTTGGACCCCACCATAGACCATATACAAAAAGTAACTGAAATTGAATAATGTAAAAACTGAAACCCTTAGAAGAAAACACAGGAGTAAATTTTGCTGATCCTGGATTAGGCAAGGGTTTCTTAGAAATGACACCAAAAGCACAAATAATAGAAGGATAAAGGATATACAAATTGGACACCAAACAGATTTAAAACTTTAAAGAATTGATATCAAAGAACACCACCAGGAAAGTGAAAAGAGAACCCACAGAGTGGGAGAAAATATATGCAAATCATAAATTGGATGAAGTACTAATATATAGAAAATATTTTTTAAAAAGACTCTTATCTTCTGACTCACTGAAAAAATACAACCCAATTAAAAAGGGGAGAAGATTCTAAGCAGACAGATTTCTCCAAAGTGGATACACGAACGGCCAAGAGGAGCACATCAAAAGAGAGTCGCATCGCTAGCACGAGACAAGTGCAGATCACGACCACACAGGACCTCACGTCCACCAGGACCACCGCAGTTAGAGGTGCATGAGAACAAGTGCTGGTGTGGACAGGAAACAATCAGAGCCTTCGTGCACCGCGTAAGAATGTAAAACAGAGCAGCGACTTTGGGAAACTGTCTAGTAGTGTCTCAAAAAGTGAAACGGGGCTACCACATGACCCAGAAATGCCACTCCTAGGTAGACACCCAAGAGAAATGAATGGATCCCCACAAAGACTTGCACACAAATGGCCACAGCAGTACTGTTTATAATAGCCTAAAAATGGGAGCCACCCACGTGCTCATGAACTGGTGGACGGATCAACAAAATGTGGTGTATCTATGAATATCCATGTAACAGGAGGCTATTTGATCACAAAAAGGAATGTAGTGCTGATAAATGCCACAACATGAACGAAACTTAAGAACATCATTAATTTGTACACGTTTAAATGAGTGAGTTGTAAACTATGTTAGGTATATCTCAACAATGCTGAATGTTGCATTTATTTATTTTAATCTATTATGTTTTAATGTTCTTATATTACATTTAAATCAATCAACTAATACATTGTAGCACCAAAATGACGGCACGCTTCCAAACGGCTAGGGTGTGGATCAAACGGAAGGCTCATGCAGTTTTGGTGGTAAACTGGCCCAACAACTTTGAAAACTGTCTTGCTATTTCTGGCAAAATTTGATATAAGCGTAACATGTGTCACTGCTGTTCCAATTCCTGGTATATACTTTAATTTCCTTTTGACCCACTGGTCATTTATGAGTGAGCAGTTTGATGTTACTGCGTGTGAACTTCCCAGATTTCTATGAATGATTCTGATTTCAACGCATTTTGGTTAGAGCACATTTTGTATGATTTCAATTATTTTAAACGGACGGAGGCTTCCTTCATGGACTGGTGTGTTGTCTATCTTGGAACACACTTTCTGTGCCCAGGAGGTTTACTGGGTGCAGTTCCCTATACACACTCCTAAGAGTTCTATGTCTAACAGCCAGAGACAGAAACCCTCCCCATGCCCTTCCACATGGACTACTGCATGCACGAACACGGACACATCCCCCAGACGTGACGCTCAGTGGGGGGGGGGCGTCACGGAGAAGAGTGCATGAGGTGTGACTCCATGCATGCGACCTTCCATCTGCAGTGGCAGAAAGCCCTCCAGCGGCTGCCTGGGGCGGGTGCTGGGGAGGGAGGAGCGACGGCCTGGGGGCACGAAGGGCCTTCTGAGTCCATGCGAAGGCTTTATATCTTGATGAAGGTGGTGGTTAAACAACTGCATACAATTTGTCCAAAGCTATCCACCCTAAAGTGTCTGACTTCCATTGTATGTAATGATAGCCCAGTAAAGCGGATTTCAAAAAACAAAAGGAACAAAAACAAATCCCTTGATGAAACAAAGCACACACCTCTCAGACGCGTTCGCAGGGTTTGCCCCTGAGCGACAGGGTTTCAGGGACATTTGTAAGCTGCTGGCTTGCCAGGACGCCCGGATCGCATGGCTGCCTTTCCGCCTTCCTCGCCCAGCAGCCGTACCCCGGCCATCTCGGCGCAGCATCGCGTGACGCGCAGGACGCTGAGCTGAAAGCCTGGAATCGTGATTCGACCCTGGCTGTGCCGTTTATGAGCTGCGCGGCTTGGGGCGCAAATCCGGGCTGTAAAGTACCTGCTCTATGGAACGTTGCGCAGACTGAACTATGTAAGACCTAGGTAACCATCTGCCGTGCGAGATGGGACTGTTACTGCTAAGGATTTTATTAACACGCATCGACACGGGAAAGTGCCACACTCTGCTGAAATATTTGCAGGTTTGCAGCGGAATAGCTGGTGCCGAGGTGCCCTCGCCAGGGAAGCAGCCAGCCTGCCTCCAGAGCTGGTCCTATTCTGTTTCCACTGGAACACAAAGGGGAGATTTAATAGCCTTTGGTCACTAATTTAAAAAAAAAATCACTAGCATTGCCTTCTCTCTTGTTTACTCCAAGTCTACATGGAAGGAAAATTCTCATGCACACGGAGCAGTTAGCAGTGTTCCCTCGTTTTACTTCTTGTCTATCGTGTGACCTCAGCATCTGTGCTTCAGAGCAGCATCCCGTCCTTCCTCCCGAGTTCTCTCCCTCTGCCTCCCGTGGCAGCCACTCTTACGCTAATTAAACTGGACACATGGAGTCTGCCTTCAGATTCAGTTCTATTTTCCCCCTCTCCTTCACGCTGCTCTTGCTCTGGAATCCAGGGGATAAAGGCATTAGGAGGAACGGAGATCAGGTGACCCTTCGATCATGTCTGAGGCAAAGCCACCCTGAGTGACCACATCTGGACAATCCCTTCAGGTCATTTGGGGAGACAGCCAGCTTTCTCTGTCCATCATCAGACCCTGGCCCAGATTCACCACTATTTCCTTTCTGCCCAGGATGTCATTATCAACATTACTGTCCTCTCGGCAGACTGGACATTTTGGTTTTTTTTTTAACTAGCATGAGCCCAGACCTCCTTTAGAAGTGGCACACTTTATCCTAAATTCATCTCCCCATCCCAGCTGAGCACACCGGAACCATGGATCACAACCATGCCTAAATACATGGCAGCCTTTTCTGTCACCAAACCCAGCACGATCCTCTGCCAATCTTCTGAAACGACAGGAAAGCACAATGCAGGAGGGTCTGATCGTGATAGGCGAGCTGCCAGGCTTCTACTGAACTACTCACGGGGTCTGAGACCTCCCTTGGAAAAGGAGGGCAAAATCAACTTCGCATGCTTTTGGTGCGGGTTAAAATGTGACAACAAGGTGCACGTAGCTCGCGCAGTCCCTGGCACACGGGCTCCCGACGCACGCGCTCCTTTCCTCTCCAGTCACACAGACCTAGTTCAGACTTGAGATCGCTAAGAGAGACAGCGGGTTCCAGAAGTTTCCCGTCTGAGACACACCTTGCGGAACGAGCTCCAACTCCCACACAATCGTCAGCTGAGGTCTGTTCTGTTCATCTGCCTCCGACTTACACTGGGACAGAACTTTGCACAGTGACGGTGCTCAGTACATGTTTATGAAGTTCATGGTTTGCAAGCAGAGTAGGTGTGAGCTCTTGTGCTGAGACTCTCAGATCCAGCCTCTGCCTTTTAAGAGCCGTGTGCCCACTCACGACAAGAGGGACACAGAGCGTTCCTGGTGATGTGTTTGACAATCTTCCCTGCACGTCAGTTTCTTTCCTGAATGTTAAAGAAAACACCCGCTCAGACTCCGTGTGGGAAGCTTCATAGACAAGGTATGATTTCCCCTGAGCTTTGAGTAAAGAAAAAAAAAATTGGCATCTGGGCAAAGTTTGGATGAAAGATGGTTTCAAGAAAATGCCTAAAATGAGGGCTGGGATGTATGAGTAAGGAGAGTGTGAGTGAGAGAGATTATGTAAATTCCAGGAGATTTAAGGAGAGGGGCGCAACCGCAGGGCGAGAGATGCCTGTGTCTAAATCACAGCGCGGCTCCCAGTGCTCTTCCCAGCATTTCAGCAGCAGTGTCCAAGCAACCGGCTATAATAGATCGCACTGCGTTTTTCAAATTAATTGATTTTGTGCTCCCAGAATGTACATCTAGCCTTCCATCTACTGAATCTTTGTGATGAGACTAAACAAGTTTCTTTGGGGAGGATCACTTTTGTCCAGACAGTCCAGGGGAAGGAAATCCACTGTGCACGTATCGGACACAGCTTGTCCTCCAGACAAGGTGCTAGCACGTGGGAAGGGCGGCAGGTGGCGAGAGCCCCCATCTCTGCCCCGAGGTACCTGAGCACCAGCGCCGGGGTTTCCATCAGAGAGAGGCGTGCCAGCCTCCCCTGGAGAGCTCTGACGCCTCCTGCCGGGCGCGCTCTCCAAAGAGACCGTTTGATTCCCAGTGAGACATCTGCAGCCCAACTCTATGAATGGCATCTACAAAAGTGACACAGATGAACTTATTTACAAAACAGAGACAGACTCACTGACATAGAAAATACACTTATGGTTGCCTGGGGGGGAAGGTGGGGGTAGAGAGAGAAACCGGAGTCTGGGGTTTGCAGATGCACATGACCATACACAGAACAGGGAAACAAGGTCCTACTGGTCAGCACAGGGCCCGGTCAGAGCCTGGAGACAGCCCGTAACGGACAGGGTCTGAGAAAGAACGTGTATGTGTGCGACTGGGTCCCTGTGCCGTGCGCCAGAAACCAGCACGACATTGTGAGCCAATTATACGTCAATGAAAGAACAAAAAACAAAACAGAAAAACAAAGCCCCAAACCCTCGGAATCTATGAATGGACTTCTCTGGTTCGGATGGTCCTTCAGCCACCGCGTACTCCAAGCAGGCGGCTGCGAGCCCGCCGCGCCCCCCGCTTTCCTCCCTGCGGCTCCTCCCCCAACCCCCGCCGCCATGAGCTCCTCACTCCGCGGTACCGACCACGGGCAGAAATGCAGGGTCTCTGCTCAGGAGGGCTCAGGCGCCTGGGCTCTCCCTCCTGTCAGGTCTGAGGAGCCACAAAGCTCCTCATGTCCACGTGGAGCAGTATTTAGATGGAGGACGGGACCCACCCGTGACCTCACCCCAGGTCGCCCCGGCTGCTCGCTGCGCTTCGTGCTGCAGTGGCCTCAGCCTGGACCCACGTGGTCTGTGGTTGGGATGAGGGGGCCACAGTGGCCACGGGAGCCCACGCACTGCATGAACAGCAAGAGGGACAACAGGGCCTGGACGGCCTCTGGCTTCCGGGAGCCTGGGGACCCAGCTGGGATGGAGGGCTTGCCACCGGGAGGCGGGCTTCAACCCAGACAGGAGACGTGCAGGAGCCGCTGGTAAGGCATCAGCCTGGAGCAGGAGTTCCACGGGGTTCTGCTGCCTGGTCCCTGAGAGCAGGTCAGCAGGTCGGGAAACTGCAACCAGCTCTGGCCAGGCATTCCCCTGCCTTTGCCTCCCTTCCCTCTGTTTCGTTCATCCTCACTCTTCCCTTCCTGGGGTGCAGCCTGCACAAGGACTTGGCGGCTACAACTGTGATGTAAGGTTCCATTCTCCAGGAACCCTGAGTCAGGGTGGGTGGAGACCCTAACAGTGTTTCAGGTGGTGAGGGGGCTGCACCTGGGGTCCCCGCCCTGACGGGAGTCCCAGCTCTGCCACAGGCTGGGTGTGTGCATTTGGCTTAACCCCTGCCTCAGTTTCCTCATCTGTAAAATGGGGGCAATAATAATAGGTACCTGATTCTAGTTGTTCTTCAAACTGAATTTTATATGTAAAGTACTTCGTGCTGGTTACACAGGGAGACCCGAGTCCGGCCATCACCACGATTTTTATTCATGTACTTCACTCTCTCTCTCCCCCTCAGCTGTCCTATTTCCTCCTTCTTGCCAAGCTTTCTATGAATTCTGTGGACCCCCAAGGTCTTGACGCCACCTCCTCTTTAGCTTACATTACTCAGAACCAGTGCCAGCAAAGAATGCTAACTGGTAACTGGCACAACCGAGCTGCCGTCAGGGTTCAGGAGGCCACAGAGTTTGAGTGGTTTCCAGAGCAGAACCAGGGGAGGGTCAGGAAGGGACGTGGGCCCGTCAGAGAAGTTAGGCAATCCACCCCCGATCCCAGAGCCAGGAAACCGCGGAGCCCGGAGTCAAACCCAGCCTCGCCTACAAAGGTCACCCCCTTTCAACCGCATCAGACATTGTAACTTTTTATTTAAAATACTGGCTTTTCTTGAGAGGTAAGCACGCTTCAGATGCTCAGATGTGCAATTTTATTTCATTCTCAGAACAATCCTAGGAGCCAGGAGTAGACTCTAGTGCCGCAGCCCTGAAAAGGCCAGCGAGAGGAGGGGCTTAGAACCACGCGCGCGTCTGCGCAGCCGGCCCGCGGTGCGGCCGGTGCGCTGACCCCTCCTCCGGGCTCTGATGCCCTGGCTCACCTCCCTGTCTCCTCCGGGCCTCACTTTAACATTTTAAGGCTTTATTCGACTGTCAGTGTGGAAGCAGTGGGCGCAGGGCTGCTCGGACTGAAGTGCAGATGGGCAGTCTCTCCCCTTGCCTGCTTCCTAGCTGCCCGCGCGGAGCAGCATTTGTACACTGCCTGCCGCCTCAGGGGTGAAGCAGCGGGGAATTGTAAACGCCAGGGAAGTCACGCCAGGAAGGGGCCCCGACCGCTCACTGACATTCCCCTCAGGGGGCTCCGTCCCCCACACCTGCAGCTCCTTCCTGGTGACCTACCGGGGTCCTGGGGGCAGTCTAGGGCTGCGAGCCGAGGCGGCGGTTCCAAGTGACACACCGACGGGGGCTCACACGTCCTTCCGGGGGCGACGGCAGAAGGAGTGGGGGCAAGCTCAGCGAGCGCTGCTGGAGGGGCCCTTGGCCGGGCCTGTGTGTCGGACGCACTGTGACCTGAGCACTGAGCCCACGACGCCCCAGCACGTGGGGAGTGGAAGTGCCGTGCAAGTGCAAGGCGGGGCTGCCGTCCGCGCGCCTGCGAGGGGCTCTTCTTCTTTTAAGTCGTTCATTTCTTTAGGTCCTGCTTTTACTTTTTAAGGGATTTAGGATGCCGCACACAAATTCGCAGCACAGGACGTGCGTGAGAGCCACGTAAAGCACGGCACGCGGTGACGGAGCCTCAAGGAAGGACTGACACATTTTACTCTGTGCAAATCTGAAACCGTTGAAGGACAAACGACACCATCGAATAATGGAAAATGACAAGAGACAGACAGGGAGGGGTCTACGCAACATTTATGACAAAGGGTTAACCTCTGTAATATATTCAGCGCTTCCACAAATCCATTTTAAAAATGATAAACAACGCGATGGAAAAATGGATGAAGAACCGGGACAAGCAATTCACTGAAGAAATACACACAGCCAGCCAACACGGGAAATGTGGAAATAAACGTGCTGTGCCTCCCCTAGTAACAGGGACATGTGAGCCAGAGGCAGGCGCTGCTTCCTGCCCGTCACCTCGGCAGCGCGGGAACCACTGAGAGCGTCCGTCCGCGCCCAGGGCTGGGGGAACGGGCACCCGCGTGTGCGGTGAGACTGCTGACCGACGCGGCCCTTCTGGAGGGCAGTATGGCTGGCGATACAGCATTTGTAAATAAACCTGTCCCATGACCAAGCAATCCCATCGTAGGAACCCAGCCTACGGAAATGTTCATATATGTGTATAAATGTATGTCCGAGGCTGTTCAGAGAAGGACTAGAAATAACGTGTCTCCAAATCTTAATAAATGACACCGTGGTCAGGTAGGCGCGTCTCCTGTTACTGCGCTCCAAGGTACCGGGTTTCTCAAAGACTAGAGGTTTGTGGCCAGCCCGCATCCAGCAGGTCTCCTGGCACCATTTTTCCAGCAGCATTTGCTCTCTTTGTGTCTCTGTGTCACGTTATGTCACAATATTGCAAACTTTCCTATTATTATTATTATATTTGTTTTGGTGACCAGTGATCTTCGATGCTTTACTGTGACTTGTTGAAGGCTCACGTGATGGTTCGCATTTTAGCGATATTTTTAGTTAAGGTGTGTGCATTTTTTTTATACATAACACTGTTGTGCACTTAATAGACTATAGGCCAGTATAAACAAAGCTTTTATATGCACTGGGGAACCAAAAACATCTGTGTGACCGGCTTTGTCGCGAGACCTGCTTTACTGTGTCGATCTGGACCTGAACTTGCAACACCTCTGAGGTCTCTGTACTGAGGACTACGCGGCACTCAGCCGACTGCCATCTATCTACAGAGAAGCATGCGAAAAATTGTGTGAGATGCAGTTACATTTAAAACATGTGGCTATAGAACTTTGAGTGCAGTGGAATCCCATTCACATATGCCCTGCGTGTAATCATGCACGCATGTATAAGTGTACAGAATATTGTCTAGAAGGATAACCATCAAAATATAAACAGGGGTGAGTGAAGGTTTTCATTAGCTACACAAATATTAATTGAGCCCTTATTACACACCTAATGCTGTACGAGGTATTGAGGATAGAATTGTGAACAAAGGGGACATAGGTCTTGCCCTCAGGGAGCTGACACCTCAAACTGGGGAGACAGGTGCATGAATAAATATGTTTATGTGCACGCAGAATCCATGGAGGGTGGCAAGCACTGAGGGGAAGGAC
Organism: Camelus ferus; assembly: GCF_009834535.1. Classification (NCBI taxonomy): domain Eukaryota; kingdom Metazoa; phylum Chordata; class Mammalia; order Artiodactyla; family Camelidae; genus Camelus; species Camelus ferus. The sequence goes on from NC_045728.1 coordinate 1,901,160, forward strand.
TCAGGACTGCAGGGCAGTGGTTCTGTGACAGGACGATGTGTGGAGACAGGGGACTCAGAGATGCTCCCCTGAAGTGACACTGGGGACGTGAGCCATGGAGCTCCCTGGGAAGACTGTTCCATGGAGTGATGGCAAGTGCAAAGGCCCTGCGGCAGGATCTGCATGGTACAGTTGAAGAGCAAGGAGGTAGGCAGTCTGGCTGGAAGAGAGTGTTCAAAACAAAGAGATGGAGGGACGGGGCCAGCGAGGTGGTCAGGCTTGTTCTCTGAACTGAGGTGGGAACTCCTGCAGGCTTTTGTGCAGCGGAGCGACAAGACACAGCTCTAACAAGATCAACTGGCCCAAGCAGGGCTGGGGCAGAGTCGAGTGAGGTTAGTTGGCTCCTGCAAAACACAGGCATGAGAAAAGAGTGACTTGGACTAGGTCGGTATTAAACAAGGAAGAGTCCCCAGTCCTTTATAGGGGAGGACATGCCGTGCTCTGACTTCAGTTCTATAGAAGCCGCAGTGACTCACGTCGTGACGCTTGTACCACAAAATACAAAGTGCAGGAGGAGCCGCAGCCTTTGAACGAGCTCAGGCACCAACAAGGGGCAGAGAAAGAATGGATGTGCGTGAGTCTGGGCATGACGTGCTGGGCCTGGGAGGGGTGGGGCCAGACAGAAGCAGAGGACAGCCACAGATAAGGCCAGGGCAGAAAGGACATCTCCGGGGAGTCTGCAATCACAGGGGACACCCTAGAGCAGGGGTGACCACATCCAGATGGAGACGGGGGAGAAGGGCGAGGGGCTGGCTTTAGAGTGGGAGGAACACTCGTTCCCAAGACAGGCTGGGCGTCAGGCCACCTGGGCATCAGCCAGAGGCAAGTGGAGTCCGGGTGAGAGGCAGTTCCTGCGCCCCTGTGACTTCCGAGCAAGGGTGCAGAGCAATCCCGGGAACCTGGCCCACGGAGGAGAAGCCGACAGGGGCCTGGGAAAGTGGCGGGTTTGCGTACTTGGGGCAAATCAGGAAGCAACTGAGGAAGGAAGCGCTGGGGCGAGGACGGTGGGGGCTGCTGCCTGCGGGCACCCCTGGAGGAAGGTACCTCCGAGTGCCCTGGCCAGCGAGGCACCCGTGGCAGACGGTGTGCAGGCGGGGCTCCCTGGATGCAGGGAGCGGGGTGGGGGGCAAAGGAGCAGGTAGCTGAGTGCCCGCTGCACATGCCCGGGCAGGCTGCAGCTTGGGCTGGGCTCGCCAATTTGGGGTCACCCCCATCCAGCTGGGGCCTCATTACTGGTGTGCATGGAGCAACCCTGGACGAGGCTGTCAGCGGAGTCAGCCCAGTCACCTGCCTCAGCTCGAGGGCTGTTGGGCTTAGAGTTCTTGAGAAGTTTCCCCACTGTGACTAGTCAAACGTGATTGCACTTCCCCATCTCCCTGCCGCCCCTCACAATATTTATACTCTTTTCTTTTATTGAAATCCGCCCGCTCCGCTCTGTTAACACCGCCTGACTGGCAGCCCCTGCTCTCCGGGAGCCCGCACCCCACCTGTTCTCCAGACAGGGAAGGGACCTGCCTTCCCTCTCCTATTGTGCCCACGTGGTCCTCCAGGATCAGGCCTTCCATCTCAAACGGCATCTCAGAGATGCCGCGTCTAAACGAAGTCCCGAATCTGGGCAGTAGAACCACCGGTTCTGCCCAAACGCAGAACCGACCCCAGTCTTCCCTCTTCCCGGGCGCCTGCCCTGCTGATCTTCCCTGTTCTGCAAAGTCTTGTAACCAGTGGAAGGGAGGAGCAGCTGGCTTTCCCGGCTGCCAACGGGGCCGTGCGTCTGTGGGCACCACGTGGACCTGGATTCCAACATGCGTTCATGGCGCCTCCCACCCCAGCCTCCTGGACACCCCCCCCCCACCACTGCAGGCTGGGTATCATTGCCACCTGGACTGCAGAAGAGGAGAGAGGCGCAGAGAGATGAGGTAACATCTGAAGGCTCTTGGCAGCTAGTTTGGAAGTCCTGGCAGGGAAATAAGCTGACTAGCACGCCCCTGGTTCAAGGACAGCTCTCTCTAAGGGGAGCCCACCTTTGTCTTCAGGTGACGACGGCTTAGTGCACCGGCCAACAAACGACAGGAGGGGATGTCTCAGCTTCACATCCAGTTACCAGACAAGGTAACTGGGGTAACTTAGGTCACAGCTAAGACCATGCAGCTAAAAGGTGAAGAGGCAGTGACGGAGCCCAAATCCTCAGACCCCGGCGCGTAGCTGCCCACGGCCCCACGCCCGTGCAAGCGGCCGGGCCCCTCCCGCCCCCCCCCCCCCCCCCCCCCCCCGCCCAGAGAGCGCAGGTCCATAAGCAGCGCGCAGGAGCAAAGGACAAGGCTCCGACGAACCGCTCTCCACACGAGGCTGCGGCTGCTGACCTGCTGGGCTTGGGGCACATTTGAACAGAAGGTTCCCCGTGTTCTGCTGCCAACTCCCCCAAAACTCGGCTGTGCTTCAGGCCTGCTCTGGAGATGAAGGGCTTTCCCATCTGGTGACCCTCTTTTGCTGCAGGTCTTCAGCCAAAACAAGTCAGTTTCTCAGATTGTAAATAAAGTCATTTTGGAGATATTTTTACGATCTACTTGTGCAAACTACAGACAGGTCAAATCTGAGGACACAGATTTGCACCGAAATTTCTTCTGGGTGCAGCCGATGACCACGTGGACGTTGTCTACGGCCACCTTTTATTCATCTTCTAGTCTCTCCAGCTTCTAATGACGGCATCCACACACTGAAGCACCTTTCTCCAAAGCAAAACTGTAGGATGTTCTTAAAAATAAACCAACAGTGTTAAATGTCCGTATGGTGGCACAAAGAGACAGTTAGTATTTCCCGCGGCTCAGGCACAGCACGGGGAGTGTCTACACAGAGGAAACGCGTAGAGCGTGGAGAATGCTTCCAAACCGAACCACTGACTTCGTACTGACTGAATCCAGCCAAGCCTTCAGTTTGTCACAGGTGTGAAAGGTGACTGTCACCGTCTTACAGACGCATGCTTGTTCACCGCAATTCATGTGCACGTGGGCTTTTGATAAAGTCGTAGCGTTGCCCTCTCCCGCCAGGCGGCGCCCCGCTTGCTTGTGCTGAGTGCAGATGGCAGGGCACACGCACTAGTTTTGGATCGGCGGTCTGTGGACAATGCGGACCTACGTCTAGAGCCGTTTGCTTTTCCTGCTGTGGCCAAGGGCCTCTGAGAGATAGCCAAAGGTAAGTAAGTGCAGACCCTTAAGGAATTCGCAGACAGAGCCCAGGTTAGCCAGAGACGCTGGCGTAGCACAAAGCTGGGTATTGCACGGGTCTGAAAGCGTGAAAAATACTAAGATGCTACTTAGGGGGGCCGTTCTGTTTGAAATGGGCCAACATTCCAAGAACTGGCCATTTGGCAACACTGAGCAACCCTTCAGAAGAAAATCAGAAACCTCACCGGCCACCTGAGCCCGTGCCCCGCAGATTTTGTCCAAGCCTGACCCCACACTTGGGGTAAGTGCCCCGTCGCACAGTGTACTAACCCACGGGGCACTGCACAGGACGGAAGATGGTCAGCAGCCGAGACGAGGTGGGAGCAGTGAGAACCGCCGTCCCGCGTCCTCTCCGCCAGCCCAGCTGCTGCCCCACCGCACATCGACAACCCCAGCACGGGAGGCCGACTCCTGCAGCCTGGGGTCTAATTTGAGGTGGTCCGTGGGCTCCTCCCCTCCTGGAGGATGGAGCAGTGCCATCCACAGTCAAGGTCTCTGCCTGGGAAGGGCTGGATTAGACATGCCGGAGCAGCCGTCCACGTGTGCCACGCTGCCACCAAGTCCAAATGTGTCCGGTGCGTCGGACTCTGCAGCTAAATCCACAGTGAAGGCAGCTCCGTCAGGACGGTGGGCAAGCGTCTCCTAGGACATCGAAGGCCCCTCTCTCGTTACAGGAAGACAGATGAGCGGTGTCTCCCGGGGAGCGGGTGAGGGAGGAGAGGTTCTTTTACAAGGGAGGGCAACGGGCTTTGAAATCAGACGGACGTAGATTTGAATCCTGGACCTGCTGCACACAAACTGGATGGCTGTCAGCAATGGTTTTACACTTTTGGAGGCTCCTCATCTGTAAAATGGGCAAAAAATCATTCCTGCCTTAGAGGAATGTGAAGATTAAGAGAAACCCGTGTGAGGAAGTCAGCCCAGGAAGTGAGCCGCGTTGAGGGGCTGGGGGTCTTGTGGCCGGTTCTCCAGGGCTCTGCGGTCTGAGCTGATCTGCGGGCTGAGGACCAGATCTGGCGCCTCCCCGGGTCCCCTCGGTGCCCTGCGCCCCTCCCAGCCACAGGGTGCCTCCTGCTCTCAGCTACACCTGCCCATGTCCCTGCCCTTGGGGAGCCCCGGCCACCCCAGCTACTCCCACACCCGGCACAGTCCTTCTCCCAACTCCTTGCTCCCTCCCTGCCCCTCGCGGTGCTTAAGGACACAGCCAAAACTCGGAGAGACTTAGGCCCACCACCACCCCGTCTTTGATTATTTCCTTGCAAGGTGAGAGAGGACAGCGTCTCGGAATGAAAGATTCTCTGCGTGCCCTCTCTCAGCAGAGGCCCTAATTCATTTTTCATGGCCCCTCGCGGTGACAAAAGCCGCTGCTTCCTCTCTCGTAAGCATGCTCCGTGCAGTAAGTCAAAGCTGACGCGCACATCCCCCGGGTGCGGCACGCACTTTGATTTAATTTGCCCTGTTGTTTGGCACAGAAGCCTTCGCCGCGAGTTTCTTCGCAGACCCTGGGAGGCAGGGCCCTGACAGCCACGGGGCCCGGTGACAGATGGGGTTCAGTGGGTAGTGTTTAAATACTTTGCTGCAGCGATAAAGGAAACGTAGGGGAGTGACGGATGCTTCCGCAGAAAGGCAGCCAGACAAACGCACGCACCCCGTTTGTGGAGCCGGGGCCCCGGCGGCGGCAGCACGGGTCTGCGGGACGCATGCCCGTCTCCCTCGGCTGGGATCGGCGGGCCTCACGGGTGCGCTGCAGGCTTCAGAGGCCGCGGCGGGTGAGCTCATCTCAGCCTCTCCTGTGGTCACGGACGACCTTCTGGAAGGGCTTCATCTGGACACAAAAGGCCCGTTTGTAACACTTTCAGGCTGCTTGTCTGAGATGACACGGCGCCTGTCCGCACAGGCCCAGGGGACAAACCCGCGCAGTGGGAGTCAGGCTGGACTCAGAAAGTGTCCGTATTTAAGGACCACCTGGTGGGGGGTGACGATCTGGTGAGCCATGACTGTGTAGAGAGGGACGGAGATTCAGACAAGCCGTTGGAGAGACGTAACTCAAAGGTGGGAAGCAACGGGTTGACCCCATCAGGGAAGCGAGTGCAAGGCTGCAGTGGCCTGGACCACAGATGGCATCCTGCGCTGTGGTCAGCCTTCTCTGCACGCTGGCCTCTGAGGTCACCATCAGACCAGAGGCAGCACTGGCCGAGGGGCCCTACCTATTTCTGTCGCCGTGGTCGTAATGGCTGTGGGCAGTTATGCCTTCTTCCCCAAATGAAGGGCTGCCCGTGGGGGCGCCCACCCTGTGACCTGGAAAAGACCACGAAAGGACGTTTGGCAGGGAAGACAACGTCGTGGTGAAACCACAGTGTTTCGTGGCAGGAGAGCATCCCACAAGGAGGAGATTATCTGAGACCTGCCACGCGCACGGCCTGGACTCAGCACTCCGCGTTCCCTTCCAGGATGGCCCGCGGTGGTGCGCAAACGCGGCCCAGGCAGAGCGCCGAGGAGGCGGGCGCTTCACTTCACGCCCGCTGAGCTTCCCTGGGTATGTCTGGTTTCTTTAACTCTTTGATTTTCTTTTCTTATAATTTTTCTGAGCACATTTGGGAGCAGGATGCATTTTCAAAAGAAGCGAAGTGGAGACATAGAACAGGAGACCAGCTCATCGGCCGAGGAGGTGAGCCTGGGACGCAAGTCACGAGGTGGCATCAGACTTGGGAAGCAGCGGCGGCTGCGCAGGACGGAGGGGCCCCTGCCAGGGCCCAGCCGAGCAGAGGGCGGTGGGGGCCCGGAGCCGTCTTCCAGCCAAGGGGCGGCGTGGAGATCGGAGGGGACGCCGGAGTCTGTGGCTCTGAAAGGTGAATTGAGATTTGCCTCTTGGCATTTTTGGGGTTTTGTTTTACAGCTAATCAAACAGGCCTTAAGTGCCTGGCTGCCAAGAAGCTGAGCTTCCTGGAGCAGCCGGCTAGGTGACACTGTGACCTTCCGAGGGACAGGCGGGAGCCTGGCAGTGCCCTGGTGTGAGAACCGTGAAAGGGCTTGGTCGGGGCTGCTTTTAGCAGACTGGGCTCAGGACTGCCATGTGGTCACATGAGAAGTTCGGATTACAGTGAAACGAGGCTAAAGAGAACACGGATAAAAAGGTGACAGAAGGGACTAGGGGCGGTCAGAAGAGCCAAAGGGACCAAAGCAACAACAAGGAGTCAGGCTCAGATCCGTCCTGATGCGCGTCTGCTCATTTTTGGTGGCACCGCAGGGAGGTGGACGCTACCGGCATCCAGGGAGCAGAAGTCAGGGATGTCGCTTTGAGTCCCGCTGTCCACGGGACGGCCCCCACCTTGGAGGACGGCCAGCCCCAGATGTCAACAGGACTGGGGCTGGAAACCCCAGACCCGAGGATCCCAGCAGGAGCGGGAGACTCTGACCCACCTGCGAAGTCCCGGCTCCCTCCCACCCGCCGGCCTTTGGTGTCTTCGCAGAATGGAGCTGCTCTGTCTCCTGGGGACACGGACAACGAGGAGGTCAGGACAGACACAGGGGATCTGCCCCAAGGGCAGAGGGATGGGGGGAAGGCTGGAGATAGAAAAGGATGCTGTTTCACAGAAAAGTCTGGGCCGTGAGGAAAGTAACATGAGGGGAAGCAAGGAGAGAGTGATCAAGGAAAGGCTGCCGGAAGTCGCTCCAGGAGGACAGGACGCAGGGCGAGATGCAACAGGAGGCGGAGGTCTGGTGAGCGGAGGACAAGGAGGAGACGAGGCCCGTGCACAGGAAAGTCAGGAGACGCTGAGGAGACGAGCTGGGTTCTGAGGAACACGGGGATGAGGGACGGGAAAACAGAGCAACGATCTAGACAAAGACCAGAGGGCAGGAGAAACCTCGGAGGCAGCAGCAAAGTGAGCGAGGACAGGTGGCCGAGGAGGCTTGAGAGAGCAGGGGGCAGCGGAGGTGGGCAAGAGGCTTCCCTGGGGGGCGGCCGGTGAGGACGTCCGGCTACACTGGGAGCCGAGCTGGACGCTGGCTGTGGGCGCCGGAGCACCATCAGCTTTAGGTGACAGCTGCAATCTGGGAGTGGCTGGTGGCCTGGAGGCAGGGGACACACGGTGACAGTGGGGCTTTGGGCAGAGCACACCCAGGTCCTCCCTGGCCTGAGTTTATCAATGACTCTGCAAAGACTGTCTCATTTCTCCAGAATCCACCTTTGAGGAGAATTCAGGAGACTCGTGGACAAGAGCCACGTCATCCGTCCAGGCCCCGTGCTGGGCCCTCTGCCCGCACAGGTGAACAGGAGCAGCTCCGTTCCCCACACCTCCCCCAGGAGGACTGAGCTGGGGGCCTGGGGGGCGGGGGTCATCCTCACTCTGCAAGTTGAATCCTTTGAATCTGAATCTTATTGACTCTGAAACCAGCTGCTCCTGTGACCTCTGGCGAGTCATTCCACTTTCTCCAGATCTCAGATTCCTTGTTTGCAGACGGACAAGAAGAACGACAGGGCTGGATGGTTCTCCAGCATCCACTGCTGCGTGTGTACGACTTTAGAAAGGCTGTTAAGCGTATCTGCTTCTTACATTGTTTTCTTTGGTAAATGGGCCCCGTTTTCTTAACTGGTAGAGTGTGGCAGAAAAACACTGCCTTAGAGGCCGCCAGACTTCAGGTCAAATCCTGGCTTCCCCACTAGCCTTGGGCACGGTACTTAAGAAGCCTGACTCTCAGGTTTTCATCCATGAACCGGGGACGCTGCTGTCTCTCCAGTAAGATCACCGTGAGGGTTAGCGGTATGACTAGGACGGAGCCCACGGGACAGGCAGCAGACCCTCAACAGGCAGGGATCCTAATCATTGCCAGATCGTAAGCTCCGAGGAAACGGGAAGAGAGTTCCAGGAAGAGAGTTGTTCACAGGTACCGTTTTGGAAACATGTTGTTGGATTAAAAAAAAAAGCCCTTGAGTAGCAAGAGGCAAAACAGAGAGGGTTGTTGCTTTAGGATGAATGGTTTTCCCAAATGCAAGATGTTACGGTAATCAGTAGTTGGAAAGACAGACGTCTTCGTTGAACAAGTTTGGAGAAACTTTGGGTTAAACAGATGAAGTGCTGGGCTCTTCAGAATCTTTAATCAGCTCTTACACACCACGGATCTCCAAATGGGGAACACACCACACAGAATTTTTAAATCTGTTCGAGCAAGGTACACTTTTGCCCTCTACAGAATCATCTATTAACCTCTCAGAGGCCATCAGGGGTGCATGCAGATACGTCCCTCGCCTCCCCAGCCCTGTGGCAGCCCTGGAAAGCCCCACGTACCCGGATACCCAGCCCATGCGTCTCACCCATCATTATGCGGGACCCAAAGCTGCAGTGAGCCTTCCCCGCTCCTATCAACCAGCAAGGAGCTTCTCGCCCACAGCCTCTGACGCACCAGTACCCGGGGCCCTCATGTGCCCCGTTCTGTGCCCTCCCACCACTGCTGATTCTCCTTGGGACTTTTTTTCCTGCTGCTAAGTTCCTCTGCCAGTTCATGCCTTGCACACCCTACCCCAACCCTCTCCCAGGTCCTCTGCTTTTGGGAGAGGGCAGTGGCCTTTCTGGGATGCCCAGGGTCACTAATGGACCTGGCAGCTGGGTCACCTTGCTGCTCTGCTGGCTGGCTGCATCTAGCTTGCCGAAAATACACATGCACTTCGATGTTCATGGCAGCAACATTTACAATAGTCAAGTCACGAAAACTACCTAAATGTCCATCAACAGTTGACTGGGTAAAGAAGTCATGGTATATTTACATAATGGAATACTACTCGGTCATAAAAAAGAATGAAATAATGCCATTTGCAGCAACATGGATGGACCTGGAGGTTATCAATCTAAGTGAAGTAAGCCAGAGATAGAAAAATACCATATGATACCATTTATATGTGGAATCTAAAAAAAAAAAGATACAAATGAACTTATCTATAAAACAGAAACAGAATCACAGACATAGAAAACAAACTTATGGCTACTAGGGGGAAAGGGGGTGGGAAGGGATAAATTGGGAATTCGAGATTTGCAAATAGTAACTACTATATATAAAATAGGTAAACAACAAGTTTATACTGTAGAGCACGGGGAACTATATTCAATATCTTGTAATAGCCTACAATGAAAAAGCATATGAAAATGAATATATGTACATGCATGACTGAAACACTATGCTGTGCACCAGAAATTGACACATTGTAAACTGACTGTATTTCAATAAAAAAGTGGTTAAAGAGAAGAATTTGGTTCCCGACGCTGTCAGAAATGAATGAGAAGAAATGGGGAGAACGGGGGCTGATGGGAAGGTGAGTCAGAGGGCTGATTGTAGATAAATTTCTAATTTTTCATAAGACGAGGAACAAATGTTAAAATAAAGATGAGGAAAGGAAGATCTGCCAAGCAGAACTGCACTGACTGACCAGCCCCTGCCAAGCCGGGTGGACCAGGCAGGTGGTGGGGGAGGCTGAGGGCTTCGTGGGACAGCAAGGGTCCAAGGAGACACCGCCTGCCAGCAGAGCTGCATTAGATGAAACCCTGAGCATGGTACTTTAAGCAGGAAGAACTAAACCAAAATAACTAAATAAATAATCCCAGGTGGAGGCGCAGGGGGGGATGTGGAGCAAAGAATGAGCTAAACATGTGACACATGAAACATACAGGAACCCTCAACTCAAAACTAGATTCTTTTTTTTTTAACTGAAGTGTGATAAAGATGACGTGGTGTGCGCGTGCGCACACACACACACACACACACACACACACACACACACGCACACAGTGGAATACTACTCAGCCATAAAGAATGGAATAAGGCCATTTGCAGCAACAGGAATGGACCTAGAGATGATCAAAACTATAATCTTAATTAAACTGTAGGTCAGCAACAGCTATGAAGTCGGAAACGTGACAAATTTTTAACACTCCGACAGCCTTGAACTGTTAGAGGAAGGTAAAGATACTGATTATAACCGCTCTGCCTAAAGTTAAAGGGAATACCGGAGAGGAGTGCACGGATGAGGCCTTGACCCGCATCACCCCTTCAGGGCTGGGAATCTCACTCACCAGGAACCCAGGCTCCTGGCTTCTAGCCTCCCTCTCATCTTAGTATCCCTGTGGTTTGCAAGATGATTTCCAGTGTTGAAGAGAACGGAGATTTCCGACAGAGAAGGAGGGACAGAAGCCATGACATTTACTCCAAAGGAACGAATCGAGAAACCAGAAGAACCAAGAGACCAGACCTCTGGGAACTTCCTCCTGCCGCCAGCCCGCGGGGGCAGCACCGCCAAGGAGACAGCCCACTGCAGCTGGGAGGAAAACCTCTTCCCTTTGCAGAGGGCCTGTAGACCTCAGCACACCAGCTGGGGACAGGCAGTCTCCGTCTTCCCCAGAGATTCCTTCTCCAGCTGGTGGAATGGCTGCAAATTCCAGAGAGAGGAGTGGTCACCTCCATGAGGGCTGGGACGTGCCTTCCCACTGACCCTACTCCACACACACACACACACACACACACACACACACACACTGTTCTAGCCTTCAGCCTTGTTCTGTCCCCCATGTTTTATTGCGATGGCATCTTCCTTCATGAGATCGTTTACAATATGATTGCTTGGCCGGTGCCAGCTCAGAGGAGGCTCTGGAGAGAACACAGGAGGCCAGAACCGCTTTCAGAGGCACAGGTGCATCCACGGAAATGAACCCACACAGAGGCCGGCAGTGTGCAAAGGGTCTTACGGCAAAGCGGTCACTGGCCAGAGGCCAAACCAGAGCAGCGGGTGCGGCAGCATGGGTGGGAGACACCAGGGCCCGCCGCCCTCCTTCTTGACACCTGAAATAGATGGCATCTCCCGGGAAAAGCAGCCCCCGGCCACGGCCCTTCCCTGGAGGCAGCCGTCCAGCTGAGGCAGGGAGCGGGACCCGGTGTGACTGGCAGAGCAGTTGAGGGAACGCTCACGCAGCAACAGCCGAGAATCTCTGCCTCGGTGGCCGACACGCGGCCCCTCCCGGGGTCTGGGCACGCCGCACTCGCTGCATTCGGCTCGGATCGCTTTGTTTGGACCCAATGCCCGGTCGACCGCTGAGGGCCGCCAGCTTGATACGATGGCCATTTAAGACGTGGGGGCATTTCTGGGGCCTCAGCTTCTGAGGTCTTCTGAAAACACGCCTCGCGGGAAAACCCAGTAAACACACAAACAGCCCTGCCGATTTGTGCGGCAGTGTGGACGGGAAGGGGGTCCCTGGGGCGGCCAGGGGCCAGGCCGGCCCCACCCGCCCTCCACAGAGGCGCGAGGCAGGGCCCCGGCTCCGGCAGCTTCCTGCGCTCCGACGAAAGGCCATTTTAAATAACAGTCATGTATTAAAGCAAGGGGAGAAGAAAGGAGGGGAAAAAAAAACAAAACCTCGAGGGCTACAGCACTGCCACAGCTTTAAATTATAGTGCAGGAAGATAAAAATAAAAGAGAGAGGGAGACTGAGCGAGGGAAGAAGTGCCATTGTTTTATGAAGCAGATGGGAAAGTTCAGGGGATCAGAAAAAGACTATTATTACTGCAGCTCTGCAGTGACAAGCCGGGAGAAGGATGTGCAGTTCTCCCCGTCCCTCCCTGAGAGGGGCCGCCTGTGGGGTTCACTGTGAGTGCCGTTTAAAGGCGAGAGTTCTGAGCACCAAGGGGTGGAGTTAAGGATTCGGCAGGCATGCATCGTTTGAGAGCAGTTTCTCTTAATTCCTCCATTTTCTCCCATGTGCAGATGCTCTGGACTGTGACCAGAGAATGTCATCTCGGGCCCCTCTCTCCAGGGCCGCGCGGGGAAGGTGATGCTCTCGGAAGATCCCAGGAATTAGAGCTGGATGAGGCCTTTCTGAGAGGTTAACAACGCCAAGTGGAAGGTTAAAGAAACACATGGGGTAAAACTCCACTAGGTGGAAAGTGTGAGCTAATTTTTCAGCTCCCGTAAAGGAAAGAGACCAGAGAATAGAAGGGGAGGGGGGACTACAAATGTGTAGAGGGCTGTCCTCCGAGATTCCAGAGCGAAGGCACTTATCTCTGAATCCAGGGTGACTTGGAGGACCAGCTCCTCCTGGCAGACCTCTCTCCACCTGACCTTGAAGACCTCGTCCTTCCCTAGTGGAATCTGAGTCTGAACCGTTCATTCATTTTGCACTTTACTACATATATTTTTCTCATGTATTCATTCAACAAACATTTATTGGAAAGAAGAGATAATTATTAAAGGAAAGGAAAGCAGGACTTCCTAAGCATTTATTTTACATTCACTATTGTCCTAAGTTCCCTGTTACGTATATGATTACCTCACAACCTGCCCTTGAAGGAAGCTAAGTATTCCCATTTTATTTCATTTTTTAATTTTTTAATGTATTTAGTATAGCTTTATTATTTATTATTATTTAGATATAGCTCTATTTAGGTATAAGTGAGATATACTAAACTAGACAAATATAAAGTGTACAAAGTAAGTTTTGATATTTATATACCCCTGAAAACATCATTATAATTTTTTTAATTGAAGTATAGCCCGTTACAGTGTGTCAATTTCTGGTGAACAGCATAATGGTCCAGTCGTGTGAACTCTAATTCGAAAAGACACATGCACCCCAATGTTCATAGCAGCACTCTATACAGTATCCCCATGTTAGAGAGGAGGTAACTGATTGAGGCACAGGGCGGCTATTTGGTTCAGCCAGAGTTTCACAGCACGTAAGTGGATGCACTGGAGTTGAAACCCAGATTTGTCTAATTCCCACGCACCCAGGCTCCGGAGTGTGTATCGGTTACAAGATGGACATTCTACAGGCGCTGCTCTGAAAAACTCACTGTCTGTCCAGGGAGCAGGACAGGCAAACAGATAACAGACCGCTGTGTGAGGAACCCTGGACGTGAGGGGTGCATGTCTAGCTCACACCCAGAGGGGCCCAGGAGAGGGGCAGTGCTCTGGGGGCGGGTGACGACAGGTGCTGGGGGGGTTCCCAAGGTAGGGGCACCTAACCTGGCCCTGGGGGGGCTGCTGGGGGAGCGCGGGGTTCGGGGGAGGCAGGGAGGATGGAGTGGTGTTTTGGGCAGAGGGAGGGGCATCTGCAGGGGCAGAAACGCAGCAGGCTGGCCTTGGCCCCCGCAGGGCAGCTGCAGAGCCAGGGCAGAGGGTGAAGGTGGGCTGGGGTGCTGTCAGGCGTGTTACCCACCTTTGGTCACATCGCCATCTTTGGCTGGCTCACTTTTTCCCTCCCAACTTATGTCTCCCAGTAGGCATGTGTTTGAGAAATGCAAAATTATCTGAGTATTAACCAGAGAGAAACAACTGGAAACTGAAGAGAGGGAGCCCAGCACACAGTGGGGGGGGAGGGGATCCTCTTGATCAGAATTTGGGCGTATTCCTACGGCTCCACCTTGAGTGCTGCTCTGGACCTTGAAGAAATCGCACAAGCTTGTCACTGTGCGGTGGTCCTGAACCTCCAGTGAGGAAGTGCCCGATGCTGGGCGGCTGTGGGCCTTAGCTGTGAACAGCCAAGGATGCTACGGCCGCTGGACTCCACATCCGTGATTGGGCACATACGGACACACACACATGCCCTCACATGCACACTCATACACGCATGTACAACACACACACTCTCCCGCCCTCTCTCTCTCTCTCCCTGCCTCTCTGCTGGCTGGGCGGGACTCCTCCCTGCCTGCCTGGCTGGGAGGTGCAGGCTGAGCCCCACACCCAGGCCTGAAGCAGCACTTCAGCTCGGGGAGAGTGGGCCAGCCTCTCAGGGATTCCACCGCAGCTCGGCCAGCTCCTCTCAGATGGCTAATGAAGCTGTGGGCCTGAGGCAACAGACTCCTCTGGCTCCAGCTCAGTCCCCCGTTTGCCTGTTTCTGCCCTCCAGCCTGGGGCAGCGACCACATCAGACGCTTGCAGGACAGACATCCGGCCCTGGGGCCTGTGGGCAGGAAAGGACCAGAGGCAGCAGCTGACAGGATGGAGCCCAGGAGGTAGCAGGGCCCCACCTCCTGCCCGCTGCCCCCTGAGGGGAGAGCACGGGCCCACCCTACAGGCTCCATTCTGCGGGGATCAGGGACAGGGAGAAGGAACTGGGGAGACAGAGGTCACCGGAGTGGCTGAGCATGGGTGGGGTGTGAGAAGGAAGGTGCCAGCTTAGTGCTGGGGGGCAAATGACTCCCCCGCCCCGGGCAGTGGACAGCGGGCGACATGGGCTCCTAGGACCAAGTGCCCTGCCACCCTTGCCTGCCCGGGTCTGCAGGCCGAGGGACAGAAGCGCCTTCCCAAGGGCTGACTCTTCCTGCCCTGCACCTCCCTGCGAGCTCCCTCACAGCCTTAAGGGTGTGTCTAGAAGTCCCTGAGCTTAAAGCACCCGCCGGCACTCTCCAACATCACCCCCGCCCGCCAGCCTCCCCCGCCTGGTGACACCTGGCCTCTCTTCCTCGCTGCACTGGAGCCTCCACTCCCTTCTGACCTCCTGTCCGATCGCTTTGCCCTGGCCCTGAGCTGCACCCGCGGCCCCTAGCCCCTGGCTTCACACCACGTGTCTCCCGGGAGCCGTCACACCCGACCCAGCACCGTGGGCCTCCGTCCTCTGCCAGGCCTGGGAGGAGCCCAGGGACCCCCTGCCTAATCCAGCAGCCACCGCTTCAGTGCACTTAATATTCACGACAGATAGAACATTTCACGGCGAATTGGACGCACATTCAGCTGGAAATGAAAATTTTATGACTGTTCTTACTCGGAGCCGCAGATTGCACCAGCTGAGAAAACACGGGCGCGGACGTACAACCTGTGAACTGTAAAGTATATTAATAATGAAACCACAGGCTGGGAAATGAAGGCTTTATTCTGTTTATATTCTGCTCCATTAATAGAAGGCACTTCAGCTAGCTCCGCCCCATTAGCCAGCAGTCTGCGCCCTGAACGCCGGGGCGGGGGCGGGGGCGGGGCGGGGAGGGGGGCGGTCCCTCCGCCCCGTGAGGCAGAGCTCCCGGCGTCACCTGGGCTGCGCCCCGGGCTCCAGTGCGCAGAGTGGCTGAGTGCGGTTTTAATCGGAAGGGATCTGTGTCCTCATTCAAGGGACCAGGTTGCGAAGAGAACATGAGCCCTGCATCCATCTGGAGACAGCAGGTCCTCCAGCGCCCAGGGCCAGAGTGAGGGACCGTGCCATCCAACATTCAGGGGTCCTTCAGGAGGCGGGGGAGGGGGCTGGTCACCACCCACGAAGCTCCTGTGGTGCACATTTAACATGCAGGTTTCTAGACCCATCCCAGTCCCAACGAATCAATCCACTGCATTATTTAGCAGGCGAGAAGTGCTGTCCCAACTTCGTAAAACTCCAGATGAAGCATAGCATCTCCTTTCCCACCAGCTGTCTTCAGTACCCAGACGGCGATCACCACCTCCGGTCAGAGACACAGCGCCTAAGTCCTTCCAGGCTGCCTGCATTGCCTGAGGCAGGTACCTGGCTAGCAGGCACTCAAGGAGGACCCAGGGGCAGGGAGGTCTCCGGGGCGCCCGGGGGACTGAGTGAGCCAGCATCCCTCCTGCTTGTGCCGAGCGCTGCTTGGACCGCTGCCTCAGAGGCACCTGCTGCAGGTGTGGCAGGGCGCCCATGTCTCTCCCTGTCAGCCCCAGCCTGGGATGATTTACTGATCTGCAATGCAATTAGAGACAACTGGAAAGAATTCAAGAATTGGATGAACCCATCGCAGGAGCCCTCGAGATGTGATGGCAGATGGCACAGACAGAAATGAACCCGGGACCCTTTGATGAGAGAGGGCCTGGACCCTGGCAGCCTCCTGGTTCCACATCTCCTGCCTCTGCTCTGGGCCTAGCAGGGCTCAGGGCCACACTGCAGGGCTGGAGGGGCTGCCTCCTGTTAGCCAGCCTCAGAACTACCCCCCGGACCACTTGGCAAGAGCCTCCCACTTCTGCTGCCCCTCCAAGCTCTCCAGCTGCACCAGTGGCCCATGGTTGGTCAAAAACTCAGGCAGATGGTCAGTGCTGGCGGTGGTCAAAACACACTGTCCTAAGTGGCCCAAGTACATTGGAAGGTCATCTCACTCATTTTCCTGCTTTCCGCAGGACCAAGCAGAGCCCGTGAAGGAACTGAACGCCAGCTCCCATTCGGAGAAATTGGCTTCTCCAGTCACCTTGGACGCGGACTCTTCCGTGGGACCCTGGGGAAGGGGACCTTTGCTGCAGTGACTGTTCTCTGAGGCCAGCCCTACAGACAATTATCAGGAAGCCCAGGGAGGGGGAGGGGACCCACTGGCATTCACAGGCAGACACCTCTAATCATGTCACGTTGTCCCAGTATGTTTGATAAACACATGTGGCTGAAAAATTCATTTCAACCACATAGGGTGTGAACCTTTATTATCTGTAAATCGAAATCCTCAGAGACAAACTGGGGTCCACAGCCCTCTTGTCGAGCTCTCGGAGAAAGTCCCCCTCCTCCAGATTCTGCTCTAAGACCTGGCGAAGGATTTGAACAGTGACATGCTGGGAACTGCTGTTCTGCATGTGCAGGAACAGAGACACTGAGAAGGGGGTGACATAACTCCCTAAGTCAGAGGCTGTTTCAGCCCAGATGCAGAGCGGGCAGCTTTCCATCTTGGGCTAAGATCCCTGCAGCCTCCCCTTAAAATCTGGGAGGGAAAAAAATGGATTCTTCTGAAACCCGGCCCCTGCATCTGAAGTCTGACGGCTGGAAGCACACCCCCGTGTTTTCAGACAGAGCCGTGGCCCCTCTGCTCCCCTCCCAGCCACCCCAGCCTGCAAATGCCCCGGTTTACGCAAAGCACATCGTGGAAGCAGAACTGATCTGGAACACCGTGCCTGCAGCTGAATCACCCTGATGCTGACAGAATGGGGACGCACTTCCAAGCTCACAATTTTATAATAGTACCTCCAGGGAGTCACTGGCAAGGTTTGGCCAAAATATAATTAGTTTGCACAGCTATTAGGGGCTGATAAAAGGTTCTAATTTGTGGAGTGATCCCGGGAATCTCAGATATTCTGAGGCTGCACTTGCTTTTCTTCTGAGCAGGGTGGGCGCCTCGCCCGTGTGAAATCAGCCTCCAGCCCAGCATGGGCAGAGCCGCCCAGCGTCTGAGGGGAGACAGTGGAGGGGACCCAGGGGGGTTTCTTTGCTCTTTTAATAACTAGGGTGGAAGAAAGGCAAGAGGGATGGCCAACGACGTCCTCTTCTTTCTTTGCTATTCTTTCCCCCACCACTCCCTACCCCTGTTTTTTTTTTTAAGCTAAGCAGAACTTTGTAAAATTTACTATTTGTCTTTACACATTTAGAAGCTTAAAGAATTTACTCAGGGTTATCCCCTATTTCCAGGGAAGCCAAAAGGAAATTTCACCATCTTCTTTATGTACTTTAAAGCAAATACATAAAGGATGTACTTCAAGTGGCATTATTTTATTTTTTATGGCTGAGTAGTGCTCCATTGTATATATATACAACACCTTCTTTATCCAGTCATCTGTCCGTGGACATTTAGGCTGTTTCCATGTCTTGGCTATTGTAAACAGTGCTGCTATGAATATTGGGGTGCAGGTGTCTTTTCGAATTAGAGTTCCCTCTGGATATATGCCCAGGAGTGGGATAGTTGGATCATATGGTGAGTCTATTTTTAGTCTTTTGGGGAATCTCCATACTGTTTTCCATAACGGCTGCACATGGACCAGAAAGGGAAAGAAAAATACCACATGATACCACTTATATGTGGAATCTAAAAAAAAAAAAAAAAAAAGCCAAATGAACTTATTTACAAAACAGAAACAGACTCGTAGACACAGAAAACAAACTTATGGTTACAGGAGGGGGAAGGGGGTGGGATGGGATAAACTGGGAATTCAAGATTTGCAGATACTAACTAACACATATAAAATAGATAAACAAGTTTCTACTGTGCAGCACAGGGAACTATATTCAATATCTTGTGCTAACCTATAATGAAAAAGAGTATGAAAAGGAATGTATGTGTGTACATATATGACTGAACCATGATGCTGTCCACCAGAAATTGACACAACATTGTAGGCTGACTGTACTTTAATAAATATATATATATAGTAAAATAAAACACAGTAAAATAAGGATGTACTTTAATTGCTAAGGTAGCACCCTCCTTATGCATGGATAAATAAAGCAGATAACACAAAAAGAGAAGGCGTGACTTGGGGAGGGTCCCCAGGATGGTGAGCGGGGCTGGCAGAGGTGTGGTGAAGGACAGAGAAACCTGAGGGCTTCCGGGTTCTGCTGAGTAGCTGAGACACAAACAAATACACTGCAAGAAACAGAGGCGATGGTATCAAACTACCAAATTCTATTGTGCCTCTGCAAAGTGCACTTGAACAAAGGCTGGGACAGCATCTGAGAGCAAAATGCATGTTTCACCCACAGCAATTTGCCTCTAAGTGGGAGAGAACACAGCACACGCACGGAGACCATCACAACAAAGGGATGGTTTACATTCTCCTCCCAGTTGCTGCTTCTTAACAGAGCATTTCTCCTGCTTACGGGCAATTGGGCTTGATGGATGTACTTGAAATCAGGGAGCTGGGTGGGGGGCCACTGAAGGATACAAGATTTCCACACAAACACGTGCAGACAGAATCCTGAGTCCCGTGGTAGCTTACAAGTCAGGCCTCCAGAGTTTTCAGCTGTGCCAGGGACGTTTTGAGTACGAAGAACAGGGCAGCTCATCAGCAGCTTTATTTTTGTGGAAGAAAGAGTGACAGGTCACGGTAAGCGGTGAAGGTTCCTAGACAGATGCAGTTCCAAGAAGGGCACTGTACACACGAGTCTCCATACGAGACACTGGCTGCACGCACCTGCTCCAGGTCAGAACAGCCCCTCAGCTAGTTTGGCTCCTGTAACTAGACATGGCTGAACTGTGCGGCCTGGAGGGGAGGACAACTAACTAACAGGAAACCTGGTTACAAAGTCCTACGTCTAACACGTGGTAGCCGATCAGTACATACGGTTAAACCCGCACCAGAACACCAAGCTCATGGCTAATGACCAGCCAAATACGGTACGTGTTCATGTGCCCAGAGGAAACATAATTTTATATACATACACGTGTATCCAGAATGTGTGCATTAATATATACACATCATTATGTGTAATACACATGCTATTATTACTAGAATATGCATTTACTTATGTGTCATATATATATATATATACACACACACTCGATTCATAATTAGATTTTCTGTAAGGCCAACGCCTTAATACATCTCAGAGGAATATTTAGGGTTACCTCACATCCCCCGGATTCCTGATTAACTGCCTCCGTTCACCAACTGATACGCCGATGTGCCTTTTTATGATGATAATCTCTCAGAGTTTGGATTTTTTTCTCTATCAAAGGTCATCCCTCTGTCTCTCCCGTCCTTTGGGGCAGCCCTACTCCTGCAGAGTCCCCCACTGATGACCACGGCCAGCGGCCAAGCATTGTCGGGGACAGTGCTTTTCTCTCAAACATGTGGTGGACGGCAGACAGCTGCTCTGTAGAGGTAAGTGGAGCACCCAGCCGTGTTTGCAACTTCATTAGATTCTAGAAAAATGCTCTTGAGAGGGAAGAATCAAGACATAATAGCTCAGATTTGAAACTGGGAAAGGTGCGACAAAGAGCTAGTATTACCATTAAGTTGGACACCCTCGCCCCGGAACACTGTGATAGTCACTATGTCAGTATCGTGTCCAAGTTTACACATTTAGTTTGATTCTACATAATTTTTGTCTTTGGTTCAATAAAGCAAACTGCAGGATTGGGGAAGGAGAAAATAACTGGAAATAAATGGTATCACAATCATTTATTCATGTATCTGTCTCTCCAGCTAAATTGTGAAATCCCTGAGGATAGTAATCATGCCTCATTTGTCTTTATTTTCCCCATATATTTATTTTTTCCAGCTTTACTGGCAAATAGTAGATGCTAAATAAATGTTGATAGATGGATGGCTCATGGGTGGATAGATGAATGGATGGATGGATACGTGGACGGATGGATGGATGGGTAGATGGGTGGGTGGATGGATGGATAGATGGAATGATGGGTGGGTGGGTAGATGGGTGGGTAGATGGGTGGGTGGGTGGGTGGGTGGATAGATGGACAGATGAACCAGGGAAGGCATTATGCTCCCAAACCACGTACATGTTATCCAACCACTAGCGAAATAGTTTGGGAGACAATAAAAAACATAAATTAGTACTGTTCTTTTCCTTTAATTATAATTACATTTAAAAGGAAAATTATTATTGTTATTCTAGTCTCATAATACACATGCACACACTGATATTATGCTTCAGATGTATACCCTGAGATAAAAATAATAATAATGAGTTTTCAGACAAATACAGCAAAAAGCTTTGGTAGGGAAAAGACGCAGTGAAATACATTCCCAGTTCGTACTAGCTGCGGGTTCCTCGTACTCCTGCGATTACCTGCTAAACCACGAAGGTCTCCCTCCCCCCTCCCTCTCTCAGTAAAACTCACTGGCACTTCCTAAGACAGACGGGGGGTTACCTGAGACAGGCTTTTGAGAAGCACATAGGCTCCCCCCTTTAAAGGAAAGAACCCAATAATTTTCTAGGGAACAGTTTTGCCGATTTCAGCCCTCATGCTTTGGCTTGATGTACGGCATGATTGTGTAGGTTTTGAGTTGGTTCAGGTTGTGTGGAGAGAGGGCTGTCAAGATCGAGAAGGGAGGCTGTTCCAGGAAACTCACAAGCAGGAAGGCAGGGGCTGCGCTTCCCTCTGGAAAACAGGGTCACACCGAGGCTTCCAGCCCAAGGTTGTGTTCAAGCCCTTTTGGTTCTTCCGCAATTCATGATATAAAGGTAATATCTCAGGATGCTTTCAGGAATGCAGTGTTCTCGACCTTAAAAACGGAAGGCGCCGATTTCTGGCAGGCTTCCTGCTCTCTGCTGGTCTGGGAATATTATTTCTGACGTGTTTTCATGCCTTGCTCACCCCAGGATCTGCGTGGAAGTCACCAGCATTTGATGGAGCAAAAGCCACACAGCTGCACCTGCCCGCGTCTGAAACGGGGCTGACTCTGCCCGGGGCCAGGCCAGCGCTGGTGCTGTTCCTGAGAGACGCAGCCTTCTCTGGTCCAGGAGGCGCCTCCCTTCTCCCTGGGCCCTCAGTTCCTCTATGGTTGGTCCGTGGACCTGCAGCCTCCGGCTCCCTGGGAGCTGGTTAGAAATGCTGAATTTCCAGCCCCACCCCAGACCTGCAGAACCTGAATCTGAGTATTCATTACAACAAGATCCCCAGGTGATTTCTATGCACCTTCAAGTTTCAGAGGCAGGGATGCGGTGACAAGGGAGGCCTGATGCAGAGTGTCCTTTCATCTGCTGCTCAGTCAGTCCCCTGCTGTGTCTCCAACCGCGTTTCCTCCAAGGCAGTAAGCTCTGTGCGCCCACACGTGGGCTCCTGTGCGCTCAGCAACGTGGGGAGAGCTGCGTGTTTCCTGGAGCCTCCCCGCAACCTCAGGCCAAAGGACAATCTCAATTTCTAGCTCTGTCTTCTGCTTCTGATCTGTCTGGTGTGGGTGGATGTGGTCGCACTGAGGATGCCAAACACAAGCAGGGAGACCTTAAGGGGGATCCAAAAATGGTTTCCGTGGATCCACAACTCCTGAGCTAGGAGCGGGAGGCATTCTGGTTCTGCCTAAGCCATCCCGTCGCCTTTGCATGGTCCTGGGAGCTTGGCCCAGAGGACCAGAGGATGTGTGAACTCTGCCCGCTTCCTGCTCCTGCTTCGGTGGCCCGCCCACGCCTCCCAGGCTCCCCAGGAACACGGCCCAGCTCACTCGCTCTCACCCTTTCCTCTCCTCCCCCCCCCCCCCGGCAGGCGGGCTCCATCCCCTTCTCAAATGGCGATGCCCCTCCTCACTGATTAAGCGCACATCAAAACCAGAGGCAGATTTACAGGTTAAGAGTGATTTAGTGGAGGGCACTGCAGCCAAATGAATGCTGGCTATGATGTAGTTTACCTCATTAAACACTGCACACCCAGACCCCGTCTGCTGTAAAACAGTTGGTCTCTGAAGCCCAGTATTCATCTTCCAGGGTTGCTGGGAGATAATAAATGGGCAATATTCCGGTGATAATGGTAATGGAGTCACGGCTCAGAGCTAATATTACGGCAAAGCAGTAATTATTTCCACAGCAAACAGGGGGATGGTTGAGCCGCTGACAGAATCCAAGCCTGTTGCAACGGCTCAGTTAATCTACTGGGAGCCCAGGCCTGGGACTGGCTGGGAGCGGACGAGGAAGTTCTGATCCTCTGCTCAAGTGCTCCGGACCTCTCTCTGCGATCGGACTTCCTCTGGCTGTGCAGACACAGAGATTCCCAAGTGTCAACTGGCCTGGCTCCTGATTTATAGGGAGTGACAGGCACGGTGGCTTCGGGCCCCTGCCCATGGATTCCGGGAAGGAGTGGCAGTGTCCCCACCGAGGGTCCCTCAGCTAAGACGCAAGCCTGAGCGAGAACATTAGCAAACGAGCTGGGAAACGCATCTCATCTCAGGCTTCTCCAGGCCACCCCATTTTTATGGGTGCCGTGGCCCAAAGGCCGACAGAGCGGGGAGGCTCTTCTCCGACACACACAGTGGCTGAATTAACCCTCCAAGGCTTCACAGCTCCCTGACTTGGGGTAGAAACGCTGGGCTCACCACAGGTCCCTGAAATCTGAAAGGAGACCTCTGATTCCAGGCCGCAAACTGCAGGCACCGGAGAGGCCCCCCCGCGATCATTCAGTCCACGCTGCCTTTGTCCAGAGGAAACATCCCAGCAGGAAGGGGAAACCAAGGTGAGAAGCAGAAAGACGGACAGGACGTCTGAGTGAGCGATTCTGTGATGTCATCGCATGGCGGGCCCGTGCTCCAGCTGCTCACTGCTGGGGAACAAGCCGCCCAACGCAGAGGCCGGTGACGACCACAGCCGAACAGGCCTCACTTGTTTTATGGCCCTTTGGTTGCTACAATTCTCAGACATTTTTTTTTTTTTTTAACAGATTGAGGGTTTGTGGCAGCCCTGCATTAGTAAGTCTGTTAGCACCCTTTTTCCAACAGCTTTTGCTCACGTCATGTCTCGGTGTCACATTTTGGTAATTCTCACAAAATTTCAAACCTTTTCAAGATTCTTCTACTTGTTATGGGATCTGGGATCAATGGTTTCTGTTGTCACTAACGGGTTTTGTTGACTCACCGGAAGCTCGGAGGAGGGTTAGCACTTTTTAGCAATGAAGATTTTTCTCACTCAGGTGAACACACGCTGTTTCTCAGGCACGATGCTGCTGCGCGCGTCACAGCTACAGCAGAGCGTGAACACAGCCCGTATCTCCACCGGGACATGGAACCCTTTGCGTGACTCCCTTTGTTGTGATACTCGTTCTGTTGCTGGGCTCTGAAACTGCACAGGTGTATCTCAGAGTCCCCCTGAGAGGTTTTGCCCATGCAGCTGGCGCGGACTGGGCTCAGCCAGGAGACCTGGCGGAGATGCTGCATGAAGTGTTCCATTCGACGGTGGTCGGGGCTGAGGTGGTCCTCTCCATGGTTTGCTCAGTGACCCCAACAGCTGAGCCGCGGGACCTGGCGTCTGTAGCATCTGTCCACGTGGTCTCTGCACATGGCAACCTCCAGGTAGCTGTGTTTCTCTTGTGGTGGCAAAGGCTCCCCAGCCAGTGCCCCACAGGAAAGCACAAGGCTTTGCAACCTGGCCTTGGATCTCAGCAGCCTGGCTCCCACATCCTCCCATTCATTAGCAGGGAGTCAGGGAAGTCAACCTACAGTCCAGGGAAGGACCTGGATTCCATCTCAGGGGAGAGGCCCGAAGAACCTACGGGCACATCTGAGCACCAGCACGGAACCCTGGGCCACCCACCTCGGTCTCTGCCTTCCCGCCCCAGTGCCAGGGTTTCTCTTTCTCTGATTTCCATTCAAAATTCTGGCATTGCTCTGCCCACCCCCAAGCTGATACATGGATATGTATGGATAAGTCTCTCCTGATCGTATCAGCACCATGACTAGAGAGCCCTGCTTCTGTTAATGGATGCTCCTTCATGCCTGGAGGGGACATAGAAGAGGCATACAGTCCTATTTTTAGAGAGATATATCTTATCCCTCGTTTATAAACAAAGGAACAGGCTGAAAAGGGTTAATCAGGGGTCCTGAGATCCAGACTCAGGTCTGTTAATTCCACGTCTGTGTTCCTTCTGTGTACGATTCGCTTCTGCAGATAACATACAAGCTAGTGAGAGAGAACCAGAGCAGGTGTTACTGGGGACTTTGTACGAGTCACCGTACCTCTCTCTGAGCTTCAGTCGTCTTATCTGTAAAATGGGGATTCAAAGGTGCCCACCTCACTGGGCTGTGACGAAGATTAAATGTGATCACAGATGAAGAGCACCGTGCCCAGGGTTAGAAAAGAATCAATGCTTAAGAGAAGTTACTGAGTGATGCTTTGAATCATTTCAGTGAGATCAAAATCATTCTTCAAGCACGGCTTTTACTTTGTAGACAGCCTTTTGGATCAAAGTATCATAAATCAGATGAGTAATAACATTGTCTAAATGGTTACAGATGAGTAATTACTGTATTTTATATATAATGTGATGGCTACGTACAAATCTGCTACCAAACAACTGCATATGTATACACGCATGTACAAAGGTACATTTATATATATCTCTATAAAACCATCAAATGTTCTGACTGAAGTACTTAAATATATTTAGTCAAAACATTTGACGGCTTACGTTTTAAGCGAGCACACCCGTGAGAGGTGTTTCAGAATGGCCCGGAGCAACAGCAGGACGGCTGACGAGGGAAGGTGCCACCGAGTTCCGGGCTTTGTCAGCCAGCACCAGATTGTTCAAGGGGGCTGCCTGTGCAAAGGTGAACACTAATTAGTTGTGAGCTTTCCCAGGGGACTCGCTTTTAAAAGCCCTAATGATGAGATCATAAGCAGGTCCATAGAGTATTTTGAGGAACTGGCGTGGAAAACCCATCCAACACGCGGCTCTGTCAGCTGTTCACCCGATGACTCTCCTGGTGGGGGCATCTCTGAGCCCCACGTATCTTGGCATAAATTACCTCAAGGAACTGTTAAAAAGCCCAGGGGACTGTCACAGGGCACAGTCTTCAGGGGTACACAGAGAGAGGAAAAGAAAGGAAAATGGAGAAAAGAGGACGGATTTCACTTTGATAGCTTTCCCTCCCGTTTCAGTGCGACCCACAGTGCTGGATTCTAGGCATCCGCTCATTCTAAAGCCTCTCCACTTGTCAACTCAGCTTAATCACGACACAAGAGGAGGAGGTCTGGTGACCAGAGATGCGCGGGAAGGAAGGCCACACGCACACACGGGCACAGAACAGTTACAGCTTGCTGGGTGTCGGGCTGCACACCCCGCTTCCCGGCCACGCAGCACAGGACCCCAGCGTGTCCCATCTCCCTGCAGGGTCTAAAGGGGGTTCTCATGGCATTTCGGGAAGACGGAAGCAGGGAAGACACCTCTGCATCAGGAAGCCCATGTGGCCTGACTTTAGGATCCGGGCTTTGCTCCAGAATTTATCCACCTGACGACGAGGGAATGCCGTGGCTCTGACCTCTGCTACAGCGGGGTCTCAGGAGCCGAGGGAGGGCTCTGCGAATCACAGAGGAAGGGAGAGGAAGCAAGCCCGCTCTGTCCCGGGAGGGAACTGCCTGCAACGTGGCAGGCTTGCTGCTCTTCCGGGAAAGGCCTGGCCTTCTTATCTCTTCCAAGCACATCTACCAGCATTTAAAGTTGAAAATCTACTTCTAAAGGTTAAGTTTATGAC
This sequence comes from Camelus ferus, assembly GCF_009834535.1. Classification (NCBI taxonomy): domain Eukaryota; kingdom Metazoa; phylum Chordata; class Mammalia; order Artiodactyla; family Camelidae; genus Camelus; species Camelus ferus. The sequence continues at coordinate 1,927,281 of NC_045728.1, forward strand.
AGTAAAATTTCTGCAAATACATATTAAACATTTTGAAAAGGAGGAAAGTTGTGAAGATTGTAAGTAACACCTGTACCTCCAGCAGGTAGCAAGAACCACGCATTCATTTTTTGACACAAAAATTGCGATGCGCTTTTGAAAGTAAGTGACAGGATTTCAAAGTCTCAACAGCAGAGGAATCTCCTTGTCAGAATGACCCTTTCCTCCCACTGGTCAGATTATCATTATTATAATAATGTGCAAAGTATTTTTGAAGCTATGAAGTCATAGTGATGAGATTCTGAAAGACTGTTCGCTTAGAAGATGCCTGAGAATTTCAAAAGGAACATGATAAATTGGGTCGAGTCCAGGACGCCTAAGGCCTGTCACCTCTGCTGCACAAGTAAATGCAGGGCTGCAGACATTCCAGCCAGAGACAGGGCCGGCGGGGTGGGGTGGGGGGGCGCCAGGGACGGTCAGGCCCAGGTGTGAGACCGGGCAGGTTAGGGCGTCTGCACGCACCGGGGGGGGGGGGGGTCAGGAGGTGCCGCTTTCTCGCGCACCTGCTCGTCACAGGAGATGGTGCCCGCAGGACCGCCACTAGTGAAGGCAGGGCAGGTGCTGCCACCAAGTGCCACATGGAAAAGAGAAACGGCGACAGCATCTGAACACCTTCCCCACGGGAAGGGGACTCAGAACCGACCGCAAAGCAGTGACGCTGTCCTAAGCTCACAGGATCAAAAGCTCAGGGCGAGGGCTGGATCTTTGTGACCCCCCCACCCCCAGACAAAGGCGACTCCGAAGACGGCAAAGTGGGGGAGTGCAGAGCAGTGTACACGTCAGGGCCGGGCCGGGCCGGGCCAGGGAAACGGGCGCCCTGTGCCGGCAGAGGTCATACCAAGGTGAGACAGTCGGGGGAGCCAGTGAGGGGCCCCGGGGAGGGCGCGGGGCCCCGCATGGATGGACCACTCTAGGAGGGACGGCGGGAGTGTGGATGAGAGCGCCCCTAACTGCAAGTTCACAGAGCGGTGGGAAGGAGGGAAGGCAGGAGGGTGGACAGAACACGAGGTTTAACAGCAGCGATCAGAGCCGTCAACACTCGGTCTTTGTGCGTCGCAGGCACGGGCAAACTTCTCTTCTAAAGGACCAGTGACGCCCATTTCAGGCTCTGCAGGAAGTACAGTCTTGTTGAAACTACACTCTGACACTACAGGGAGGAAGCAGTCAGAAGCAGAGGGGGTGGCTCTGTTTTATGTTCTCATGAAACATTTTTGTTTCAAATAATTTGCCCACGTCATGAAATACTGCTCTTCTTTAATTTCGAATTCAGCCATTAAAACATGTAAAGTTCTCTCTGAGCTCACAGGCTGCTCAAAGGCAGGTCAGATGCTGCCCAGGTGCTGGGGTCTGGGGAGCCCTGGCTCTGCTGCCACTTAACAGGACGAGGGGACCCGGCACTGACTTTGAGCTCCTGAGTCCTTTGCAAGTCAAAGATCCCGGCCGGATTCTAAAACCAGCGCCCACTGGAATCTTCCTTCTGCCCTGCCACTCCCCGTCTGACTTCTGCAATTTCTGTTCTGCACAGTTATGTCCCGCTGTTCTGCTCTTTTTAAACAAGTTCCAGATTCAACTCTCCTCGCTCACTTGGGCTTCATTCTAGGCAGCGTTTGTGAAATGCTTTGGAGAACTTTCAAGGTAATGATGCTGCATGAATCCAGGTAAGACTTACAAAGATAATGGGAACCCATGAGAACTGATGTTATGACAATGGTCACAAACAGTGGTTACGTCATTTGCTTTTTGAGTCTGTGTTGCAGAAACGTAAAAAAAAAAATCTGTGTCTCAGATGGCACTGTACCCGGTCCACACCCCCCTCCTCGCCCTCCTGGTTTCCTTTCCTGGCCTTGCCCTGGAGAATGTGCTTGATCGACGCGGAACTTTCAATAAAGGATGGGGCACACGATGTTTCTGTGCTGACAAAGCACCTGGGAAATAGGACTGCTCATCTCCATGCTCGGATCCTCGTTTACGGGTGAGGAAGCAGAGGTTCAGGGGAGTGGACTGGTTACGAGGGTCACCCACTTCGTAACAGGCAGAGCAAAGAGCAAATCAAGTGTCCCCACAAAAGGGCTCTTCCCGTCCCTGTACCCCTGACCCCAGCTCTCATCATGGGTGGCCCCATGGGCTGTCAGGTGGGCATCTGGGTGTTGAAGGACTTCCAGTCCCAAGTGCAGACCAGAGGCCACCAAGCTTCACTGCACAGACACATGCCCGACCGAAGAGCCCGGGCGTCTGCTGTTTGACACGGCACTGCAGCCCGGGCCTCTTTTCAGTGAAGGCCGGGTTATCGGTTGCCAACTTCCCAACACACTCTTCACTCTCCTTCCTCCTTTTCCTTCCCCGCGATGTTCCCCAGCGCGATGGACGGCATCAGATGGTAAAATCACTTGCACCCCCCTGAGCACTTGGCAAGGGGCTCCTTCCTTCATTCTCGCAGCGGGAACTTTATAGTCAACAGGCGCCGTAATAGCGCTGAGGGGCTGGGGTCCCAGCACTCTCCAGCTGGAGAACTCTCCCGGGCGAGACGTGGGTGGGGTGACAACTCAACGTGACGTTTCCAATTCCCCTTTGTATGTAACTTGCGTCTCAACAGAGACACCGCTGTGACCCTGCGGGCTGTCTCCCACTTTGTCTTCACATCCCTCTGCAGCCGTGGCATCCGGGGGGCAGACGGGCCAGCCTTCTCCCAGGGGCCGCCCTACCAGCCCGCCAGGCAGAGGGGGGCATTTTCATCTTAACAGGCACGAGGAAACATCCTCAGAGCTGACGGCCAAGCACCACACACGGAAGCCGCAAAGCAGTATCAAGTCCTGTGGGCGGCACGGACCCTGCGTCCAAGCTCCCCTTCCTGGAAGGGGGCCCGGAGGGGGCTCTCTGTCAGGCCTCCTGGACGGGACCCCCAGCTTACAGGGACACACGCTCAGGGCGGCTGGGACGTTGCTTACACAGAAATGGCCAGAACAGAACGCAACACTGAATGGATACCTGCCAGGAAAACGTCTTTTTAGAGTAGAAATAAGAATTTTCTCTTTGTGTTTTTGTCTGTTACCACCTAGGACAGAGCATTGCTTTGGGTTAGATTTCAGTCACTTTCTGCTGTTTTAACTAAACTTACGTTTCTATCCAAATCAGATGCTGCTCACTGTGAATTTGTCTTTTTGCAGGTGGAAGAGAAGATGGTAAGGAGACCCTGGTCAGCCGCTCACTCCCTCTATTCAGGGACACTCGTTAGTGGCCTCCAGTGTCCACTGGGCACCTGATAAGGGGCTGGAGGTTGGAGTCAAAGGGAAACCGAGGCTCTAGGAAAGGCTGACAAAGGGAAATGGTGGCTGTTCTACCAAGAGGTCATTTAAAGGTAGCACAGGGCAAACTGTATTAGATGAGATGGGGGTTTGGGCAGGCGTGGGACTGGGCACATGTCTCACCTGCCACGTGTGAGCTATGACGCCTGACACATGTGTTCTGAGTAGCCTGCTAACCTTTAAAGCTAACGTGAGACTCTGCTGCCGAGGGCAGGGTCGTGATGCACCTTACTGACGTCTCCACCTCCTGATGCCACCGCTCCTACGGCAAACATCTGAAGAACGTTTATTCTGCACCAGGCCCAGGGCGTACATTTGCTGTGTCATCTTGCGCCATCCTTGAAGAAGCCCAGGATGCACATCCTATCGTGAGACCCACTTCACAGGTGAGATGCCTGAGGCTCAGAGGGTGGGCCGTGTGGCCAAGGGGACACTGCTTAGAAAGTGGTGTAATCAGAACTCGAGTCTTGAAAGGTCACCATGTCCTGCCTCCGATCGAGCGCAGGCCCAGCTCCTGGGACCCGGTCCAAGCCCATGGGAGACGGCGTGCCGATTTCTCCAGGCGGATCCCCAAGAGGAGGGCCGGGTCCCAGCTCTGCCTCCTACCAGCTACATCCCCCTCAGCGGGTGCTGAGCATCTCCGTGCCACAGTTTCCTCATCTGCCCAACACGGGTAGTAATAGTATCTAAGCTCGCAGGGCTGTTCCGAAGTCACGTGAGCTGACGTGGGGGGTGCGGCCTAGAGCAGTAAGAACACTGCAGACTTTGCTGCCTTCACTAACTTCATTGCCATCCCCTCCCAGCCCCTTACACCTGAATGACGCCCGGCAACTCACAGGCCCGAGTGTCTTCTGCTTTGAAAGCCGTGCTTTCGTAGAGGCTCCTCTCTAAGGAACTTATCCGTGTCTCATTGTCATTTCCTGAACGCTGGCGCAGACACAGGGCCATCTGAACCCTTTCTGGGGAAGCCTTCTACTGGGACTGTCCCACCTGCCTTAAAGCCCCTTCTCAAAGCCGCACGGGGTCAGCGCCGGCCCCTGGGTTGGCGGGAAGGCCGCCCGCTCCTGCCTGCCCTGTGGCGGGGGCGGGCGGGCACTGGGGTTGTGCAGGCATCAGGCCCGGATCCGGGGGGCAGAAGAGGGCAGACGTCTGCCTGGATGTTGGGCCGTGACCTGCCATTTATTCCTCTGCTTCACCTTGGGCGGTGTGGCCTCTCTCCTCCCCAGAGCCAGCTCCTGGGCCGCGACATGTGACAGGAGGGGCAGCAGGACACAGCAAACCCTGGACTCGGAATCAGCAGGTTGTCGTGCATTTGGGACTAGACTGACACAGAGTTTAGCAGCCAAGTCTCCTTGGGAAACCACAGACTCCAGACTTGAGTCACCAGCAATGTTAACCTCACAGGGTTGTTACAGAATCAAATTAAAATATGAGAAGATTTTAAAAATTAAAATTGGTGTAAATGAGTGGAATTATAATGAAAAAAAAAGATGATCTAAGTTGGCACCTCCGTTGGTAGCTGAGCTGATTTACCTTGAATTTTGCTGCCAGTACTAAAACGGGACAACGGTGAGTAGTGGGTTAATGGGTTCAGAGTGAGGCCTCTCCAGCCAAAGGCCTGGGTCGTCTTCACCGCCTCCCCTGCTAGTGTGTGTCTCTGAGCAAGGCACTTAGGTAAGCTCTCTTCCTTCACCTACAAGAGAACATGAGTAACCCCCACATCGGAAGGTTGTCAAGAGAATTAAAGAGTTCACGCAGGTAAGACATTTAGAAAAGTGCCCGGAACACAGCCTACAAGAAAGATGTTAGCCACTAGGCTGCTGCTGACCCTGAAGATGGCGGAGACGATGGTGAAGATGCTGACGATGGAGAGGAGGGGGAGGAGGGCACGGCAGTGGTGAGCAGGATGAGGGTGGCCCCTCTTTCAGTCTCCTCCTTTTCGTACGGACAGACTGCTACCTGCCCACCAGTTACCGCCCTTGCATTTTCAGGCGCAGAACCACTAGCTTCGAGCCTAAGAACTCAGGCTTGCCGAGAGACCCCAGCGTTCCTTACTGCCGTCCGCGTGAAGACAGTGAAGCGGGGTTCTCATCAAGAGGTCCTTATAACCATGACAACATGAGCAGCTCCACTCTTCTGAGGATGTCATTGCCATGACAACACCTGAGTGACCAAAATCAAGAGGCCAAGGAAAGCGCTGTGACAAAGAGAGAAAACACGTCAACACACGGAGAAGTGTGGGCATCCAGGAGCAGAGCAGGGGCCGGTCAGTGCGGACACTTAGCAGCAAAGCCACAGGAAGCAAAGTGATGAGGAGGAAAGCACGGTGGCCACACTCACTGAACCGCCCTGCACTCAGAGGGCCATGGGTCCCCCGCAGAGAAAGAGACGCAGAGGGAAAAGGGCCACGTCCCCGTCCCTCTGTCTTGCACACGTGCCCCACCCATCACGGATGTTTCCCCTCTCGGAGGAGAAGGGAGGCTCCTGGGCGACGGGGACAGGGAGGGCGGGGGGCTGGGACCCCGAGGAGAAGCACCGCGGGTGGGTGCTGGGGACCTGGCCGCCAGCCGGGCTGACACGGAGGAGGAGGAGGTGCTGCCTGTCACACGGCAGGGGCTCTCTCCAGGGGCGAGCACCTCCCAGCTCTAATGCTCTCCCAGACTAAACGCCGAGACTGCCTGCTCCCTGCCCCCCGCAGGACCGGGGTCAGCAGCGCTGGGGCAGCGGGGAGCCTGCGGGAGGTCCGGGGTGCCCGTCTGTCTAGAGCTGAAGCGTTTTCCCCAGACAGAGCCCCCCCCCCCAGCACTAGACCTGGGCGGTGCTGGTCCGCATCTCCGGGTGTGGTGGGCCTTCTCCCTCCATTCCCCGACTGAGCTTCCTCTGGGTGTGGACGGGGCCCCTCTGGGACAATCACTGAGGCCAGAGGGGTGGCTGCCCATGGCTCACTCGGTCCTGCTCTGGTTTCAGAGAAAAGACGTATCTGGCAGCCTTGCTCCGGCCGAGTGCCTGGTCACAGAGGGTCGAATACTGAGGACTTTGAGCCCGTCTCCCTGGTCCCTGGGGAGGGGTGGGGGGGAGCAGAAACCGTCCTACGCCTCCCTGCCCCTTCTCACGGCTGCTTCACACCCCGGGAAGTAAGTGCTTCCGTGATCAGCCCCCAGTGGAGCCCTCCCTGGACCTCCCAGCAGACAGTGTCCCCTCCAGGCCATGTCCCTCAGGGTCAGAGACGGTCTGTTGCTTTAACAACATGGTGATTTTCCCTCCAACTGCCCAGAGCACTCAAAAGCCACATAAAGACATTCTGGGGTGACATGGCTGAAGGTCAAATTTTAGAGGCTCCTCCACAAGTAGAAACAAGTCTTTTAATTCCTTCTTTTATTTCATCTGAGGAAGAAGGACCCCTGGGAATTCTAAGACGCGTAATTACACCGCAGTAACGGGGGGGAGCGGCCGAGGGAAGCCGAGCTGCAGACTGCGCTTTGGGAAGAAGCTCCTTTGTCCTCACGCTGTCCACGAGCCCCAGCCCCAGTTCTGCTAATCCTCGTAGAAAAACTGCTCAAAAACAGGGTATCACCCCGTCCCTTTCTTCAACCCAGTCTCTCCCTTTCCAGTTAACATCTTACCTACCGTCCTTCACCAGGTCCCTCCCTCCGACGTCTCAGGTGAGCGCATTTTGCCAGTTCTCAGCCCTCGCCTCCTGGACTTGAAAGGGCACCTGTGACATTAGTCACTTGCTCCGTCTACGACGCGCTCTCTGCACTTGGCTTTCAGATTCCCTTCACAGCCCTCCAGCCACCTCCTCACAATCTGGACCGACCTCCTTTCCGTCACACCTCAGTGCTGGAATGCCCCGAGGCCCAGCCACGGAGCTCTCTTGTTCACTCGGTAGGTGGTGATGACCAGACTCAGGGCCCCAAGTGCCTTCTGGAGGCTGGCGACCCCTCGACTGAGTTCCCGAGCTTCTGTGCCCTTGCGTAGCCAGCCACCTACTCAGCTTCTCCACCTGCAGGCACCAAGTGCCTCGAGCCCAAGCCCCCCCCCTTCCTTCTACCAGCCTGCCCACTCCCCTTGGAGTTCTTGAGGGCAAGAGCTGATATAGGTAGCCGCCAGCAGGCACAGGCCACGGATCTTAGAATCACCCTTGATTCCTAACTCTTTCTCACAACCCCCATCTAACAAGTCAGCAAGCCTTGTCGGCTTTCAGAATACATTCTAGATTAAAGATAGCCTCACTGCCTTCATCCCCACCAGCACAGGCCATGCCTTCATCAGTTTTTATTCTTTTTTAATATGGAATGCTTCACGAGTGTGCATGTCCCCCTTGCACAGGGGCCATGCTAACCGTCTCTGTCTCGCTCTGGTTTTAGTGTGTGTGCTGCCGAAGCGAGCATGCCTTCATCACTTCTTGATGGACGAAGGCGACAGTAACCTCACTGCTATCCCAGCAGCCGCCCTCAGCCCTGCCCCCTTACCCTTGTCTTTTCTCTTCCAACAGTAGAACTGACCCTTTATCAACATCGACTGAATCTGTTCACTCTCTGGCTTAAGACATGCCGGTGTTTTTACGGGAACAAATGCTGGAGTCTTTACCTTGGTTTTCAAGGCACAGCACGATCTGACTCTTGGCTCTCTTCCCAACACCCCAGGTGACGTCTTTCTGCATCAGCACTTCTGCTGTTCCTCACGGACCCCAGAGGGGTCCCCAGCTCACGGCCTTGGAACCTGCAGGCCCCTCTGCCCGGATCACCCTCCCATTCACTGCCTCCCTTCACTCTGCTCTGGGTCTCTGCCTGGCTCTCAACATCCGACCAGAGCAGCACCAAGCTGGCTCCAAGTCCCATCTCTGTTCTGTTTGTCTCCACAGCTCTCTCTCCTTGACATCAGCTCATGCAGTCATCCGCTGAGTGTCAGCCACGCCCGGCACCGCAGCCTCCGGGGCAGAGGCTCTGAATGCTGCATTCCCCGCACTCTGAAGCATCTCAAAGTGCCCCTCCTTCAGCTGTCACAGGGAAGCTTCCTAATAAATCCATGCAGATCTACTCTGCTGAAGATGGCAACCCCCCAGCAGACCCTCGATCGCCTCTCTGCCTCTCTCCCTGCTGAACTTTTTCCCCGTGATCACCATATCACACATCATCAGGTTCACGTATCCGCGTCTCTCCCACGAGAACAGAAGCTCCGTGAGGCCAGGGGCTGTGTCTCCTTTGTCCCCTCAGGTACCTCCCGGCCTAGGACAGCTGCACCGCAGAAGGTCCTCAGTGGCGATTATTGAGTAAATAATTGAATCGATGCACGAACAATCAAAATTGTTTTGCCAAGGAGTCTTCCTGGGGACAAAAATCCATGTCACCTTCTCTGCTCCAATCCTTCTCAGGAATGGTGTGTGACAGCAGAAATAAATCAGCGAGGGAGAAAGCCACTCGTCTTTCCCTGTCATGCAGATGACTGACTGGCCAGATACCCTCTCCGCAGCGACCCCGGCGAGCCCTTCCGTAAAGGGCAAGGCGGCCATGCAAGGCGTTAGAGAAGGGACACCAGGCCTCCGGGCTGCCCGGCAGTTACGCAGGAGGGGTCCGGAATCCATTACGAGGACGATTAAGCCCAAAGTCATTCCCTTTAACTCTCGCTCCATGGAGAGAAGAGGGGTTTGCTTGGGGCTGGGGGAGGGGTACCGTAGCAGAATCAGCCTCTGCTGGAGAGACGCAAGGGTGAGACGACCCTCCTAGGGCAGGAAAGGCTACAGGCCCCCGCCCCCAATACGCAGGTGACAAACGGGCGGACGGTGCAGCAGCAGTGAGGGGGGAGGCCGGCGCCTGGGTCCTCGCGCGGATTTGGTATCCTGCTCCCCGCTCCCCGCCTGTCCTGGCTCAGCAGGAGCACTCCCTCCCTCCCCCGGGAAGACGGAGTGTCCCCAGGAGCACAAGGACACGGAGCAAAACCGGATGGAGGCAGATAATGAAAAACATAGCCTGGAATCCAGCGATTTCTTTTCACATCAAAGCTGTTAAAGTGTAAAACAGCCTAATAATAACAATCCAAGCAGAGGACATGCCATCGTGTGAGCGAATGATAGTGCTTAACCTGAGGAAGGAGCGGACGGAGCCAGGGAGCAGCCGTCCCCCTGCCTTGCACCGCGGTCCAGGTGGGGGAGAGCCCGCAGCTCAGAGTGAGCGAGACGCCTCACCAGACCACGGACAGGGGAGCGCCCGGGGTGGGGCGCGTCCTCCGCTTGGAGGTGTTCCTGCAGAGACCCACTGACGGAGCCGGAGGTTCCCGGGAGGGCGCGACGCCCAGGCCAAGCCCAGTGCCCAGCCCGGGGCCCAGTGTCCGGACAGGGGCGTGGGGGACACTGAGAAAACCTGGCCGCCCAAGGACCATGGCCCTGGGCTGGCAGGAGGTCTGACAGCAGAGAGCAGACGTGCCCTGAGACTGAGAAGCAGCAACGGGCCCGAGGCAAGCAAGCGTGCGGGTCTCGGGGTCAAACAGGCTGGGATGTGACCTTCACCTTGGCCGTTCCCAGCCTGTGGGTGAATGATCCTCTCGGCTCTCCACTTCTTCATCTCTGCAAGGACAACGATGCCTACTCGCCGGGCATTTGTGGGAATGAAGAGGTAGAAGGTACGTAATGCCCAGCTCCCGGCCCGCAGTGACCACCGCACGGCACTGGCTCTCAGACCTGAGTGTGCATCACGGTCGCCTGGGGGCTTTGTTAAAACGCAGGTTTCTGGGTCCCGCCCGAGGTCGGGGCTGTGAACCCCGTGATGCTGTCCCACCCTCATAGGATCAAAGGCTCAGGGCGAGGGCTGGATCTTTGTGACCACCACCCCCCCACCCCCACAGACAAAGGCGACTCCGAAGAAGGCAAAGTGGGGGAGTGCAGAGCAGTGTACACCTCAGGGCCGGGCCAGGGAAACGGGTGCCCTGTGCCGGCAGAGGTCAAACCAAGGTGGGACAGTCGGGGGAGCCGGTGAGGGGCCCCGGAGAGGGCGCGGGGCCCCGCGTGGACGGACCACTCCAGGAGGGACGGCTGGAGCGTGGATGAGAGCTCCCCTAACTGCAAGTTCACAGAGCGGTGGGAAGGAGGGAAGGCAGGAGGGTGGACAGAACACGAGGTTTAACAGCAGCGATCAGAGCCGTCAACACTCGGTCTTCCTGCACTGCAGGAACGGGCAAACTTCTCTTCTAAAGGGCCAGGTGATGCCCAGGGACCACCTTTTGAGAACCACACTTGGCAGCCTGGCGGTTAAGCACGTGCGCTCTGGAGACACTGCCGGGGGTGCGGTTTCAGCTCTGCGACCCGGAGCGGTGAGGCCCTGGGCCCTCGGCGGTGACTCTCCAAGCCTCAGCCCTCATCGTGGTGAGATGCTCGTCGCAGGGCCTGTCTCACACCCCTGTCAAGAACGCACACGACGAGGGTCCCCATTTAGAGGCGTGCTCAGCTCATTTTTAAACATCCACGGACTCGTGGTTATTGTTACTCTCTCGGAAGACAGGGACTGCCACCGAGACTCCAGGGAAACAGCAGTCATCATAGGGCAAGATGAGACTGAGGATGTAAAAGCAGGTGCAAAGTCAGAGCTCCACGGCGAAGCCCCTGCTGTAGGGACGTTCCGATGGGAGACTTCTTCCAGGTTCCCCGGGCAGCTCCTGGTGGGTCCTGGCCGTGGAGTTCCTGAAGCCTCCACCTGGTCGGCAGGGGTTCCCTGGCCAGAAGGTTCCTGGGGCTGTTGTGCGTGGGACCCCAAATGAGCTGCCTGTCATGCTGTTCCTCAGAGACGGGGTCCCCCGGCCTGGAGGGGCTGCCGTTTTAAGCAGCCTTTGTGACAACCGAGCCTGGGCTGGTGAGCATCTGCGGGGAAGACAACGCGATCTCCTGGCTTTATATTTCCTTTTCCATTCCATCCAAACCTCTCTGCATGGTAACGGTCATCAAGTACCCCCACAAATAGCCTCAGCTCAGGAGAACGTGGGGGAGGTGTTGCGAGCAGGGCCTGGATTCAGCCGACGTCTGATTCTACCACATTTTTCAAGGGCTTTAAAATAATTGGGTAAAACCACAAACAGCGCCTGCGGTCTGCACTCCTGCCCCTGCTTTCTCGACTGAGGCCGGATTTCATATGTTCTCAGTTGAAGCACGTTGAACTCATTAATTTCCCCACTAGTCTTTTTATGATTTTTCTCTCCTTTGAAGTAGGAGGTTGCATGGCTCTAATACTGCTTAAACCGGATCATAAATATTAAACTTACAAAAAGGCTTATTGACATTGGCAAATTTTGCCCTCAATGTATCCATCTAGCTGTAATTTTCCAGTTACAGAGAATTACGGAGTTAAAGAGTGATCTGTAAGTGTCTCCCTCCACTCTCCTCTCTGCCTCCTTGGTCTGGGTTTAAACCACTGGCTTCACAAGTTGCTGGATCACTCTGCCCCGCATCTGAGGTTGGACCACCGGTTTATCGCTTTCTCTGGACCGGCTGGGCCGAGTGCCGTGTGCCCCCCCCCGCTGCTCTGGACGGGAGATCTGCCACTTTCCACTACGACGCAATTATTTCTCCCTCCCCCCATCGATGACACTGCAATACCCCGTGCGCCAGCAATTACCTGTCCCTCCTGGGTCAGCTGCCTGGGGGTGCTCTGGGAATTTTAATCGAGCACCTATGTTAATTAGAAAGTCGTGGGGGTCAGGGAGGTGCTTTGAATGTCGGTCTCTTCTGGCCACTGACTGAGGTGCGGCTTTGGTAAGGATTCAGCCTTTTCAGAGAAAAGACTTTTTATTTCTTCCCTTTGGTTTTTGCCTCCTGGACGGGGAGTGAGGAGCCAGGGGCCGGCCCAGGTGACGGGAGCTTCCGGGGCTGGGCCCCGGCTGTGCGACGCTCGGGCCGGGACCTCGGCCCTGTAGCCTGACCGATCCCGTCACGCGCGCCGCGGAGGCTTCGTTACCTCCGTTTTGCAGATGAAGAGTCCGAGGCTCGGTCCGGGGGCCGTCCGGGGAGGCCGTGGTGGGGGAAGCCTCTTCTCACAGATTCCTTTGGTGGATTTGGGAAACACATGATGTCGCGGGGGTTGAGCGCCTGTATCTTACCCATGACTCGCCAAACCTGATTTTGTTTTAAATTATGCACCAGAAAGAGTCCATTTTAAAAAGGGAAGAAAAATGCCGCCTCTACACCACAGGACGCTTCTTCCTTCACGATCCCCCACGAGGCCCGCCACTGGTGTGCAGCCCGCAAAGCCGCCGCGTGGGGCCTGGCGCTGCTCTCCTGACCCCGCGGACACGGGAGGGCCTCACAGCCGGCAGCGGCTGCGAGCATCGCCCCCGGGCAAAGCACCACGGGCCCTGGGAGGAAGGGCGGGCCGCTCAGCCTGACGGCGGGGGGGTTGGCAACAGCTCCCGGACCGGCGGCATTTGAGCCTGGTCGTAAATGCTCTCTCCAGGAGAAGGACTCTATCTGGATCTAAGAGCAGAAGCGAGTGCAAAGAGGAGACACCGACTGGGTGGTGACCACGCTGGAGTGACCGCGTGGGTTGGGGAGCGGGAGGCCGGGCGTGCAGGCCCAGATCACGGAATGTCCAGGTGCCACGCCAAGGAGCAAGAATGGCGTCAAGAAAGAAGCACGTGTTCGGAGAGGCTGACCCTTGACCCAGCGTGCTTTGGGCACTGAGTAGCGGAAGGGACTCAAATCCGCCAGCCCGGCCTTCAGACCCATCATTTTCAGGCAGGTCGCCTCCACCCAAGGGAGGGAGTCACTGTAGGTTGTCAGAGCCTCACAGAAGGGCCAGACATTCCAGAAGGCTCAGAGCAGCCCAGTCTTGAGCCCAAAGCAGAAGCCTGACATGCTGGAAAATTCTCACCCATCCTCAGGAAGCAGATGAGAAGGCTGGACACACCAGTCATTTCTCACGGCCAGCTGGGGGACAGAACGCCACAGGGAAAGACCCTTCTCTGAACTGCCTCTCCCAGACTCTGAGTCTCCAGCTCAAGACGGGCAGCTCAGTGGGTCCCCTGGCCAGGGAGCCCGCCCTGACAAGGCACAAAGCCCTCAGCTCCCAGGGCCTTCTGTCCCCCGCAGGGCCCTGTGTCCTGGGAACTCAGGCCAATTCCTGGTGTCACCGCACAGCGGCCATGACTGGGGCGGTAATTTAGTCACTGAGTCCCCTTGGCCCGTTGCGGAGAGGATTTATAGCCTGTGCCACTAATTACAGGGCAACCACGAAAATGAGATTCCAGGAGTGGTCCAGTGTTGGCATAGAGACAGATCTTTTACAAATGCCTTTTCCTTTCCTGCTTTTTAAATTTCCTTTGGTCCCCTCGCGCTGGTGGTTAGCAGCGGTGGGCGAGGCGCGGGCTTCAGTCCCACTTAGCCGTCCTCCCCTCCCCTCCCCAGCTGCGCGCTGCCGGAGACGCTCTTCTCGGCTGCCACCCCGATGATCTCTGTGCCACACGGGGCCCCTGATGCCAGTGCTGACAGGCTGCTTATTAGTGCCCGGGTGTCGCCACAGCCGGTGGCATGCCAGAGCTCCACTCCTGACACCTCTGCCAGAGCTGTCACCGGAGTCCTGGCGCCTGCCAGCTCTGGGTGAACGCAAGCCGTGTTACCTCCAGTGCCAATTAGTGCTTCAGTGCGCCCTGGCCGGGGTGGCCGGCCTGTCAGGGCTGACAGACGGGAAGTGGGCGGGCGTGCGGCCAGGGCAGGGCCGCAGGGGAGGGCAGGGCTCGGGACACTGGCCGGGACAGGAGCGCCCTTCCTAGGGTCACTCTGTCCTCGCCCCTGGTGCCTCTGAGAACTGTGAGACCCGCAAGCCGGGACGACCCACTGCCCACTGGGCCCTTCGAGGACAGTAGGAGTGCTGAGCTGGCAGGAGAGGACCCTGAGGACGGCCACTCGGTCCCCCAGGTGAGGGTGGGGATGGCCTGCAGAGGGCCCCGTCCGGCTGAGGAGAGGGAAGGTGTCCGTGGAGCCCTGCGCACATAGAGTCTTGCTCTGATCCCGCCCCCGGGGTCTTCGTGTGGCCCTGGGAAGAAACAGACCATGTCCACACCACCTCGATTCACACACGGAGGGCGGAGGGGAGAGGTTTTAAAATATTTCTCTTTTTTGTACTGATTTCTTTCGTTGCATTTTTAGTGTTTTTTGTTTGTTTTTAACCCATGAGGAGTGGCGCATTTTCACAGGCTGCTGAATTCACTCTCTGGCATCACCCAGGATTGGCTTACAACACCTCTGGGAGCCACTGAGGGTTGAGGCACAGGGAGGGATGGGGAGGCTGAGTTGGCAAAGGGACTAGGGACCCCGGGAGGACTGGGTGAATCACCCGTCAGAGAAACACTGATGTCCTGAGAGTGACCGCAGCGAGCAGCGCTGAGGGCGGAGGGAGCCCGCCCAGGACCCACCTTCGGAGATTCTCGTGGGCCTCCCCAACCCCTGCAAAAGAGACCTTGCCAAGGAGTCACTCCTTCAAGGAGAAGTCGAGCCCTGCAGCAGCCTCCCCATGAGGGGACCTGGGGACAGGCTGGCGGACCTGCCACAGCCACAGGAAACACCCTGCAGACTCAGCAGCAGTCTCCGGCAGGACACACAGCAGGTCTGGAGCTCAGCGCCCACGTCGGGGAGACGCCCCCCAGGGCCGGGATGGAGGCCTTGAACCCAGACCAGCCATGCCCTTCGGGGTGTTGCAAACACAGTCGTTGTCAGCTGAATCCACAAATGCTTCTTAGACGCTTTCCAGGGGCTGGGCGTTGTGCTAGGAGGCGGCGAAGCCAAGACAAGTGACATGCAGGCCTTGGTCTCAAGGACTCAAGAATCGGAAGTGAGGACACCTCTGGGGACAGACCACTGGTCCTTACTGAGCCCCAACCAACGGCCAGGTCGGAGGTGCCCTCTCAGCAGACTTGGTGAGATCATTATAGTCATTGCTTTATTTGATGGGAGAAAGGCTGACGCAGGTGCACCGAAGCGGGCGTCCCCATTAGGGCACTCGGGCCCCCTGACCCCCATGCAGTGAGGGGAGCACGCATCAGTGATCAGACTCGTGCCTTCACCCAGGCCTCATGATGGGAAACACAGGCCTCGCAGCCTTCTCTCTGAAGCTCTGACAGCCCACAGAAGCTGGAGACATAAAAATGGCTCGGAGAATGCTTTCCTCTGACATGTGAGGTCTTTAGCCTCTTTATGGATACACTGAAAGGGATGGTGTATCTGTTGACGTAGAAGACGCAGAGGAACAGAGGACGGCTTGGAGGAGGCGGGGAGACCTGAGGGTCAGGGCTGCGTGTTCCGGCAAGACACGGTGGACACAGCTGAGGGAGCTTGTCTAATGGACGCTGTGGGCCCAAGGCTGGGCTCCGGCACCCGAGCAGCAGGCTCACACATGGGATTTGGGGAGGGGCCATGAGAACAGCCGTGCAGCTCCAGGTGGGATTCCTGAGTAGGAAAGTGAGACAGGCTCTTCCTCCTGAGAAGACCAAGGTCCAGGCAGGTGCCCACGACACCTGTACCCTTCAGCAGCAGGTGTGCACAGCGAGGGCCGGTGTCTCTACAAAGCTCGTGCACCTGCCCTTTGAACGCCTGGGAGCTGGAAGTTCATGAGAGGATCTAAAGACACAAGACCAGTATGATAGGTGGAACGCTATTGCTCACGACCCACGGCGACGCTGAGGGGTCGCGTGGGAGGCTCACCTCCATCTCTGTCTGGAGGAGGACAAGGGACATTTTCCCCACCTGGCGTGAAATGCCAGGTGGACAACCTTCTGAGAAAGCACCCCCCCCCCCGGCAGATCACTCCCAGCGCCTGTGCATCTGGATGCACCAGCCGCCACTCACACGCTGCTGGTAAACATTTCTGTATTTCTTCTCCACATAAAAGGTGGTCGAGGCTGGGACCTTTACTGAGCGGGATAAGCCAGGAAGAGGAAGACAGCAACCATAGGACCTCGTTTCCATGTGGAATATACGAAAAGCAAAAGAAATGCACAAACCAAACCAAACGTGCGGCTACAGAGGCCGGAGTAACTGGTACAGGAGGGGAGGTGGGGTGGGGGGTGGTCAGTGAAGTGGTGATGGTGATGGTGATGGATGAAAACTGGATCAGTGGTGAGCTGGCTGTAGTGTTTACAGAAGCCAGAACACCATGCATTACACGTGGACCTTCTATAATGTTATAGACCAATGTCACCTCCGTCATTTTTCTAAAAAGCAAAGAGGTTTGCATAAGCTTATAGCAAGGAGCACCACGCGGACTGTGATAGAGGAAACTAGGGCTTCTCAGAAACGTGCAGAGCCAAGAGCTCGGTCTGGGGAGAACCCGCCACGAAGCCACCAAGGGGGCCCAGAGCGCTCAGGCTGGGTCACCCTCCATCAGGGCCCTACCAGCGTGTGCGGGTGACGGCGACCTTGACTGAAGCGGGGCCTGCCCACAGGACTGGGGAGAGAGACGCAGCCTCTCCTGGCCCTGGGAGCCTTTGCTCGCATGTATCTTTTTCTCCAAGGAAGCCAAGCCTGTCCCACCGTGTGGAAAATAAGCAGCCTTGTGGAACCGTTTAGTGGGGGGAAAGATGAAGGCCTGGCTGCGAAGGGTCCCCAGCCTCTGCCCGGGCTTGGCCAGCAGCCCAGTGACAGCTCTGATCTCCAAATAATCAGTCACGGAGCGCGGCGCCCTGAGACGCCCCGAGGTGGTTAGTCGCTGCCTGGCTGTCTCGTCAGCCTGGACCCGGGGTGGCTAATCCGCACCAGGGATCTGGAAAAAGCTGCTCGTCTGAATTACTCTGATCTGCAGGTAGATTCTAATCATCCGCTCCTCTCCCCGTGATCCGTCTTCTGTTTCCATAGCAGCTAAACCCCCGGTAAGAATGGACGCATCTGGCCCGGGCCCAGGGGAGGCTCCTGGGGAAGCGAAGGCAGCCGGTCGGCCAGGCAGGGGGAAGGACTCGAAGGCACCACAGCAGTCAACCTCAGCGGGTTGAGCGGAGGGGGCGCCAAGGCCAGAGAGGGGACGGAAGTGACAGTGAGGGAGGGAGAGGAGAAAGGGAGGACAGCGTGGAGTGAAATGGAGTGACGGGGGAAGTGAGGGACAGGAGAGAGGGGAGCGAGGAGGCGAGGGGAAAGGAGGAGAAGGAAATGAAGAAGAGAGGAGAGAAGGGCCCAGAAAGGGCGGAGGAGGGAGGAGCCAAGACATCATACGGGAGACAGAGGGGCTCCGCGGGAGGGGGCGCAGCGCCTCTGGACACAGGGCCACAGTCCACGGTGATGATGAATGTCCTGCCGGCCCTGAGCGCACCCGCCACCCCGGCGTCCGGTGGCCCCGAGGACCAGGGGGGCTCGGCATTAAGCAGCGATGCACGGCACGCACCGCGGACGAGAGCGCCTGTCCATTTGGACGCCCCTCCTCCGGACGTGCCCTGGGCCCACGTTCCATCATGGATGGCCTCACGCCCAGCGGAGGCCTCCTCCTAGACTGTGGGCCAGCCCCCGTGCAAGGTCATTTCAAACCGAGAGAGTTACAGACATGTGAGCGGCTCTCGGATTCCTCTCCTCACGGCGGGGGTGTCGGGAGTGGTGGCAGGAGACAGCGCCCGGGACGCCAGCCCAGACACAGGAAACCTCGCACCTTCCTCTGAGATCTGCTACCAGGGCAGACTGTCACTGCGACGGAGGCGGTTCGCTAAGGGGGCTCAGGCGTAGCTTTAAACTGACTGGTTTCCAAACGCCTGGGTCTAGTGGACACTGGGACGTTCCCCCGTGCCCAGGAACGGAGGTCGCCTGCCCCAGTGGCTGGAAGCCCCAAGCTGTAGCCCCTCGTGGGGACTGTCTCCTATGAAGAGACGCCTGGCCAAGGTCACAGTCCCTCTGGGGACAGCCCAGATTCCGTGACCGATGGCTGCGCTGGTCTAAGAGGCCACCCCCACAACCTCAATCAAGGACATTCCTGGAGGGTCACCCTGTGTCCAGACCTCAGCGCGGGGTCAGCAGAGATGTTCCAAGGACTGCATGGACCTGCCACCCTCCCTCCCCTTTCCCGGGGCCGACCCCAAGGGCACCTCCAACAAACGTCCTGCAGGGTCTGCATTAGTGGAACCCATCCTGCAACAGCACGCAAAGCGACCACCACTGCGGTTCCTTCAGCTTCTTTGACCCCGCACCACTCAGAGCGCACACGCCGTCAGGCACGCACAGAGACACTTACCTAAGTCTTGTTCACGTTGGCTGGACGGGAGCAGTGAAATTAAGGATCTTCAGTCATGCCTCTGCTCAAATGTCACCTCGCCAAAGGCCTTGCCTGACCACGCCTCTTGTCCCTCTGTCAGCGTGCCCTGCTCTGTCTTCTCATCCGTATCACCTCTTATTGTTTGTATTATTATTATTTTGGTTATTTGTCTCCGGAGAATGTGAGCTTGTGAGTGCAGGACCTTGTCTGCTTTGGTTTATTGCTAAGCCCCCAAGTGCTCAGCAGACGTTTGAGAACAACTGAAATAACACCATGGACCGTGCACACACGCTAGCTTACTAACAAAGGACATCCGGCCTTAAGTTCTAAAAGTTCAACCCATGAAGGCACGAGACAGCTCTTGGTCTGGTCTGCACAACACCTGGACATCCAGACAAAGTGAATTTCGCAGTTCAGGCACGCACGCAGTCCTGTGGGTCACCCAGGACCAACCAGAGCAGGACGACAACCAAACCACAGAGCGACGCGTGGACCGGCCACCGGACCTTTGGCAACAGTGAAGACGCGCACACTTGGAAAGTTTTCCTGAGGAGCACGGCCGCTCAGAGCTCTCACACATCACTGGGCGCTTGTGTTTTCTCTCTTAAAGCAGCCAGCCGAACGCCACCACCAAAGCCGGCTGTTCCGCCATCACGCGCGACCGGCGCATCTAACTGCCTGGAACATCTTACCACCGCGTCACCCAGAAACAACCGGGATGGGGTTCCCAGGGGCGGGAGGGCCCCCCAGGCGTGACTTCTGAACTCCTAGGGGCCACGAAGAGCCATGGAGTCTTGTCACCAGGCAACTTGGACCAAGTCACCAGCGCCATCACCTCCGTCCACGGCCAGCAGGCCTCCCGCTTGGTGTCACGACACCGCACAGCAAGCCGCCTCTCTTACCTTTGGGGGAGATGTGCCTCCAGGTGACCGTGGGCTCCGGTCTGCCCGTCGCTATGCAGGTGAGGCTGACGTTGTTGCCTTCGTTAATGGAGACGTCCGATGAAATCTCTACAATTTTGGGAGAGACTGTGGAGACAAGACCGAGGAAGGGAAATAAGAATCCTGCTGGAACATTTCTCTGTTGTCCTAAAACGGCAGTGAGCCGAGGAAGCGGGGGCTGAGGGACAGGGGCTGCAGAGATGGCGAGGAACCAGAGGGAAGACCTTCAACACGGAAGAGGCATCCTGAGCTGACCTGCGGTGCCTCCTGTCTAAACGCAGCCGCAGAGAGTCTGAAGGGACGGGTCCACCGCAGCCCTGCAGTAACTGCTCCCCGCCTCCTGCCCCTTCTGTCCCCACCGTCACCGCCCACGCCCACTCGTTCTCCATGCCGCCTTCACAGCCGACCTTACACGATGCGATTCTGACCAAGCGGCGTCTCCGCCTAGACACCTCCGGTCGCTCCCGGCTGCCGACCTGGTAACACCCAAGCTCCTTATCCTCGCAAGCCGGGCCGTTCAGAGGCAAGCGCCAGCCTCTGTCCCCACTGACGCCCCGGGATCCCACCTCCACTGGCCCCACTGTCGCCCCAGCACATCACTGGCCCGTCCTGCCTTTGGGGTCTACGTGGTTCCTGATGTCCTTGCTGGGAAGCTCCCAGTCGTCCTTTTAGACCCGAATCAAACGCCGCTTTGTTGCAGCTTTCCCTCCCCCTCCCTGCCCACCTCACACTGACCACTGCCTCTCTTCTCTGTTCCCAGATCCATCACATGCCCCCGAGGGTCAAAACACACAGGTCTTTACTCTCTCTCTGTATCTTCAATCAAGCTCCCCCAGGACGGGAGGGGTTCATTCCAACTGGTAAACTTGGGGGCAGGATCCCTGGACTTTGTTTAGTCTTTTTGTTTTTGAGCTGGGGTTCCCTTCGGAAGCTGCACCACACTGGGCACCTCCCACTGCTGTTTCACCGGCAGCGTGCCCTGGGGATGCTGCGTCCCACGCCGCAGCCAGCGCTGCGCACCTGTCCCGTCCTGGGGCTCAGAACTGCAAGCTCACCGTTGCTGCACATCTCAGCCTAACTCCCCGGGATCATCTTTACCACCAGGAACGTGATGTTTGGTTCGCATATGACTGCTCGTTTACCTGGTCTGCCAACGGGTTTATAAGGTAAGGGGGTCATGCGTTGCCTGCTCCACCCCAACGCCAGTCCTTGGCATTTTCCCACCGTGCTGTGGTTACTCGCCCAGCATCTCTCCCCTGCTAGACCATGGGCTTTTCGACGGCTTCAGCCAGGTCTTACTTTTGTTTCTACCCCTAGTAAAAATTAAACAAATATTTGTAGAATGAGATGATAATGATTGTTCAAGGGAACCGCCTCCCCGACCAGCTACAGGTTTGTGACAACCTCAGAACAGAGCCATTAACACACACGTCATTTCAGTTCTACTGCTACTGGTTTTGACATGTTAGTTCTTCACAAATTAAGTGGGTCCCCCTGTCCGGGTCTTTCAGGCATCCTCAAGTCCGTTGTCTCCTTGAATCAGTATGCCTCCGAGCCACCGCCGTGTGCCTTCCCAGGACACGTGCTCCCCCAGGACACAGTGCCATCGGCCTGCAAGAGAGCCCAAGCAAGCCAAACAGCCACCTTACTCCCCCGATGAGGGCACGGCCGGAGTGCGACCCCCACATGCAGGTCAGACTGGCTGGAGCCTTCTGTGTGACCTTCCCTCTCCTGGAGCCACTCAGCACTCGCCCCCGATCCTGCTGGATTTTCTCCTCCAGGAAAGGGGGTGTGGTGACGCATCGGCTCACAGCTACTTCCTTCCCTTCCTGCAGCTCTTCCGCGCCCACCCCGCTGGGCACCCTCACTAACAAGGGCGCCTGAGCTTTCGTCTCCTGATCCTCGATCCCTGGTTTTGGTCGCTTAGGCTCTTTCTCCAACTGTCTAAACCGATCAGAACTGTTCAAGGCCTGGCTGAGCTGCCGCCCCTTCCACGAGGCCTCCCCGGCGACTGCAGGGGGACGCGGCCTCTCCTTCCCGGGAGCCCACAGCCTCCTCCAGGCCATTGAATCAAACCCGCTCATGTTACAGGCGTCTCGTCTTCCTCCTACACTATAAACGAGCTCAGTGTAGGATGCTGGGCCAGCGTCTCGAACGAACGCAGTGCCCTGCATAAAGCAAGCACCAGCTGATCATCTTTAGACTGAGATCCGCATGGGGCTGCAGGTAGAGAGAGGCAGCTTCTGTGTGTGTGTGTGCACACACCCTTGCACACACGCTTACCTGCCCCCTCACAGGTATCTGGCAGGACAGAAACAATGGAGAGTTGATGTGGTGAAGGCTGGGGATGACCACTGGCTCTAAGATCCAAAGCACAACCCTGCAATTTATGGCTGCACCATTTTACAAGCTAGATTGAAGCTTCCAGGAGAGAAAGATAACTGATGAGTTAATGACTGAACACTTGATTTGCTGACTGTCTGAAAGATCCAAATGCCTAAGCTCTCCGAATTCTAGAGTCATTTTAATTTGAAGTCTTTCATTCTCGGAGTTTTAACTGGCACATGCACTTCCTGAAACCCCGCCCCCACCCGCAATCATGCCTTTGGCCCTGATCCGCACCCCGTTGGCACCACCCGGCCTTGCTTGTTTCCCAGAGGACAGGCTGCCTGCAGAACGGCTCTGATGGCCTTGCGGAGATCGCCTCAACTCCGCAGGTAAGTAATTTATTGATCTGTAAAGCACTCCGAGACGCTCTGCGAGGGATTATGTCACGCCAACGCCATGCAATAAAATAAAAAATGATGGACTTTGGGAACACGGGGTGATTTAGTGTTTGTAGTTGGAAGTGTGCGTAAAGTACATTTTAAGCGGAAATCAGGCTGGGTAATGAATTGCTCTTGCTTTGGAAGGGCCTACTGGGAGTTCATTTTCCTGGCTTCTTACACGAGCGCTAATCTGCTAATCATACACTGGAGAACAATGGACAGTCCCCCAGCCGAGGAGCCGGGAGCCTGGGCCAGCGCTGTCAGCACAGTGAGTATATCAAATGAGACAATCACACCTCATGCTTGGGAGAACTGTCTAGAACTGTCTCCCTCCACTGACCGCTGGAAAGTATCCAACTCGTGAAGCAGAAGTTGGTGAAAGCTCGCTGGCCTTTCAGCCCTGCCTCAGAGTGCGGCTTGAAGGTGGCAAATTGCCCCTGGATGAATCTGAAAGGCGGACCACTCGTGCAGCAGAGCGGAGGCGGTGTGACCAGAGGTGCGGTCTCAATTACTAGGACGAAGCTGGCATGGCGCCTGAGATGCTAGGGGATTAGAAGCATCGTTTTCTAGGTGGCGACTGCTGACACACGGTCGGTATTTAAAATTAAACTGAACTGACAAGGATGCGCTATGGTCTTAGCTAGTCCACACCCATCAGAAAGTGTTGGCCAACTGAGACAGGACCGTCTCCATGGACACGCTCCGCGTCTCACCCGGTCTCACCAGGCAGGCCATTACAGACACGCCAGGACGGCTCTGTTTGCTTTCATCCACTGACCCACTCGTTCATCCTCTACCAGCATTCACGGAGCACTGCCAGATGGCAGCCTTGCGCTCAGCACTGAGGCCCTGACGCTAAAAGACACAGCGCTTGTCCTCAAGAGGCTCATGGTCCAGCGATGCAAAATTAGGCACAGACGCACCCCCTTTAGCGCGCTGTGACATAGGAGAGAAGGCGTCGGGCAAATGCAGAGGAGGCGGGCCTCAGCAGCCTGGAGACGGATGTCACGGACGGCTCCTGGATGTGAGGCCCCCGAGCCACACCCCGGAAGGTAAGTAAAATCCATCGGCTCCGAGGAGGAACGGCGCTCTAGCAAGAGGAGGCGATGTGAGAAAAGTACTACCACTCAGACGCCTGGTGGCCAGCGTGCTTGTCAGGGAGGATGGCTCCTGGAGGAGGCAGGGCCGAAAGTCACTCAACAAACAGCAGGTGAACGCCTGCCACCTGCACAGCTGTGGGTTAGGGACCCCAACGACATGCTGAAGTGCACACATTCTGTTGGCCCTCCAGGAACTTACCACCTGTTTGGGGAAGCACTGCACATAAACACCCTGGAGAGTTGACTCACAAGGCACCATTCGTCACAGGATTGTGTGTGACTGACGCTAGAACGCACACACTTTAGGTTCTGTGGTTAGCGAGGGGGAGGGGCACGCGGGTGGGTGTCAGAGAGGCTTCTCGGCAAAGAGTCTGCTTGCGATCAACAGTGAGAAATGGCCACCCAGAGGGAGCCTGCCCAGGGGGGCAGAAAGGCCCGGGCGCAGACGTGAGCGCAGAAATGCATGATGAGGGCGGAGGGACAAAGTCTACTCAGCGCCCGAGGCACCAGAGGGCAGGGGTCCAGACCCCGCGCTCTCCTGTGCAAGCTGGGCAGCCCTGGCCCAGTGCCCGCACCTCTCTGTGCCTCACTTCTGGACGCGATGAAGCCGATTGCTACAAACCTCACGGGGTTCTTTGAGGATTTAAGGAGTAAGCTTATGAGCAAACTTACAGAAGCTCCACCCAGGGCGAAGGACTTGGTGAGTCTGAATACTGTGTGTGCTTGGCAGACACGTGTGTCCCATCAACGCAGAACGGACGGTCGATAAATGCTAACTGACTCGAAGAAGAACGGGCTGCCAGGTCAATGACGGATCAGGAGCCAGATTACGGCTCAGCCTGGACGGCCAGGGCCTGGGTTCAACTCTGTCCCAGAGGTAATGGCAAGCATTTGAAACTGTTTAAAAAAGGAAATGCCATACTAGATATATATATATATTTAATATACTTAAAGCAAAATAAGCCAGTGACAGTGCGTCAGAGGGAGTGCATGACAGACACTGGACTCAGAGAAATCAGTTCTACGAGTGATGTCTGGGCCTGGGTTGAACTGCTGGCTGTGTGAGGAGGAAGGAGAAGGGCAGGTTTGAGAGCCGTACAAGAACACGGTGCCAGGCCCTGTGATCACCGGGATGGGGGACCTGGTAATCAGTGCAGGGACACGGTGCTGGGGCCCCACAATGGCCAGGATGGGGGGCCCAGAAATACAGAGTCAAATGAGAGCACCATTTTGTTCCACAGCAGCTGGACGGCTGAGCTGGCAGGTCCCTGCTGTCCTCAGGATAAACCCTCTGGGGGAGAACATGAGTGTGATCTGTTTTAGACAAGCAGACGGGAGAGGATCGGGGCAGGTGGGCAGGCAGCACTCGCCTGTCGGCAGTCGGGGTTACACAGTCAAAGGTCCGGGGCGAGTCTGACACCTGCTACGGGCCCATGCTTCCTCAAAAAGGCCTGTCAGCTGGTTTCCACGTTGAGCTACGTGATGTCTTGGCTGACTTTTGAGTCTGAATCTAGAAAACCTACCACGACAGAAACAGACAAAGCAAAACTGGTTGGGCTCTGCCCAGAAAGAAAGGCTGAGGCCCGAGGAGCCCCGCGCGCTGGCCGGAGGTCCACACTCCATGTGTTAAGGTTTCACCTGGCTCTTACTGAATTTTAATTCAAAGGTGTAAATAATTAAGTAACATAATTATTGAAGCAGTATTCCAGGGAATTTCCTCCCTCGTGGCATCCGCTGCCCAGGTGTTGTTCTAATGATTATGTCATTAATAAATAGCGATTTGCAGTTTTTAGCACACAGTAGATATCCTATTAAATCCAAATTAAGATGCCTTATGAGGCCCTGCACGGTCCTGTGGGGCCGAGGATGCACAGAGGCGGCCTGGACCATGGTCCTCGCGCGACGCGGGCGGATCTATGTGCCCAGGTGCTGCCCTTGCTGCCGACGGCTCGGCTCTCCCGCCTCCTCCCGAGACGCCCACAGTGGCTGGGGACAGTTTCCACAGCCAGGGCCGCATCGCAGCTAAGGCCCTGGGACCTCTGTTTTTGCAGAATCAAAAGGGCCGATTTGGAGTACCCTCAACTTCCCTGGGGTCCAGACCCCACGCGGGGACACCCAGGCCTGGGTCCCTAGCCTGGCGCGTGAGCGTTCACTTCACGGGCCTCCTTTCCTCCCGAAACACCCCACACCCTTCTTTGACGCTGGTCCTTTCTCCCTGCGCTTCACCCAGCCGGGGCCGTCTTATCTTTAAATCTGAGTTCCTCCACGAAGCCTTCCTGGCTCATCCCTCCTGAAGTGGACGCCCCCGTGCCAGACTGGGCTGCCATGTGCTGTCCGCTCGCCCAGATGAAGTGTGAACCCAACTGGTCGTCCCGGTCACTGCAGTGCTCCGCACATACCACGATGTCTGAACACGGTGCGTGCGCAGCACGTACTTTCTGAATGAACAAATGCACGTATTTTGACAAGTGTGCGGACATGACTGAGGCTCTCCAGCACCGAGAACAGCCCTCAGAGGCTCTCAGCGCACATCACGATGGCAGTGGTTACTCCCCCCAGACACCTGCTGTGTGACCGGTGTTCTGCATGCATTTCCCGCACTTCATGTCACCCCTGCATTAACCGCACGAGGGGATGTTATTTCTAAGGTGACCCACTGTCCTGGTTTACCTGGAACTAAGGAACTTCCCAGAACACAGGACTTTCAGAGCTAAAACCAGAGAAGTTCCAGGCAAATGGAGACGCACTTGGTCATCCTGAGTGTTTCCCTTCTCACATTTCACAGGTGAGGAGGTACTTGGTCTCAGAGAGGACAGGAAAACGTTCAAGGACAGGCCACTGAAACCTGCAGTTTCAGAGGATTTCCTTTCTTTTAATGAGGGCTTAGACGGGTTTGAAAAATAAATATGTTGACTCATGGATACATACATAAAAAATAAACAGAAACCAGCCATATGCACACACACATACAGACAGACAGACACACACACACACACACACACACGATCTGAATCTGTTGAGGGTTAGAAATCTCACAGGGAGCTTGACTCCGTTACCTGATTTACTCTCACGAGGCTCCCATGAGAAAGGACTATTATTATTCCTACTTACAGATGAAGAAATGAAGGCTTAGTAAGACTTTAGTGACCTGCTCAGGGTCACCCAGGCAGTAAGTGCCCGAGGTGGGGCCTGAAGGCAGATTGTGTCTGACCCCGAGCGCACTGTCTTCATCCAGAGCCGGGCGCAGCGAACCGCACGTTCCCAGCCGTGGGGTCCCGGGGTCTCGGGTCCCGCTGACCTCCCTCCCACGCACAGGTCTGCTGCTCAGCGGGCATCCTGGTGCGGGCCTCCCGGCGACCGCCTGTCCGTATGCCCACAGGCACCTAGGGAAGGGGGAGCTCTCTGTTCATTCCTATGTGGCGTGAGGTTCCATCAGTACCTGTTGTGGGCCTATCAGCATCTGCACACCTGTCTCGTGGGGCCCCATTCCAGCCCCAGCACCTCCTAATCGTCCTCCTCCCTCTTACCTTCCCCGCCCTGTGCACTGGACCCGGGGGCCGCAAAGCCTCTTCCAGGACAGCGTTCACCTGAGGCAGAGCAGGAGCGGCTGCTTCCTGCGACCGGGGCCCCCAGTTGCCTCCACCTCATGACCGAGAACTGACTGAGCTCTGAGTCCACTGAGAGGTATCTATTTGGCTTAGTTTGACTGAAAAGAGTAGTCAGTCTGTCCTTCCTTCCTTCCCCCTTCTTCCTTTTTTCCAATACACCTATTTATATAACAGGATACATATTCCAAAACTGTGCGATCTGGGAGATCTCTTTTGATTAAAAAAAAAAAAAAGAAGTCCTAAGTTTTGCATCAGAAGAACAGAGATTAAGCCTGGACCTGACAATTACTCGCTGTACAAACTCACGTAAATCATTTAACTGTCTCATTATTTTGATTACATCAATACCTATCTTGTCTTTGTAAACTAGATGTTCTATGAATCAGATAAAACTGTGAGCAATCACATTTCAAATGTAAAGTACAATTCAAATGTGATTTATTAGTGTTACTAAAAATGTGTATCTCCAGAAGCCGTTAGTAGGAGAACAGACACTGGGTGCGGTGGGGGGTGCTTTGGTCTAAAGGCTGAAGTGGGCATGACCCCCCACAGG
Organism: Camelus ferus; assembly: GCF_009834535.1. Classification (NCBI taxonomy): domain Eukaryota; kingdom Metazoa; phylum Chordata; class Mammalia; order Artiodactyla; family Camelidae; genus Camelus; species Camelus ferus. The sequence goes on from NC_045728.1 coordinate 1,954,792, forward strand.
TGGATGCTGACCGACCACTTCTGCAGAGGAGCTAGTGGTTCTGAGATAAACAGCCTCTTTAAGCGAGGACACCGGGAAGCAGCCTGGGGTGGGATTTGCAACAGGACCCTACCTACCCCTCCGCTGCCAGCGACGTGCTTGCTGCCTCCGCTTTCCAGAAGGAAAGGTTAGAGTCTGGATCTTCAGAATCCCAAATTAGAGTCTGAAAAATGCACAGAGCTCCTTAATGACACAGCCACAGGCAGATTGTTATTTCTTTTACCAGAATCATTTTGTCATCTCTCACATCTCACTCTTTCTCTCTCTCTCCATATTAAAACCACTCATGTTTGTGGGAAAGTCATGAAGCCCTGGGAGCAAAGCCAGTGATTTGTTCGGGATTAGTCATAAGCCACTGGTTCCGAAGTTCGGAGTTTGCTCCTTTCAGAATCGGCTGAGACGTGGAAGTTTTTAGGATCCCTGCTCCCTGACCTGGTTGAGTCCTTCCTGATGGAGACACAGGAGAAGGAAGCAAACCCCACGTGCTCCCCGCTCCCCGCCCCTCTGCCACTGGCCGTATCAGCCTAAATTGCATTTCACAGCAACCTACCTGTCACCATCAGTGCGCCATATTTCACAACATCCAAGACATCGCTAAGAACGCTCCCTTCCTCAGTTGTTCGGTGTGGGGACCTGGGGGACTGTCAGCAATCATGGTGTCTGGAAGCGCCAGCTGTTTCCCAGCTCTGGTGCACGGGACCACGCTTTGGGCTGAATGCGCAGATGACTGGCTTCGGGCTCCACAGCCCAGACGGGACCAGCTCTTCAGGGACCCGTTCACGCAGCGGGAGAGATGGGGTGGGAAGGGCGGGACCATGAACGCCGGGCACTCTGCCAGGGGCTTAACATTTCTGCCGCCTTTTGAACCCTCAGAAACTCATGGGCATCGTCCGCATTATACAGTGAAGACCCTGCAGCCCAGCTGAGGTGATTCAGTGAGCCCAAGGTCGCCCACCACACGGGGAGTCAGGCAAATGGCAGGGTCTCTGATGGGTGTCCCTGCAAAAATCAACTAAAGTGGATACAAAACTGAGCTCCTTAAAAAGCAAAATGATGGTACAAAAAATGAAATCAATAAATAACCTGATTCACATACATGATGTCATGAGGAAAGTTGCAAAAAAGAGAGACACAGAGAGAGAGAGAGAGAGAGAGAGAGAGAGACCCAGGACCCTCTCCTTGTTCCTCCTGGAAGAGGTTCACACCTGCTGTCCGCACTGGGTCTCGCCCACGCGTTGTCCCGTCTAGCGCAGCGCACCGCGGCGGCCACCGGGTAACCGCGTGCTCAAAGCACCGAGCCAGGAAGGGCAGGTCTCAGCCCCGAGCTCAGCCTGCGGGCTTCGGGGCATCAGGGGAACCGCGGCGGCGGACTGCCCTGCGCGCTGCAGCTGCCGGCAGGGAGACGAGGCGCCTGCGGCGGCGGGGACAGCCGGTCCCGAGGGGCGGGCCAGGCCTTCTCCCAGCACCCCGGGGGCCCCTGGCAGCGCGGTCCCCACACACCACCCGGAGCGGGGCTGGCGGGGAGCCCCGGCCCCTCCGTGTCTGCGTCCCCTCCCCGGGAGCTGGGTGTTCCCACCGCTCCCCGCAGCCGGGGCCTCGCCGCGTCGCCTCCTCGGGGGGCCGTGCCCCCGCCGCCTCGGCCCCGCCGCCTGGCAGAGGCCTCGCCTGGCAGCGGGCAGGAAGCCCAGGCAGTGAAGCCGGAGGGCGCGGCCGGGAGGGCGGCGCCAGAGCGAGCGCCACGCGGACCGCAGCCCCGGCCCGCCCGCCAGGGGGCCTCCTGCACGAGACCCGAGGGCTCTTCAGAGGAAGGGGGCATCCCCGGGGGGCTCAGGACACCTGCCGGGCGCCGAGGCGGCCCGGCTTGAGCTTGCGGGTCCCCGAGTCCTCAGCGCCGCTGCGCTTTCCGCGGGGTCGTTTTCCCCCACGTCCGGAGGGTGTTCCCGCTTCTGCTCGGAAACCCGCTTCGTGGAGAGAGAATGGCCTTCCCGCCGCAGGCAGGGCCGTCGCCCGCCCCGAGAGGAGCTTCCGCTTCTCCATCCTGAGCGTGAACAGCAGACACGTGTCTGCGTGTGGTGCATAGTCCCCTGGCCTCCTGGTGATGGTCCCCTTGCTCAGACTCCCCCCCTGCCTTTGAGAGCTGCCCAGGTGAGCGGGTGCGGGTCACTCCCATCCCCCAGGCCGCCCCACCCAGGGCAGATGGCGGCCAAGGGGCAGGGCAGGGATGGAGTCCCCGCCTCCCAGGGCTCCTGCGCCCAGCTCTGCAGGAGCAGCCCAGGCTGTCCTTCTGCTGGCTGCCAAGGGTGCCGAGAGCATTACATCCACGGCTGCCTTGATGGCGTCACCAGCACTTTGATTCCTAACTGCCTGAAAGCACTGGCGGCTGCACACTCAGGAACAAGCTGTAAAACCACGTGCGATGGGGAGTCGTGCTGACTGCAGGTGGGGAGGTGGCGGCGGAGGCCTCCCCACCCCGCCGGGACCGCGTGCGGCACTAATTCTGCCACGGACTTTTCTCCTTCCTCAAGTACCTGCAAGGCTGAGTTCAGAGGAAGGCAGACTCCCCTGATGGGAGCTTCTGCCTCTCTCCAGCCAAGTTCCAATGTGGCTGACTCCGAGATGAGAGCTCGAGTTACGCCGACACTCCGGTGACCATCATCTTTGGGAATAATTAAGGCAGGTGGAAGGGACATCTCATTACCCGGCCTTGAATCCGGGGGCCCGGGAAGTGGCCCCACTGCTGCCCAAGGTAACTCGTCAGTTGGTTTCAAGCTGATTTTCTGTTCCGAGGCCTCATTGCCACTAAACCGCTCATGAAGGTCACGGCCTGCGAACAGATCAAGGCGAAGCCTCTTCCCTTCTGCGCCGGGGGCAGAGACGCAGGCTGGTCTGTTTCAAGCGACAAGTTCTCAGCAAGAGTGGAATCCTCCCGTGAAATGAAAAGGAGGAAAGTTTCGACACTACTTCTTGTTACTACAAAGCGTGTCAAACGCGTCCCTGAGAAACACTGAATGTCTTCATTAGATTCTCCTGTCTCCCCCGGAGACCGGGGGGCTCGTAGCCAGTCGCTTCTCGGCGGAGATGACAACATCTAGAAGCTAATTAAAGGCTACGCGGGAAGCTGGGGCCCCGGCACGCCCGAGAACAAAACGCAGTAGCAGCCGAAGTTTAAAGAAGTACCACGAGTGAACTTTACGTGGAAAAGGGCACGTTGGGAACCTCACAGCGACTCCCTTCCTCCCTCATCCGCTCGCAGCAGGCGGAAGGGAGCCCCCCAGGATGTCAGTGAATCTGGACAGCAGGCCATCTGCCCCCCGCACGACTCAGGAAGGGAGCGGCCCTCTCCTGGTGCGGAGGATGGAGGGCCCCGGCCACTCACTGTGGGAGACACACCTGCACAGTCTCCCCTAAAAGAGCCGCGAGAGATGTGCACCCCCAAGGAACACATTATTCCGAGCACGTCAGGGGGCCTCACATCCCCCTCTGTAAAAAAATAAAAGATCTAACAGTTACCCTTCCCCTAGGGTTGTCCTGGGATTCAGTGAGTTCACACACATGGGACTTCGAACAATGCCGGGTCCACACCGCATGCGCAATAAAGCATAGCAACGTGGCCTGCTGCCAGATAACAGTTATTTAACTGCTTGGTGGAAAAATTCACTTACTACGTCCCAGCCAGAGTTCTGGATTCATCACCTCTCTATCCTAGTTGCCCCAACCTCGTTAAGGACACCGCCGTCTACCTAACTGCCCAGGACAAAGACGTAGGGATTGTCCCCAGTTCCCACTTTTCCCTCAGTTTCTATATCCAGGTATTAATTCCAGTTGGCTTCATCTCAGAAGTAACCCTCACGCTGCCTCGGGACCTTCTCGTCCCTCTTACTCCCCATGTCCATCTATTCTGTGGTCTTCCTGTTTCTACTGTGTACATGGACAGTCCACGTTCCGTATCACAGGCGGACGAATGAAAACCCCAAACAGCATAAATCAGATCTTATCATCCTCAGCTTAAACACCTCTAATGGCACCTGATCGCCCTGAGAGTGACGCTCAGAGTGCACACCGTGTCTCTAAGACTCAGCAACGCTGGCCTCTGAGGACGCCTGGCTTTCTCGTGTCTCCTTTGCCCGGAATTCCCTTGGACTCCAGGCCCGGGACCTGCCATCTGCCCCGGAAGGTGCCCCGCTGGTCCTTCCTTCAGTCCTTTGCTGTTTCTGTTCCCTCCCTGAGATGCTCTGTCCCAGATCATCATGCGGTTATTTGTTTGTCACTCAGCTCTCATTTCAACTGTCGCCCCCTCTGCACCCGTCCCGACCGCGGTGTCTCCGCCGTGTCCCTGCCCCATCCCAGCACCTGCTGCAGTCATTTCAGGGCAGGTGCTCATGCTCTGAAATCTCACGGATTTGTTAATGTCTGTCGTCCATCTCTTCTCACGAGACCTTAAGCGCCTTGCTTCCTCTCTCGCTGTCACTAAACAGCGCCCAGCACACAGGAGGGACTCAGCGTGCGCATGCTGAGTACATGAACTCTCCCGGCCAGAATCAATGTCTCCATCCTCTGTCCTCTCAGGCCTTTGTTCAAAACACTCTCACACGCTGCCTTGGCACCTGTCGGTGTTTGGACCTCGCTCGAGGAACGACCTACCACACTTTTATTTCTTCTCTAGGCTCCACCTTTATGTGCCCCATGTGGAGCATTGTTCCCTGCAGACGGAGGGACGCAGGAAATGACCGTTCACTTGTCCGGCTGAACTGAACCGTACAAGTTATCTTTCCTATGGCTCCCTCGTAGTCAAAGACATATTTCTGCTGAAAGTTTCCACAGACTAACTACTGGACACCGGAATGAGTAAGCTGTTACTGACTCCCGCACCCCCGAAGCCGCACACACGTCCTGGGCGTGCCCACACCCACACAGCTGACCACTGTGAATCAGAGGGCAGGGTGGCTGTGTCTCCTGTTTCAGAATTTGCTACTTGTTGTGAAGCCAGAGGACGTGTCAACGGGCTTCCGAGAACTCCAGGTTCTGCGTCCCCTGAGGGGGCAGGTCCGGGCCCCACTGACCCCCGAGGGGGGAGGTCCGGCTCTGCGTCTTCTGAGGCACCCAGACATCATAGAACAGAGTGGCCCAAAGGCTGCTCTTTTCCTACCGAGAAGAACACGGTGAGTAACACAGAAAAGCTAAACAAAACACCTGTCGCGGGGCAATAAATTACACACAGGTCTGACTGTTGAAGACACATTAGTAACGTTAACGCTTGTGCCCTGAGCTGGGCATCTTCAAGGAACACAGGGCAGGTGTCTCCAAGCTGAAGTGCTGGTTAAAAAGTTGGCCTTTAAATTACTTTTTGGCTGTTTCTTTTCCGTCTGGCTGTATTTTTTGTGGTCTATCTAGAGGCTTAACAAGATGCCCAGAGAATGGATCTCAGCTCCACTAAGTGCACACTATGGACGTACGTGTTTGTTCTTATCTCTGACCCCTCTTCCTGCTGTCACCCCCTCTCCCCCAAAGTCCCCATCAAACACCGGCCCTGGGAGATGGTTACGGCGGCTGCAGACACGGACGCTCCCCTAAGTCCCTGTAACTGCCCCTCCCCACACGCAGACTCCGTTTCTATTTTTATTAAGCTCTAGTGCTCATAATTCACGTGTCCTGAGCTCCAGATATAAACTCACATATGCTTATTTCTGTAGTCGAAATGGTTCCCGCCTATACCGTCAGTCCGGGAAGGAGGGTCCGCAGAGACAGCCAAGGGCGCAGTGCCCGGGGCCTAGGTCAGGTGGGCACTGTCCATGCATTGGCCTCCTCTCGGAGTCAGGCACCGGCCCCCGCTGAGATGAATCAATATTTAATAATCGTGAGATACAGTTACGTGCGTGTGAAGGGGTCTCCTTCCCAGCCTCCTGGGGAACTGTCTGCAACCGTGCTGCACATCAGCAGCTCGCAGCGCCTGGCGCGAGCTCCCATGGCAGGCCCTATTCTGAGCAGCAGCGCCCCCCACGTAGCCAAGCCCCAGAAGAGATCTGCTTAGACCGCAGTGGGCAGGGACTCGCGTGTGCGCATAAAGGCAGGCGACGGAGTTTGGCGTGCTGGGGACGTGGGCTGGAGGGTGCTCTGCCATCAGGGGGAGAGGAAATGGAGTGAGAACACCCATCAGTGTGGAGTCTGACAGCGGACGACCAGGAGCTAACAGCCCCATGAGCACAGCCCTTGCACCCCCGTCTGTGGACCCCTGAGCGAGTCACCTCGTGCCCCACTTCCCCTTCCTCATCTGTGACAGGAAGGGTTTGGGCCCGTTTCCCAGCCTTGGCACTGCTGACCTCTGGGGCTGGACGCTTCTAGGGGCAGGGCTGTCCTGTCCACTGGAGGGCGTTTAGCATCCCTGGTCCTGACCCACTGGACGCCAGGAGCATCTCAGCCCCTCCACCTGGAAGCCGGGACCGCCACGCGTCTCCAGCCACTGCCGAGGCCCCCTGGAGGGTGAGATCACCAGCACACACCCCAGGCCACCCCGCGGAGGCACTGGGCCAAGCTTGTCCCTAGGCTGTCTCCTCAATTTCTCTGGCCTGTGGCTCCTTCTCCGTCCTCGGGGAGTTCTGGGCTGAGGTGTTCGTCAGGGGCACAGACGGCAGCTGTCTGGGGCATCTCCCACGTACCACCCTGCTCCCGCTGCCCAGCTGGGGCTTGCTTTCAAAGCAGAGACATCTCTATCTGCCCCGACCCTCGCGTCTCCGCCTTCAGAGGCCAGGCGGTGCTGTGGGCAGGCACCACAGGGCTTGGCACAGCCCTGCCACGTGCTTCTCTGTTCCCAGAGGCCGCAGATCTCGGGGCGCAGGCACCTTCTTGCTCTCACAACTTCCCTCTGGTGCCGGAGGAGCCCAGACACCCCCTTCCTTGTCCCCTCACCCCCAGCTCCCCCTCGTGGCCCCCTTCCGCGGGTCCCCGGCAACGCAGGGATGCGGCTGCTGAATGGCTCATTACCGAGGGCGGCTTCGTCAGAGGAGTCTCGGCCCAGTCTCCATAATGAATCCTTCAATTGGCCAGGAATGAATGCATTAATCTGGGGCTATTAGAGTCTTTCATCAGGCTGCCTAAAATACACTGCCTTCCCCAAGCTTACTGAGCAGGCGTCTCACCCTAAAGGGACATGCAGGAGGGGGGACGAGATTGGCACCAACTAAAACAGGACAGCCAGGAGAAATGGGGGGTGGGGGCAGCGGAGGAGCAGACAGGGCGCTGCCGAGCAGACTTGCAGACTTTTCACCTAGTGTTTTTTCAGGGCACTCGTGCCTATGAAAAAAGACCCCACCATCTGAGCAACTTCCTTCCCGGGGAGGACCCAGAAGAGAGAAGCCAGACCCCGGGACAGGCCTTGGAGCAGCACGCTTCCCCGTGGGGCTGCCGGGTGAGGTCGGAGAGGCCAGAGGCCCGGCCGGCTCTGCTCCCATCTCGCACACAGTGGAAACAGTGAGCGGGACGGATGTGGACACTGGCATCCGGGGACACACGGCAGTCCCCTAGATGTGGGGCCGAGTGACCATGTCCACAGGCCTGCCACCATCACGCCCCTCTCTGAGAGGATGACTGCAACGCCCTCCATGCTGGTCACTCCAGCTCTCAGACCCTCCTGCGTGAGGGCACAGCCCGGCCCAGGGCAGCAGAGGGAGCGGGGCAGGATGGCCGGACTCCCAGGCCCAGGGCACTTTGGGGCCAAGAGGCGACGTCTCTGGGCACATGGCTTTGTTTAGAAAATAGAAGTGATTACAGCTGCCTTGCCCTACAGAGCTTTTGTGAGAAGCACATTAAGCAACTTATGTGAAGACGTTTTCATGTCCATAAAGGAGTGGTGGGGACGCCAGGACCTGAGGCCAGACCGTGCAGGCTGGGGTGGCAGGGCATGTCCCACCGCACCACCTGTCCCTGCTGTGGCCATGCGGACAGCGAGCTGTATCTCTCTCTGCTGCCATCATGTGTGATACCAAAGCCAAAATGAGAAAGGAGGCTGCCTGAGTGAACTGAGACCTGACGGGGTCTCCACAGAGAGGCCCGGGCTGTTAGAAACAGTCCAACTAACGTATCAGTGGGTCTGATTCCTGTAACTTTGGTTTGTCTGTTTTCCAATCTGCTCCATCCCGCCCACCCTCACTATCACGTGTGTGCCTCACGGCAGGACGTGATGAGACAGAGTCCAGTGAACTCAGGCTCCTCCCAGGAGGTCCCTGTGAGCAGAGGAACAGCCCAGTGGTCAAGTGTGGTCCCCAAGGCTCCTTCTGGTGACCCTTTCTTTCTGTCTGTGGTACATCTGGAGTCCAGTGGGCTTCCCCAAAGCCCACAACTGACGGAACCCAGTCGTCCTGCTAACCACGTCAGGCACAGCCATGGAGGCTCGACTTGCTTCTTCGTCTAATTGCTGTTTCTGGGGTGTGAAAAAGATTAGCAGGCAAGTGCGGCCACTACTTGTGATCAGAAGTCAAGCCCAGGGCCACTGTCTGCTTTCAAGTATCATGATCTGGTACTTGCCTGAGCACAGAGCAGGGTCAACATTGCAAAATCCAAGACCCAAAATAAAGTGGAAGTAACGGACGCCCCCAGCCCTGCAGCCCCTCCCGGCCCTCCCCTCCCCGGGCTCTCTCCCAGCTTTCAGAGAAGCTGTGCTCTTGCGAAATAACCTCCGACCTTCCTCCCGGCCAGAGAGCAGGTGCCTGCCTTGGTGTCTGGGGCCGCAGACACTAACCAGATACTCTTCTTTTAGTAACTGGATTTTTTAAAACTATATGCAGCAAAATGAGCACGGCCTGGTTATCGGTTTTGGAGTGGATTATGATGGCCCGTTTGAGTCGCTGTTGCGGAGGAGATACCTACCTGTGGTTTAGCAGAGTCCTAAGCAATGGGGGTCACTGGGAGGCCGCTGGCGCCAATTTGGGTATCGGTTTTCATTAGATCACACAGGACAAAGTCTTTATTGTGCATTACAAGCACAGGGCTTAGTTCAGTGATGCTCCAAAAGAAGGAAACGTCCTCTTTTGGGAAGGTAAAGTGAGAAATGAGCATTAAAGAGAACAGCAAAGGCTTGGTATCTCCTGCAAAAATATGTGTGCATGCACGGGTGTTGGTAGGTCGGCCTGTCCGCATGTACATGGATGCACAGGCACCTGCGTGTACACACCTGCGTTCATACACGCGTGCTGGAAGGAGTGTGTGTGGAGCGACGAGAGAGAACGTGACGCTCAAGCGTGCAATGCCTTCCGATGCTACAGATGTGCTCATCAGCGCAGTCGTCGGCTAGCCGATCCCTGAGCACCTGCTATGTGCCAGGCTCATGTGACAGAGACAGAAAGGAGTAGACAGGGGCGTTCCGTGCCAGGGCACATCGGCAGGTGGAAAAGTGGACAGTACACGGAGCAAAACCTGCCACCATGTGACGCGCGTGTGCCACACGTGATGGAAACACAGGGAGGGGCCCGGGTGGGGGCGGAAAGAACAAAGAAAGCCCCATGTGTTTGGTCTCGCAAGGCTGCAGAGGAGAGTGTTGTAGGAAGCAGAGGCAGCATGTGTGAAAACTAGGAGTCAAATCTCTGAAATGCCGAGGAAGGAGTTGGTCAACATCCCTCTGTTGTGACGCGAGTGGTGACAAGTGGCAGAAGACAGTGGTAGAAAGATAATTCCGGGTCCCTTTTGGCAGGAGTTCACATACCTTCCTAAAGAGTTTGGATTTTATTTCACAGGAAATGGGAGCCACCAAAAGATTCTACGCAGGAGAGTAACGCAATCCCACGTTTAGTTTGGGAAGATAATGCTGGCAGCCGCACGGACTGCGTACCCGAGAGGGGGCTGCTGGGAGGCACTGTTCCTGCCACCGCTACCATTGCCGTCTTCACCACCTCCCAGCACTTGCCACTCACTTCTAGCCTTCCCTCACCTCTGTGGATTATCTACTGTTCCTGAGCATTCAAAATGCTTTAACCAGGGGGCAGGGTACATAGCTCAGTGGCAGAGCGCATGCTTAGCACACACGAGGTCCTGGGTTCAGTCCCCAGTACCCCCATTAAAAAAATAAAAATAAAAGTAAAGTAATAAAAATGCTTTAACCATACTGCCTCAACCAAGCCCTGCAGCAACCCGACATGACAGGTGTCATTATTGACCTTAGTCTACGTACAGCACAGAGCAAGGTGAGGGAAGATGCTTAAGGCCACCCAGCTAGCCCGCAGCGGAAGTGTGGTCTGTGTACGTGGACTCTACCCCCTTACACCCCTCACCTCCTCATTGCTTCAAAACATGAGTAGTCCTCTAGAAATGGCATAGGCTGATCTAAGAGGGGGAAAAGAATGGAAAAGAGTTGAGGAACGTTTGGTAGATGGAATTGCAAGACTGAGTGACTCAAATGAACACCAGCAACAACACAGACGTGCACCAGAAAGGAAAAGAAACACTTGTGATGATCCTGAGCTTGGCTGACCGAGTGTATGTGGGTGGCATTTGCTGAGATGAGAAATACCAGCTGGGTAGCCGGGTAGACTGACCTCATGGAATATGCAGTGGGCATTTGCCATTCTTTCAAGCTGTTACTCGGACTCTGAACCCTCGTCCTGTATGTCAGAAACCCGAGGTAGTGTGAGTCCCTCCGAGACCTGGAAAGGCCAGATTTCTGTGCTCTTATGCTTTAGGGGCTGGAAAACAGGCATTTCATCACCTATTCTGTCTGCTGGGTGGTCTCGCCAGGGACGTTGCCTCTATAACAAGTGATGGAAAGAGGCGAGGACAGTTTGGAATTCATTCTTGTTGTGATGTTCGGTGCTCAGAGGCGTCAGGAGGACCGTAACAGTGCCAAGAACGTCCCCACGTTAGCTGTGGGGGCTGCAGTGCCTTGGCGAGACTCTTGTATTATGATTGTTTTCTGCGTATCAGCTACTTTCCCATTTCTGAATCGACCCTCTGTCAATTTCATGAGTTCTCCAATATAGTTGCAATCGATTCCTTTTTTGTTAAGTCAACCTGAATCAATCTCTGTTGATTGAGACCAAAAATTCAGTTCAGTACACAAGAGAGTAAGAACAGCTTGAACTACGCTGAGTTCCAGTTGTCGGCAGGACGTTCACTAGGAAACGTGTAGTCAGTTGGGAATTTGAGGCAGAGCACACCCCGGCGACTGCCCACATGAGGCTCTCCAGCCGACGCTATGGCTGAGCAGCACCAAACCCAGAGGGATGCCAGCATCTCTGATTTATGAGAAGGGTTTACGTTATTCAACAAAGAGGACTGAGATGGAGTGGGTCGGAGCTGGGTGAATGTCAGGAAAGAGTTGTTTCATGAAAAATTAGGGGAAAATATCAAGAAAGAGCAGAAGCAATGACATCAATTTCAGGACAAAGAATACTGGAAAGATGTCTTGGGGGTTGACAGTAAGAAATAACTGGTGTCCTTAGAAGAACAGCTTACCCTACTTTTTGGTAACTTATTCCGAGACCCTCAGGTGAAACAAGTAGCCTTAATTTGCAGTGTCGGATGGTGGGCCACATCCGCACAGCGATGAACCAGATTCATCACGTCTTCCCTGTCCTCCCTGCTCCTCCTTCTTCTCTTGGTGCTCCTTGTCCTTTGTCTTTTTCTAAAATTCTTCCCAGGAAGGGGCTCTTGTTTGCCGGGGACTAGCGGCTGCAGGGAACAGTGGAAAGGCACCCTGACAACAGAGCTTCACCGGATTTAATTTCTCATCCTCCAAGGATAAGTGGGGAGGAGATGGTGAGCTGAACACTATGGTGACTATAAATGTGTTAGATTAGTAACAGATCCTTGTGTTTGTGTCCAGCGGCTGAGGACACAAATGATAGGAAATTATGAGAGGGTTTGTTTTGTTTTGTTTTCTCCTCTGGGCTTGGAAACCTGTAAGCCTGCCCTTCTGGCACCAAGGGCAGATGAGGAAGACTTGTTTCAGGGAAGCCATTCAGTTATATAACATTTCTGTCATTTATTCTTTTCTTTCAAAGATCTAAACACGCTTTCCCCATTCTTCTTGTTCCTTTGAAGCTGTCCGCTTCACTTCTTGGCTAATCTCTGCCTTTGATATTAATCCATCACTGTTTAGTAGCTTCTTTAAAAGCCATGTTTGACTTAACATGACTGTCAGTATCTCTCTGCCTCCCGAATGCCATGGCTAATCGTCTGCAACATCTCCCTATTGGACAATTTCCTCCTCTTTAAGGCTGTTCTTATTCTCTTTCATCTTCACAAATTATGAAATAATTTATTAGACTGTGAGTCCACACTACAAAGTGGATATGAAACTCCGTACAGAATGAATCACCTTTCTCTCCAAGCCCAAGCAGTCTCTCTTTTGTATTCCGAAAGCTCTTAAACTGGGCTTCATGGGCCTTTAAAAAGGTCTCAGGAAGAGTATTGGATTTTCCAATAACCTTCTGAAAGCATGTGCAAAGTAACACTGCTGTTACTCTGATCACTTCCAGCTCACAGGCCAAGAAATGAAGACACAAAGAGGCTGAGACTCACATCCCGTCAAACAGCCGTGTTTCGGAGCAGCCCGTCAGCTCTCAGGGGCCGCGTGGGAAGAGGCACTGCTGTGCAACCCCACAGTCAAGGGGCTGCCACTCTTCTCCAGTCTTCTGACCCTCCGCACCAGTCGCTGGGCTCCCCGGGTCTTCACTGGTGAAGAAAAAGCCCTCGACTCTATCCTCTCCATCGCCACGGCTACCCGCCTTCACCGAGGCCATTCTCATGCTCCCCTGAAATTACCGTGGTCGACTACGCCAGGTTTGTCCCCTCCAGACCGTCCTCCAAAATGACACTGAATTAGCTTTTCAGAAATGCAAATCTCCTTGGCTTATGATATTTTAAAGTATTCACTTTTCATTCAGTTCAGCGGTGTGTAGAATCCTTAGCTGAGCTTGTAAACCGAAGACCTCCAAGACCTGTGCCTTGACAGCTCTGCAAGCTCCCGCTTTACTGCAAGGACCACGGCCAATCCAACCGTGTCTCTCGCTCTCTCACTCCCCTTCTCTCTCCCTCTCTTTCCCTCTCCCTTTCTCTCCCCCCACACCCCGTACGCACACACTCACAGCCTATGCCTTCCCACCCCCACCTGTAAACTGCAGTAGGATCTTGGTTCCATCCTCCTCCCCAGAGAGTCTCTCTCCTGCATCTATTCTGGTTCCTGGGACCAGCAGACTCAATTTTCATACAGCTAACTTCTGTCAGCCCTTTAAAACCACACCCAGACCTGGAAGCCTCCCCTGACTCCTCCCCTTGAACCAGTTCGGCTTTGACCCTCTTTTATGGCTTCTCTGGCATCTTACAACAGTCATTGTATCAGATGTTAGCAAAGGGTGGGGCTTCCTGAAAACTCTTTGAGATCAGCAATTCTCTTTCATCTCTTAACACCCAGACAGTGCAGGGCGCCTGAAACATAGCAGGTACTCAATGAATGAATCGCACAATAAATCAGGACTAAAAAGTGAATTCAGCTGACTTAATTAATGTAATTGTTCGAACTGAATAACTGAAACGCCCAAGTTTTTCTTTGCTTTGAATCCATTAATCCAACTGACAAGTTAAATGCTAAATTCTAATAACCTACATTTTCCCCATAATATTTTAAAAACATTTTTGTTCCAAATAAAAATCTTTCCTCTCTTAGGTGGCTTGTATCTACACTAATGAAATTCTTGTTCTCTCCATTTAATTTCCTTAATTCCCTTCTTCACCATGTTTTTTGATGGACAAATGATGAGTATCTCTTCCCAACATTCAATGTTTAAAACGAACAAAATGATCCACATTTATAAGAAGCACAAGTGGTCAGTTGTCCAGGGCACATTTAAAACAACATCAAACAGAGACAGACTCACAGACATAGAAAACAAACTTATGGTTACCAGCGGGGAAGAGGGTGGGAAGGGATAAACTGGGAGTTCTAGGTTTGCAGATACTAACTGTTATATATAAAATAAAGCACAAGTTTCTTCTGTAGAGCTCAAGGAACTATATTTAATATCTTGTAGTATCTTATAATGAAAAAGAATATGAAAAGGAATATCTGTATGTGTATGTATGACTGAAACATCACACTGTGCACCAGAAATTGACACAACATTGTAAACTGACTATAATTCAATAAAAATAAAACAACCTTAAATTATATACAATTACGTATTACATGCACTTGTATATGTTAAATTATATATATATGAAGTTATTCATATTCATTTCTTTTCCACAATCTCCACAGTAAATTTGAGGCACCTTACAATGAAAACACAACATAGAAGAGTCAAGTAAACACATAAAACGGGTCCAAGGAAAAGGACACCTCAAATGAGGACCATAAATGCCAACATAAATGCTGATACGCTTTGTGTTTCCTTTCGACAGAGGGCAAAATGAGAACGATGTCCTGTTATATGAGTGTTTTAAGTAAGAAGGAAGCACTGCAATTTTTCCAGATAATAAAGGAAAAAAATAGATAACTCACAAAAGTTTGTCCCCACCCACATTTTTTTTTCAAGCAGGTAGTAAGAATAACCCAAGTGTTTACCCCTGAGACTTCAGCCAAGTGATGTGGCCCTGGTGATCTGGATTTCCCTACCTACGACATGGACTGTATGTTACCTAAGACCCATGGCATCTTATGTTCTATAAACATTTTGAATGCTGACATCAGTACGGATACGTATTCCATAATCCAGTTTAATGTGAGTTATTCAGCCAAGTCTCTGAATTACTCCATTATTAGTCTTCATTGATTTTGTCATGTGTATGAGGAGTAATAACGTTGACTTGGAGCATTTATAATCTATGACCATTGAATAAGGAAGCAAACGGTATCCTGGATTAAGACAATGTCTCTATTTAAAAAAAAAGGTTTTGGACAGTTGCCTGAAGCATCTGGGGATTAACTAGAGGTTTACCCAGTCAGGATAAGTATATTAGTCCACAGCCATCAAGGCCCAGATCCTACTCCTCCCAGTGTTTTGCCCCACGCCCCGCTGGGGCTTCACTACTTTCAACAACAAGATTTTCAATAGCTCCGGGCGTTTTGTGAGTCTGCTCGGTTCATTGCTCAGGTGTGGAACCACTGAACTCAATTATGCCTCCTTGCAGAGTTTTGAAGTCTAGCATTACAAAGAAGTTGCTTGTTAGGAAAAATTCAAATGGCTTCTGAAGTGTTCTGTACTTTATCTGATTTGTCATAAGATATGGTCCTTATGTTTAGCAACAATGATGAGAGTAATGATAATAAGATATTATGGAGTCCTCCTGTCCTGCCCCTGGCTCCTCTTTGTGGCAACATAAGTGCAAAATAATATATTAATGCCCTGGTACTTGTCGGCTGGAATTGTTACAGCTCTTAAACTGGGTCATACGGTGGCCAGGGGACTGCAGAGCTCCTGCTGACCTCTAATATTTGCTCGGATGAGGCCAACTGAATCAGAATGAGAGCGAGTGTCTGTCCGTGGTCCTGAACGTGACGAGTCTCCCACGGGATCTGAGGCTGAGCCAGTTCAAAGGAGCCCCTTATGTTGAATCACGCGTGTAACGTCTCTAATAAATCAATTACTTTTTGGCAGCAAAATGTCACAGCATTTCAAATTCTGATGATCACCTCCACTTTGCTGAGCTTGAGGCTGTTAAAACCCACACAGTCTGGCAAGGAATGCACCAAGGAGAAGGCTAAGCAACACAGAAGCAACAGACGATTTAGGCTCAGACACTCGGCCAGGACTCAGAGGGGCTGCATCCTTCCTCCCTCCCAGAACGCTGAGGAACGTACAGACATGATGCTCCGTATCGGCCATAATCGGTGAGGAAACCTACCCCTTGGGGTCTTATTTTAAAAGCCCTCTGGTATTTACAGAGAAAAAGCGCTTACATATTTATGTGTTAAACACCAGTGTATACATGAGATCTTTTGTTACATGTATAATCTGGTTTTTACACCCTTCAGATGACAAGGTGTGACAATATCTACTACTTACAAAAAGGAAATTACTATTATATTGCAAAAGGGAAATAAACTGCCTTCAACTTTAAAGTATTTCATCTCCACAGAGATGAGAACTCTTTCTGAAACTAATTGTTTTCTCTGTGTGTGTGTGTGTGTTCATCTTTGAAGGATGATTCTCTCTCTCTAACTGACCAAAATGCCGAAAGCCCATCTTCCCCAAATGCCTGCTGATCATCACCCAGCCTTGTGGGAAGAGCCCCGCCTGAGGTGCACACCTGCCCACCTCTCCCCCTGGACTGAGACGCCACGCGAGTTTCCCAGGGGCAGATGAGCGAGCACGCCCAGGTCCGCTTCTGCACACGGTAACACTAGACTGGAGGGACAACCCGAATGCGCTCGGATCAGGCAACATCCTTTCATGGGTTTATTCAATGAACCTTTCTCTGGTGTCAAGCAGATGTCAGGACCACACTGAAGGGTGACGGTGCAGAAATAAATAAAACACCTGCCTGGCTCTTGTGCTCCAGGAATGCAGTGAAGGCAAGGGGAACCCCAGGAGACAGATAATCCCCAAACAGTGTGAGGAACGCTGCAGTCACGATACAAACATAACCTCCCAAGTTCAAGGTGGGAGCCCAGCAACTTTCTTGAGATGGGGTAGGGTGGACAGGGGACTATGCAAGGGTGGCTTCTTGAAGAAGGCAGTTAGTTTCAGTCTTAAAGAATGGGGTGGCTGTTGGTTGGTTCATTTGCTTGGTGTTCAGGCTGAGAAGGAAGACACAAAGAATGGCAGAATCCCAATGAAAAGTTCTCGGTTATTCCTCTCACGACCACTCCCAACCCTCAGTCTCTGCGTCTCCATCTCTGGGAGAGTAGCGCAATTATGCTTCATCTGCCATAAGGACTGTGTGCTGGTATGTTCTAAATTTATGCAAACTGGGTTGATTTTACCAAATTTGAGGTTGCAGTGCTTAAAGGGCTGGTGCAAGGTGGAGAGCAGGAGACGGGCTGTGGACTATGTGCGAGATAACAGTGTGGGCGGGTCTGAGCGCTGAAAGACAGGGCAGGGCTGAGAGTGACGTGCTGATCGCTGCAGAGTGGAGAGAAGTCCCCGGGATGAAATGGAGAGGGAACGTGCCCTCCGCCCACCCTGTCACCCAGAACCAAGCACACCCCACACTTTTAATTAAAAATCTCACATGTGTATATTCTGCCCTAAATCATTCTCTAGTACCAGGCCTGGACACTTTTATTACCCACTTTATTTGCAAAGCAGCAGCCTCCCACATCCCAGGCCTGAACAGTGCGGCTCCCCTCCAGCACGCTGCAGGGGAAACTGAAGGTCCTTGGCCCCCAGTTCAGAGCAGCCACATCAGATAAACGTGAAGTCCTGTTACCCAGAAACATTCATCTAAGGAGAAGAGCGAATCTGATCATTGTGCATTCTGCTCCGCACTCCTCTTCCTGCCCGATGAAATCTTCCCCTCCAGAGCAACAATCATCCGAACACAAACAGACATGAAGCTTTTCAAAAAGTAATGAACTCCAGGCGCTGGAGCCAAGGCGAGCATGGTTTAAACCAAAGCTTCTGCAGCCCAGAGGGCCTATCAATTATACAGCCCTGCCGTCGAGGAGGCAAAAATAATATTTCAAAGACTGATTGCCAGAAAGAGAAAGAAAAAGAAGAAAAGGCCACAAGGATCGCACCTTTCGGAGCAAGCGGTTCCAGGAGCAGAGCCGAGTGGGTCCGTGCTGCCACGGCAGCCCTCTCCCTGCGCAGGGAAAAGCCCGGACACGGCGACCTGGTCTCCCTCACCCGGCACAGCTGAGTCCACCCTGTCCCTGTTTCAGCGCTGCTTTCTGCTGCCCCTTGCGCCACATGGAAAGCACATTCTTGATCTGTCAATCCGTTCGCAAACACTTTTGAAAGCTTAAAACAATATATCACGTAAGTTCAGGGTTCGTTACTTCGTATCACCAGCTCGCATCCATGAGTCAACATTATTCTTACAACAACTACCAGAAGGAGGGAAAAGAATCCTGACTATGTCTAGTCAGCAGAGGACAAAGCCAAGGTCTGGAGAAGCTCAGGGACTTGTCCAAGGTCAGCCAGCTGTGAGGCACCCAGCTGAGAGCTTAGGAAGCCGGAGGCCAGCAGGGCCCATGTTTCAGTGACAAAGTGACGAGACTGAACCCTTAAGTAGCTGAGTCACCAACTTGGTCGTCTAGGATAAGGTCTCGGCCCAACGCCTCTCTCGGCTGAAGGCCATCTGTTAAGAGCTGGCTAGGATCACACTAGGTGGGACCAAACCGTTCACAAGCCATCATCAGACCCCAAAGAGCAGGAGACCCGCCCTTTGGCCAGAGTGTTCTGGAATGTTCTGGAATGTTTTTTGGTGGTTTTTGTTGCTTCTGTTCGTTCACGGTTTTTAGGGGGGAGTTAGTGGTGGAGACAGTCCACTGAGGCGTGATGCCATTAAAAGGAAATGCTTTGATAACTACTACATGTAAAAATAGATTAAAAAACAAATTTCTTCTGTGTAGTACAGGGAACTACATTCAATAGCTTGTAATAGCCTTTAATGAAAAAGAATATGAAAATGAATATACGTATGTGCACGCATGCCTGGAACATTGTGCTGTGCACCAGAGATGGACACATTGTAACTGACTGCACTTCAGTAAAAATAAATGAATAAATAAAGGGAAACGCTTCATATTATGAAAGGGCAGAGGAGTGGCAAGACCAGCATCCTTGCAGTTCATTATCTTGGGCTCCAGTCACATTCTGTGGCGCTCGCTTTCTTCCCTTAGAAAATGGAACTGATCATACTTGCCCGACTTTATAAGCTGCTGGTGGTGACAGTGGTGACAGTGGGCAGGGAAACCGCTTGGTAAGGTCACAAGCATACAGCTATGACATTCGCAGCAAGAGCTGGAGTTACCGCCCTCACAGGACCCCGGCTTCCCTCGCTGGGAGCCCAGTACACGTGTCTGGTGCGATCACTGAAGCATCAAGCCCAGCGTGGCAGCCGTCACAATGCTCACTCACGCTGGCGCACAACTTCGAGGTTTAAAAGTACAAAGAAAACACATCGGGGCCGTTAAAGGCGTAGGGCTTGGGCACTCAGAGCGCAAGCCCCAAGCCCCACTTCCTGTGCACGTGAGCAATCGGAAACACATGACTCCACCTCTCCGAGTCCGATGCCTTGGTCATAGGTGCAAATGATAAAGAGATGTGACTCAAAGCCTCTACTGAAGTTTAAATTAGAAACATGCAAGCAGGGGCTATCACAGTACCTGGAAGACACGGGGAACGATTACCGTAATTATTTGTAATGGCACGTCGTCTCGCTTTGGGCACATTTTCTGTGTAAGGACAGGTGGACGGACGGTGTTACTTCCCTCTCTCCTAGATAACCCGGGAGACGTTCAGACACTGGGCTGCAGGATGGCAGGCGGGCGGCACGACTTTGTACAGGCCCTTTGGTATTACAATTGATCTTGCCCGGATTCCTCCTGCATTGATCTGCTCAGAATGCTCTCGACACAAATGAAATTTCTGTGGCCAGCAATCAAATTCACCAATCAGACATGGCCAAAGCGATCGAAACGAAGGGCAGGAGGTGTGCTATTTCCAGCACAAATGATCAGTTTCTGAGTTTCTGACAGCATCAAATGGAAAAATCAAAATAACCTGAGACAGAAATAGCCCAAAGACCCTGGGTCCCCGACCCCTTTGCAATATTCCCATGTGACCTGGAGCCCCTGCTCTGCACATCTTGCGGGGCTGCAAGCTGGGGAGACCTGAGTGTTGGCCTGGAATGGGGCTGGCCTTCCCCGTACTGTTTCTGATTTTTAACTACTGACATTTCAGTAGATTTTAATAGTCTCATCCCTCTGTAAGGCCAAACTACTTCTTATCACCCAACAGAAGTTAGGGTGATGTCTAGCCTCTGAAAAGATTTCCCCAAAGTCCTATTTTTTGAAGAGAAGCTTCTGTTCCTGGAGCACATTTTCTGACTGTGTCTCAGCCAGAATTCTCAGAAAGCGAGTGAAGTTGGTGAGCAGAACCAGAGGGAGGCAGACAAGGTTCCTGCAGACCCTCCTTGGTTGTTAACCTTGTAGACATTGCAAAACATCTCTTTCTTAAACTATCAATTGCTAATTGTTTACCCATATCAACTTCTGCACAGCAGAGCCCTGAGCAGACACAGACAGCCTCACACACCCGGTGCCTCCACCTGCTCCCCAGCCACAGCTGAGTGGAATAGGCATGGTCCTCCGACCCAAAGGAAGACGTCTGGCTTGATCTGCTAATTTGGACTTGAGGCACCAAAATCAAGTGACTTGACTGAGATTCCTCAGCTGTTTGGACGTGCACAAAGGCAGGTCGGGGCCGCATGTGGGTGAAGACAGTGGCGGTCAGAGAAACCCGAGGCAAGAGCCTCAGGAGACCACAGGGGACGTGCAGAAAGCCGCCACGTGAGGGGACGGCAGCCCCACACGAGAGCCAAGAGGAGGGGAGCTCCTCTCTGAGGGTTTGCTGTTCCTCCTGAACTTGCTTCCACAATGTCTGCTCCGCCTGTCAGTAAACCTCCTTAGCTACTGGAGCGAATTCCTGTAATTCAAGTGGATTTTTTTAACCGCGACACAGATTGAGTTGGTAGAAATTGTCAGTGAGGAAACCAAAGGGACCCCGGGGCGGTCAAACTGCACGAAAGGACATTACCTTTGTCAAGGGGTCAGCAACAGCGCCCTCGGTGACGGCATGGAAGTCAGAGGGCTGCCTGGTCTCCGCCAGCTCGGGCTGCCCTGGGGGAAAGTTAGCCGACGTCTAAAGAGAGAAGTGAAGACACTGGAATCCATCACAACATGAACGATGAGGAATCAGAGATTCATTCAACAACCCACACTTCCTGAGGAAAATCGCGACCTTCAGAGGAGGATTCTTTAGCCCCAAGAGTCACATCTTTTGGGTGGACGGACAGTGGGCATACAACGAGGGGAGTGCAGGGACAGGCCTGCGCAACGCTGCGCCGCCCGGCGAGGGGGAGGGGAGGCCTGAGGAGCGTAGCACGCGGACCACGTGTGGTCATTTCCGGCCTGAGGTCAGGCTCATTTCCGGCTCCCACGGCAGGCACTGAGCAAACGTTTGTCCAGTTGAATTAAAAGAACATTGGGTGCTTCCTAACACGAGGCATTTCCCCAAGTTTCAGCCCCTCCTCGTGATAAACTGATGACGGCTGTCCTCAGGCTGCTGGAAGGGAGAAAAGCGGCAACTCAGAGAGATTACCTATCAGATCGACGCAGACGTCACTGCTAAGACCCAGCCATTCCGGTCTGCACGTAGGCAGTAAGATTTAAAATCCATCTCTCTCAGTTAAAAGCCAAGCACTTTTTATGACTACAAACAATTCAACTTATTCTGTGCACTTTTAGGAGAGTAACCAAGACTCAGCCATCAGAGGGAGGGACATTTCGGCTTAATATTAAGAAAAAAGACCTGGAGCCTTTCTTAAGGAAATAGGACCTACCAGGGTAGGTAGTTCCCCACCACTGTACCACCTACCTGCCCAGGTCCTACCACGGAGAGACGCAGGTTTGGGGAAGGAACTATGGGAGGACACGGGCTCTGGGCTCCGTGGCCTTCGGGAGCCCCTCTCCTGTTCTTCGGAGGCCGAAGGAGGTTGGTGACACGAGGGAGGTGGGAGAAGGTGAAGTCGACAATAGCTTCTACCTTGACCTTCAGGCATTTTCAGTGAAACAGTCCCCAAGAGTCTTTTTCAGTCTCATCTGATGTGGCCACACAGGCCTGGTCAGTCCCTGGCCGGCAGCAGCTGGAGGGGCACATCCAGCAGGTGTCAGTGGCAGGCCCTCTCCGTCCCAGGGTGAGTCCGTCCTCCCCCTTCTCCTCACTTCTGGCCTTTTACCGGAGGCTCCCGGGACGGCCTCCTGACACTGCCTTCTGGAGACGTGGAGAGGAAGCTGGGACGAGCTGCAGTCCAGGCGGGGAGGGGGTCACAGGTCCCTGCAAACCTGCCTAGCGACAGCGACGGGGTCCAGCCCTGCCAGGGAAACTCCATCGGTATCTCCTTCCAGGCTTTCTCCTGTTCCTCCGTCATCGTTGAAGACAAAGGCAACAGCACTCCTGTTCCTCATCTCCGGGCTCAGGCCGGCGGCGGCACCAGTGTGCAGTGCTGTGCTCGGGCTGGGGAGCCAAGCTCGGGGGTCCCCCAGCTAACACAGCTGGCAGGGGATGTCTGCATCCCTCAGAAAGAGTCATAAGGCGTGTGACGGCGCCATCCTACCACGGAGTGAGAAGGCTGTCTACCCAGCCAGTGGCCCTTAGAAAGGAGAGAGAGGAAGGAGAAGTAAGGATGAACCAGGGGCCCCAGGTAAGTGAAAAGGCAAAGGACACTGTGATTAGAACGGATGACTCAAGCCCTAGGAATAAGAGACACCAACACAGAAGGGGGCAAGTGGACGACGGATTAGATAATGTCTGAAGGGCTCTGGGGCGTCTGAGTCTAAAACCAGCTCCGCAGCGTACTCGCCCACTCAGGGTCCCGCGGTGTGACTCAGAGAGGCCTCCTGGAACAACGGCTTGAATCCCAACGCGGACAGGCGTCTGCGTCCGGGGTGAGTGCACAGCCAAGACCTGCTCTGCACAAGCTCAGTCTTTCTCATCCTGCCCTGGGGGGCAAGCTCCTCTCAAGCCTGGGCTCCTCATCTTCCTGCAGGCAGGATTCTCTCAGGCCCTGGGTTGACTTAAAGATTCCCCAGGAGATCTGGCCTGAAAATCAGTCCTAAAAGCCAAAAAAATGAGGAGAGCCAGATGAAAGTATCAGCCCAGAATTTATGCGCTGGACTTAAGGTTTAATAATGCAACAGAAAATCAATATTTAATAAAGCAAATGATGGAGACAAACACTGCCCGGGAGATGAGGCTGCCGCACTGTTTTCAAACGTCTCGGTCCCAGAGGAGGCTGGGCTGGCAGCATGTATGGGAGACGAGGCTGACAAGGGAACCTGGCATGTGGACAATCGCAGGTCCCATTCATTCCTATTCTGTTACCTCTGGGCGAGCTGGCCATTTTAATTAAAGGACTAACCCAGAATTACAATGAGAGTGATATGAGATACCCAACAGAGCAGGGAAAAACGGACCAGGCCAGCCTTCCACCCGCAGCCCAGGATTGCCCTATGCACGCAAGGGGACTTCCTAAGTTCACGGTCCCCCTGGAGAAAGGCGTGGGGAGGATGGTCTGGAATCACACCTCTTTAGATGGACTTCGAGAGGTGACAAATGAGGACAAACTCATCCGAAAATGAGGAACGGGGCTGGAGCGTTCTTCTTCAGCACAAGCAGTGTCGTGGAGAGTGCCTTGTCCTCAGCAGGGATACAAAGTGTCACCAGGTGACTAGTGTACCTTGAGAAGACTGAGCCCAGGAGTGCAGAGTTTCTTGGGTTCTCTCTGATTGCTGTGTTCCTTGTGAAGCATTTCCGAGCTGCAGGAAAACCCAACTGACTTAGGTCTCTAGGCTGCATCCTTTGTAGCAAATTGAACGTTTCTGGTTAGTCATTTTTCGCTGGAAATTATTCTTCCCTTTGGGGGCCAAGCAGGCGTCATCCTGTCTGTTTCTTGTTGACCTGGACATCTGGGTCATAGTTTATCTCATGTTCTTATTTGGCCAGAAGGAAACAGAGTTGTCAGACGTCCATCACCTTCTGTGTGGTGAGGAGAGAGGACGGCACATCCCCACCCCTGAACAGGCTGACCGTGTTTCCTGCGACTGACACCGTGCACGGCCACCACGTATAATGCAATAAATTCTTTCGTGTTATTGTGTCTTCCATTCGTCTAGGGCTCCCAGCGTAGCTGGGAAGAGGTACAGACAACTAAAGCCAATATGCTGCTCATAACACAAGAAGCCTCGGGCAAGGTGCGTGTCAGCCACTGCCTGAATGGCAATGAACTCGTCTGCGGCGGACAGATTGGCTACTCCCATTCGTTCTCTGAAAACACGGAGTAGAGACAGTGCAGAGTATTGCTCTTGGCTAATTAGCAACCTTCTTCAGAAATCCTTACTGCTACCGTAAATGAGGAAGCAAACATTTGCTTGAGATGGAGACAAGCCAAGCTGAAAGGGGGGGAAGACGTGAAGAAGCGAAAGGGGTGAGGAATGACGCCGGTCTCGCCCATCTTGCACACACTGGCCATAGCGTTGGGACCTACTACGTGCCTGGTTAATTTCTACTGAATGAACGAATGAGCAAAACGCATTGAAAATAATGGGAAAGGGGCAAGCCGTGCGGGGAGCTGAGAGAGGGAAGGTCAAACCCAGTAGCGTGATCTGGGAGATGGCCGGGGAGACAGACCAGCTCAGCCATCGGTTTCGCCTGGGACTTCCCCCTCACAGCTCTCGCTCCTAAGGAGCTGCGGGACCGTGAGGCTGCAGGCAGGCTCCCGAAGGCAGCCTTCGTGCCAAAAGTGATGGCCAATAACAGAGACTTTCGCCTTATTCCCCTTGTTTGAGCTTTACCTCCTTTCAAGACCGACCAAAAAAAAAAAAAAAAAAAACGTGTCTGCAGAAGTCTCAAAGTTTGGAGCTCTGAAATCCCAGGTTCCAAATAAGCATTGGGATCGATTCCGATCCAGCCCCAGAGTCTCCTGGAAGGGATTTCTGCCACAGACTGAAAAATAATGAGCAAGAGTGAGCAAGGAGGTTTGACTCATTGCAAAACTGACGTTACAGGTCTAGCAAATGGGGTTTGGAACCTCAGTAATTCCAAAAGGTTAAAAAAAAAAAAAAACTAGGTCATATTCTCCAGAATACGTTACACAGAACTCTGTCTGAGGTTTTTTCTGATCAACGATCAGTCCTGGTGGAGAGAGTGAGGAGAAACTCGACCCGACTGTGTCTGGACGCAGCAAGCAGGAGAGAGCACAAGGGACAGGGAGAGCTTGGAGCACAGAGGGCTTGGGGTGAGGGCGTCCCACACGGAGCGTAACGATGCCTCTGCCCTACAGCTGCGGGGCTGCTAGCAGAGCAGCTGTAATAACAATTTTATTTATAAAACTCTCTCTTCTCCCGAGATGCCAAGGGCACTGCACAATACCACTAGACACATTAAATTAAAGCATGAAATATTATGAAAATGCAATGAAATCAACACCCCAAACAGCAAGAGAAAAAGGGCTCTTCTCTGCACGAAGCGGCACTGAGCCAGGCGCTGGTTTTGAGGAAGCACGGCGAGAGCTCAGCGTCCCGGGGAGGGCGTGGAGCCACCGTGGGCAACCTCTCAGCAGCAGGTGAGGGTTCAGCCCCATCTTCCACGTGAGGCTTCATGATCTCTAGCAGGATTTCCACTCCTCTTAGCCTCGGTTTCCTCATCTAAAGTGTAGGTGTCACATTCTCACCTGCTGCCTACGACTGTTGTGAGATTTAAATGAGACTCTGCAAGAGCTTCGCCTGGTGCCCACGGCCCAGCAGGAACCCGACAACCCTGTTCTGTTACTATCTCTCCAGCCACTGGACGGAGGTGTGCAGTGCAGGACAGACTCTGCATCCAAGGCAACTGAGCGCGTGAGGAGAGGTAAGGCCCTGCACCGAGGCGGTGATGGTGAGGATGGGGAGATGTGAATGAGTGGCTGGCTGAGCCAGGGGCGCCGTGGGAGGAGAATCCAGGACCACCTCTAGTTCTCTGTCCTTGGCAACAGGGTTGCAGCGCCTTCATTCTTCAAGATTGCCAGCACACAAGCAAGAGAACTTGGGGTGGTGAGGACAGTGTCCAACACAGGGCAGAGCTTTCCAGAGGGGAATCCGATGAGCTCTTGAAGATGCCGCTCTGCTGGTGCTGGACATCAGGGCGTGGTTTTCAGTCAGTGAAACCACAGTAGCCAACGCTGCGGGCTTGGGCCGATCACGGGGTGTGATGCAGCCCAGCTGAGAAGAGCAGAAGGAGACGGTGCAGAGACCAACAGGTGAGAAAAGGCTGAGACGGAAACAGTGGTGTAGGAAGGGACCAGCGATGGCACGGGAGACCTGGGAGGGACAGCACTGCTTCAGACGAAGGAAGAGAGAGCATGCTGCTCTACCATGCTGTCCCTGTTGGATGGAACTGAAAACACCAGGACAGCAGTCTTCCGCAGACAGCAGGCCTGGTCGGTCTACGAGATGAGTGCTAACGCTCTTCCGCATCACCACTGTTCCAAATGCCTGGGCTTCTGCTCCGGCGATGAGGTGGACAAGCCCTGGGAGGCAGAGCAGTGCCCTGCTGTGGGAACAGGCTGGGGGCAACCTGGCCACACTGGATTTGGATGCTGGGCCCAACCCAGCCCACCAGTGGCCACACAGGCCATCAGCAGGCACAGTGAGGGCCCACAGGTGACAGCAACCTGCTCAAGGTATGTTTTAAGAACCCAGGCCATCTTCAATGGTTTTATAGTCTAATAAACATTCTGCACTTACGTACCATTTTTAAAATTCAACTCTGAGACTTCTTTGAGCACGGCTGGCAAGGCTGATGTCTAGTGAGTGGTCCTTTCCATACAGTGAGATCATTACCATGTGCTGGGCAGGACTTGAAGCCTTCGGGTGGGCTCAGGTCACACTATCAACTCACAGCAACTCCCTGAGACAGGCAGGCCTTATTGTGCTCATTTTGCAGACGTGACAAACTCAAAGCACCAAGTGAAGTGTGTCAGGGCAGTTGTGTCTCAGGGCACGTTCTTACCCACCACATTTCACTGTGTCCTCTCACACACACGAGGAGGGAGCTGTCCTTCATCAAGGAAAGAGCTCTGGAGGAGAGCCCGGAGAGCCGGGGTCGGTCCTTGCAACTCGCCGCAAGCCCTGTGACCTCGGACGAGCCAGTTAACCTCTCAAGTTTCATGGTTTCCATCTATAATATCAGAACAGTGGTCCTCAACATGCGCGAAATCTACAGGCACCCAGCTTGTTTGAAAAAGTGAGGATGCCGCGGCCTTATCCCCTGTGAACTCCAGAATCGGAATCTCCGGTGGGGGAGGCCTTGGGCCCTGCCGGGGGGTAACGGCCGCACAACAGCACCGAGGAGCACCGGCCGGGTGGCCACCAAGGTGGCCTCTGGCTCTGAAACAGTCAGAGCGCGTGGCTCCTGCTCAGGGGGCCGCCCCACCGGGGACCGGTCCTGAGTCAGATTAACCTGCCTTTGCTCACGAAAGGGACACGGCGCCTGAAGCTGGGCTGCGCAGAGTCAGGCCTCCCGAGCTTGGATCCTGGCTCTGCTGCTCGCTGATGGGAGACCTCACCCGGGCTGGGACGCTTCAGTTTCCTCATCTCTAAAGTAAGGGTCAAAGGAATAAATAAAGTAAGGGTCCAAGAGCATGTGAGGCGCAGGGTGGCTGTGAACCTTGAGCGAGATAACGTGCATTAAGCCCTTCGTTCAATCCCTGGCAGCCAGACAGTAAGGTTTCAACAATCCACGACTGCAAATATCGCTGTCACTGCACGATGAAAGCTTGGGCACCACTGTCCCCTCCAGCCGCCTCTAACAGTACAGTGAGATGAGTCTTCCAGGACCAGCGTATCTGTGGGCACATCACGCCCCAGAGAAGTACCCCAGCCTGGAGCAGCGGTGGCCTCTGGGCACAGCGGGGGCCGGGAAGACCCCTAGGGCTCAGCTCTGGTTCCCGCACCGCGGCCCTCGCACCACGAAGACCCCTGGGGCTCAGCTCTGGTTCCCGCAACGCGGCCCCCGCACCACGAAGACCCCTGGGGCTCAGCTCTGGTTCCCGCACCGCGGCCCCCGCACCACGAAGACCCCTGGGGCTCAGCTCTGGTTCCCGCACCGCGGCCCCCGCACCACGAAGACCCCTGGGGCTCAGCTCTGGTTCCTGCACCGCGGCCCCCGCCACGCACACACAAGTGCCTACACATACACGCTGCGTTAGGGACAAAGGACGCAGACACACCATGTTTGAGTCTCAACAAAGAAACCTTAAAAGTACCATCTTCCTTCCCTGGGCTGCGCAAGCCAACAATTTCAACTGAGACTGAATGCGGACTCCCCGGGGAAGTGATAGTGTGAGTGACACTGCAGCTCAATTTCAAGATGTGCTTATTAAGGGAAAGGCAAAATAAATAAAGAAAAAGCACACTTGATTATCTTATCCTCTGCACAACGGCCACGTGAACTCTGAGTGTTGGAGGGAAAACCATGGATGCCACTTACAGGAGAAACGGTCCTAACGGACAGGCCGTGGGGCAGAGATGGCAGGGCTGAGGGGGACGGCAGGCAGGGGAGTGCGGGGCTGCAGACTTGGGGGGAGGAGAACCGTGGGTACCGCTCAGGGATGCCAAAGGATAACGGGCCAAGGAGCGAGGAGAGGGGGGAGAGGGACAGAAAGAAAATGCAGACGGAAAGGGGATTTGGACAAAAACAGAACAAAAAACCCATCAGCCAAAGAGGGCACAGGACTGAGACCAGAAGGTCAAAATGAAGATGGTGCGGCCACAGGTGCGCGGTAGTGGCTTAGACAAGAGAGCGAGGAGAGAGCAGAACAGAGCAAGACTAAAGAGAGACGAAAAAGCATGAAAAACTGCAAGAGGCAGAAGATGACAAAAAGGACAGGCGGAGATGAAAAAGAAGTTGCTGGTGACATCAGAGGAAAAGCAGCCTCAGAGAGACAGATGGGGAATGGCAAGAGGGGGGAACCGGGTCCCAGAAAGGACAGACTGTACGTCTCACCTCCCCGCCAGCCCCACTCATCTTCCAAACAGGTGCTCACGGAAGCCAAGTCAGAGAATCAGTCAACCACTTACACCCGCTCAAGGTCAGGGTGCAGGCTGCTCGCCGGGTTTTTGTGTGTTTCCTTTTTTTTTTTTTAAATTGAAGTACAGTCAGTTACAACGTGTCCATTTCTGGTGCACAGCATCCTGCTTCAGTCACACATGTACGTACATACACTCCTTTTCGTATTCTTTTTCACTACGGATGACGGCAAGATGCTGAACGTAGTTCCCTGTGCTCTACGGCAGGACTCGTTGTTTATCTATTTTATATACAGTCATCAGTATCTGCAAATCTCAAGCTCCCAATTTATCCCTTCCCACCCACTTTCTGTCGACATTGCCTCCTCCCACCTGGCAGCTCTGGGAGGCCCCGGGGAAGGAACAGACTGGAGAAGCTGAAATCCTGCAGGGCTTCCTGCCTTTGCT
The DNA here is from genome assembly GCF_009834535.1 of Camelus ferus. NCBI lineage: Eukaryota > Metazoa > Chordata > Mammalia > Artiodactyla > Camelidae > Camelus > Camelus ferus. The sequence continues at coordinate 1,983,992 of NC_045728.1, forward strand.
GGGCTTCCTGCCTTCGCTCGGCTCCCAGGTATCCTCTCGGCAACACAGAAATCATTGAGAAATCTCCCTGAATAGGGTCCTTTCTCTTCTAATTTGGGCCTTTTTGCCCATAAAGACATCTCAAGCTCTGCAGCCAGCTTACGGGGCCTCGTGGGATCTGGGTGCAGCTCACCTGTCCAGGCTCACCTCCCAGCCTCTCTCACCCGCTTAGAGCCTGCGCAAGGGATGCCCCTGGGTTCTCTGAATGGGCCACGTTCCCGTCCATCTCGTGGTCTCTACACATGCTGTCACCTGTCTAGGACAGTCCCCCTTCCCTGCTGCACCTGGCTAGTCCTGGTCAGCACTTAACTAAAGCAAAGCATGCTTTAGGAAGTGTCCTGGGGTTCTCGAAGGTAGAGGCCTCTCGGGCCACCGTCCCCGGGCCCTGCCTCGACTCTCTCTCTATATTATAATGAACTTCTCTGCCACCCATTAGAATATTCTTTGGGGACACCTATCTGGTCTTTGCGTTGTCTCCCAGAGTCTAGCCTACGGCTATGGGAGAACCGCCCCAGGGGCTGCAGCCGAGGGCTGACTGCACCCTTTCTGCCTGCCTGCGGAGGGAGGGAGGGCAGCAGGCTGGCCAGTGCTCAGAGACGGCACTGAGGGCAGAGCCTGGTAACGCTCACAAGCTATTTAAAAAAAAAAATTTGTTTGTTTTCAACTTTATTTTTTGTTGGTTTGCATGCTTACTTTTTAAAGTTTTTTTTAAAATATATTTGTCTTATTATTTATTTTCTGGGGGGAGGTCATTAGGTTTGTTTGTTTGTTTGTTTATTTATTTATTTATTTATTTATTTATTTATTTTTATAACAGAGGTTCTGGGGATTGAACCCAGGACCTTGTGCATGCTAGGCCTGCGCTCCACCACTGAGCTACACTCTCCTGCTTAGAAGCTATTTTAAAACAAAGTAGGGGACACGGGGAACATCTGCACCGACCCCCTAAGGTGGATGGTTCTACCTTATGTCTCCGTTTCCTGTTTTCCATTCGACAGTAACACAGCATCAAGCTGAGGGAGAGGAACACCGCCGTGTCCTCAGAAGCGTGGACCTTTCCTGACGTCCCCCGCCGGGGAGTCAGTGCTGCAGCCAGCGTGCGTGCTTCCTGGGACGGCCGGAACAAATCACCCCGGGCTCGGCAGCTTGAAACAACAGAAGGTGGGGACCAGACATTCACAGTCGGTTTCACCGGGCTGACACCTGGCGCCCGCAGGACCACACTTGCTCCGGGTGCTCTGTGGGGAGTCTGTCCCTCGCCTCTTCCAGCGTCTGCTGGCCACTGACACGCCCTGGCTCAAGGCTGCATCAGGCCAGTGGTCAGGGAGGCAACACTGAGTCTCTGCTCCAGCAGTCACTTGGCTTCCCCTCTGTGTGTCTGTATCAAATCCCCTGCCTCCATCTTCTAAGAATGTATGTAAGTACACTTTGTGCCCCCGCTGGTTAACTCATGACCATCTCCTCATGTCAAATCTTAATCGCATCTGCCAAGACGTCATCATATAGGGTAATGTTCACAATTTCCGAAAATCAGGACCTGATATCTTTGGGTGGCCACGATTTAGCCTGTCACAGCCAGTCTCGACACACAATGAAGCATTTTGCTTAGTGGTTTAAAAAAGCAGCTTTATGGGCCCATTTTAAGCCAACAAGTAGTCCATGAGCCCCTGTGACGTTGCAGGCACTGGGGACAGGGTGGGAGGGCGGGCAGGCCCCCCGCCCTCAGGAGGCTCACAGTCTGCTGGGAAAACCCACATCACCCACTAATCACAAACACACGCTGAACTGTCACCCTGGCGAGGAGCACAGAGGACTGCGCGGCTCTCGGTCCTTGGGGAGATGGGGGAGGGGTTAACCCAGGACAGGCGGGTCTGAGGCAGCGTCCCCCAGGACGTGGCATTCGAGTTAGTGTTTGAAGGATAAATGGGGTTAACAGAGAGAAAAGAGGGAAGAACGCAAGGCAGAGGGCCATCTCCATGGCTGGAATGAACAAGACCAGCGAAATAAAATGACGTGAGAACAGGGACAGCGGCGCGTCCCAGGACGTGCCGCCCTCGGGCCGGAACCGGCTCCCCTCGGGTGAGGAGCAGCCCTCAGGTACCGACGGTTTCAGGCTTGGGAGGACCGCTCCGGCCGTGAGTGGAGAGCGGTGGGCGGTGGGGAGCGGAGTGGGTGCGCGCAGACCAGCTGTTTAGTTTTTGTTTTAACAACCGGGAGCTGCAACGTCAGACCATCACTTTCAAGAGACCTCTGTTTGCTGGGCCTTCCCGGGCTTGGCCCTGCTCCCCAGCTGGCAGGAGCATCTGCCCCCATCCTGGGGTTCTCGTGAACGGTGCTGTCCCAGCCCCATTAGGTCTTCACCCTAAGGACACTGTCACCCGCTTTGTGTCTATTCCTACTGGTGTTTCAGCACTCAGCACACGGCGGTCTGGGCCTCAGTGAAAGGGGAAAAGGAAAGGCAATTTTTCTGATCCCCAAACACGAGGTGGCAAGAGAGGTCATGGCTAGCGTGGGTCCTTGAGGGACGGGCTGCATTGGCACCAGCGCCCCTTTCTGGAGCCCAGGGTCTGCAGCAAAGAAGGCGCCACGAGGCAGGCTCAGTGGAGGCGGAAGAGCAGAGGGGATGACGGCGAGAGAGGGGAGCGTCTCCGGGGGAGGAGGCCAGGACCCAGGCGCACAGACGGCAAAGGAGGGACCCAGGATGGGGAGGGGGTGCGATCCAGACGGGCTCTGTGGAAGGGGAACCCAGCTCTGCAGCGGGACGCGTCTGCACCCTTGGCACAGAGGATCGGGGCTGCTTAGGGAGCCAACGTCAGACAGAGGCAGGCAGAGCCTTCGTGCACTAATGAGGGGCGTTCACAGGTAGCGGTGGCTCCCTTCTGTTGGTACCTTTCTCCAAATCAGATTGTGTGAGACATCAAAACTTTTCTATAAAGAGCATCTGATCTGAGATAGATCAAAGAGGTAGGTCGTTTTTCCAGGTACTGATGTCTAGATTCAGACTGGAATCCACGACTCCTGGATCCTGAAATCTTACTTGTCTCTGCTGAGCTATTTAATCCCCAACGGGGCCAACGCCGGGTTCATTGTGCAGACTCTCAATTAATCACCACGGAAAGCACTATTTGCCAAGTGGAAATCCTCTATTTTGAATTCTTAATCCCCCCACCAGCTGAGTTTACCACAAAGACATGAATATATAATTGAGACATAAAGAAAACATGCCACCAAATTAAACTGCCCTAATTTTAAATCCATAAATTTTTTTCTCAAATAACATGAAATGAAGATCTCTGGAAAGAAAAACATCGTGCTCCCACATCTCCGGGAGCCTCTCACCGCTGAGCTGGACTCCAGCAGGAGCCAGTTAGATTTCATGCCAACCTCAGACACTAAATTATCACAGACGACTTTCAACAGGAATATAAATCTTAAGACATCCTCCAGCTGGGGACAGCATCCAGCCCAAGCTGGCCTGGAGACACTTGCAACACCGCGTCCCCCCTCTGAACGTGGCTCCCAGGCACCAGTGAGGACGTGGGTGGCGGTGGTGGGCGGGGCTCCCATTCACCCTTGGCAACATCCTCACGCTCTCTGGGACAGTCACCACCACGACAGAGCGAAGAGCCCGTGTCACGTGCTCAGTTTGCTGGTGCACAGAGGAGAACGCCGTAACCATGCAGCGGGGAGAGCATCCTCAGTGCGGCTGCAATCAGAGGACTCATGTTTTAGTGCTTTACATGCTGACCTGACGGCAGCAGAGTCTTTGAGTCTTTCTCCTTTGCACCTGGACACACCAGGGAGGGACACTGGACCAGCTGGGTTTGGATCTACTCTTCCCTTCCCATGCTTCTCTCTTCCTCCCAAGGTTCACTGCCCCTGGCAGCTGCCATTTCATTCCACTGAGAGGCTTCTGGATATTTGGCCTTTGCCAAAACAACTGAACACTACGCTCCTGGAGGCAGAGAAGTGAGGTTCTTGTAGAAAAAATCTAGAAGAACCACGGACATGAATCCTTCTGTTGATCACTGAGCTCCTTCTCGGATACACAGGGCATCGCATCCTAGACGCAGCCCACCCTTCTGGCCATACGCCCCGTGGTTTCACCCCAGAAGCCCTGCCCCAGGACCCCTTACGGTCCACACTCTTCCTCCTACGTGTCACACATTTTTGGACTTTCCAGGTTGGTGCGTGCCATTGCGCCTGCCCAGGATGCTTCTCTCTGGAACTCTGAGAAATTCTGCTCGCCACTGAAGACCCTGGAGAAATGCAACTTTGTACTCTTGCTGAAGCTTGCAGGTAAACCCCATCCTTCCCTTCCCATGGCATTTCTACGTAGAAGCATCCTAGTCGCAGGGCAGGGAACGCTCTTTGAACATTTGGGTCCCCCATGCCTGGCTCCAGAATCCAGTTAAATGGAACTGAAAGCTGACAGCTGTCAATCCTCCACTGGATGACAGACGGACTAAGAGGCGTAGTCACCTCTCCTCCCCATGCCCTGAGAAGCCAGGCACCTCAACTGCAGCAAGAAGAGAAGAGAGCTTCCAGATGCTTCCGAGCCGTCCGCCACAGGCAGGGCCTTCAAAGCAATGACGTTGTCCCGGGCATCGCTTTGTACACACCCCACAGGCACGACCTACTGAAACCTTTAGGGACACGATAACGAGGATTCTTTTGGACATATTCTAGGACGGCTGAGATCCCATGAGTACCGAAACCATAACAATATTCTCACAAGTCCTTCATTAAGAATCTCTGCTTCAAGTTCAATTCGAGTAAACCACAGGGAGCCTCTGACCGGGGACAGGAGTCTGAAGGGATGCAGTAGGAAGCACTGCGCTCCCAGGACCCGACGTCTGCCCTGTCCCCAGTGGAAGCGGACGGCACGTCCTGTTAGGAGGCTGCAGGACTACACAAGATCCAGGAGGAATCAGAGCCCCTTTTTCTTAATCCTACTGCATCAGACTCTGAGGCAGCACAGACTCCCTGGGGAGGGCCAGGTAGGGGTGAGAACTCTGTAGCTGCTTAAAGGCCTTCCCTGGGGGCTCTAGCTGCTCACCTGGAGGGGTTCTGACTGACTCTCGCCTTCGCTAGGAAGCAATAGGGTCTCCGGGACTTTCTGCCTCCTTAGAGCCGTGAGCGGTGCGGAGGGCTTGGGCAGGGGGACCTGCTGTCTGCCTACTGAGTGGACCAGGAGGCACCAGGAACACGGACGCTGAACTTTCCTGAGTGCCTGGGAGACACGAGGACCCTCCCCAGCAGTGCCAGAAGGCACAGAACATGCCATTACTAAACCTGCACGACTTTCACTACAGAGCCTGTCTCAGACGTCTTCAGTCTAGAAGGCTCTCCCCTGGTTGGCGAAGCAGATGGATGCCTTTCCAGGGGGGTGACTGAAACTGAGTAAACCCACCAAGAATCTGCGCCCCTCCGCTGCCAGTAACTGCGTCGTAAATTACAAACCTCAGCAGGTAAAGCTGAGTCACCTCATTTGTGTGCTGTTCAAATTCTGTGATTCAATTTCAGGTAAAATGCCCCCTCCCTTGGCCTTCTCCGGGGGCTTTGAGGAACACTTTAATTTGGGAGTGGAATTTAATTTCCTGACTTTTTGAAAGTCCTGCTGAAGACAGAGGCACCTGTCTCACGATCAGACTGGATGTGCAATTTCATCCATTTCTTGAACGGGGCGGGAAAAGGCTCGACCGTTTGGAAAGCAGTCGGGGATGGCAAGTGTGACCTCTTGTCACACAGGGCCGCTGGCCCCTGGCGCAGGCAGGTGTGCTCAGAAGGTGACTCAGAGCTGGACGGTGATGCTTCCTGGCCGCAGGCTCAGCGGGACGCAGCCCGGATGGAAGTGAGACGGTGGCGCAGAGGCTTCCTCAGCTCCACGGGAGCCTCGCGGGGCGGGGGTGCGGCTGCTTTCGAGGTGACGCGGCTGCAGAGACAGGCGTCCTTTGCTTCCAGGGTGAGGATTAGAGGCATTATTCTTGCTAATCTGTGGGTTTTCAAATTTCCTTTTGTGCAGGTTCGGGTGGGTGGGGAGGGGCTGTGGGGCGTAGGTGTCTAGAAATTAAAAGTCATTGTTCCTGTTCTCTTAATCTTAACAATGAGTTTGGCTTGACAAGGTCAATTAATTATTCAGGATTGGAAAGCATCGTGGTTATGCACATCAGGCAGGTAGGAGGGGGGTCTGAACAGGAAGAGGATACAAGGCAGAGGAAAGGGTCTGTGCGAGTCGCCCGCCTGCCCACCCGCACCGGCTGTTCCCTGACCTCGCCTTTCTCCGCCGGGTCCCGCTAACTCAGGGACAGGACCATGGTGGCCCAGCTCTGTCCTCTCACTCCTGTCTTCTTCCAGAGACCTCAGCGGGTCCCCCTTTCAGGGGAGCTTCAGAGCGGTTCGACTCCCAAAGGCAGGTAATTAACTACCACACAATAGCAGGGGTTTTCAGATTAATTCTGCCCAGGAAGAAAGAGGGAAATTCATTTACACCAAACAAAAGGGAGGGGGTGATTAGATGCTCCAGTGACAAGAGAGAGACCTAGATAGGGCCTAGAAAACTGATAAAGGCCAAAAGCTTTTATTATTACGATTATTATGAACATGAACTCCCCATTTTTCTAAGCACTGTATCCTACCGTTCTCTATCATGCAAATGTGTCTCTAAGTGAGATTCAAGCCTGGCAGGTCCAGCTCCAGGCCTGCCCAGCGGGTTCCTGCGCTGGGAGGAGAACTCACCCCGCTGGTCCCCAGACACCAGGGCAGCTTCCCGCTCCAAACATAAGGCCCTTTACAGGTACAGCTAGCGCTTCCGAGATGTAGCCACGCTGCCCTGGATCCGGCAGACAGTTCCGTCCCGCAAAGCGTCATTGTCCACTCCGCTGTCCAGGACGCGGCTTCTTCTAGGAAGCAATGGAGACAGGGCTGCTGCCCTTTCCACGTCCCGAGAAGCTCGGCGTGGCAGCAGCACCCAGGGAGGAAAAGGCTTAGGATGCGCAGCCGGCCTGGGGAGGCAGCATCTTACTCATCCCACTCATGACGCGTGGCGCCCCGAGGTCAGAGGTGGAAGCCGCTGGACTCAGACTTTAATCAATCACAGATGGCTCTCCCTCACTCTGGTCTAAACGATTACGTTCTGGCTGCCTCAGTGGGCGTGCCAACCCAGGGGTGGGCGGTACCCCTTACTTTTCACGAACTCATTTTCAATCGAGAATTCAAGGCATCTTAAAATCAAGGAGTCCCAGTATCTCACCTCCTGCCCCTCTGCTGCCGCACGAGGCTTCCCCACCAGGCGCTTGAGATGAGTGAGGACCAGCCTCCCCCAGGGCTCCCAGGCCAGACTCTCAAGGTCCTGGGGGCACCCCGCCCCCATGCCCACACCACCTGGTCCCCAGGTTCTGTCTGCTCCGTGGGACCCTCCTTCAGACTTCCGACTTCCGTCTCTGTCCAGCTGACAGCGGAGCTCCAGGTCTCATCACTTTCAACAAATCTCCCTTGTCTAAAACAGCACCGTCTCTTCCTGTTTCCATCGTCTCTCTGGAATTCCACCTTCCTTCCTACACCACAGCCACCTTTCAAGTCAGTGAAGCCCATTCTCGTTCAGCACATGCCGCCCAACGGAAGGTTCCAGGGTGGTGAGGCTTTCTACCTGCTCCGTCCAGTACAGGAGCCACTGGTCACATGTGGCTGCTGACACACCTGAAATGTGGCTCATGTGACCGAAGGTGTCAACTTTACATTTTATTTGGCTTTGGCTAATTTAAATTTAAAGTAGTCACCATCTTGGTGAATAGCTCCTTAGCGCAGCATCCCTGTCCCTCCCACCCTGCTGCCTTCCCCCAGCCCCCTCCCACATGAGCTCCAGGACCACTCTCCCCACAAGGCTGCCCAGGGCTCCTGACCGGCCTCGGAGCCCCGCCCCACAGGACTGCCTGGGCTCTGCCTGCAGCCCTGACCCTGGACAGCGCAGATCAGAAGCGCCATCACCTTCTTCTGCAGGCTGGTCTTACATCGCGGGCCCTGCAGCTGCGTTCTCTGGGGCCTCACATGCACCCCCTCCTCTGCCTGCTGCCCTCCAGGCTCCACATCATAGCTGCTCCCCCACCCCTACTGCTGCCCGCTGCGGGGGCTCTCTCTGCAGCCCGGGCTGGCCTGACCCCCATCCACACTCCACCACTGCACCGGTCCTGCCGAGACCTTTGGAAACCACCCCGCCCCGACCAGCATGAGAAAGGTTTAGGAGACTTTAGGCAGCCCCAGAGCTATCTTCCTTAAAAAAAAACAAATGAACTACAACAACAACAACAACAACACACAGGGAAAACACAATCCAGCAGCAACAGTGAGGAAAGGAGAGATGGACCCACAAAAAAAAAAAAAAAGGAAGCGAGCATTTCCTCTTTTTCCTTTACTATGAGGAGATGTGTTTTCAGCAGATTTTAAAAATATCCTGGGGAACCAAGCACAGATCTACGACTTGGCAGCAGTGAAAAGCTGTGCTGAGAGCGGGAGGGCTGAAGATGCAGAAGCAGCTGAAGCCCTGGGAACCCGGACCTAGGACGCCCCAGCCCTCAGCCTGAGCCTGAGCCGGGGGACAGAGCAGCGCCCAGGACCAGAGCCCTGGGGAGTGCGGCTCCCGGATGAGCGGGCCCCCGGTCTCTGCATATTTGGTTTCTGAACCCATGAAAATGTCTGGTCAACAGCAGGGGGTGAGAGGACCCAGGAGTCTGGGGGAGGCGGGCTCCCAGGAGGGACTTCGCTGGCAGCTACACTCCCAGAAGCTGAAGCCCTGGGGAGGACTTGGGTCCCCAGACGCTACACGGGTCCATCTTCTCCACACGGTGGGAACTAAAGCACTGTCTGCATGTGCTCAGTGCCTGGCCAGGGTAGCAGGGGCCCCAGCCGCTTCCTGGGGATGATCTGTGCAGGGATGGGGGCAGGCACAGAGGGCTGAGGGACCTGGTGCTTGACTCAGACAGATGCAAGGACGGCTGCAGGGCTGTGGGCAGGAGTTAAACGTGAACACTGCACAGAGAAAACCCAGAACGAAGAACCAGCTGGGCTGCGGGGTATTTGACAGTAAGGGGGGTAGACGCACAGAATTCCAGACCTTAACAGCTTGCGTGATACTGGGAAGCCACCAGCGCGTCCTTCTGTGTGCGTCTACTCGTCCACGAAGCTGACTGCGTGCATAGAGACGCACGTACTGGTGGGCAGAGACAGCCGTTTGGTTCCTGTCTGGTGCTGCTGTTGTGCGTGTGCGTGTGTGTATTTAATGATTCTAATACCATTGTGAAAAGTGTCCGTGTCTGACTTTCATCCTAACACCGCTCTGCAGAGGGCTGACTCGCAACTCCAACAGAACCCAGCTGGCTTCTGCTGGGGGAGTTAGGGCTTTCGTTCGGTACAATAAACGATCCCAGGATAAATATATTTCTTTTTTTAATCCTGGGTGGTGATGTATCCTCTCTCCAACACAGAACCAGGGGACCCTGGCTGTATTTCATCTGTCTGATTGCTTTTAAGGGGAGGAACAGTTTGGCTCTGAGAAACCACGGTCCTCTATTCATTCAAGTGTCGATAATGCCCGGTCTAGGCATATTGACCGCGGATTAGCTCGGGCCGAATCTGCGGACAAGACCAGAGCCTTTTTCAGGCCGGCTTGTTTCCAGATCAATACGCCCATCAGCATGAGAAAATTAGCCCAAGATGGGATTCCGAGACTTGAGGTGGGCGTCAGCTCGGAGGCCGCCTCGCCAAGCCCCAGGTGCAAGCACCTGGCTGGGAACCAGACACCTTCCATTAGGGTGGACACGAGCGGAGATTGATGCAGACCTGTCCCCGCGCCCCCGCCTCCCCACCCCCACCGACACTCAGCCTGCCCTCCCTGGGCCCGTGTGACGCCTTGGGGCGATAGTTCCAGCCATTTGCTTCAATAAGCATCTGTTACATGTACACTTCGTACAAGGCACTCTCCTGGTGCTCGGGCCGGGAGCGGGTGTGGAGGGGGAGGGAGGCTTAAGGAAAAAAAGTGACAAAACCATGATCCTTGCTTTCAAGGAGGCTTCAGTGTTTTTCACGCTTCCGTTTTCTAATTCCATAAAGGTCCTGCTTCCTAAAACACGTGTCTTTGACAGCGTCATTGTCAGATATTCTGCTCCCAATAGTAAGTGTGCCTTCCTGGGAAGGCGGTGATGGGGAGCGGGGGTGGGGTGGGGCACGGCTTCATGCCCCCCTGGTGCTGCAGAAATGGTGCCACGGGGGCACCCGTCAAACTTCCTCGCCGAACAGCGATCCTCAGACTTTCTCTGGCCAAGAATCCCCGGTGAAAAGCGTACTTCACGTCAGAAAGGCTCACACACCGAGAGACTCTCGTGGAGCAATCCCTGTTCTCCCGTTCGTAACACACTCTAATACTCCCCGTGCAATTCCGTTTCCTTTAAAAAAAAAAAAGGCTGTCTGTTCCCAGCAGTTTGACAAACACTCCTGTGTGGAACCAACAAGAGGGGAAAGTCATCACCATTTCTTTTCGGAAAGAAAGAGGAAGGAGACATAAAGTAAAAATAACTGAGTGTGACCAGGCTTTGCCACGCGGCACGAGGGGCTCAGAGGCCCCGGCAGGCCTCACCCCTGGGGGGGGGGCCAGCGCCTGCCTGCCCTGCTTCCAGCCTGCCCTCTGCTCCTCACTGCCCACCTGCCTCCCTCTGCACAGCCTGCACCCGGGCCCCAAGCCCCACTGCCTCCTGCCTCCTCCCTGCTCCCCTCTTAATTCTCCAGGGCGGTCCATGTTCTTCCGTCCGGAGCACCTTCCTGCTCCTTCTTCCTCTCGCCTGCCCTCCAGCAGCTCCACCCTTTCCTCCTCGGGGGCCTGGACACAAGGGGCGTTGGAAGGAGCCTCCAGGGGAGGAACTTCTCACCCTGGACCTGCCATTGAGCTGGAGGAGGGGGGCTGAAGGAGGGAGAGAGGAACACCAGCAGAGGACCCCGCTCTACTGCTTGGGGGCGTCACCATCTGAACTAATAAAACGAGGTGTCTGGTCCACTGAAAATGATGTTTAAAAATAACAGTATTGAAAGCAGCAGCTCATACTTAAATAGCACCTCTCTGTGCCAGGCCCTCTCCTGAGTGTGTTACAGGGAAGCACCATCCTCAGCACAGACCCTCACAGCACTGACCCCATTTCACAGAAGGAAGCCTTGGGGTACAGTTAGTGCCCGGTCAAGGTCCCCCAGCCCCAGAGCGGCAAGTCTGATTCCGAGCGCTTGCTCCCTGACTAGGAGTCTGTCCGCGTGGTTACGTGCGGTCTGAACCCCCAGCACCTGATCTGCTTACAGAGAGCAGACGAGCCTCATCCTCAGCTCCTGAGAACCTGGAGACAGCAGAAGCCAGAGACGCAAAAACACAGTAGACGCACAGGCCTCAAAAGCTGGGAGTGGGAGACTCCGGAGGAGGGCGGGGAGGGGTGCAACCAGACCTCGGAGAAGCAGACCCGGGGGAGAAGGGTGTGGTCTCAGAGACCCAGGGCTGGGAGATGGAGGACTTGTGAGTGAGCTGGGAAGAACGGAGGTGGCTGGGATCAATGTACACCAGGTAGGGGTTCCGAGCACCTGCGGTTGGCGCTGCTCGCTCTGAAGGCTGCGCGAGGGCATGGCGTCTGCATAGTGCCCGCAGAGCTAAAACGCTGGTCTTAAAATAAAGCAAGCTTAGATCTGGATGGAACCTAAAAAAAACCCTAAGAGGAGAAGAAAGCCAAGGAAAGCAATAATTAGAAGATAATTTTCTGAGCAAATATATTATTGGAACAAATGCAAAAAAAAAAAAAAAAAACAATCTAGTCCCATTCAATGGGAAAGCGATTTGAGACGTCAGCGTCCAAAGGCACAGCGAGCACACGGAAGTGGTCCCGCCCGGACAGAACAAGCATGTCAGGCGCCCGCAGCCAGAGTGCCGACGGCAGGCGCCCCCAGCCCCCGGGGTGCCCGCCCGCCTACCTTGCACGATGAGGTGGACCCGGGAGGTCTTGGGGTGGTTGTCCGTCTGCACGGAGCAGGTGTACGGGCCCTCGTCGTATACGTCCACGTTCTGGATCTCGATGCTGTACTGGGTCTGGGTGTTGCTCAGGAGGACCACGCGCGGGTCCAGGCACCACTTGTCGTTGCCGGCGTAGAGGATGGTGCTGCGGTTCAGCCAGGCCACCCGGGTGACCCGGTTGTCAATGGAGCACCTGAAAGGAGGACCAGACAGGTAAGCAAGGGGCCGGCAAGGAAATGGGGGCCAGCAGGGTGCGGTCTTCTCGGCACGGCTGGGACGACTGGCTCCCGTGCCTCATCCTCACCCCCCGCCCTGCAGTGTGCACGCATGCACTTGCTGTCATCTGTCCAGGGCGGCTCCTCCTGGGACCCAGCATCTGAGGTCAGGACGTATTTCAGACTTCCGGGTCCTGAGTGACTCGGTGCTTCTGAAACCCCCTGAGCACAGGACCACTTCGACGGTGCTAACTGTCCACCAGTTACATCCTACAGACAGGCATCTTCCATCCCCAGAATGGCTGGGCCACTGGGGCACCACCAGCCCTGCCCTTGCTCAGGGATTTCCATGATGTGGGCAATGAGAACCACACCACTTTCAAGGTGCTCTGGGTCTACTCAGTTGCCCAGTGCTTATGACAACCCTATGAGGAAGGTTCTATTGGTAAAAAGAACTGAAGAACAGAGAAACTGAATGGTTCTCCCAAGTCACCCAGATAATATGTGCTAGATCAGATGCCCAGATTTTAACTACTAAACATTATTCTTCTCATCTCAGAATAGCGAATTCCAACAGAAGGCTTGTTAAATCAAAAACTAAATATGGACCGCCACAGTGCCATTTCTCTTCTCTATACCCAGGGGCAGAAACGTTCAGTTACTGCTAGACTAAAGGCATTTTCCAAAATCTCAAAACCATTTGCGCGTGTAAAAATAGATTTTCTTTCTTTTCTTTTTGCATCTGGAGTCCCCAGATTGTGGAAGCTCCCTTCTCTTTCCCTACGCTTTCAAATTTCCCAGCACCTCTCGCCAAGTCCTCGTCAGCTCTGTCTGCATTCATGCCCTCCTCCAGCTACACCAAGTATGTTCTGTGGCCTCGGGCTAAATTCACAAACACAGTGTCCTCCTCCTGACCACAATGCCAGAAGTAGCAACATAGCAGGGCAGGTACCACAGTGCCGCCCTTCGGCAGTGTGCAGGCACTTTTGCATCCACACTGTCTTGTCTGATTCTCGCAGCAAATTGGTGAGGTAGCTGGTCTTACTTTGAGACCAGGCCTCCAGGGTGACCTGCCCCAGGATGGAGAGCTAGGGAGTGATGGGGTCAGACCTCTCAGCCAGGTTCCAATTCCCGGTCCTGGGTGCCCCTCAGAATGTGCAAGGCTGAATGTTTCAGTGGGGAGGGACTGGTTGCTTCCACTGAATTCTCAGAATTGTCTGTGACCATAAAAAGCCCAAGAACCGCCAGCCTCTCCAGGCGGTCCCTCTCGAGATGAGATCTCCCGAGCTTGCATCCTTTCCGATTGTACTTATGTAAATGTCACAGGATCACTGCCGGGCCACTCAGGTGCAGGTGGGAAGGCCTGCTGAGAGCCCCTGTGGGGAAAACTGCTCAACCAGAAACCCCTCTGCTCCGTGTCCAGCTCGTTTTGCGCCATTGATTGCGTTTTCTGGACAACACAAGATGGAAATGATGAGGGATCCTAACGAGGAAGTGGTCTGGGGAGCATTTCTCAGAGCGGGCAGGGACCCCAGGCATCAAAATCACATGAGGTATTTGTAACAGATTTTCTTGTCCTACTGACTCAGGATCTTTGAAAACTGCAAAATGTGAATTTCTAGCTATCCCAGTTGGGTCAGATACACACCAAAGTTAGAGAAACGCTGGCACAGAGCAACGTACCCAGGACCAGCTACACAGTTTGGGGGTCTCAGTGAAAAATGCAAACACAGAGCCCTTTGTTTAAGAATTATGATGAATTTCAAGATGGTGAGAGCAGATCATTTAACAAGTGCAGGGTCCCCTGTGAACAGACACCGTGAATGGATCTCACACTTGACCATGCTTATACATCTATCTGAAATGCACATTCTGGTTTGGTAGGTCTGGAGTGGGGCCTGAGAGTCTGCATTCTTAGTAAGCTCCCGGGAGATGTCAATGATGATAGCCCCCCAGACCATTCCTTAGGATCTAGAGGGAATCTAGAGGTGAGCTGCACACACAATGGGGTTGGAGAAACACTACTTCATGAGAAAGTGCGATTGGAAAACCAGCAGGTCAGCATCGCTTAGCAGCTTACGTGAAACCCAGCAGCTCAGGCCTGACCTCATACGTCATGCATTGGAACATGCACTCTAGTAAGATCTCCAGGTAACCAGGCTGCACATGCAGTCTGGGCTGGTCTAGAGTGAACTCCAAGCCTTTCTGATGGCTGTGATGACCACATCCTGAATATACTGGAGAGTGACCAAAGGGTAGGGAAGTACAGCAAATGGAGGAAGCACTCCATTCGCTGTACTGTGCCTCCCCTGATGCCCCGCCTCCCCTGATGCCCCGCCTCCTCTGGTGCCCCACCTACTCTGATGCCCCGCCTCCTCTGATGCCCCGCCTCCCTGATGGCCCTCCTCCTCTGACACCCCGCCTCCTCAGCTGCCCCGCCTCCTCTAACAACCCGCCTCCCTTGCAGACCTGACGCTCTTCCTCTCACGCAAACTCACTGACATGTGGATTCAAACCACAATGGTTTGAAATCCCTTAAGAACGACACACCGCACCGCCTGCTTTGCTAGCAGTGTACCTGGGATGTCGTTTGTGTTATCGAAATTCAGGGCGGTTCTGCTCTGAATTTTGCTTGGATCCAAGTGGAGGAATTGGCGAAATTCACACTCCTGGTCCGTGTTTATTGCACACTACTACTGTATGCTAGGTACCGTGCAAGTCGGTTCTATGAGCTATTTTATCATCTTGGACCCTAGGCTGGTTTCGTTTACTGTTGTCAATTCACAGATGAGGTTAATTGGTCTAAGAAATATTATCCAAATGACCTAAGATCACGCTGATGCATTAAGTGGCAGAACCACGATTCTAACTCAGTTGTTTCCGTTTGTCTGTTTTTTCGCAAAGCCAGTGTTCCCAGATGTCCTCATCCAGGGCCTCCCAAAAGACCCGGCAGCATTTAAATTCCACGTGCATCAGGACCACCGGTGAACCCTGATAAAATACAGATTGCCGGGCCACTGCCTGGTCTGGGGACCGCATTTTGAGAAGCACTAATATAGGTAATTATCTACAATAAGTGCCACCAGAAATGTCCCAGCAGCAGAGCGCGTGGGCTCTAGGAATGACTCTCGTTTGAAACACTTCCGCTTTCATACAGGAGCACACGTTTTTGCAGCCAGTCTGCTCTGGGAAGCCAGCAGCAAAGTCCCGGCTGTTTCTCCCTCCAGCAGCTGCACTCTGACCAGAGACCAGGTGAGTGGCGCTGGGGCAGGAGTTGCTGATCAGCGACCTCTAGACTGCCTGAATAATTGTTTCTGATGTCCACTACGGGGGCACCTCACAGCCTCCGGATGGACACGAGAGGACTGTCCTGGGCTTCCCTGCGAGCATCTAATTATCGGAAATTGACTGAAACGGAAGCCGTCTCACCACAGTGCATCACACTTAGGGGGCCAAGGATGTTCATTTGCAGAAGCACTAACGCTCTGAACACGGCCAATTTCAGCTCAGTTATGCGGCCCCTGTGATATACTACACGGAAAAGCTGGCAGTGCTTCCGCCCTGGTTTTGGGCACATCCAAGGTCATGATTAGATGTTCAAACTGTCACTGCTGGATATCAGTCTTGCGGAGTCGCTGGGGAATGAACATGGCTTCTGCAGAGATGAATCACAAAGGTGACTTGGCAGCCAACACCTGCCACCTCCTCATAGCCGCCCCATCTATCGGTCTCGTTTGTCGAGTCTCCACCACAACACAGAGACGGTTCTCCCAGGTATTAAAAAAGAGTGAACATGAGCATAAGCGTTCTCTCCTGCAGGGCAGATGCTCTGGTTGGTGGGGTCGGTAGAGGAGTGGGTGGGAAATTCAGTCCTAATACAGTTCTCCAAAATGACTCCTAAAATGACTCCTAAAACACACATATTTCATGGTATTTCATCCCCCTCAGGAAAGGAGTCAACTACATGATAAGCTGGGAGTGACTGGTTCCAACTCAACCCTTCCTAACTAATCCAGGTAAGTGTCACTAGATGTGGCCTCTTGTCACTGGGGGGATGGTCACAGGCCAGCACGAGGCAGGTCGGGCAGAGAGGCGAAGGGTCAGAGAGGACTGGAGGGGCCCCGCCCCATGTTGAAGGTCTTGAGATGCCTGGACACCCACCCTGAGCACCCTCTCCTCCTGACACATATGCAAAGACCAGAGGCACGACCTCTGCACACATAAGGCGTCTGGACAGAGTCCTGGAACTCCCCAGACTCCAAACATCTCTCAGCTTGGAGCCTCCTGTCCTCCCGCCTCAGTGACCGCCCTCCCTCCCTTACCTCTACTCTCCCGCCCTCCAGCCTGTGGCCATCAGCCTTCTGCATTTCTCTGCATGGCTCTCCCCTCCTGTGTGTGGCCCCCACAGACAGCCCTGGCCTGGCCCCTGCAACATCCTGGCAGAATCCAGACAGGGAGAGAGCACCGAGGTGGGACGGGCTTGTTTGCCCACGTCCTTCTCCGACTGGGTCTGTCTGCACCTGCTCCTTTCCTCGGAGAAGCTTCTTCTCACAGAGAACAGGCCTGGTTCATCTGAGCACAGACCATAAGCTGTCCAGCCTGCACGGAACGTCAAGGCAGCCTCACTGATGAGGAGAAGCCTCGTGCACATCTGAGCAGAAGAGGACCGGGCTCAGCACCGACGCCAGGCCAGGCACCTGAGCACAGCGCGTGCGGGAGGAAGCTGGCAGCCCTGAAACGCCCTGCAGCCGCGCTGATCATGCTGAGGCTCTAAAACGCAGCCCCCGTGCCCTTCATCTCCTGCTGGTGAGCGGGGGCTGCGTTGCCGGCGCTGCATTTATACTTCAAGGAGCAGCAAAAAGTGCTCAAGCTCGGCCAGGATGGGAGCTGCAGAGGTAAACCATGCATGCGGGGCCTGGAGCTCCTCTTGGATTTGGGAGGAAAAGAGAAAGAGAGACGGAGAGAGAAGGGGAAGCCTGGAACCTGGAGGAAAAGTAGAGCAAAAATAACTGCTTGGCACCTTCTAGAGACAAAGAGCAGCGCTGAAGTAAAGAGATGGGTCACTGACGACGAGGAGCAGTACCGGCCTGGCCCTTCTTAAACGCACCGGCCTGGAGGCCGAGGCCTGTCGTGGCCCCAGACAGCAGATAACCCAGCCTCCCATCCGCCACGTGGCCCCTCACTGCCTCTGAAAAGCAGCAAGTCTCGAGCAAGCCGTGAGCCCCTGGCGAAGGAAGTGCTCCACCTCCCTGCGCACACGCCCCGCTCTGCGGGACTGTGGACGGCGGACAGGAGCCTTCCACCTCTGAATACCCTGGGGACAAATCAAGAGGGCCTGGCGGCAGTGGCCCTCTGAGGCGGGTTCCCGGGAGTCACACCTGCCCCCCGTCCTTTCTTCCACAGGAGTCGAATGAACGGACATCGTCTCAAAGCAAACTGCTGAGTTAAGGGGGCCGCGCTTTTTCTGAGATAAATGGCCCGCTCTTTTGATTTATGCAAAACCCCAATACTAACCCAAATGTGGAAGGAGGCGTGGGGCCGTTCTAGAGGTCATTTCACCTTTGGAAGCGCAGGGCCCACTTCTTTATTCGGTGACGGGGTGTTACGTCCACGCGGCAGGAACGGAAGGGCTCTGAAGCAGCCCTGGATGATCCGGGTGAAGTGGGGCCGTGGGGCCTCTCTCTCCCTCGGCGACCAGAGCCAGATGGCCTGGGGGCTCCTCTTTCCCTCCATTCCCTCCCTCATGTGGGGACCAACGCTGCCTGGGGAGAGAGTCCAGGGTGCTGGGAGGTCAGTGCAAGCTCACCTGCGACTCCACCCGCCCTCTGAATTTGGGCTTCAGGGCCTGATGTGCAAAGCCCCGTGTCACCTCCCACCCCACGTGCTGCAGGCGTGCCGTGGTTTCCTGGACTGCGTCTCCCCGTCACCCGAGCACCCCGCTCACCACTGGGACTCAGTGACTCACTGCATTTGGAACGCCTTCCCTATTGTTTCTTTTTTCTTTGTTTTTAATTGAAGTATAGTTGCTTTACAACATTAACTTCTGGTGTGCAGCCTAGTCATTCAGTCACACGTGCGTGATTTTCCTTTTCAGATTCTTCTCCGTCGCAGGGAATCACAAGGCGCTGGACGCAGCGGCCTGTGCTGTGCAGGTCTTTGTCGTCTGTCTACTGTATGCAGCCTCCTGTTTCTGAGGCGAATTCCTACTTAACTGTTGGAGCCAATGTGACATATTATTTTGTGCTCCAAATACATCTCCTCACACGTCTCTTTCATCCCCCACGAATGTTCACCAGACGCACTGTTACCCTGGTGTGAACTGACAGCAGCCTGTTCACGCTCCATCCACCTGTAACAGGTGAGCTCTGGGGGACGCGGGGCAGGAGGTGTATGATGGGAGTCTCTCTATTCCAAGGACTCTTGGTTACCTTCAAGGCAATTTGGATCTTGTGAGAGTTAAGGTGGCCTTTGAGGTTGGAAGGCGCTCACTAAATAGAAGAGAGCAGGGCACAGCATTTCAGGTAGAGGGAGCAGCATGACAAAGGGCAGCTGCGAAGCGGAAGTGGGTTGGAACTCTGGGCTGTACAGAGGGAAGGGCTTTGCTAAGAGAGGAAAGTTAGGAGAGATGAGGCCAGTGAGTGAGTGCCCACGTCCCCTCCATGCACCGCAGACTGACCAGGACGGGTCGCGTCACCTGGATCCCCCTCCTCCCGCTTCCCGTCTGCTTCCCGCTGGGTTCGGCTGACGGGAGGCAGGGGCAGGAGATGGGGTGGAGAGGAGGAGGCCGGGGAGGGGCTGCCACAGGCTGTCCACATCCCTGTCAAAGATCGCCCTCCTGGCCAGTGGCCCTCTGACCCGGGTAGGAGCTGCGACCGCCTCCTTCCCTCCCTCGAGGACTGGAGGTGTTACCGTCCCCTCCTGTGCCAGCCCGGGGCCTGACTAACCCTTGTGGCTTTTCCTGCACCTTTGCAAATACCCACCTTATTAACCACCCCTCAGATGGCCCGCTCTAAACTGACTGCATTTCAGTTAAAAAAAAAAAAAAAAAGAGTGGGGGTGGGAACCCTGCCTCTCCTGATTCCTCAACCTGAGATAAAGTAACAGGGTTTTCTGGGGTCAGTGGAATCTAGGGAAGGGTCTGCAATGAGCATTCTGACAGCTGACAGCGCCCTGGGCACCACTCAGACCTCAGCAAGGTCTCTGCCCTCTGGAAGCCGCCATCCCTCATGTATTGCGTCGGATGGACCCTGCGTTTGCACGCTCACATTGAAGAGAAGCAGCGACCACGCCCAGAGCTTTGCGCCCGGCTTCCCTGGAGCCCAGCTGGCTGGGCCCTTGTCTTATCATCTCATCTGCTGCGACAGGCCTGGGTCGCTGGTCTTTCTGTGACTCAGCTTTCATACATGTCAAAGGGGGGACTGTCTGCACACTCAGTCCTTATGGTGGTCCAAGGGCCAACGTAAGCGCCCAAGGGAAGAGGCAACGAACTCCAGCGGACAGGGAGGGGTTCATGTCGACAGTCTTCTGTGTGAAAATGCAGTTGCCCCCCATCCTCCGTATCATTTCCCCAGGAACCAAATACATGCCTGCATCACCTCGCTCAACCAGAAGCATTTACTGGCCTTGCCTCTCTGCCCGTGGAGGTGCAGCCCTCGCTCCTCAGGACAAAACATGTTCCTTGCTGTCTGTATTTTAGGGGCTTATCATACAAAGAAGATAACAGCTGCTTACGTGAAAGAAAGCAGGGGGCCCGCACGGGCAATTCAGTGACAAATCCGGGACAGACACAGAAAAGATGGACGCAATCCTAAGGCTGAGGGCACGATGCCCAGCCCGGAGCCAGGAGAAGGCAGGGAGCCCTTGAGAGAGGGCCGTTCTCCCCTCTGGCCGCGTCCCCAAGCGGCAGACAGAGCAGACGCGCCCTGATGGGCGGGGGCGGGAGGAGGGGTCACAGTCAGTCCTTTCTCAGCTGGAGCTACACCAGCCGCTCCGACCTACCGAGGTCATTTCCTTCAACCAACACTGGCAAATGATCACCCAGCTCCTCTGCGGGAGCCCCTGGGGCTTCTCGCGGTCTCTGTAGGAAGGGGTCCTCGCTGGGCTGGAGGAGAGCTGGCTCTCTCTCTGCATGACTTCCACCCTGGGCTTGAACCTTCAACAAGCAGCGTGTCCCTAATCTCAGTCACAGCGACCCACTTCTGAGTGCCGGCAGTGGGGTGGGTGTGGGAGACCCTGGCCTGACCTCACCTGCGAGGCCGGCCGCACCTGCCTCTCCTAACTGACTCTGGCCCCCACCCTCCTCTCCTGCTGGAAGGACTTTTCTAGCAAACTCCTTTGAGATGCATTTGTTCAGAAGCCTTCAGAATGGAGTTCCAACACTTCAGAACATCGGACCACGGCGCCCAGCCTCGTCAGACCGTCGCCTCGCATGGCAGCCACGTCCTGGCGTGTGATCGCAGGTTTCTCGCAGTTTCCTCAACGTGGTCGCCCTCCAGGGACTGCACGCCACGTCACGCACTGCCCTTCTCCCCCCTTCCTCACCGCACGCACCTTCCTGCTCAAGGCCCCTCCCACCTGGCAGGTGCACGGACGCCCCCGACTAGCACCCTGTCACATCACTCACCAGGCCATACGGCGCCTGGGAAGGCGGGGTCCGTGCGTTTTCTTTACCGTCTTAGCCCCTGACCTGCTGTACATACCACGGACCTGGCCCTTCTCACCATCACCAGGAAATGTCCGCGGCCGGAAGTGAAGGCACGCCACACCAGCGCCCATCCCAAACCAGGCGTCTCTGAGACACCTGCTGGCCTCAGGGGCAACCCCAGCGCGGACCCCTCTCCAGCCGCTCTCCCTGGTGACTCACACCCGGCTGCCAGGAGCCTGCACACGTGGCCCCGAGAGCCACACCCCCAGGCCCCACCAGTGTCACCAAGCCACAGCTCAGCTCACGAGAGCTTGCAAAGCAGGAAGGGAGGACGTGGCAGGCGTATCATGAGAGCTGTCACTGCTGTTAAGTAACCAGAAAAACTGCAGCTCAAACTTGCCTGAGGAACGAGAGTGTGCCAAGCCCTTCTGCGTAGACTTGTACCTCGTGGACACGTTGAAACAAAGCTGGAGCGGGGAGGGTACGGCTCAGTGGTAGAGCACGTGCCGGGGTCCTGGATTCAATCCCCAGCACCTCCTCTAAGAATAAATAAATAAACCTAATTGCCTCCCCACCTCAAAAAACAAAAACAAAACTTAAAAAAATACTATTTAAAAAAACCCAAAGCTGGAAGCAGAGGCAACTCTCTAACCTGAGACCTAGACCTACAGAACGCGTGATTGCAGGTGAGTCACTTCACCGCCCGGACCCTCAGCTTCCTTACTGGTGCAAGACACAGGGTCCCCACGGGACCTCGGCACCGCGGGACTTCCCGGCCTGCCGCCGTCCTCCGACGGGCAGGGCCGTCTGACGCCCTCCACTGGCCCTCTCCTTGCAAGGTGAAGAGACAGGGGAAAGGTTAGGGGTTAGACCAAAATGTGGAGCAACACCGCGAAGGCAAAACCTCCAGTTACTAAAGTGCAATCAGTGCAAACACGCCTCCACTTCCTATGCAAATTCTCGAGAGGAAGAGGGGTACAAGTGCAAAGGAGCATGTGCAGTTGCACCTCCAAGGAGAATCAGATAATATTAACTTAGAATTTAAACGCGTTGCGTAAAACCAGCAACAGGATGGCTCCGCTGACGGTGATTAACAAGAAAGTCACAGAAAGTCGGAGGGTGGGAGTGCGGCAGCCCCTCCTTCCCCTGGAGACACGTTCTGGACCCACACTCCTCCATCCTGTGGTTTCTGCGCCCGACGCCATGTTTCCTCGCATCTCCTCGACGGAGCTGACCACGTCTCATCCCCGAGCCCTTGCTTCTGTCCCCTAATCACCTGACTTCAGGTGCAGGTGGTCCCGCCTGCCAGATGACCCCCGCTTCTCGGCCACCCTGGGCTCCTTTCTCCTTCTGAGAATTTTAGTGCCAAAACGCACCTCCCACCCCTAGAATCCTAACAGTCTCTGGAATCGGGTTCCTCTAATTAAGCTCAGGATGCACTTTGGTAGTTTCAGCCTCATCAAAGCCTGTTTAAAATGTTCAGTGATCAGCAGAGCATCCGAGGAGAACGGGGGCGGCAACACAGTTACCTGCAGGAGCTAAGATCGCTCTCGACAAGAAGCCTGAGCCAAACTGCTCAGAAAAAGCCCAGAAAAGGGAGGAACAGGGCAAAGGGAGCGGAGCAGAGGACGAGGGAAGCAGGCCCGCTGCCGCCGGACGTGGCTGGCTCGGCCCTGGGCTAGAGGCCGGTGACTTCTGGTGCCTCCGGCGCGTCTTTACGCTCTTCCTCCCTGTCTGTCTACAGGGCGGTACACGCCCTGATTTGGGAGGCCTGCGGTGGGGAGGCAGCTGAGGCACCTGGGTTGAAGAGAAAGAAGGATAGTGATAATGAAAGTCCAGCTCCCATTTCCTGGCAGGTCTCCCTTCTGCGGCTCTGAGGAAGAGCAGGCAGGAGGCCGCAGGTGGCTGCAGAGCTGGCCCTGCTTCTAGGTAGGCATGGAAACCCACCCAAGGTCTGCGTGAAAGGAATTCCATCTTCAAAAATGTTTCCCTGTCTTCACAACGAGAACAGGGACCCAGGGGGTCTGAGAGATTGGGTCGAGCTTCCCGGGGTTCTGATATACACGGGCGCTTAAGAAACCACAAAGCTTGAACTCAGGCTCCTGGGGTCTGCTTGCTGCCCCCTTGCAATCTTCCTGGAGGTCAAGTCCAACATCTTGGATCGACGTTTGTGCAAGAGGCTGGAAAAGTGCCCTCTACACAGGCTCCAAATGTGTCACCAGAGACCCCAAAGTGGCAGTGCTCCTCACACAGCCCTGTGCATCACGCACACAACACTGCCCATTCTAGACATGCACTGAGTTTTGGGTACCAAGTCCGTCTGTGAATACCTCCAAACTCCTCTTTTAGAAGACATGGCCGTGTAGACGCGGCCTCACCCGCCCCGCCCCGCCACGCGCTGCTGTGGCAAACTGCACCTTCCCAGGGGCGTGTCGTTAAGAGAAGCCTCTGTGCCCGCCAACACCAGCCCATCGCGAGGGGAGCTTCCCGGCACGGTCCTCGGCCACCGCCAGCCTCACCAGCTCTCTCTGTCTTTGTGATCTCCTGGCAAGTCAGCTCGGCTGGGGGGACTCCTGCGCCCACAGCTGTAACCCCCCAGAGGGGTTTCTGTGACTCCTGTTCCTGTATGAAGGAGATGAACATCGCTCAGCCCAGGGCCCTTCTGCAGGAGCTGAGGGCGGTCCCTGCAGGGGCAGCCTCTGCCCCTCTGCTGTCAGCAGCCCCCGAGTGCTTTCCAGATCCTACCGCGGGGGGAACAAGCAGGGCTGACAACAGGCGCGCTGTAACGTCGTGTCTGCGGATCCAAAAGACATTCGTCAGCTGCAGGACGTTGTTGAGGAATTGCTCTGCTATTGGATTTGTGATGAATGATTGGTCAACATGCTTATCAAGGCAAAGACAGCCCACAGAGCGACTTCAATTGGCTGCACACACGCTAGTGTCTGGGATACCTGAAAAGCCATCGTAAGCGGGCCCGGCGTGTCACACGTGACATATGTGTCCCTCCACCTCCGTCTCGCCCGCCCCTCTGCCCTCGGATCCCACCTACAACCCTGTCCAGCCCCCTTCCCCGTGCAAAGTGCCGGTCCCAAGCAGGGGCAAGTGGAGGGCATTCGGGCGAGCTTGCCCAAATTCAAGAAGGCCACGTGTCCACAAGGCCCAGGAAGAGTGCCGAGCTCTCAGAGGGTCACTTCGCAGGTGAGCGTCCGGCCTGGTCCAGTCACTTCGGGGAAGAAGGGTGGCGCTCGGGCCAGAGCCAGCCTCTGGAACGGCAGCGCATCAACTCAGACATCACCGAGCCTGCCAGGATGGCCTCCTTTCTCCTATTAATAGCAACATCCTCCATCCTGCTCGCCCCAGAAAATGAAATGAATGAGGCTTTGCTGCAAGTGCAGGGAGAATAAAACCCAGGATGACAATAAATCGGAGAGCAGAGTGGCAGACCCTGTAATCCGTGGGAACGACGCTCTGGCTCAAGGAAAAAGCCTCTTTGGGGAAGCAGTGAAGGGAATCGATGCCCATAAAAGCATCCCAGACAGGGCAGCAGCAGGAAGGGGAGAGACCGTTGACCAGGACACACAGCAGATTGCAGGTCGTAAAGCAAAATAGAAAGTCATCACAGGGGTGGGCAAAGGGCAGGACTGTGCCACGTGGGTGTCACCGGGGACCGTGCTACAGGGAGCTCCGGGCTTCCCATCCGTCAGGAGTTGCCGAGGCTCCGTCCGCAGGGCCCTGGGATCCTGCTCTGCAGAAGAGATCCTTCTCCAAGCACAGGAGCAGAGATGGGGACGGTTAGCATTCATCACCACTTACGGAATAGGTCTATTTGGAAACACATTCTGACCGGCTTATCAGGGTGTTAATACATCACAGGCATATTGAGCTGTATTCACTTAGGGTCTGGGTGGCTTTGAACAAAGACTTTCCTGGGAAGCATGCCAGGGTATGTTTTCTGGAATAAGTCCCCTTTTCTGCCTCATTTTCCATCTTTGGATCCAGCAGAGGGCAGAGGCAACCCACAACACTCAGGCTCAGGGACCCCATGGGGCAGTTAGTGGCAGGAGGTGTCTTGGGAGAAGGGGCCAGAAAAGCCGAGGAACGAACACATTTCTTATCCTGCAAGGGGGAGGCAGGGATGCTGTCTGGGACTCTCAGGACAGAAGACTGGGAATAGGTGGGGCCCAACAGGAGCGGGGGAAAACGTTCCTTGTGCCCGACTCAGTTTCCCAGCCCGTCGGAGGGGCACCCTGGGAGCTGTGTCCGTCACACCCGGCTCCACAGAGCACAGGAGCACCTCTGGCCGCAGAGGAGGGGCAGCTGGGAAGGAGGCAGGGTGCCAGGCGGGAACCAGCGAAGAGCAGGAGGAAAGGCACGTTCCAAAGGCTTCCTTCCGTCAGCTGCCCGCTGCCCCTGTCTCCTCCCCGCTCTGCAGCCTCCTCCTTCTCCAGTTCTCGCCCCTCTTTCTCTGGCCGCCTCGGCTACGCGCTCCAGCTCCTCCGTCTTGGGAAAAATAAAAGTAAAACCCAAAATAACTCCTGGGGGAAGACCACGGCAGCTGTGTCGGCCCCTCCTGCCCCCGCCACGGGAGGCGGTGCCAAGTCCCGGCACCGCGCCAGAGCCAGCGGTGGCGAGAGCTTTGATTTCCAATCTGATCGCCTCATTTTGTCAGCCTCTGCATCCTGCCAACTGCTCAGCCCCCATCTTGCGCGGAGGAGAAGGGGCAACAGAAGGTAAAGAGAGGAAGAGCTGCCTTCATCTCCCGTGACGAGTGGCCGGGGCAGGCGTCCCTGTCCGCCTGAGCTCTGTCCCTGCCCCGCACCTCCCCGGGGAGAAGGCATTGGCCGCAGCTGGGCTGCAGCACTGTTGTCCGCAGTGGTCCTGCAGCTGCAGGTTCGATCCATCAGACTCCTCTCCCGGGAAGAACTGATGGACTCAGGGTCCTCTCGGTCTGGGCTGTTTATACGCCTGTCCTCACCCAGATAGTCACTCACGCACACAGACGGCCAGGTCTCCACTTAAACTCAGTCTCCCACCCCTCCCCATCATGCAGGGGTCCTTGTGGGGGCTCAGGGTGGGGCTTACAGATGGGGCACTGTGCCTTTTCTCGGCTGGGTTCCTCCCTCTGCCAGCAGCACCCCGGACCCCTTCCTTCCCCCTCCCCCCCACACACGCACACGCACACACACACAGAGGCATCCTATACTCTCCTCTGCTCCCTGCCTCCTGTGGGTGCATGTGATGCACAGTTTAGTCTCACTCTCCAGGGTATCACAGGAAACATCCTTTTTTTATCCAGTCAGTAAGTCACCAAAACAAAATTTTTTTGCAACACTACTGTGTTCCAGTCACCATGCTAGAGGCTGGGTACATGAAGATGAACAGGACTTGGTGCCTGGCTGCTGTGCGGCCAAAGGCAGGGCGCGTCTGGGGCGGTGTTAATACTTCCCAGCTTGAAATGCACATCGTACACTTGTGGAATTAAAAAAAACTGTGTTTTATAAATAGACCCCCCCAACCCAATATTCTAAATGAGATCTGCAGATATTCCTGGTGACTAAAGCTGAGAACCGTTACTGAGAGGAGCCGGAGTTAGGTGGGAATCAGATGTGCGAAAAACCCACACGGTGAGCAAGGGCACCTCCATGAAGGGCCTTCCCCGCCCGTGACCCTAAGGAATCTGAAGTCTAACGTGCAGGTTCAAACAGGACAGTGACGTGCTCAGGTCTACGTCCCGAGAGACTGTGCCCGTGGGGGAGCAGGCTGGGGAGACGCGAGAGCATCTGTAAGGCCGCCCAGCAGCCCAGCCCTGCAGGGCTGCCGGCTGGCCCGAATGGAGGGGTTCACCCGGCGTGGGGAGTTGGGGAGGAAGGAGAGGACGGGGCGGGTACAGGAGCAAGGACAGCAAATGCGTCCTGGCTGCCAGTGGCACCCGGCACTGCGCTGAGCCCCCTGCGCCCTCTCCTCCTGCCAGCCGCCTTGCAAGGCCAAGGTCAGCGATGTTTCCACTTCACACGCAAGGAAACTGAAGCCAATTAATCACCCAAGGTCACACAGTTAATAAATTACAGAGCGGGGCCTGCACCTCTGGTGGCCTCTTTCCTGGAGACCCGGGCTGGACAGCGAGGTGGGGCGCTGTCTGCTGGTCTCTGGCCGGGGGAGTTGGGGAGGGCAGGGCCAGAGAACAAGGAATGGTCCTGCCCGCAGGAGGGTCAGCCTAGGAAACGATGTCATGTGTGGCCCCCGAGGACTCGCTGGGGTGGCCTCGCTTGTCCACGCACCCCATCAACGCCTCTCTGCTGGTTCCCGCCAGCTGGTCCCCTGGCGGTGGGCAGGCCCCTGCTGTTGGGCATCCTGGACTGCACCCAGCACTGTTTATGGAAGGACCAGGGGTGGGAGAGGTCCCTACCACCACGTCTCAGGAGAAAGGGCTGCAGGTCACCTCCACAGTCCTGTCCTTGGCTCCCCTGCCCTGGAACGGCTCTGATCAGCATTCTCCGGGGCCCTTGTGATGGGCCACACAGACGGACAGTCCATCACTGTGGCTTTTATAGACGGGTAGGTCTCCCAGTGAGTCTCTGGGGACACGCCTCGTCTGGGAGAGACAGTGAACACATCTGTGTGGAAGCACCTAGGTGTGCCCCCTCCCCACCACAGAGCCGTCTTCTGTCCACCCCTCTCCCCAAACCACCCCGTGCCCTTCCAGTCCACTCTCTGTCCTTGCCATGGACACTGCATTTGATATGAAGCTGTAAAACTTGATGACAGCTTCCTTGTCAGAGTGGCCCTCGCGCTGATCCCTCGGTGATATACGGCGCTGACCCTCCAACGCCTCGCACCCTCACTGCAAATGAGAGAAAAGAGACAGAGAGAAGCCAAGGGGGAGTCAGGATGCAGAAGTCGGGGAGTCAGGATGGAGAGGTGGGGGAGTCAGGATGGAGAAGTCGGGGAGTCAGGGTGGAGAGGCGGAGGTGCAGGAGAGAGACAGCAAAGCCGTATGGGAAGGTGGGGGAGGGAGGCCGGAGGGATGTGGTTTTTTAATGGAGAGAAAGGAGAAGACAGAGATTTCCCCATTCTCACGGTTCCTTTTTGTTTCCTGTTGGGTGAGTGAGTGTGGGTGAGTGTGTGTGTGTGTCACAAGGCTTCAAGAATCCAGTTCTGAGCGGCACCGGGACACCCCCACACCTGGAGGAAGTCTGCGCAGGGTAAGATTCAGTGTCTTTACAGAAACAACTAAGGGGCCCCTGGGGCTGAGTCAGGAGGCGGTGGCGTGGGAAGGGCTTGGTCTGCTCGGGAAGCCCTGGGTCTCCCGCGTCCCCGCCCCTTTCGAGGCTGCACTGCTGACCTGCTGACGTCTGTTCCTGGTGGCTGGGGTGGGGGCAGAGGCCCGAGCCCAGGGACAGAGGGGACCCTGTCACGTCTCCCTGGGCAGCTGAGGCACGTCTTCAGGCTCCCTGAACGCATTCCTGCAGTCTGACAGTAGGGGGCGCTGAAGAAGCCAGGTTCTTTGTTACAGTGTTTCCTCCTATGAAAACCTTGCGGAGTGGACTTGAGCGGCCTCAAGGGAGGCTGATTTGCTGAGGACAGCGTTGCCTAAATAAAACCAGAACACGCCTGGGGACCCACACAGCCTCTCCCCCGGTCCTGACTCCAGGAGGCAGGCCTCTTCAAGGGCTCCCCTTCCCGCGACCTCATCCCCACGCCCCTTCCTGCAGGGGCTCCTTCTCATAGGAATTCTCAGCCTTGGCGGAGTCCCCAGAGAGGCCCCACCCAGGGCACACACCCCCAGCGCTGCACGCACAGCTCCCCCAGTGGGCTCTGGGCACGCACGGCACCTCACCCATGTTGCACGTGGCCAGGCAGTCCAGGTGCCCCCCTCGGCCTCACAGACAGACGCGGAGGCTGCGGTGAACACCAGCCCATGGGGTCTAGGTTGCTAGCTATGTCTGCGGAACGCAGGTAATTAGTGTTTCTGCTGGTTGCAATTGGCACTAATAGTGCACGCACAGAACGGAGCCATCGTCCTAAACACACGTCAGAGGAGTGTATTTACCAGGCACAAAAGGCTAGGAGCAGAGGAGCTGAAGGCGCACACGCCCGTGTTTGCAGAAAAGCGATGCACTCAAGTTATTAGGTATGAAAACTATCCGCACGACTGTCAGTTGAGGCCCCTCAGAGACGATGAACAGGAGGGCGGGGCCGCTGGTGGGAAGACGGGGCTGAAGAGCCGTGTGGGGATGCCGATGACATGCAGCACAGGGAAATAAAATGAGAATTTGAGCCCCTGAAGTAGAATTAAGGGGAGGCGTGGGGAGGGGGGCTCATAGGTCACCCGGGCGGGACTGAACAGACCCCGCAGTGCCCCAGCCGTCCCTCGTGCTTCCGGCGTCGTAGCCCCCTCACTTGGCACTTGCCGCTCATCCCCTCGCCTCCTACGTGTCATCAGGCCCCAGGGCCCCGGCAGTCTGAGCACAACTTGGGGTTTTTCACTCTCCGAGTGGGGCTGCGGTGCCTACGGCTGTTACGGCCGATGCGTTTCGGTTCATGTTTTACTTTTTATACTTGGACCTGATGTTGGTGTGCCTTTTAAGAGCAAGGCATTAGTCCCATGACCCCGACTGGATATTCAAAGCAAACGAGGTCCCGGGAGAAGGGCGTGTGGATGGCCTCACGCGGACCATTCAGTGATTCAGACGAACTGCACCTCCTCTGCTCCCAGAGCGAACGCTCCTTCCCTCTCTCTAAAATGGGAAGAAAACCAGGGCCTTTTCTACTTTTCTTCTGCAAACTGCAAACTTGGAAGAGAGTTAAGCCAGGCGAGCCGATCACGGTGACCCCGTGACAGTCTGACAGCAGGCACGGCTGTCCGGTGGACTCACACAAGACAGCGACGGTCAGGAGCTAGATCTGCGCGCTTGGTGGGTTACACGCACAGAACCCGCACACGGTCGCTTCCACCCCGCCCCCTCCCTCGGCTCAGCTGGAGTAGCTCAGGCCCTGCCAAGGGTGGCAGTGGGGCCAGCGCGCGCAGAGGGTGAAGAAGACCCTGCGTCTGCGGACGACCTGGGAGAGACCGCCCGCTCCCTCTGGCGGCTCCCGGCATGGCTCCGGGCGTGGCTCCCTGAGGGCCGGATGGCTGGTTCTCACCCTCACGCAGCCCTGGGCAGACAGGTAAATGACGTTTCTCTCCTGTCACCAGATGAAGAGAGGGGCCCATCAACACAGATGATTTGTCCAATGTGGGGGAGACACCCCATCTCAGGAAGCACCCAGAGGTGTGAGTCCCTATGCGCAGTGAATGAAATGTCAGCATTGTAAGTAGTCTGCCTCCTGCCCATGGCTAAGACCTGATTTTCTCTGCACCCTCGTGGCTGGGCCTCTGGTAGGAAGCCAAGCCACTCGGCAGGGAGTTGGGGGTCTCAGCCCATCACTTCCGGGGAGACCTGAGCTCAGCGGGTGCACCAGCGCTGTCCCTTCTCCCCCCTCCTCGCTTCCGGACCTTCCTCCCTCTGAAGTCATCAGCCCAGCAATCCCACAGAAGGGGACCCTTCTGGCCTCCTTTCAAAAATCTTCTTGGTCACACATACTGAGAGAGAAACGCATGTACGTGGGGAGACGCCGTTGGCTCTGATGGGTTTCAAAGCCAGAACTGTTCCACACGTGCAGAAAGGAACAGCAAAGTAAGCCCAGGGAGAAACAAAGACCAGCGTCAGAAACACCCTCGAGCTGTAACCCAGGTGGGGCCAGGGGAGGCGGCTGGGCTCAGCGGGGCCTGACTTGGCCGTGCATCCGCGAAGCCTCATTCTTCCCCGTCTCCTGTGAAGTTCCCTGCTCACGCTCTGACAGGGCCTCTCGTACTGAAGCAGACGTTCTTACGCAGCCCGTTATAAACCCTGTCTCCCGCTGAGCTGAGGCACATTTGCTGGGCCCTCGCTCCGTGGTCCCAGCCCCTCGACGGGGAACGCGGTCTAGACCGGCGGCAGCCCTGCCTTGTACCTCGCCCCAGCTTTGCCTGCACACCGACGGGTGACTCGTTTCAT
Source organism: Camelus ferus (assembly GCF_009834535.1). Lineage (NCBI taxonomy): Eukaryota > Metazoa > Chordata > Mammalia > Artiodactyla > Camelidae > Camelus > Camelus ferus. The sequence goes on from NC_045728.1 coordinate 2,014,958, forward strand.
TTAACAGCCCTGAACATCTCTGCCCATCTGCAGCCGTGGCGCAGGAGGTCCCCGGAGCCCATCAGAGACGGCTCTTTGGGAAGGGGAGGGAGGCCACGGGACCAGAGGACAGCCAGCTCGTTTCAGAGGTGGCTGAAAATCCCATTTCAGCTTAGGGTGGCAAAGGCAAACAATTTAATGCATTAACCTGCACTGACTCCTCACCCAGCTGCTCCCACCTTGATTGGAGGGTAAGAAGGTTAACCATCCCCAGGCTCCAGGCTCCTCTCCGGACTTCACAGTCCACATCATGGCTGCCGGGGCCTGGCCGGACCCAGGCTCGGGGGGTGGGGGTGGGGTGGTTATGAATTTGGCTCTGACGCTACTGCTGCTCCAGCCCGTCTCTGACACCAGGAGGTCAAGTGGGCCCCTCCCCACACTGAGATGCCGGGAGCATGAGCAGGAGTTCCTCCGGCTGCACAGTGCACTCTGGTCGGTAGGACCAGCCCTGGCAGCACTGGCCCGTCTGGAGGGTCTCTCAGGGGCCACACCCAGAATCGGCATCCTCCATCCAGCTCGGAGGGGGGACAGGGCCACAGCGCCTGGGAGTGCTCGGTGCCTCCGGCTTCGACTCCTGGCTCTGTGAGGAGGTGAGGAGGACCCGCTGCTGCCCACGGGGAGCCTGCTTCCGTCCAGGGAGCAGACAGAGGATGGGAGCCGCCCATGGGTGGGGGACTAGCTTTTCATCCACTGGTGGCTGGAGAAGGAGACTGAGCTGAAGGAGGCGGGCTGGGGCTGGGGGAGGCTCTTCAGCCACCTACTCTGGCTGCTCCTCTCCCTCCTCGCTGCACCCCCTTGAGGACATCATCCTTAAAATATATTTCATTTCACAGCTGCATTATGGTACCACAAAATCCTGGGAATCCAATTTAAGAACAGATTACCTCCTCACTTTCTTCATTTGAAGCAATTACATGTTAATTTTCATTGAAACCAGCCTAATGCATACCAATCTGATGCTGCAATCTCATTTGAATACTTAAGGGAACATCCACCAGGGGCATGTGGGGCTCCAGAGATTTATATTTAAAGGGCCACTTCATCATTCTTCTCGTGGTTGGGCTCTCTGTTCCAAGGCTCCTCCCCACAGCTCCCGGGAGGGGGGCTTCTTGGTGAAACGAGGGTGAGGGAGGGTCTGATTGCTCCAAACTGTCGGCAGCGGTCCCTGAAGAGGACGCCCAGGTCTGGGGTCCCCATCCGTCCTCGCCAGTTTCACCGTGTTTGGCTGCCAGGCTTGGTCTTCCTTGCAGAGTCAAGGTTCACTCTTCGCCATCGACATGGGGCGGGGAGGGCGGCGCCGAGACCCGGCCCTGTCTCAGCCTCGGCCTGAGCCCTCAGTCCACCCCCGTCGCAAACTGACCTCGGGAGGAAACCTCTCTCCAGACCAATGCCGCGCATCGGTTTAAGCCGCTGGTGGCCAGGCACACGCAGGGGTGTTGGAACCGGCCGGTCTTTCAGTTTCAGCATCGGGGGGTTAAAAATGAAACAGGCTTCTCCGTTTAGTTTAAAATGCATTTAAACTAAAGAAATCCATGTTTGAGGCTACAGTTTAATTGGGCTGTAAGACTGCCAAGGACCCCCAGACTACTGTGAAGACGCTACAGAGTGTGATTTACATTATGTTGTAGTTAATCCACACCGACGTGGAGCCGGGCAGATGGGAGTGACAAGGCTGATTTGACTCAAGACAGTCCCGAGTTGGACTTGTTGGTTCCAAAGGAGCCCGAGTTCTTCTTCTGCTTTGACTTAGGCACCTGGGGGGTGGGCCAGGCACAGAGCCAGACTGACACCTGGGACCATTGGCTACGCTCCGCCCTGAAGCAGGGCAAGGGTCTCACATGCATGCTATCCTGTGCACGCCTATGTGTTGGGCCCCCACTGTGTGACCTTCCTTAGAGCCAGGAAGACAGCAGTGACTTGGAAAGGAAGTGGCAAAGCCCCTGTTCTCCGGGAGCTTACACACCCACAAACAACCGGATAAGCAAACGCATCAGCGGATCAGTGCGACGGGGAGAAGTAAACGAGTGCAAGGAGGCCGGGGCCACGGGCGGTGGTGCCGCCTTATTATTTTATTGTGGGATATTACATCGGCCAAGCAGGGCCGTGGCCTTTGGGACCTTCTTCCTGGGAGAAACCAAATGGCCTCCTAGGACCACGGCTTCAGCGTTAGTTACACTGACGATGCTTTATGTCTCAGGGTATCGCAAAGCCTCTTGCTAAGGCACAGCCTCCACTTTTGCAAAGATGACCTGTCCGTCTTTCTGACAGTAGAAGCTTGGAAAAGCCAAAGGAGCAGAGGTGGCCTGACCCGTAAGGCTGACCAGGAGGCGCACACACCCCAGGCCGAGGGGTCCCCGCTCACGGCCCGCTGTCTAAATCCTGGCAGACGCTGCGCACCTTCTCAGTCTCAACAACAAAAAGAGGAAAACCAGCGTCTCCTTCCCTTCCACGGAGCTAGGCAAACACCCTTTCTGTCTACGCATAGCAAGGCCTGATGCCATGCTCACCGCTGGAGGGCCGGCCAGGCTGGCAGGACACAGCTGGGACACAGAGAAACGTGACTTTTAACGGAACCCTCTGGATTTCTAATAGAAATTCTCTAATGCATACTTTGAAATAAATGGGAGCCACTGAGGAACTGCGGACCTCTCTGACTGGAGGGGGCTGGGGAATTTCGCCGTGGTCAGTGGACGCCTGGAAGCAGTCTCGCCTCCTGAGAAAACATCAGCGTGAGCTCTGCAGCGGCCTCTGCGGACACGGCCGCGTGCACTCTCCTCTCACCGGGCCGGCCCCGCGCCTTGCTTTCCTTTCTGCACCTGCGGCGTAGTCACTCACAGTCTTTTAATTAACAGCTTTACTTTTCATCTTCAAGTTGCAAACAAGGATGGCGCCAGGGAAAAGGGGGGCTCCGGGTGGTGAAGGGGGGTCTGCAAGTCAGCTGCCCTCAGTGGACTTCATGCCTCTGGCGTTCCCACAGGACGTCATGACTTCCCAAACCTCGGTGCTCATTCCTTTGGTCTCTCTCTGTGCCAGGCACTGTGCGAGGTGCTCAAGGTGTGAGAATCCTGGCCGTGAAGTAAGTCTAACCACAATGAGAACTCAGGGTGGTGGCCACGACGGGGACAGTACGTGCGGATGCTGCGAGCCCAGAGAAGGGACTTAGCCACCCCTGCATCTGTCCCCTTGCTCACTTCCTGCCCCCTCTCCTCTGCTCTGCGTCCAGAGAACCTCGTTCCCAACATCTCCCAGGTTTCTTCATCCTCTGGCTTCAGCAGATGTTCCAGGGTGGAAGGATGGGGCTGGAGGTGCTCTCCCCTTCTGTTCCGGTGGCACCTCCAGCCATGGCTGCGTTTCCCTGGGGTACCAGCCCCTCCCTGCACGGTGCAGCTTCCAATGGCTGGGACTGCCCCTGACTCAAACCAGTGCCCCTCCCCGGGTGCCTCCAGCCTGGAGCTGCACATAGGGTCATATAACCGGCTGCCTTTGAGTCTCCTGGTTGGTTCCTGGGCTCTTCCGTCCCCTCCATCACCAGTGCAACCAGCACACCTACTGTTACACTGAAAGCAGTGTCTGGCGGGTACAGGTACTGATCTAAGTTGAGGAGGGAGGGAAGATGCTCAGAGAGTAACAAGAGGAGACCGCACGTGAGCTGAACTTGGAGGATGCTGTAGCACTGGGCAGAAAAGATGAACGTGGGGAGAGCATAACAGGAGGACAGACACGTCCAGGTCACCGTGCACGCCTGCACATGGCTGACACCGACAGAGGACGGTCAGGGCGGGGCTGCTGAAGGAACCGAGCCCACCCGCGGTGCTGGGCAGCCTTGGGGATGGTCTGCCTTTCCCGACCCCTGGAACACCGGGCTGTAACCAGTGCAAGGAGGGAAAGGGAACATCACCGTTCTGTAAACTAAGTTCACGCCAGGACACCCAGGTAAGTGGTCGGGGGACACTGAGCCGGGGCGTCTTCAGCAGATCCTGGGCCAGCGCTGGTGTCCAAGGCTGCCCTCGGGCACAGTCACCAACTGTCAGAGATGTCACCGAGTCCAGACAAATGGCGGTGGCCCCCCTCCACAGCGGAGCCTGCCTGTTCTTTCATAAATGCCTTCTCAGAGACGACCTGCGGACTGCGAGAAAACGCCCGCACGCGATGTGACCCGCAAGGGGTTAACTTCCAAAACAAACAGCTCACACAGCTCATATCAAAACGCAAACAGCCCCATCAAAAAGTGGCCAGAAGCTCTGAACAGGCATCTCTCCAAAGAAGACACGGAGATGACCAAAAGGCACATGAAAAGATGCTCAGTGTTGCTACTTAGCAGAGACATGCAAATCAAAACTACGATGAGCTGTCACCTCACAGCAGTCAGAATGGCCATCATTCAAAAGTCCACAAATGACAAGTGCTGGAGAGGCTGTGGAGAAAAGGGAGCTTCCTACACTGCTGGTGGGAATGTAAATTGGCACAGCTGCTATGGAAAACAGTACAGAGGTTCCTTAAAAAACTAAAAATAGACCTAACATATGACCCAGCAGTCCCACTCTTGGGCATATATCCGGAGAAAACTCTAACTCCAAAAGATACACGCACCCCAGTGTTCACAGCAGGACAATTTATAATAACCAAGTTATGGAAGCAACTTAAACGTCCATCGACAGATGATTGGATAAAAAAGATGTGATACACACACACACACACACACACACACACACACACACACAATGGAATACTACTCAGCCATAAAAGAGAATGAAATACAGCCATTTGCAGCAACATAGATGGACCTGGAGGTTATCAGACAGAGAAACACAAATATCAAACGGTATCACTTACATGTGGAATCTAAAAAAAAGACAAATGAATTTATTTACAAACCAGAAATAGACCCACAGACATAGAAAACAAACTATTGTTACCAAAGGGGAAAGCAAAGGGGAGGGATAAGTTAGGAATTTGGGACTAACATACACACACTACTGTACATAAAACAGAAGAACAACAAGGACCTGCCATATAGCACAGGAATTATGTTCAATATCTTGTAATAACCTATATTGGAAAAGAATCTGAAATAGAATATATATATATATATCTGAATCACTCTGTTGTACACCTGAAACTAACACAACATTGTAAATCACCTATACTTCAATTTTTTAAATTATGATGTAAATTTTAAAAAATAAAAATATTGTGCTTAAAAAAAAAAAAAAAAACGAGCTGCCTTTTTGAAGTTTGTATGGCAAATGTGACATATTTCCACGCTGAATTATGACTACAGGGCAACACCACCCAGGTCCCGAGCGCTGGAGCTGACACACGTCAGGCAAGAAGAACCCCCTGGGACCAGAAGGTGCAGCGCGCCCGGCCGAGCCGTCTGCAGCCAGGGGCTGCCAGGAGCCATCCCATGGCCTCGAGCAAGCCAGACCGCCTTTCTGGACTTGGGTCCCATCATCCTGAAGAGGACCCCCACGCTCCTGCAGGCACCCATTACTGCAGTGTCGGGTTTAAAGGGCAAACTCTGACTCCCCGCACTCTTCTCCGCCCCACGGAATTGCGAAGGCGCCACGTCGCCAGCGCCAGGGCTGGCGTGTGGGAAGGCGGGGGGCCGTGAAGGGAGCAGCGCAGCCTCCAGTCAGGATGGAGTCTTGCTGTTCATGAGGGTGACGTCATCATTTTTGGAAAAATAATTTCACCTCATTGAAATGAGTTAATTATGGCAATCCAAACATGACAGCAAACCAGGGTCCTGCGTGTCAGACCAGAAGGGACACGTACGGAAGAGAAACTGGGACTTGCAGGGACCCAATACCCGAGAAGCTTTTGCAGGGGCAGAAATGCCTTTCGAGCAGCCCCGGGCTCCCTCAACAGGAAGCCAACTGCCTTGACACACGCCTTGTACAACACTTGCTCTTTATTTTAAACACACTTTTAGATGTCATGTCTAAAGCAAGATGAGACCTTTTCAATAAAATTCCATATTTACACCGCTTTTATTTTTTTTTAAACAAAAGCTTGTGTCTGAATAGAAACACATCTTCAAAGGATGCCTTTTAAAGAATCCACGGGCAGAGAAAATGTGTTGATGATGAAGTAAGTTCAATGGTGCAGCAGGAAGAAAAAAAAAAAGATTCTTGCCGAGAGATGAAAAGGGAGAAAAAGGCTTGAGGCTGGAGAGAAGGGCCCTGGCAGAGGGTAAGCTGGTAATCAGGACGGAGATGTCATCCGTGGGGCTGAAGTCCTGTGCCTGGAGTTTACTGGGAGGCCCTTCCCAGCTCTGCGCTCTGCCAGCGCTTTGTCTTGTCTCCCCGGGAGCTGACAAGTCACAAACCCAAGGAGGTGCGCGGGAGCCCCTTCAAAGAGCAAGCATGCTCTGCAGAGACTGCCACAGGGACGCGGGGGTCCGTGTTTGCTGCCTGTCAACCACGCCCGGGTCAGAGCGGCCTTGCTGACAACCCAAGGGGTGAGTTCCTTAACCACCCGGTGCCGAGTGCACACCTGGGAGGCGAGGAGGCCCCGCCCTGTCTCCCACCTGATGGAGGTGCTGTGGCCAGAGCTCACAGGATGCTGGCCAGGAAGCGTGCGCCAGGAAGAGGACCCAGGGCACGCCCGAGCCATCTGGGCCCTCCTATCCCAACGCGGAGAAACGCGTGTTCAGTCTGTGGGGTACACAGATCCGACGGAGACACGGAGGGAGAATCTGTACTTGATGCACACGGGCCGGCTTTGAGATGAAGAGAATTCAGGTCATGATGTTGAGTTAAGATAGCTTCCCTCTTTGTGATCTGTGGATGAAAATACTATTTAAATGCAAATCACAGAGGCATTTATTACCGCTGTGGTTATGATTCCAACATTATTTAAAAAGTGAGTCACAGGTTGAATATCTCAGCAGCCACCCAGGTGAGGTTCCTCAGTGAGGCGGGATGGGCTGCGTGGCCACAGGAGAGCCAGGAGAGGGCCCGCCCGTGTCCTCGATTTGATGGAGGCAATCAGGCAGTGTGCACAACGTGTACCGAACGGGACATACTTTGAGGGATGGGCATAGCCAAGCAATCGCAGAAACGAGAACGGCGAGGGGAGGTGGGAGGAGAAGCCTTCGGGGTCTCTCCTGGGATAACCTTTCCTTCTGTCTAAAAGCATAAATGACGGTCCAGCTGGCCCGGCAGGGACCCAGTGCCTTCCAGGACTTTTCTGGAGCTAACAAGACCTCCTCTGGCTCGTTCACCAACTGTGACCAAGGACGATTACCCCTGTGATCTTTACAATAAGAAAACAGAGTTGCAATAGTTTCATTCAAAGCCGGCCTGACCAGAAGCCTGGGGTGGTGGGTGGCCAGCAGCCTCTTCCCCTGGACGGGAGACCGCTGTCCTGCAATGCGTCTGTGCGTGGAAGGGACACACCTCCCAGGCCAGGGGAGGATTACTGCATCAACACAGGCGTTCAGGCCAGAGCCTTGCCCTCCGAGGGCCTGGAGAGGCTGGGACTGGTGAGCAGGGGCCTCCCCTGGGGGAAGGACGCAGGGAGGGCTGAGTTCGTTTCTGCCCATGTGGTACTCAGCAGGAAGCTCTGCTTTCTCGGAGCTGACGAGGCCAGCCACACCCTACCCATGGCAGAAACATCGCTTTCTTTTTATATCTTCTTTTATTCTCGTTTTTTATTGCAACGTAGTTGATTTACAAATGTTGGTTGCAGGTGTACAGCAAAGTGATTCAGTTATATACATACATATATGTGTGTGTGTGTGTGTGTATTTTTTGGGGGGGTTCTCTTCCATTACGGCTCATCACAAGGAACTGAGTAGAGGCCCCCGTGCTGTGCAGCAGGTCCGTGGCGCCTCTGCATTGTATACAGTAGATGTACCTGTTAATCCCCAAATACCACTTTCCGTTGATTCAGCAAAACTCAAGGGGTTTTCTAACAAGTGCCATGTACTAAATGAATGGTTTCTGAAAATGTCTTTTTCTATTTTTCTCTTTCTTCTCTTGTATCCCCCCCTCTGCCCCCAGTAAGTCAGCGGCACCCTTTGATGCAACTTGTCTTTCAAGACGTGTAACTGGTCTAAATGCTGAGAAACACTGGCTTCTCTCATGTACCGTCCAGTGCCTTACAGTGGGCACGAAGACGAGGAAGACCCCTTCAGTGCCGGTCTGCCCTCGACATCTGCATCTGCAGAGGGCAGTCTTGGCTGGGGTCACGTGTAAAGAAGGCCGTGCAGGGTGGCCGGAGGCGGGGGGACAGCTTGGCGCTCATTCTCGGCCACAGGGGAAGGGACGTGAGAGGAAGCAGTGACCTTTTGCTGCTGGTAGGGCAGCTCCTTTCAGTCTGAGTCATTTCTAGTCTCTGCCGAAAAAAGTACAGTTTCCCTCTTCCTTTGCCAAAATGCCTATTTGGAATCAAACTGGTCTCCCTCTGCCTCGAGCACGATTCACAGACAAGCTTGCCAGCAAATGCAAACGTGCACTGAAGGCTGTGTGTTAATAACCAAGATTATGGCGCCAACTCCAACCCCAGTGGGTGCTGATTGGCTGGAAGAAACGCTTCCTCTCGTACCTAGTGAAGAACTCAGACAAGGGAGTCATTTTGTGGAAAAACGCTGAAGCCTACTGCCTGTTCTTCCTCAGTTGACTTTGATGTTTGAGGCATCTGCAACTCTTCAGAAGGTGAGTGCGTGGAATGCTCCCTGATATTCCTAAAACAATGCACATTTTACAAGCAAGAGAGGGGCTGCTGGCTTGCTTAGCCTGCAGAGGACCACGGACTGCATCAGATATCAGCACTTACCCTTGTGTTTAAACCTCTAGGCTGTATTAAAGCTTTATTTAAGCTTATTAAAAGTAGCTCAGGGTAACAGGCTCCTTCTGTTCACTCACACTGCTCTAAAGAATTTTAGCTTTGAAGTTTGTTTTTTTAAACCCCAATTTTTTCCAACAAAAAGAGACAGAAAGGAGAAAAAATCAAGAGATCAAAAACTTTAGAAAGAAAGGCAGGTAGGTAGATAAACAGACATACAGACAATAGACACATATATGTGTACATATATATTCTTCACACACACACACACACACACACACACACACACACACAGTTGCGGAAACCTTTAGAGCCGTCCTGCTGTATTTTCACTTCTCTTGTCAACACAAAGTGAGAATTCAACTTCCTTGCTGTCCTCTTCAGGAAGAGGATGTCAGTACAGTGTATAGATGCAGACAAGGCACAACCCTACATCTACTCATTCAGCTCTTCAAAATATATCCAGAAATAAGATCACATTTTTATGTAAAATTCAAACTTTAGAAGTTCATATTTCTTTAAATTGCTTCTTGCCACAAAACTTCAACTAAGCATGAATGTGATGGAAAAGATTTGCCATTTATCCAAAACAGAGAAGACACCAAACCGCACGCCGCCGGCCTCCGTGAGGATGCTGGGGGCCAGCAGCCAGCGTCCAGTGGTCACACCTCAGCCACAGGCGGACAGTTCAGCCCCAGAGAGGTCACTGTCCTTGGCAGAGAAAAGGCATATAGAGCCTGGAAGGGGACATGATTTCTCAAGTTTTCCAGTGCTCAGGAAGACCAAAGTCATCATGACATCATGAACATCATTTTATCATCAAAATCACCACGATCCATGACTCCCTAAGCACCACTGAGTGCCACAATGTCAGGAAATCACTCACTGACCGAGTCGGCGCGTTTGTGGGGAGCTGAGCTCCCGCCAGGCATGGCCACAGGCACTGAGGTGTCCACACAAGACCCAAGACGCCTCCTCTCTACTGGGTGGAGGAGACAGGAACCAAGTGCACATCTGTTTCAGGGAGCGGCAGCTCTCCAGGCCTTTGTGGGTCAGTGGACTAGGGCACAGCAAGGGTCGAGCAGAGGGTGGGGGTGATGTCTTCCCTGAAGTCCACTCTGAGGAAGTAACCTTTGTCCCACAACCTGATAGGTGGCAGGAGCCAGCCCAGGGCAGCATGGAGACAGCAGAGGGAAGAGCTGTGCACACAAGCCGAGGAAGGAGAGGGCTGGGTGCAGCCCTGGAGCAGAGTGGCAACCAGGGCGGGGGGCCACGGGGGCCGGGGGGGCCACCGTGCACCTGGGTGGAGGGGGAGGCAGGGCCGGGTCTTGTAGGTCTTGAAGAGTTTGGTCTGAAGGCTTCTAGGCTGAGAAGCTCTGTGGTCGGATTTATGTGATGAAAATGATGAAAAGGTGTCTTTGACCTCCGTGTGGCGAGCGGAGTGCAGGGGGGATGAAGGCAGCAGGAGGGCCAGGCAGGGGCTCAGCACGGTTTCCTCCAGTTTTCCTGACAGTGGCTTCAACTAGAGGCCGTGGAGATAAGGATCAGAGTGTGGATTAGGGACATACTTTGTAAGTAAACTCAACAAAATCGGTGGATGGGAAGGAAATGGGAGAGACGGCATGGCCAGGAGGAAGAATGAAAAAGGAATAAAGTCCGACTGGTACACTTGTGTTCTGAGCAACAGGCTGGAAGGTAACGCTCTTCACTGAGATCGAGGGGGCTTGGTTAGCAGGGTTTGAGAGGGGGAGAAAAAAGCACAGGAATTCTGTTTCAGATGCGGGCACACAACGGCCAGTTGGAGTCACCCCTTGGATGCAGAGGAAGCATTATCCTTATAAGCTTCCGTGGGGTCCGTCCCTCACATCATCACTCCCGTGAGTCTGGAGCGCGGTGGAGATGCCGAGGCCAAGGGGTCAGCTGTGGAAAGAGACCAGGCAGGTGTGAGTGCAGGCAGGGCGCCTCAGAAGTCACAGGGCCACGTCCTTTAGCAAGCCAACACTCAAGGCGGGGCAGGGAACCGAGCAGAGTTCAGTGAAGTAGGGCAGAGACAACCAGGCGCGCGACGTGTCCTGGACGCTGAGAAAATCAGGAACAAGGACACTGCATCCCAGATCCCGCACGGTGAGCTGTCTGTAACTCGTGCTGAAAAACGACGGATCATTCATTTGAGCTGCCAATCGACCCCGCACACTGCAGAGGGCGGGCAAGGGTCCGGGTGTTAAAAACCTCCGGGAAAAGTGAGTCTGGATTACGTGAGAGGGACTCCAGCTGGACGTCAGGAGGAGGACTCCGTGCAGGGGGCGGGGCGGGGCGGGGCGGGGGCGGGGCCTACACGCGCAGGCCGCTCCACCCTCCCTTGTACCACGAGGGGGCGGGTGTGAGAAGGCTCTCCGCTCCGGGCCACGGGACTGACGCGGCCTGGCACAGAAACACTTGCTGAGAGAGTGAATGCATACATTTGGGAGTTCTGTCCGACGTGATGGGTTTTTCTTTTGTAGAAGATTTCCGGCACTCAAACGGTCCCTCATTTATCGGCAAGGCTCCACAAAGCCCTGCACTAAATTAACCTAGTCGTAAAGATCTCCGGAGCCGTCGCGACCACCGTCGGAGGGTAGGCGTCACTCGCCACGCCATCAGGCCGCTGGGCTTGTCCTGGGTCACAGCCAAGCGGGAGAGCGGCAGGAGCGGGGGAGGCGCCAGGGGCGCGTCCGGGAAGGGGTGCGGCGGGTGCCTCAGACTTCTCATCCTGGCCCACCTGGCTCCGGACTTACAGCATTTTGAACAAACCCAGACACCCTTGAGTTTGTCTAAACCTCCGCCGACGGCACCCAGGTGGGCTGCGGGCCCGACAGATGGGACGCCGGAGAGGGAGGCACCTGCACAAACGCCGAGTGGCCGGGCCGAGGCCCCCCGGGCCCCTTCTGGCCTGTACCTTTGTTTACCGACCTCCTGCTCTTGGCAGCGCCTCTCCGTGGTCACGCGGCTGCTCCACATGGACCCGCTTAATTGCTGCCAGTGGATAGTTTGACCCTTTGCATCCAGATGGCTCGAATCTCCCTGGCACCGAGCATCCTGCCAGCTTCCCAGATAAAGCCCAGTGGCCTCATTACTTCGAAAAGGTCCCCTTTAGGAGAACTCCCCAGTTCCTCTCACCTCTGAACAGCTAAGCCGAAATATCAAACCAAAGGCAAAGGGAAAGGGGGCAGGAAGAGGGGGGTGGCCGGTAGCCCTCACCGCCCCCTTTCACTCCTGGAATATGAACGTGTTTATTTATAACTCAGCATTCAAACGAATTATTAGCTGAAGGCTTTCAAGTAAAAATGTAGGTCAAGCAGTGTTATGTGGGATAATGGCAACTGTTCCAACCCCGGGAGCAGCACGTCATGGAAACGCATTATCTCCCTCACTCCTTACAGACCAGCCCTGCCCGGCACCCTCCAGTGCGCAGCCCATGCCGCTTCCCCACGCCGTTGCTGGGAAGGGCTGGCTGTCCTGCAAGGACTTGGTGGTTGGGGTAGCACTCGGTGGTCAGCCCATCGAGGCTGGGATGACCAAAACCCGCAGTGCCAGCCAGCCAACCAGAGAAAACCGCCTGTAACCCCGGCCTGGGGGCCTGGGGGAGTCACCTCATGACAATCAAGGACTATCAGTTACGTGGTCCTTTACAGGGACCCCAGGAGCTGTGGGTGACGGCCTCTCTGCTGGGTCCCTGCTGTCTAAGGAGCTTCCCTTCCTCCCTTCCTTCCTCCCTCCCTTCCTTCCTTCCTCCCTTCCTTCTTCCCTCCCTTCCTTCCTCCATTCCTTCTACCTTCCGCCTCCCTCCCTCCCTCCCTCCCTCCTCCTCCCTTCCTTCCTCCCTCCCTTCCTTCCTCCTTCCGCCCTCCCTCCCTTCCTCCCTCCCTTCCTTCCTCCCTCCCTTCCTTCCTCCCTTCCTTCTTCCCTCCCTCCCTTCCTAACTTCCTGCCTCCCTCCCTCCCTTCCTTTCTTCCACTTCCCACTCTTCTCTCTGAGCCAGGTCTCCCACGTGTCCCTGCTCCTCCCCACCCCCACCGCCTCATACTCCGCTCCGCTCCCCCTCCGTGGGTCTCTCAGGCCCCTCTCCTGAGAGATGAACTCTAATACCTCTCTCTTCTGCACCAATACAAATGGGTTCCTGGTCTCACAGTGCATATTAAATTAATGAGCAGGCACATTTATTTATTCTGAACTCACAGCCTCCCATTCCCTGGGGAGTTTCTAGGCGCCAAGTTGCCGTTCGTCCCCACTAAACGGGGTGCTGCTTTAAGAAATCGAATTACATCTTAAGCTCCACTTAGACGTCGGGTCCCAAATCGTGCTCCTTCCACTGTGAGAGCCCTGGGCGAATCCTTCAAGATTTTTTTAATAAACTTTTATGATTTTATAAAGTCTTAATTATAGGATAGAATAGATGAACAGGAAGGAAGGAAGGAAGGAAGGAGGGTTCTTCATGCTGTCCTCACTCAGAAGTGTCTGCTACAAACGTGGTGCACATGCTCACATCCATTCATAAACAACATGCATACATGTGTGCAAACATCATATGCATGACTTACTGTATATTATTAATAAGCAATTAACTAATATATTACTTACATTATTAACAAACGATTTTAAGTTCAAAGGCCCTGCGGGGGAGGATCTGCCCGTGGGAAGGCCGTCTGAAGGGATGCTGTCTGGCCTGGGGAGGAGGGACACGGCACCTGCTGACCTGCTGGGTATCAGGCTCGGGGCTGGGCTGCTTCGCACACGTTACCTGGTTTAACTCTCACACAAACCCAGAAGGCACGTCAGAGGTGAGGAAACAAAACCTCAGGAAAATCAAGTGTCTTGTCTAAACGCACAGCCAGTCAGTGGTACAGTCAAGTCATGGGTGTGGGCAGCAAGCCGGGAGCCCTGACTTTCCTTCTGGGTGAAAGGAAATACGGGCAGAAGTGGCAGAAATCCTAGGGAGAGAGCAGGCGCCTCCCTTAATCCTCGCCACCCCTCCTCAGCCACGTACACGTGAATTAGGAAGCATGGAACAGCATCACCTGGACCTGACTGCATAGTTTTGCTTTAAAATAAATGAGGCCGACCACTGCCGGAGCCCGGAAAGGCATCTTCAAGTGCTTACAAGCAGCCGCGTCCGGAGCTGGCGGCTGCGTCGGCTGGTCGTTCCGGCTCTGCACCCCAAGGCCCCAGCGCAGTGGCAAGGGGCGGCCTGGCTGTGGGGTCGCGTTCCGTCTCCCCTGAAGCCACAGCGGCCCCCGAAGACAGAAGAAGGGCCGGAGTCCAATCTGGCCGGGAGGGAGGACGCGCCAGTCAGCGTCAGTCTGTCAGATCTGTCTCACAGGAGCCGGCCGGGGCGCTGAGCAGGGGGCGCCGCGCATGCCCGTGTGCATCTGGGGGTCACCTCCAGAAACACCTGCCGCCGGGCTCCCCCAGCAGGCACGATGGGGCCGGCCGGCTCCGTGCTGCTTTTCTGCTGGGCCGATTTGCACTGGAGATGCCCGGGCTCTGGGGGGCCCTCGGACAGCGTGGCCTTTGTGGTCCCATGTGGCTCTGCTGTGCTGAGGCAGGAATGAGGGCTGCACCCAGTGTGATGCTGCCACCCCAGGCCGGTGACGTGTGTGAGCCCCTGTAACTGGGGGGGAGCTGCTGTGCCGGGGGTGCGGGGGGCAGGCTCCGCATGGCCAGGCAGCCTAGCGACACAGTGGGGGTGCCTCCCAGGCGGCGTGGGCGCCCCGCTGGCCCGAGAGGGCTCCTCTGGGCACCTTCAGAGATACCTAACTCTTGCTCCCTTAGAAGAGGCCCTTCAGAAACCCAGTGCTAATGGTGGGCTCCTCCCCACGGGGCGGGGCAGAGGGAAACACCAGCAGGAAGACCGGTAAGGAAGCGCCCTTCCAGTGTGCAGGTGGCTGAGCCCCTCCCGGCCGTGCGGCCGGGCCAGTCTGCGGTCCCTGGCGCCTCTGAGGCCAGGGACCGCCACCTGCTACCTCCTTACCTGCGCAAGGGGCGCCCGCCCGCCCCCGCCCCCGCTCCGGGGGCAAGTGAGGCCCCGCCGAGCTCTCGTTCACGGCACAGCCCTGCAGCCCGCGCGTTGCGGGCGCTCAGTGGACCCGCTTTGATACGGATGCTCCCGTGCTTGGCGTCCACCAAGTCTCTACTTGGGGACGCTTTTTTCCCAAGATGAAAACTTACTCAAGGTGCCAGGTGTCTCTTCTCACACTGGGGACAGAACGAAGGAAAACACACAGCCCTGTCCCCAGGGGGTTTGCCGTCTCCTGTGGTATAAAGACACATGGAAAGAAAACGTGCGTATTCCTCAAAAATCTCAGAGGACAGACAGCAGGCGTTCGCAGGGGACTCTTGGGGCTGAAAGAATGATTCCGGAAAGACCTGCCATCTAAGCTAATTCCTGAGGGAGGAGAAGGAGCGGCCGAGGGGGAAGAGGCAGGAAGGCCGTCACAGGTGCCATGAGCAAGCTGAGCAAAGATGGGGTGTGGGGCAGGTGGGGAGGGGGAGGGGCTACAGAGGGCGGAGGGCCCGCAGGGAGCGGTGGGCAGAGGGACTCGGGGGCGGGGAGGGTCCGGCTACAGAGAGCTTCTGCGCTGTGACCAGCAGCTTGGACAGGAAATACACAGGGGTGGCCCAAGAATGTGCGTTTTCCATACATCTGCTCGCTATCTGCACGGAGGACCTAAGGGTGGGAGGCTGAGGTCGGCCCAGGCAGGACAGGAGGCAGCCGGTGAGACGTAAGTGACCCCGATAGTTACAGGAAGGGCCGGTGAGGAACCCAGCGCTATCGCTGCTGACAGAGGGATGGGCGGGCAGGAAATGAAAGAGTTAGGACATCAGATTGGAAAGCCTTGATGAGAGAGAAGGTGGCCCTGGGTCTCCGGTCTGTGTTATGGGGCACAGATGGCATTCATAGACAGGCACACACACACGCACACAGCTGAGTTCATCCGCCTATCCAATCTCCTTTCTTTGCTCGGCTTGGTGACCTGAAAGAAGGAGTGTCCATCCGCCGAGTACCTACTGACCACTGGCTCTGTGGCTTGTCTTCACACGGCTCCCACCCAGAGGGAGAGACGCATGCGCGGTCACATCAGAGAAGCCAAGGTCCCTGGGAGCCGGGATCAGGCCAGGAGACCACGGAGAGCGAGGCTGCGACGGCCAAGGTGGGGTGCCAGGCGGGAGGGGCTGCCGCGGGCGCCCCGCCTCTCCCCTCCCTCGGGGTTCCTTTGTCTAAGTGAGCAGCCTCCCCGCGGTGGGTCGCAACTGGCAGGATCAATCTTAAAATAAAAAGTGGGGAGGGCACGAGGGGAGGAAAGCGGGAACCCCAGTCCGCAGAGGCAGGGAAGATTGATCAGCGGCCCGAGGAACAATCCATACTAATTACGGTGATAAAAAGCTGTCAGTCAATACTCTGGATATTAAATTTAGCGGGTTGGAGACAACAGGTCTGCTTTATGCCCCCCCACCCCGTTTTATTTACTGAGACATCAGATGCAAATGAGCATTCGGTGCTAAGACTATGACGGCATTAGTGTTTCACCTGCTCGGAACCACAGATGCTTTGATAACTGGATTGAAAAGGCTGTCAAGTCTCCCTCTGTAGTTTCCACACAGCATCTTCCTTCAGCCTCTGATGAAATTTCATCTTGGAAAAATCTGACAGCGATGCTTTTCATTAAATGACAGCTGATGGCCACCCCCCTGCCTAAACACAGCTCAGCGTCCGGGTGTGTAAGAGGGGGGCGAGGGTTGGTAGGGGGCATTCGGAGAAGAGAAAGCGGGGTGGGGGCTCCCCCAGCAAGCAGAGGAGAGCTGTCCCAAGGCGGCCAGGTGGGCGACAGCTCACTGTGCAAAGCTGGCTTCTGCGGCCGCGGCCGCTCAGGGACGTGCGCCCACGTATCGGGGGCAAAGGAAATGAGGCGTCGGGGTGAGGAGGAGTCAACTCTGGGAAAACAGGACTGAGGGCACATCTCCACGGTGGCCGGCAGTGCCGGGGGAAGGGACTGCGTTGTTCTGGTCCACAGGTTGCTTCAAAGAGCCAGAGAGAGGAGACAGATGGGGGCAGTTACCTACAAGGGGGCGCTCACTTGGAAAACCCCTTCCAGTACGTTAAAAATATGCAAACACAGGCACAAAAAGCCAGAAATGCCTGTCATGGTGTTCCACGTGCTGTCTTTTTTTAAAAAACTTGGAATGATAGTCTCCATGAGACCTCCTGTTTCAGACACTGTGTCAGCTCAGTGGGTCCGGAGAGGTGAGTCCAAACCCAGCTCTGGTGCCACGTGGGCAAAGCAGTTTGTCAAAGAGAGAGGACGGGGTGGTGATGGGGCAGGACAAGCCCCGGGGGCTGGGACCGTGGCCCCCACTGCTCGGGTCTGGGAGTGCAGGGTGCTGGCTGGTCCTGGGCTGTCCCTAGAACTTTGTGTCCAAGAAAGCGCCTAACTGCCCAGAGGGCACAGCACAGATGCCCTAGCCTCCCCACTGAAGGGGGCGCCCTCCTGCTCCTCGAGCCATCCTGCAGGGACGGGGTTCAGCTGACGGCGGCACGGGGCTCCCGGGGAGAGTTTAATGACAAGTCTGACACTGACCACCAAGTCACTGCACCTCGTTGCCCTCCGCCCTCAACTTTTTAAAACTCAAGAATCGAGCTAGATCACCATTATCCAGTCTTCACGTTGTGAATGAGTCCTGGGCCACGGATCAACTGGATGATTTTTAACCTGCAATGCTTTTAATAAATTAAATAGGATGGAACAGAAACCCTCAGAGCACCCTGACTAGCATAAGAATCAGTTACATGTCATAAAATTAACAAAAGTATTTGAAAGCTGCCAGATTTAAAGAGCTCTAAGAGTCCTTCCAAGGGGAACAAAACAGGATTTGATTGTCCTGATCTCAGCCAGCCGCCACCAAGCAGCCTGCAGCCAGCGACCAGCTCAGGAGAGACCCTACGCCCGGGGCCCGGTCAGCAGCCCTCTCTCCCCTTAACTTTCGTTTGCAATTCAATTTTTCGTGACTGCTGCAATCTCGGTTTCTATAGCACTGGGCTAATGAAGACACGGTCTCTAAAAGGCAGGCTGTCACCCGGAGAAAAGCAGTGGCTTCTGCAGGCGGTAGACGGCGGGGGTTCCCGGCCCCCTCCAGGGGATTCGCTGCTTTTGTAAAGCAGACAAAACTATCGTTCCTGAACAAACTCCATCCCAGAGTTCATACGGATGTTTAGTAGATCCCACGGACACTGCTGGCTGAGATCAAGATGGTCCAGGCTGCAGAAGCAGGGCTGCCCTGGACGAGCTGCAGGGTTGCCCACTGCACAGAGGAGCTTCGCCGAGGGCCTGCGGGGCCCAGCTCAGCTATGAGGCCCGGGTCGGGGCTCCTGATCTAATTCCCACAAAGATGCTGTCGGTTTGCCAGGCTCTTGCAAGGCTACTTTGACCCACAAGAGCACGTTTTCTACTTCTTGAGAGGGGCCCCCGTGGGCCAGCAGCCAGACTTGGCTGGACCTGACATTGAAGATCAAAGAGCCAAAGCCAAAGCGATGGCATTAGAGTCAGAAGGGGCCAGCCTGCCCGGAGCAGCGCCGGCGTGCGGTCTGGGGCCTCGGTCTCCAACATCCCAGCTTCCGGGTGACAACTGCGGCCCACAGGGAAATGTTCTAACCGTGCAGTTCATAAGGCACTGTGGTGGCCCCTGTCAAGAAATGCACGGACACTGGAAGTTTCTGAAAGGAACGGGTGACGACAGAGCGGGCTGCGAGGCCAGAGGACCTTGCGCGGAAGGGCCTCTGCAGGAGTCTGCGCGTTTTTGCATTTCAGACCTTACTGGGCCTCGTATGAATGTCACAGTTCTGGGGGGGACAGGCTAAAGAGGGTGAAGGGCTGCACGTTCTCTGGCGTACGAGGTCACACCGCTTTGGCTTTGGCTCATGTGAAGCGGCCATTATCCCTTTCATTTTGGGGAAACTCCGGCTCCAACTCCTGACATATTCGCAGTTACTGCATTTAAATCAGCCAACACGTCCCGACTAAGGCGCATCCTCGCTGTCCCCACTTTGTGAATCGTGGCATCTCTCTTTCTAAACGGCTCAGTGGAGGTTAATGATAACACATATTATAGCGAAATGTTTGCCGCCATCTCCGTTTGCGTTAGTTGGACAAAGGCAGAGCTGGCTGAGGGAACCTTTTAGGTGACCACCAAGTCTGTGCGGCTGCGTAAGACTGACTCAACCGCGCAGTGGGCACAAGAAACCAGCCCCTGTCCTTGCAACGACCAGTCTCCCACCTGCCCAGGAGGAGGGACTCGGCAGACATCGGCCCCCGATCCCTCCCAGCCTGTGCACAATCGCCCATGTGACCCATGACTCTGTAATTCTGAAGAGAAAGACCTGCCTGACCCACGACCTCCTCCTCCTCACTGGTGTTAATGGAGCCCGACTCCCTTCCCAAACAGGAACTCCTTCCAGACTGGCCTCATCTGGGCGGCCTTCTAAGTGTGACCCACTCACCACAGCATCCCACTCCTATGTCCAGACAACAGGAGTCACAGTTGGAGCCGGAAGGAAACCCAGACGCACTTTTTGGTACGACGGAGCTCGCGGCATCACGGACGTCCAGGAACACGTGGCCCCGAGCGCACAGGACAGGCACTGTCACAGCAGCCTGGCTGACGGGGACCCAGTCACGGGAGGCCGTTCAGGTCACTCTACAAGCAATCATGTTTCCAAACCACGTGTCCCTAGCAGGCGGGGGCCACCGGCAGTGACGCAGCCAGGACACAGGCAGCCCTCCTGCGCTCTCCCCAAGGGCCGGGCCTTTCCGAATCTGCAGAAGGAAGAGGGACCGTGCCCAAAGCAGCCCCCCTGAGGGATTCCACTTCTAGATCTGGGGGCCTCGCAGATCAACCTGGAGATGGAACCCAGAATACGCGCTGGAAGCTCACGCAACCTGAGACACTCTTACCGGGGGAGCGGCTGGGGCGGGTGGCGGCCCTTGGTCACCATCATAACAAGGGTGCCACTGCTGGCCTAGCGCCTGCTGTGCACCAGACACTTGGCACCAGGTCCAAAGGCTCAGGTCTTGAAAGAGGCGGGGCCGGGTCTACAGGACTCCGAAGTCTGCTCCCCTTCTGTTACCCTATTTGCTCCCTGATTCGGACGGTTAGTGGAGTGGGTTCCCAGCCATCCGGAGGCCCAGCTAGTAAAGAACTGGACCAGTGACTGGGCCTGGAGACAAGCACAGTCCGGCCCAGCAGGAATGTCGTCGGAAGCCTGAAGTCTGTGTGGCCCCAGAGCCCCCGATCCCCCTCCTGACGCCCCCTCCACGCAGACCCACCACGGGGAACTCTCTGCAGCCTCTCGTTTCCATGGTAAGCTGGGCTTTCCCAAAACCACGTGAGATTTATGGCGGGGGAGACGTGGACCACCCCCGCCACCCCTAGAAGGAGGCAGAGTGAGGAGATGGTGCGGAAAGAAGTCCGTGCTTCTGCTGGCAGAGCAGAGCCTGATGGTTCTTTGATGGGTCAGTGATTAATCGCTCCAAAGTGTTGGATCGGAGGCTGCAGAACTGTGCCTTGTTGAATGGACCCTGGAGGGCGGGGGGAGTTCCGTGGCTTGTAAGGTCATTAAGGGAATATTATAAGTAATACTCCATGACTCCCTCATTAGATACTAAGTGAGTCATTCAATCTTGGGGTTCTATTTCTTGTCCCCTTTCTAAATGCAACTTTAATGATTTAAGATCCTTTCAACCCAATTACAGCCCTGTATTCTGATTAGGAACTCTGGCCCCTTGTGAGCGGGAACCATTATGCAGCAGCCTATAGCAAAATTAGCACCTAGGGAGGCTGTGCGAGGAAATAAATCTTTCCTTGACATTTCAAGACCGATTCCCGGCCAATTACAACACACTCTGCTACTCTGGGATTGTGTAACTGAGCTGCTCCTTGCAATCGAAGGCCACTGGTCAGAAAGGGAAAAAAAATCATTCAGAGGGGAAACAATAGCCCGAAAGGTATGGGGGCGAATAACTGGCCTGGAGGAGGAGGAGGGTGGGGCGGTGAGATGGGACCTGCCACTCAGGCTCGGCTGCACTCAGTCCGAGAGGCGCAAGGGCAGCTAGGGGGCTGCGCGGCAGTGGGGGTGACTTAGGAATGACCCCATGTCCCTGCTGTCGAGCTCTGTTGGTAAGAGCTGACATCAGTAAACTTGAAAAACGCCAGTGGCTAACAGGATGGAAATCTCTGGGGTCAGGCGTGGTCCAAGGTGGGCGTTCCTGGTGTCTGGGGCCAGGGCGGTGTGACTGCTCTGAGCAGTCTTCAGTGCCCCAGGGTGCTGGGGTTCCGTGTGTTTGGAACATGCGTCTTCTAAGATTGCCCTGCCAGTCGATAAACAGCCGGTGGCGAGTCTGGAAGCGGCACAGGTGACCGTGCGAGTGAGGGGGGGTGCTGGACCACAGCCAGGTGCAAGGACGGCTGGACAGAGGCCCCGGCTCTTCAACAGGGTGCGGGCGGGCCCTCTCGGCTCCTGTCCTTGTCCCCTCCTCGCAAATGCCGGTCATGCTTAGCTCAGGGACTTCAAGTCCTCTCCTTTCTAGGCCTTCATGGTGGAGAGACCACCTAGGTCCTAGGGCTTCCTGATCATTAAGGCCACAAAAGGTACTGAGGGCGTCGCTGGACCAGCCCCCCAGGACCGCAGGGAAGACAGCGGCGGGAGTGCTGCTTGGGAAAGTTCCCCGCGACCCCGCTCCTGGTGGCTTGAGATGTCGGTGATCTGCTCGGCCATTCCCCAAAGAGGTCCTGCCTGGGCTAGCTTCCCTCCCGACCCCCAAACTCAGGAAAGAATCCAAAAGGCGGGAGAAGCAGGAGTGAGAGCAGCCTAGGGGTGAAGGGCTCCGGGCAGCCGCCACTCCGAGTCCCGGCCAAACAGGAGGCATCGAGAGAGACCCCAATGGAAACTGAGGGCAAGGGCCGGCGCTGAGCCATGGTCCCGTCTCCCCGTTACGTCTCCCTCTCGGGCCCTCCTCCACCTCTGCCGACCGTCTCCGTCCCGGCCTCCCTCCCGCGCCATTAATCAGGCAGAGCCGTCATTACAAAGGCTCCCTAACTGCTGAAAGCTCATAGTTGTCTCCTGGTTGAGCCCGATTGTAACAAATGCTGTGAATAAACACCGCAATTTCCCCCGACCCATCGGTGTGCCGGGAACAAAGTGAGTGCCGTGCACACGCACACACGCACGCGCTCCGTCTTCTTAAGCACAGGGGCTGCTCATCACTCTAACCTCCCTGACTTTTTTGTTCTCTCACTCCAGCTGTTTCCATGGGAACCACAAAAATAATAATCATCACAATAAACGAGAAGGAAAAGCCTGCTGTGCTTCTGCTGAAAGGGGCCTCTATTTACCAACACCTGGAGTCCAGTGTCCTCCACGGACCGCTGAACTGCAGCCACAGGACCCAGCCCTGCCTTGTCCCGCAGCTGCAGGGCTTGTCGGGGCTTTCTGGGCCTTCCTACAGGGAACAGCTAGGATCGGGAAGGGCTGAGACGCTCACTGGGAGAAACGCGGTCGGGACACCAGAGCAGCAGAGCCGGGACGGCCGGGCCCCCCTGAGACTGGCCGGTGCCTCCCAGAGGGGATGAGAAGGCCTGTCATGGAAACGCAGGGAGCCTTGGGCACAGGAACACGGGATGTGGCACCAGAGGTGGGACCTGCCAACCCGCTCTCTGGTCTTTCCACCCAGCCAGCCAGGCGACAAACGTTATTCGGTGATGTACCATGGTCCACGAGCAGACTAGTGCCTGGTACAGCACAGGAGTGACCTGCTGTCCCAGCCGCCACAGAGCACGCCAGAGGACAGCAGCAGCCACGCCGTGCGGAGGGCAGCCAGTGCCAGCACAGTGCCTTGTGCAAGACAGACACTCCACACGTACCTGTTGACTGACGGAAGCTGCTCTGATGAGTAAGTTCAGGGCACAGTGCGACCTCTAAAAAGAGAGGAGTGTGTGCGTGTGTATGTGTGTGTGAGAGAAAGGTACTCTGGAGTAGCTGAGGGCTGCCGTGCACCACGAGGACAGGGAGGCAGCAACCGGGTGAAGGGTTTGAAGGAAGGAAGGGGGGGACGCCTGTTCCGGCGTCTGCTGGGCTGCTGGGCGGACAGATGGGGGATGGAGGGGCGCACCAGGTCTCTGCCTCCAGACCGTGTGCTCTCTCTAGTGCACCGTGTGCTCTGTCACCGTAACACATGGACGCAGCGAGCACGTGTGACTAGGACAGACCTTCTGACCGGTGTCAGACAGGAGGATCCGCACGCACGGCCTCCAGGCAGGAGAGGGCGAGGAAGGAAGCTGGAACCAGTTCGGTGCTGCCAGAACAGAACGTGAGCTGTGAGCGACACGCTGGTGGGGCGGGATGGGCACGGACATGAGGACGAAGGTGGTGAGACACATCTCCCGAGACACATCTTCTTAGACAGCAGACGGTGAGAGACGTGGGGCCCCTGCAGCCTGGTTAAGGAGACGGGGCTTTGTCCTGAGCACAAGGAGAAAACCAACGAGAAGTTCTACACAATGAAAGGCAGAATCAAAATTTCAGCCCAAAGGCCCTCTCTGGCTGAAGCATGGAGAACGAACCGGACCAGGCCCAGCCTCAGGCGGGAAGGCGAGTCAGGGGCCACGACAGTTAATCCCAACGAGAGATCAAGGCTGCCTGAATTAGCCAGGTGGGGGTGGGAGCGGAGAGAGAGGTCCAGGGTTGAAGGACATGTGGGATAGGAGACAGAGGGGCTGGGGTGACACCCAGCTGTCTGACTTTGTCCTCCGGGTGAGCGATCTCTGCATGAGCAGCAAGCCTGCGAGAAAGACGGTGAAACCAGCTGAGACCCACTGAGCCCAAGCTGTCTGTGGGTCTCCGCGGGGACAAGGACAGTGCCTGAGGGTCAGGGAGGAGACCAGGCTGGAGCTACTGACTGGGACGTCAGCAGCACACAGACGGCACTGGACCCCGGGAGGAGGAACAGGCTCGCCCATGGAGCCCAGGGAGGCACCCGCGTTTCCATGACTGTCGCAAGAAGCAGAGCCACAGAGGTCACAGCTTCTCTGACCCGATGGGGCCAGAGGTCACACACAGTGAGGACCAAATGTGAGCTGGAGAAGGAACGGCCAGAACATACAATGCCTAGGAAGAGACGAGACAGAAGCTGGACACAGAGCCCAGAGGAGGGTTTCATCTTGAACATGCAATAGGTATGATCGTGCTTCATGGTCGAAGAGTAACCACAGGAAGAGATCGAAGGCCTGAGGACAAGAAGGATTATTAAGCACGGTGACCGGGAAGCCAGAAGTGAGCGAGGCCCTTCCTTCCGGGAAGGCAGAGCCTGCGGGGGGGGGGGGGGGGGCAGCTTTCCTTTGCGAGAAGACAGGATACGGACAGGAAGGAGGATGCCCAGCTCCGGCGGCGGGAGGTCGTGACAGCTCTCCCATGATGGTATGTGTGTGGCTTCTCTTCACTCGCTGATGTAGCCATTCATCTATTTTCAGCAAAACCGTATGAGGGGCCTAGTAGACCATGCACTCGTTGAAGATGCAGCTCATGCTGTTTACTAATCAAAACAGAGATAACAGTAAAATTTAAGCAATAAAAACATGTGGTGTGGGTTATACTCAGGAAGCTAAGGAAACCTATTAGGAAGAACCTCATTGAGAAATGATGTTTAAGCTGAGTCTCAAAAGAAATTTGCCAAAGGGAGACAGGCCAAGTTAGAGGCCACATAATCCTCGGGGAGAGTGAGGCGTTATGGGAAGGCTGGAGATGGCCGTCGTGTGGACGGGAGAGGTGCAGAAACGGGGGAGCTCAGAATCGCCAGGGTTTTGTGTTTGTTTGTTTGTGGGTCTGGAAATGGTTAGAGATGATGGATTTATGGAGACACCACCGTCAGTAACCATATGATTTTCTCCAGCAATGCCTGGGAGGACGCTCACGATGTAATTTTTCTGGAATTGAGTTTTGCCAGGAGAGCCTGAGGCAAGGACAGTGGGATAAGGAGTTGAGGATACTGGCAACAGTAGATGAAGACTTGGACCCCTGCCGGGGGAAGGAGGAAGCTGAGGTCCTGAGGGCAAGTCCAGCCTTCGAAGAACCCTCGGTTTGAGCATGGTCCAGGAAGAGCATGAGCTGAAGGAGCAAGCAGGGCAGGGGCAGGGGGCCGTCTGTGGTCGGCGCACAGGACATCTGACCCGCAGGCTGAGCTGGAGGACTGGCTCGGCACGATGGCAAAGCTCAGAGGACAGGCACAGAAGGGGAGCTAAAAGGAAAGGGCCGTGCAGCTCCCTGGAGAAGGAAGTGCAGATACTGAAAGGGCAGGGTGTCTGCTCAGCCATCACCACTCAGGGCAGGACTCAGGCAGGAGCAGAGGGAAGACTGCCGCCCTCAGGGCGCTCTCTCCTGGCCTCCGTTTCCTACGGCCACAGCACTCCCCATTCCTCAGGACAGTCGAGAAGGACAGAGGGGACCTCACAGGAGAAGGGTCTTTGCACGTGGTTGTCGGCTATGCAGACTCGATGACTTTTTCACGCAGAGCACACTGTTCAAATGCTGGTCTGACTCCGCAGTCAGAACGCGTGGCCCACAGCCTCTGCCCATCACTCACTCCCCGCCCCCAGTCTCCCAGCACCTTGTTTTGTCTGTGAACGAGGACGATACCGCTACCGCCCCCAGAGGTCGTCGTGGGGATTACGTGAAACCACGTGCACATGCACGTGGCCCTGGGGAGCGTGCGCAGCACACAGCAAGGGCTCCGGAAATCACAGGTGATACCAGTGCTCCTCACCGTCCCCCCGCCAGCCACTGGGATGTTCCACACACTGTTTTGCTGGTTACTCCGGGTGTCATTTCAGACAAGTGTTAGTAGATTCAAAGAGCTACTCTGGCTTTGAAAAGGGATGGTGTTCATCCTGCTGGGAAGTGAAGAAGGTCTTACTAGGAAGATGCCAGTGTCCATCGCTATTGGCAACGGCAGCCCCGCCGCTTCTGGTTTCCAGGGAACGACCCGAGGACGGAAGGCCGCGGGCTTACGGTTTCTGCGGTGCTTGTAAGAGCCTGTCTGCGTGTCTGGTGTCCACGGACAAGAGAGTTTCTCAGCAATCCATCCTCATTCCCAAATCTGACCACTTCTCACACCCTCTAAATCCCATCCAGATCCTGCCCTGCTTGCTGGGTTAGTCTGGCCTGTGGTCTGCTCTTCCTTACGTCAGGGACCATGGAATTTAGAGCCTCTATCAAATTCCTTGGCACCAAAAAATATGTTCTCTCACATACGTATGTTCCTTCTTATCAGGACGTGTGTTGCTCCACCACAGTAAACAGCCCTCCGGACTGAGAAGGGACTGTTGCCGTAAAGCTGTGTTTGGTGTCCAGGTCCGGCCCTGGGCTGGGTACGTATTAGGGAGGCAGGTGCCCTGCTTAGCAAATGCTCTTCACTTCCACTTGTCACGAGCTGCCCGACCGTTCGATTCCCATGCAACCTCTCAAAAGCAGCCTATAAAACACGTACATTTCGCAGTTTTCTGGGATTAAAATCCAAATCCAGGGCTGTTATCAAGAGAAGAAATTTCCATGGAGATGCATTAACTCAGGTTAAGTAAGGACCTGCAGGGACTTCCCAGCTCACAGGCAGAATAGGTCAGTGAAGCTTAAAGGGCTTGCCAGAGCCCAGGAGAATACGGAGATGAAATGCAGGGAAAAGGTAAGTGGACAGATGGCAGGCCTCACCAGCAGGACCCGTGGTCGGCCCCTGGGTCTCGCCATTTCTGCGCAGTGCCCAGCAGTGGGCAGAGCGCTCCCCAGAAGTCGCCCGTGGACCTGGAGGACAAGCACCACCTCCGTCAAACAAAGCCGCCTACGCACGGCTGCTGGAGGTTCATGCACACGTTCAAACCCAACGCTGATCTTTTTGGCACAGGATTTTAGGACCAGGACAAGGTGGATGAGCCCTGTCTGTTCTCTGAAAAGTGGTCCAGCTGAGTGAGCCGTGTGGGCACAGCTGGCGGACGCCTGCCGCAGTGACTGCACATTTAGTCACTTGGCAAAGTAAAAGGTGCCCTGCACGGGCTGCGAGCTCGCTCTCGGCTGCCTGCCCGACGGGAGGGCCGAGGGCGGTGGGCTTTTCAGCACTCTTTCATGATAAAACTCATCTGAGCTCCACAAGGACTCCAGAATGAGGCTTTGAAGGCTCAAGATCTGAGTGCTGGGAATTTAGTTAACACACGAACAGGAATTCATGCAACTGGTCCTGTCTGATCACATCCCCACCTAACATCTAAATACTTGGTACAATATGCATTTCCCCATTAAATCCCTCTTCACTCTTACCAGATCAACAGAGTCTATAAGAAAGTGTCATACTTTGAAACAAAAAATCAACTGCAGAAGTACCAGAGGTGGGGCTCTGCCTTAAACGAGTCACAGAAAAAAAAAAAAAACAAAAAACTTCTTAGCGGCCATTAACTTTAAATGAACAAAAAGATGGAACATGAATTCCACAAGCTAAAGGATCCTAGAGCCATGCTAACTGGGGTATAAAAAGCAAACCAAAGTGGGTGGGTTTCCACTGAGTTTCACCCTGGCCAGACCTCCACGCGTCCTAGTGCGTCAGCACAGAGTGACCGGGGGGGACAGAGGCTGGGAAACGGGAGCCCCTTGGGAAAGACGGGTTGTCAACCCTGGAAAGGAGAAGTCCGGGCGTCGCCACATTCAGGTGTGAGAGGCTGAAGAGGGGCTGGCTTACGTCTAGTTTAGAAGGAACGGCTGTAATTAGCAAGGGAGGAGATTTTGACTCAGAAACAGAAACAAAAACAAACCAAAAAAGGGACACCTTTCGAACAACCGCGGCTACCAGTGGGAACGGCGACTGCCCCCCGAGACAGTGGGGGCCGTAGTGGCCTTGGTGGCGGTGGCCCAGCAACAGAGGCAGGGTCGGGGGAGGACTGAAGAACTTCCCTCACGCGCTGGCGTTCACCACGCGGATGCTAGGATCCAGAGCCACGTCAGCGGGTCCTAAACCCCGAGCTCACGTGCACTAAGCGCTACTGCGTCCACGCCCCTCGCAGAGTGAGAGATGCTCGTGAGGCCCAGGAAGGCAGCTGGAGGTGGAGCCGGGGCCCCGAGAGTTCCCTCCTTTTGTGACTGATACCGTTACTACGTGTCACGGGTGTCATCGGGTTGGGGGGATGGACGGGGTGGCTTCTCAGGCCTAAGCCCAAGGCTCCCTGGTGATCCACACACCTGCATGCCCCCCGCGGCGCGCTGCCTCTCCGCTCTGGGCTCCCTCCGAGCCCGGCTCCCGGGCGGAGTGCTCCGGAAGCTGCTGGTCCTCCTCCCGGGCAAGGGCCAAGTGTGCGTCCCTGCAGAGTCAGCCCGGGCGCCCTTGAGGCTCTGCCTGGATCCTGAACTCGGACTTCTCTTTTTTCAGACCCCATTGAGAACTGGCACAGTTCCATGTGCTGATTCAAAAGGGGGAAAGAGGTTTTGAAAAGGCTTATAACAAAGGCTCATAAGCCTTACAGATCAAACAGCTCTTAAAGAACAACATTTTGATGAGTTAAGTGTAAAAGAACCAGAAACATACGGATTAAATTCCCCTTGAAATTTGAATGCATTTAAAAATTAAAGGGAAAAGCACTTGGCAGAATACATCGGGGCCCTTCACCGAAGTAAAACATTTAGAAAAACGGCTCGAGACATCTTGCCCAAATGAGGCCGCTCCCCGTTTCTATCTGCCTTACTTCAAGTGCTGTTGTTGGGTTTCTTTTTTTTTTTCATGTCTCTTGGGAGACCATTTCAGATCCCCGGTCTCCCTCTGTTCCTTCCCCCTGGATGGCTAATTGCTAATTAGCAAGGTATTTGTGTGCTGGAAAAAAAGCACTTCGTTTTTGAAATGGCCAGAGCCTGCGGTGGGGGCCGTCCAGCCCCTGCAAGGACCCCGGGCGGTGCACGGCAGCATCAGCCTGAGCAGCTCAGAGGGGGCTGGGCGCTGCTCTGCCACACGTGCCGTCGGTTTGCTGAGGGCTAAGCCGCCCTCACCAGGCCCTGCCGCACTCACCCGGGGTTCTTGGGGGGTAACGCCTGCGTCAGGCTGCACGCCAAGACTAAACTCACTTTACCAGAGAGACAAAACATCCTTGGACCCGATGTGTCTGTTCGGCCTGCCGGGGCGGCCCAGTGCAGAGGTCTGCAAAGTACACCCACCATTTGATGCAAGGAAGCAAGTTTCTTCCATTTGTATTTATTTTCAGTGCATCCTTCTTACTTATTTTTGGTAAATGTTTGATAATTTGCCCGATATGTATTGAAATAACAGTGCTTATTACCATTATACTGTTAATGAAAAGGCATGTATTATGAATGATTTGCAAATATACATTATGTGTGCACCCGTATACGTGATAGGGGAAGTGCATTTTTTAATTACTGTTCTTTGCTTTACTTTGTATGGTTTGTTTTTTCTACTGGGGGATGTAAGCAATCAATGTAAAGGTCACTGCCTGGGAAATGAAACGTTGGCTTTGGGTCAGACTGACCTGGGCTTGAATTCTGCTTCTGCCACTTACCAGCCAGATGGCCTTGAGGAAGACACTCAGGTGCTCGGAGTGTCCTCCGCCTCCTGCTCTGTGAAACGAGAGAGTTACTGCCTCCGAAGGTCCGGCAGTTTATCGTGGGCTTGGGTGGGGGGCTGGCTCCAGGGCACCCGCCGCAGCCCTGGCTTTAAAGGCCCCGCACGGGTGAGCTGCTCCCGTGTCGTCTTCTCGCGGTTCCCGCTTGGCAGTTACGCCTTCCTAAGAACTCTGAACTGCCACTGAAATCTGACTTGGGTCAACGGAAATGGAGCCTACGTTTCCAACGGTCGTTTTAAATCGGAGAGGACTGAACAAGTAACAGCTTAATTCTCTGTTCCTCATCGGATTTGTCAATAGATGTTCGTAAAGCTTCTGAAAAGCGACAACAGCCCCTAAGTGTGCCCGCCTGCCTCTTCGAGGGTCCAGACCCGCTCATCCTGTGCTTGATCACATGTTATCAGCAGGCCCCAGGGCTGGCGCTGCGATGACAGCTCTCCTGGTAGGGAGCGTATGGGTGCTAAACGCCGGCTCCTCACGTCAGCTGGGTGGGAAGACAGCCGCCTCAGCCTGCCAGCGACTTGGAGACGCTCTCCCCTATGCAGACGCAAGAGGCCCGGCGCTGCAGTCCACCCAGCTCTCTTCAAAGACTCTTCCTCACGTTTCTGTTACGTTTGTTACACGAAGTTTGGTCACTTCCAATCCAACGAGAGGGCTGCTAGAGACGGGTGATGACACGGCATCAAACGGGGGGGAGGGTATAGCTCCAGTGGGAGAGCGTGCACGAGGTCCTGGGTTCAATCCCCGGAACCTCCACTAAAGATAGATAAATAGAATTACCTCCCCCCAAATACATAAATAAAAGTAAAAAGTAAAATGGCGTCCAAAACAACATTTTGACAACAAGGTGTCGTGGATGTGTGGTGCGCTCCGCTGGTTCACAGAAGACCCTTCGCTTCCTCACCCTTCAGCACAGCCCCATGAGGCAGGTGCTGCCGGGAATTCATAAATGAGGAAAGTGAGGCAGAGGGAAGAACGCAACAGTTCTTAGAAAATGACGGCCTGGGTCTCAATAACCCGCGTTCCTACTCAAAACCCTACAAACGACGTGCCCCCACAGGGAGGCTGTCCCTTGTCAAGTCGTCTGTCCCCCGCGTTGGCGTGGTTTCGCTACCTCGTCTGCTTGCTGCCCCCCCCGCCCCGGCTCCCTCGTCTGCACAGGCTGCTGTCTCCGGCGGGCTGTGCCCCGCCTCCCACGGACTTGGCCCTCGAGTCCCAGCGGTGACCGTGGATTCCATCTCCAACCTCGGACCCCAGTGGGGCTAGCAAACACAGCCCGTGGTCCAGACCCCACCCGCCCACCACTTCGGCACACGCAGCTGTCCCGGAACACAGCCACGCCTCCGTGACAGCGCGCCCTTCGCCCCGGGGCCGCGCTTCAGGGGCAGAGCTGAGAGCTGCGTCAGACACAGCGTGGCCCACAAAGCTGGAAATATGTCCTGTTTGGCCCTTTGCAGGAAAAGTGCATTGACCCTCGGTTGACAAGAACCAAGGGGAGGCTGTGGATGAAGAAAAGACGTGTTGGGCAAGTGGGACTGTGGCCGAAAGCAGGTCGCAGCTGCGGGACAGTTGTTTCAACAAGACACGCCCAGTAGGTCAGATTCCCGCAGCCACTTAGTGGGGGACGGATGCGGAGATCAATGCCACCGTGTCTTTTGTTTAAAAACATAAACGACGAGAACACCCATTGACTACGCACCCGCCGACGCCATCAACATTTACCTCCGTTCAGGTAAATGCCAGCAAGACGCAGGTTGCCTATCGCATGAGAAGAATTAGATTTGCACCCAATTCTCAATCTTTCCGAGACATATTAACAAGACCGTGTGCGCACTTTCTCTTCTGTCCTGACTTCTGCCTGGTGGCTGTTCTGCTTTTTTGTCAAACTTCCAGGGGAGGGTGGGCTGTGGAGAAAGTCGCCCTTTCATCTAAGCACTTGTACATCTTTTTGGAAAAACGCCATGTGCTAAAAAAAATCTTCAGAGACAATGAATAAACACTTTATTTTTAGCTTTCTGTGTGGATTGCAATTATCTATACTCTCCAGTCTAGTAACAGCTCGGAAAATCCAGAGCTGTTTGAAGATGACAGGGGCTTTGTCTGAATCCAAAATCACGTATAAAACACCCAGTAAAAAATAAAATCCATCCTATTTTAAGAAACGCAGTCCCAAGCTGGGGACCCCATTGGAAGGAGATTTGGGGGCAAAACGCGTGTGGGACTTTTGCTGTTGGGTCACCAAAAACACTGTCTCCCTCCAGTTTTACAGAATATGTTTTCACATGTTCACGTGTCTGAATCAGAAATCTATCTTGTAGTCTATATGTGCAAGTCACACGGACCCATCTTCCCACGTCTCCCAGCCCTGAAACGCTGTTATTAAATCAACAAGCACCTTACAGTTGATGGCACCTTCAGATCAACAAACTATATTTGCCTGGGACACCAAAAGAGAGTGGGAGAAATCCATTTTTCATGAAATATCTTCTCTGAAATTAATCCTTGCCGCTGACAGAACTGGTCCAAGATGCCAAGCCCCATATGTCTTCTCGAGCCCTAACTCCCTCGGCAGGCTTCTCCCCCCACCTGTCTGATGAGTCCCCACAAGGACAGGGACGGCACCCCAAGGAAGACGCAGCCAGCCCCTCGCAAGCGAGGCCCGTGGTCCCCAGCGCACAGCCGCCGCCCAGCCCATCACGGCTTTCTTTCCCACAGGCCCCTTCGCTTCAAGAAGCTACTAAGTTCGTTCCAAAACAAAAGGCCACTGAGACCCAGCATTGTTTTCCGAACAATCCATTATCCCGTGGCCTATTGCAAAATTAGCTGAGGGACAATCTGTGCTGAGAGATAAATCTTTCTATGACATTTCAAGACTCATCCTCAGCCAATTAGAACCGCCACGGTGACGGGCCAGATAGCACACATCCAAATCACACCAGCCCCCCCAGAGCCCTAGAGAAGCCCCCGCAGTCCCGCCGTGTCCTCTGCGGTCTGTGACCTGAGGGGAGGGCCGGGGTGCATGTCGGCTGACGGCCTGTGAGACCCCAAAGAGGTCTGTGGCCCGAGACGGAAGCTGACTGAAGGGGCGAAGGCGGAGTCCTGAAACTGCAGACGAGAGAGGGTGAAGGCGTCCACGGCGGGGGGGCTCGGGCGTTCCCACACTTACCTCAGCCTCCGGATGCAGCCCTGGGCCACACCGGAGCCGGGACTGCCGGACAGATGACTCGGCGGTGCTGTATGTCCAGGCTGAGCTGACCGTAATGGTTAGCCTGGCGGGGTCCCGGCCTGCAGAGCTGAAGGACCGCTCCAGGTCAGGGCACTCTGAGTCTCTCCCCATGTCAGACAGCGGCCCCACATTCCTCAAGTGCCTCTCTGGGGAGCAAGAGAAACCATTTCCCCTTTTTACAATATTCATAGTCTGCCATTTCCAAAGCTCATTTTTATCAGAGGTGCCAGGGACTCTGGAAAACTTACAACTAATGTGATGCAATCCAGGAGCCATTTGTACCAGAAAATCACTGCAGAAGCATTGTTTCAGTGAGTCTCACAGCGTTCCTACAGATGAGTAAGCACCTCTGCCCCCATTTTTCTGTTTGGATAAACTGAGACTCAGAGGAGATCATTCACATACCCGAGGTCTCCAAAGTAAATTAAAATATTCTGTTTTCCTTAGATTCCCCTCATCAATACAAAAATTCCCATTTTGGCTCCCTGTTTTTAATGGAGGACGCTGATTCTGGAAACCCTTGGCCCAGAGATCTGCCAAACTCTTTTTCCTTATGCAATGACAGCGAGACCATGAGGTCCCCGGGACACCAGAGCCAGTAGCTGTCTGAGCTGGGACTCGGTGGCCGCAGGCAGCGGGCTGCAGGCAGCGGGCTGCAGGCCCAGCCTTCAGCCAGCCTCATTCCTCAGAAATGACAGCCACCTTCGGATCTGCTCCAGTCCGGCCACAGAGTAACTCTCCGAAAGTGTTTGTCAGAGACTTGCTCTTCTCTCAGAAGAGTTCCCGGGAGAGAACCTCTACTCCTCTCAGCAGTAAAATAAGAACCACCCCCCCCCCCGCCGCGACCCGCGCGGTCCGTGCAGCGACGCGGGATTGCTGCGGCGAGCGCGCCGGAGACGCGCAGGGACGGCCGTGGGGCCCGCTCGGGGGGCGGCGTGCACAGCGTCCTCCGTGGGAACAGGCCTCCTGCCTTCCGCAGAACTGAAGATAAGGACGGGCACGAGAAACATGCGTGTGCGTCTGAAAGGACGCTCTGACATTACCACGAGGGCCTCTCTCCGGAAAGTCCGTTCTCCCCTCCCCGGCCACATCTCCAGTTAGTACTTCCCGGAAACACAGCTAAAGGGATCTGGGCGTTCCCCGTGGTCCACAGGGGGATGCCCAAGCCGGCACACACTCCCCCAAAACCCGCTAACTACTCACCGGCGGAAACACCGAAGCAGCAAACCCGATCCGCGCACATGCGTTTGAGGAGCCTTATTGTTCTAAGAGACTGGTAATTACATGTTTCCTCTGATCTCTACCCCCCACCCCTCCCCACTTCCCTACGGGGGACTCGGTGACACAATCAAAGAAGAGCCTAAAGAGGCTTGTCATATCCTGGGGTTTACGAGGCACGGTATCCAGAAGGCAGCGACGTGAACACTGTTTTACAGTGTGTGACTGCTTGGGGGGTTCGCCGCCATCTGTGCGCATCATTAACCCCTCTCTCAGTCAGGAGATGCGCTGTTGGTCGGTCATTCACGGAGCTGCGCCGATCACCACTCCCTGGCTCTGCCCCGCCATTGATTTGGGGCCAGCAGGCAGCAGTGATGAGTGGAAAACATCTCCGAGTGGGCTTTGGGCTAAGAAGCATGTCCTGATTCTGCCCCAAACAACGCACAAAAGGACTGCTTGCTGCGTTATGTCTGAGTCCCCCGGGACTCGGCTGCAGAAACGCGGGTGGGTGTGGCTTTGTGAACACAGAAGATTTTACGAGATCCATGGTCCAGACTCCTAATGGAGACCTGTTTCTACTGACGGGCGACCACGCCGCCATATAAATGAGGTAGTATTTTACTGTATATTATATAATAAAAAGTAAATTTTTTTCGTGAAGCTGATGAAAACCATGGACTCTGCAGGAAAATGCACGTGTACTCTCTCTCACACACACCAAACAAAACCAAAACCAAAAAACCACACAGAAAACAAAAGATGTATAACCCTGGGAAATTCACGGACGTCCTGAAGTTCCCCCGGCCCTGCCAGCCCCAGGCCGGCCAACCTCACTTTATTAAAAGTTTCCCTTCTTCTAAACACCCCACTACCCTCTGTCCAACGGGTTTTGATGACTCTGCAATGCCTTGTACTTCCATCAGACGACCTCCTCCCTGGGATGAGGGTCACGGTCTGCTCCCACAGGTTTTCATTTTAATCTGTGACTAATGTTCGGAGCCAGCTGACCTGAAGTAGATTACCCTAGAAGATCTACTCCGCCGCCAGCCGGAAGGCCTCAGGAACAGAGCTGAGGCTGCCGGGAGGGAGCAGCGCCCCCGCGGACAGCCGCTCCGGCCCCGGCCGGAGACTTGCAGCCGCGCGGCTGCCAGCCTGCCCTGCGGACTCGGGACGGGCCTGGCCGGCCGGCCGGCCCTGCGGTCATGTACGTCAATTCCTGCAGTAAAACCCTTCGTGTATGGTCCCTACTTTTTCCGTTCCTCTGTTTGAACCTTTACTAATACAGAGTTTGGTACCAGGAAGTGGGGTGCTGTTAGAACAAACGTCTACAAACGTGGAATTGGCTTTGGAATTGGATAATGGGTAGAGTCTGGGAGAAATCTCAGCTGCAAGATAGCAAAAGACTCTATTCCCTTAAACAGGGTTTGGGTAGAAATACGGGCAGTAGACGGCACTTCGGGCGAGCTCTCCGAAGGAGACGGGAAGCACGCCATCGGGAGCTGGAGGAAAGCCGGCCCTTCGGGTACGGAGGCAGGAAGTGCAGCGAGCTGTGCCCCAGAGTCAGTGGAAAGCAGAGCTTGCCGGCTATGCAATGGGGTGTTTAGCGGAGGAGGTTTCCCAGCAACGTGTGCGACACGGGACCTTCTTTTCTCCCCCTGCTTATAGTGAAATATTATAGAAAAAACATAAATTGGGGGAAAAGCTTTAAAAAATAAGAGAGAGATTGATGACTTGGGAAATTCGGGGCTTATTTAAATTGCAAAAGATGCTACAGTTAGGAGACTCGCGTCAGGAAAGTGTGCTCTGAAGAGATCGACAAAGCTGCGCGGTCTTCTGCCAGCACTGAAGACACGGGCTGAGGACGCACGGAACCACTCAGCCACGTTAGCGGGAGCCACCGAGGTGGGGTCACCCAGGACAGTGCTGGGGAAGGCCCTCCTACCTCCCAGTGCGCATCCCCACGATCCCCCCGGGAGACCCACCAAGTTCGGAGGACACTTGTAAGCAGAGCTCTCGCCAGCTCGGGCTGCAAGTGGCAAAGTGACAAAATGAAAGAAAGCTGTCGGACTCCCAGCGTCCTATAGGCGGGAAACGGGCTGCTCAGACCACTGAGCTGCAAACACGGCTGCCTTTCAAGGAAGAGGAAGCCTGGCGCTGGGGGCTGAGGCATGGGCCCGGAGGCCAGAGCGGCGGGGCTGCGCGGGCGGCAGAGCCGCGGGCCCAGGACGAACACGTAGGCCGCTGGGGCTACTCGCAGACCTCGCATCCTAGTGGACTGTACCCTGCTGACACTTCACAGCGCTCCGCACCGGCGGCCCCCTTCTCCTTTCCTTTCTCTCCCACTGGGGATGAGAAGGTCATAGAACTGGAACCCCACGCCTGTCCTGCCACTGCATTTTGGAAGCAGATGCCATGTTTTCTGGTTCCACAGGTTCACAGACAGAGAGGAATTCTGTCTCAAGAGGACGGTGCCCACAGTGCCGCCCGTACCTGCTCTAGATGATGAAATCTGGGGCCTCTGGGGCGGGTGATACTTAGATGAGGTTTTGTTTTGTTTTGTTGGTTTTTTACAGGCGCTGATGCTGAAACTGGCTGAGAAACGTGGGGTGTTCCGATAGGACGAAGGCATTTCGCACGTGGGATGGGTGTGGTCTCTGGGGACCAATGGGAAAATGGGCATGTTATAAAGTGTGCTCCCCAAAGACGCCTGCGCCCCAGTCCCCGGAACCTGTGGATGCAAGCTCGCACGGGAAAATGTAAAAGAACAGGTGTCTGCATACAGAGGTGAGCTAAGGGTTTTGACGGGGAGAGCACTCTGAATCGCCCAGGTGGGCCCCAGGTGCGGTCTTGGGTGCCCTTATAAAAGGGCGGCACAGGGAGATCTGAATCCATGTGGAAGAGGAGGCCATGCGACGATGCAGCAGAGAGGTTCAAAGATGCCGGCCTTGAAGGCTGGAGCGATGAACTGCAAGTCAGGAATCCTGGCAGCCCCCGACACTAGCAGAGGCAAGGGCCAGCTCCTTCCCCACGGCGCCTCAAGGGAGGGCGGCCCTGCCAACACCCTGGTTCCAGCCCAGGAAAGCTGAACGGTGGGAACAGAACGGTGAGAAAACACACTTGTGTTGTTCTAAGCCGCTGAGTTTGCGGTGATTTGTTACAGCAGCCACAAGAAACCGACACAGACTCCAGAAAACGAAGGAATATAATGTATAAAAACATTCAGTCGCTAAAATAAAGTTCTGATTCTCCCTCAAAGAGCTCAGAAGAGGACGACTAGCCAGGTAACTATGACCCCGACTGGCAACAGTAAAGACGCAAACGACGTGCCGGGGCCTTGGGACTGCTCTCCGGGTGGAGGGGACGCGCAGAGAACCGGAGGGGGGGGGGTGGCGGGCGAGGCGGTGGCACGGACGTGGGGAGGACGGGGCTCACTGTGGCCGAACCCCTAGGCTCCCGGTGCTGAGAAGTGGTGCCCGGGACCACAGCTGGCCGAGGGATACAACCAGAACGCTGCGGCCAACGCCCTTTAGGGCCAGTCTAGCGTCTTCGGATCGCACTTCACATGAGACATGGGAGAGCTACAGAAACACCAGAAATCACTGGTCTGGTCTACCCCCCACCGCCTCCCCCAACTTGATATTGGGGGGAAAAAGAGAGAGAGAGAGACTTGCCAAGAACACACAGGCAGGGACAGGAAAGGCTGCACACCCCGGGGTAGAGTCAGGGTGCTGCTGCAGACGGAGCCGAGTTCCAGCGAAGTGCCTCCGCGTGTCCACAGACAAGCGGGTGGGCCCCTCTGAGCTCAGTTTCCGCAGTGGAGGCTACAGCATCCGCCTTACTGGGCTGTTAGGACAGCAGCCGGGGTTTGCCACACACCTCCTCACTGCCTTGAACTTAACCCCGTATTCGGTGACAGCAAGGGAGAGAGAAAGCCAGGACCCCCACCAGGACCCCTGACCCTTCACTCTCGCGCTGTAAGGCGAGAACGCACGCTCAGGGAGGTCAGCCTGTGACGTTCCCGGATGTCACGCCAGGGGCTCCGGACTCTACGATATGAGCTGGAATCCGCGGAAAGGTTGTGAAGTCTGGCCCAGCACAACCTCTCCCGGGATGCAGACGGGTGGCAGCTGGTGGTGGACTGACCAGTCAGGGGGGCTGGGACCCTGCTGGAGAGGCTCCAGGAAGGGGGCCGGGTCAAGAACGTTTGCAAATCCTGTGCTTTGCTGACTTGAGCCTATTTTTTTACATATTTTTGGTCGGGGAGGTAATTCAGTTTATTCACTTATTTATTCTTAGAGGAGGCGCTGGGATTGAACCCAGGACCTCGTGCACGCTGAGCACGAGCTCCACCACCGAGCCCTCCCCTCCCCCTGGCCTGAGCCCACTTTTGAGGAGGCAGGAAGGCCGCCAGGCCCACGTGATGTGCCAACTGCAGGAAGGCGCTGCATGTGTCTATGCTGGGGGAGGGGAGTGGAGGGGGCCGCCGAGTGACGCAGGGCCACTCCAGGGAGGACGGTGGAGCTTGGCATCTCTTCTGAGGGAGCTGATTATGAAATGCCACAGTGTCCACGGCAGGGAGTGCATGCCACGTTTACAAAGCCTGCCTTTCATGGATCCGAACAATCTGGACGGCCAGCTGCGTGTGCCGCTCCAAGAGCCATCCACTCTTGTGCACAGACAGGCCGGAGGCAACACGCAGTTCCCTGATCTGTCCTTTTGAGAGTAGAGACAAACGCGTCCTCAGGATTCCGGCGTATGCGCACACCCTTGCAGGTGTGACGGTGAATCTGTAACATTGCACCACACCTCACAGCTGAGCAGAAACGCAGAAACACACATGAGGTGAGTCATGTGCTGGGAAACAACTGAAATGCAGTATTTTTATGAAACTTTCATCCATTTGAAATAGTGAGATATGATGTCCTGACCTATGAGGTGATGGCTACTTAAGCCGCCTTCCCTGTGGAAAGGAAAGGTGTTAGTCTGAAGAAAGATGAAACGGAAGGGAACCCGGGGGTTCAGAGAGTCAATATCTGCCCGTCTCCTCCGCCCGCTCCTCCCGCTGTCTTCAGGTCTGTCTCCGGCGCTCTGTTATCCAGGGCTTTAGTCAGGCTCATTTTAAATCAGCCCAAACCGGTGGCTTCAAATCCTCTCTTGAAGAAGTCACTGCGTTGAGGGAGCCTCGCCACTGCCTCCTCACTGCTGACAGTCACCTTGAACTTGCCTCGGCTTCGTTTCCGCTTATTACTCACTCTTGTCCAATTTAGATCCTGAAGGGTTGTTGAGACCTACGTCCTGTTTCTATTTGGGTAACGCATGCCTCACCAAACTGCAATTTAGCAAAACATACGCATTTATCTGTCTGTATACACATCTATCGTATCTAACAGACATGCAGATATAGATAGATATGCATGCAGACACACAGACACATGTATACACATGCATGTACACATACATACATATGCAACCTTTCTAAATTGTGGGTTTCTATATATATATAAAATGTCTACGCATAAAATTCTTAACCTGAGGTGCATAGATGGGCTTTGCTTCCTGGAGAAAAAAATCGTCATTTTTATCAGGTTCTTAAAATGAGTGCGTAACTCACAAAGGCTGATCCTAAGAGGTACCTCCCCCTCTGTCTCACTTCCTCAGTTGACCACACACTCCAGCTTTTCAGGTGAACTGGGCCGCGCCTGTGGGGCTCTGCGACAGAATATTCTGCCCCCAAGGTTGCAGTGCTTCTTAGGCCGCGTTAAGTGAGCGCCCTCGGGGTCCGCCTCTGGAGGGAGGACCAGCAGGTGCAGCAGGTGACGATGGTGAGAGGGGCGGGGTGACCACAAGTCCCGGGTCTGACCTGCTTGCGCAGAGGAGGTGCAGTGGGAGACTGGCTCGTGAAGGGGGTTTCTCGTTGTCTCCACCCCAGACAGAGCCCAGGGAGGCAGGAGAAAGAACTGCCCTTCTGCTGCTCGCAGGCTCTGACCCCAGTGAAAGGAGCAAGGACCAAAGACAGTGCGGATGGCCAGCATCGCATTGCTCACCTCAGCCCATATGGCATATGGTTCACCTATGCCATACTGAATGGCGTATCAGGATGGAGGTCTGACTGAGCACTGGGGCGCAGTGGGGTAGGGAGACGCTGGAGTCCATGAGTGCATCTGGCCCTGCTGGATGGATAGATTCCTGAAGCTGGGTCTGGTCTGTGAAGCTGGGCTCCACTGTGCGTGACCGCTTCTTACCAGCATTCCCCTCTCTGGCCCTCCATCCCCCGACTCATAAAGCAGGCCTCTCACTCCATGACTGTGCAGGGCTTTCCCATTCCCAGCCCTCCTGGCTTGTGGCATTCCTGGAAGAGTGAGTGCCCTTCCGGGGTCTACTGTGGCCTTCGGTCTCCTCTTCTCCCAGGCTCCCCACGACCACACGTTCCGCTCCGCCAGCTTCCAGACCACGCTTTCCCTGGTGTCCTTTAAGTGGACTCTCTGCTCCTACTTGCCCCCTTTCCTCAAGCCCCTGCTCTTTCCTTTCCGAAGCCCAGCCCCTCCTCCCTGGCATCCACTCCCACAAAGCATGGGAGCCTGGGAGACTTTCCTTTCCGTTTCTTTGTGTAATTCACTCCATGGAGTTTTTCTTTTTCAATAAAGGACTTCATTTCTATTGACTTGCAAAGACCACACATTTCAAGTGCAGCCAAAACAAATCAATGACACATGAGCCAAATAAATCCTTCTAACTACTCCAAAGAGCTAATGATTCTGCAGTCTTCTCACCTTCTATATTTGGGTGAGGGCTCATTACATCCTACGTGATCACAAGACTAAGACATTCAGTTGCTATGTAAAGTGGATACGTCCAAAATACATTTTTGGAGGGAGAAGCCTTTTTGAAAGATTTCCCTCACTGAGAACGTATCCTATCCCAGCTCAGTTCACTCTTTACTCCTCCACATCACACCGTGCCCTTCAGCGACAGTCTTGAGAAACTTGATTCTTAAGAAAGTCCGTTTTATAAAATCCAAATTTATTAGACATTCAGAACTGGACCATTAAAATAGTTTGCTTCAGAATGAGACGGAGGGATTTTGCTTTGCTGTTCGGAATGAGCTGGGTTATCACCTGCCAAATCTTCTTGGCTCTGGTTTGCATCAGTATCCCCTCACTTTCCCAGCTCAAAAATACACAAATAAGCAGATAAGAATTACTATGTGACACGGTTCCTCTTGCATGCTCTGCTGGAAAGTCTTGAAGCAGGGTTACGTTACTGACCTCGGGGTAATTTTTTTCTTGCACCTGGAGTGGTAAATGACTTCTAGGTGAGGCAGAACCAGATGGCCTCAACTTTCCTGGAGGTGATGAAAATGACAGTACCTGCTTCGGGGGTCCACCAATCAAACACCTCGCTTTGATTTACCATGGTAACGTCGCAGCCAGTGGCTTCCGCGCTGTTAGTGGAAGATGCTGAATCTACCAATTAAAACTAGCAAATGACACCCCCTGCCTGACGCACACACACACTCACACCCCCTTTTTCTAAGCGCTTGCACAGAGCCAGCTGCTGCTGAACAAAAGAAAATTTTTTAAAAATGTATTTAAAAATGGAGCTCCTGCCTGGTGACATACAGGGTGATAAAGCAGGGTTGCACGCTCCTGGTGCAGTCTGCACAGAGGCAGAGGGGCCTGAACTGTGTAACTGCCTTGGGTCTCTCGTGACGTTCCCCCCCACTTGGCGAGGACACCCAGTGGCATGGAAGGAGGGCGATTTTCCCACGTACGAGTTACCAAACGTCTCCTGAGCTGGGGAACGCGTTCCGGAGTCTGGTATCATCAGCAGTTATTGGATCACCAGGTATTTCCCTCTCTGGTTTACAATTCACTACAATTCAATTTATTTCTGTTCAATTCAATTTGATTCCATCTAATTCAATTTAATTCAATACATTCATTAACCACATACTCCATTAGTTACAAGCTGCTATGAAAATGAAACACAACCCCTCCCCACCAGGAACTTAAAATAATTTTTCAGTCAGGGTCTGAGGGACCTTCAGAAATGCAGCAGGAGGCACGCTCAACATCGGCGAGTCTAACCACCGCGGTGCTGAGGACTTCGAGATGGCTCTGATACACTGGCCCTTCTAGTAAAATGCTTGCCAAAAATATGTAAGGGTTAAGCAAAATGTTCCTTACGTGGGACACAAAATGGCTAATATTGCTACGGGATGCTTTACTTTTACACGTATTTGCCTGTGAACTCACTGCATGACTATCTTGATTTTCGAGGAAAAATTGTGAGTAGAATGAATACGTTTTGAAAGACAAAGGAGAAGAAACAAGGGAGAGAAAGTCCTACAGCACGGCTGTGTCTTCAAGGCAGCATTAACAGCAAAAGAAGTAAAAATCCAGCAGCATTTAAGCGTTCATAAACAAAATGCCATCTTAAAATCACTTAGATCTTCATTATTTTTTCAACAGAGCAAATGTTTGCTTTTGCAGATGCTCTAGCACCAACACTGGCTTTCCAGACCGATAAAAATTTAGCAATAGTTTGCAGTTATGACCATGAACACCATTTGTAGACATGTAAAACCGGAGAAGATTAATCACACCACACGAAGCAGGCAATACACCGATTTCTAAATTAGTCTTCAGCCTCGGGTCTGGACCCCACGGAAGGAGGACGCTAGCAGCCCGCAGCTGACCGGAGACTGCATTCCCGAGGGCGCCCAGCGGGGCGTTGCTTCTGCGGCGGACGTCACAGTCTGCCTTCGGTTTCTGTGAACAGCTTCCACCCATAGTGTGCGGCAGGCAGACGTTTTCTGC
Organism: Camelus ferus; assembly: GCF_009834535.1. Classification (NCBI taxonomy): domain Eukaryota; kingdom Metazoa; phylum Chordata; class Mammalia; order Artiodactyla; family Camelidae; genus Camelus; species Camelus ferus. The sequence continues at coordinate 2,057,735 of NC_045728.1, forward strand.
ATTGCTCCCCATCTCTGCCTTTACTTTACTGGTTTATCAGTTTAGCAAAAAGCCATCTCTACCCACCTTGCAGCAGTGAAGGACGCTAGTTCAAATATTCTACTTTATTTTATTGCCCTTAAACATGAACACCCCCTTCATCCACAGAACATTGGCGTTTAAAATTCAGAGGCGCTCAGTCCAAGCGAGACTCACGTAAGGAAACAAGAACCTGGAGACAATGTCTCCTTGTCAGTGCTGTCTTCGGTCCCCAGCTCTGAGTGCACCGGCTAAACGGGGCTCCGACACGCAGCCCGGCCACCAGCGCCCTGACGAGGCGGGAACTCACGCTGAGCCACTTCCGTGCGTAAGAACACGCGCCAGGGCCGCCCGCAGTCGGAGCTGCCGGGCGCACCGCGTCCTCAGGGAGAAGCGAACGCCAAGGCGTCCTCCTCCTGAGAAGTGGCAGCACTGAGTCTGGGCTTCGGAGGCCACGACTGAACCAGCGGCCGATGCCTCAAGAGGGGGGAGGGCTCCCTCCTGGGTCCCTGTTCCTGGAGTCACGGGCCTGTTAGAGGCGGCCTGGAGGGGGTCTGAGGCTGCTGCCTGGGGACCTTGGGTGGCTGTAGGCGTCTGGAGGAGGCCCTGACCTGGGAAACCTTTCCACTCAGCCGGCAACTGTGGGAGGGGCTCTGAGAACCCAGCGAGGGAGACTGACCAGGGAGACTGGGCAGCATTGGGTCCAGCCGAGGAACGCAGCTGGGAATCAGCCGGGAGACAAGGGGGCAAAACGGTGGGAATCCTTGCCAGGAACGCCCAGAAGAAATAAACCAGGCCCGCAGGCAGAGGCAGGGTTCCTGGGGAAACGATGCGCACGGGGACCCGGCCCAGGGCACCTTCCGGGGGCACGTTTGGAGGCTGTGCTTTGTCGGCCTGGGAAGTGAGGCCTGGCTCACCCACTCCCTGTGCCGGTGACCAGCTGAACTCTAGTCCAGCTGGGGCCACCAGCCTCCTGGAAGGTCAGACGTGTCTGACCTCCGTGTCTTCATTTCTGCAGGAAGATATCAAGGGACCCCCACGTGATCGCGCCCCCCTCTCCCATTCGGGGCCTCCAAGAAGGGCTGGCACCTCGTCCTAGCTGGCCAGGGCTAGACGGCCAAACACCGCAGGCCGGGGCTCAGCTCTGAGCCCAGGGCCCTAGCCGGGTCGGCTCTGGGGAGAGCCCCACCCCGGGCGGCGGACGCCGGCTTCTCCTGTGTCCCCACATGGCTCTCCCTCCTCGTGCGCCTGTGGAGGGAAGTCTCCTCTCCCTCTTCTCATAAAGCCAATGACCCAGTCAGGTTAGAACCCACCCTGTGACCTCACCGTGAATTACCTCTGAAAAGTTCTATCTCCAAACACAGCCACAGTGGGGGGCTTAACCCAATTGGGGCATCACCGTGTGAACTTGGGGGAACACCGTTCAGTCTGTAGCACCCCTGAAGGCAGCAAGGTTTCCCCACTGTTTCCCTCCTCCGCTGTGGGGGCCGGGTTTTCAGGGGCCAAGTGCTGAGTCTCAGGAGCAGATGTGGGGTGGGGGTGGGGGTGGCCACGAGGCAGAGGAGGCAGGAGGTGCCCTGTAGTCAGGCTGCAGGTGCCTGGCTCATGGTCCCAACAGGTCATGCCGGTCCATGTCTGAAGGAGGCAAGAACCGGACAGAAGTCGAATGGACAAATAAAGGGGAGTGGGAGGTCGAGGGCCTGATTCCGGAGAACACTGACCACAGGGAGGAAGGGGAGGGCCGGGGCAGGAACGGAAAGAGGGAGAAAGGAGCACCAGACTGGGAGTGGGTGCGTTCCATACACATACATACGTCATCATGCACAGGTTATGTATACTGTGTATTTTATATTACTAACCTGGGGGTGGTCATTTTAAAACTTTCACAAAAGGGGCCCCAGAAACAAGACTGTGCTCCTCATATCACCAGCGCACTTAACTTCCCCCTCACTCTGTTTTCACGGCATCCATCACATGAACTGTGGAGGATACAGGCCGCATTTCATCCCTCATAAAGCACGTGTCTGCCGTGCGTCCCACCTCGTTCCAGACGCACGTGCGTGACAGGTGGCAGGGTTCACGCAGTGCGACTCAGGTCCTGTTCTGAGGATGCTCCGGGAGCCTGCACTTTGCAGACCTGGAGAAGGTGTCAACTTCCAGTTTCACACGGTTCCCTGCAGTCTTCCCTCCCCGTCCCAACCCCCTACCTCAGACAAATCCTTAGACAATGAGAGGAAGGAAACAAGCTGGAAGGGAGAACCTGACCAATCCCCGAGTGATACAGAGGAGAGTGAAGTCACCAGCGCAGAGGGAGGCTACGGGCCAGGGTCCGTGTGAGCCAGCACTCCTGTCAGGGGGGTTAAGGTCTGGAGGGCCTCTGGAGCGACGTGGGATTGGTCACCCCACTGGAGTGGGGGCAGCCAGACCGACCAAGTCTCTGTACCAAGCAGCAAGGCCTGGCGTGTCCAACTTCACCCTAGAGGAGCGAGTAAGGGAGACCAGGTCCAACACGCAGGGCAGATCTCCCGGGGCTGGTGACTTGGGGAGGGTCAGAGACTAACCACACAGACCCAGGGCACCCCCCACCCCCACTGAACCCAGGCGTACCCAGAGCACCGCGGCCCACGCCCGCCATAAGCCCGCACAGCCACGGCTGGGCGGCGGCGTAAAGGACACCCACAGCTACCAAGAGACGTGTTCCGTCAAGAATCACTGAACCGTCCACAAAGAGCATGCCGTGAAAAACAAAAGAAGAAACAAAAGAGATGCTCGACAGGCGGGAAAACTTAAGACACGTCAGAGCTAAAAAGAGCAGTGAGAAGAGGGCTTTATCAGTATGTTTCATGGCAGAAAGAGTTTTTAAAAGGACTGAATGCGTAAACAAGAACAGGAGTTATGAGACAAGCACAGAGGTTATGGAGGAGGAAAGAACCAATGAGAGATCTGGGAACTGAGAAGCCAACACACGGGGCAATGGTATTAGGTAATTTACCACGTGATCGTGAGATGAGGCAGAGGAAGACGAGAGAAAAAACAAAACAAAACAGACTGACAGTGGGGTCCCTGGCTCCTGGGTGTTCTGAGTAAGGGGGAAACACTGAAGGAACCCAGAGTCTAATGAAACTGATTGTTAAGACTGCTCCGCAGGCACGGTGGCCCTGCACAAAATAAGTGCCAGGAGCTCCCCACCCCACAGCTGACCCAGAAGAAGACTGAGCTTAAGAGGAAACGTGACGTCCTCGCAGGATCTGGAAAGAGTAATGGGACAAAAAGGCAGTATTTGGAGAAAGGGCAGCAGACAGCGGAGATTTCATACTCAGAAAAGTAGAAGAAATGATACGCTTGTTTGTTTGTTTTTTTCCAGGAATGTTTTCCTGAAAACTGGAAGCTGGGAGGACACTACTAAAATTCTTGACAATAAGGCATGCAGCTTAGTTCATCCGATGAAGTCGGGAACCTCGTGGACCTTTACTGTAAAGGAGAAGATGAACGCGGTACCGACGCACAGACATCATGAGCGGGGGCGGGAGAGGGAGCCAGGGAGCCGGGGGAGGGATGCACGCACCGTCACCGCACACGGCCAGCCCGCACGTGTGAGCAGAGACGGAGTTAGGTCTGCATCCTCGAAGCCTGACTAGGACCAGCCAACCCCCAGCGCGCCATCTAGTTCAGACCTAATCTCTGACAGCGTGCACTGCGTGTGCCTGTCTTCCTCCCCCTCCTTGCTCTCCCCCCCCCCCACAGCTGAGCACACAGTCAGACAGCTCAGGTGCGATAAGCCCCGAATTGAAGCCAAACGTTTGCTCTTTGTGCACAACGAAAGATTTCCACCTCTGCCTCAGCCGTGTTACATTTATGAAACCTCTGTTTCTTATCGCTGGCATCAGCACTTCCATTTTTCCACGAAGGGAGAAGGCAATAAACTATCCAAACAATGGTATAAATCGTGGCACGGGGGAAGCAGGAGGCACTCCCAGAACCGTGGCATCGCTGGGCCACGACTCATCCACCCGCGGGGCACGCACATCCACGCCCGGCACCTGGGGAGTGGTTTCAGCGCACACCCCTGGAGAACTGGCTTGTGCGGAAGTTGAGCACGCCAAGGGTGAGGATCGCCTGTGCAGGTGTATGAACCTGGCCAGCAGTGAGATTAGGGGCACAGCCACTGAAGAAATGACGGAACATACTGACTATAAAATGATGAGAAGAGCAGGTGGAGAGAGAAATTAATCTCGTTGCTCAAGGACAGAACATTCCCTCGGTCCGGGCGCCTCCTCTCTCTTCCGGGCCCCCGCCCCACAGTCACACCTTCATCAGCTCTTCCTCTGCGCCAGCTCGGCTGCCCTGTGTGCTGCTGACCCCCGCCTCGCGGCGCTGACACTTGGAGGGAAGAGCAGACACCAAATGGGGTGCATGAGTGGCGACCACACTTGATTTCAGGCAGCAGGGTGTTCTCTGACCATGACACACTGTGTTGTAAATTCTTCAGGTTATGAGCACTGGGCTGCAGTGGGATGGGTAGGAAGCCGGGGCTGCGGTCCAGGGCTGGTCCTCACCCCATTTGTATCCTCTCTCTCCTCCCCCCTCTTCTCTCTCGCCCTTTTAAATCGCCAAGTTTGGAACAAGGGACTAGCCTAGTCATATTTTGTATTTATTGGATACAAATGAATATTTCTAATTTTTAATTATAAACAGGGAGTTTGTCCTGTTTTCTCACCTGCTGCAAGAATGAATCCATAAATAAAAACGTGCTCTGCCGATTTCTGGCTGCCTTACACCTGTCCCCTGCCCTCCTTCCCTCCCGGAAGCACAGCTGCCTTCATGCCCAGGAATCACGGAGCCCCTCCCGCGGCCCTTTTAGGGACATTCAGCCCCAGAACTCCAGTGAGGACGAGCATTTACTGAGTGCCTTCTGTGTTTCGAGTCGCACGCTAGACGCTTAAAATACCACACGTGATCTGGAGACACAAGAGCACCAAGGATGCAGCATGACTGGAGTTGTGCAGAGGAAGAAGCGAAGGCTCAGAGAGGTCAACTCAACAGGCCTGGCCACCCAGTTCCTGGCTGGAAGAGACAGGATCGGAACCCAGATCCACGCGGGTCTCACGTCCGCCTGCTCCCGCCTTGTCACCTCCGTGCCTCTGTCACTGTCACTCCCTCTCTCACACACACCCCCTCTTTGCTTGCAGATACCCACTCCTGGTACTGAGCACTGCGGAAGTACCCGCCTGCTCGCGCCTCCCCCGCCGCCGGCCGTCCCGGGCTGCTCCTGCTGCTCCTGCTGCTCCTGAAGCCGCAGAGCCAGCAGTGCCAAAGAGCTGGCTTCTTCCTCTCCAGTAAACGCGTTTCTATCCACGTGTGAGCCGGTGTGGTCGTTTATCTGATGGGCTCCCACGCTCCCAGTGTGCCCGGATAACGTGTTGACTAACCTCTCCCTCGCTGCAGCTCTCCGGAAACCAGCTCTCTGAGGGCTGGCCTTGGCCCAGACACATAGCTCCACTGTGCTCAGGTTCTGTCCGGAGGGGAGAGAAGGTGTCTTTGAGACGCGGCGTGTAGGTGAGCGGGGTGAGGGCATAAACAGAACATCTGCTTTCATTGTCCAAAAACACATTTAGTGCCAATAAAAGGTGTTCGAGTGAGAAGACTGAAGGTGGAAACTGACAGTCAAAGACACAGATGCCCCCACCCCAGTGCCCCACTCAGCCTTCTCAGCAGGGCTCACTCCATCCCGAAGCGCAGCAGGATGTAACCCCCTCTGATTTCATTCACTGGTCCTGCCACCTTTTCTGAAACATTTGTAATGTCATATGACCTTGTTTCAAGTCAGAAACCCATTCACTCAATCTTCACAGTAGTCCTATGAGGCACAGAGAGGTTAAGCGCATTGATCAAGGTCACACAGCTGGTGAGTGAGGGGTCCAGGTCGAACCCAGAGAGTCAACCACAGTGCCATGCTGGTTACTGACCCAAGGACATTTATTGTTGAACATACACTGAGACCTATACGCCAATCAATGGGAATTTAAATCTCTTTCTAAATAAATGGATGAGAAAGAGCCCGAGGTAGTGGCTGAGAAGCTGTGCCCTATAGTCAGCTACCTTTTGGGTTAGTTACTGAGTCTCCATCTCCTACATGGGGGTGATGATGACACGCTGAGAAGGCAGAATGAGGAAGGAATGTGCCAGAAGTAGTATCCGCACCCACCCGTTTGATGTTCATCCCTGGATGTGCGGAAACCCCGGCAGGTCTTTAGAGGACCGAGGAGAGACCAAACCAAACAGAGTCAGCACACACATCGTGCTCATCTGGTGTGGCTTTCAGCTCTCGACAACCATCACCAGGCCTGCGTGGCCAGTGGAACGCCAGATCCCCAAACGCCCGGGGTAGTTATGCTCCCTGAAGGAGCACCTCCCCACAGAGGGCAGAGCCCCTAAGAGCTCCTGAGGCTCTGCCTTCTGCCCATGTGCACCCCACCACCAGCCGCATCCTGGCCCCACGCCCTTTGCCGGTCTCCTCAGGACCGCCCGCCTCTGCTCCCCACCTGCTGTGGTGCCACGTCCTGAGCCCCGCCCCCAGCAGGGAGGGCGGCTGGTCACGTCCCACGGCCTCCATGTCACCTCCACCATCTGACAAAATCATTCAGCTCAGATGAGGTATCACCTCACACCAGTCAGAATGGCCATCATTCAAAAGTCCACAAATGACAAATGCTGGAGAGGGTGTGGGGAAAAGGGAAGCCTCCCACACTGCTGGTGGGAATGCAGTTTGGTGCAGCCACTGTGGAAAACAGTATGGAGATTCCTCAAAAGACTAGGAATAGACTTACCATATGACCCAGGAGTCCCGCTCCTGGGCATAAATCCAGAAGGAACCCTACTTCAGGATGACACCTGCACCCCAATTTGCATAGCAGCACTATTTCCAATAGCCGAGACATGGGAACAGCCTAAATGTCCATCAACAGATGATTGGATAATGAAGTGGTGGTATATTTATACAATGGAATACTATTCAGCCATAAGAACTGACAACATAACGCCATTTGCAGCAACATGGATGCTCCTGGAGAATGACATTCTAAGTGAAGTAAGCCAGAAAGAGAAAGAAAAATACCATATGAGATCGCTCAAATTTGGAATCTAAAAAAAAAGAAAAAACATAAATACAAAACAGAAACAGACTCAGACATAGAATACAAACTCGTGGCTGCCAAGGGGGCGGGGGGTGGGACGGGACAGACTGGGAGTTCACAATGTAGAACAGATAAACAAGATTATACTGTGCAGCACAGGGAAGTATATTCAAGATCTCGTGGTGGCTCACAGTGAAAGAAAAATGTGACAATGAATATATGCATGTTCATGTGTAACTGAAAAATCGTGCTCTGCACTGCGATTTGACACAACACTGTAGAAGGACTATAACTCAATAAAAGATGTTACAAAACAGTCTGTTGAAAACCACGCAAACACTCGGACGAGCCTCAGGAAAGCCACCGGCGCTCCTAAAAGAGACTCGCTTACTCCACTCAAGGCGGACCCTTAGTGCCCCTCGACCTCCAGTCCCGGAGCTCGGGCACCCGTCCTCCCCCGGCACCCGGGTCTGGGTGCGACGGTCTACACCTGATCCGCGCATGGCCGCCAGCACAGTCAGGGACGGGCTGGCATCCGCGTAACGCGCTGCGGACGGCCTCCATCTCCAGCCAGCCCACCTCCCTCGAGGGAAAATCACCACTGTCACCCTCCGTCTTCAAGGAACATTCTGCATAGAAACGGCACAATGAACACAAAGCTGCTCTGAGGTCTTCAGAGGAAGGCTTTCCCACCGAAGTACATTCAGAATTATTCGGCTGTTTTCAGTGACTATGACTCTAAATCAGAATGGAAATCGCCTGTTTTCATCCATAGACAGTGTGGACAAACGGCTTTGTACCTAAATTTACAAGTTTGCTTAAAGAAAAACTAAGTCCAGGCTGTAAGGGGACAGTCCCGACTCCTCTACGGGGCGCCCGGCTACGGATCAAACCCGGGCCTCTGTGCAGCTGGTGCCCGAGGATCAGTATTTTATTTTATTTGTTTAATTTTATTTCGTGGCTGAACTTTGTTGGTAACCACATGGTTTGGTATTGCAGACAGCCTCCAGGACTCAGAGCAGCCTCTCTGGTGGGGAACTGGCAGCTGCCCCCAGCAGGGAGCCCCCAAGTGGGGCAATCAGCCCCAGGGAAAGAACAGACACGTGTTGTGCCTTCCGTTTTAGGAAACACCTGGGCAGCTTTGGAGACGATGAACCCTTTATTTGAGGCTTGGAAGCAAGTGTTTGCTTAATTTTGCAAGAATTTCATTTGGAAGTTTGGGGTGGGGAGGAGAGAGTATGTCTTCTTTGATTCATGGTTTTTTCACGCTTAGAAGGTCAGCCTCCCGCCCTCACTAACCCCCGCTTCCTCCCCACATCCCACGTGAGCACCTACAGGTTGCTCCAGGACTGCAGGACCCTCCTCGGTCGCACTGAGAGGGCCTGGAAGGCGCTGCCCTACAGCAGTCCCTTCGTCTGGGCGACTAGACCGCCTTCACCCTTGGCCTTGGGGCTACAACGCTGACAAGACCTGAAACTTGTGCCCGGATGCCTCCTTCTCTTGGTGTGACCTGACAGGTCGGGTCCGCAGTGTGACCAGTCCCCGTTTTGGAGAGTGAACCTCGTAAGAGGTCAGGCTCCGGAGTCAGCCTTGGATCAGACCTCATCTCTGCCAGGCGGTGGGCGGGCGGTCTCGGGAACGTGACTCAGCCTCTCTGAGCCGGAGCTTCTCCGTGGGTAAAGGACAGCTGCTCCCTCACGGGGCTGGCGCAAGCTTTAACTTACGTGGTGAACGCCCTGGGTTTAGTTGGTAAGAATCTCTGTTGTGACTGATACGCCGTTGCCATGAGTGATTTCCAACAAAGGCAACGCGAGGACCTCAGAAAGCTACCAAGCACCGGGCGAGCAAGACGGACAGCGCTGCTAGAGCAGCGTGGCCAGCGCCGCGGTCTTCACCGCTGCAGCTCTCGCGGCAGGTCCGTTTGGGGCTGACAAGAGGCACCGTGAGAAGAGGAGCCACAGAGCCCTCCTAACTTCTCGTGGAGCTTGGAAAGACCGACTGCGGTTGAGAAATACACGTCTGCCAAACAGCAGCACAAGCTGAGATGAGAATTCACAGACACACACAGCCTCACTGAGCCTGGAAGACAAGGCTCTGAAGACAGAGAATGAATTCGGCTGTTCTCCTGCCTTGTAGAAAGAGGGGGAAGGCGGGGGAGCCTCAAAGTCAAATAACGTTTCCTTCAAATACGAAGCTTGGAGTGGATAAGCGATTGACTTTTCCATCTGGGGCCTTAAGTCCTGTCCGTCAGATTTCCTGCCATTTCTTGCCTGGCAACGTTACTATCCATCCCTCTTCGGGAGTGAACCGGACTAGGCGCCTCTCTCTGCGTCTCCCCCTCCCTCCCCCTCCCTGGTAAGCCCGGCAGAGCTGGGGGCTGTTGACAAGTTTCCCCTTTTTCACTCGATAAGGTACCGTTTACACCACAAACGCCAAAGAGAGGGGTGGGGTGTGTCGCTCAAACACGCCTCTCTGAGGGGGAAAACAAGTCAGGACTCCCCAGCTCAGAGAGAATGCTGGAATTCAAAACGGAGGGGAGAGGAAGCAGGGAGGCACGGGGAGGTTTCCAATTAGCATTCATCCCCGTACTTACTTGGTGAAATCGGGGATCATGGCTTTGTGGATTAAGGATTAAGAGCAAATTTGGCTTAGTGAATATTCTTCCTCTGGATAAATGTCTGCTGAGGATTTAGAAAATATTTTTCTAAAGCAGTTGGATATTTTCTTAACATGCCAATATTTTTATTTTTTTTCTTTAATAATTACATCAACTTCCATATAAAAAGCCTGACTTTTTTTTTTCCCCCACACATTAAATGTGAAATCTCCCCCACTGATTTAATCGATCTTCTTGCCGCCAAGCTCTGTGCAGCCTGGGAGATGCGCTCGCGGCCAGCTGGCTCCATCAGCCGCTGACCCCACGGGCAAGGTCGGCCCCGCACTCTGCCCGCTCCCAGAGCACTGAATCCAATCTTCAGGGATCAGAGAGCACTAAGCTGCCTGCATCCCTGAGCTCCCGACAATCATTCTGAAGTAGACTCAGCACTTGAGAAAGCTTTGCCGAGGCTTTGCCCCTCACATCCGGGCTCGAAGCTGGAGGTGGGGGAGTTGGGCGGACAACGAGGGGGGGTCGGGGCTTAGTGGGGCTCACCTGGGAGGATGCTCAGGGCAGGAGGGGAGCTCCCGGCTCCCTGTGCGGCCTGTCGGTCCTCCCCAACCCCGCCAGGGACTCTGTCCCTCCCCTCTGGTCCCTCCAGGCTCACCCCAGGGACACAGGAGTCCAACACCACGGGCAAATAACCTCAGACAAACGAACCACATACGGGGTGAGGGGAGGTGGGCTCCCCTCTGGTCCCTGTGGACACAGCATTACCCACAACCGCAGGCCCCACACAGACTGAAATACGAGAAAACACGGCAGCGGAGCCCGCAGATTCAGGATCCAGAGTCCGTGGATCCCGAACTCAGGCTCCAAGCCACATTCCCTGTGTAATGGCTCCTCGGGGCCTCAGTTTCCTCTTCTGTCAAATGGGAATCACAACAACAGTACTTTGCTCATCGAGTCACTCTCAGGGTTGAATATCTGTGAAACACTCAGAGCTGTGCCTGGCGTGAAGGTGCCACTATCATTTTACCACCATCATCATCATTAGCCGATGAATAAAGGTAGGCGCTTCCTGTATTTTTTTGACAGATGCGACTGACACTTGAGAGGTTAAGTAGTGGCAGGGCTAGGATTCGAACGGACGCACATCTGACTGTGGAGGGCAAACAGCCATGAATGAAGACACCTCTTTTGGTCTCAGCCAACCAGCCTGCACCACGGACTCCTCCCCACTCCGACACACAGCTGGGCCCTGCCCCCACCAAGTCCTGCCCGCGGAGTGCCCACCACCAGGAAGGCAGAAGGAGGGACCAGGCAGGGCAGGTCGCTCACGGTGTCTGTGGGGACTGGACCGAGGCAGGTGAACACGAGACGACAAACAGAGGGACAGGCAAACAAAGACGGGAAGGTCCCGCAGCCCCGCAGCACCCCGCGCGGCTGCCCTCCAGACGGCCGGCCCGTCAGGCCTGGGGCCTGGGGCCCTTTGCTCAGGGTGGCTCTGCAGCCTCCCCTCTACCTAGCCTCCTCCCCATCCTTGAAGCTCCTCGTGGAGTTCCTGCCTCTGCAGCCTCGTCTCTGTCCCCTGGAAGCCCGCCCATCGCACGTGCTTCTCCTGGAAGTCCTGGTCTTACTGTAAGCAGCCACCTGTGTGAGGCTGTGCTCACGTCTCCTCCCTCGACAGCAACATCCGAGAAGGCAGCGGGAGAGTCTACTGCGCCAGCCGCGCGCACGGCGCCTGGAACACAGATGGAGGCCGAGTGAGCGCACCTCCTCCAGGGACAGAAAGGTCCACCCTGCTGTCCTTCTCCCTTCTTTGTCTCCTGCGAATCTATTTCAGGACTCTCCGGAGCAGGATGCATCCTGAAGAGGGGGGCTTGTCCACACGGCCATGAGGACTGACTGTGAAGGCTCGGCTGCCAGCCTCAGACCCAGGCTCCGCACCTCTCCATCAGCCCTGACTCGGGCAGCGGGTCGCCCACCGCCTGCCCCCGGCTGCGTACTTATTAGCCAACCAGCTGGCCTTGGAGCAGCGGGCAGCGCTCCAGGGGAGAGGCACCTCTGCCTCCCTCCAGCCTCCCTGCCCGCCCCTTCCTCCTGCCAGTGTTTTTCCTCCAAACCCTAAATCACCCGACCATGTCACACCGCCAGTGGCCTGAGTTAGGTAAATGCCACTGAGCAAATTTCCGATCGCCTTTGGGACAGCCCAAGCCAGAAATTCAGCAAAGGTCAGCAGGAAAGCTGGGAGGAAGACATCGCATCTTTCAAAGTAACCGGGTGATGGGGCTGGAGATCCCGTGAGCCCTGTTGGAGAGGCCAGAAGAGAGACTCAGAAACAGGGTGTCAGGCTTCCCTGGGGGCAGGCTCCCTACCCTGGCGGCCACGCCTCCAACAAGCAGCAGGTACAGGCTCCTCAAACACCCGACAGCTTTACAGGCCGCCCTCCTGCCTGAGCCCCGCGGCTCTCCTTCCCCCCTCCCAGGTGCCCCCTCTGCTCCTCTCGCTGAACCCAGCACTGTGCCCGCTTCCCAGGTGAGCCGAGTGCCCACCAGCCACACCACGACCAACACAGGTAAGACCTGTCCCAGGCAGGGCTGACGACCAGCGAGGCTGCAGGTGAAGGGCCGGCACAGACTGTGAGCTCACCCAAAAGGCAAATAAAGAAGGAGGGAGCTCCTCCTCCTGAAAGTGTAAACTTAGCTGAGAAGAGGAGGTGGGTGGGCACAACCGAGGTGTACACACAGGTGCACACAGCTGCGGAGGGGCAACACGAACAGGTAAGGACGAAAAGCTAGGTCAGCACAGAGCATGAGGGAGTGAGGGTCACAAGGTCAGCCCAGCCGCACACACCAGGCATCACACAGCTGGCCCACTCACCTTTGACCTCAGTGGGGCTCTCATACGGGTCAAGGGCAGAACCGAACGGAGTCCTCATGGCCATGCTAAGGAGCAGGTCACTGGGAAAGACAGAGTTCTCTCTCCGCCTAAGAACAGTTATGTGAGAACACAGGGGCATCTGAGGGACAAGAAGTCTGTCAAGGACCCGAGTCTTCAGCTGAGCTTGCGCGTGGTCCAGCCAGTCCCCAGGGGTCAAGACGGAGCTGTGCTAGGACAGCACTGTCTCAGGAGTTTCCAGGATGAAGAGGCCCTGGCAGGCTCCCCTGGCTTTGAAGTCTGAGAATTCTGGTTTTGGAAACTTGGAAGTTTGCTTCAAAATGAGTAACAGGGTTTGAGACCAAACCTTTGACAGAAGAGGAAAAAGGCTTCTGAGGTGGAGACACTGCTGTTCAAAGGCTTAGAGACAAACTGTCCACGAGGGATATTCAGGAACGAGCAACGGGCTTGCCTGGGAACGCTGGCGGAAATTTGGCCTCAAAACTGAAAGATTATTTAATTGTTTGGATAAGACTCCTTTCCTGAGCATTCGGGGCCAGAACTATGTTCATTCTTCCTCAAACGAATGGTGTCCATTTCAAATCCCAACGTATAAGGGCATACGAGACTAGACTTAGCAAAGGAGTTTAAAGGATACTAGATGGATGGGTGGATACATGGATGGATGGACGGATGGATGGACGGATGGGTGGATGGATGGATGGGTGGATGGATGGGTGGATGGGTGGACGGACGGGTGGACGGACGGACGGGTGGACGGACGGACGGGTGGATGGACGGGTGGGTGGATGGATGGGTGGATGGATGGGTGGGTGGATGGGTGGGTGGATGGGTGGGTGGGTGGACGGACGGGTGGGTGGACGGGTGGGTGGACGGGTGGATGGGTGGACGGATGGGTGGACGGATGGATGGGTGGACGGATGGGTGAGTGGATGGATGGGTGGGTGGATGGGTGAATGGGTGGAGGATAGGTAGACACAGCAAGCACTCAGCTGCCCTCTCCCTTTCATGCCACAAATGTCCCTCTCTTCTCTCTAAAGAGAGCCTTGCCTTCACCCCACACGCTGGGGTGTGTTCTCTGTGTCTCAGGAAGACACAGAGAACACAGGGGAGCGCCGTCTGGGAATGATCAATTTTCTGTACTCAGCATGTTCCCGGAAACCTGTTGTCCCCAGGAGAACAGGTGACAGCCTGACACTGTCAAAAAAAAAAAAGTGGGGAAAGCTCGCTGCTTAATTTTTTATTAATGGCATTAAAATTTCTTTGCATGAGTCATTAATCATTAGGTCATATGAAAGGCTTATGTTTATTCAGAGAATATAATAACTCACAGAGGCAAGGATGTGTGTTTTCTCCATTGGCCAGTGGAAGTGCCGTGCTGTTATATAAAGGAATAGGTTCTTTTTTTTCTTTTTCTTATTTATTTATTTTTACTTAGAGCAGTTAGTTCAATTTAACAAACATTTACTGAATGTCTCTGGCAAAGGTAAATATGATATGGTCTCTGCAGGAGAAAAGGTCAAAATGATAACAGTGACAAAACGCAAGAACTGCCGCCATTTCTGGGCATTTAGCAGGTGCCAGCCTCTGTGCTAAGCACTTCACGCACAGAATCTTGTTTGTCTCATTTAATCCCCCAAACGACCCTATGAAGTAGACTCTATTTTTATCCCCATTTGCTGGAAAAGGAGGGTTGACTATGTTGAGTAACTCGTCCCAGGTCATGCCGTAAGGATGCTGACAGCCGGGGTGGGGAGGGACCAGCTGCGGAGAGAAAGCTGCATTTCAGGGTCTTAACTCTCATAAGCCGCTGCTTTTCTGCACTCGACCTGGACAGAGCCAGGACGGCCTTTTTGTTCCCCACCCAGACACTGCTGTGGACCCACTGATGGATGTCCAGAGGTAGCAGAAGTTCAGAGAGCTCAGGAAAAGTGGGCCACTCTTGCAGGGAGTCTGAGAAAGTGGGCTGGGGACCCAGGAACACTGAGACGCAGGGCTGCCTGCTGCACCACGGGGACAGAGAAGAGTCCAGAGCAGCCCCACCCCCACCCCCACCATCGGCCACCTCGGGGACATGGAAATAAGGAAATATTTTGATCCAAAAGAAGATGCACAGAAGAGACCCTGCAGGCTGGCGACACTCCCTGAGTGTCCTCTCTCCTGAACGGGCAGGCTAACCGATTTCTGCAGTTCATACTCCTCTGCCAAGGGCTTCCCATCTCAGAAACACAGAGTAGCCTGACTGTCCCCGTGCCCAGGTAAACAAGTCTCCACGTGCAATGGCCTCACAAGTTCTTGAAAGAAAGTCACACAGGCAAAGTTATTATCGTGGAGCCCTGCTTACAGGCTGAGACTACCGGAGCCTGGGCGGTTGTAAGCCGGGACACAGCCCCACCGCAGGCGGTGCGCAGGTCCCACCTCACTGCTGTCCCCCCCACACACACACACATGCGTGTGCAGACACACACACAAACACACACACACACACACACACACGCTGTCGGCCCTTCTGAGGCAGTGAGACAACAGCACTGTCACTTCCCCCAATAAAATGGCCCTTCCTGAGATGTGGTGAATATACGTTCAATGGAACAGTGCTCAGCCACCTGAAACTAACATCGTAAAGCAACTACACTTCAATAAAAAATAAAATTAAGAAAAAAACCAGACTGGACCTTCTTTAACCAGAAGAATGGTTCCAGGACAAAGTGATGTTGGCCAGTGATGTCTCCCCAGACCGGCACCTTCTATCTTTACATGCCTCTTCAGTCTTCACCCCCTCCTCTCTCCACAGGCGCCAGCTCATGCTAGGCCAACAGGAATCCCGGACCTTCCTGAATATCCGATGCTGTGGCTGGTCTTCCCCCCGCCATCCAGCCGCGGGGAGATTAATTGAATCACGTGCTTGAACTGACCCAGAAGGAGAGGCAAGGGCCATAATGGGTGACCACCTTCAATCTTATGGAAACAATAAATAAACCCAAATCAACAAACAGTGAAAACGGCCTGAGTCGGGTCCACGGCTACACGGAGGGCCACCTGAGCTGCCGAGTCCCTTGCTTGGCCGTGCACTGGACATAATCATTGTGCAGCAATGGAGGAGAAGGGAGAGTGCTTGGCGACATCTAGAGGGTCTACCAAGACTACTGTCCCCTCACCTTTGTTGACATGCATGTGGTTCCTATTTTCAAATGTGTCCTTTGTTAAGTGACAGGCGGTTAAGATTGTTCCTTTTGCTTTTGGCAAACCCATTCACCAGGACCTACTTGGTTTGGGGGAGAAAGAATGAAGGTAAATCATAAAACAGAGCCCAGACCCTTCATGGCCACGTAGGAATTTGGAAAGATGGAAACCAAAAAGCAAGCAGAAGCAAGAACACGGGAGTGAACTCAGGATTCCCCAGCATACCTCCGAAAGCTCTCCCATGGCCCCCCAAGCAATGTATGCGGATTTCTGAATTCCGTTCTTATGCCCCGGCACCCTAACAGCAGCCCCGACTCCAGAACTCCTCCACGTGAGTCCAGGATTCTGCGCACTTCCACCTGTGCAACAGAGGCAGAAATAAGGCACCTCAGCCCAGTGTGGGAGACGGCTCGGTGGATAGAATGATGCTCAGAAATGCATGTTTTGAGCATCGACTGAATGCCAGAGTCTCAGGTGCTGGGGACATAAAGTGAACGATCTTCACTATGGAGACTGGATGTATCTTTTGCCTTTTGGGTCAAACTGTTTCTCTTCTGCGAGAAGAAAGGCCTCCGGAGTCCTGCAGAGGCGGGGCTGACCAGCAGGAGGTGTAGACGCCCCTTGGCGTGGCCGGTTCCAGCGGCCAGAGTTGTTGCAGAAGCGTGTCTCCTGCGCCCCACTGATGCAGGCGCGCTGGTGCCCTCCTCCACAATAGAAAGAGGGGCACGCGATTTGACACCTAAGATCCAAACCAAACTCACCCTTGCAGTCCAGCTCTGTTCCGCCGACCTGTGTGCCCACTCTCTCGCCAACAACACTCTCTCCTGAGTGCTGGGCTTTGCAGAAGGCCTCGAAGTCAGGTGGTGTCCGTCCTCCCGCTCTGCTCCTCTGCCATATTCTCGAGGCTACTCCGCATCTCTTATTTCTCCACAGAAACTCCAGAATCAGCCCGTTGACATCCATAAAACGGCTTTCAGAGACTCTGACGGGATGGCGTTGAATCCACAGGCCTAGCTGGGAAGGACCGACATCTCGACGACGCTGAGCTCCCGCCCCTGAGCAGGGGACAGCTGTCCCCTTAATTAGTTCTTTGATTCTGTTCATCAGAGTTTTGTGGTTTCCCTCATGCAGATCTTGCATGTAGACTTAGACCTAAGCAATGTAAATAGTATTCTGCTTTTAATTTCAAATTCCACTTGCCCATGGCTGATACATAGGAAAGCAGCGCCCCTGAGCTCTGACCCGACTGAATTTTTCATTTTGTTCTAGAGGGAAGCCTGGGGGTCAACCTGCCATTTGCGGGGTGAGAGGGCAGCCACATGGTGAGTGACCCACCGCGCACCAGCACTGAAACGTGCGTGAGGGGGACGTCACATGATCCACAGAAAGGCAGGTCCTTCTAATAATTAGGCTATAATCCTCATACTCAGTTCCCAGCTCGGAAATCTGAGTGCTAACTCGGGACAACTAACAGCAAACAGCATAACCGTGGTTGGTGTTTTATAGTTTATTAATCTGTTATGACACATAATTTACTCGATCTTCACGACAGAACAGACGCTCTCCCCATTTCACAGATGAGGAGAGTGAGCTGGTGAGTTTCCCAAAGTCATAGCACTGAAAATCGGCAGGGCAGGAACTGGTCCCCGTGTCTTCCGGTCCCAAACCCGACAACACGCCCACCCTTGCACAGAACTTCCCGACGACTCAGGAGCGTGGTGGGTGCTGGCCCACCTCCCGGCCTCAGCCCCGCTCCTTCTTCTGCCCCCACTTAGCACAGAGAATCAAGAACCCTAAATCCTGGGCTTGCCGCTGACTGCGCATTCATGCCCACTGATGGACAGACATCCGTCTTGGGGAATTAGAGGTGAATAATCCCACAGGTCAGCACACTGAGGCCCAGAGACAAAGATAAAATGCATGGCTGTCATAAGATGCTCAAGGTTATTCTGAACACACGCGAGGGGACGTGACAGACTGACGTCCTCTGCTCTCAGCACGACAGGCCGAGTCCGGGGCGCGCCCCTCACTTCCCTGTTTCCATCGGCAGCTACTCCTGGCTCCTCCCGGACCCCTCCCCCGCCGCCTCGACGACGGATGGAAAAACAGACACAAAACAAAAGATGGCTCCTTGAAAAGCAAAGCCCCCAACACGCCATAAAATAAAGAAAAAAATAACAAAGAGAAAGAGCCAGATCTGTGCATTTTAAACAAAGGAAGGCCCCAAGCTGGGAAACTGTAACTGAGAGCCTTGCTTTATACACACCGGGTGTGGAAGACGCCAGCTAGCCTGCTGCATGAACAGAAGGGCAAACACTAACGCGGGTTCCTGCGCTACGTCAGGGGTGGCCTGGGTGCCTCCACGTATGCTGGTTTAGTCTTTGCCACAACCCCGGGGCTGGCTGTTACCGCCCTTCTACACCTGGAAGGAGGCCGGGTGTCCCGGGGATGTGTCCGTGGCCGTAGGGTGGGCACACCTGCCGTTAAAACTCAGGAGGGCCCCCCCAGCGGCAGGCCCAGGCTGAGGTCTCTGATAAACACACGTGAACAAGACAAAGACCTACTTACAAGGAGCTTATAAGCAGGTGAGGAGAAACAGGGAGCAAACAGAATAAGTCAGTAAAACCTTCCAATAAAATATTAGAAGGTGAAGATGGCGGTGGAAGAAAGAACAAGCAGGGCCGGGAAAGAAGACTGGGGACCGGAGGTGGGGCGTGCAGGCCTCTCTGCCTGCGGGGGGCGCGGTGGGCCTGCTGGGGAAAGCGGGGTCAGAGTGCGGACCTGGGCGGGGGCACCAGCCGGAGCAAGGGTCCCATGGGGACAGCCTGGCTGTGGTCCCTACACACACCACCCAGGTCTGGAGAGCGGGGCCTTGGGAGACCAGGCCGGAAAAGAGCAAGGCACGTGTCAGAAAGGGAAGGACAGGGCTGTGCCGGGCGGGGCGCCGCTGGGCGAGTCCACCAGTTCCCCACTGGGGGACAGGAGGTGCCGGGCGCAGGGCCGGGCGCAGGGGACAGGAGAGAGACGGACAGGCCTGACTTCCGCTCAGGGCCCACCTCTTGGAGGGAGATGTCCATTTTAGGTGCCAAGTTGATGCGCTCAGGGCTGCTCAGAGAGCTGGGAAACTTCCTTGCTGAGTGTGTCTATGGATGTTTCTGGAAGGGCTCAGGGTTCGAATCGGTAGGCTGAGTAAGAGAGACCCCCTCCCCAAGGGGGCTGGCATCCTCCACTCCAGTGAGGGCCTGGCCGGGACGAAAAGGCAGAGGAAGGGCCATGCTTCCCGTCTTCTGGACCTGAGGCGTCTGTCTTCTCCCGCCTCCAGACCCTGGGGCCCCCGGGTCTCAGGCCTTCAGCCCCAGACTGAACTGCAGCAGCAGCTCCCCTGCGTCCAGCTTGCGGGCGGCAGGGCCCAGCCAGCTCAGCCTGCGGGGTCCCGTAAGCCGATTCTCAGAACAAATCCCCTCTTCTCTTAGATCCTGTCGGTTCCGTTTCTCTGGGGAACCCTGGCTAATCCTTCTTTGGAGCTGATATCCCATGTTGGGACCCTGCCCGAAATTAGTCCTCACTCTGCTGACGGGCACACAGGAAGCTGTGAGGCAGGGAAGGCCGGGGAGGACCACTGCCCAGGCGGCACCAGGCACTGAGGGGCCCCTGATGCCCTGCAGGGCCCTGGGCCCATACGCGCGCGCGCGCGGACACACACACACACACACACACACACACACACACACACACACACACACACACACACACACACACACACACACACACACACACACACACACACACACACACACCTGGTCCTCTAAGCAGCCCTGGGAGCCAAGTCCTCAGACCACATCCTTCGTTTTACCCGGAGGAACCTGAGATGCAGGGAAGTCCGGGGACTTGCCCAAGGTGGAGCCTGACTTCAAACAGCCTGTTTGACTCAAAAGACCATGCGGCCCTCAGGACGATACCAGACACCAGGTCTGAGAACCAACTCCTCTCCGAACAGTGAAAAAAACCTTCACACCAGGTAAAACCCGTAGCCAGAGACGGCCACCCCGGAAGGACCACTGGCCCAAGACCGCGTCGGGGCAGCAGGGAAGGTCAACAAAGGCAGACTAACTGCAGTAACCGTTCACCCCTAGCGAAAACACATTCAGACTGCCCTGAGCCACCTGCATTTGAACAGAGTGGCTCAGGGTTACGAATCTGCGGCAAGAATGCAGAGGAACCTGGGAGCCAGCAAGGTGGCACGTGCCACAGGCAGACCCCAGGTCTTCCCAACAACATCCCTCGTGCAGACGGAAAACCGCTTCCACTCGGGCCCATGCCTGTGCACACATGCACGTGACGGTATTTTGTTTGCAGATATGCCTATTTACATAGTTAATTGGGGATCTGCTTGCAAACACAAATTAGTTCGGTGCAATTACTCTGTGCACGGACACGGAGGTATCTGCTTCAGCGGTTTAACAGCACTGACAATGGCTGCACCACAGCATATGGCTGTCTGTGCATAATCACAGTGTTACCTGCACATATCAGTTACATAGCAGTTACATTATAATTAGTGCTGGTTTTAAGCCATTCACAGACAAAAAAAAGGGAGTATTTTAATTAAATCAGCAAGGTGTTTTGAGCAGAGATCAGTGGCGGTGTGTTAATAATCTGCAGCATTCCATCAACTGAAACGTGACAGGCACACTGGCACCCTTCTGCCTCCCAGGGGAGGACGCTTTTCTGATAACAACCCTGAATATTATCTTCCTGTGACCTTGTACCGAGGATGCCAAGCTGCTTTTGCAGGCCATAAATCATGGCGTCAGAGACAACCGTCAGGGCTGGAGAGGACCTCAGCCATTGTCTGGTCCACTGACCACCATCCAGGGAAGGCAGCTGACGCCCGGGCAGGCAGAGCAGGAGACTCCGAACCACACAGTTCAGTGGGACACCCGCGAGCAGAATCAGGTCTCCTGATCTGCGTGGACCCTGGTATACAGCACCCTCATCGGGACACGTCTGTCACACATCTTGAAGTGCCCCATGCAGACCATTTCCCCCCAAATTAAAAATCCCCACACATTAGACACTCTCATAAGTGAAGCGGTTTTGCACACATCAGTTGATAATGAATAAAAACACAGGGTTAAGGAGCCTGTCCTGAGCCATTTAGGCAAATACGTGGTGATACTCCAGTTCCTCCCCATGGTCCTCGTACTTGTGCTCTTAAAAGTGCATTGCCCCCTAATGACAGAAATTCACTTAACTCCATTCAAGTGGAAGGAGCTAAGGAGCCAAGGTCTGTCATTTGAGCTCCAGACGCACCACTCACTCGGTGACCCTGGGCAGGTTTGCGAATCTTCTCATGATTCCTCCATGACACTGAATTACACACGTAAATGCTTTCCTCTTCTCTTCGTTATAAAAAGGAATCTTTTATCCAGCAGCCCTGTGTTAACATGAGCTTTGAATTACAAGAGGCAGTGAAATAATCTGGAGGGTGACATTGCCATCCCGTCGCTGGGCGGGACGGGTCAGAATATTCCTTACACCCAATTTCCCCCATGCTGCCAAATACAATAGTGTCTCCATCTTTTCTTAGGGAGAAAATATGAACTTGGAGCCTAGAGGAGGGAAGCCAGAGGATGCTGTCGGCATCGCCAGGACCACCGAGGAGAAGGGAGAGCACCTGGGCACATCCAGCATCCCATCCCACAGCAGTCCTGTCCTTCCACCCCAGCACGCACCCAACGCTCCACACAGAAGGGCCTGAACGTCCTCAGTTGCCTAAGACGAGGACCAGCCTGCAGCAGAGCAGGACCAGAGATGGCTGGTGTCCGTCAGGAACAAACGACCGTGTAATAACTCTGTAATTACGTGGTAACTAGGACTGACTGAGCCTGTAAATTATATCCTCGTAGCCTCCGGGTGATGACGCAGCCCTACCTCCCGTCTACAGACAGCAGCGGCACGCAGTCCATCGTCACTGAGAGACGGGGGGGGGGGGATTCGTGGCCGTTAGAGCAGATTCGCTGCTGCTGATATAGGTGATGGGGGCACAGGCTGAAATCTGGGATTTAATGATTTTCCATTTGAGACATCACTGCCTACTGTCCATAGCAAGACATCCATTACCCAGTCAGCGTCCTCCACCCGTAATCAGAGGGATTGATTGAGGCTCCCAAAATCAGAGAGGAAATGAAAAGGGCCCCCAATCCAGGCACACAGAAAATGCTCACAAGTACACCGACACCCACACACACCAACAGCCAATTACACTCCCTGGAACATTTAATCGGCAGACCTTTGAAACATCACTATTATTGCATTTCACCGAATATTTTAATACTGCGAAGAACATTGTCTCTCTTTATGCAATCTTCTCTCTGGGACCATTATGCAGAGGCATTAAGAAATTCTGCTTGGTAGATTATTCAGCAAATATTGTTTGACAGCCGACTGTGCACACAGCCTTCTGCGGGGTCTTAGAGAGGAAACAAAGAGGCACGATACTCGGTTCTCTCCCCCAAGGATCTGAGTCCACTTACACAGATAATATAAATACATAAAGAGTGAAATTATAATGCCACAAGGCAGTGTGTAATTATCTACCAAATGCCTGACACCGACAGGAGCTACAGAAATAACAGCAGAAGAGGGGGCTCACTCCGGGGGGGGTGTGTTCACAAACACAGCTTCTTACAGACTGAGACGAGCACGCAAGAGAGCTGAAATTCCACATTCTGCTAGAAAGAGACATTTCACATCTTTCTACGTCCACAGTCCTCTCAATTCTCCAAAAGCAAATAAATAACAACAAAACAGATTTTTTTTGAATTAATGAAAAATGGAAACCTCAGGAAGAAACACCCCAGAACTAGGAGCATTAACAAGTTTCAAAGTGTGTATCGTCAAGGTGCAAGGAGGCCAGAGATACACTAAGGACTTCACTGTCCCTTTAGCAGTGGAGTGTTTATAACTTGGCACTCCCCTGTCCACAGCAGCCGAATGTCCCCTGGTCCACACAGGGGCTTAGCCACCAGCCCGAGGCGTGGAGAACCGCGGTCATCGAGTTAAGAAAATACAGAAGCCTTAATGAAAGCGCCCGGACGAGGTGCAGAGGCCACGATCCACGGGGGATCAGTGCGGGTGTTTCTCTGAGAAGCAAAGAGCCTGCCCCTCTCTCCAGGGTCCTCTGCCCCTGAACACCCAACTGTCTCATCACTATTCACGACCGGGCGTCAGGCGAACGGCGGAGGGTTAATCAAAATGGCCTCTGGGGTTTTATCTGGATTTAATGCAAACTCACTTGGCGTCATCTGACTGGCCCTTGAGCGGGCTTCTGACTGGCTGACCTCCCTGCCCTGGATCCCCAACAACGTTTAGGCTGCAAAGGCGCTCCACTGATGTGTGAGGGGCACGGACCCCCTCAGTATAGATCTTGAAGCGAGTGACACTGGAGCTCAGGGCCCCCAGAGATCTGGGAGATGTCAGCCTCAGACCCCCTGCCTGCTGGTAGCTGACCTCGGGGTGATACTGAGCAAAGGGGAGTCTGCATCCATCCATGGGCGAACCTCAGAGATACACCCTCCGTCCTCTGAAACAAGAGGGAGTTAGCACCCTGCCAGGTCCTTAAGAATCTGAAAGGTCTCAGCGAAGATTTTCTCCTTCTGGAATAAATTATGCTACCCCAAAGGAACTATCTTTTATAGGCACCAGAATTCTAGGAAGGTTAAAAAGACTTGTGCATGCTGATAATGCTTTTTAAAAATGTCCAAGTTAACTATGTGACCTTCTGTAAGTTACTTATCTCTGGGTTGTCATTTCCTTGCTGAAAAATAGAAAGGTTCGACGAGATGACCTTCAAGGTCCATTCTACCCATCCTGGACTGAAGAGTCTATGAACTAGAAAGGCTGTAATGATCAGGCTTTCCAAAAGGCATGAAGAATAATCACATCCTCAATCCCACGCTATCGATAAAGAACCAGCCACTAAGTCTATAGAACAACTCAGTAGTCGAGGCTCCCGACCTATCTCTGGCTCACACGATACTTTCTCTCAAAGAACCAAGCAGGATGCCAGGGACTGACTGCACTGCCACCAGTCACGGCTGACCCGCAGGCGTCTCTGATCGCACACGTGATGATGGTGACGGTGGAACCTGCGTTCCACACGCCGCACCTGGTCCCCAGGACCCGCCTCTACGGAAGGAATCAGCATCGGGGAACTGGACTCCAGCTGCTTGCCATCACGCGGTCCTCACGCGGCTTCAGGGGGGCAGTTCCCTCCTCCCGTCGGGACTCAGTGCCCAGGACAGGACTGGGCTTCTCTCCACACCTGCGATTCTCATTTTATTTACGGTGGCCACAGGATCGATATCGCCTCCCCTGGAAATAAAGCTTTCTACTTTGCATTGGAATTTATCTTCAATAGCTGCTGGAAATCATTATCACACAATAGTGTTCTATTCACTACTCATGTTATCTCTTCAGCTGGGCAGACTGCCAGACGTTTGACTGCCTGACACCGAGTCCATTTGGTGCACGACAAAAATAAAACCTTCCATCGCCTGGAAATAACAGGAGACACACTCATCACCCAGGCGGGGCTGCCTGGGCTACTCTTTCTGGGGAGTTGTCAGGACTCGTGTAAATCATCCGGCGCTTTTGCTTACCGCCACGAGCACTCTTCCATTACGTGTGCAGCAGTCGCGAAGCAGCAGCTTCTGAACGGACCGAAGTTATTGTGAATTCCTGAGGTGACGCGACGAGTTCTAAAAGACCATGTGTCTATGGCTATGTCGGAGCTTGGCTAACCTTTTCTTGGATTCATTGATACTGAATGTCATTTCTGTTGAATTGAAAACCATTTCTTGAGATCCTACCAGGAGCTGAGCACTGACGTAGGTACCTGAAGTGAGCTGATGAATACAGCGCTCCTCCCTGGAGAAGCTTAGCATGTAACGTGAGGCCAAAAGATACACACATAACATCCACGCGCCATGAGGAGACACGAGAACAGGATGCAGGCAGAGGATGGAGGAGGGGCACTCCACCCCAGTTATGGACTCAGGGGAGTCTTCTTCGAGGAGATGCCATTTGGGTCAAGGGTCTTAAAGGAGAGTCACTGGAAACAAAGGAAAGGATGGTTCAGAGGACACCCCCAGTGGGACAGCCCCCTGTGGAACATGCAGGAGGCGGGTGGCTGTTGAGCTGGGGCTGGTGGGGATACCTGTAAGAAGGTCTGAGTCACTGGAGTTTAAGAAGGAGTGATGGCCTCTGCATCTCCAGTCACCAGGGGATGTTTGGATATATTGCAATTGAGACACCTACTGGATATTGATTTGGTTGTGCAAACCCGTAGTTGGAAATACTTTGATTACATTCAAGTGAGGGATCCGAGTCAGAGGTGGTCACTGGGGCAGCCTCCACACAAAACAACAGGGAAGCCCAGGGAATGGGTGAGACTCCCCACGGGGAGGGCTACCCGCTTCGGGTCAGGGCCAGAGACAGGGTTCAAGGGGTCAGCAGAGGAGGGAAAGTGCGCACAAGGAGGCAAAGCCAGAGCCACCAGAGCAGCATGAAGACAGTCAGGCGAGGAGGTGGCCCTTGCAGAAGCCAAAGCTGGAGAGGTGCAGGAAGGGGGGAGGCGGAACAGCCTGGATGCGGGACGAAAGAAGCAGCTGGAGCTTCGCAGAGCTCGGGACGTTCGGTCAGAGCAGTTTCAAGACATGGAGCAGCTGGAGTATACACTCCAGCTGATTAGGGAGCAGAGGGAAATGAGGAAGTAGATGGTGGTTCAGAAACGCCGCTTAGTGAAGTAAATGGACGGAGGCAAGAGAACGAGAGGGCGCAGAGGGCTCGGCGGTCTTACGTTTTGGGGGGAAAGCCAGCAGCGAACAAGAGGACGCGGGGACTCCTACCACAAGAGATCGCACAGCTGGGTCCAGCTCTCACTGAAATACTATCTTCAACAGCCAGGACAAGTACAGACCCAAACCTATGGGAAGCATTCAGCCTGTCTCCAGCCTGGACCTCTCTCCTGAGCCCAGGGCTCACTGTAGACAATTGCCTAATTGGCATCTCCGCTTGATAACCTAACGGACAGCTAAAACTTTACATGATCCAAACGGAACCTCAGGTTCCCCACCCCCAGTTCCCAAACCCGTTCTCTGTCCAGCCCTCCTACTTTGTTCCAGGTCCTCCAGCCAAAAAGCATGGAGCCCTTCCTGTCCACTCTCCTTCTCTCATCCCCAGCATCCAGTCTGTCAACCCCTCCCCACGGCGCCACCTGTGACACAGACCCGGAAGATGACCATCCCACCCCGTCCTCACTTGTACCATGGCCAAGGCCACCGTCACCTCTCATCTAGAGCAGGACAGCAGCCGCCTTGCTGTCCCTGTATCCAACCGGACCCTTGCAATCGATCCTTCTCATGTTTCCAGAGTTACTCTTTGAAATCCAAAGTCAGAGCCAGTCACCCCCTTGGCTCCACGTGCGTCAGTGACTTCCCTTCACATGAAGAGTAGAGGTTGAAGACGTTCAACGGTCTACGAAGTCCTCCCTGGTTGTGCTGGACTGGACTGTGGAGCCCAGTTCTTTGCTCCTTCCCCTCCTGGTGTGGGCAGGGAATGCTCTTCTGCTGGTCAACCTGGCCTATGGCCGTGGGTCCTGCTTTGGCCTGTGGGATGACAGCAGACAGAATGACCAAGGCTTGCCAAGCGTGTGGATGGCAGGGACTCTCATCTTGCACGCTGGGGCTCGACCTGGAGAAGCGGGGTAGCTTCTGGCCCTTCAGCCTGGGGCCCAGAACAAACATGGGCAGCAGCAGACTGAGCCTCATTCGCAGTCTACAGCCATTGCAGCCAATCCACAAATGCAAAAGTGAGGGGAAACGATGCCGTGGTGTCTGAGACTTCTCTGCAGCGCTGTCGTGGCGAAAGCTGACCGATTCAGCGACCTAGCTCTCACCGCCATCCTCTCCCTCCCTCCCTCCGTCTGTTCTCTTTCCTGACCCCAAGCAACCTCCAGCCCCAGGGCCTCGGCACGTGCAGTCCCTCCTCCCTTCTCCACAATAGCCAAACGGTTTCTTTCTTCACCCCCTTCGGGTCCCTACTCAGATATCATCTTCACAAAGCGTCTTCAGTGACCTCTGCCTCCAGCCCCCCTCACCCCTCTCCCTGGTTTAGCTTCCTCCACGTGTTCCAGAGTACAGTGGACACACGACACACTTGTTTATCTTTTACCCTGTAGCTGAGAGCCTGTAACTTACTTGTGCACATACAGTCTGCTTACACATCAGACAAACACACATCAGGGCCCCTGCTGGCTTTCAGGTCTCCCCATCCTAGAGAGCAGTGGTTTTCCAGCTGCTGTGTGCGCAGCCTCGAGTGACCCGTGAGATGATTCTGCGAGGCAAGTGGACAGACTTGTACGCAGATTAAATACGTTTACTCTCAGTCAAGTTGAGTAGACTCACTGGGGGTGTGGGGAGGAACTGGGGCGAAGGGGGCGGTAAGATCCGCAGTAGGAAGCAAGGCGGGCCATGAGCTCAGGGGCCAGCGGCCCCGCCACCTCCAGAGCCCCCGAGGCCGCTCTGGGACTGATTCTTACAGCCACACCCTGGGTCACAAAGCAAGATAAATGGTGTTCTCCACGCCTTGCTCAGTAAGACAGAACAATAATACATTTTACAGAAAGAACTCTATCAAAAAGGACTGTAATGTTTTAAGTTCAATTTAAAGGATGATTGCTCAGTTATATGACAAACTCGCTCACGCGGAACGCCGCTGGAGCCTCATACGTAAGACTTTCTTTTACAAACAGAAGGATTTGCAAGGAGTCTGCTGGCGATTCCTTCCCCAGGAACAATGGGCAGAGTTGAGTTTACACCCACCCCTCTGCTCCGACCAACCACCGCCTTCCGCCCTTATATGGTTTTCTTCTTTTCTCTTAAAAAGGCAGTTTGTGAAAACAGACGCTGGTAGCTGCAAGCCAGTGTAACCCTGCTTCCTGCCTTTTCACCAGTAAAGCCCCACACGGTTGTTTCGCTGCCTGACGGACGGCACAGACGCGGTACGTTACGTGACAATTATTGGAGCAAACGGAACGTCCCGTTCCCCGTCGGGCGTGGAAGCAGCCTGGACATCGCTGCTCCCACCGCGCAACAGGGCAAAGCTGAGCCAACGGAACGCCAGCAGCTCTCCTCAGACCCATCAGGAGCCTGCAGGGGCGGGCGGGCGGATGCAGAGGAGCCGCCCACGGGAGCCGGAGCCCGGGAGCAGCGGCCTCCCGGGGACTGGCCCTGAGAGAGGAGGAAGCCAGCTGTCACCCGCGGACCGCTGGGGGCGCGGACAGGCGGCAGAGGCAGGGACTCCCGGCCGGCCGGCCGGCCCAGGAGGACGCTCCCGCACACGCCGGCGCCTTCCCCGCGGGAGCCCGCCAGCTCCCAGGGAGCGGGGAGGACCCCGCACTCCCCGGAGGAGGAGAGGAAGCGCTGCCTTTTCAAAATATACCCAGAGCGTCCCGTTCTTCTAAACAAGGCCCTGATTGCAAGAGACACTTTTCTACCAGCGTCTAAGTGACCTGGGGAAAAGAAAACACCCCGCTGCTCTCTCACCTGAGGAAGAAAAGCAATACAGAGCAAAGCCGAGCCACACCTGTAAAGGGCGCAGCCCGGGGACGCGGCGCAGGGACGCGCGGAGGCCTGGCCCAGGGCTCAGGCTGCGTCCTCGCCTCCCTGCACCACCGTGTCAAGGGGGCCGCCCAGGGATGACAGGAGAGGACAGCTGAGACAGCTGCGTGCCTCAGGTGCCATGGTAGGAGTCGCCAGGGAAACCCTGGTACCAGGGCACGAATACACCGCAGCAGACGACAGTGGGGGCTTCGAGCCTCTGACACCTGCAGCTACAGGAAAGGGTGAGCAGTGCCGAAGCCCTGGCCAGAGGGACACAGAGCCTTACACCAGACACTTGTTCACCTCACTTCTTGTTACCCTGTGTATCCGGTCAGGCTTTCAACAAAAAATTACAACGCATACTGAAGACATGCTAAGAGACAAAAGACAGAGTACGAAGAAACAGAGCAGGCATCAGAAGCAGACTGAGGTTGTAGCAGAGAGCGTCGAAATTACCAGAATGGGAATTTATCACAATTATGATTAGTTCTATTTTTCGGTTTTTGAGAAACCACCGTACTGTTTTCCACCAGTTTACATTCCTTTCAGTCCCACACCTGAGTATAGATCCAAAAAAACCAAAAAATCCAAAACACTAATTAAAAAAATACATGCACCTCGATGTTCATAGTGCATTATTTATAATCTCCAAGATACAGAAGCACCCTAAGAGTCCATATGTATGTACGTACGTACGTATGTATGTATGTATGTATACACACACACACACAAGGAAATACCACTCCGCTATAAAAACCCCAAAATTTTGCCATTTGCAGCAACATGAATGGACTTGGAGGGCATTAGGCCAAGTGAAATAAGGCAGACAGAGAAAGACAGATACTATATGACACCACTTACATGTGGAATCTGAACAATACAAACTAGTGAATATAACAGAAAAGCAGCAGACTCACAGATACAGAGAACAAACCAGCGGTTCCCAGTGGGGAGAGGGAAGCAGGGAGGGGCAAGGTGTGGGGAGAGGACTCAGAGGTACAAACCGCTTGGCATAAAAATAAGCTACAAGGGTATACTGTGCTGCACAGAGAATACGTTCAATATTTTATAATAACTGTAAATGGAGTTTAACCTTTAAAAATTGTGAATCACTATGTTGTGCACTGGAAACATATAATATTGAACAGCAACTATACTTCAATTATAGATATAGATATAGATGTAGATATAGGTATAGATATAGATACAGATATAGATATAGACATAGATATAGGTATAGATACAGATATAGGTATAGATATAGGCATAGATATAGGTATAGATACAGATATAGATATAGGTATAGATATAGATATAGATATAGATATAGGTATAAATATAGGTATAGATACAGATACAGATGTAGATACAGATGTATAACAGCTATGATAAGTATTCTCAGGGTGCAGAAGGCACAAGCGGGCAAGATGCAAGCGTAGATGGGTAACGAGAGCAGAGAGATGAAAACTCTACGGGAGAATCAAAAGGAAATACTGGAGATCAAAACCACCACAAGGGAAATGAAGATGCCACTGACGGGCGCATCCATAAAGTGGACGCAGCTCAGGAAAAATCAGCGCTCGTGGAGACATGGTACAGAAACTCCCACAGCTGACACAGAAAGAGGAAAGACCACAAAAAGGACATTAAAATAAAATGTAATTCCCTTTAAAATGTACAACATTTCAAGTGCTTTTAGCAACATGTGTAAATTAAAGTAAATGCGGAAACTAAGAAAAAAGAACCAGAATGTCTAAGAATGATGGGATAACTATGAAAGCTGTAGCCTCTGTGTGTGGGGGGCACCAGGAGGAGGAAGAGAGGGGGAAAGGAACATGAGAAATGCGTGAAGTGATAATGACAGAATCTCCCCAAACAGATGACAGACACCAAACCACAGATCCAGGAGGCTCAGGGAACACCCGAAAGTCTACACCTAAGCACATCATAATGAAACTGCACAGAAGAACTGAAAATGGCTTTTTTTTTTAATTGAAGTATAGTTGATTTGCAGTGGTTTGTTAGTTTCAGGTGTACAGCATTGTGATTCAGTCTTACACATGCACACACACACGCACACGTATATTATTTTTCAGATTCTTTTCCATTATGGGTTATTCAATATCAACAGGGTGTTGAATCTACCCCTGTGCTGTACAAAGAATCTAACTTCTTGAAAGAAACCAGCGGGGGCAGGGATGCAGGTGCATCTCACCTAGAGAGGAGCAGGGGTAAGATCTACACTGGGCTGCACTTCAGAAAATGTGCAGACAAGAGGGGTAGAAGGAAGTGTTTCATGTGTTGACAGAACCACCAAGCCTAGAATCCTGCATCTAGCAACGTTAACTTTCAAGAGTGAAACAGAAATAAAGATTTTCTCAAACCATCAAAAACTGAGGGTATCTGTTGCCAGTGGACATGCCTTGCAAGAAATGTTCAAAGGAGTTCTTCAAAGAAAGGGAAACTGATGTAGGTCAGAAACTTGGATGGATATAAAGTGGTGATGCTTTTTTTTTTCCCACATTTTTATTTATCCAAGACACCTCTGCCATTCTGATCAGCGTTAAGACAATCGGCACTGACCCACTGAGTTGATGCCATTCCAGCCTGAAGCTAAGAAACGTGACACTTCAGTGATCCTGTGTGTCCTCACTGAGACGAAAGGAAAGGCAGCCGGCAGGGACTGGAAATGGTGTGATGACAGGGGTCCACGCAGGACCCCTGAGCAACTCCACACTTTCTCCAAGGCCTTGGACTAAGCTGGGCTAATTACCTGAATGAGTTTACTTGTCAGCTTCATTCCCATTCTGCTGTGAATAAATCAGGAAGCAGGGGTGTGGATGAGGTCAAAGCAGCCCAGACGCCCGTGTTTGACGACCAGGAAACGGAAGTCAGGATGGTCATGACTCTGAGGCACCTGCCTTTGTTTACGTTGCCAACTGTGCTAATACCATCTATTGATTCTTCTTCCCAACTGTCTTTGCTGGAATCAATGCCACAGTTCTCAGTACCACTTCCTTCTTGAGAAATGAAAACGGAGGCCCAACTGCCTTTCCCCACGGCCCCTCCTCCCAATCAAAATCCAAGCCCCAGACAGAACAAAGCAAAACCACAGTGAAAACAGTTGTCCTGTTCTCAGCACCAATTGCTGCTGATAATATCTGTGAATTGTCACAGTCTCCAACACACGCCAGGATTTCCTTCAGCACGTTTACCACCATGTGAAAGCAGATGGCAAAGCTACTGTAGATAAAAGGCCAGCAGTTGAAGGGAAATAAAACTGCCTCCAATGAAAATGGCAGGAAGCATCGCTGACCTCCCCATTCTGGGCACCTCCCTCACCGAAAGGGGAGCTTCTGCGGCATGGTCCGGCAATGACCCAGGAGTCAGGGGCATCTCGTCAGTGGGCCCCACAATGGTCTGGGTACATGACGACTTGCTCTCCTGAGGAGTCACACTCCCCCAGGAGGTGGAGAGCGGTGGTCAGCAGTAGCTGCTGAGCAAGACTTCCTGACAACGCGGGGCAAGATGTGAACCCAAAGGACACTCTGAGCTCCCACCGCAAGGGCAGTGCAGCGGTGGCAGCAATATTAGTGGTATTAGCAATAATTACAATAATTATGAGCATATACAGAGCACTTTGTATCAGCAAATGCGCTGCATTCATCACCATGATTAGCATTTGTACAGTGCTCTGGATTTCCCAAACACCCTCCGCGCGTTAATTAGATAATGCCGGCAACATCTGCGGGCAAGTGCGACTACGCCCGCTTGACAGACACAGGACACAGAGAAATTAATGGACCCGCCCAAGGCCACAGGATGAGTCCACGACACAATCAGAATTCCATCTCTAAGTTCCCAAATCTCTATTTTTGTCCTCACTCCGTGCAAAGCTGGGCGGTTGCTTCCAGTTGAAAGGGAAGAGGAAGTGCTTAAGGCATGAAGTGTCATCACTCCCACAGGCTCTGAGTGGCTATGAAGTGCCACCGAGGCCACGTGGAATCCACCTTCATGGAAAACTCCAGGGGAAGAAAGGATTCCTCCAACATCACCCTGGGTCAATGGCTCACATCCTTGGCTCAGGCCACACCCTAGTCAGTTTAACCAGACTCTTCTGGATGTGGACCCAGTGGTCAGCATTATTTCAAGCTCCCCAGGCAACCCCAGTGAGTGGCCAGGGCCGAGTGAGGACTGATGGTCAAGGACTGGGGCCCTCAGACTTCAGGGGCATCAGAATTGGAGCACTGACTGCTTGGCCCCAGGCCCGGAATTCCTGACACAGTGTGTCGAAGGAGGCCCGAGAACGTGCACATCTGACAAGTTCCCAGGGGACAAGTTCCCAGGGGACACACGAGGACCACGCTTGTTCCAGGAGCACATTTTCAGAAGCAAAGGTCTAAGGGATTTTCGACACAGATAGAAAAATCACTAAATTGCTTCCAAAGGCTCCTTCAAGCCCAGGTGCTGAGACTTGGACAACCGGACAGACTGGTGTTAGCACTGAAGGTGCGGCAGAGACTGGCCGAGTCTTGGACGTGCGGGAAGACTCCATTCTCCAGGCTCCCTTGCAGGGAGGCCGACAGCACTGACCGACTACTAGACAACGCACTATGGGGAGAAATGCCAGGAAACGTCCTGCTCCCCCTTCCACGTCCTCCCACTGCCCAGTCTTGTACACTCCGTCATCTGTGGCCAGATGACACGGACCTCCACGATGGCAGTGCCACCAGGAAAAAGAAGCAGAAGGCCCAGTTAGGGGAGAGATGCTCGGTAGGTCTCTGCAACCTGCCCCAAGCAGTAAAAGGAGTGAGGACTAACCTTATTACATTCAGCCTCTAAGATCTAAGGGCGTATTTATTTCTGCAGCGTAGTCTAGCCCATCCTGACGCACACGTGATGGTCAGTCCATACTGTTGTGGGTCATTCTCAGCCTTCTGAAAAGATCAACCAAATGTGGGGGACAAGTGGGAAAGAGAGGCCTGATCAAAATATTCAAAAGACAGTGAAACCCACATGCCTCAGAGGTGAAGAATGTGACGAGTCAGAAGGTGACAACTTCAGGAAAGCCTGGAGCACACACATCCCACGTGAGTGCAGCTGGACTGCGTCTGGACAGTACTCCTCCAGTGAGGCGGCAGCTCTGGGTTGGCCCCACACAGGGCTTTTCAGATGGAATGGTCAGAAACAGAGCGGCAGGAACTGACCAGTGGGCCAAACCAGCGGTGAAGGGCACAGCCTGGGGGTCTTTAGGAAAATAAATAGATAAAAAGTTTTAAAAATATAGAACGAATTCTCTTCTCCCCTCTCTGAGTCTCTTCAGTTCCAGCACTCACAATGAGGCTGTGCACTTCAGGGGAAAAATCCTAAACAAGCCTGCAGGACAGAGGGGTGTACCGGCGAGGAGACCCCACGAGTCCAGAAATGCAGAAAGCTGGGTGTCCGGGCGGCATATACTGTCTTGAAAGTCAGGGGAGAAGGCAGCCTGGCTACCTGTCCATAGCCCTGTCCATCCTCCAGGCAAGGGGAACGCCTTTGCCAGGGCGTCTGTCCTCAGACCCAGCTGTGACCAGCGCGCCCAATTTCACAGCTGTTCGGTTTCAAATCACACTTCTGTTTCTCGGCTGTAGTGCCATATGACTCAAGTTTGTTTGCCATCAGCTTTAATTAAGAGAGGTTTAATTTTCCAACATTATTTTGGCTCCTCCCTGGCCCAACACCCACATGGAGATGCTGCCGTCTCCTCCTCCGCCCCCACTCCGGCAGGTGCCCGCTGGCGCGGGAGATGCTGTCCCGCAGCCTCCCCGGGACACGGCACGCCGAGGCGCCAGCACGCGGCCTCCGCCTTCGGTGCAGGAGTCCCCCCTGCGCCACGGGGCCTCATAGTGCGAGTAACATTTCCCCTCTGCCACCCGCCCCCGCCCCCTTTCATTTTTTACAGTATTTTTTTCAAGTCTTCCCACGAGCTTCCCATGAAGCCAGCCTGAGGAACTCAAACTTGATTCCAAATCTGATTATCCAACATGGCCCTATCAGCCGAGACAGCAGCATTTATCACATTAATAGGAAGGAGAGAAGAAAACTGGGACCCCATCCAGCAGGAGTGTTTCTATCACATGTTGCACTGTCTTACAAATCCAATTATCACCAGCAGAAGGTCTTAACAGCCCTTGGATTGCAGCTTTCAAATCTTAAAGGACCACGATGCACATTTTCTCAGAATCTCCCTGCCTTACGCGACTCGGTGCACCTCCAGCATCCCGTCTTCATGACAGTTTCAGGGCTAAAGCTGCCTGTGGAATGTCTGTCCTGAGTTTAACCAGTGAATTCAAGAGATGCTTAGACTGGGGACTACCACTGTCTTCGTCCTACCCAACATTTGCAAGCCTCTGATTTTATTTCACAGTCGAAGGCAGCACCTTGGAAGCTAAGGGGTGTGAGGCTCTTAGACGAGGTCTTGACCACTGGCCGAAGGTGCAGGCAGTGTCTTCGCAGGGGCACGTGGGGCCAGAACGCCACTTACAGCTTTAGAGAGCATGATGACAAACGTCATGTGGGCTCTGGAGAAACACCATCCGGAGTCATACATAGAAAGTTCTGAGAACAGGACTAACGGAAACCCAGTGACTTGGTTCTTGCCAAGAAAGGAGACCGGCAAATACTCTGTCCACAAAACAACGGACTATGAAGTCAAGCAAAACTGACAAAAACAACCATAAAAGTGATGTGAAAAATGAGCAAAGACAGAAACAATCTGAGAAGCAGGTATCCACGTAACGCTGCTGACCTTGTGCAGAGGTGCGGGGCTCTGGCGTCCTGACCGCACCCCGGCCTTGGCGCGTGGACATCCTGCCAGGACAGGGCAGGCCCTGGGGACGAGCGGCTCCACGCTGCAGTCTAAGGAGCTCAGCTGAGTTGGAGCCGAGGGAAACGCTGTTGTCACTACGGTTGGTAGAAATGACACTCTCGGGAAACGTCGTTCCTCCCGGGATCAGGGCGGGGCGAGCAGTGTGATGTCTGCACGTGTGTACAGCACAGCCTGAAAAGCACTCAAGCCGCCACCTGCTCTTCACGGACTCTGAGCTTGAACTTGAGCAGGAGGTAAGATCAGGACAGTCTGAGAATGGCCCGAGCTCGGAACGTGCGCCCCTGCCGAGGCGCTGACCTGCCAGCACAGGGCTTCCTGGCTGCGGGTGTGGGCGCACAACCTCTGTTCAACCGCTGGCTGACAGCGCGGCCCCACAGACCCAGAGGCAGCTGGAGGAAGCCAGGCTTAAAAATTCAAACAGAGAGATTTGTTTTTAAAAATATGAGGATAAATATTAGTGACTGCACACTGCACAGCAGAGAGGCCAGATTTCACAGATTATTCTAGCCAATTTTCTAAACAAAGAAACAGATGAAAAATAGCCAAAACAACCACCTTCAGCAGAGGAGAAGGGGGACCCAGGGTCCAGATCTGCCGCAGCTTAGTATCTAGAACGCCCACTTCAAAAAATTTATCAGATGCACAAAGGAACAGGAAATTGTGACCCATACTCACAAAAAAGCAGGCAATCGAAACTCTCCGAGCGTCCCCGGATGTTGAGTTTAGCACAACTTCAAAGCAGCTCTTATAAATATATTTAAGAAACAAAGGAAACCATGTTTTTGTAATCAAGGTATGACAGCAATACATCAGGAAGTAGATTTTCCAAACAGAAACATCAGTTATAAAGATCCAAATGCAGACTCTAGAGTAGAAAAGTATATAATGAGAAAATGAGAATTTAACTTGAGGATAATAGCAGATTTGAGATGACAAAAAAAAAAAAAAGGAAAAGGCTGAGTGAACGTGGGAATAAAACAATAGAAAATATCCCATCTGAAAAACAGAGGGGGGAAACAGATGTATGAACATATACATAGTGGGAGTCTCCGGAGAGGGGAGAGAGAGAATCAGGAAATCCATTCAAGGAGATAACTGGGAAAACTTATCAAGGCTGATGAACAACATTAACCTACAAATCTCAAAAGTTCTACAAATCCAAAGTAGGCTAGCTACAAAGAGAGCCACCTCCAGACACAACGATAGTCAAACTACTACAACCAAAGAGAAAGAAGAAGCTCGACAGCAGCAAAGAAAACTGAGGGAAGCAGCGACGAGGCGAAGGCGGGCTTCTCACCTGAGATGATGGAGGCACAGAAGGAAACAAACACCGTTAGCCAGGAGCCCCGCAGCCTGCAGGTTCCCCCTTCAACGAGAAGGTGAAATGCAGGTGTTCTCAGCTAAGCCCCTTGCTGTTAGCTAACCTATCCCACAAGCAAAACTGAAAAAATGTCTTTCAGGGTGAGAAGAAATGACCAGATGGTGACTTGAATTCACGGGAAGAAAGGAAGAACGTAAGAGATGGTGCATGTGTAGATCGTGTAAATGTTTCCATAATTGCTTTCTAATTTATTCCCTAACATTGTTAAAATATAGACACGAATAAAGCAAAAATTATAGTATTTATTGCTGTGTTTATAACATATATGGATATAATGGATCTGACAATAATAGCACAAAAAAAGGAAGAAAATAGAGCTTTCATGGAGTTTCCTGTATTTAACCAGATTTAGTTAATATTTATCTGAGGCAGACTGTGATAAGCTAAACTGAATAGTAAAATTATTAGAGCAACCAATAAAAATACAACTCAAACCCACAGATAAAAATCTCAATAGAAGAATTAAAATGAGACACTACAAATATTTATTTAACAAAAAGAAGTTAATTTCAAAGAAATAGTGGAACTTAAAAGACAGGAATCATAAAGAAAACACATAGCAAAATGTCAAATGTAAATCCAATCACGAAAATAATGACAATTCAATATGAATGGCATGAATATCTCAATCAAAAGTCAGAAATGATCATACTGGATAAAAAAAAGTAAGACCCAATTAGAAGCTGTCTTAAAGAGATGCACTTTAGATTCAAAGCCACAAATAGGTTGAAAGCAGAAGGATAAACTATGTATACATGTTTGTTTATGTATATATATCACACAAGCAGTAACCATAAGAAAGAAGGCATCCAGATTGGAAAGGAAGCATTTTGATATCAGGCAAAATAGACTTTATGGCTAGAATCATCATCAAAGACCAAAAGAGACATTTCATAATGAAGTTCATATCGAATATACAGTGGACCAAGATAAGGCTCAATATTTAAAAAGATTGATTCATGGAAAGCATGTTTCCAATAATGACATAATTAACTCTAAATCAACAACAGAAATAAATCTGGGAAATCCCCAGATTTGGGGAAATTAAGCAATACACTTATAAACAATGCATGGATCAAAGAAGAAATAACAAGAAAAAACAAAAGATTTTGACCTGAATGAAAACAAAAACACAACACATCAAAATTTATGGGACACAGTAAAAGCAGTACTTGGAGAAAAAAATTACAGCTGTAAACACCTGTGTTAGAAAAGAAGAAAAGTCTCAAATCATTGACCTAAGTTTCCACCTTGAGAAACCAGAAAAGAAGAGAAAACTAAGTCAAAATTAAACAGAAGAAGAGAAATGATAATTATTTGGGGGGGGGGAATCAATGATACAGAATGAGAAAAACAACAGAGTAATCCAGTGAAACAAAAATTAGTTATTTGAAAGGTCAGCAAAATTGACAGATCTTAGTTAGAGTAACCAAGAAAAAAGAGAGAAAAAAAAAATGACCAAAATCTAATAAAAGGACATAGTCCTATAGACCCTAAGATGATATGACTATGAATAGATTAGAAGAAAATATCATTAACAATTTTATGCCAACACATTAGACAATTTATATGAAATGGACAAATTCCTAAAAGGACACAAGTTACCAAACTGACTCAAGAAGAAATGAAAAATATGAATAGAACTAAATCAAGCAATTAAGTAAATAATTAAAAATCTCCCCATAAAATAGTCCATGTGGTTTCACAGGTGAACCCTACTGAATATTTTAAAGAGAAAAATATTAATTCTTCACAACTTCTTTTAAAATATGGAGAAAGATGGAACACTTCTCAACTCATGCTATAAGGCCAGGATTATACCTGGTATCAAAGCCAGACCCCCCAAAAAAATCACAAGAAAAACCACAAAAACTACAGATAAATATCCTTTATGAATACAAATGAAAAACTCTTTTAAAAATATTAGTAAGCTGAATCTAGGAATATACAAAGAGAATTGCACACCAACACCAGCAGGACTTACCACAGAAGTGATAACTTGATTTGGTGTCTGAAAATCAATTAATGAAATGCACCATGTATCAGAATAAACACAAAAGCCACATGGTCATCTCAACAAACATATTTGATAAAATTCAATGCCCATTCATGATAAAGACTCTCAACCTAGAGGATTCTAAAGATACATCCTCAACCTGACAAAGACGTCTGTGAAAAATCCACAGCCAGCATCATTCAGTTATGAGGAAAGACTCAGTGTCTCTCCCCTAAGATCAGGAAGGAGGCAGGGATGTCCGACTTTGACACTTCCATTCAACACTGAACCAGAGGTTCTACTCAGTGCAAAGAGAGATTTAAAAAAAAGAAAGAAAGACATGAAAGACACCTACGTTGAGAAGGAAAAAATATAAAACTGTCTTTATAGGTGACAGAAGCCTGAATATAAAGATTCTGAAGAATTCACAAAGACGCTATTAGAACGAATAAACCACTTTGCAAGCTTACAGGAAACAGCATTGATAAACAAAAAATAGATTGTAATTTTGTACACAAACCCCCAACAAGCCAGACATGAAACTCAGACAATTTCGTTCCCAATAGTATAAAAAAAATAAAATACTTAGGAATAAATGTCTGCACCCAAAACTATAAAACAGTGTGGAGAGAAATTAAAACAGATCTAAATAAACAGAGAGACATTCCATGTTCATGGATTTGAAGATTCAAAATTGTCATGATGGCAATTCTCCCCAAATTGATCTATAAATTCAGTGTGGTCCCTATCAACATCTCAGCAGGCTGGTATCCATTGACAATCTGTTTCTAAACTATATATGGAAATGCGAAGGGTGTAGAGGAGCAAAAACAATTTTGAAAAAGAAGATCAACGTTGGAGGACTTACACTGCCTGATACCCAGCTTACTATAAAGGCGCAGGGATCAATGATGTGTGATACTGGTGCAGGGATAGGCATTTAGATCAATGGAATAGAGCTGAGATCCCAGAAATAAATCTCACTCCCAGGAAGAAAAGAAGAGGCATAAATCCTATCTGGGGTCAGTTGAATTTTGACAAAAGTGCTAAGACAATTCAATGGGACAAAAAGTATTTTCAACACATGGAGCTAGAACAGTTGAGTATTCATGTGAATACAAATGAATTTAAAACCTTACTTCACATCCTACACAGAAAATAACTCCAAGTGGAGTCACACATCTAAGTAAGAACTAAGACACTGTGCTATTTCTAGACAAAAGCATAGGAGAAATTCTTCAGGACCTTAGATTGGGCAAAAAGTTTTTAGATACAATAGCAAAAGAAAGATCTGTAAAACAGAAAAAAAATAATAAATTGGGCTTCATTAAAATGAAAAGTATTGTTTAAAAAAACACCACTAAGGAAATGAAAAGACACGACAGAAACTGGGAGAAAATACTTGCTAATCATACATGTAATAAAGGACTTGAATCTAGAATGTATAAAGTATTCTTATAACTTAGTGCAAGTGAAAACAACATGAATAAGAAATTGCCAAATGATTTGAAGAAACACTTCATCCAAGAAGATATATAAAGGTATTAAACAGTGAAAAGATGTTCAACATCATTAGTTATTAAGGAAATTCAAATGAGAACCACAAGGAGATGCCCCTTGGGGTCCACACATTCCCGAGAAAGGCTATACTCAAAAGGAGATAAAAGCAAGTGTTGGTGCAGATGTGGAGAAAATGGAGAACTCAGTGAACTGCTGGTGGAAATGTAATGGTTACAACCACCTGGAAACAAGTTGGCAGGTTTTCTGCAAGTTAAAAATAAGCTTACCATATGACCCCGTGGTTCCACCTCTGTGCACCTCCACAAGGGACATGAAAACATGTGCTCACGTACAGCGAAGTAGGGGAATGTCCACAGCAGTGTTATCCTTGACAGCCCAAATCCAGAAACTATCCAAATGCCTAACAACTGGCGAGTGAACAAGCGAATGTGTCACATCTTTACAATCGAATATGATTAAACAACACAAAGGGGTGAATGACACGCACGCACGAACCTCAGAAACATTATGAAGGACGCCAGATGCAAAAGCTCCATATTCTGTAATCCCACATGTATCAAATACCTAGAAAAGGAAAACGCAGAGACACAGAAAGCAGCTCAGTGGCTGCCCAGAGCTGAGCGGTCGAAGGGACGAACTGCAGACAGGCACGAGGACCTTCCTGGAGTGATCGGAAATGATCTACAGCTGGACTGGGGTGATGGCTGCAAACTCGACAAATTTACCAAGCAATAATTGAGTTTTACACTCAAGTGGATGAATTCTATGGTAGGTAAATCTAACCTTCACCGAGTTACCAAGGACAGCTCTGTCCTCAAGTCAGACGCTGGCCGCCGCCCCACGCTGCCCCCGTGCAGGGCGCGCTGGCCCTGCCTGTGACGACTCCCATAACTTTCTCCTGGATCCTATTTATTCCCGACTCTGCTTCTCCCAGGTCCTCCACTGGCTGCTCCCTGTTTCTTGAAGTGTCCGTTAGGAACAGTCTGTGGTAGACATGCTCGGATCTCACTTCTCACCCGACAGCAGGTGCCAGGGGTGCTTCCTCCTCCATCACGAGAGGAAGGCGATCTTGTCTGTGATGGTCTGAATATGACGGCTAGGAGATGCTTCGTAGTTCCTCTTTAATACGCCTCTTCTTATATGTATATAATTAATATATATATATTATTTATATGAATATAAGTAGTTTACAATCTTGTGTTAATTCCTGATGTACAGCAGTGAGTGATTCAGTTATACATACGTATGTGTATATGTATATTTTTCATATTCTTTTTCATTATAGGCTATCACAAGGTATTGAATATAGTTCCCTGTGTTCTACAGTAGGACCTTGTTGTTCATCTATTTTGCATATAGGAGTGTGTATCTGCAAATCCCAAACTGACAATTTATCCCTGCCCCCTCCTGCCCTGCCCCATAACCATAAATTTGTTTTCTGTGTCTGTGAGTCTGTTTCTGTTTTGTAAATAAGTTCATTTGTGTCATTGGTTTTTTTAGGTTCCACATATAAGTGATATCATATGGCATTTTTCTTTCTCTTTCTGGCTTACTTCACTTAGGATGATAACATCCAGGTTCATCCATCTTGCTGCAAATGACATTATTTCATTCTTTTTTGTGGCTGAGTAGTATTTCATTGTATAAATATACCACAACATCTACATCCTTTCTTAAAAATATTCCCTTCCTGGTCCACGGACACCACCGTCTCTGGGCCTTTCTCTGAGTCTCCAAACCATTTGTCAGGTAAGCTTCTCGGAGTCTTACCTCGAGTCCTAGTGGCAGCTTCCTCGGTCCATCTCTGTGGAACTTATGCCTCCCTCCTTTGTGAAAAGCTTTACCTGTCCCATTCACCCGTGACGCCAAAATTTATCTTCAGGTGACCCTCCTTCCGAGCTCCAGGTCTGTTATGTCACCTGCTCTCTGGACAGCCTGATATCTCACAGCCACTCCCAGCAAAGTACGTGCAAAATTAAATTCCATACTCCCCCTCACGGTGTCTTTTCTTTCTCCTTCTCCTTCTGCATCCCCGAACCCTTCCAAACTGCCACCTAAGCAAGGAGTCTGGGACTTCAGCCGCCCTTTCTCTCCCTGATCCCTCCTGCAGGCTGGTCCCGAGCCTTAGCGCATCACTTCTAGGTGTTTATTCTGTCTTCTCCTCCCTGCCCTCTCTGCCACGGGCCCCATCATTTTTATTACTGCATCAGTTTTGCTTCTTTGAAATAGCCTTCAGGTAGTCATTTTAAATCTGTTCTTAAAAAACTGGATGAATGAACCATTCAATTAGTCAAAAGAAAGAGATGTTAGTAAAGTAAAAAACAAAAACAAAAACAAAAACAAAAACAAAAACAAAAACAAAATACCCCAGACCAGCCTTGAAAATTCCCTAAGCAGACAAAACCAGTTTAGTCTCACAAGCAAAGCTTAATTTAGCAAGACTGATCTGACCTGGGTCATTTCTTGCTTATGCCTCTGTAAATTATTAGCAAAACTTACACTGTTTCCCAAGGTTGCTATCAGGTAAACACTAACCAACTCCCTGTCATTCAAGAAAATGCTAATGTTACAGCCAATCGCTGTGAAGAATAAGCAGACGCTGCCTTCCCACTGTATGAGCTGCTTTGTAACAACACACCCCTGACCTCACCCCGTGTTCTGGTTTGACAAACCAAACTGTCTTTTTGGTGTATTCACAATAAACTTTTACAAATTACCACTCTGGTGATTTACTGGGTCCACATCTCTTATTTCTGAACTTTCAACAAGGAAGAAAGAAGAATATGCTCTCATCTTTAGACTTCTGTCTTAACCCTCCAAAAAAAACCTCATTATTTCAGATTGTGCCAATTCAAAATTCTTGGTAATCTGGAGATGGGCTGGGCTTAAGTCCACGTCTGCATTTATGCAAAAAAGCATTGATTAATTACAGTGGAAATGACAAGACAACTACTTGACAACATTTTGTTAGCCATTAATTAACTTTATGTTCTTGAAAGTAATAAAACTGCATTTCTTTTAAAAGACTTTATAATTAGTCTGAACCACACAATTTAACACTTAATTATACACCAGTTTCTATTGTTCTCTAATTCCTTCCTTTCGTCCCCTCTCTCCCCCCTCCTTCCCCGACCCCACCTTCCACGCACGTGTGTGGAGGGACGACCCTGTGCTTTAGCTGTTCCCGTCACTCCTGAACAGGATGAATGAGTCAAAGGGCATCAGTTCTGCCCCCCGGAGAGTCCTGTGCGGGAAGGAAGATAGAATCAGGACGTAAATGGCTATATTCTATGGATGAAAGTGATTAATTATGTTAAGGAGATTTAGATAAAAATCTAAAGTGCTGTGAGAATTCTCATGAAAGGAATGATTATTTCCATACTGTTGGAGAGCAGGGCTTGGGGAGGAGGCAGACACTCGCAGAGATGCAGGTGGGAAGGAGGCTGCCCGGGGACCCAGAAGCGGGAAGCGGTAGCGCTGACGTGGACCGCATGAGGCGGAGAAGGCGCGTGAGCTCCGGCATCAGGAGGGTCTGGTTTGACAGCAGCTCTGCCAATCAGCTGTGTAACTTTGGCCAAGTTACTTCCCCTCTCTGAATCTTAGCTTTCTCAGCTTTGAAATGTGAATCACAACCTATCGGTCACAGAATTATTACGAGAATTAATTGGGATAATGCTAATAAAGCTCAGGAACACGGTACATAGTAAAAAATGTAAAGCATCCATGCAAATATCCTTTTCTGACAAGTAAAAATAGCATGTTAAATATAAGCAGCCCTGCTGAAGAAACGGCAAGACAGGTGTGTCCAGATCACCCGTCCGATCCGCGGTGTGGCGCCGATTCGACCTCCCTGCTGTCATTTGTGCTGTGCTCCGTGACGGAGCTGCCTGACCCCTTCCATCCCGGAGCACTGCTAGCATTCGGACCACTTCAACGAGAGGTCAACTTACTAATTCACTTATTTTCCAAGAACATGTTCGAGGCCTTGCAAGAAGTGGTTCTCCCAAGGAGTTCCTCATCTCCATTTATGTGTGTTTTTTTCAAATCACAAGATCGTTACAGAGCTTGCAGTAAAGGTGGTTCCATTCAGTTCTTCACATATTTGCGGAACAAATATTATAAATCATAGAACTAGTTGCCATGAAGGATACAATCACACAAGAAATGGCTCCAGGCTTGCTGAGGCTTACAGACACGTGTACAAATGACTCCCTGACAGATGCAACGCCCACAGGAGAGAGGTAAGTGTCAGGTCACTTCCCATTACAGAATGAAGGCCAAGATCGCTTAGAGATGATAAGAAAGACAAGAAACTGAGACCAAGAGAAGTCTAAGGGTCTTAACCAAGAGCTGAGGTCAGAACCCAAGTCCACTGGCATCAGGTGAATTGTACCTTCATCAGAGAATTCTTAGGAGGGTCAGCTTGTGGCTACATTTTGAGAAACCTGTACAGTTTTGATGGACAAAGATAAAGGGTGGAAATTTTTTTACTTATGGGGAGACAAAAAGATACTGGGAAATTCCCGAGCCGGGGGAAGTGGAAGAGGCAACTTCCACGGCAGCTGGCAGTACCACCCAGCTGCCGTGAGTGTGCCTGGGAGCCCAGGGGAAGACAAGACAGAAAGAAGTGCAAGGGGGAGCTTAACAGAGAGCCTCAAATGCCAGGATGAGACGGGAACGGCCACTGAAGGGGGAATCCATTGAAGTCGGTTCACGGAGAGAACA
The DNA here is from genome assembly GCF_009834535.1 of Camelus ferus. Classification (NCBI taxonomy): domain Eukaryota; kingdom Metazoa; phylum Chordata; class Mammalia; order Artiodactyla; family Camelidae; genus Camelus; species Camelus ferus. Next base: position 2,102,722 of record NC_045728.1, read on the forward strand.
GACACCATCAAGACGCTATTTTAGCACAAAGAACCGCACCTGGATACGGAACAGATGTGGGTCTGAGACTGGAAAGGAAGAAACTAGTTAGGAGGCCAGTGGGGCCGTCCAAGTCTGAGTCAAGTCGTTGGGGAGAACAGTGGGGGCTTCGGAAGGAAATCGACCTCTGTACCGGATCAGTCACCCCTACAACTTGGTGGCTCGCTCCGTAAGCGGGTGGTCTCACCACGGAGAAGCAGAATCCGCACGCTCCTCCTCCTTTGATATCCAAGTGACCGGAGTGAGCGGAAGCTTGGGGCTGCAGCTGTATCACACACTAGCTGAATTTCAAATGCTCGGTTTTATGTTCAATATATTTTATGGGAAAAAGTCATTTCTGACACATTTAGATCCAAACGGATAGTAAGTACAGAGCTAGATGATTAGGCATTATGTGAAAGCCAGGGTGAGGGTGAGCACTGGGATTTTCTAAAACTTCCAGAATTATCTGCATGAGCATCTGCAGTCTCATCACTGGCTTAAGAAGCCCGCCGTCCCTTCGCTTCTCTACTGCCATGCAGAACTGGGGCAGTGCGCACGTGGTCAGCCCACTGGCCCCCCAGCCATCCAAGCCACACGGCCAGCAGTGATCGCAGAAGAAAAGGGTCAACCCTCTCTGCAGGGTGAGTTCCTTCAATATCCGAATATGCCTTCTCTTTTACATCTTTCTGTTCCTCTAAGAACTGGCATCATGATCACCTTCCAACAAAATTGAAAAGGCAAAACACACCGATGACAGATCTTTTTAATCACAAATGTAATAACCCATCATGTCTCACGGAAAAGAAAGAGGGCAACAGGGAGGCAGTTTGGTCCAGGAGTTTAATAAAAGCACGCTTCCCTCATTAGGAATCTCATAATGCCTTCTTCCAAATGCGGAGCGCAGAGCAGAGCTGGGGAAAGCAAGGAGTCTGGTCCAGGGCTCCGGAGACGCCACTGAGCGCTTGCACTCCATTCTTCCTCCCCAGACGGGGCCTCCGGAGCTGCTGGAAAAGCGGGGCCCCAACACTGGCCTGGGCACAGCCTCCATGCAGGAAGGGTCTCCCTTTTCACATGGCTCTGCACCAGGACCTCACCCACCCTCTCCCCGCTCGCGTGCTTTCTCTGAGCCACCAGTCTGGCCTGTTCCTCACAACAGCGCATGCGTATGCATCTGGCGGACACTGCCCTGGGCTGTGCCGCTCCAATCCCAAGCTGCACCTGTGCTTAAAGACAGCCAAGTACACAGTGGGGAGCAGGTCAGTGAAGTCATGGAAAATGAGGACACTTCCCTGGGCAGCAAGAATTAACGTGCAGGACCGTTGCAGGCACAGGCGCATTTCAGGAGAGCACACTGTGCGTATAAAAATGCTTTTAGAAAACAAGCTTCCAACTGCAGCTTTTCCTAACAAAAGACAGGGGGAATTCTGCCAGAGGCAAAGCTTCCAGGCCGATGAGCAGAGGGGGGGCTGGGCGACGGGGCAGCGGGACGCAGACCTGGCGCCGGCCGCCTTCCCCCCCGCGCCCACGTGTGTCCGCCCGCCCTTCTTTCAGCACGCGGATCCCCACCTCGGTGTCCCGCTGGTGAATTCTCTCCAGTTACAAAACATGCCCGAGCCTTCATTCGCTCTTAATTAAACAGGGAAAGAAACTCCTAGGGCTCTGACAACACGGAGGGAAAAAAGGAAAGAAAGAAAAGAAAAGCAAAAGGAAAAGGGAAAGAAAAGGAAGAGCTCTCTGAGTTGCTGAAATCAAACAGTGGTCAGAGCCTGATGGGGCAGGACAGAAGGGATGAAAAGAGTGTGGAATCGCTGGAAATGGTTTAAGCTTTCTGAGCAACGCCAGTTCGGTGAAACAGACATGTTTTTAGGGGAAAACGGGGGCATCGCTAATGCTGGGGAGGGAAGGCAAATGACACAGAGAGAGAGAGACATATGGTCCCCAGCATTGTCATCCGGTCACTCTCTGTGCTCCATGCACCAGCACCGTGGCTCATTCTCAAAGCAAATACTTCCAGAAGCCCTGCCACGGGCTCCACACCAGGCTTGTGCTTCAACAGCGAGGCTTTTAGGGAAAAAATAAACACGCAGCCAACAATATTGATAGTTCTCATTTCCTGAGTCCCGTCCGGGGTCAGCCCTGCTATTAAGAACTTGACATTCACAGGCTCTTGGTCCACACGACAGTCCTGCAGGGAGGGGTTCCCATATTCAGCAAACGGATGGAAAACGAAGGCACGGAAAGATTCAAATACTGATAAGAAAATGAAAAATACATACGTAAGTCTTGCCCCAAGAGGCCCGTCCAGGAAGTGGTCGGTGTCAGGGCTGGAGTTTAACCTCCCGTCTGCCTGAGACCACAGCCCACGCTCTTTCCACGGGGCCCCGCCCCCGCCCCGCGGGGTCCAGGGCAAGGGGGACAAATGGCAGCCCCGCGCCCTGCTGATTCCCACTCAGTCCACTGAGCTGCGCACGCTCGCCTCCCATGGCTGAGGGCCGACACCCAGGGCTGGGGCCCCCATGTCCTCCTTCCAAACCCTAAGGCCGATTCTAAACTCCAAGCTCGGTCAGCTCAGCGCTTCCTTCCCTGCTCCGTATATTCCATCCCTTCTTTTCCGTCCCTTCCATCCCGCCGAACTCCCACCAGGGTTATCCCCACCACCCAACTCACACCTTTGCACAACACATGCAGAGCTTTTTTTTTTTTTTTTTTTTAAAAAAAGCCATGCCCTCCTTCTGCCTCCGCCAGGGAGTGAGACTGAGTGCTTTAGCTGACCTAGGATCCAGATCCAGCGCGGCTGAACCAGACCCTTAACACTGCGCATCGTGACGGGCCCCAAGTTTGTAAAACTGGATACATGCACCAACCCCCACCCCCAACATTTACAAAGTGAGTGCATATCAGGCCAGAGGATTATTCCCTCACAAAAGGATTCACCACAGCCTTCCTTAAATAGGAAGCTTCTCTGATGCGCTTCTGATATGACCTGGCTTTTCCCCCAGGGGTAGACTCTTTGCATAAATAGAGCAAAGCAGATGCAGAGCTGGGAGGCGTCAGAAGTGTCTGCAGACCTCACACCCTGGGCAGTTCCTGGAGGGCTTGGCTGCCCCGGCCCCACACCCCTGGCGCTTCCTAACTAGGCAGGAGTCCGGCCCCCGACGTCCTCCTGGCTGCTCCCGCCCCGCCTGGCGTCGCCTGGCGTCTGGCTCCCGGCTCCCTGCGCTCACAGCGATCGTGGTACGAATGGCCCTGTCCCCTTGTTCCCATTTCACCGAGCTGCCCTCCGGGTGCGGGGCCTCAGAGGGACGCAGGCACCTCCATTCCTCGCTCCTTTTCACATCAGACGTAGAGTCTAAGCGGCAGGAATGGTCAGGTCCTGCTGAAACAACAAACCTCTGGAAGGGCTCAGTGGCTTCCAACAGCACACGGTTATCTGTCCTCACACCAGACGGCCATCACAGGGCAGTGGGTGCGAGGTGGGCCGGCGGGCTCCTTTCCTCCTCTCACCCGGCACCCAGGCCGGAGGACCCGCCACCATCTGGAAAGCCACCGCTGCCACGACGGAGGAAGGAGAGCTCGGGGAGCCCACCCGCGGGGGGCGTCAGGCACCTCCGCCTGCCGCTCTCGGGCCGGGACCCGTGGCACGAGCTCCCGGCAGGAGGGGACGCGCCGTCCTCCCGCCGGAAGTGACCAGGGCGCAGACAGCCCCAGACACACAGCGAGTGTCGCCGACAGCCGCCGGGGCCCCCGGCGGAGCCCCCAGGCTCTTCTATGGCCACGGAGGACAAGACGCCCCAGACCCGGGGCCCTGGGGAACAGCCGCGCGCAGACGAGGGTTGTGGAGAAGCCGGGCGCCGTCGGTTCCGTGGGAGACGGCGCCCCAGCCCACCCCGACCGCGTCAGCCCCTTCAGCCCCGTCCCCGGAGGAAGTGACTGCAGGGCTGTCCTCCGGCGCCTCCAGGCCGCTCCTCACGAGACAGAGCAGGTCGCACGCGCCTGCGGAGCTCCCCAGCCCCGCAGACGGTCCTCGGGCCTGTGATAAGGTGCTTGCAGCAGAAGCTTCAATCTATTTCAAAGGGAGGCTGTCTTCTCCACACTCTCTTGACTCTGGTTGGTGGAAGTTTTCCTCTTTCTTGGGTAGATTGAAACGTGCTCTACTTCCTAAACTTCCCTTCCTGCCTCCAGCCTTCACGAGGAAGAAAAGACACACTAGCAAGTCAAAGCGCCTCTGTTCGCTCGGGGGCCCTTCCTCTCCCCTCAAGCTTTCTCGCCGTTTTGGGTTGAGGGATGCAGGTGCTGCGTCTCCCTGGGCGACTGGCTTACTTTCAAGCCGGGGAAAGATGGCAGGGTAGGTTCCTGTCCGCTCCTGCACATCCCTGAACGTAACACCCAGCGCTCTTATTAAAACAGGGGTCAGGATGCATGAGCCAAATGGGACGAGGCTTCTGAAAGACGGAAACACCCAACTGAAGACAGGAAAGAAAGGGGCTGCACCTCTGGCCGGAAAATAAGAAAATACCGCAGACACGCCTCACTCAACCGCACGGTGGACGCTAGGAGCTGAAGCACACAGGTGTAGTAACAATCCGTTATTTTCCTTTTCTTTGAAAAAACCATTTAGTGTTTAAAGTTGTTTTACAATTGCTGAGGAAAAGAAGCATTTGTTTTCTTTAGGGAAACAAGAAGGCTTTGAGTGAGAAAGACCGTTTGTAAACCTAGATCGTTAATAACGTAGCTAAGGGTCAGCGCAAGTGCAACAGGTGGGGGGCAAGGTCTGAGCCCCTCTCCCCGCTTTAAAAGGGGAAAAGGCAAGGGAGTGTGAAAACAACAACAACACAGTGGCCTTGCTGGACCGCAGAAAAGGCAAGTGAAGAGGAGCTTCTCTGACCCGCCGTGTGCCAGGAATAGAGCACACGGTCACTCGTGTAACACACACAACGCGGGTGTGAGAGCTCGCTCCCACGCCCGCCCTGCCTCCCGACACTCACTCACTCGCTCATTCATGCTGAACAATCAGGGAGGTCCCTCCTCTGCCTGGCACTGTCATGGGGCAGACGACAAAGAGAAAGCAGAGGTACTGCCCTCAAGTTGTCCCCCGCCTGGTGAGGAGCTGGGCTAGAAGCGGGGACCGCGGGGGAGGGGCCGGGCTAGAACGCGGGGGCCGCAGGTGGGGAAGCTGAGGCTCAGAGGGATGCGTCTTACCTCAAACGTGTTTTGAGACACTAATAGGTCAAGAGAAGATTCAAGGGGTCTTTCTGACACCCTTTGAACCCACATGACCCAAATCTGGCTGGCTGTCAGTCTGCTGGTGGCATTCCATCCCCAGATGTGCAGAATCTCCCGGTTTGGGGCCCAGGAACCAGTGTGTTTTGAAAACTCCCTGGGTGACCCTGATGGAAGGGCCAGCCACACCAGTGCTATCCCCACAGTTTCACCCCTGCTTCTTCAGCCCGGACACCGTCCAAGTCATCATCTGTAGTACGGCCACATCAAAAACAAAACAAAACAAAAAATACAAAATAAAAAACAAACAAACAAAGCCCCCAAAAACTTACGTCTGTTTCTCCCAAGTATCCTGCAGTCAGTCTGGGCGGGAAGGTACAAAACTAACAGTTTTCCAGGATGGGTTCATCCGTACATCACCCGCTCTAAATGTAACTATAAAAACCGTCTCCATTTCAGACCTTAAATTTCTCTCCATGCTGCTCAGAGGACAGTCAATAATGTCATTACTTAAAAGTCCCCAAAGAGAGTGGTCCTTTTATCTTACCATCCACAGCTACTTGAAAGCTGATTCAATCTCCAGGGTAGCCTGGACTTCACAGACCCTGAATGATTGTGATGCTACCACAGATACGCCCATGTTCCAGCCGATACGGTGCACTCGTGTGTGTGTGTGTGTGTGTGTGTGTGTGTGCGCGCGCCTGCGCCTGCGTGGGTAAAACTTCTTTGGAGCCCAAATATAATGAGATTCATTGTAGCCTGTTTCAGAGGACACCAGTCGAGGGGAAGCAGGTCTCCACACTGACAATAAAGTAGCACAAAGACAAGTGACATCCATGGTGAGGTGAGGACGTTAACTGCCCAAGGCAGGAGGGACCGTCAAAGATGAATCCTAGGACCGAACCGTGTATCCACCCAGGGATCTGGCCACGAGGAAGAAACGGAAGTCAAAACCACTGTTTTTTACTTAATGAATGAGACACATTTTGGGGATAGATTTAATGAGATTAAAAGGAAGAAGAGGATTCAAAGCAGTTCGGAATGGTGTCTGTATTTTGAACACACGCATGTGCCTTCTAAGAGAATAGTTCAGAGAGGAGGGGCAGGGTGAAGTGGACATCCAGTCTGTCTTCTGCCACCATCCCTGCCCCACACCCACCAAAGCCCACACACACAAGTCCTCTCTCTCCTTCCCTCCTCTGTAATTCCCCTCGGTGTAAACATTCTAAATTATTTATATCTCGATTGAAGGCATCTTTTAGTCTGACTGGGACTCGAGTAATCAAAATATAATTGTGCTATAGATATGCTAACACCTTATGCTAACATTTGATTAAGGAGACTATTAGCCCTGAAAAATGAGGGAAAGAGCTCTGAGCCACCCAAGGGCTAAAGGATGCTCTGGAACAAGCTTACACGAGAACCTTGAGCTCAGAGACAATCCGTGCGCTGAGGGAAAGCCACACCGTACACAGGAAACATCGCAGTGCAGCCGGCTCTGCAGGCGGGAGAGCTGGGAAGGAGCTTGCTTGCCGGGTGCGCGGATTCATCTAAAGACTTTACAAGTGTGAAATGTACTTATCCCCCAACTGGATGAGATTGTTAGTAGCGCTGTCCTCATTGTCCATATGAGTTAATATGGACGCAGAAAGTTATAAACTCGCCCAAGATCACAGAGAAAGGAAGTGGTAGGACTTGGGTCCACACCCCAGCAACCAGCTGCCTTCAAACTGAATAGAGATGCTGTAGAGAAATGATTCAGAAGAACCATGGGTATTAAGAGGGGGTAAAAAAGGAGAGAAAAAAATGTAAGACTGTGAACCCTAATGGTAGACAGTTATGCAAGCAATGAGCAGAAGCAGCCCAGCCTTGGCAAGAAACACAAAGGCACCGCTTCATTTTTCTGCATGCTGTTTACGGAGTATTAATTGAATCCCCTTAGAAGAAATTGATACAGTAGGGTTTATCTTGGACCATTGCCACTCAAAACTCACATTCTTATCCTCTTTGACCAAAATTCCCCCCATGATATCCTTCTAATTCAGTTGCTTATCAGTAAACTCCCATTCCTGAATTCCCATTAAAAGATAGGATATCTTGCTATAGTAATGTTCCAGATAACTGAAGAATTATTAAACGTGATGGGTTTTGTACAATAAAGGTGCCAGAAACAGTCCACAAGAGAAATCGACCAATCCTATGTCACTTCCCTACTCAGACCTTCAGGGTTGACTCCCTGCTGCCAAAGGGAAAAAAATCCAACCCCTTCACTCCGACAGCTGAGACCCCCCGCCACGGTCTGAAGGCAGCACGCCACCAGGCTGTGACCATGCACCGCCACCAGCTCTCCTCCCGGCAAGTCTAGCTGCCTCACTCTAAGTTAGGCCTGGATTTTCCTGCTGTTACGCTTTCAGTCAAGTCTTTCTACCCATCAAGGCTCCCCCTTCCAAAACCTTCCCCATCCTTCCGGGTTCAGTTTAAGGTCCTTCCTGGACCACCTCCGTCTGTCATTCTCTCTCCTTTACCTCCATAACGGTCCTTAACATCACTTGACAATCACTCATGTATGACCTTGTCATCTCACTTTCCATTGATGTCTGATGCGTGTGCGTGCATGGGTGAAGCTATCGTCAGCTTTTTTATCTGTTTACGCCCTGTCTGCAACAACATGCCCATCCTTGGGAGGCTGGTACTAAGATACATCTTTCTACCATCATTGCACCTCTGCCACACCGGGCACATGACTTTGTGCACAGCGGGCACTCAGTAAGTGTTCGCTAAGTGGGAGGAACACGTAATGGCCCGCACTGATACGGGAACACACAACGCTGTTTTTTGTCTCTAGTAGCCTAAATTCATGGTTTGTGTCTTGCAACACACATACCGCTCAGAATCTGATCCTTGACGTCCCCTCCTGCCTCGTGCTTGCTCAGGGCTCCCCTCCCCGGTCCTTCAGCAGAGAAGTACCAACACCCCCTCCACACACACACACACACACACACACCGCTTCACGTTTCCGGGTGTTTCCTGTGCTGCTTCCTCTACCTGGAATGCCCTTTCCTCATTCTTTCCTCTTGAGGAAAGTCCAGGTAAGATCAAACACCTCCAGAAAGTCGCTGCTTCCTCCCACCTCCTCCTTCTGCGTCACTGCAATGTCCGCAATACTTAGCCAGTAACCGATGGCATTTGCTTCCGGCCCTGTTTGTTTACGACGCGCAGGAAGACAGAACTGTTCCTTATCGCCACGTCCCCGGGTACGAGCATGGAACCCAGAACACAGCCTGTGCTTTGTGTGCTGAAGGAGCGAACGAATACATGACGGCGTATGGACTGAAGACCGAAGCTCTTTTATGGCTTTGGGAGGAGTCTGCCATTAGCCCAGCGGACAGTGAGATGAAATTATGCCACACGACGGCACACAGAGGCACGCTCACGTGAAAAATGTGCTTCCATGCGTTCACCCCAAATGCTCTCCACATTCAAGTCCTGACCCCCTGTAATGTACTGGGCTGCTGAACCCCCGGGGGAGCCCTGTATGGGAAATAACCTGGAGCATCGTCCACAGGAAGAACAGCATTGGAATAAGGAGGCGGCAGGGGGTGGGGTGGGGGGACAACGTTGAGAGATGAGCGTTTGCAAAGACAGAGAGTTGATGATATGGAAATCCTTTGGCGGCACAGAATCCCCTCCACGTCTGACAAAGGGATGTCGGATATGTTCCTGTCTTTCAGAGGAAGCTGCGGGGACAAGGCAGTAAGCCTGGCACCGGAATCAGGTCCTGGAGGAGGACACAGAAGGGGAGGTGGGGGTGAGGGCGGTGCCCGGCGAGGCGCAGGCTGCCTTCCCTGAAACAGGGGGTCCGCTGCAGGGCTCACCTCGAGACCACAGACGCGCCCCCCAGAGCTGCTCTGGCTCCTGGTTCCCTCGGAGCCTTAGGCGAGACCTGTTAAGCCAGGTGGAGAGGAAAAAGGGGGGGAAAATTGCTGGGTTAAAAATCACTAGCATGGAGAACGGGGAGGAGGAGGAGAAGAAGGGAGAAGTCAACCATGAAGAAGAAGACGGGAAACACAACCAGGGACACAGAAAGCTGTCAACTCTCCCCAAACCGCAGCAAAGCAGAGGAGAGAGAGTGTCTCTTTAATGAATGCTTTGATCAGCCACAGTTGATATAATAATTATACAAAACTAGAGCGAGACAGAAATAAGACGTGTTCTTCTCTCACGTAGCCTGTAACCTTTGTGATTGGTTCATTTATTTAAGGAAAGATTAAGTCCCTTCAAAACAGAGGCAACGTCAGAAGATGGCCCGCTTTCTCCGGCGACTTATGCGGGGACTTGGCAGCAACAGCTTCGTCCCTTTCCCTCCCTGCCTTTGACGGGCCGACCCGCCAGCCCGTGACCCTGCAGGGAAAGTCCCGGTGGCGGAGCGTCCCTCACGTGCGTCTTGGTCTCCTTCCTCCGGCTACCCCGCTGCCTGGCGGCGGCCCCGTCATTCCTTCCCCACCCCAGCCTGCACCCTGCCTCCCCCACCGGTCTGCACTTAGTGGGACATTTCCTGGGTAATGGGATACCTCGAGCTGCAGGAGGCACTGACTTGGCTAACCTCCAGAGAAGGAGGAGTAACCATCATTCTTTTTTCAAAACGATGCTCCCACAAGCACGTGCTCTTTGGAAATAGCAGGGGAGAGAGCAGGTTGCCACGGGAACGGAGGCGGCCGGCCACACAAACAGGAGGAGTGCAGGTCTCCCGAGGGGGCGTGGGCACAGCCTCCTTGCTGCTGCCACTGGCGGGGCCTCTCCTGGAAGCGTTCTTTGCCTGAAAAGGAAGAGGCGCAAAGAGGTGAAGGGTTAGTCCCTTCCTTCCCAACACCCAGTTGAAGAGTCTGACGGAGTCTCCGGTTGTTAGACGGGCAATATGCTGGACCAAAAGCTAATGAAAAACGCATAATGGCACAAAGCAAACAGCATCCCATAGTGCCCACTGCCACCTGGTTCTCTGCCAGGTTCAAGCAGAGGAAAACTGGGAAGGGTCCAGGGAATGGCACTCCACTCCCACAGACCGCGGCAGGCGGGCGCATCGAGGACCACAGGTAGGAGAAGTGTTAGGGCCGCAGCCGGGTGGGGGTGGGGGGCGGGGGGGCGTGTGGGGACAGGGGCTGCCAGGGGCTCTGCAGGGAGAAAGCAGGCTACGCTCAGCAGGCCTGTCCTGGCCATGCTGCTGGACAGAGTCTGAGATCATGTCTCTTTAACTTCAACTGACTTGAAAATAAATCAGTCCACTTTAAAACAATCAGGTTTATGGAAATAAAAGTCAACCAGCTATCTAGTAAAATGCATAAAGCAGTTGGTTGATCATCCAGGGTTCCCTTTGCCAGGGACGGCTTTGCAGAACAGTGGCGGGCCCGAGAGGGCTGCCCGAGCACGGCCGGCCCACCAGGTGGGCCGGGGCGGCCACAGGGAATGCGGCAGAGCTGGAAGCCTTCCCCCTGCCACATGCCCGGCACTGATTTATCGGGACTGGAACAATTTGTCTAAAGCTGTAATTTTAACTACCTCCGTGCTGAGCAGCCAATCCGAGGGCTCCCTCCACGCAGCTTTTACGAGTCCCCATAAAAGCAGCAAAATGAAAACTCAGGGGCCCTTAAAATATACGCCAAGGGTTTCTGCAGTGCGATCGGAGGCTTTTATGACTCCTGTCAGGACTTTTATGACCCCGTAAAACCAGGCAGCAGCCTGGCCTGAGATGAAAAGTGGCCCCACCGTCTTAAAGTCTAAATGGTCTGTGCATTTACAAGGCCTGGAGGAAAGACAGAGGAAACCCTGCTGAGGGCTTGAGCTCAGGCGGTGAGGGGGGAGGGGAGGGTGGGGGGAGGGCGGGGGAGGGTGGGGGAGAGGTGGGGGTGAGGAGGGGAGGGATGGAGGATGAGGGTGGGGGAGGGATGAGGGAGTGAGGGCGGGGGAGGGATAGGGGAGGGGAGTAGGAGGAAGGGGTGGGAAACGCATGTACCCGTGGCCCCAGTGTCCTCAGCCTCAGAGCCCCAAAATGCCAAATCCCAGGACTAGTCCCCCAACAGTGGGAGCTGAGGTTCCAGAGACAGAGGCACAACTAACAGGGGCTGAGAAAGAAGGTGCCGTCATGGGAAGGATAAAAAATGCAGCTGCCAGGGAACCCGGAGTTCCAAAGCACTGATTCAAGGACATCTTCCCATTATTATGACACCTGTGTTACAGAAAGAAAGAAAGAAACAGAGAAAGAGAGAGAGGAAAAGAGCAGGGGCCAGAAACCCAGCTCAGGGCCCTGGAAGCGGGCCGGGCAGCTCAGAGGAGCTTGTTGGTGAGAACACCATCCCCCGGGAGAGCACGCTTGGTGCCCGCAGTCACCCAGACCTGGGAGCCAGGCGCTGGGTTCTCCTGGTCCCCACGAAGAGCCAGGGTCGTCCTGCAGGAGCCAGGGACGGACGGGCCGGAGGGCTGCAGGGTGGGAGGTGCTACAGGAAGAACAGGGCGAGTGGGGGGACGGACGCCCCCAGGGGCCCCCTCTGGCCCTCGGGCGTCCACACGCAGGGTGTGAGGGAGGCAGCAGAAGAGCTGGATGCTGACCTTGGGCCTCCGGGGACATCCCTGGAAACAGGCCAGGGCGGGCTGCAATGCCTCTGGCATTGTCCGACCCAGCTGTAAAGCCCCAGACCCCCCCCCCCACGTGACCCTGGAGCAGTCCTTAGTCTTTCTGGCCCCCCTTTTCCGCGTCTGTACAGGGGAGATGGACAGCCGCCTCACGGGCTCGCTGCAAGGAGCAGAGGAGGCAAAGGGTGTGAGCAGCCTCCTAACTGGTGGACAGGAGTGAGCGGTGTCAGAGGAGGGGGTGCTTCTGCTCGAGGGGACCCAGCAGCGGCGACGGATGTCAAGGGGAGCACCTGCGGCGTGGAGAGCGCCAGGTCCTTGTAGGACGGGTGCGCGTGAAGTCACTGGCCCCACCAGTGTGCGGGCGCTGCGCTGGGCGTGGAGGATGCCGGGCGGGGGGCCCGGGGGACGACGGTCTGTGAGACCTCCAAGGTGGCTGCACTTCCTGCCAGGGCCCTTGGCCTCATCTAGTCCACTCCCCCGAGAGGGGCCAGAGTGGCCGTCACAAGCACAAGCCGTGTCAGCACCCCTTCTAACGCCGTAGGTGTTTGCTGCAGCCCATCAGAGTCCAAATTCCCTGATGCTGTCCTGTGACGGGATCTGGCCCCTGCCGGGGTCCAGCCAGGAGCATCCCGCAGCCTTGGCCATTCTGGCCGTTGTCTCCATCCACACGTCCGTCTACCTCACACCCAGGACCTGGGACAGCGCCATTGTCCTCCCTCAACTTTCCCGACTGACTCCCCCTCAGCCACCGCGGCCTCAGCCTAGACGTGGTTTCCTCTGAGTGGCCTCCCTGCCCCGGCGCCCGGTGCCACTGCATCACCCGGACGAACTGGACGCACAGCGGACTCTCCCATCCCTCCAGGCACCTTCACTTTTGTCATCCACACCAGAATGTCAGCCCCATTAGAGCCTGGCACTGTTGTCACAGGACCTGGCTCAGTGCCTGGAAGATGGTACAAAGAATTAAATTCTGTTACCGGGCTGCAGCCCTGGACTGGAGGCAGATTCAGAAGGTGCCGCATGACCGGCTAAGTTGTTTAGATGGTCACCACCGGTGGCCGCACCGGCTTAAAGATGGCGGCCATGCCGGGAGGAGGGTGCCCCAGAGGACGGGGCATCAGCTAACTTCAGTGAAGCAGGGACAAGACAAGAGCCTGACCCACCAGAGCGGCAGTGCAAATGCAGCTGGGAGATGAAAGTCATTCAAAAACAAACTCAGCGGGCCACAGGGAAGGAAGAGGAGGGAGGGGTCTAGGATGACCCAGGTATCTGGCCCGGTGACCAGCTGGATAAGGGGGTTAGAAAGGAAGAACTCAGAATATGAAGCTGGAAATAGAGTCCAGTTCGGGGCCCTGTTAAATACAAAGTGCGTGTGAGACAGACATTCAGGTAGAAATACCCTGCAGGCGGCTAGAGATTAGATCTGGTATCCAGGAAAGGCCAGAAACATAAATTGGGGAATTAGTGGCCCAAAGGCTAAAATCGCTGAAGTGGAAGGAGAGAGTCCTTGGCGTCTGCAGAGCCAGAGGAGACCAGCGGGTTTATGATAAAACTCTGAAAAATATGAGCATTTCAAAAGCCAGAGGAGTTGCTGCCTTTCTTGACAAACTTCTGGCCAGCACACCCGCCCACATTAGCTGGCCTTGTTTCTGGACACTTCCTAATGATATTACTCATTTCTGCACCAGCAAATTTAATAAATATGCTAATTTAATATAATTTTATTGAGTGCCTACTTAGTTAAGGGGTTGGATTTCCCTCCTGGGGCCCCCGTAATACTCTACGTATCTCCATCGGAGCTTATCACTTTCTCGTATAATCTTTTTATTTGACTTTTCATTAAATTATAAGCTCCTTGAGTCAAAAATTATGTATTTCAGGACTCCGGGTCCTGCCTACAGAATGTTTACTCAGTGAACGCATGAATGAAGCGCACCATCAGGCGGGGACGGGAGACGTGTGAGAGTAACGTTAAAGAACAAAACCGCTGCCCTCAAGGTCCTCGCCGACCTGCTACTGACCAGACCCAGTGGACATCCCGGGCGCTGACAATTCGGCTGATGTCATATGCCTGCTTTTTAAGGACCCCAGCTTCTGCTGATTCATATTCTATTTCTATTCATGTGTCTCTTTCATGGGCTGCTCTTCCTTCTCAACCCCCCTTATTTTGTAATGTCCCCAAAACTCATGGACTTATCCATCCTGGATTTCATCCACCCGAGGCAATGTGCACACAGGGGCTTTGTCCGTCATTTGCAGACACTGATTACAAGAGCATCAGGTTGAGCGCAGGACTCACGGATACGCAGCCCCTTGCTGGCCTTGCGCTGCTGGAGGCACAAAACGTCTACACTCAGCTCACCGTCTTCCACCCCAAGTCCTGGTTCTCCTCCTCCACCACCTAAGGACCTCATTCCCCAGGCCCAAATAGGGGAGTTGCTCTGGGTGGACTCCTTGCCTCCCAGGAGTGACGGAGGCCAAGTTCTACCTGCTGACCATGCCTCCTCTCTGTTGCATCACTCCTGCCTTGGCTGAGAGCTCCTCTCCCTCCTGGACGAACGTGTCAGTCTCCTAAAAAGTCACTCCACTGTCACCTTCTCCTTCCCAAACTACTTGCCAGGGTAGGTGTCCTGTGACGCAAGTCTACCCCCTAGCCTTTCCTTCCCCTGAGGGCTCCTCTCCAGTTTGAGATAAAGCAAAAATTCCTTATAATGATTGCCACTCCAGCTGGGCATTAGAATCAATCACTGAACTTCTAAAATGCCGGTCCCTAGACTCCCACCTCAGATCTGCTGAATCAGAATGTCGAGCAGGTAAACCCCAGAAATACCCTGGTGTATGATGTGTCCACAACTCCAGAAGCCATCACGAAGTCCCATGTCAGTGTACTGCGGTTTGAGAGCCACTTATGTAACAGGCATTTCTGGTAAAATCCCCAGTCTCTCTCCCTGGGAGTCTCCGATGCGACCACTCCCCTGTGGTCTCATGGTCACAGAAGCAACGGTCACACAACACGAGCTGCCTTCAAGCCGCAGTCCACCTGGTACAAGGGCAAGCACCAGGCTCAAGTTGACCAAACCCACTTCCCTTCAAAGAGAAATTGCAAGTGACCCAGAGGGGCACGCAGTCTCTCCACATGTCGGGCATGCACGATGTAAGACCCTGGATCACGGACTTACCCTCTGTGGCCACGACGTGCACTGGAAAAGCAGATGAGCGATTCTGAGAATGAGGACAATAAAAAAAAACCCACAAAGAGAACAGCAGAATTGAGGCCCTTGGTAGCGTTCCTGTCCTCAGTCTATTCTTGAAGCCAAGCTCCAGCCCACCATGCGCTCCAGAGGAGCATCAGGATTTTTAAGTAAGTTTCCTTCCTGCCTAAGCTGGAATGAGTTGGTTTCTGTACCTAAGTCCAAAACCACACAGGTTAATAAACATGAACTCCAAGAGCTTCATGAGTCTGACTTCTGTCTTTCCTGTCCACCATCGGCCGCACCTTTCCTTCTCTTCCCAAACTCCCTCCATGTCCACCACTTCTCCAACGGCCTCCCTTCTTTGTCTGGGGAGTCAGTCTCCTCATCCATGCAGATTCACTTCAAGGACCAACCATCTCCTTAGAAACCCTTACCAGGACATTTAAATCTAGAAAAGTGATTTTTCTCCTGTATCCTAAAACAGCTTGGGTCATGTCTGGCAAAGCCTTTGTCACACGGCATTAGACTTGTGTGCTTTTGCCAATGGACTCGAAGATGAAACTTACAACCTTGGCTTTCTGTCATTTACCACAGCTCCTGACACACAGAATGGCCTCATGTAATGTTTATTAAATGAAGGGCCGAACTACTTTAATTAATGAATCACCTGTTAATTAGCGACTAATCAGAAGAGGGTGCCCAATGAAGTAAAGGTCAGAAAAGTGACTGTCTACGGCCAGTGATGACTCAGCACCTGACTTCCAAGCCAGACCCTCTTGCCGCAGAACTACTTACTATGCAACGTAGGACAGCCATGCAACACAGGGCATGGTTCTTTCCTCCTGTCTTAGGGGAAAAAAAGCAGGTCAGATGGAAAAGGGCTCTTTTAAACCCCACTTCCAGAGCACCTCCCCAAGATCGTATAACTCACCTCTTCACCAAGGACTCCTTGGCATCTGGAAACTGCATCTCCTCTGTGGTACGTACATGCTGCGGTCCTAAATGCTTCACAAACATGAAGCTGGCCCAGTGAGTCACTGGGCCCATTTATTGTGCGGTGATTGGTTTTCCTTGTCCCTGAAATCAATGTTCTTGCTCAGGTCAGACAGACTGCGCGTCAGACCTATAGAACGTGTAGAATGTGATTTAGCAGGTAACTGGGTTTAGAAGCCCCCACTTGCCCACACTCTAAAATCAAAGAAATAGTCCTTTTTTTTTTTTTTTTTTTTAGTAAAGCGTGTTGGGGAAAATATTTTATAGAGCTCAGTCCCTGCCTCACAGGAGATGAAAACACGGCCCTTCACTAGCTCAGACAAAACCCTCCATGCTACATTAGGCTGGATAGCAAATTTTGTACTTGCAAGCTTTTATCAAAACTGTACATCTGAACTCTTAATAATGCAGGAAGGTAGATTACATTTCTCCTCTCTTTTCAGGGTCACATCAACAGAATCAGAACTAATTCCTGATTTGAAACTCAGCAGTTTTAGCAGCATCTGTAAGACTCTTTTGTTAAGATCTCACAGAGGGCTGAAGGAGCCTGACTTTACACACACACACACACGCATGTATATGCCCCAAAACTGGATTCTTAATAAAAATAATCTAAAATAATGAGCATATCCATGGACAGAAAGAACTACCTTGGTTAAATACTGGTCACCGTAAAGAAATACAACGTATATAAATGAAAATTTAAAACCAAATTCTCGTGCATCCTAGAGCCAGCACATTCTTAGTGTTCATTACGGCTTCCGACGTCCCACAGACACCCACATCTGCATCATGACTGTGAAGAGTTTCAGATTCAGATTTAGGTTAGAAGACAGATTTAGACTTCTGTTCAAATTTAGAATTTGCCGTTTATCAGCTATGAGACTTTAAAATGTTTTTAAAAATTATCCTTAGTGGTTTTTTTTTTTTTTGTCTATAAAAGGTCGTGAATAAAATATACTTTGCCAAGTGTATGGTTACATTTGAGGGTCTAAATCAGTATGAGATTGATTCCTCTACCCAGATCTCACCATTTCAGCTACATGTACTAAGAGTAGGGAGTAAATTGTTAAATTGTTCCAAGTATTTGCAGCTTCTCCACATGAGAGGATTATGTGTTTCACCTCTGACACTGACATCGGTCTTGGCCATCTGACTCGCTTTGGCCAATGCAACAGGAATAGAAACCTCATGCGTCACTGCAAAATGACAGCTTTAAGAGCCATTATGTGGTTCTGCCACTCCTTTCTCTCTGGAGCAATACTGCATGACCCAAATGAACCCCCTCCCTCAAACTTTGGTCCAGGAATCAAATAAACAAAT
Organism: Camelus ferus; assembly: GCF_009834535.1. Classification (NCBI taxonomy): domain Eukaryota; kingdom Metazoa; phylum Chordata; class Mammalia; order Artiodactyla; family Camelidae; genus Camelus; species Camelus ferus. The sequence goes on from NC_045728.1 coordinate 2,120,097, forward strand.
GTGAGGGTGTGTGTATTGGTGGGGTATGCATACATGTATGTAAATACACACAGAAATATATATACATATGTATATACACATGTGTGTGCATAGGCAGATAGACAGAGATGCACACAGAGTTGTAAGCCGCCGTTGCTGTAAGCCACGGACACGGTGGGGACATTTGTTGTTGCTGCATAACTTAGCCAAAGCTGACTAATCCACATTAGAACTTCTCTTAACTGACTTTCACTTAAATACCTTACCAGGTTAACGCTTTCTTTTTCCTCTGCAAAACACACCAAAAGCCCAGAGTTATCAGACTATTACTTAATATATTAGCACTTTTCTGATTCTACAAATGAGGTAAATCACTACCAAGAATCAGTTTCTTTTATGTCACGTACACCTACTGTAATTTGATGTTGTAATCTTCAGTCTACGAGGAGTAAGTTAAAAACATTGTTAAGAGCTGATAAGAACAAATCACTACACAAATTGCTGTTGATTTTTTAAAATCAGACAGTAAAACGTACCTGAAAGTGTTTTATACATTACAAATGGCTGTGCTGACACATTAGTTGATACCAATTTGTCAATTAGTATGTTTTTGAGCAGCTGCTCTTTGTAACAGATACCACGTTGGGAATAACATGAGGACTACAACGCAGAACTAATTTCCAAGGACTTTCAGCCACAGGCTGTAAAGGGAAACCAGCAGTGGCATCTCGGTGACGGAGCAAAGGTACCAATGAGCTCTGTCTCATCAATTAAAACAAACAAACAAACAAACAAACAAAGGTGCCCCAGCCCCACAATGTCTGAGTTAACAGGATCAGGAAGGTGATCTCTCTTTATTTTATTCCATGCTTACATATCTTAGTTTATTTATCCATTCCAAAATAATGCAAGTCCATTAAATAGGCGGAAAATAAGAAAACAGGTATTAATGGTTTTGGTATCGTGATTTCGTCATCGAAAGCCTACTTAAAATTGGAGCTTGTGTTGGAGCACTTTTTGCCTCAGCCCAGCTGCCCAATTGCCCCTGCTTGCAATCAATTCATCGGGCCCAGAAGACTGTTAAAATGGAGGCACTGCCCGTGGAGCCACACACATCAATTTCTCCGGACAATCCCTGATTTCAATGCACGAGGCAACTTTCATTTCCCTGATGTGTTGAGAAACCTGGTCTCGGGCAAAAGAGGTGATGCCAGAACCCATGCACCAACCTCCTGACGTCTGGAAGCATCACTCACAGGGAACGCTTTTGCAAAGAACGCCCACCGCCAATCAATAGGTTGTCAGGCCACACAGAATGGCTCCATTTTTCATACGAAGCCCGGTGCAAGGCGGAAGAAAGGAGAGGGTGGTGCTGGACCCCCGGAACGCCCAGCACAGAGCCAAGGAAGAGCACCAGCCCCCAGGCCAGCAGAGTGGAGCTCGGTGTGCCCAGGGCAAAGGGCTGGTTGCCAGCTCAGCTCACAGACAGTGAAATGCAAACACATGCTCCTTAAGGGCAGACGTCACACTGGAGACATCTGTGCATCCAGGGCAGAACCCACCGCCCTGACGTGGAACGCGTGCTCAGTGATTACTTCCTAAGTGCAGTCTCCAGCCAACTGATGGATTAACTATCCCCTGGACTGAAGCAAGACAGCAGAGTGTCTTGACTTTTCAGCCTTATCATAAAATGTCAAGCATCTGGATTATTCAATAGAAGCCTACTTTATATAAGAACAATTGCCTGGATGGGTAAAATTTTTATTGTAAGATTTTTCTTCTACCCAACCTATCACTCAAGGTGTAGCTCAAAGGTTATCTCCTCAGTAACGTCTTCCCTCATCCTCAGCATGCGGTCGAGAGCTCCAGTTGCTTTCAACACCAGGGAATGTGACAAGAGTAAGCATTTTCAAATTCTGCTTTGCTACAAAAACACTTTATTGGGTCAGAATCAAATTAAGAAATAGGGTAGGATGGGGTAAGATAAAACAGAAAAACAAGGAACGGGATGTGACAGAATAGATACAAGACTATGATATAACAGAATGTGTTAGAAGGATTCACATATAAAGTGCATACTTCTGCGTGTCTGTGTGTGCACATGCACACGTGTGAACGCCTGTCTGCACAATGTTACAGTTAGAAGATGTTTATTTCTATGGGTGGATTATATAAAGAAGTTCGTAAGTCACTAGCATAGATTTTTTTTTTTAAATCCAGATAGACCTAAATAATATCTTATTTCCACCACTAGCTAGTTTGGTTAACTTTGGATGAATGTCTCTGCCTTTTAGAGCTTCAGTTTCCTCATCTGTAAAATGGGAGATACACCATCTATTTTTCAAGCTTGATCTATGGATTAAAGTAAAGAAAATATTGTAAGCTAAGTTCATTTGGTGTAATGGGGCCTTAGAGAAACTTAGTTCTCTGTTTTTTCTCCTTTATTTACCCTGGTTCCCACTGTAACTTTTTAAGGCAATTAATATAATCATTTTTGTCTTATAATTATGTGGGTATGTTTCCTATTTCTGCTTACTAGAATTTACTTATTTCTTAAGAGCAAGGAATAAGAATCATTTATTAACTCCATGAGTACTGATTGAACCCCTTGTACAGTCAGACACTGTTCTAGGCAGTGGGGCGAGACCCGTCAGCACAGACAATAAAAAGGACATTTTAATTCCAACTCTAGATGAGGAAGACAAGCAAAAAACGAAGAAAAAGTAATTTGCTGGCAGCTAACATGTTGAAGAAAACAGTAAAACAGAGGTGAAGGACAGAAAGTTCTGGATGGAGGGGACTGCTATTTTGGGGAGGATGGTTAGGGAAAGTGTCACTCTGGTGAAGTTATGTATAGATGTGTCCCATAAACTCCATGACACAACTGAATGTTTAATTAATGAGTTATGCAAAAGAATGAAACTGGACCCCATCTTACATCATAGACAAAAATCAACTCAGCATAGATTAAAGACTTGAACTTAAGACTCAAAGCCATAAAACCCCTCGAAGAAAACACAGAGGGGAAACTCCTTGACATTGGTCTTGGCGATGAGTTTTTTGGATCTGACATCAAAAGCAAAGGCAGCAAAAGTGACAATAACAAGTGAGATTGCACCAAACTAAAAAGCTTCCACACAGCAAAGGAAACCGGCAACACAATGAAAAGGCCACCTTTGGGATGCAGAAAAAATCCACAAGCCACACAGCTGATAAGGGGCTCATATAAAGCATACACCAGGTTCTCACACAACTCAAAAGCAAAGAGCAATCACCCAGTTACAACAGGGGTAAAGGACCTAAGTGACATTTTTCCAAAGAAGGCTTATAATTGGCCAACAGGTGCATAAAAAGCCGCTCAACGTGTCTAGCCGTCAGAGAAATACAAATTAAAACCACAGCAAGATATCACCTCACACCTGATAGGACGGATCATCAGAAAACAAGAGGTTAGCAAATGCCGGCGAGGGTGTGGAGGAAAGGGAACCCCTGTGCACTGCTGGTGGGCGTTATCAACTGGTACAATCCCTACAGAAAACAGCCTCAGATTCCTCAAGAAATGAAAAAGAGAACTCCCAGATGACCCAGCACTCCGGCTTTTGGGTCCACATCCAGAGGAAATTAAACGTCATCTCAAAGAGATATCTGCACTGCCATGCTCATTTCAGCATTATTCATAACAGCCAACGTAAGGAAACCACCCGAGTGGCTGTGGATGGCTGAATGCATCAGGATTACGTGGTGGTGAGAATACAGCCTTGTGGTGGCCCAGGGGGAGGGGGTGGGAAGGGGTAAACTGGGAGTTCGAGATTTGCAGGCACTGACTGGTATATATAAAACAGATAAACAAGTTTATACTGTACAGCACAGGGAAATGTAATCAACACCTAGTGGTAGCTTGCGGTGAAAAAGAATATGAAAACGAATATACATATATTCAGGTGTGACTGAAGCATTGTGCTGTGCACCAGAAATGGACACAACGCTGTAAACTGACTATAACTCAATCAAAAATGTAAGAATATATGTATTACATATATGTGTGTATATGTATATAATGGAATACTGTTCAGCCTTTAATTAGAAGGGAATCCTTGCATTCGTGGCGACGCGGATGAACTTGGCAGGCATCGCGCTACGTGAAATGCGTCACACGGAGACAAACAAGTGCTGCCAGGCCTCGCTTAGATGTGGAATCTAAAAAGGAAAACAAAATAAACAAACTCATAGAAACGGAGGGTCAAAAAGTGGCTGCCAAGGTCTGGGGGTTGGGTGGGAGGAACTGGGAGAAGTTGGTTAAAAGGTACAAGCTTTCAGCTACAAGATGAGTAACGACTGAGGGTCTGACGCGTGTAACACGGGGACTGCGGTCGACAGCACTGTACTGTGTGACTGAAAGCTGCTGAGAGAGTACAGCTTAACTGTCCTCAGCAAAAGATAAATATAAACAAACAAGGATGTGAGGTGATGGATACACTTAATTAACTCAACAGGGGACCCTTTCACAATGTGTGCGTGTGCCCCGTCGTCACGTTGCGCACCTTCGTTTACAATTTTCTTCGTCAATAATACCTCAACGGAGCTGGAAGAAAGTTAATCAACTGAAAAAATAAAATGAATGGAAAGGAAGAAAAGCAAACATTATAAACCAGCGTAGAAATGGGAGGGAACAAAAAGGCCCTTTAGAATTCTTTCTGTAGTCTAAAAAGCGATTTAAAATCTGGGGAAAGAAAAATCAAGCTTTAGTGAAAAGTACATTAGGAGGCAGGCACGTTTGAGAAGGGTGCCCAGCTCATCACAGCGGAAGCCCCCCCCCCCCCCCCCCCCCCCCGGTTTCGCTCGGCCATTTTGTGTTAACAGCCAGCGCGGACACATCCCCGGGGGTTCCATCTTTAGTGCCCGAAGGGCCTGTCAGGGTTGACGTTTCCACTTTGAAACAGTTTCCAACAGACCAGATGGCGTTCTTGGGAAAAGTCTACGGTTCCTGAGAGATGTTTTTAATTCAAAGAGAAATCAGACCCCAAAGAAACTCAGCATCGTTCATTCCAAAGCAGGGTCCAGTTTCAGAGGCCCCTCGCTCACGAGAGAAATCCCCAGGAATGGTGATTCCTTCGCCCTGCTTATGAGGTGCTGACTGGGAACTTCGGGGGCCGTCCGGAGTGAGCGGGCGCTGCGGAGAACGAACACTGAAGACACGCGAGGGGCTGTGTCGCCTCGACCAGTCCGCAACCCTCACAACAGTCGCAGTTGCTCTTCTGGGCGCGTCCCCAGATGACATCTCCAGCCGCCTCCGCAGTTACGGGATGTCTGGCGGAGCTCTGCCCAGGGAATGAGGCCGGCAGGGTCACGCACAGTTTCCCGGGCCTGGCCCTCTGAGGCCTCCTCCCTGCGCTGTCCTAGACCCGCCCTCTCCCCGGGCTGGAAGTCGGTGCCCATGGGAACCTTGGAAGTCACGTGTTAAGCGGAGACGACTCCCCGAGTGACCCCAAGGTAGCGCAGCCGTAGCCCCGCCACGTAACTGGGCAGCGGACGTCAGCGGAATAGAGAGAGGGTGAGGAGGCCGGGGAGGAACCAAGCCTCTGGCACAACTGCCGCTCGGACAACTTCGGCGGCAAACCGAGCGCGTGCTGAGCCTGCATCTAGAACGCACAGGCGGAAAGAGCCAACACGCCCGTGCATAGGTGAGCTCGGGAAGGGAAGGCACCGGTTTTCCAGCACATATTAAAGTCAGAGAGAGAGAGAGTGGTTGTGGAACGGCCGCCGCGAAGCCGCAGCAAGCTGAGCGAGGCGCCGAGGAGGAAACCGCGGGGCCAGGCGAGCGGCGCTGTCCTGCCTTTGGCTTCCGCCACGCGGCAAACGGCCCTGCGGAAAACAAAGCCAAGGCTGCGCGCGGCGCCGCTGTAGGACGCACGTACCCAGCGCAGCCGTGGGTCTGCTTTAAAACGGCCCAAGACGGTAGCACGGCTGCCAAGCCCCCAGACAGGCACAGGCAGAAGAGCGGCGGCGTCGCTCCGCGCCCCCGAGGATGGGAGCAGCAGCGGCCGTTCCAGATGTGGTCACGGAGGACACGGAACTGCCCAGTGGGGGGGCGATCCCGGGAACAACAGACAGGACACTCCTCCTGAGAGCAGGATCAGAGTGTAAGGAAGGAACGCCTCCAAGTGCCAGGAGAAAGGATGCACCACCAGCACGGACCAGCAGCTGCTTCACATCTCCAGTTCTCTTTTCCAAACTTCGAATTTCCAAATGTCTTACTGTGAGGATCCTGTCCTGCAGCCCAGTGAAAAGGATGCTGAAATAAGGCGTGGCCGTCTTTATCACACTGGCCATCTCCTTAGCCATATGTCACTTTTCCATGGAAAGTCATGTCTGGTCGTGAAGAAAAGGGGTTAATATCACCAAGTGGTCTTGGATTTTGAGCTGGATGCAACAGTTGGGTTGAGTTTTGAGTTGTCTACCTTGAAGTTGTGGGTTCTAAACATGCGAAAGAAGGGTGCAAATAGAAATCTGGCACAAACATTGTAGCTCTGATTGCTGGCTTACCGCAAAATCCATTTCCCATTTTTTCTTGGCATTAGGCTGGGGTCCCTTTCTCAGGCGCTGCAGTCAGGTAGATCAAGTGACTGCATTTTAGCCAAAGGAATGTGAGAAAAAAAGGTACATAACATTATGACCCCTGAAATCCTCCAGTGTGTGCTCCTCTGCACTCCTCCTTCTGCGTCTGGCTGGAAGGGTGACCCTGGATGTCACGTGTTCTCAGTAGCAGAACCTTTGTCAGCCTGGGTTCCCCAGCGACTGAGGGGCAGAACCCCTCTCCTCACCAACAATCAGAAACACTCCTTTTAGCCTACGTGAACAAGAGATAAACTTATACTGAGTTACCTGGTGACCTTTTTTGTTTTCAATTGAGGCAGAGTCAATTTACAACGTTGTGTTCGTTTCTGGTGTACAGCACAGTGATTCAGTTATATGTTATACACACATATTCCTTTTCATGTTCTTTTTCACTATGGGTTATCACAAGGTATTGAGTATAGTTCTCTGTGCTGCACAGCAGGACCTTGCTGTTCATCTATTTTATATACAGTATTCAGTATCTGCAAATCCCGTAATCCCAATTTATCCCTCCCTACCCCCTCTCCCCTCAGTAACCATAAGTTTGTTCTCTATGTCTGTGAATCTGTTTCTGTTTTGTAAATAAGTTCATTTGTGTCATTTTTTTTTAGATATAAGTGATACCATATGGCATTTTTCTTTCTCTTTCTGGCTCACTTCATTTAGTATGACAGTCTCCAGGTCCATCCATGTTGCTGCAAATGGCATTATTTTCTCCTTTTTTACTGTTGGTAGGACGTAGTTTGGTGCAGCCACTATGGAAAACAGTATGGAAGTTCCTTATAAAACTAAAACTAGACTCACCCTATGATCCAGCAATCCCACTCCTGGGCATATATCTGGAGGAAACTCTAATTTGAAAAGATACACGCACCCCAATGTTCACAGCAGCACTACTTACAATAGCCGAGACATGGAAGCATCTAAATGTCCATGACAGATGACTGGAAAAAGAAGCTGTGGTATGAATATATATATCTATATATACACATACAATCGGTGATTTTTTTTTAATGGTGGACACAATACCGCCCCCTCCATTTACAGATGTGAGATGAGGCTTGGGGACTTAAGTTTACACAATTCAAAGAGACGCGAAACGCTGGGGTTGGCTCAGATCTCTGTCTCCTGAGCGCCAGCATCTCCTGTCCTCACTCCCCACTCTCATGCAGCAACTGAAGACGCACTGCCTATCCCGCCTTAAGAAAGGGGTCCAGCGGGGCCAGGGGAAACCAGCCTTCGCCTGCTTCAGACACGCGGTGGGTTTGCTTCTGTGCCTAGTTGAGGGCCTGGGTTTTCTTCCACACGGCGTGACTGAAAAAAGCTCTTTTTCTTTGAGTCGCTCAGGAAGCAGAGCCCTGTGTGCCCTGCAGGCTAATGAAGGGCCCCTTCCCCCACTGCGGGTTCCACAGGGACCCTTCAGGTAAATGAAAACCATAAGCCATTTGATCCTGAAAGTTCTTCTGCGGAAAGGCAAGATCAGGTCCTTTCTTTGTATTAAATCTCGCCTTGATTAAACCGGCGTTTTTTGCTTCGAGAATTTCCAAAGCAGTGAGTTACTAACAAGAAAAGGTTTTAATAGGGTCCTAGATTTTAAAGCCATAGGCAACACAGCCTGGGTCCTTTATGATGTGTAATGAATAAAAGAACCCAAATCATCGCTTTTTAAAATCATCTATCTAAGAATTACAATAATCTCCCGCCTTGTTCTACCCTCCCTCCCTCCCGCTGTGTATGTCCCCAGTGCTGCTTGCTTTAAGGGCACACGTCAGAGAAGCAGAAACTGGCTTTCAGGGGAGGGCGTCATGTCTGGAAGGACCTTCTCCTCTCGCGTGGCCCCCAGCTGCTCCTGCAGTTCCAGGAGCAGCTGTATCTGCTTCACGTCCCCATCTGTTCCCCTCCCCCCGAACTGGCCCCCCAGGCCTGCAGCCCCTCTTCTGTGCCATCCCCCAGCTCATTTGATCTCGGTCTGCGCTCCCTCCTTCTCTCTGCACTCTCACCTCCCGTGCCTTCCGTTAGCCATGTCCACACAGGAGCCCCACTCCAGGGAGCAGTCGCGCACCCTCCTCCAGTCGGGGCAAATTCCTACGCGTAAGCAGCCGGAAGCCCCCTCTGCAGGGTGACGGCGCTGCTGCCCAGTGCCCGTGGATCCTCAGCATGCATCTCATCGTCTTCTTGGCCCCTTAGGCAGACGGGCAGTCTCTGACCTAATTTCAAGCAGTGTTTTGGGGGGGCTATTTCCTCTCCTTTGCAAGGCCCTAGAGCACAGGTGGGGGGATCGGAAATGAACTAGCACAATTTTCAAATCCTCTCCAAGCAGTGAAATGTTGGATATTCTAATGAGAGGGAAAAAAACCAAAAACAACAACAGTGATGCTGTGTGTCCCCCCTGGTCCTCTCCTGCCGCGGAGACACCAAGGAGGTGCCGGGGACTAGGGCAAGCAGAGTATCTGCATAACAGGGTTTTGTTGTAATCGCTCAAACAGCTTCATGCCAGTGCATCACCCCCAGTGGAGGGAAAGCGGCTGCAGAGAGATTCCATCAGGACCCCTCCAGCCCAGGACCAGAGTGGCAGGGAGGGAGGGGCTGCAGGGGCTTCGCCGGGGAGCCACGCTGTCACCATGCCACGCCGTCACCATGCCACACTTCCTAAGTGCAAACCCTGCTGCCTGCTTAACACGTGTGCCGCCTGCAACAGCTTTCCCCTCTCGCCAGGCCTTCCACAGGCAGCGTCAGCAATTCTGGAGTGAAAAGATGCAGAGCCTTGGTAAACCGCTCGAACTGTTCAGAATCTTGTGGCCGAGCCACATGTACTGAGCGCCCCACAGGTCAAATCTCTTCCCCCCACCGTGTCGAAACAAGTAGATCCCAGTAGGGATTAGTGAGGTCATAAAATCATCAAGTTATTTAAAATTATTGCAAACACACACACACTCCACAGGTCCAAACTGCAGAACCATGGAATCCACTCTGAGTAAAGACAGAGGGTAAGTCTGTAGAACCAAGTACCTCCCATTAGTGACACAGATTCAAACTGAGCGCTGAAACGTACATCAGGCCGCTTGCAAAGTTAACTCTTGCTCTTCTAGGCCCCAGAGTCCCCCATAATTTGCTCATCCATCTCTGGTAGAATTTACCACACTGGCTTGTAGCTGTTTCTTTATCTTCCTTTTTACCACTGGGCTGAGCGTCTTAAGAGTCACACTGAAAGCTTTTTCTGTTAATAAACCAAGGGCTCAGCACAGTGCTTGGCACACAGTAGGGAATTAAATATTTGGGAATTAAAATAATATATAAAGTAATGGTGTTGTCCTCCAATTGTTTCTGAGAGTGTAGTGAAAACTTAACTCTATTTCTCTATAGAACCCTGAAAAATTTGAGTAATTATCCATTTTTTATTTTATTTTTTTATTGAAGTATAGCTGATTTACAATATTGTATTAGTCTCAGGTGTACAGCAAAGTGACTTGGTTATACATATACACATATATTCTTTTTCTTATTCTTTTCCATTATAGGTTAGTACAAGCTATTGAAAGTCGTTCCCTGTGCTGTACTGTAGGACCTTGTTGTTTGTCTATTTTATATACAGTAGTGTGTGTCTGTTAATCCCAAACTCCTAATTTATCCTTCCCTAGAGCTTTTCCCTTTGGAAACCATAAGTTGACTTTCTACGTCTGTGAGTCTGTTTCTGTTCTGTGAGTAAGTCCATTTGTACTATTTTTTTAGATTCCACATATAGGTCATATCATATAATATTTGTCATTCTCTGACAAATAAGTAAATTTGTCAGAGAAAGTAAATTCTTTGAATTTACTTCACTGCATATGATCATCTCTAGGTCCACCCATGTTGCTGCAAATGGCAATATTTCATTGGTTTTTATGGCTGAGTACTACTCCACTATATATATATATATATATATATATATATATATATATATATATATATATATATATACACACACACCACAACTTCTCTATCCATTCATGTGTTGATGGGCACCTTGGATCTTCTGTGCCTTGGCTATATTGCAAATAGTGCTTCTATGAACATTAGGGGTGCATGTGTCTTTCCAGAATAGAGTTCTTGTCTTTTCCGGGCATATACCCAGGAGCAGGGTTGCTGGACCATGTAGTAAATCCATTTTTCAAAATAATTCTTTTTGCAATTCTCTAAGTAAGTCATCACAAAACAATTTGGGGCGTTTAGAGGAGACCAATAGAGATTATGCACTTCAGTTCCCTGCTTTTAATTAAAATTTCAGTTTTCTAAGAGGCGTCTGGCAAACAGACATTGGTTAATCTTCCAGGACCAATGCAGCAGCAGCACCCAGGTGGAATTTGACTTCACAACAGAATCCAGCACCTCTGGGGCTCCATGACGAGATGATAAATTCATCTTACTCTGGACATGCAAGACGTCACTGCCAAAAACGCACCCACTCCTTAAGGTCTGGGGACCAGTCCGGTACAAAGGACCAGTTCCTATTTCAAAACTGCAGGAGTAGAAGTAGCCAAGGCATCCAAATGTTACCTGAACTTTCCCTCAACGTCCATCCCCTCCACTTCCCACAGTCCTTTTTCTTCTTCAGTTAACTTTAAAACTACAGTCCGTGTGGCTTCCAGTCAGCAAGCAGTGAACTGGCGTGTGTCAGCAAGGGGCGGCTGTAGCATGACTCGGTTTACTCAGCAGCAGTAAAGTTACAAAGCCACCTTTCTGTCACCACCGGCTTGTCTGCAGTGATTAATACGTGCAGAGAGCGATGGCCCTACCAGGCACAAAGGGCCGTTTTCATTAACTGCCACTTAGTAATTAGATGTCACCAGTCCCATTAGCACAGCCACGGATTTCTGCATGTGTGAGCTGTGATGTCTGAGAGGAACGTACTGTCGAAAGTAAATGTCAGACATCTTTCAATGTCACACCCTCTTCTGGACAGAAAGAATGACATCTTAGAGCTGCCTTCTGGGCACTTTTGGGTTAATAATGGGGCTGCTGTCTCTCAAACAGCGTCAGGCAATAACCCTGTATTGGGTTACCAGACAATACATTAATGGCCGCAGAGAGCTGCCTGATCACATCTTACTTAAGCAGGGCGGAGGAGAGGGTTCTGTGACTCCCTGTCACTGTCTCTCCGCAACTCTCGTGGGCTACACTTCGCTGCGGCCAGAGATTTGCCAGGTGTCCTAATGCCAACGCAGCAGGACAGCTAAATCGCTCCAGAGGGCTGTGAACGAGCACTGGTTTCTTGAAACCTTAGGAGATGACTGTGCCGACTGCCGACGACGCATCCCATGTCTTTAGTTACGTCTCAGTCTTAGCACGTCCTAACACCTGAGAAAACGGACGGCCTTACCTCTCCCTTCCTCCGGGAGACGGGCTGACTGAAGCCCCAGCAGGCAGGCTGGGGCACAGCGGGGAGCCTCCTGCTCGAATCCGGCTGGGAAACCCTGACTTTCTGCGCCTCAGGGGGCAGCCTGCCCGCAGACGTGAGGAAACAGTCAAAAGAACGCCCCCAAAAAGCCCCTTCGGCGTCCCGGATTCAGGAGTCCCACCCCGGCTCCCCCCCCCGCCCCCGGGCCTCCGCGCCAGCAGGCTGCTCCACCCCAGCTCCCTGAGCCTCGGGAGCCCCGCGTGGAAAGCGAGGGGAGGGGGCGGAACCCTGACAGGATACGTGCGTGCCTTCTGAACCGCACTCTAGGGCACCCGTGCGCCCCGGGTGGGAGCGGGTGTTTCCGACGGAGGGGTCCCGAGTCAGGCACACGCAAGCGTGCAGGTGAAAGCCTAGGTCAGACGTGCGCCAACGCACCTCAGAACCAAAGCGCCCCGCACAGCTGCCACGCGCCAGCGGGCGCTGCCGTGCTCCGGGCTCCGGCTACGGAAGCAGCGGCCCCGAAACGTAATAAACTAAGGAAAGCTGCTTTGACACAGTTTGCACGGGTCCAGTTTGGGAACTAATGTCAGGGAAGACGGGGTTCCAGGCTGCTCCCTGGGGTTCCGCCGCGGGGGCCCCCGGGCAGATCCGGGGGAGGAGGGGAGCCTGAGACCGCGGCTGCTCGCCAGCCCCGGCAGGGCTACCGCTGCCCGCCGGCGTTCCCTCTGACTGTGCCTGCTGCCATTCCTCGGGATCGGGTAAGACCTGTTCACAGGAGCAGGTTCTCTGCCCAAAGTCACGCGGAAGCCACGGGGCCTGGTGCTCCAAAGTCGCCCCCGCCGCAAACGCTCTGAATCCACCCCCCCTGTTTTGAAGAGTCCATTCCCCCTGCGGTAAGGGGGAATACTCAGGCGACCAGCTCCCTTGAGTTCTCCGAAGTCAACGCGGGTTACTGTTTTGCTCCAGGCAGCCCGCCTGCTCCGCTGCCCTCCGCACCTTCTGTCCCGGAGCATCAACACTTAACCTCCCAAGCCGCCTTCTCATCTCAACTGAATAAAGGACGCACGCCCCGGTCCCTGACATTCCAGAAGTTACGCCTCACCCTGACTTCACCCGCCCCCGCCCCGCCTTCCCTTCTGACCACCCAGGGCCCTTGCAGAACAGACCCCTCCCTGAACGTCACGCCAGCTGCACCCTCCACAGTCCCCCCCAACCCTGCAACTGTCCTGGGCAACCTGCTCTTCCCTTCGGCTCATGACTGGTTTCCTCCGTGAATCACCAGGGCAGTCCTTGCTTCTCAGAGGCTACATGATGCTGCATCACTGACTGTTCCCTGAGAATGGGATTTACCCCCCGACCTTTCTCCTTTCTGAAAGCAACTCACACGGCGTCCGGTTATCAAGGCATGTGCTCCCCATCTTCACCCGACATCCTATTTTTATCGGATCCAAACGGAACAAAATCTCCTGTTTCTGACTTTATTTTACGATCCCAGCCCTTACTGGATATATTTACATAGGTCGTTAACCACATCCTAGGAGCACAGTGTCCAAACGTGTTCAAGGTTAAGAGAAAACTAGTCAATGAGCTGAAAGCCAGGACCCATTTTTCCTTTACAGGAGGGACCCAGTCTCTCAAGAACGTTCTGACTTCTGCTGCCGAGGGCTGAGGAAGCGGTGTGCCCTGGGGGACGGGTGGAGCCCACTCTGAGGACAATTAATACGCACAGAACTCCCGGGCAGGAGTGGAACGTCCCTGCACCGCCCGCAGCAGCGCAGTGTTTTCACAATAGCAGGAGCAGATGCTCCAGGGAAACTTGGCAGCACAACACGGGAGAGACAAAGCCCTGCACGGAAGGCACATGACGGGAAAGCTGTTAAGCTCCATTGGCTTTCTTTCCCTTCCATTAAAAAAGGAAGCAAACTCTCGCACCCTTCCCCAGCACTATCACGTGTCTGTGGTGAACGGAGCGGCAGAGAACAGTCAATGTGCCTCTGAAGGATGGGCACCGGAGCCTCGGGGTGCGATATGCCAACGAGGTTTGATTTCCGATATGCACGTGTGCATAGAAAGCTTCCAGTGGTTGGCGCTGACATTTATTTTCTGCGTCCAGGACTGGCGGGGCTGGTCACCCCTGGGCTCCTGAGTGGAAGTAAATGTCAGGAGAGATTAGTGGCCGTGTGCTAGCCACCCACGCGGCGGGGCTCATCCTCTGTGGAGCCCTCATGCTGTTCTTCATTTAGGTAACAGTTGTGAGAAACTCAGGGTACCTGCGCCCCAGAGGGAGCAGAATTACGGAAATGAGAGCTGTGCCATCACGTGGGAATTTCTGCCGGAATTCTTTTCTGTGCAAAATGCTCCTCAGCACACTGGCTTGCTTTCCTCTGCAAATTAGAAGCAGAGGCATGACGGAGACTTCTTATTCCGAGAGGATGCCCTCACACTGCAGATCTGGGAGCTCCAGAGAGCCCAGCGGACTTGGTTATTTACACTAGTAATTGGATCCACCGGTGGTGAATGTGGGTCCTCGCCAGGCAGGGAGGGAGGCGGGAGGGAGGAGACTGACTCCCTGCAGCATGCTTCTGAGTGATCCGTGGGTTAACCACAGTGCCCACCTCCTTACTCAGAAAAAGGAAAGAGGCAGTAAGAAAGGAAGAATTTAGAAAACAGGAGCCCAGATGCTTTCTCAGGATGGACAACGGGAAGAGAACACTGAAAACCATCAACTGTAAAAGGCAGCTTCTAAGGGCTGACCGAGGGCTGTCCCGTGGACCAGGCCCCCTCCCGCCAAGGCAGCCGGAGAGAGACGACAAGGGAGCGATGATGAGCATGGCCCACCCCTCCCCCCCACCGCCCACGGCCCCCGAGCTGCTTCAGCGGGACCCCATTACAAATGCACCGAAAGATGAGTTACACTGCATTTGAGCTCTTCCAAATTAAAAAAAAAAAAGAAAGAATGGAAGGAAAAAAAAACAGCAATTAATCTGCACCAATCACATGTTTCAAATACATTCAACGGCCACTTAATTGTTTTTGAGAAGTTAACCAGGCCCCAGGGAACAGGGGCCAGCAGGCCGCCCTGAGGAAGCTTGACTGTTGCTGCTGAAGGCGGCGACTCTCTGGGGGGCCTCGCACCCCTGATCCCGCACAGAGGACACCGCCGAGCTCTGCAGGATAAACGACAGAAACGCTGGGCAGAACTTTGTCCCCTTCCTGATGACCACAGAGCCTCGGGGTCCACTCCAGGTCCAGCTGCCCCTGACCCTCTTCCTGTCCAGTGTGACAGCCGTAAACCAAGGACCCTCCAGTCCAGCCCGTAGCCTCCCCCCAGAAGGAACTCTTGAGAAATACTAACACTGCAGTATTAAACAGGGTGGTAAGCACGCCGGCGTGCCCGGGTGCGAGCCGGTACCCGTATGCACACGCACACACTCCTGTACGCACCCTCCCACAACCTGGAGGGGGGTGCGAGAGGAGGGAGCCTCCAGCGACGACACGTGTGCTCACGCAGGGCGCCAGGCGTTTAAGCTTGTACTGTCCGTGGGTTTGGTTTATTTTTCTTAACTTTGGTTTATTTTTCTTAACTTATAAGCCAAGGAGACCAGACATCCTGTAAGAAGGAAGACCTCTCGTTTGGGGCAGCCGCCAGGAGCAGAGCGCTCAGCTGTGCGTGTGGGGAGGCCTGTGAGGTGTCTGCAAGCTAACTGGCGGGGAGCTCGGAGGACACCACGTGGGCGCGAGTGACTCGGAGCGTCAGTGATGCGCCTCAGCCTCTTCAAAAGTTTAAACCCCCCAGACTGTCTTCTCTCCCCACCGACATCTGAGAGTCCTGCAGGTTAGACCGTGGCAACGCTGGCGCCTAAGAATTACGACATGTGAGAATGTGCCAGGCCCTGCGTGCACGGTGTCTCACTGAACTTTCACAATAACTCTGAGAAACGTAGTGATTTGGGGATGAGAAAACCAAGGGGAAGGTAGCTTCGGTAACTCAGACGTGAGGCTCAGCGGAGGCAGAAACAGGGTAGGAGTCCTTCCGCCCAAGACACCCTCCGGGAGTCTTAGGGAAGCTACGGAAGCCCCGTCAGCACAGAGGGACAGGAGAAGTCTGTAGGGATCCAGGCAGAAACACAAGCAGAAAGAAGACAGAGGACGGGGACGGCCACCCCCGCAGGCAGCGCCGCTAGAAGGACACACGGCACAGCAGAGGCCCAGGGCGGCGGGCCAGCGCAGGAAGACCACCCAGTGCGTGCCGGGCGCGGCGCCGGCGAGCAGCCCGGCGGGAAGTGGGGGCGAGCGAGCTTTGGCAGAAGACACCGGAAAACCGGTTTGCAACGTGGAAAAAGCAAAGCTAGCTCCCGCCTTTTGTTAAGGAAGGTTATATTACATCATGTTAAGGTAGGCTTCACATTAATGATCTAGATGGGAAAGGTGAAATTACTAGGTAAGAAAAAGTTATTTGTTTCTCTGGGAGAAAAACACATAGAGAACTTTGGGGGGGGGCAGGTATTGTTCTTTACAAATTTAAAGTCATTTAATCCCAGTCAAAGTCCTATAAAGAAGGTAACCTTAATGTACCCATTTTACAGACAGAAGCCTGAGAACCGTCACTAAACCCACAGAGCTTCAGTGGGTGTGAGCCCAGGCGGTTTGGCTCCAGCATGGGTGCCCTTAATCGCCATGCACTGCCGCACTGACAAAGATGCCATACAATACATGTGAATATATTCTCAACATCTAAAACTCACGTAAGCAATTAGTATTGAGAATGTGCAAAGGATGTTGCAGCTCTCTAAGGAAAAGCCAGCACAATCAAAAAAAAAAAATGGGCAGAGGATAAGAATCTGTCACACACGGAAGGAAAAGCCAGGAAGCAAACAAATCTGTGCAGAGCGGCTCGCACTCACCAGTAGCCTGAGAGACGGGAGAGAGAGTGATGCTGAGGTGCCACTCTGTCCATGAGCATGGTTCACAAAGACAGGAACCAGAAAGTAGACAAAACTAAGTACAGGTGAAGATGTGTGCAGACGGGAATGCACACTCTACTGGGGAGTGTGCAGCCACACTGGAGTGTAGACCGGTAAAGCCACATGGGAGTGTAGACAGGTAAAGCCACACGGGAGTGTAGACAGGTAAAGCCACACTGCAGTGTAGACAGGTAAAGCCACACGGGAGTGTAGACAGGTAAAGCCACACTGCAGTGTAGACAGGTAAAGCCACACTGGAGTGTAGACAGGTAAAGCCACACTGCAGTGTAGACAGGTAAAGCCGCACTGGAGTGTAGACAGGTAAAGCCACACTGCAGTGTAGACAGGTAAAGCCACACGGGAGTGTAGACAGGTAAAGCCACACGGGAGTGTAGACAGGTAAAGCCGCACTGGAGTGTAGACCGGTAAAGCCGCACGGGAGTGTAGACAGGTAAAGCCGCACTGGAGTGTAGACCGGTAAAGCCACACGGGAGTGTAGACAGGTAAAGCCACACGGGAGTGTAGACAGGTAAAGCCGCACTGGAGTGTAGACAGGTAACGCCGCGCTGGAGTGCAGCACGCAGCCCCTACCCAGTGAGGCGTGTGCAGTACCGACACCGCTCAGCACCGCTACCGGGCCTGCCTCCTGGAGGAGCTTCACTGTGCTGTGTAAGGGGATGCGGGTCATGGAACCGTTCAGGATGGAGGGAAGCTGGAAAGAGCCCTGATGAGTCAGAGGGGGGACCAGCAGTGACACGTACGTGCAGTCAGTACTCCATCGTTAAATCACATTTAATGAGATTTACAAGCACATCCGTGTGGGAACTCTGAAAGAGGAGAACGGGAGTGAAACTGAGATGAAGGGGGAATAAGGAGGCACTTTCCCGGGACCACAACCCCTTTCCCAAGAATGACAGTGCGCTGTGAACTGGGGAGTGTGGCTACCTCGGCCCTCGGCCGCCCTGCGTCTGAGGTGTGAGTGAAGAGGTGAGCTTGGTATCAGTCGTTAATGAAACTATTCTGCGTATCTGAAAGTTGCTAAGAGGGTAGCTCTTAGAAGTTCCCACCACAAGAAGAACGAAATGTGTAAGAATGTTTGGGGGCGGGTGTTAACTGGAATTCCTCTGGTGGTCATTTTGCAATAAATGCATATATCGAATCAGTATGTTGTACCTGGAACAGATACAATGTTACGTCAACTACACCTCAATAAGAGATAAGAATGAAAGAATAGTGAGTGAGGTTAGGGATGGGTAACGAGGTAGGAGCCCAGGAGGGGGAACTGGAATGCCAGTCTCGCTCCAGCAAGCCGCAAGGTTGACATGTCGCTGACCTCCAGAGGCTAGGACCTCAAGAATTGAAATGCTCGCTGTCCCAGCCGAGGAGTCCTGGGCACCGGGAGCAGACACAAATCTCCAGGTAGGAATCCAGCAGCCCGGCTGCGGGAGGATCAAGTCTGCAGGAGAGGGACTGACGGCATGAGGCACGACAAATGAGTGACAGCTGTGGTGAGCAAACCAGACGGTCCAGGTGGACTTAGGGTTTCCTCTGTGCAGAACTGGAGAGCAGCCCGGAGGACGTGAACTCCACTCCAAGCTCAGTGCCAGGCAGGACACGCAGCAGACAGCAAACACACAGCTCAGTCTCGCGACCGACATGAAGGTAAAGCACAAGGGAACCAGAGCCACGACGAGGGTCTTTTCACTCTGTCATTCCTGGCCCGGGTGCCTGGGGACAGGGACGCTTCGGCTGTGATGACCCGTGGGGACAGTTCCCTCCTGCAGCACCTCCATAGCCTTTTGTGTGAATTACCACCTTTCTTTCCTTGCGCTGAGATGAAAACATACGAGGGGAGAAAGGAGACGGGGCTGTCTGGGGCTGGAGAGCAATGCCAGCCCAGGGAGCGGGTCAGCCTTTTCAGAACGTGGCGAGTGTCCACTCCGTGTGGCGCGCGGACTCGGACGCAACAGGAGGGCTTGAAAGGCACGGCTCTGCCCGGAGTCTAAAGCACTTCTATTCACATCCTGTGCTGCTCAGCCCCAAGCGGTGACCCCGCGACGTCCATCGTGTGGCTCCAGTCCACAGTAAAAGCCATGGAGGACTCCCCCCGCCCCCTCCCCAGCCTCCAAAGCCAGCACATTAAAGGACCCTGGTCTCCAGAGTTCATGGGCAAATGGTGGAGGTCAAGAAGACATAGTTTTGAATAATTACAAAGAAAAACTGAACAAGTGCACATAACTCGTAGCGAGCTCAGCTAAAAGGATGGGGCAGAGCGGAGGTCAGAAGGCAAAAACCATGAAAGGTCCTGGAGAACGTGGCCGGCCTCCAGCCACCGCCCCCTCCCAGGGGACCCGGCAAGGACGCCTGGGGACCTACTCCACTTGTGATGAAAGAATCCTGCGAAGCCTGCGGCCTCTGTCCTCCTGGCCCGTGAGCGGCCTGCCGCCCAAGCGGAGGACAGGATTAGCCCGCTGCCGCTTCTGCTCTTGAACAAAGCGCTAATTGATGTCTGAACGCCCTGCCGCTGCACTGCCTTCGCCCTGCAATTAACTGCGTTTGATCACAGGGCTTCAGGGACAGAGGCGGGGCCTCCCTGCCGGCTGACACACGAGTCCATCAGGCCGGGCTCAAGCATCACACTGGTCTTGAACAGACACAGCGCAGGACGAGGAAGCCGGTGGGGAAGCAGTTGTGAGTCAACATCCGGAGAATTAAGTCGGCGGAAGGCTGTGTTCAGTCACCTAAAAGCTCTACTCAAAACGCGTTTGGGGAGGAGCCACGTGATTTACGACGATGGAAAAGGTAGAGCCTGGTGGAGATCACGTATCCCGGCTGGAGAGGCCACTACTCTCTCGCTAACGCACCGGCCGGCCGGCAAGCTGCTGCAGCCACGTACGCAGAGGGGCAGACACACACCGGGCCAGGCGGGGCGCCTCGTGGATGAGAGACGAGGCTGGGGGCCGTGGGGCACCCTCTCCGCGAGCCTGGAGCCGGCCCGAGCAGACGCCTCCGTGGACGGAGGCAGAGGTCGGCCACCCGTCAGCTGTTACAGCTCCAGGAAACAACCGTGCAGGATGGTGCTGAGCTTAGAGGACTAGGAACCCTCGGGTGGCACAAAATGGGCCTGAGGACGTGCTAGACACCAAGGCCCAGTGTTCTCAGGGTCACGGTCCCTCCGTTTCCAGTCAGCAGGTGCTGCGGGAAAGTGGGCCTCGGCTTGCAGGCTGGCTTCCCTGCTGGTTCTGTGTCTCTGTGATGTGAGCAAGTCACTTGAGCTGGCGGGACCCCTTCGTCCGTTCTCAGTGGCGAGGGCGGGGCACGCTTTACTTGCGCCCCAGGATCGCTGTAATTCTTCGCTCTGAGAAAGTGCACGAGAGGGATTTTACATGGTAAAGCGCTCTTGTCGGTCAAATCCCAGGCACCGCGCCGCAGGTACCGGCTGGGACTGCCCTGTGTCATTTTTAATCCGTTCTTGCATGAGGGGGTGTGGCTGCAATTACTTAAGGCCAGGGGACTCGGGGGCTGGCAGCGAGCCCACGTCCCTGTGAGAACACACTCGGCTCCCTCTGGCCAGCAGGTTCTCTCCCAGACTCTGGACGTGCTGAACAGCTCAGGGAGAGCGGGCTTCTGGTCCTGCTCTGCTCAGACAGAAATTGGATTTCTGAAAACTCTGTCTTTGTTTCCTTCCCCACCGCTGTCCGCTGTGCCCCCAGGAAGCAAAGCATTAGAAACCATCGCCATGCCTCAAGCAGGCAGGAGAGAGAGAACACAAAAACCTGTATTTTTTAGGCTTAAATTTTGTTTTCTTTTCTATTGATCTGATGATTTCCGCTTTGAACTGGGTGAAAGGAAAATTGTTTTGTTTTTTTTTGGCTTTTTTTTTTTTTCTGTCTTTTCCATTCTTCCCTTTATCTTCCTGCTCCCCTTCCTCCCCGCTGCCTTGGTTCCCGTGCAGGCCCTCCGTTGCCCCTCCACGCGGCAGGACACCAGGCTCCTGACTGCTCCTCCCGGCCATCCCCTGGGGACCGCCAGAGTGGCACCTGCATAAAGCAGGCAAACAAAAGCACCAGCAAAACAAGCCCATGGAGATTCTATGCCTCTTATTCTCAAGAAATATCAATAGCTTCCCATCGATCAAAACTAACGTTGCAAACCAAGGGCCAACCCCGATTTTTGGACCTCTCTTCCCTCCCCAGCGGTCTCTTCCAGTTCCATGGTTTTACATCCATTCTAGGGACTTATGACTCCCCCGTGTACACCTCCTGCCTGGATCTCTCCGTTAAGGTCCAGCCTCTTTTTATGCATCTGCCCACCTCACGTCTCCACTTGGATGTCAAACAGTTATCTTATTGTGCACAAAATAACTCCTTATCCTTTCCAACAAACTCAAGTCACCCACAGTATCTCCCCTCCCAGATACTGGCCACGTGGCCAAGAACCCCAGTTACCCTTGACTCCTCTGTTTCTCTCACACCCTGCATCAAATCCATCAGCAAATCTGACTGGCTCTCCCTTGTAAGCAGATCCAGAATCTGGCTCCGGGTAGCACAGGCCCCCAAAGCCAGCTTCTGTACCATCATGTGGAACCTGAGTCCCTGGACCACCTCCCTAGCTACCTCCGCATCACCCCCACGGAGCCGCCAGAGCAACCCTTTCCAGACACGCGCCATCCTCTGCTCAAGGCCACCCAGCGACTCCCGACTTCCCTCCCGGTGAGACAGACCTCAAGGCCTGACCCGATCTAGTCCGCCGTCGCCTCTCCGACCTCCAGCCTGACCCCGGGCCCTGCAGCCCCCTCACCACGCTGGCCTTCTGTCCTAGAGTCTGCACACAACCTGTTCCCTCTGCCTGGGATTCCGTCCCGAGCCACGTGTGCCAGTCGTTCCGTCACCTCCGTCAGGAGACGCCGCCGAAGTCGCCTCCCTGGTGCCCTTGCCCTGAACGTGCATCTCGGCCTCCCGCACCTCGCTCCCTGCTCTGCTCTGTCTCCCAGCCCGAGGCACCTGCTACCTTTCGCATACTGTGTGACCTATTCATGTACTATGCTGGCTGCCTGCCTCTCCTCACTGGGATGCGAGACCCCCGGCGCAGCTGCTCCCTCCGCGGTCCGTCCGGCGCCCCTTTCTGCAAGGCCCAGCCAAAGAAGCCGCTCAACAGACGTCACCGAATGAACGAAGGAATGAACGCAAGACCCGTTCTGTGCCTGCAGCCCCGCCTCCTCCGCCCTCCTCTGTCTAGAGCCCAACCGGAATGAATCACCCGTCACCCTTTCATCGCAGAAGCACACACTCCGTACCTTGAACGATGCTCCTCAGGCCCAGACACACTTCCTCCCACCACCGTCCCCCAAAGCACCATGTACTCTTTCATTTTCAGCTCAAACGCAACTACTCCCTCCCTCTCTCTCTCCCTCCACCTCGTCCTTCTTTCTACAAATATTTTAGCATTTTTTTGGAGTATGTACCATCTTAGACATAACAGATTTTAAAAAAAATCAGACACCGCCCCACCTTTAATTAGCTTACAGTTCACTAAAGCCTTGGCCACTGCCTCTGGATGCATAAACCCCTCTCAGACCCCCGTGGTGGGCGGCAGCCGAGAGGGCGGAGAGAACACACTGTCTGAAGGGTCATGAGAACGTGGGTGCGTGCTCCGCGCCCGCCCTTTGTATCAATGCTACTTGAGATGCTCAGCCTTTCTAAGCTCACAGTTCTCTGTGTTTAAGATGAGGATACTACGTCCACCCTGAAGTGCTGCTTGATAATTAAACCAAATAATAGTGAGTAAGTAGTTACACGCAACATAGCATACACATGCAAAAATGGAATTAATAACACAAACACTCCAGCCAATCAGCGGCCGGAGCCCTTGCAGCACAGAGCGGATGTCCAGGCGGCCGGCCCCCTTTCCTCCCCCCAGCGCCCAGCAGTCACCTAACTGTGTCACGACCTTGTTTCATCTGCCTCCCTCCATGAGGGACTCAGCTGTCTGTCCCCATGGGTGTAGCTCCTGGAGAGCTCCCCGCAACAGAGCTGTGCACACCGTCGGCTTCCTTCCCTTCCTGGGAGTTTGGAGATAAATCTCCTCCTGTCCTGCGTGTCCCTCGCACGTCCTTGTGCTTCCGCATCCTCCAGTGTTCTTCCTTCTTTGTCAAACTCCTTTTCTCATCACTTTGTGTTTCACTTCGTCGTGCCTAAAAATGATCCCTCTCCTTCCCTCCATGCACTCAGCCCGTGGCCACCCTCCTGTCCCCATCACCACCTCATACATCCTCCCTTCCCTTGTTCCCCAGGGCGTAGCACGGCCTTCCCGTCCCTCCCGTCCTGGCATCTCCCTCTGCCAGGCTCCTGCCCTCACAGCCCGGCCAGGGGCAGTGGTACGGACCTCTCCAAAATGCCCGAGCGCCTCTGAAGGTTACGGTCGGCAAGGGCGACGCCCCCTGCTGAGCCACGAAACCCGACCTCGACTTGAGTGAGGGGGGTGTCCATTATTCAGACCTGTCCGATCTCAGGGCATCTCCCCCTGGTGACGCTGGGTGGGGGAAGGAGGGGGGAGGCCAGGCCAGGGCGGCGTGGGGAAGTCCAGGGCTGCCCGGGGGGGGGACAGTGACGCAAGGCGTGCCGCGGGTCACGGGGAAAACCACGCCTAAGCGAGTCCCCTCGGAAGGGAGGCCACCGAAGAAGCTATCAACGTCCAGTCTTCTGGGCTTTGACTGGTCTCCTGGTCTCCCTGACCCCACGCGTAGCGGGCCTTAATTTCTCTGCTTGCTAAGTAAGTAGGCACCTGAGGTCTGTGAGTCCTACCTAAATGCAGACAAGCCCAGATCATGGCGAGGGGGGGGTTCTGTCTGGCATTTCCACGCGCCTGGGCTCCGCCCTGCTGACATTTTAAAGGCTCCTGTGCCATCTCAACAGTGCAAGGATGGAGTCTTTTGGTTAAAAATACACAGGAAGCAAAGGGCTGTGAATTAGAAGTCTGGGGAGACTCTCGTCAGGCTTACTCACTGCAAAGAAATGTGTGCCTTGGAGTCAATGAGCCATCCAAGTCAACGTTATTATCACAAGCCATCGCAGCTCACGGCCGACGCCTCCGCACACGCGGCTTCCCCACTGGAAAACCTCTCCTCCCGCCTCCACCTGGCCAGCGCCTCACCCCCTTCGGGGCCGCTCTTAGATGTCTCCTCCTCCGCGATGCCCTCCGGTCTGGCTGATAGTCCTCCCGGAGGGGCCACGCATCGCTGCATCCATGACACCGCGTGGCCATTCCAGCAGGAGCAGGGAGAGACTGAGCAATGAGACGCCCAGACTCAAGGAACCGCCTGACTCCCTGTCAGGGCCTCAGTCTTCTGACCTGCAGGCATGGGGATAACAACAGACCCGTCTCAAAGTGCAGTTTTAAAACAACTGCAATGTCAAAAGGCCCGGCGTGCGGCGAAGCGCAGCTGCCCTCACTCCCCGAGGAAGCTCTGCGGTGGGCGGAGCCGTGACCGTGCGGTGCGCTGTGTGTTCTGTGCCTGGAGCCCACAGCATTCTAGTCAGTGGCTGTCGAGTCAAAGGTCGCTCTTGAAGCCAGGACTAGAACCTCACCAGTCACCTGCCTGGCGCCTCTGGCTTGCATCCTTTTACAAGGTTGCAGGGGGAAAAAATCGTCACGGTCACTTGCATTTCTGCTCATCTTCACAAGCAGAGGACATGACAGTCTTTTCACAGATGTTTGCAGAGTGAATAACCTTGGAAGATACAGATAGCATCTCCCTCCAGAGCAGAGCAAATGTTTTCTTTGCTGTCCAGTACAACAAAGATAACGGCTCCCTCGTACGCAGATGTCGGGGAGGGTTGCCTGCAGCGCATCATAGACGGTCCGTGGGTTCCCGAGTCCCACAGTCATAGGGTTCCTGAGCTGGGACGCAAACCCACTGAGTGCTCAGCACCCACCTGGCTGCTCCGCATCACAGCTGTGGACTCGGGAGGCTGATGTGAAGGAGAAGCTTGTGCTGTTTGCTGTGACGGAGGAGGGAAGCCCTTTGTCTCTGTCCTGGGGGTCTCGTGTCTCCTGCCAGCACCCACGGGCCGCGGGCAGTCTACCTCATTAGCTTGAGAGCTGGGTGAAACCTCAGACCCTCCACAGTTCCCGACAGCTTTTGGTGATGAGAATGAGACACTAATAGAGCTTTTGGAAGAGGAAGGATGTGGGCTTCACAGGCTGCACGAGGGGGTATAAACAACTCCTTGAGCTCTTGTAGCAAACATGATCACCCGAGGTGGGTGGAGGGCAGTGAGAAAGGGTCCCCGTGCCCTACCGACCAGTGATTGCTGGGAGACGGAGCACTGAGAGGTGGGACTGAAACGATCCCACGGACGGAGATGTGGTTGCTGCTGACCGTCCTCAGGGGGGAGGAGGAAGGAGTGTGACATGGCAGCGGGGCAGCACACCCCCCAGCCCCCACAGAGGGACAGACAAGGGCGCTGTGGCCAAGGGTGAAACACACGGCTCCAGCAGTGAGGACACAGAACTCTGAGCAGATGAGAAACGCTCAAAATGTGTTTTTTGGAAACAGAATGGAAAACGGACGTGGCCATCCCACCCGGTGCACAGGGCTCACGGCCATCGGCACAGTCCTGCCTCGTGCTCCTCCTGGTGGTCTTGTTACCGACTTACTGACTCCTGGACTGTCCCCCACAGCCTCGCTGCCACTTAGGAAACCACAGACCAGAGGATGAGACCCTCCTCTTTGGGGCCATGAGCTGTGGAAACACATCACAGAGCCGCTAGGCAAACGGCCTCGGCCATGCCTACAGACGCCACAGCAAAGGCTGTTCTCTGAGATCAAGTCACACAACTTGATGGACATCACTGACGCCCAGAGCCATCACTGTACCAGGTGTGGCCAAGCACCCACTGTCCTGGACACGGCCCACAGCTAAAGACTACGCTACCAGGAGGGGAAGGGGTGGGAGGGGATACATTGGGAGTTTGAGATTTGCAAGTGCTAACTACTACATATAAAATAGAAAAACCACAAGTTTCCACTGTACAGCACAGGGAGCTATGTTCAATATCTTGTGCTAACCCATAATGAAAAAGAATGTGAAAAGGAAGGTGTGTACGTGTATGTACGACTGAAGCACTGTGCTGTGCACCAGGAATAGACACAATATTGTAACTGACTGTACTTCCATTAAAAAAAAAAAAGACCACGTTGTGACGCAGGGGCTACCTGTGCTACCTTCAGCCGCCCCGCCCACCGCTGAAGGCTGGCCGCACCTGACCCCTGAGTCCCTGCTTCCGGGCCGCTGCAGTGGACTCTTCTTTGGCCTCAGCGCTGCAATTCCAGTATCGTCTGCTCGTTCTAGCCACAACCTCCACGGCCCTTGAAAGCACCGTGGGCCGCGCGCTGAGCTTCCCGGAGCGCCTGCAGTCTAGCAACACGCGCCTTTCATCGCCGCCGCGACCCAGCAAGGGCCGACGGGCCCTCGCCCTCCTCGCGGCCCCGGCACCTGGTCTCCCGGAGTGTGGCAACGGCCTCTGAAAAGCTGAACCAGAAAGACCCTATTCCCCTGGCCCCTCCCCGCCCACACACCACGGCGCATCGCTCCGGCTCCTGACGGAGGCTGCTCCAAGAAAGACACCGTCTCCTTTCAGCCACTTCCTGGACAACGAACAGGACAAAGTAAACGGCGGGTCGTAAGAGCCTTTCCCGAGAATTCAGCTATTGCCTTGACCATTCCCGGGCCGGGGCACTCTCCCTCCTGCAGCAGCAGCCCCAGGCCAGCCAGGCTGGTCCCCCTCTGGGTGGCAGCCCGGCCAAGAAAGGACCCGGAGGGCTCCAGCTTAATTCCAGTCAACCTCCTGGATTCTCTTGTTGGACTGACACGGTCCGGGACCACACGGACAACGGCCACGGGGTTCCACACACTCCTGTCCAAACCCCTCCACAGCGGCCGGCACAGGCTGACGTGGGGACGCCACACGTCTCTGCAACTTCCATAAAAACGTCCCTGAGCCCCTTGCACCTGACTCTTCCGCAGGAAAGACAAGGCACAGGTGGGTGACGCCTGGAAGGGCGACATTACGGCTACTGGATACGACCACCGGCTTTGCAGGGGCAGCCAGCAAAGGCCCCGGCACGCAGGAGGGGACACCCAGACCCTGGGAAGGACGGGGAGGAAGAGGGCCTCTCTTGTCCTTTAGAGCCAGCCAGGCAGGCTTACTCACAAGGAAGACGGCCCGGGGCAGCTCTCCCACACATGGCGAGCGCCTTGATCTACCCGGGTCTGCCGTTGCCCCTGACGGCTCTGACCGCAGTCCGACTGCTACTCCCCTTCACCTTCCGGAGGGTCTGTCAGCAATGGCGGGCACGGCCCCACTCCTGCTGCGCCCTCACCACACATCCGTCCACGTCCGCTGGTCCCCCCGCCCCTCTCCCAAGGGCCTGCAGACTGAGTGCCCGGCACCCACCTGCACCGCACACCCTCCTGTGACTTGAAGAACAAAAGGGACTGAGGGGAACTTGAAAGCCGCGCCGCTCACTGCGCTGAGCACTGAGGTCTCGCGTCTCCTGGCAGCACCCAGGACCCTGGGGCGGGCTGCCTGGTGGCTTGGAAGTTGGGTGACATCTCAGGCCCTCCAAGGTTCCCCGGGAGGGCGCTGACGGGCCTTCCTGTTTGTCTAGAAGACGTTGCCACCTCTGCTCCACTGACAGTAAGCCTAGCAGAGGGCCCGCAGCGAGCGCCAGGGCCCTCCGTGTAGAATACAACAGCGTCACCGGGCAAACGGGGGGCACCTCCTAGTGCCCGCTTTCCTCCGCCCAGACACGCGTCGCTGCCTGACTGCACGTTACAGAAGGCGGATGCGCGCGTCAAAATGTAACTTGCCATCTTCAAAGCTCTTTTGTTTCAGATAAAGAAAACAAATCAGGGTTGAGGGAGAGGGCTGTGTGTGTGTTTATGTGTGTGTCTCTTGGAGATCAAAGCCACCGACTTCAGGCTGACATCACAGAAGTTGTTGATACAAATAAATTTTTGTTTATCCTAATGCGATTTTCTCACTGATGGGTGGAGTTATACGGGGGTAGTCCTTGCAGTCAGTGCTGAACCACGAACTGAGGTTTAACACCCGCAGGTTGGGCTCACCCGCGGGTATGCTCTGTGGCCAGGACGTCTGATCACCCCTCCTGCATGGTTACTCCTTGCACCACCCAGTGGGGGCCGAACTTCCCATCAAAGCATGTGGGTGAGCAAAAACCCTTTCCCCGCCGGACGCTCCTTTCCCGCCGGCACCGAGGCACCCAGGGTACCTTCCAAGTGCTTTTTATGTTCTGTGTCTCTAAAGACTGCTAAATTGGGTCGGATGTGTGGGATTAAGCTCACCTCATAAAACCTGCTTGAGAAAATCTCAGAGCCATTAATGCTTCATAAAACTTTTACAAGGTTTCTGCTAAAGGAAGGAAAACAAACAGAGGTGGTGTCGGCATCCAGGCGCTCTTTAAATCAAACATTCTCTCTAATGCATTTTTTTTTTTATGGCACCAATCAGAAAAGCAATCAACCATGAAGCCTGGAGCTTCCCCGGCTTCCATTACTAGAGCAGAATTTCCAAGATCTTTAAGCATTCCACGAGAAGCCACGGCGCGGAGGGGGGCTTGTGCGCGTCTCTGTGTGTGTGTGTGTGTGTGTGTGTGTGTCTGTGTGTGTGTGTGTAGAGAGATGTGCATATCAACCTATCCGCCCTCATCCATCTCTACATCACCCTGTGGAAGAATTCTCTGCTCTCTGGTTCTAAAAAAGTCTTCATTAATATTGAAACTTCACACCCACCAATTTGAGATTAAGAAAATAGAATAAGATGATAAAATAATCTTCCACATTTCAGAATGTTCCAGGGAGGCAGAAGGATATAGAGAAACCTGGAAATTCAAGGCCAGTGGGATGGTAATTAAAACCCTTCTTTACCACCTTTATTTGTACTTGTGTTGCTTTGACAACAGATAAAAATAAAAGAAATCAAGAGTAAGACCTGGCGTCCCAGGTTTGCAGCTGCAAGACATATTTCAGAACGATTTTCGCACAAGCGAACGTAGGCAAAGAGGGGAGGTGAACCCGGTCCTCTGCGGCCAGAGCAGCGGCGCCCAGAGCGGGGCTGCGGCTGAGCTTCCTGTGTGCCACGTGGACCTTGTGGAACGAGGCCACAGTGGACGTGGCTTCCTGGGATGAACAGACACAACTCTAACTCCCCGTCCCTTTGCGTCTCCAAGTTGTGTTGTTTCCCTTCAAAGCCAGGGCCTCTGGAAACGTGCCTTTTCATAACAGACGGTGACTCAAATATGGAAGCAATAATAACACCACCAAACAATGGTTAGACTGTTTTGTTTTAGCTTTCATATATATTATAATCATCGGCTCCTCGAAACAGCCCTGTGAAGTCAGGCAGCTGCAGTGTCTTGAAGAGAGAACAAGATTTACGCTAAAATAAAAACCGGCATTTAAATCCTAGCCTGTGCGACCCCAGACCTCTTCAGCTCTCAGCTACCAGGCATGTAAATGTGCGATGCACTTCCCTACCTAGCAGAAGAAGGACGAACAGGAGTAAGCGAGGTGACTTACAGGACATGGAACAGACACCAAAAAATAGACCCGGGAGCAATAACAGCGCGTTGGCCCGTCCTCTGTAACAGCTCAGGAAGCTGATGAATAATACAGAGCTAGTTCGCGGCAGACCCTGGAGTTCAACGTCCCTTTCAGTTCTGAGCCCCACACGCGTCCCTTCATCCCACGTAGGTGCGGCCTGACCTGGAGAGAAGGGGAGGCCACACACTCAGCCTGCTTTCCATCAGCTGGTGGAAAGACAGCTCTCTGGGAGAGAAATGCAAGTTTTTAAAAATTGAAATACAGTCAGTTTGCAAGGCTGTGTCAACGTCTGGTGCACAGCATGTTTCAGTCTCACATACACACACGTACATTCCTTTTCATACTCTTTTTCATTATAGGCCACTGTAAGATACTGAATATAGCTCCATGTGCTCCACAGAAGAAACTCACTGTTCATCTGTTTTATACGTAGTAGTGTGTATCTGCAAACCTCAAACTCCCAATTTATCCCTCTCCTCTCCTGCCCCGCCCCATAACCATAAATTTGTTTTCTAGATCTGTGAGTCTCTTTCTGTTTTGTAAGTTCATTTGTGTGTTTTCTTTTTTAGATTCCATGTCTAACTGATATCATATGGTAGTTTTCTTTCTCTTTCTGCTTACTTCACTTAAAATGACAGTCTCCAGTTACATCCATGTGGCTGCAAATGGTATTATTTTATTTTTTATGGCCGAGTAGTATTCCATTGTATAAATATACCACAACTCCTTTATCCAGCCATCTGGATAAAGGTTGCTTCATTTAGGTTGCTTCCATATCTTGGCTATGGTAAAAGTGCTGCTATGAACATTGGGGTGCATGTGTCTTTTCAAATCAGAGTTCCCTCTGGATTTATGTCCAGGATTGGGATTGCTGGATCATAGGGTAAGTCTATTTTCAGTTTTTAAGGAATCTCCATACTGTTTGCATAGTGGCTGCACCAAACTGCATTCCCGCCGGCAGTGTAGGGGGCTCCCTTTTCTCCACACCAACTCCAGCACTTATTGTCTGTGAACTTTTTAAAGGAATGAGAAGGCAGCTCATTAAAGTGAAGCAAGAACCTCGTCCCTGAGCTGGAAGGTAGGGGACACGCCTCCCCCTGCACCATGGCCCCGCTGCACGGAGACAGGCATCAGCAGGAATCCGTGCGCGGAGGGAGCCTGAAGACCAGGAGGATTCTGCAGGTCTTCTCCTTCCTAAGAGCCTCTCCGCTTAGCAAAACTGGAAAATGTGGCAGGCGACTCAGAGTGATGACAACATACCATAAAGCGTGTGGGGAAGCCCGCTGCAGCCACCTCTGCTTGGGAGAAATCAGCTCGAGCATCGTGCCTGTCATCTTTTTCTGAACCCCCCACCGCTCCCAAATGCCTCTGTAATGCAGAGGGCTGCAGCTGCGCCTTTAATAACCAGGACTTTCAGGTGGTCCAGGTCACTGTCCCCACTTGGGTGTGGGGGCACCTGTCTTCTCCCTGCCATTCAGATCCAGACGGTAAAAGAAGTGATGGAACGAGCAGAGGTGAAGTCAGCACGCAGAGCTCCCCAAGCTGCTTGCCTGCCTCTGCCCAGGTCCCTGCAGGGCTGGCTCATGGGGTCGTGCCCTCGGCAGAGAGGTCTGTTCTGAAGAAAATCAATGGCAGACTCCCCGACTCCAGGTACGAGCCACGCTACAGGCACTGGCCTCCCCGCCTGGCCCTGGGAGTTGTGGCGCACGTGCAGAGAGGAAGTGCCTTCTCTTAGCCTCTGCCCCACAGGTTTACATAAATAATTCAGCAAGACAAGGACAGAGCTATCTTAAGAGCAGGCTGCCTCGCCCCAGGACTCTCAGACATCACAGAGTGCCTCTCCAGCCATTTGCTGCTGCTATTTTTACAGGCTAAAGGATGGACTTTATATTGAGGAGAGGGATGTTTTGGTACCAGTGAGTTAGGGTAGGAGGTGTCCCTGGTGGGGACTCTAGCACAAAATTGCACAGTCCTGAAGTCACAGTGGATCCAGCCCTGGAGCAGGGCCAGGCGGTGGGGCATGCTACCTGCCCTCTCTCCCAGGAGAGGTCCTGCCATGGGCAGGAGCCCAGGCGGGGTCCGTGTGTGCAGGCCACTGGGAGAAGAGGCCAGCGAGCCCATCAACACGTGGGGGAAGTGCACACGCACGTGGGGGAAGCGCACACGCACCGCCATGCACAGAAAGGCAACTTAAAACAATGACATGGCGTGTCTACTAGCAAACCTGGACAAAACCGCAGCAGTCAGCAAGCACTGACGTGGGCGGGGACCCAGGAGGGAAACGGGCACCAGGGCTCCCCCGCAGCGGCGCACAGTGGCTCCTGCCCCGACAGCCTGGCACCCGGGGCCAACACGCCCCCTGTGACATCCCCCCTGGGAAGACTGGGTCCCGAGAAAGGAGCCTGGCTGTCAACAGACCACAGCAGAGGTGTTCACCTGAGTGGTATTTACAGCAGCCAAACAACTGGAAATAGCCTCGCTGTCCAAACACGGAGGTTATTCATTAAATAAACGGCGATCCATCCGTAAAACAGAACATTTTGTAGCCATGAAATGTAATTTATAAAATAGTCAACAACATGGAAAGATGTTATATATATTATGTTTTATAATTACGTATCATGTACATATAATTCTATGTTGTTTCTATACAATATTATAAATTTATTTTAATATTATAATAGCATATTTAATTTATTTTAATATTATAAACATTACATATTTATATGTAAACAATATATAATTATGTTGTATGTTATATTTTATATTTATATTACACATATACACAAACAATATAATTATATTATCTATTATGTACATGTGTGTATTATATGTAACATATTATATGTTATATATCTTGCATATGTGTGTTATGTTTTTAACTATGTACATATGTAATAATACATGTATGCATATATGTTATATACTAATACACAGGTTATACATGTAATAAAAGATTGTGTAATATAGAGATTAGCTCTTATAAATGAAAATTATAATTAGATATATAACTGCATAGAATAAAATTTGAAAACATACATACAACTATTTAATGGTGATGAATTGTGGGCTGTGAATTGCAGAACTTTTTATTGAAGCGCAGTCAGTTTACCGTGTCGCGTCAGCTTCTGGTGTGCAGCATGTTTCAGTCACACGCATACGTACATGTATTCCTTTTCATACTTGTTTCCGTGATAGGTTACTACAAGGTACTGAATGTAGCTTCCTGTGCTGTTCAGATGGTTTTAACTGTGTGTATGTGTGTGCGTGATTTCTTATCAGTGTTTCCTAAAATGTCCCACAACAAACATACGAATTTGTCTAAAAAAACGTAATTTACCCTATAAAAGCTGACGGAGCACACACTGTGCCAGGCACTCGAGGGGGATGATTTCTATCAGGCATGCGGCTCCCGGGAGGTGCCGATGGCAGGTAGGGACCCGCACGATTCTGCCTCAGCACCGCGAGCCCTGAGCGAGCCACTGGTTGGCTGAATGGGGACCTGATGAAGGGACCTGGCAGGGAAGCACGGTCACTTCTCCCTGCAGAGCTGGAGCTGCCGCACACGCCCCGGGAAGGCTTGGCCTGGGTGCTGTCCAGCCTCAGTGGGTCCCACACTCTGAGGGAAAGGAGGGCCTACCTTAAATCACAGCGTCGTCAGCATCTGCCCCGGGGAGGGCGCAGGAAGACGCTGCTGCGACCCCCTCATCTGACATCTTTAATTACAGATCATTAAATAAAAGGGATTCACCTCTCTGACCTGACAGATGGACCGATCTCACCAGAGACAGTGGCGGCTTGGCAGGGCAAGGAACAAGGTGTCCTTGTGCCCCTCTCAAGAGTGGCTCGGTGAACAGGACTCGCTGCCCAGGGCTTGCTTCTCTTTGGAGCACACGGTTTATTTCGCTTCCTCTTTGTTCTCACTTCCAATCTCTTCATCTTTCCTTCTCTTGGTGTACTGAGTCCGTCTTAGCCTACCAGCAGTTGTCTTCCCTTCCCTCCCTTCCCCCCTCGTCCTTTGTCATTAAAGCGTGCATTGCCATCCACCTGTTTCACAGAAGTCCGGATGCCTGGGGCCGCTCTGTGTTTCATGCAGCGGTGAGCCTCGCCCGGGCTCCGGGCTGCCCCGGCCAGGAGCACCACAGAACGCCAACCGCGGAGCCACCGAGTCCGCTGAGTTACTGACCTAGACGAAGCCCCTTCCTTCAGGCTAGGTGCTAAGCAAAGTCCATTTCCCAAAGAATTTAACATAATTCGGACACCACATTTCCCTAGGTATATGCAGTGGTCGGCAACAGTCTGTCCTCAGTGCTAACTGTGCGTGTACGCACACCCCCCCCACATACACACACACACCACACACACACACATACACACACACTCACACACATGCACACTCACACACACACTCACACACACAAGCACACTCACCACACACACACATACACACACACACACTCACATACACACACAACTCAGCCTCTGCCATCCTAAATGCCTTGGTGTCACACCCACCCCACCCTCAGAACCAGGAATACTGATCTCAATGTTCAGTCCTAAGATGTGTCATGAAAATACCATAAAAATAGCGGGAAAAAGGGACATATTATGCCTCTATTTTTGGACAGCTTAGCACCTCATTTTCCACGTTTACTGCAACATGCAAGAGATGTTGCCACGACAACAGGCCACCCAGTCTCTTCCTGATGCCTGAAACCAGCCAGGATCTGACTTCTCTACTTCAGGCTCTCCCGGGCCAGCAGCTGGAGGAAACTGAACTTGCTGGCTTCTGTCCAGAAGCCATGAAGAGTGGCTACCTTCTGATTCTGCGAAATTGATAAAACAAGTCGGTGTGTGTTACCAGGGTCAAGGACCTTAAACCTACGTGCCATCTCACGTGGCAGGAACACAACAATGAAATAACTTGACTTTCTTTCCTGTGCTCTGGGCGATTCGCAGCCAAGGGAGGAAGAGGAACCAGAAGGGGAGGAAGCACTGACCGGGGGTCAGAGCAACGGCACCTGCGGACCACGGGGGCCTCTGTATGGAGAGTAACTTGCAGTAGAGGCTGGGATGGCCTCTTTTTTAAAATGTTCTTTCTTGTTGTATTTTTCTGGAGCTCACTGTTTTTTTGTTTTCTGGCAAACTTTCAGTGGAAAAATGCAGCCACGCTTAGTAGAAGATAACAGAATCTAACCCCTTGACAAGGAGATAATGAGCAGGGAGAGCTGAAAAGAGATGTTTTACAAGTACAAAGACCTGTTTGCCTACATGCAGATAGAATTTAGGTTCCCTATGG
Source organism: Camelus ferus (assembly GCF_009834535.1). Lineage (NCBI taxonomy): Eukaryota > Metazoa > Chordata > Mammalia > Artiodactyla > Camelidae > Camelus > Camelus ferus. The sequence goes on from NC_045728.1 coordinate 2,154,957, forward strand.
TGCTGGGGGAGGCCGGGAGTGGGGGAGGGTGGGGATGAAGTTAAAATGCTGGTGAGTTTGCAAGCACTGATGTAAAACACATTTACTGTATGCGTGTGTGCGCACATACATACACTTGAAGGAGCGGAGAGATGGAGCTCCTGCCCTTCGGGAACCTGGATTCTGTTAGGACGTCATACAAACGCCCGCAACACACGTGTGCAAGCAGTAAGTACCATGAAAAATGACGTGAGAGTCGGTGTGTGGGTGCGCAGGGGAGTGTGTGCTGGGCCACGAGCAGGAGGGAGTGAGGCTGGGAATCCGAGACGCCTGCATGGGGACCGGCACACTTAGGCTGGCCCCCGAGGGTGTGTGGGGCTTGTGGGTTAGGGCGGAGGCAGTCCTGCAGGAGGGCTCTGTGAGCGAGGACACAGACGCGAGAAAACAAGGGCGATGAAGGCGTGTCCAGCATCGGGCTGGTTGGGAGTAAGACGGGGAGCTCCTTCCTTGTGCTGAACTTGCATAGGCCGTACATGCACAACCCACTGAAACACACAGCGACTTCTGGCCCATCCAAGCAGACAGACTCGTGCCTCGGGGCTGAAGCCCCATCCCCCTGGCAGGTGGCGGGGAGGGTGGGAGGAAACAGGTCTTTCACAGTCAGGACCTTCCCCACCTCCAGTGTCCAGACGAACCCTCCGGCCTCTGCCCGGGAGGCCCCGTGTTCCCTGGACCAGGTGCACGGCGGGAGGGGGAGCGTGTGCTCCCGAGGAGACCATCAAGTGAAAGGCAGTAACACTGCCTCCAAACCAGCTTCTCATAGCCTCTTACTTATCATTTAATTTGGCTGCAGTGTATGGAATTAGGCTAATGGCTGTTAAGTGACTAAGGCACAAACATGGCCCATCTGCCGAGAAGGCTCCGGGCCATCGTCTATTTCAAAGGCGAAGGAAAGAAGACGAGTGGGACGTCGCGTTACGCTGAGAGCCTCATCGGGCGCCTCTTCGTTCCCCCTCTGATCTCATCTCGTCAGCGCTAGCGATGTTCCCGGTACCACACTACGAGCTCAGAATCGGGGCCTGGCTGCGGGGCCAGCACCAGGGTGGAAAACAGGCTATGCTCACCTAATCTGCGGGGTGTCGTGCTGGAAAGAAGTCTGGGCAGCAGCAGAGTGATTCAGTCCATTAAAAAAATACTGAACAACAGCAATGTTCAGAGTTCCCTGGGGAACACAAGACGGGGGTGCTGACTTCAAGGCGGTTCTCACCTTAGATGAGCAAAGGGAAGGCAGAGCACGCAGGGAGAGCTGCAGTGATGGCCGGCATCACCGCAACCCCCGAGAGGCTGGAGAGGAAGGACGGAGGCCGCGTCCGGGAAGACGAGAGGAGAGACGGCAGAGGGAAGAGGGAAAGCCTTTGAGTTGGGCTTTGAAGGGAAATGATAGCTTATAATTGTGGATCACTGCCTCTGGGCCAAGCCATCTGTATACAACATTTTACTCAACCTCACAGTGTCCTGGTGAGACACGTGCCATGATTCTTCCCGCTAATGGATTATGGAACGAAACATAAGCTCGGGGACGGGTTATCTATTGGCCAAGCAGACTCAGGACTTGCCCAGATTCCACATTCTTTTGAAGCTTAGGCAGAAACTACACACGCGAAGAAGGGATGAGCTAAAGGGAGGGAGTGGGCCCTGCAGTCAGAGGGAGTCCTGCGAACCAGGCGCCCGGGAGGAACGCCCGGAGGGCCCAGGGCAAAGGTGCAGCGTCCGGGGTGGCTGACGAAGCCCAAGCCTGCAGAGGCGGGGGAGGAGGGGCGGGGGGAGGTGAAAGGCACATGGTGGGGGCGCCCCGAGACCAGGGCAAGGGCACCCGGATGCTGTGCGGCGGGCAAAGATCCGTGTGCAGCAAAGGAAGGAGGAGGGTGCGCATAGCCACGCTCCAGGGCATCCTTCTGGGAGAAGGTCCACTTGGGGTGAGGCATCTGGAGGAAAAGAGATGGAACCTCTGCCTTGAAGGCAGGTTTGGAAAGGGCGAGACACCCCCACCGGCATCCTGTCCAGTCGTCTCCGTGATATAGTAAAGCAAAGTCAACCCATCAATCAGTGCTCACTACGTCTTCTCTGAAGGTGGCCAAGCACTTGCCTGGTGCTCCCAACAGGGAGGCAAACAAAACAGCCAGGGCATCATGCCTCCTGGAGCTTCCATTCCAGTGAGGAAAACAGGAACTGAATGCTGACAGGCAGTGAATGATACTGAGCGTGCAAAGTTCCGGAAGAGAGGCATGAGCAGCGACAAGCCTCTCAGCAGCACAGGCAGGAGGAGGGGTAAGCAGCATGTGTCTTACACCAAAGCAGTCTCCGCTCTCTCGGGAGCCTGGAAAACGGCCCGCAGGGCTGTCCGAGCAGGCCCTGCATGCACGGATCGGCAACTAAAACCAGGCTTGCAAGAGACGTGGGTCTAATGCAGGACACTTCTCATGACTCAAGAACATGGACCTGAGAGACCGCGGGACTGCGGGTCCCTGCTCCGGGTCTGGGGCCAGAACTTACGGTGAACCAGGCACGAGACCTTGAACTTCCAAGCGTGTCAAAGCTGATCATTTCTCTAATCGCTCTTGGAGGTTCTTTCTCAGCATAGCCTAACCCCTGGCCTGAGATCTTTTTCCATCTTAGTAAGTAACAAAGGACAGAGGTGCTGGGACCGAGTCAAGGACAGCACATCCATTGCTCTAGACTTGGAGGATACGGCCGTGAGCAAAACAAACGACTGCCCCTGGGAGGCTCAGGTTCTAACGGGGACAGTGGCCAGCAGACAAGCAGACACACGGAGACGTGCCCGCAGCCCGGTGTTCACGCGGCATCCTCGCAACAGCCAGGATGTGGAAACAACCTCGATGCCCACTGATGGAAGAATGGGTAAAGGAAACATGGTTTAAACGTACAAAGGACTATTACTCAGCCTTTAAAAAGGAAGGAAATTGTGCCAATTTTGGCAACGTGGATGAACCTGTAGGAAATCATGCTGGACAGAGAACACAGCATGATCCCACTGATACGAGGAATCCAAAATAGTCAAACTCATGGAAGCAGAGACTAGAGCAGCGGTTGCCAGAGGCTGGGGAAGGCAGGGTGCGCTAACCCCCAGGCTTAAACCCTGAGCTGTGCAAGATTGCACAGTTCTGGGCACCTGCTCACAACACTGCGCCTGCAATTCTGCAATACTGTGCTGTACACTCAAAAATCTATTATGAAGGAAGGTCCCATGTTAAATGCTCTTACCACAATCAAATAAAATTTAAATAATAAGAATATATGGGCATGTCTAGGGGTAGTAAGTGCTAAGGAACTGTTCCAAGTCAGGGTGGGGGTGCTGTTATGCTGGTGGTCAGTGGAGGCCTTCCTGATACACGGCTCTTTTGAAAGAAAAAGCCATTGGGACATCCCGGGAAAGATATTTACAGGCAGAGGAAACAGCAAGTGCAAAGGCCCCGAGGCTACAGAGTTGAGCTGGAGGCACTGATTTTTGTTCAAGTAATCGGTCTTTCTAGACGCAAAGCTAGTCGACCTTCTGAGTTTCGCTCTCTACTTTGTCAACAGCAATCCACCATCAGAGGAGCAGTGATGTTTTGGCATTTTTAAAGATGGCTAAGTTCTGTAAGGTCCTCCGAAACAGTTCTCTGGATATAATGGACTGTGTGCGCGTCCGTGTGTGCGTCCGTGTGTGTGTGTGTGCAGTATATAAGTGTGCATGTATATACACACACGTGTGTGTTTACATTCATACATATTATAATATCTTGCTCATGTAGCACCCGGGGTCTTAAGGCCAAAGATGTAACTGCATTTATCCTCTCACCACTGGCGGAGACAGTAGTAATGACAATACGATGAGCAAGCTCCCTCGGCAGGAGCGGACGCGATTTATCGGGCGCTCACTTCGCACCAGGCTCTGCGTCAGCGGCTTTCGCCGCACTCTTCCGTTTCAACCTCACTGTTGTCCTAAGACTTAAGACTGAGAAACTGAGACTTAAAAAAGATTAAGTGAACTAACGGCAAACTAGGAGGGGGTCTGGCCACCGCTCACCTTCAGATCCGACTGAGGCCAAAGGCTGGGTGATTAGCCGGCCGCCAGCGTCCCCCCCCGCCGCCGTGGGTAACGGAACAGCTCAGGCTGAGGGGACGCGGCCCGGGAAGCTCTCGCGCTCAGACAGCATCGTGCAACCGGAGTCGAGGACAGAGCTCGGGGCCCCGCGTCCCCCAGACGTTCAGACGCTCACCCCAGGTGCTTGGTGCACACTGGCAGCACCCCGCTCCCCCCCTCCCCCCCACGGTCCTTCCTTCCCTCCTCTGCCGCTTTCTCAGTGCTTTGAGCCACCGGCCCTCGGCCAGGGCCAGGCACAGGGACGCACGGAGACCACAGAGGCAGCGCGGGGACACGGGAGGCCGACGGACGCAGACCCTACAGACCACAGGGGCAGAACGGACTCCACAGGCAGAGAGACTTCCTCACGTGGACCCCGAAGGGATCTCACACTTAACGCGGGGCGTGAGGCCGGACAGTGAAGTCAGGTAGGGTGAGCCGGGCTCATCGGCGCCACGGAGGGGAGGACATCCCGGGAGAGCACGGGACGAGGAAGCAAGAGCTACGCAGTCCAAAGGCGGAACCCACTGTGCAGCCGGCTGCACCTGGAGCGCAGAGACGGGCGAGAGGCCACACAGCGGGGCGCTGCCCGGGGCCCGCGGCGTGCCCCGCACGGGGTCAGAGACAGCCCGCCGGGCTCCCCGGGTGAACGTCCACCGTCCCGGCCGGAGGGGAGGAGGCTCTGAGGAGGCAGCACGGCCAGGGGGGCCGCGAGCACCGCACGGAGGCACCACACGGTCCTCCTGTCGCCTTGACTTGGCCCCAGGTCACATTAGGGAAACTCTGAGAAGGACTCAGTGTGCAGAACTGTCCCCGACCAGTGTTGACACGGTTTATGAAACTGCAATTAAGTAACCACAGCGGAGGACGGGGCCAGCGACGGTCTGGCAAATCAGTGAAATGAGAGTCCGGCGTTTGCTGCAGGTACGACAGCCGTTTTCACACAATAAAGATGGCACTTCCAATCAGGAGGAGGCGGCAGATGACGTGGTAGACGCTGCAGGGACTGTGAGCCTATTTACACAGAAGGAAAGTGCGACTCCCCGCCGGACGTAAAATACACTTCAGATGGATCAACAATTTAAATAGAAAAATTGAATTGTAAGAAACCATTAGGAAAATAATTCATACTGTTCAGTACCTTGAGGCAGGGAAGGGGAGGGTCTCTCCAACCATGAACTCAGAAGTCATAAAGGCAATGCTTTCTGACTACATACAAATGAAACAGCGTATGTAGAAAAATATATTTGATCAACAAAGTAAGACAGCAAACAACACAATGGAAAGTCATTTATTGCACACACGGCCATGGTCAAACTACCTTCACACATGATGCACTCCTGCAGACCAATCAGGAAAAGACAAAAAAAAACAGAAAAAGGGGCAAACCATACAAACAAGCAAACATAATGAAGTAAAAATGCCCAGAACTACATGAAAAGCAGCTTAATTTTACGGCTAAAGCAATGCAAATTAACCGTTTCTCACCCACCAGTCTGGCAAATGTCAAACCTTTGAAAATGGCTAGGTTTTCTGGAAACTCCCACACACAGTCAGTGGGCACACACATTACAACCACCTCTCTTTTGGCAATTTTGCAATATTTCTTAAACTTTTACTGTGTATACCATTGGTCTTAGCAATCCCCTGTCTAGAAGCCTGCCTTCTGCAGACATGTGTGTGCAGAGAGATGTTCCTGGTGGCCTGGACTGGCAGAGCAGCAGAAAGAGAAATCACCTGCACGTGAATTAATAAGGAACTGGTGACACATTGTATGGCCTCTGAGAAAACAGAATAGTGTTCGCCCAGGAGGAAGAAGCAAGATTAATTTATTCACGCTGACAAGGACGCACATAGCCAACACGCTGCTTGTAAATGAAAGAAAACACAGATCAATACGTGTAACCCATTCCACTTGCGTACGATTCATACTGTAGTCATCGTATTCGGCTAGAAATTAATGTGAAAATGCACGCAAACTTACAGACACCTGGAGAAGGAGAGGACCGCTCCAAGCAAACTCTCCCTTTTTAATTCTTCAAATACTGAACCAGTTGGGTTATTACAATGTGCATGGGACTTTTTCTTCCTTTTTTTTTTCTTCTTTTAAACAATAATAAGTAACTTTTTTTCCTTTTAGAGAACCACAAAGGTGAAGAAGTCTGCCTGTTTGAATTTTGAGGCGGTTTATTTTAGCTAGGGGCCTTCTATCTAAAATAAGGGCCTTGGGAGAATTTCTAACATATTTTCAGGCAAATATTTCCAGGATTCAGAAAGAAGATTATCTTCTAAAAAGCACATATGGCTGCCCTGCCCACGCCTGCTTAGGGCGCATCCATCAGAGGTCCATCTCCTCATTTCCCCCTGCTTCCCGAGAGCCTCTCACGCTGCCTGCAAGCCCCAGTATCCCAGACCCGTTTACAACGTCCATCCACCTGATTTATCTCCCCCTCGGCCCCGATTCCCTGGACCACTTTCTCATTCTCCTTCTGGCCAGAATCTGGCTATGACTTCCTCTGAAGCAACCATCCCCAGTTCATTAGCTGTATACAAAGTACAGATGCATTCAGTCAATCATCCCACACTGTGCCGGTGGCCGTGCGTGGACTGTAAGTATCTGCCTGCACCGGGAGACACTTAATAGGCAAGATTGCTTATCACGGGCAGGAAGCGATCTGCCAGACGCCATCTATTCATTTTAATACTCCTGTCTCCCGGAGGTTTCAGGGCAGATGCACCATCACGGGCAATTCTATTTTCCCTTCCACGTGGGACTTCGGGAGGGTACCAAGAGGTCACTGCACAACTCAGAGGCTACCCCTCAGGGCCAATTCACTGAGGAATGTATGCAATCTGGCTATTCTTTTTGGACAAACATTGGCTGGCTGATGATTCATTGTGAGGTTAATTCCTCAAATTATCTTGGAAATGTTGAATATTGAGGTGAACACTTGAACACCTGGTTAACCTCTTCCTCTTGTATTTCACCTCTTATGACAAATAGAGAGCGGTTCCTGCTCGTGTGCATTGGAAGACTCATTCTACGGCCTCTCACTCCTGTCTTTAACCGCCAGTGGACAGAAGGGACAGGTGAGGACACACAGGACATCGAGAATCTGCCCCCAGCCACGCCTGGTGGAATGAAGGGTTCCAAGCGGGCACGAGGCTGGAGTCGCCCAAGTCTGCGAGGACGCTCAGGCTCTCACTCCTGCAAATTAAACTTCAAATTAAACACCTGAATGCATCGCTAAGCGTTAGCAGACCCTGGGCCATGTGCGCATGTGCGTGTGCGTGCGTGATGGGAGATGCTGAGGGAACAGGGAAAGAAAGACGTTTTCTTACACAAATATTTAAAACTCAGACTTGATTTATACTATCTTGTGAATCTCTCTATAAAGAAAATACTACAGACCTTTAAAGCACATAGCGCTATCTCCCCAGATTTGTACGTGGCAAAAGGAGAAAACAAAACAAAAACACACAGTGAGATCCTACAACACACCAATGGGAACCAATGGGACTGTGTTTAGTTCAAAACTCCAGGCATGAAGCCCAAACAGATTCAGGCTGGGCTCTATCCTTACACAGCAGGGGGGGATGATAAAATGCATTTACTTAGTCTTACATCAAGAGAGCCAAATGAGTCCAAATTGAGCCAATCCTGCTCTGTCCCGAGAGTGGTGTTTCCATGCTACACGCCACACACGTCAAAGCGGTGATGCCGTGGAGTGGCACATTTCCACGGCGCCCCTTCGAGTGTGACCAGGCACACACCCCAACACACAGACGCTCTGTGTACATTTGCCTAAATAAATAATTCATGAGCCTGCAAATACCTATCCCTGAAGCAGCTTCCAACTCCTGAACACTCACTGAAGGCACACTCGTCCTCATTTTAAACAGGAGGAGATGAAGTGCGCTGTGCAATTCAGATGGAAGGGGTGCCGGCCCATGGGGACCGATTTCGAATTAGTGAGGAGTGAGCAACTGGATATCAGAGCAGCAGACGGAAGTTTATTTCAAGGGCAAAACGCTGAGATTACAAGCTGATACCATTGTTCCTGGTGTGGAAGCAAAGCTGGGGCAAGGATGTGGATGTTTAAACTGCCGACTGTGCTCCGGACGTCTTGTGCGGGGACCAGAGAACTGCCCTCGCTCCCCTGCAGCACGGGGGCCTCCCAAACACGGCTCATTAAGAACTCACCTCTACCCAGCAGTGCCTTCCTCCTGTGTCGAATGCAAGATGAGCAGGAGGATTAATCAGCCACAGCCCAGAACGGCGCTACCGCCAGTCAGTGCCTGGCGATTTTTTTCTTCTTAAACAAATGGAGAATTTTACTCTGTGCCTAGTAATTCTGGAAATATAGCACTTCATATTTTCCAGGCAAATTGTCTTCGTACCAGCCAGTGCCATTTGTCTACTACCAAAAGCACGTCCGTGTCACATATGACATTTTAAAATCATCAGCCCTTTTCTAAGATCTCACAAAAAGGGGGGCAGAACTGTTTTGGAAAAGTTTATGAGCAGGAAGAGCACAGATTTCACATAAAAATAATGCCCAAATATGGCTTTTATGAAGTTCCTCTAGGAGAGAATCTTCTTTAAGGAATATCAGCCTAACAGGTAATTTTTTCCCCCTTTTAGAAAAATGTGAGTCAGAATTAGACTGTCTGCCAGGCAGTAAAGAGAGCGGCTCCGGGCCGTCACCAAGGACATGAACGGCCAGACTCGGGGGCTGTGCTTTTGCTTGTCTGCGTTTTGAAGAGTATTCTTGGCTTATTTGTGACCTAACCTGGCAAGACATTTCTAGTGGCGGAGCTGACACCTGTACAGGAAGAAACAAAGAAAGTTGCATTTCTAAATATTTCTACCCACAGGACGTGGGCCAGTGTGACGGGGGGGCTGGGGCTGAAGTGGGAGGGAAGAGCCCCGAGGGCAAAGGGGGACCGGAGGCAGAGGAGCTGCGGCAGGAACCCCCCCGCCCCCGCCCCCGCCGGTCTCTTCCATCCTGGGTGGAGGGTCTACATGTCCCTCCTCCCTCTCTGCTCTATTCTTTATATTTTCGGGGTACAGTGGCAGGACAGAGGCTCTCCAGGTGGGGTCCCCAGGCCAGCAGTGCCAGGCATTATCTGGGAACTGGTCAGACATGCAAAATCCTGGGCGCCACCCCAGACCTCCTGAATCAGAAACTCTGAGGGCGAACTCACAAGGAGAAAGGTTAAAGTGCTGACTTTCAAGCAGGACCGTTCCTCAGAAGCACCTGGAGCCTTTGTTACGGCTCAGAGCCCTTAGCGCCGCCCCCGCCACCCCAGTGTCGCTGGCCCCTAGCTGCCCCTTCTCCCTTGTGTCGCCAGCCCAGAGTTAACACCTGGGCTGTGGCTTCGGCTACTCTGAGCCTAGATCTTGTGTCCACACCCTCGGCGCCAGGGGACGAGCAGGGCACATGTGAGCAAGGCGTCCAGAGGGGAGACGGACCCATGGCCCGTCTGGGGCACACAAAACAGAGGGTCTCCTCTAACAGGAAAGGGGTCTGGATGCTGGGTGACCACCATGAGGAACACCCACCGCAAGGTGGGACGGGGGAACGGAGGGGCAGGAAGAGGACTGGAGGATGCTGGCTGAGATGCCTTCACCTGCCGACTCCACCCCCAACTGTGGCAAAGCTGGCCGGCACAGGCCCAGGGCTCTCGAGCCTCTGCCAGGGACGTCCCGCCACCTCCCCCATGGCTAAACCCCATGCGTCCTTCAAGGGCAGAGGCAAGGGTGGACCCCTGCAGAGTCTTCCTGGGTCCCCGGACTCCTGCTCTCACTCTCAGCGGAAATAACCATTCCCTGTGCACAATGTCATGTGTCCGCCAAACAGCCATCTTTTCCCTCCTGGGCCCAGCGCAGGGGTGCCTGCTCCCAGCCCTCTGCCTCGAAGCGGGAACGAGCTACAGTTGTGGGCTCCGTTTCCAGGGCCCGAGCCCAAAACGTCTGCGCGAGTCCCTGCCCCCGCCGTCCTGCCCACTGCAAGGAGGCAAGGGCTCCGACACAAATGAGCCACACGACAGAAAGAAACCAGGTCCCAAGTCACCACCTGGAGGAAGCCACCCAGGGACCCGCGTCCCCTGCAGCGGCCATCGCATGAGTAAGGAAGGAACCCGCACGGCGCTGGTTCTCTGGGATTCGGAAGCCGTGCACCACCGCAGCGAGGCTCGCCGACCGACTCAGCCGCCCTCCCTCTGTTTGCGCAAAGCCGCTGGTACCTGCCTCTGCCTGCCTCTTCCCATCTCCATCACAGCGAGCTGTTTAAGTGCCCATCTTCCCATAAGATTGTAGGTTTCTTCACTTTACTCTTTCTTTTTCCATCTCCAGCAAACAATAAAACCCTAGCATAAAGCAGATAATTGACAAATGTCTGCAGAAGGGAGGGGAAGGCGGGGAAGAAAAGGACGCAAGCAGAGGAAGGAGAGTCAGTTATACAACATGGGATGAGGCTCAGCAAGAAGTGTGCTCCTTCACGCGGATTATGATGCAGCCAACACCTGCCCATTTGAATAGATCTACACTTCACACAGACTGAAGGGCAGTGGAGTCAAGCGGAAACACAAGAACTGGGCTGAGAGCTCAAATCCATTACGCTGTTGTTGTTGTGTGTTGGTTTTTTTTTGTTTTTTTTTTTTTGGTTTGGTTTTGCTCACTCCACGTGGATAATGCCTGCCCCCTGTAATAACAGTAAGAGCCCGCGCGTGCTGGGTTGCGTCAGGTGCTGGGCGAGCCTTCTCCTCATCCTCACGACCCTGCTCGGGCTCGTGGCAGGAGTGACGTGAAAGCCCGTCTTTCATTCACCTGCCTCTGTTCCGCGGTGCTGGGGGCCAGGAGCCATGCTGCGCTCCGGGGATGCAGAGGTCAGACGCACGCTCCCTGCTCTGCAGGCGGTTACAGTCTCAGGGGAGAGGGGTCAGCAAAGGGACCAGGAGGAAACGCCTGGAAAGCACTACAGATGCCAGAAGCCATGAGCCCATGTCCAGTTGAGGACCCAGAATGGTTCAGTCAAAAAGAGCAGGGATGCAGGACTCAGGGAGGCTTGGGTTCGAGTCCCAGGTGATCAGCTCTGACCCTCACAGTCCTGAGCTCACATAAGCGGGATCCCCCCACAGCACCTGCCCCACGAGGGGGCCCAGTTGTGGTCCGTGGCTCCCCCTCTCCCCCAGGTAGAAGAGGGGCTGGATTAGAGGGAGGGAGGGGACCTGGCCCTGTAGGGAATGACATGGGGACAACACCGAGGCTGGGCAACCCAAGGGCCAGGTGCTTCTGCGCTGAGAACTCCACGGGGTACACTCACCTGCAACCTTCACCCACAAAAACAATTACCAACAAGAAAATGGAAGGAAGTGATTTGCTAATTTGCCGGAGGTCACACCAGCTCTAGGGTGGAGAGACAGGACCCACATCCCCATCCAGCTCCTTTCCCAGTACTGGCCCTGCTCCCCGAAGGGCCAGGGCTGGAAGACGGACCAGGAGGGGTCAGGATGCAGCCCCAGCTCCGAGCTAATGAGTTTCCACTCTGCCCACAAATACAAACTGGAAAAGTGCCAGTCAGTGAGCGGAATCAGACTGATGGATTTATGAGTTACTGCCCTTTAAAAAGGGCGTGAATACCAACACTACGTGTGAGAAATGATAAAGTGTGCCCTTCATCTCTTTAGCCTCTTCAGAGTTCTCCTCTACCCTGGAACCTTCCACAGGCTGTGTTCCCGTCGTCGTCCTGTGAACTTAGCCTTCTGGGCAAAAGTTTCAATTACAAATAAACTTTTAGTGTATTCGGTGGGATGGGTTCACTTCGATAAAACATTTTGGTACCTTGCATCCATACTCATCAAGGAAATGTTTAAAAAATTTTTGTGACTCATAAACTGAGTATGTCATCAAAACAAGGTTGGTCAATTCATTTAAATAATTGTCATGTTTCAAAGATGTGGCAACATTACGATGCTAAGCCAGATTCAGCAACAAATCCCTGTTGTACACGTAAACGTGTGCTGGATACAGAGTGACTGACCCTGTGTCTGTCTGGTGTTAGGTACTCAAACACTCCAGGAAACGTACCCAGAATCAGAAAAGGACATTCTGTCTCTTAAAAACAGTTATATAAGAGATAAAATTAGAACACATTCCTGAAAGCTTTGGCACAATCATTTGAGACAAAAGCGTCTATAACTTCTGAGACTCGAGTTAAGAGAAATAGGTCTGCAAGGTGCTTCCTGATAATTGAATGGCAGGCAACAGCATGTACGCTGTGCAGGGAAATCAGCTCGTGTGTACACTTGGTATTGTCTGTACGACACTTGGGACAACCAAGTAAACACAGGCCCCCACCCAGTAAACTTGAAAGTATCTGTCCATGTCTGTGAGTCTGTTTCTATTTTGTAAATAAGTTCATTTGTGTCATTTTTTTTAGATTCCACATGTAAGTGTTATCATATTTTTCTTTCTCTTTCTGGCTTAGTATGACAATCTCCAGGTCCATCCATGTTGCTGCAAATGGCATTACTTTATTCTTTTTTATGGCTGAGTAGTATTCCATTGCATATATATTCCACAAAGACATAGAAAACAAACTTAACAGTTACCAGAAAGGGAAGGGAGTGGGAAGGGATAAATTGAGAGTTCGAGATTTGTGGATACTAACTACTATACATAAAATAGGTAATCAACAGGGTCATACCATACAGCACAGGGAACTACATTCAACATCTTGCAGTAACTTGTGGTGAAAAAGAACATGCAAACAAATATATGTATGTTCATATATGTCTGAAGCATTGTGTTGCACACCAGAAATTGACAAACAATGCAAACTGACTATTCTTCAATAAAAAAATATATACACAAAAAGAAAAATAAATAAATAATGTATCTGTCCAGAAAATTACACCAAGTAACGTCTTAACTTGTTTGATCTTCAAGAAGCACTCCGCACTGCCCTCCCTCCGCAATCAACAGTTACTGGGAATAGCTGACAATGTTGTTCTTCCATTATATTATACAGTATTGTATTATATTATATTATTATACAGACACAGAAGTGCACAGGAGTTGTAGGTGGTACCTCACATTAGGTCAAAGGTGAAAATAAGAAACCACCATCCCCCAGGGGCAGGTAAGGGTCTCCCTTTGGAGACTGGATGTAAGACAAGCCGGAGCTCTTCAGAGTTCTCCATCCCACACCGTGGGGATCACCTACAAGGAAGCCAGAAGCAGTGGGGAAGGTGCTCAGAAGTGAGATGCTCTACACACAGTTTAGAAGATTTCTCCTGGTTTGGCTCAGGTCTGTAGAACAAGCTACTTAGACAAGAGTGAAGATTCAGGTAAAAGCCTTCAGGGTAATGAGGTTGCCTATGGTGGGTCTCCTCAAATCCAACTCGATACAGTCACGCCTTGGCACCTTAGAGACCTTGGTTCCAGGACCCCCCAGAGATATGAAAGTCCGAGGATGCTCAAATCCCTTTGTCAGCCCTTCATATCCTTCATGTAGATATATAAACAGAGAGAGAGGGAGAGACACACACACACATATGTATGCATATATATGGTCTTGCTTTATTCTTTCCCATCACAGCTTACTACAAAGTGAGGAATACCGCTCCCTGTGCTGTGCAGTAAACCCTTGTTGTTCAGCTTGGATGTGTCCTGTTTTCTAAGTTCTCAGACTCCCGCTGTGGGCGGCATCCCACAATTCGGTTACTCCCTCCTTAGACCAGTTTCTTTTCTGGTGACTTTGATCCCACGCTTTCCCAGCTTCCTCCCTAATGACTGGCAGCTGACACTCCCCAGCCTTTCTCGGCCCCTCCTTTCTCGGGCACCAATACTGGAACCTGCACTCCAGCTACACCCTCTCCTAATTTTGATGATTTTAGCAACACATATAAGCTGATCTCTCCCCAATGTGTATCCCTGACTCTCAGCATTGTCCTGAGCTCCACCATCATAAATCTACTTGCAAACCCCCCTTGATTCTAAGTTGTGCACTGAGTAAACCTGAGAAGGATCCCTGCTTCCTCCTCCCCTCCCCCGACCTATGTCTTCTCCCGCTTTGTCCACGTGGGTAGAAAGAATCACAATCCATCAAAGTGCTCAAGTCAAACCCCTGGAAGGCGTCCTCATGGTGAATGCCAGCCTCAAGCCCTACTGTTCTCCAAAACACGTTGTTTCCACATCTGCCTTTCTCTATACTCACTGCCACATCCTTTGTCCAAGCTGCCACCTTTGCCTCTCATCGGCATGACCACAGAACCTCCAAAGTGATCTTTTATCCTCAACCCCTGCCCCTCTGCATTATACGTACAGCACTCAGGGTGATTTAGAAATAGACACACAAGATATTCTTTTGCTGAAAACCCCTACTCCTTCCCACGGCGCCCAGAGAAAATGCAGGGCAGGGCGTGAGCTGGTGCCTGCCTACCTACCTGGCCTCTCTTATCACACTGTCACGCTTGTCCCAAAGCTTGGCCACAATGGCGTCCTTAGTCCTTCCCAACCATGCCAAGACGGTTGCAGTCGCACAAGCTGCGCACTTGTTTTCTCCTCATTAGAATTCTGTCCTTCCTTCCAGACTCTGCCTGGCTGGCTCCTTCCCATCCCTCAAGGCTCAGTTCAACAACTCCCACCTCCAGAGTCCATTCCAGCCCACCCTACCCTGCACCACTCATTTCCCATCACTTCACTGGCCCCTTTTCTTCTCTGCCCTTGTTTACTTGTGTGTTTATCATCTTTTCCCACTAACATGGCAGCCTCCAGGAAAGTGAGGACTGTCTTGGTCGCCTGTGTATTCCGACCACCTGGAATAATGCCTGCACTCACTGGATGTTAGGTAATTGGATAAATGAATAAATGAACAATATACACTAGCTAAACTGAGAGCAAAATGCTGGTTATCACCCAGACAGAACGGGCAGCGTTATTCTGAGGTTTGCCTTACTGGTCTTCTACAAAAAGCAGTCGGGTACAGAGCACAGGCTGTGTACAACCTAAAAGAATTTCATCTTTCCTCTGCCCACTGAGACAGTTTGCTGAATACACCCTAGAAAATAACCTTAATCCATACCTCATGCCCTTCGTTATAACTCTAACACAGGGGCCATCTCTCTAAATGGAATGCCAGGTATAAAGAAATTATGGTTTATTTCTAGAGTTATACCCAGAACCACATTATCACAGCCTTATGTGCAAAGCATCCCCTGTATTAAGTGCAAAGCATCCCCTTGCCTTGGTCAGTCTATAACCAGAGAAATGGGAAGAGACTTGATTCCAGAAGTCACTCTCAGATGAAGAATTTTGCAGCATGCATGAATGACTTTGCTACGTCATTCACCTCTCCCCAGGAAACTATCCAGAAGACCTCAGTCATATTTGCAGTGGTGAGAAAGCCTCACTGCATCCCACACCCTCCCCCTGCCACACTCACCCACTTAACAGGGCTCACTGCGGGTCCGCGTGTCAGAGCGCTCCACCCACATGGGCCTGCGGGGCCTCACAGCCCAGCTCCCAGCCATTTCTAATAGAACAAGGAATAATACACAGAATATTAAAAAAAACATTAATAGCAAGAATAAATTATTAATTCAATTAAAGCTCGAGCCCTCTAATAATTCCTTTTCATTGCGTTTATTAAAAGGAATAATTAATTGCTAAGAGGGTATTTTAAAAACACACATAAACTGCTGACTCTGCCTCTGAGCGGAAGGGCAGAGCTTCTGCTCCTGCGGGAATCACAGCGGGGGTGGGTGGGACACAGCTCCAGCAGGGACTCAGACGCCCTCTCAGGGCTTCTCCCTACATTTTCACAGCTGAAAACTAAGGAGTTTAAATAGGAGGGGGGCTGGACTTTTTCCTTCGGACCTAGGACGAGAATCTCCTTTGGGACTGTAAAAGAAGCTTGGTCATTTCGGAGGCCACGTTATTTAACTTTTCTGGGTGTCGGTTTCCTTACCTATGAAGTGGGAATCATCACAGAATCAGTCACATAGACGGCCATGAGACTGACGCGGGCCCTAGAACTACCTGATGGGTCCTGGCATTAATTCTGCACAAGACCTGGGTGCTCTGTGGTTCCATCCCTGGTGAGTCACAGGGTCCTTCTCCAGCGAAGAGGCTGACCTTCAGAACCAGCTCCCTTTGGCCAGTGGTCTGATGACCCACCGCTTAGCTACACCTGAGGCTTGAGAAAAAGACTCAAGGGAACCACTCTTAACAGACACTCACACCTAAGATAGATAAGAAATATGCATTTTTCCAGTGAGACCTCAGTTTTCTGGCATCATGTGGAGGAATGCAGTGTATCATGTAAATGAGTTTTGAGACAAACTGAAGTTTAAAAGTATATGCACCAAGATTATCACCTTAATTTTAACCGACTTTGATGATAAACTGCTGAAAACATGCGGCGCCCTTCATTGGCTCGGGAGACAAGTGTGCTGAGTGTGACTGAATGTATCTGAAAGTGTTGATGCCTCAGGTGCTTCATTCTGAGCGCCCATTTCCCGCTGATACTTTAGGGCTAGTGAGATATTTAGGAATATGCTCTCTACCTACATACACAGCTATGATTTCCTTGATTCCCCTCTTGTTACCACTCCTGGTTGTTGCAACACTTGAGCAAAACGACAACCCTGCTATGTTACCCCGATTTCACCTAAGGACAAAATGTCAGCACCACGGACAGCGACGGCAGCGTTTCATTAGGAGGTGAGCCTGTCAGTCTTCCCCTGAGGTCTTTGTTCTTTGTTCTACAGGAGACAGGGCTCGAATTTAGGACCGAGATTCCGCTGTCGTCCTGGACTAAAACGCTCCAGGTAAGAAGACTAGAGAAAGAGACCCTCGGTAAAATGTATTTTTCTACGGACGGCAATCCCAGGTCTACGAACGTGTATCTGACCCTGGGAGTAAGTGAGATGGCCGCAAAGGGAATCTGGTGACCTGGGGCAGGGAACTCTCCACCCCCCAACTTCTCTCTCTTCACCAAACCTTTTTCATATCACCCTTCTATCTCCCTTAATTTTCTGTGGTCAGTGCTCACACACACCACTCCAGGTCTACAATAACTCTGTCAGGAAATTTGGATATGGACTTAGACAAAAAATGACTCTTGGGAAGATATTTATGACTAATCAACAAGAAAAAATCCATCTCAATTTTGTAAGTAAAGAAGTAGGGGTGGGGAGTAAAAGCCAGCAGCAGGCGCCCCTGCATGGGGTTTAAGAAGGGAGGCGGGGGTGGCGTTTTCTACATCAGAACATCCACGTCTGAGTCAAAGCACTGATATGGCAAATAATTTTCAGAGAGCATCTCAAGATGTAAATAATTCAATACCACAATAATGAAAGTCCAACAAAACCACAGTATTCTGTTACTGTAAGACAGCACAGAGCACAAGCATTGCAATCACTAACACCCTTAGACTAACCCGGTCAACTTAGTCGGGTTAACCACCACACCCATCTATAAGCATCTCTCCATCTTTACTGCCTCCACCATCGTCAAATCTGCTGCCATCCCTCACCCGGATTCTGTATAACCTCTACAGGGAACAGTTTCCACTTCTCAGCCTTAGGAACTATTTCCCCAGTGGTCAGCCTGCACCCTCTTGTCATAACCCAGGAGCTCAGCTCAGGCCATGTCAGGGCTCTACTTAAAATGCTCCGACGGCTCCCTCTCATATGATGAACTGAGACCCACATCTGTTACCTGGCTTTCAGAGCCCTGCCCTCTGGCCCTTCCCACCTTGCCCACACTCCTGTCCACTGTCCACTCTGCTACAGACACAGCAGTCCCTTTCCTCTGCATGCAACACATGAGGCTTGTTTTCCACGCTTGGAGCGGTCTATTTCAGACCCTTCTCTCCATTTAGACCTCAGCTCAAATGTCACTTCCTCTCAGAGAGATGGCCATTAGCCCACCAATACACAGTGGCCACCCAGGCAGCCTGGATCAAGGCACCCCACAGGAGCCTGCATCTTTGTACAAGTCCGTGTGTCTGCTCCCCATCTCCCTGTGTGAGAACAGATGCTCTGAGAACATGTGACACCCCTCCCCTCTACTGCAGAATCCATGTCCATCTCACGCGTGTGATAAATATTTCAGTGAGAGAACGAATGTTTACTCTGCACCAGGTACTGCTGAATAGTTTATACAGGTTATTTTGTTTAATCCTTAACACCCCTACGAGGCGGTTTCTATTAATTACTCTTCTTATTCACCAGTGAGGCTAAGTAAATTTCCCAGCTGACACCCATTCTCCTCTCCTCGTCATCCGCCTCTACTCCCCCCTGTATTACACTGTGATGCTGTAACCGAGCAGGACCCTATTGTCACCGGGGACCATCCGATTCCTGTAATGGTGTCAGTAACTGCTTCACTGGATGATGGTTTAAAGGGTTTTCTCATGCTTTTGGTGACCAGGGTCGGGCTGGAGAGGAGGGAGGCGTGGGTGGTCCACACAACCCCCTCGTGGTGCTGGTGCTGTGTGCAGGGATCATTCTCAGTGCCCTGCTCCAGCCCCCAGTATCCTGCTCTTGACCCCTTGTGGTTTCCTTACATCCTGTTGCTTGCGGTGCAGGCCTCAGCCTGCAGCGGGAGGTCCCAGGCCTCAGCCTGCTTGAAAGCTGAAAGATTTATCCACCTGACTTTAAGCTGCACAAGTTTCTCTCTAGAGCCCTTTTCCACAGAGCCCCTTCCTACGCATCCTTTTTTCTAGGTAAAAGAATATTAAGAGAGTCCCAAAGCCAGAGGTGAACTTCATACCCAGCAGAGGAAAGGGGACCAGTGCATCTGCAAAACCAAGAGCAACGTTGCAACAATTTGTTACCCTGTATTTGATCTATATGGAAACTAGCTCTGCCCCTTGAACTCTTGAATTTTACTATAAAATCCCTTGCCTTCTCTCCCTGCAGGCTCACAGTCTTAGAGGCGTTAGCCCACTGTGACCTCCCCTGCCTGCAAAGAAATAAAGCTGCCTTTCCTACTTCATCCAAAACTCTGTCCTCGAGTCTCAGTTTGGTAAGTGGGGTACAGCGGCCGTGTTTCTGCACCAATACCCTCCAGGAAATACTGTGCCTGGCGGGGCTCCCAATACTGACAGGAGGCTTCTCCTTCACTGGAAGAAGGTCAAGGCTGGTTCCTTAGTTTTAGCATGGGGTTTATTTTACTGTGTCCTCACTTCTTTGAAATTGGTGACTGCACGCCCAGTAATACAAGTGGGGAGGGGAAGGCGGCTGTCGCGGGCGCAGGCCCTGGAGCTCACTGTCTGCGATCACACCCCCATTCCTCCAGGCTTTAGGGCTAATGTCTTGAGCAGGTTCCTAAAGTGTCTGTGCTCTGGCCCTCACTCTGTAAACCAGGGATGAACACAGAGCTGCAAGCGTTAAGTGAGATAATACGTGAGGTGCCTGGGAAGAGAACACGGCCAAGTTTTTTTTAAAAAGACTTCAGTGAATGTTGTCAAGAATTTTTATTATTACTAAACATACTTCTGACTCCTCAATTACGCAGGACACCCTCGTCCTCCCCGAGAACATTTCATATGTTACAACAACCCAAATGTATTGCCCAGGGGACTTTTATACTAAGACAGACTCTTCTTCTCCCTCCACTTTTGCTCGCTGGAGGGTAAGAACCCTGGAGCTGCAGCTCCCCAGGGAAGCAGGGTACCGCGCAGCACTAACTTAATAAAACTCAGTGATGGGACTGGGGAGGGCTGGTGCTCGGTCCAGAGCCTCTTGTCTTGGGCTCCGGCGGAAACGGAAGTGGGAGGAGAATCTGGCTACTAATTAAACAGTCATCCAGCGGCTGGAGCGGGAGAAGCAAGTTGTGTCTTTGAACTGGATAAATAAATGTCCTGCTTAGGAGGAGCAAACCCACTGGGGGAACAGAGGATCGGGGACCTGGAATTTGCCCCTAAAGCACGGACGTGTTTGGAGAACCCTGCCTGGGTGTTAAGCTGGGACTCGGGACAGGGAGGAAGATGCAGGGCCCCCCAGTCCGCCAAGTGCAACCAGGAGAGCTCGGTACCAGGAAGCGGGGGTCTCAGGAGGGGCCCACATGGGACGTGGGGACAGGGGTGTCCCTGCGCCCCCGACAGTCAGCCCGGCCCGGGCGCCAACTGGCGGTGGCCGCCACACTCGCAGGAGAAACAGCGCGGCCCTGCCAGCTTTCAGCGACAAAAGGAGTGTTTATAGCAGGCGCGCTGACAGCTGTCCGAGTGCCACATTTATTTACAAAATGTTAGTGAAATTACTGACAGTTGGCGCGGTGGAGGCAAAGCTGAGAGGAAAGCTGACATTTCTTGATCGAGTGGGTGCTCCCCGCCCTGGTTCTGTTCCCCACCGACTTTGGAATTCCACTGTCGGCTCATCAGCTCATCTGCGGATGACTTCTGCCTGACTCACTGGCCACTTTTTGAGGCTTGGGGTGTCCTGGCCGTTAAACTGCTCCATGCACCTTGCTTCCAGAGGCCCTGGGGCTAAAAGTTGCCCTGAGGATTGGCTGGTCTGACCAGCCCCTGTGTCCACATCGGCTCGGACCCAGCCTCAAAAGCTTCCAGAAAGCCTCCTGCAGGCAGGTGTACACCCACCGGGAGAAGCATGTGCTCATTAAGTGATGACTGAGCACATAACCAGCACCATCTCGACAGCAGACAGGTTCTCTGTGACGGCGCCAGGCCACGTGTTTCCATTTTTTATCTTCCTGACGGGGGCAATTAAGATAGAGGAAGAAGAATGAGGCTGATAAATGAAGATCAGATTTAGACCCTGAAACATATTTCTGATACATTTACACACTCCCTTCGCCTCAAATGTTGAAAAAGGCAGATACTGCTTTAAACTAGTCTCTTTAACTTTTTTTCTAATGTGCTTCTTCTGATGTCAAGTAACGTGAGCTTTTTATTGAAGTAGATTCGATTTACAACGCTGGGCTTTTTTCTGGTGTACGGCATGGTGATTCAGTTATACACATACATACACTCCTTTTCATATTCTTTTTCATTATAGGCTATTACAAGGTATTGAATATAGTTCCCTGTGCTGTGCAGCAGAACCTTGCTGTTTATCTATTTTATACCAAATAATGCGTTTTGGGTGACAATTTAAAACATACAGATAAGCAAAGACTAACTCAGCAGGCCTCGTCTGACATCCTATTTGAAGCTGTGGCCTTCACCCCTTTCCATCCCCCAGGCTCCCCAGCCTTCTCCACAGCCTGCATCACCAGTTAATAGATTCTGTGTGCATTTTGTTGTCAGTCCCTTTCCTCCAGAAGGAAGTTCTGTGAGGGCAGGAATTGCAGTGTGTTCTGTGAACTACTAAATCCACAGGGGCTGGAATGCTGCCGGCACGTGGCCAGCAGTGCGTAAACACCCGCTGAATAAAATCAAACCTGACATCCGCAAGAGCATCTGCGTCCCGACAGACCCGCCGGCTCTCAGCTGGGACCTGAAGTGGGTCAGGCCGTGGCTGCAGGGGAGGGACTAGCCCCGGAGGCCTGAACTCTGCTCCCCGCTCTCCGTCCAGGGCGGGGCCAGCTTCAGTGAGTGACCGCCTGCTGCTCCAGGCCGGGGTCCTGCCCCTTCCTGCCTCCTCCCCGACGTCCCTCTGGCCCCTCCTGTGCTCCTCCAGCCTCCCCTCCCATACCCTGCGTTGCAAGTGGCTCCTGGGCAGCAGGGAGACCCTTCTCAGCCTCTTCCTGAGGTCCTGGTTCTGAAGCCTCCCCACCTGGCCAGACTGGAGGCTTGCTGGGCACAGGAACTGTGCCCCACTTATCCCCATGGTCCTCATGGGGCTCCGCGATGCCCACACGTGGTCACAGGTGCACAAAGGGCTCCACACCCCAGACGCAGCAGCACGCGCTCGAGAGGAGGGCTCTTGTTACTTTGATTGGATTTTATAACATTGGCCCCTTTCTGACTGTGGAAAAGTAAAACTTCATTTCTAAAAATGTAATAAATATGGAAAACACAGGAAGATAATGAAAGTCACTCATAATTCCACTACCCAGAAGCTTTACAAGCATGGCTACGTGGGTAGGAGGGCCCCTCAGCATGTATTGTTTTTAGCAGGCATGTGTGCACACACACTCACATTCCAGGGCATCGAACCATTCTCGACTGATGAGTGAGAGACCAGTTAATTATCCGAAATGACTTAGAGGGAGTTCTGCCTTTGTTCACATTCAGATGGTATTAATTTCAAGTTATTAGAAAACACATAATGTTAAATGAAAAAATCCTCAGGATAACAAATAAAATTTATTTTTAGATAAAGTAAAAACAAAACTAAACAATCTACTATTTAAGGATACTTATATATTTGGTAAAATTCTAAAAAAAATCAAGAAATGATTAAAAAGAAAAGTGTTCAGGGCAGTGGTCAGCGCCTCAGAGACAGCAGATAAAACAGAGCAGGAACACAGGAGGCCTCACAGGTCGTGGAAGAGTGGGTGGAGGGCACACGGGGGAGCAATCTGCTGTGTTTTTACACACAGATACGTTACATACACATTGGTGTGTGAAGTATTTCATAACAGAAAGGAAAATAATACCTCTTTGGCTCCCGGATACATGAAGCACGGTGCTACTCCGGTAAACGTTTCATCAAGTGCATATCAGAAGAGCACCCTAATTTGAAAAGACACCTGCACCCCAATGTTCACAGCAGCACTATTTACAATAGCCAAGACATAGAAACAACCCAAAAGTCCATTGGCAGATGACTGTATAAAGAAGCTGTGGTATATTTATACAATGGAATACTACTCAGCCATAAAAAAGAATGAAACAATACCATTTGCAGCAACATGGATGGACCTGAAGATTGTCAGTCTAAGTGAAGTAAGCCAGAAAGAGAAATAAAAATACCATATGATACCACTCATAGATGGAATCTTAAAAAAAGAAAAATAAAAAAAAGGACACTATGAACTCATCTACAAAACAGAAACAGATTTGCAGACTTAGTAAGCAATCTTATGGTTATGGGGAAAGGGGGCGAGAAGGGATAAATTTGGGAGTTTGAGATTTGCAAATGTTAGCCACTATATATAAAAATAGATTAAAAAATAAGATTCTTCTGTATAGCACAGGGAACTATGTTCAATATCTTATGATAACATTTAATGAAAAAGAATATGAAAATGAATATATGTGTGTATGTGCATGACTGGGACGTTGTGCTGTACACCAGAGATTGACACGTTGTAACTGACTGTACATCAATTTAAAAAAAAAGTTTACCAAGGGCCTGCCATGAACTAGGCCCAGCATGAGGGGCTGGCAGCCCTGAAAATGCACACAGAGGAAGGAGGACCAACCTCAGGGCAATGAGTGATGCTCATCCTTCATCATGCCCATCTGCTTGGACCATAATCCCATCCCTCTTTCTAGTAGAAAAGGTTTTGGATAAAGAATTAATAGAAAATAAAGTCTAAATTACAGAATTAATAGAAATTATAGAACTAATAGAGAAGTTCAGAATGTATTTCTGAGAGGAACTGTATGCAAATATTAATAGGTGTATGTTTGAAAAGAATGAAATAGTGCCATTTCCAGCAACGAGGAAGTCAGTCAGAGAAAGACAAATAACATATGACATCATTTATATGTGGAATCTAAAAAAAAATGATACAAATGAACTTATTGACAAATCAGAAATAGACTCACAGACATAGAAAACAAACTGGCTACCAAAGGGAAAACGGGTAGGAGGGATAAATTAGAAGGCTGGTATTAACAGTTACCCACTGCCATAGACAAAACAGGTCAGCAACAGGACCTACTGTATAACACAGGGAACTATATTCAGTGTCTTGAAATAATTTATAATGGAAAAGAATCTGAAAAATAATGTATGTATATGTATAACTGAATCACTTTGCTGTACACCTGAAACTAACACAACTACACTTCAATAAAGAAAAATAAATTTTTAAAAATAGGATGTTTAATGTTTTGTCTGCAGTCCAGTAGTAATTCTTATGAAATTTAGACCAAAAACACTTGTAGGTTTAACCAACAACCCAGCATCAGCCAAGGCAGTAATAACAAAGCAAAATGCTCAGTGACCACTTACTCTTTTTAAAAGTAGTGAACATTTTTTTCAATTAAAATAATAAAATAAGAACAGTGGTTTACGGCCTTTCTGCTGAAGCATTTCTTACAAACCGTTCTTTCAGGACATTTCATCAGTTTCACCCATCGTAAGACCATGAGCAACACGGGCCTGGCGGCGTGGCTGAACCTCCGACCACAAATGGAAATGAACGTCTAGGGATGGCCACCGCTTACCCACCCAGGAGGCCAACGGCCTGGCCTCTGGGGGGCACTCCTTGATCCATCAAGGAAATCCTCACAATGTAACAGCTGGAAGCGGCTTCACACTTTGCGAATCAGTGTGGGTTGAACCAAAGAGAGAACGAGACAGAACAGGAGCTTTTCCCTGGATTCCAGGAAGCGCTTATAAGGCAAGGAGGCTCAGTGAGCCAGCCGGAGGGCTCTGCCCGTCTGTGACACCAAGATACAAGTCAAAAACAGTCTTTGCCCTTGAAGAACTTATAACTGAACAAGGGTGAGACATGAAAATAATAATAAAATACAGAAACATGAAAAAACTTGTAAATACACAGCAGCCAAAATGCCCAAACTGCGCCAGTGGCTTCCATAAATCTAAGAACAAAATGGGAAGTGGTCACTATGGTCACCATGGCCACGGGGACTGGCCTCAGTCCACTCTCCCCTCCCCCGTCTGCTGGGAGCCAAGGACACCCTCCCATATGGACACACACACTCTCGCTTCCTCACTTCGTCAGATCTGACTCAAAGGCCCCTCCTCAGAAGGACCTCTTCCAACCAGAGTGTCTGAAATTAGCACCTGCCCTCCATTTCCCAGGTATTACTCAGTCCCATTTCACAGATAAGAAAATAAAGGTTCCTCGAGGTTAGCAGTTTCCCAGATCAAGTTCTGGCTCAAAGCCGTCCCAAGCCTGGAGTCCACCTTTGTTCACGACAGAATACATTCTCCGTTAGCATGTTTTAAACAAGCGAGAATGGAGAGCTGCAAGTGTTTAGGACCTACGTTTATGTGTCATATCTAACGAAGCTCTAAAGAAGCTCTGCAGGGTAGGCATTCGACTACGGGAAGTGGACATGGGTTAACCCATCTCCAGGGCTCCCTTCAAGTCCTAGAATTTCATGTCTGTCACAGCTTCAAAATGTCTTTCTCGGGGTCAAATCCCACCCTCTGAAGCATCCCACCTTTGGCACCTCTTTCCTTTTAGTTCGTAGGGAAAACCACGCTGGGGGTGGGATTCGGAGGGCCTGCTGAAAGCGTATGCTTGAAGAAACAGAATACAACCAGAGAGGGCAACAACCAAGTGCACTTGGCTCCGCATCGAGGTCACCAGCCCCGACACACCTTCGGAGAAAACAGAAGGCAGCAGGGAAATCATCTGTTTGGGATAAAAATTCAAAAAAATTTTTTTATCTAAACCTGTCATCTAGGTTAACTCTCCAAGTCCTCCAGCCAGCACACGTGAAGGTCAGGCCTGCTTCTCCCAAAGACTAGAAGATGCTGGGAGGGGCAGGACTCACTCCCCGCCACCTGGTCTGAGCCGGCCCAGCAGCCCAGTGGGGTTCCCAGAGCCCGGTACCAATTACTATTCTGTATTAACAGTAACAAGCAAAGTGACTATTTTTTCAATACCAAAGATAACCCTAAGGGCAGGGAAATGTCAAACTGGATGGTTAATAAAGTTGGTGCAAAAGCTTCAGGGCTGAGATGTTAAATTTTCAGGCACAAACGGAGATGATCCAAGGAGAGAAAAAAATGTGCAGACCTCGGCTCCTTAGCATACACAGTGTGTAGGTCTGATTACTGAACAGAGATATGAAATATGTGCTAAATAATTCTTCTCAACAGCTCATTAGGCCTAATCCATCTCTGATTTCTACGAGTCCATTAATTCCAAATATGTGCCTGCTTGTACACACACACACACACATCCACACGTGGTCGTAAAACGCCGGCTTAATTTCACAATCTGATGTCCTGGGAACGGCAACAGGTAAGACAACGAATCGGATATTTATGCAGATTTTAAATGTGTATAATTTTCAGATGTGATAAATGAGAAAAATGGACCAAAGAAAGATCACTGCAGTTCAAAAACACTAGACCCACAAGAGTAGACAGGTGTGAGGTGGGGGGCCATGCACCAAATACCCGGTTCTGCCGGAACCACACAGCTGGGAGAAACTGGGCAGCCTCCACTCGGGCGCTACACAAGCAAATAACACCGACACGGCGCTGGACTGGTTTACGTGGGATTTTTGTGTATTTCTCATCTCCTAAAAATGCTCCCTCCTGTCAATGTGGTGCCAGCCCCTACAGACATGCGAAGTCCTAAATCCGTCTGTTTCACTCATTTCTCCTTTAGTTCTGAGACCGCCTCCTTCTTGCCCCACTCTTCTCTCACGAGGTCATGAAACCTGCTGATTCCTCTGCCTAGAATGTGTTTCCTGCTGATCCCTGCAGGGCCATCCCCACCATCACACCCGAGACTGCCCTGCAAATACCCCTGTCCCTGCACCCCAGATCACTCTGCCCCTCACCAGTATTTAACTTTCCACCACTCAACATACTGTTTGTCTGCTTATTTACGTATTCATAGCTGGTGCCTGTTAGGTACAGTTGTGCAGGCTGTGCACTGCTCAAGAGCACCGGGTGGAGGGAGTTGAAGAAACGCAGGTCTGTCTCTCCGACCAGGAGCCCGAGTCAATGAGTCAGCCTGGAGGAAGGGGACCTATTCCTAGGTTGTCTGTGCATCTTAGTTTTGTTCACTGTGTGCAATCTGTTTCCCTTTGTAAAAATAGCTCTGTGAGGAGAGGAATCGGGGCCTAGAACGGTGCCTGGTCCATACAAGATGTATAGTAAGCAGTGACACATGAAAGCCAGTCCACGTCTTCTCCAAGGATACAGTGAGCTCCCATCGCCACCAGGGCCACCCATCAGTCTGAAACAGCAATGAAATCAAAATGATCCCACCCCCTCAACACCACAAAACCGTGGAACGGAGCCACCTTACGTCGAGACGTCTCCGCATCACCTCTGTTCCCTGCAGACCCACCCACACGACCCCTTTCCCCCCTCCCTGTCCCCTCTCCCCAAAGCTGCAGGTGACAGCCTCCCCCACCTGCATGCTCTTCTAAAACCTGACCTCTGACAGCGGTTTCTCTCCTTTTTCTTCAGCACTTTAAAGAACAAGCCTACAGATCATTCCATCTGTCTCTTTCCTGTGCGTCAGTTAAAACACTGAATGTTAGGCTCTCTCTAGCACAGAAGGTTACACTAAATAAGACACCTCTAGCCATTAATGAGCCATTTGTCATCTAAGAGGCATTTTCGCTAATTATAGCACGTCTCGAGTTGTACCCATTATGGACATGTGCTAATTTGCTTCAAGGTAAAACTTTATTTGTCACTGGTTTTCACATACTTAGAGAGTAAAGCAGGCATTTTTACTTGGTTCAGAGATGTAAAGACTCAAGCAAATGGTTATCAATCACTGGAGGCTTCCGTTTGAAAAGGCCACAGTTCCTACTTTCAGACACGCAAAAACCAGCCAAAGGCTTGACAAGAAATTTTAATAAGTGCTTAAGTTTGTATTATATATATATCTGTATTTCTATGCAGCTGAAATCAGACAACACGAATTATAACCATACTGAATTAGGAAGGGTAGTGCTAACTACTGTAAGAAGCAAACTCCAGCATCCAAAAGACTATCACAACTGAAGTGCACCTTAATGTACTTCTCCTTTGTGCCATAATCTAACGGGCGAGGTTCCGGGTCAGCTGGCCAGGCGGGGGGGCCGAAGCCTTCTCTGTGCGGGCATTTAGCGACTCGGCTGATGGCGCGTCTGCCAAACAGGACACAGTTTCCAAGGTGATCGTAGACATCAGCGTCCAGATGGCGTGAGGAGCAGCGGCCTGAAGTCGCTCATGTGGGAGCTTTTTAGGGGACAACCCACACATCATTTTTGTTTGCATCCCTTTGGGTAGAACTCTGTCACTGGGCCACATCTCAATTCAGCAGAGGCTGGGAGACTCAGTCAAGCTTTGTGCTGGGAGGAAGATAAACAGTGTATTTTTGAACAGCTGAGAACCTCTCCCTTAATGTAAAGAACTGAACAGAGCAGAATGGATCATGCCCATGTTCTTATCCCACACGGGAAACAGGGGCCTGGGCAGCCTCGTTTTCTCGACAGGATACCACAACGAGTTGCGACAGAGCCACGGCTAAAACTCAGGTCACCCTGGCCCTAGACTGCCATTCAAAACAATGAAAGCTGACAAGACTTTTCAAAATCATCCGCTACAAAGAGCCCTGTAGCTGCAGAATTTGCACCAATGTCAGCTTGGACCCGGGGCCCCATCTTCTGTCCCACAAACCTCTCGGCAGGGCTCCCAGGATCAGGAGATTCCTCGCAGTACGATCTGCCCACAACAAACCCATCTCATGCTCCGGCTTCCCCGGCACAACTCTAATTTGAAAAGACACACGCACCCCAGCGTTCACGGCAGCACTATTTACAATAGCCAGGACATGGAGGCAACCTAAATGTCTATCAACAGATGGCTGGATAAAGAAGCTGTGGTATATTTACACAATGGAATACTACTCAGCCATAAAAAGAATAAAATAATGCCACTTGCAGCAACATGGATGGACCTGGAGATCATCATTTTAAGTGAAGTTAAGTCAGAAGGACAAAGACAAATACCATATGATATCACTCATACGTGGAATCTGAAAAAAAGAAAAAAAGAAGACACAAATGAGCGTATCTGCCAAACAGAAACAGACTCACTGGCATAGAAAACAAACTTATGGTTACCAGCGGCGGAAAGGAGGTGGGAAGGGATAAATTGGGGATTTGAGATTTGCAGATACTAACTACTATATATAAAATAGATAAACAAGTTTCTTCTGTGGAGCACACGGAGCTATATTCAATATCTTGCAGTGGCCTGTAATGAAAAAGAGTATGAAAAGGAATGTACGTGTGTGTATGTGAGACTGAAACATGCTGTGCACCAGACGTTGACACAGCCTTGCAAACTGACTGTACTTCAATTGAAAAAAAAAAGGCACTTACTGAGTGCCCGGCGCTGATCTAAATGCCCCACGTTTCACTCCCGGCTCAGGGCTCCCGTGATTAGTTCCCTTCAGCGCTGACAAGACGGAGGCCCAGTGAGGTGAACCCACGGGCCACGGGCCACAGCCCTGGGAAGCGGCCGAGCCAGGGTCTGAGCCCAGGGAGGGGCCTGGCTCCAGGCCCCGGGCTTCTCACTCCGCTCCCCCGCCGTCAGGTGGAGTGTCCTTCATCAGGAGAGTACAGACTGAAATAATGAACACTGAATAATGTGTCCAGTTTCGGGCTCTCGGGCTGATCTCTGCCCGACTGCCACTCCCTTCCCTCCCCTCAAGTTTACAGGCCATAAGCTAGAAGCCAGTCCCCACTGTCAAGTGTTTGTTAGATTTCCCGTAAAACCTCTCGTGAAAGCGGAAACGTAAATGTCCTTCAGGAGCCACGCGTGCAGACTCTACGAAGTGTGTCACACGGTGCCGTGACGGCCGCCCCAAGGCCCCGTCCACGCGCGGCCCTAGGAGAGGAAGCCAAGGCAGGACGGCACACGCCCCCTCTGAGCCTGTGTGAGGCTGCCCAAGCCCAGGCCAGCACAGAGGAACGCCTGCGTCTCCTCTCTCTAACCAAAGGCCCGTAGTTTCCACTACTAGCAGCTTCCTGTTATTCCTGGTAAGCCTCTCGTTCACGCGGCACATACTCCATGACACGTACCACGATCCGGCGAGTAACCTAGCCAGCAGTGAAGTCAGGGAGGGGCCTTGGGGAATCTCACATTTCAGGGGAAAAGGCAACAAATAGGTATCAGGTAAATTAATGGCAGAATTTCCCAAGTGTTCAGGGCTATGAAGGAAGGTAAGGCTAGGAAAGAGGACAGAGTGATGTGGGGGCTGGGCTGTGGCTGCTTCACACAGCACGTCCGCTTGAGCAGACGCATGCGTGGCACGGAGGAGGCATCATACCACACGAGTGGGTCCCGGGAGAGGAAAGAGCGTGTCCTCGGGCCAGAGTGGACTTGGTGGGTTCAAGGAACAGCAGAGAAGTTCAGGGAGCTGCGTCCTTGAGCGGGGCAGGCACGACAGAGGGAGACGTCTGAGGGGTAGGCAGACGCCGGGTAATAAAAGTCTTGTACACGCATTTCATTAACTAGTGTATACAAAACAGATAAACAACCAGGTCCTGCTGCACAGCACAGGGAACTATATTCAATACCTTGCAGTAACCGGTAATGAAAAAGAATATGAAAACGTATATATATATACATACATGTGTGTGTGTGTATATATATATCCTAATCACTACTCTGTACGTCAGAAATTAACACACATTGTAACAGACTATATTTCAATGAAACAAATTAAAATAAATATAACTGGAAGCCACAGTAGGGCTTTGCACAGAGTGACCTGACTTGATTTATGTTCTTAAACGAGAACGTGGGCAGCCAGGTGGGGAATGGACTGGATGCGGGAAGACCAGGTGAGGGGCCGCGGAGGGCCCTGCGAGCGTGGGCGGCGGCTCTGACCCAGGAGGTCATGTTCCACACAGCGAACAGCAGCCTGATTCAGGCTGTAACCTGAGAGCAAGGATACAGCGGATTTATGGGTGGACTGGATGCAGAGTAAGAGAGGCAGGAAGAAGCTCATCCATCAGGGTTTTGGACAGAGCGGCTGGGCGAATGGCAGTGTCTGTGCCCACGACGGAGACTGACCTGGGGAAGAGCAAGCTGCTGGCGGCTGCTGGCGGCTCCCGTGGGGCTGGCGTCAAGAACACAGCTTGGGGGGCACAGAGCTTGAAATGTGGAGGTGGGTCTGCGGATTAACACTAGGGTGTACAGTCTGGAGCTCCAGAGAGAAGGAGACCGGTCAGGACAGAGCAGAAAACCACAGCAAGGAAGGGGCTGCGGGGGACACGGCACGTGCTTCACGTAACTGCGGAGCTTGGGAGGTTTGGGAAGGAAGGGGCTGGAGGCCACAATGAGCAGCAAGAGAACACCCCTCCGACATTCAGGCCTCCCGGGAACAAGGACGCAGGAGGAAACCAGCCTCTGCTGATCAGACTCGAGGAGCGGCAATAGCCCAGGAAACAGCCAAGTTTCAGGTGGAGCAAAAGCCGACAGGAGCATTCAGAGGAGAGATGGGGACACAGGGACCTAGTTGGTGACAGATCGTGGAGCCCAGTCGTAGAGAGAGGTCTGCACTGGGCCACGCTGTTGCATGAACAGGACCTCATGATAACAAGAACCTAAACAATGGTACCTAGTCTGGGAGAGCTCTGACCGTGGGGCGGCTGAGGCAAAAGTGTTTGTCCCGATGGTCTATTGGGAAAAGGGCGGGGATCAGCCCTAATTATATTCCCGCTCTGGACGGGCCTCCCTTTGGGACGGAGAAGCTGGGAGGTGATGGCTGTTAGAGGAACAGTCATGCCGGGAGCATCACAGGGGATGGCTAGTTGAGAAGTCGCGTTACCGTTGCCCAAGTGTGTCAGGCTCCTGGGGCTACTGCAACAGAGCACTGCA
Source organism: Camelus ferus (assembly GCF_009834535.1). Taxonomy (NCBI): domain Eukaryota; kingdom Metazoa; phylum Chordata; class Mammalia; order Artiodactyla; family Camelidae; genus Camelus; species Camelus ferus. The sequence goes on from NC_045728.1 coordinate 2,186,773, forward strand.
ACCTGGACGGCTCAAAACAACAGAAGGGCACCATCTCACAGCTCAGGAGGCCAGGAGTCTGAAATCGAGGTGCTGCCGGGCAGGCTCCCCATGAAACCTGAGGGAGAGAATTCCTCCCTGCCTCCTCCCAGCTCGGGCGCTTCACCAGCAACCTCGGACACCCCTTGGCTGGCAGCCTCATCGCCCCAACCTGTCCCCATCATCGCATGGTGTCCTCCTGTGTGTCTGCTGTGCCCCATGTGGGCATCTTATAAGGACACCGGCTGTACTGCATCAGGGACCCACCCACTCCAGTGTGGACTCATCTGAATAGTTAATTACATCTGCAGTGACCCTATTTCCAAATAAGGCCACCTTACGGAGGTGCTGGATGTGGGGACTTCAACAGACCGTTTTTGGGGTGTTGGGGGTGGGGAGTGGAAGGTACAATTTCCCGTTTTATAGCCACTGCACCAAATTAAGAATAATTTGCATTTTTTCTCTTTCTTACTTTCTTCCTCTTGGGTTCCAACCAGTTAGAACTGCTTCGGATTGAGCTTTCCTGACAAGTAAATCTGTGCAAAGACGACTGTTCTGAGGGCAAGGGCCAGAGAAGATCTGAAAGCCAGAGAAGATGAAGAAATCACTTCCACACACACACACACACGCCTCCCTTTGCCTCCGTGGGGCCAGCAAAGCTTCACCTGAAAGGCTGATCTCAGCTCCATCATTTTCCATCCGTCCAGCAGCTGATGATGCTGGTTTTCATTAAAAATTCTATTATTTTTAAAAATCCATCAGCAAGATTGTAAGATTAATTCATATGTACACTGTACAAGACAAATCTAACCTCGCAAAAGCTCTCTAAGCCAAAGCACCTCACACGGACGAGGCAGCAAGCTGGCCAGATACACCCAGATAAACCCAAATCACTCAACTGTGTGAATCAATGAGATTTGGGAAAAACAGATCATGAACCGTTGAGACAGCTATATATAATTTACACGAATTTAAGCCCCACGGCACAGGGCTGCAGTGAAAAGGACTGTTCCCGTGGTTCCAACAGTGAATTCTGAGATCAGTTTCTAATGCCAGACACATGGGTCTCGCCCCAGAACCGCACCAAATGCAGAGGGAGGCCCCCTTTTCTGTTTCCACCCTCGCTGTGGAAGTCCGGAGCTGGCCCCTCAGTGAACAGACGAGAACCCAGGGAAACGGCAACCACAGGGCTTAGGGCTGGAAGGCCTGAAAACCCTTGTCGATGGCTTCCCTAACACTGCTTTGCCAGCTGACTGCAGTGGGTTGTCGTGGAAAAGTCAGCCTTCCAGGGAAAAAGGGCTACAAATCCTAAATCTGTCTGTGAACACCTGACCCCACTATTTGTGTCAGAAAACTTGGCTCCACAGAAACTTCCCTTTTTTTTTTTTTCTGGTAGGAAATTCATCTTCAGAGCCATGAACTGTCATAACTTGCTATGCAACAGTCTTGCGATGAAAAGTAAAGAAACACCTTTCTCCTGACTCCTTCTCTGAAATAAAATAGCTCAAGAAGTTGTTGGAACAGAAGACGATTACTTGGCACTAAGCAGATGTGTAGGAGAAACACACCAAGAAGTATAATTTGAAGTGGACGGAGAGGCTTTCCTCTCCTCACAGGTCTTCCGGGAGCAAGACACAGGCCATCCATCAAAGTGTGGCCACACGGGTGTGTAAGCTGCAATAGCTTACGGTGAAAATCGCTAAGTGTGTTACCACCGTACATACACGTACATGCATGCACATACGTGTGAGCATGCATACATGTGAAAAAACCAGAATTATAATTATAGACTAGGCTTTGTGTTACATTATTTCATTTTAATCCCAAACAACCCATTGAGGTAGGTAATAACGGTCAGAGGAATTAAAAAAAAATTTGTCCAAGATCACAGAGAGAAGGTGCTTGAGTCAGCAGACTCCTGTCTGGGGGCCCGTTTTCTCCCCGGCACAACACTCCTGCTGGAACACGGCTTCGGAAGGTCTTGTTTGTTGAAGAGTTTCATCTCCATCCATTGCACTCCCCTTAAATATTTCTGCTCCTCCCTCCCTGCCTGTGGCTCACACGTGTGATTTGAAATTGCATCTGAGACCCAATCAATTCTTGATTTCCTCCAAAGGCTATTATTTGACCATCCATCTGACTCTAACGGTATCATTCATGTATCCAAAGTCACCTATGATGCAGAGTGGGAACCCACCAGCCTGCTCCCGAGGAAGCAAAATGCTCTCCGATTCGCAAGGAGGAGGGTGCGTCTCCCCCATCAGTGGAGACTCTGAGCCTGAGGGAACGAATGTGCTACGGATGTTACTTGAATTGTTTCACGTCTCTCCAGGAGAGATGCCAATGGTCCCACGTCTAGTGCAACGAATGGGGAAACGTATCGGGCAAGCTGTCCCCTGTCCTGCTCCCTCTGCCGGGCAGCCAGAGGGACTGACCTGGGGAATCCTCACGGAACTGGGTTTCCACCTGAATGTGTCCAATACCCAATTCCAGAGAAATGGATGGTAATTCTGAGGGGTTAACTCTCTGTGAGGGAATCCAAGATTGCTAGTATCTGAATTAAAGACCCTGGAAGGGCCAGAACAAAAGTCTTGCTCTGAACGATCTGTGGAGACACTAGGGTTCTTTGATGAGAAGGGGCCTCTACAGGCTGGCAGGCCAGCCCTGTGTCTCCACGCCGCAGACCACACCACACCTTACACACACCCGCACTCAGCTACCGAAATACTTCCAGGAAGGAGGTTGTTGTGCCCCAGGACAAGCGAGAACCACCAAATGCACGTGGTTTGGGGAAGAGAAGAGCCTGGCAATGGACAAAAGAAGTAAGAGAATGAGGAAAGCCCTTTGGTACAAAGAGAGAACCAGCCTAGAAGTCAGGCAAAGCTGGTTCCACCCCAGGGCCATCCACCACCCGCAGGACTGTGCGGCCTGGGAGCTGGCTCCCCCAGCCCCTCAGGGCTTTGCTTTCTTGATCTGCAAAATTGGAGTAACCCCGAGTCCGCCTCGGGGAGCGGCTCTGAGGATTAAATAAGACTCTGCTGGCAGAGTGCTCAGCCCCGGACACAGGGTAAACGGAGCTGTCCCAGAGAGGGGCAGAGGTGGCACGGATGAAGCCTAAGAACGCAGTCTTCAGCAGCAAAGGGACTCGGTCGTGAGGAGAGAGCGCAGGGGCGCTCCCAACCCCAGGCAGGCCTGGTGCCGTCAGAAGCGCGCACGGCCAGCGCGGGGGCTTGGCGCGGGGGCTTGGCGCGTGGTAGGGAAGAGTGCCCTGTCCCGGGCGCAGGAGAGCTCCCAGCCGCGGGACACAGTGTGAGCCGGACATCAGGCCTTCTCACTCTGTCAGGAAGGCATCCTCATGCAAGACTGACTCTCATCAGCCTCATTATCTGGGAAGCCAGGAGGCTGAACTCCCTGTAATCCTTCCAAACTCGGAAGAAAAGAGAAACATTTTGCAAAGCGCGCATCCGCGTAGGCGAGGCGTGCCGAGAACCGGGCTGCCCCCCGCACCTTCCCCAGGTTCTCCCAACAACCGGCGTGTCCTTTCTCCGCCTGCCCCGTGTTCGGCTGGGTTTTTAGTTTTCCCATTTTCGTTCTTGGCTCCTCAACAGGCTGGGTGTGCTTCCAGGAGCCTCCCTCCGCAGCTCCATCTGCCAATGCTCTTTGGAGCTCCGGTCCCCCTGCTGGGCGCCTGGCAAGCCCCAGAGGTGAGCGCACAGGGCTGGACCCTGGGGGGTGGGCAGGGCGGCCAGGGCAGCCCTTGCTTCGTGAGAGGCACTGCTCTGCGGAAGGAGGTGACTCTTACACCAAGGATCGAGTTACCCGGCCAGACAGCCACTGACAGCAGACTCCAGATAGAGAGAAAGAAGGACGGGCAGAGGGGGGCTTCCCTGTGCCCCTGTTTATCTTGAAAATGCTCATTTCCCTGAGGTCTGCCTGGGGCTGAGTGCACCGCTGGAGAGAGCCATCTCTTTAAAGGCTGAAGGGCTGGGTAGGCGAGCGACCTGGCAGAAAGGCAGCAGGTGTCATGGGTGCGGCTGTGAAGTAACAGGCGATTGGCACAGACCATCTGTGTCCTGGACAGAGAGACACCAGCTCGATCACAGCACGACCCAGACAGAGCGGACAGGGAGCCAGTGATGTGACCGGGGCGGGGACAAAAGGAGAGGACCCATGGAAGAGGGCAGGGAGGACCAGGAGAAGGTGGTGGTCCCACACATTACGCCTCCACCACTCACGCGAAAGCAGCTGCCGCGCGCCCTCTGTAGGCCAGGCCCCGGCAAGAAGGAGGCAGAAGGTTCCTGCCCACAAGGAAATGACAGTCCAGCTGGGGAAGATGAGCACAGGACCAAATAAAGGAACAGGAAGACCTCAGGTGCAGACGACTGCTCTGGAGAAGGAGGTGTGCTGGTGTCTGAGGCTGCAGGAATTGGTGGGGGTTATTTTTATCTGGGAGGGGATTTCGCAGGAGCTGAGGCCAAAATGATGACCCACCATCCACGGGCAGGTCTGGAGTGGGAGGAGCCCCCACGCTGGGAGCCACGCACGGGGAGGCTCTAGCAAGAGAAAGTCGTCTGTGTTCATGAAACAGAAAGGCCAGGACGTCGACAGCAGAGCAGGTGAAGGATGGGGGGGGTCTGTCACTCAGACTCTATCAGCAACAGCCATGGTCTGAGGCACGTGCCAGGTCCTGGGGTGCAGACTTGAAGAAGGCGTAGTTCCAGGCTCAAAAGGCCATGGAGTAGCTGGAGAGACTAAGGGAGAATCCACCAGCTTGTAAAATGAAGTGCTTCCCATGAAGTGGATGATATGCCCAGCCTCCGCCATCTCGAAGAGGGCCCCACGGGTTTTCTCAGGTGTGGGAACCACGGTGTCTCTGCTGTTCCATGGAACCACCACACTGAAGCCCAACTTCCATCTTAGACATTTCTCAGACCTTCCATTCTCAACTCATTAAAAAAAAAAGGCACCACCACACAGCGGCCAAGCCTGCAGTCTGGGTGCCTGACGTTCACCTCGGATACTCACTCAGCAGATGAGCCCAAGGAAATAATTCACTTCACTGGTTGCTGCCTTACTTGCAGAATCCATGAAAGCACGAAATGCATTCATCAAAGTCACCAAGTGACGCGGTGACACTTAGGGACTGTCTCTAATTAAGACAGCCACAATGCTGGGCATCTCAGGCCCTCCTGCTCTGGTCAAAGGAGCGCAGCTCCGCTCACCGGGACAGAGGGTGCCCTTCTGACCCCAGGCGGACTCCCACCCATCTGTCAATGGGCACATCTGTCTCGGCTGTCGGTGGCCTCTGCGTCCACAGCCTGGCCTTGTGGGTCGGACCCAAGGCTCTGAGAGGAGATCTCAGTATCCTTCAAGGAAAAACTGCTCAGGACACCTTGGTTGGTCGACCACAGTCTTAGACGGGCTGTGTTCAGCGATTGCATCTGCTTGGTAAATGCCTGGGAGCACACAGGATTCACAGCACGGCAGAGCAGGATCCCTGCTTTCAAGAGAGAGCCGCTCCCCAATCCACGCAGAGAAAGAAGACAGAGAGTCAGACGGGGTGCAAGAGGAAACAGGGCGGGTGCCAGCGGGGAGCTGGGAGGCCTCAGAGGGCAGTGGGGCAGGCTTGCCGTGCAGAGTCCGGAGTCAGCATCCCAGCTCTGCCACGTGCCCACGTGCATGAGGCCAGGTAGAACCCCGCTCCGGGCCTCAGCTTCCTTGTCCACGAGATGGAGACAAGCAGGTCTATGTCAGAGAGCGGTCGTGAGGCCTCCCTGTGAGCGAGCGCCCGGTGACTGCAGTACAGCTCCTCTTTTTAGCATTATTGGTTCTGCTGCCTCAGGACCTGGTGGCCAAACCTCCTAGCGGTGCAAACTTAATCAAATTATGTAAACTCCCCAAGCCTCAGTTTTCTCATCTATAAAATGGGGGTAATAATGGCACCTATAATCAGAGGGGTTTTACTGGGGTTAAATGTGAATGTTATGGTTAGAGGATGGGTGAGGCCGTGTTCAACACACTCAGAATACCCCTAGGACATGGGGAGTGCCCAATAAACTTTGGTTCTTCTTCTAATGATGGCACATTCTGTTTTATGAGACCTCACCCTTTTAAACAAATCTCCATGCAGACTATTGGCAGGAAGACAGAAAGAGTGGGAGACTGCAAATTGCCCGGAGTTCTATTCAGGCTGTGGACACCACAGCAGGTGGAAGGTTTCCCAGTCCCTCCAGGAGGGTCAGTAGCACCAACTGGAGAAAATAAAACCTTCTAAGAAGTTTCCTTGCACTAGAAGCTGTGGCTGAAGCATTCATTTTGGGGCGAACTGCAAAAGATGCTCAAAAAATGAAACTGGTGAGAACAAAGCAGAATCAAATGAAAATAAAGCAAAAAGTCCTCTGCTGGTTGAGAAGGAAACTACATGCATGAACCTTGTGTCACCCAGGGTGGTGTGGACAGGGTGGCTCTCCAGGCAGAGCAGCATGCTCAGCGCCTGCCTAGCTGTGGTCTGTGTAGCTTGGTCACGTGCTGAACAAAAGAAGAAGGAAGGGAGGGACGAAGGGAGGAAGGGAGAGAGGAAGGCAGGAAAGAAGGAAGGGGAGGAAAGACAAAAGAAAGAGGAGACCCACATACGCACAATAAAAGCAAAAGTAACAGAACCCAGAGCTCTGAGCCACTGGATTTCTGCAGCCTGGAATCAGCTTATGTGCAAATTTAGCAAGTTTGATGCCAACAAAATACATTCTGAAATTCCTACATGCTTCTCTGCACGCAGAATCACAAAGCACAGAGCTGTGCTGGAGTGCTTAAGGGCTCCCCGACCACAAAAGCACACGCCAGCACGGCGGCCCTCCGCACCCCAGGGCGCGCACCAGAGCCTGAGGGCGAAGGCCATCCTGCGGCGGCCTGGGCGCCTCCACCCCAGCACCTGCCGCCCCGCGCGCACCCTAAATCAGGCCCGCGGCCAGCAGGCTGGGGGCAGGCGGACCCCAGATCCTCTAGTTCCGGCCCTGCAGGGCTCCCTCCCCTGGGAGGGTCTTCCTCCTGCATGTCAGGAAGACAAGCAGTCCCAGAGGCTGGCGCTCAGTGTCAGGGGCTGTCCCAGGAGGGTCTTTGTAGGCCCCCTTCCTCCATCTGCAACCAATCAAGACCAGTGCGTCCAGAGCATATGTGAATATCCAAAGAGAACTGAGTGCAGGACAGAGACTGGGGTGGGGCCTCCGAGTGAGTCAGGAAGAGGCCTGGGGCGGGGGGAGACAAAGAAAGAGAAGCCAGCCAGGCCAGGAGGAGGCGAGTTTAAGGAGGAGCTGCTCTGACCCCAGGCCCGGCCCCTGGCTGAGCACCTGCCTCATCAGCCCTCTGTGGACTCCTGCTTCTCATGAGCCTGGGTGCCGCCTTCTGAAGACCACATCCTGCCTGTCCAGACCCCTCACTGTTCCTACAACATGGGAGCCACTGTCTGTCCAGGCCCCTTGGCTATTTCTTTATCTCCACATCTCTTTTGGAGCTGATGGCCTCCCACCTTCTCCTGGAAAGCACCATCCCGTTCAATTCTAAAATGTTCTCCAGGTAAGACTGTCTCCATCTTGTCTCTTGTGGGTTCCTCCTTGCAGTCAAGGGTTAGGGACAAAGGAGACACCCTGAAAACACTAAACATCACTGACCATGTGGCTTTAGAGGTTTGCTTTTGTTTTCCTTCCAAGAACTCTGAAGTCACGGCCTATTTGGAGTTTCCATGAAATCCTTTATAAAGCAGGTACCCAGCTATTTCAGGTGTGAGGCTGTCAGATATTTAACCTTTGCTCAAAACAGTCCCCAAAGGTCTCAGTGGAAGAGGTGGGCGTCCGGAACCCGTAAGTGCCGAGCGCTCCCTGGGGCATGGGGATTACCTCCCCAACGATGAAGGACATGGTGCCTCAGGCCTTGACAGGCTCTGAAATCACACACTTCCTTTGATAGCATCCCGACAAACCAGCTCTGCGGCCCAATGCCCTGGCCTCGACATTTTCTGTCCCGTGGGTATTGCCTTACACGCGCCACCCAAGAACAATCCAGCCTTAGAAGAACAGCCACAAAGGGAAGAGCCGTGGGCATCAGCACGAGCTTCTCTCTCCAAGAATCTTCGGGGGCAAAGGATGGGAAGATCGCCATGCTGCCTTGCAGTCAGCTCAGTGGCCCAGTTTGGAAAATGTTACTTAAGCAGGCTTATCATTCCTCCCATAAACCTTCCTAACTTCTGCCTCACGCTGACTCTCATAAAATTCCAGAGTGTACACGCTCCCATTACAGCCACGGCTCCGCGGTGCCCTCCTGTGAGCGGCACGCTCTCAGATGCTGCAAGTTGAGTTAGCATTTCAGGAGGCAGGGTCAAAAGGGAGACAGACCCTCCTGCCTTACACAACACATGGCCAAGGTTCTCCTCCTCCCCCTCCAGTTCCCGCAAGCCTTAACCCCAGGACCCAGCTCAACACGGAAACCTAGTTTCTGCTCAGTACATGAGTTCTGCACACACTGCTTCCGTGGACGGCACAGGTAACCAGAAACGCTTTTCCAGGGACAAACCAGACTCTTCTCCACGACCTCAATCTCAGTGAGCCATGTTCAGACAGGAGAAAGTGCATCCCTCTGGCCACCAGCTCATGGCATGAGGACAACCCAGGAAAGCCCAGGACAGTCAGACCTGAGACAGAACAGCAGGTCTGCCCCAACAGGGGGGCCAGGCTGACAGCCCCCCTGGTGTGGGCAGGGTGACTGCATTCACAGGAAGCCAGACCCAGCCTTTGGGCTCATTAACTTCAGAGAAGACTGCTCACGCTGGGCCCCAGGCAGGCCCCCAGTCACCACGGATACCAGGTTTGGGCACAGACTGTGCTCAGGCCACCGGACTCGATCCCCGAGGCTCCCTGGCCCAGCCATCCCTCCTGCTTACCAAGTCCTGAGCCAAGGAGGCCGGTTTTGGGGAGACAGCTCATCTCCCGAACCGAACCTCGGAGCGTTTCCCCACGACCACCACTTTCCCAGGGCACCCAGCTCATCTGTGAATGCTGCAGCCCAGCGAGCCAGCAACCCCTCCGCCAGCGGCTCCGGTATACACACCCGCACCCCGGCCCCTCTCCCCCCACGCCCCCAACACAAATCATTGTCAATTCAAAGAAGAATGGCGGCTCCCTACCTGAGGGTGGCGCTCTCCCCCTGCCGGACCGTCACGTTGTCCATAGCTTTGGGGAAGGTGGCATCTCCGCTGCGCACGGGCACTCCTGTGGGTACAAGGAACAGCAGCCTGAGAGACACGACCACGAGGCACTTCCAGGGCAGGAACAGGTACCCACAGACCCCCATCCTCGACAGCCACAACTTCCCAGAACTCCGGCAGCGGCTCGGCACACGCCCCCTGGGCGCGCACAGGAAGTGGGTGGGGTGGGGGAGCGAGCACGGGGACCCAGAGGCGCGGGCAGGAGTAGAGCGCGCAGACTCCTCCAAGTCTCCTATTCCTCCCCAAATCCAGCCTCAGCGCTCCGGCCTCGGAGAAGCAGTCTCCACGGAGGGCATCCAAAGGGGGCTCCCTCGGTGCTGCTTCGGCCAGGGGAGGTGGCCGAGAGAGGGGAAGCGCAAGACAGGTGCCGAGGTGCGGCACGGCTCAGGAGCCCCTTCTTCCCCGTAACAGTTCAGGCATGGCACTTCGGAGAGCAGTGAGCACTTTGGTACCAGAAGGGGACAGGGGGTGGGTGAGATCCGGCTGCGCAGAGGTGGTCTGAATCCCTCAGTTCCAGCAAGGGCAAATCCGACACTTTCTTTGTAAGTTTCGGTGGAAGGATGGCCAGCAGAAGACAGTCTGCAGCAATAGCGGAGCTGGAAAGTGGAGCACGCAGGAGGCGCAGGGGTGAGCCAGGAGGCGAGGCGACGCCGGGCTTCGCGCGATCCGGACCGGGGATGCTGCGGCAGCCGCCTCGGTCAACTTCGTCCGAGCCCAGACGCGCGCTGCAGCCCCCGCGATGCGGCCGGTCTCGGCGGGGCGGTCTCCGCGGCGGCGGCGGCCGAGGCGGGAGCGCACGGCGGCCGCCCCTGGCTCGCTTGCTCTCTCGCTCGCGCGCTGGGGAAGGCGAGGCGCTGCCGGCCCCGGAGCCGCGCGGACGCCACGCTCAGCGGCCGCCCCCGGCCTCCGCGCCGCCGGCCTCCCGGGAGCAGCCCCGACGCGCGCGGGCCCCGACCGCCGGGGTTGTCATGGCAGCGGCTCCATCACTGACCGCCACTCTCCGCGGTGCCGGCGCCGAGCGAGCGGGCGGGCTGCGCGCATCCCGGCGGGCGGCGGGCGCGGGGCGCGGGGCGCGGGCGCCCACCTTAACCCCCGCCGCGCCGCGCCGCGGCCGCGCACGAGCCCAGGCGAGGAGTTTAACCATTTCGCCCCTTGAAGAGCCATCACTCCCAAATTCAGGAGAAAGGCAAAGTTACCACGCAGTCTTAATAAGCCCAAGACATCTTAATAAGGGTCACAAACTAATTAACTAGAAAAGGAAAACCCTGCAGAATGCATGCGTGCACCTTTAAATTTATCAGATTAATTCATTAGCATTTAGAGTAAATTTAAAGTGTTGGGAGGATGTTTTAGAATAATCTCATTTTTATTCAACTGTCAGCACCCCCCCGCCCCAAAAGCTGCATTAAACACCTCTAAATAGAGATCTTCCATATATAAAACAAATGCAAGATCCCAGAAGCCTTTTAGTGTGCGAAACTGGCAAAACCACATCAAAATTTTGGTCAAGTTCCGACACCGACTTAACATTCTTTATTCTTGTTTTGTCGACATTAAAAGATGCTAGCCCTGCAAAGTGCTCACTCAGATGAATGACTGTGAGCCCCTGGCTTTATCGATACTCCCAGGTCTCCTGGGCTTCACTCTTACAGAGCTGATCTCCTCCTAAGAGGTGTGCTTTCCAAATTCTTGAAACCCAGGGAAAAGCTGCACAGGCCTCAGCTCCTGTCACTCCCCCTCTCTGGCTGCTGTGGGTCCCTCTGTGCCTACAGTTGTATGTTTCCTTTGACTTCAGCTCCGATGGGATGCAGTTCCTTCCCTCCTGGGCTAGGCTCCTGAACCAGGGGGGAAGCCCAGAGACGCACAGCCCACCCAGCACGCTGACACCAGCACGCTCTCTTCTCGGGGACTCCAGTCTGAGCTCCCTGCACTGACCCAGATTCTCCCTGGGGAGAGAGAGGAGGCAGCAGTGGCTTTGTTTTCCGCCTAGACTCTCTACCAAATCCAACCAGGAAGCTTTTTTTGGTTTTTAAACAGCTGTTAAATGACAACAACAAAAATGTTCTCCCCAAAAGCCATCCAGCCAACACCAAAGAGCCGAATCATTCTAATGGAATCACCGATACTGTAAGGGTCTAGGTGCCACAGAAGTCCATGCACCTTTCAAGGGGTCGCCCCACTTAGGTGGAGATCACATGCGTCTGAGTGATGACGGCGTTTCAGTCATCACGCCCCCTCCCTGTTTTAACAATTGACCAGAAAGTGATTGGCCATGGAAAGTCAAGCAGCTTACACTGTGGATCTCCTAATCCATCACTGCACCCATTTCCCCCTCGTCTCCTCTGGTGACTTTTCTGATATTAAATTCTCAGGAAAACCCATCTGCTCGTTTTGGCCAGTAGGGACCACTTGATAGATAGCACCAAAAAAGTCAATTGTCAACTTATGGCCACAAAGAATGACTTTACTATCAGGAAAAAAAAAATATGTCTACAGAGAGCAGGAGGCTTTGTTCATCCTTTGGAGAGAAAAGGAGGAGAAGGAGCCTATTTCAGCACGAGTCCTTTCTCACGTGTCTCTGCTTTAGCTTCACTTTGCAATGGGAAACTGTGGATCTCACCAGCTATGACGTTCTGTGATAGCAAACACCGGGCCTGAGATCAGGATCGCTAACTTTCAGTCTGCCGAATTTGGGGTTCTCCTTCTGCAGAAGCCAAGGGGTTACCTCTCATCTTCCATCCACCTGTTTTGAACCACCCCTCCCGCTCCCCCCCAACTCCTCTTCGTAAACACAGCCTACCCCTCAAGGGGAAAGAAATGTCAGCAGTGAAGAGGCAAGAGGGTCTCACTCTGGGCTTTGGAGCCATTTCCCTACAGGCTTGAGAATGGAGGGATGGGTCCCTTCGTGATGAATTCTCACCCTGGCTCTTGCCTCTAATTCCCAGGCATGTACAAATACACATTAGTTTTCGCATCTAGGAATGTGGGTAATGACAACAACAGGCCTTCCCCAGGGGCCCACAGACATGATTAACTCTACAGCAAAATACTTAGAAATCCATTTAAGGTGGAAGATGGTTTATTAATACGTTTTGCCTGCCACCACTTCATTACTATAGCCAGGAAGAAAAATAACTCTCCTCGCAGGCTCTGCAAGGTGTTCGGTTCATACCGGTCTGCGTGCGGTTGATCTCAGACAGGCAAACCATCTCTGTCCCCGGCCAGGGAAGGCGGAGTGGCGAGCAACAGCCTCCCAGCCTGGCCGGCAGAAGACCCAGCAGAGAGCAGGTAACGCTCAGGGTGGACAAAGAAAAGCCCCTGGCGACCGCATAGCTGCTCTGTGGGCCCAGGGAATCCAAACTGCATTCAAAAACGGAAGGTGAGAAAGCGGTGAGAGGCCAGGGATGCCCGCACAGGTAACAGGGCAGGATCCGTTTTACTGAAACTTGTTATTGAAGTGGTTTGAATAGAGGAAGATCAAAATCATATGTCAACTCCCTTCTCACTCCCTAATCCCGAAATGTAAACAACACTGAGTGGCTGATCTTACATCCTGCCCCTTGCTTCATAGGAACGGCTGGATTTATTTTATTTTTTCCCAGCATATCTGAGTTCATGAAAACGGCATGGCAGTCAGAGCAATTTCATTATTTGTGTCCTTTATAGAAGCAACTCCCTTTCTACCCCCTGGAAAGCAGACCCCTTACGAGCGCCCACCTCTGCATCCCCCGCCGCCCTCCCGCCGCCTCTCCCTCCTGCATGCACATACACTGCACACACAGATCGGCTTGTCACAGCTTGTCTCCGTGCTGACAGCTGTAACTGCTCCAGGTTATAAAAACATCTACAGGACAATGCCTTTCAAGCTCACGGCGTGCGCACACGTACTCACACAGGCACACACAGGCGCACACACACAGGCACACACAGGCACGCACACACACACAGGCACACACTCAACACACACGCACACACACACAGGCACACACGCACACACACACAGGCACACACGCACACACACAGGCACACACGTACACACACAGGCACACATGTACACACACACAGGCACACACACTCACACACACACACACCCCCTGTCTGAGCAGAGGAACGCAATCATATGCCCCTTAATAATCCCATGACTGCGAAGGAGGGGGAGCGCAGGAGCGTGCCGGGCAGACCCTGGAGCGCTGGCGGGCAGGTGAGGACGCGGGCCGTCGGAGGCTCTTGGCAGCCGCGGCGTCTCCGCGCTGAAGCAGGCTTGGAAGGGGGGAGACTCGCCGGGAAAGTGAGCTCAGCTGTTGTTTGTGTTTGACTCTGTGTTCCCTGCAGCAAGCGGGGGCCCAGCAAGAGAGCAGTGCACGTTCCACACACACGGACCCAAAGAAGGGCCCTCGCTGAACAAATGCCAGGGCGGCTTCTCCTTCCCTGACAAGGCGACAGGCCCCCTCTCCTGGCGGAGACTCCACATAGGCGCGCGGGCGAGAGGCTGCGACGCGCAGGGCAGTGAGGGCGGCCTGGCACCGCACAGGCGGCGGGAGGGGGAATCGAACAGGCTGCGTCCGTCTGGCTAAGGAGGTGGCTTAGGGAGTAGCAGGGCTGGACTCTGGGAAAATGCGTGCTGCCTTCTCCCCTTAGAGGAATATAGGATCCAAATGCAGCCACTGTCCACTGTCTAGCATGTTAGGGCCCCAGTGGGAAAAGCCAAAGAGCAACCTGGAGACGGGGAAGAAACGTCCGGGAGAGCGAAGCGGCCAGGAACAGGGACAGTGGAGGAGGCGGAGGATGGGGGGGAGTGGCCGGGGTCAGGCTGCCCACGGACTCTGAAAGGCGTGAAGCTCTGTTGGGTACAAAAAGTGGAGAGGTGGTCAGTGGAATCATCGGACAGAAAAGTAAAGCAAAGCAGCACAAATGACCAAAGTCAAAATATCACCAAAGCCAGAGCGGGTGCCCCACAGGGGAACATCGCCAGAGCCAGAGGTCCCCAGGAAGAATCTCTCCTTATCTAGGCTGTGGGTTCTAAGAAGACCCTGGATTCACAGAACCCCAGAGGGATGTGGCCAGAAGGAGCCTGGAAAGGTATTGAACGTAAACCACTCATCTCATAAGCGGGGTTGTGAACCCAGGGGGAGGACTCGTGTATCACAGGACATAAGGGTAACAACTGGCAAGTCAGGACGAGAACTCAGGACGGCTGGCTCTGGCTCCAGTGTCCGCTCTGCTCTCCCTGTCAGGTGAGGGCCCTGCTGAAGGGCTAAGTCGTAGATCTCCTTTGCTGCATCTGTGGCAAATGGGAGAACCACGGAAACACAACCGTTACTGCCCAGTGTGGGTACCTCTGGGCATCTGGTTAGTCAGCGGAACTCAGTGTAGTCAGCAAACCTCAACAAGTAGACTCTGAGCGCCTCCTGCAGGCCAGGAGCTGTGCTGGGAGTCAGAGATACGAAGACGAAAGACATCGCCCTGCCCTCAGTTTGCTCACAGTCTAGGGCTGTTGGGTTGATCAGTGGTTCTCGCTTCATTTCCGTCCACGAAAGTTCAAGCTGTAATGAACTCAGCCCCACGCTCCCTGGAGGCCCCGAGCGCACTCTCTCTGCTGAGAAAAGAGAGCTGGGATGTGTCTCTCCCGTGGGAAGCTGATCCCATGATGCGTGTTCAGATTTCCAGGCACTGACCGTGGTTTCCTGAGCTCCATTTAAAGTGGCACCGGAGGGGGAGGGGGAGGGGGGCTCTCAAGGATTTTTAAATGTAGGGAAGAAATTCATGCTCCTGACAAGGATGTTTTTATTTAGTGCACACGAAGTGCCAGAGATGCACTAGGTGGTGGGTTTATGCTGTGGGCGAGAGAGACAGAAACAAATCAGCGTGCGTCCAGCCCTAGCAGAGGAGACAGACGTTAAGGCAAAAACTTGACCGGATGGTAGACACAAGGGCGGTAAGCATGGGGGGTGGGGGATGGAAGGATGCACATGGTAGAAGTCTCTCATGGAATCTGGGAGACCACAAGACGTTTCCCTGAAGAAATGGCTTTAAACTGGGGCTTAACAGTGAGAAGAGATGAATGGGCAGGCGGCTGGGCGGGAATCTGATTGCAGGCTGAAAAGAATGTTCCACAACCCAAGACCGACCGGAAGGAGCCTGGGCAGACTGCGTTTTATGTTCACAGACTGCGCTCGTGTAAGCCTGGGCTGGGTACGTCTGAAGTGCTCTGCCGACTGAAAACCCCGACTGCTTCCGCGTCCTGTGTTCATGCATTCATTGATTCCTTCAGTGCATATTTATTGATTAAGAATGACCAGGGGCTTTGGAGTCAGACAGGCCCGAAGGGGAGCATCGTCTCCTCCATCACCAGCCGTGCGACCCTGTGGGGTGACCTCGCCTGTGAGCTGGTGGTGAGAACGGTATGGACCAGAGCGGGCTGGTGCGGGGCTGCAGGGAGAGCCCGGATGGACAGCCTTCAGCACAGGGCCTGCTCCTCCGCAGGGGCCCAGCACGGGGCCTGGAGGGGAGGCTGGTGCGTGGGCCTCCCTCCTCCAGAGGGTCCGGGCCTGGTATCCACTCTGGGAACCCGGGAGCAGCCCGAGGGCACCAGCCCTGTGCACAGCCCAAGGGTGTCGTCCCGGGGACGGGGCAGACACTTCCCGCTGAGATGTGGGCGGAAAGGGGAGTAGCTTAGCCTTCAAACCAGGGCAGGAAGAGGGGACCCTCTGGTTCCCACCCCAGTGTCTTGAAAAACGCACAGATACAACCAGCCTGCACTTGAGAAGGAGGACGGGGCTTCCTGGGAACGCGGATCTGCCCTGCTCCCACGTGGACCCGGCAAGGGGAAGCGGCCTGAGAGCAAGACGGGCTGCCCCGCCCAGGCTAAGTAGTACCTGTGTCCTTTTCATGGGGCTTTGGCCCCTCTTGGCTCCCGTGGGCTCCTGTGGGCCAAAGCCCCCTGCCCCGGGTCGGGTCCAGACTGACACCAGACACTGGACACTGATCCGCAGAGCCTGCCTCACCTCCCAGGGCCTGCGTGGGACAGCCCACGGCCGCGCTGCAGGATTAGCCGGTGGCCTCGGGCACGGGAGCAGGGCTACCGGCACACGCCCGCCCGCCCGCACAGACACACCCGTTCTGATGTCTGCAGGACGCAGCCCCACCAGACTCTCTCTTGGCTTCTCACCTAGAAGGAGCCCTTTGAACGGTCATCTCACTCGCCCCCAAATTTGGGGCTTAAACCCCGAAGCTCCCATCGGAGGGCCTAGCCTTCCGTCTCCCCCGCATGCCTTTCTCCCTAATCACCCGCCATTCACTCACGTCTCACTTGAACCTTTGTTTCCTGCATTTTCTGCATTTTCTCCTCAGCCAGAAGCGGCAGCAGCAGAGGTGAATTTCAAAGAGATAACGATTTGCTCAGTACACTCCATTTGTACGCATGGGTTCGACGGTACTTTTGATTGGAGGTGGCATTTTGTAAATATTTTGTGAACCAGAGAATCTGGATCCAAGTCTTAATTCAGGCCATCATTGTGCCTCCTTAAATAAGTCGCTTGCTCGTTTTGATTTCTTAGCTTCTTTCTTTTCAAGAGAACCAACCTCTCCACAATACGTGGGTCTTTGGGAAAATCCAGTGCCTGACGCATCCAAATGGGCCAATGCACTTTTGAGAGTTAGAAGCACTATTCGAGAGCAAGATGATAGCCTGGGGGAGGGCTGGGGACCAGGGCGCTGCATTTGGCCCCCAGTCGGTCACTTACTGGCTCCCTGGCGTTGCCTGGGTCACTTCTGCTTCCCTTCTAAGTGAGGCATGTGAGTCAAGTGACCTCCATGTCCCCTTCCAACTCCCACAGCGTGCGGTCTGCACGCTTCTCAACACTCTTCTTTGCTCATGAGTTCCTCCTGTCGAGAAATCTCGCTCCTCCTCCCAGCCGTCCACCGTCCTCATCCACCAAGGTGTCCACATCAAAACTCAGAAAACTGCGGTACAAAGTAATTAACGAGCTGCCCTGGATCTAAGGCAGGCGATGGAAGCGCCAAGGTGATTAAAAGTCTTCCGGTAAAGGGTTTCTTTAAGGAAAAGAAAATTCCACAATGCAACCAGCAGTGTTAATCTTCAATAAATAGGCTGTTAATATTTAACTGGCATTTATTTAAACTTACAGTAACTGTCCTATTAAATCTAAATTAATGGCCCGTCTGGGAATCTTCCCCTAACGCCTAGCTGGGACACGGCAGTCTGGATCATCGCCTGCGCCAGGCTTCTGGCCATAAAGAGCGTATTTAAGCCATCCTTTTAAGACTAGACTGTTAGAATATCATGGTTGGAAGGGCTTTCGAGGTCAACGGGACTAGCAAGTTTTATACCCTGTGTCTTTGGACTTTCTGGGGTCTCTTCGTCCCAGCTCTTCAGTAAGGGCTTTATTTATCGTGTGTTCCAGACATCTCTCTCTCCAGCCTCTTCTTTTTTATTTTGAATTTCTCTCTCTCTTTCTTTCCTTTTTGGTACTTTTTTTTTTCTTAGACTCATTCTGGGTTTGCTTTTTGTTTTTGTTTCTTTTCTTTTTTTTTTTTTTTTTTTTTGGTGAGTCTCTCCTGAGTTTCTTAGGATAAGCCGTTTAGGATACGTAGCAAATTCTGTGTGTGTGTGTACGTATATGTAGATATAGACAGCTGCAGATATAATTCTGTGTGTCACAAAGAACATTTTGTAATGGCAGCTGTATATAAAAGACTAAGCTGTGAATTCATCCCTGAGTCATGCTGCTTTAGAAGGGGCAGTGAGAGTGTAACTGGGTAAAACTGAGCTTTGCCACCCCTGAAATCAATCAATATTTTTTATTATAAATGTAGCTCCAGCTGAACCTCTGGGATGTTATTTTGCTATGATTTTTAACACGTTGACGACATTTCTACAGCACACACACACATGCTCATTGGTTTCATGAAATCAGTTTACTAGTGAAACGTACACATTGAAGGTAAACAGCTAATCTGATGGGTTAGTGTTCACGCCGAGGTAACTTTCCTCAAGAAGTGGGAAGTGGTGGAGACTGAAATAACTCACCCTGAGGTTTCTAAAGGTGTAGGTCCCTGAGCTAGACTTGTGAGTGTTCACTGCCTGCCTTGCAGGGCCTGGAGAGGGGTGGGGGGTGGGTACGCGATGGACTTGGGCAGGAGGAGCAGCGGGCAGAGATGGGGCGGGCGGGCAGATGGGAAGGCACCCCACCTATTTTTAAGAGGACCAGACCTCCCCTCAGCTGTCTGCTTGCAGAAGGCTTCCCGTCTGCACCGCCTGCGGGGCCCACACTTCCCCGTGTTTCTGACTGATCTCACACGCCAGCTACCCCACTTGCTTTTCTCTCCTTTACTTCAATCACCGTCAAGTTAGACTAAAGACACTACACAAATCCGTGCCATGTCTTCAGTCAGAAAACAAATCCTCCTCCGTATTCAAAGTGTCTCTATTCTTTGTTTTATTGAATCTTAGAAATTGAGGAAATAATTGAACACGTTTCTGCAGGCTTCTGCACTCCCCGGCTTGCGTCTGTCTGTCTTTTTGGCATCGCCTTTGGCAGCTCAGGATGTTTCCCACAAAGCCCCCGAGGCTGCAGGTAGGACGTCCCATCCCTGCCAACCCGGGAGCCGACGTGGCAGTGAGTTCCCTGAACCTTGTCTACACTTTGTTCATCCAGGTTAGCGGAGAGCCACAAGCATCTTGGGAGTGGCCTGGGACAGTGAACTTGGGTGAGGACCAGGTAGCTCTGAACCGGGGGAGGGAGAGCAGGGACAACGTTGTGCGCGAACGTGTGACTAAGGGGCGACGCAGGAAAATGACCCACCGAAGCTTTCACAGCGGTGTCCACCAGGGGTCAGGACCAAAGATGCTTGAAAAGGAAATGGGTAATGAGGAGACAAACATTTTTTCCCCCCAAAGTAGAGAATTAGCTTCAAGCTAAAACACAAATCAAGGAGAGACTGGCATGTTTCTATACGGAGAAGCATTAGTACCAGATTCCCCAGGGGAGAGTTGCTGGGATAAACCAAATGTAATATTTCTGTCAATGATCTGTCAAAGGGAATTCATAAAGAACGCTCCCAAGTTTGCAGAAGACATTAAGGCCCCTTGAGTAATTAAATCTTCCGTTGACATGGAGGAGCTGCAAATAACCCACAGAGCTACATGAGCGTGCAGAGGAGCGGGCGCGTGCAGAGGAGAACATTTGAGGAAAGACCATGCAAAGCGTGCTATTTGACGCTGGAGGCTGGGCGATGGGGCAGGAGGGCCGAGGAGGAGTGGACCAGGTGTGGATGTCAGGCTTCATGGCTCTGACTTTCAGCCTAAGCCCCACAAGTTGCCAGCTTGCCCTTGGGTGATTTCCTTGCCCCTCAGAGCCCCAGTTTTCTCCTGTATTAAATAGGAGTATCGCCTGCCCCATACATTTGCTGTGCAGGCTAAATGAGATGGCACATAAAGTACCCAGTGATGGGCCTCGTGTGTGGTACAGACTCCACACAGGCCGCCAGCATCTATTTTTTTTTTTAACAACCCAGGAAAACAACGTTGGAAACAGTCATGACCGCTGGCCCCCAAGCCGCGGTCCTTACGATACCCTCGGGACGATGATAGTACAGATTGTTGTCGGCAGGTCTCAGGACTTTGTGCCAAAAATAAATGCTGGGCCTAATATTTGATGAAAGCTATTTGAAGAATATTGGAAAAATAGAAACCAAGAAATGTTTCCTTTACTCAAGATGACTGTGTATCAATTCTTCAAATGTTACTCATAATAGTTGTCACGGCAGCTCAGGAAGAGTCAGGAACTTCACGTGCCCAGTTCTGAGTCACGACTCATGGCTCCAGTCACCACCGGCCCCTCCCGCCCGGTTCCGGCCAGTCTTCCCCCCTCTGAGTTCTCCATCCACAGCCTGACGCATGCGGCCCCCTCCCTCGGCCTCAGCCCCTCACCCTGGCCTGGCCGCGGCGCCGTCTCGTTCTCTTCTTTGGATCACGAGACCCCCTTCCAGGGATGTCCTCCCTCTGTTCTTGCTGGATCTGTTTCAAACTCCACAGTGAAATAAGGTTTTCCTGAAAATCTGAGCCATGTCACTCCTCTCCTGACTCAGTCTTTACTGGCTCCACGCGGCAATTTGAATAGAGTCCCAGACCCTTTAAGTGCTTTCTGAGGCTCTGTCCGTTCCTCCTGTCCCCTCTTCCTTTATTGAGCCACACCACTTTTGACTTTATGATGATTTTAATCCCTCAAGGTTCCTCTTTCTCAACGCAGGGCCTTTGCATATGCTGCGATTCTGTCAAGAATAGTGTCCCATCGTTTTCAGGCTCAGGTCTAACCATCCTTTGAAGTTCTGACTTCCTCGTAAAGACCATGACTTCCCTGTTCAGCCTGGGGGAATGCCCACTGCGTTGGAATGTCTGACATGAATAATACTTGTGAGAGTTTAAATTCTGTCTCTTCTATTCCTGCAGCCTCGCACAATGCCATATCATACGTTTTTGATAAATATTTGTTGAATTTAAGTGAATAGTACAGCTGGGGAAAATTCAAAAATTAAAAATTATTTTCCGGCAGGCTGGGGACTTCCAAACGAAGGACCGTTAGGAAGATGAAGACATTTGGTATTCATGACATGGAAGGATAAGATCTACACACACTTAATGACCAAGTGCTGGCTGGAAATCAAAAGAATGCCAAGAAATTGAAAGATGGCAGTTTAAGGATGAAAACAAGCACGTCCGTATAAAAGGTTAGACAGGCCAAAATAATAGCTAAATAGGATAAATGGAGATGTGGATAAATTAATGGGTGGTGGACCTGTACTGGTTTATTAGGTTAGGGGTGTCTGATGTATATCTCTAACCTTTGAAGTATGATTTCCATGCAAAATTACCACTGTCCTAGACAGGTAAGGAGGGCGTCTGAACTGACATGACCTGCTGTGACCTCCCTAATGTCAGGTTCCCATCTACGCAGTAATCCTATTGTCCGCATCACTGGGGATGATGGAATTACACGTAGCCTACCCCGCACACCTTACACACGCCCACGCCAGAACATTTGTGTGCACTGGGTAAGGACATTTATGAAATGCTGCAAGAACACGGATGGGTGTGTAATTCGTGTGAACCCCGAGCAGGGCCAAAGCCCCCGTCAGGCAGAGTTAGTCTGACTGCCTCTGTCCATCCTCCGCTCCCTCGCCCATTCCTTCCGTGTCTGAGTCCTCACTGCCTCTCGTAACAATGGCTGTGACCCCAGTCCACCCCGCGGCCAGTACCTCCCGACGTGTTTGGGGCGCTTCCCTCACCTCTCTGGACTCCCTCCTTCCGAAGGCTCAGCTCCTAATAAGAGCGGGATGACTCCATGTGCCTTTCCACCCCTGGTCCAATGGTCTTTCTTCACCACCTCCTGGCTTCCCGGTGTCAGCCCACCTTTGAAGGCAGGATGGGGAGCCATCCATTTTCCATGCAATGCTTTGCTTTTTCACTCTTGTGGAGGAGAGCTGTGACATAGTCCAACACAATAGAAACTACACAGACCTGTGTTCAGAGCTTATGCTCCGTACCATTTGCCTCTCCAGACGGAGTCTAACCACAGCTTCCTCTGGGAAACTCTATTAGCCACTTCCATTTGCTGAAGACACAGCTGGACAGCACACGCAGGGCCCCAGGGATCCGAAGACACGGCAAGCCGAAGACCAGAAGCGCCCTGGGACATTTTCTCCCAAGTCCAGGCTCAAGGCGCTGGGTTGGAAGGTCGCTCCTGACTGCCCAGCTGGGATGCGGGCCGCCTTCTCACATCCATGCAGCAGGTACGTACCCGGGCAGGTGACATAAGGCAGCAGGGACTGTCCTGGCCTCCTCCCAGCCCCCAAGGCTGCAGTCTGCTGTGGAGACACACGCTGGAAACGACTGTGTGGGTCGTGAGTGAGTCTCACGGGGAATGCGTGTTACAAAGGTCAAGTGTGAAGGTACAAGAGAACCGAAGGAGGGAGGGACGGCGCCTTGTTCATGATCACTCTCTCTCAGCCCAGAACAAGGCAAAACACACTCAGCACTGAATCGATGGGAGCACGGTGACTGAATGGACATCTAGAACCTGACATCTCAATGTCCGTCCACGAGGCCAGCTGGTTGGACGTCTCCACACACAGACATCTCTGCAGACCCCTTTCTTCCTTCCAAGAGGCTGCAGAGTTCTAGGGAACTGGAGCGCCCCACCCCGTGTTCTTGTTATCTATCAGACCAAAATAGGAGACGCCTACACATCGGGTCATGTAAATATTTCCAGTATACGCGTTTCGCTCCTGGGAAAGCTAGCTCACCACATTCTCACAGAAAAATCCACCTTCATCCCAGTCTCCAACGTAGGACTTACTACTACTCTCACCCAAGAACATTAGTAATCATCAGACTATGAGCCAGGTGCTGGGTTTGAACCTGAACGTTTTGAAAAACGATCTTATAAATTTTCCAAGGATATCATCTTTAAGCATTACCAGTCACAACTGCCCCTGAATTCTGGGAATTGAGCATAATTACATGGAAATTGACAGGACACAAATGCCAAGAATCCTGTTAACCTTTAATGTCTTGAAAAACCTCTCCTTGTAATTATCTCTCCTTTGTCTTAAATGTTACTGATGAATATTTAGAGGCAGAAGCAAACACGGAAGCGGATGGATTGGAGAACCCTGATCTTTGTGCGGAATCCCAGAGTTTCCCAGGCGTTCCATAAAGCAGTGGGGTGCTAAGTAGAGCACGTGGCATGTGGCTACTTCCAGAAGGTGCTTCCACCTCTGTACTGGCTTTGCTCTGGTTCTCTGCTTATAATGCTCCACGCGAGGTAATGCTCCTTCACATTGGTAATTAGAGTGAGAATGTAGGTCAGAGGCATTCAGTGTCTAATGCAATTCCTGACCTGCTCTGTGTCTTTGGAAAAGTCACTGCATCTTTTCAGGGTTTCAGATTCCCTTTGTGGAAGTGAACGTAATGGCATTCCACTCAGACAGCAACAATATCTGCACAGTGTTTTCTTTAAGTCTCACCGCGGACATCCCGTATCGCACAGGTGGAGGTACGTCCCCTCCATTCCTCCTCCTTCCTAGGCTCCACTCCCACCACTAAGGTGCCCCTTGTTTCTTTTCTCTACTATTTCAACTAAATTGCAGCTCAGCTCTCTGCCTCCAACCCTGCCTCTACCTAAACCGGGGCAGGGGGGCGGGGGTGATGCTGGAGAACAGACACTTGTGGGCAACTGGTTATCAGTGCAACTGCAGAGACACGCCTGCCATTCAGTGCAGGGGGGCCAGGGAGGCTGCACACCCAGGGTCCACGCCCTCAGCCTCTCCGCACATCCCAAGCCAAACACTCATGCTTTCCATCTGCAGTATCTCCTTCCCTCCCCTCCCACCCACAGGTTCCTAAATCCCACTCAGACCTCAAGCACCAGTTAAACTTCCACTTTCTCCATAAAACAGTGCTTTGCAGATGCCCCTCTGCCACTCTGCCCCGTTGGTTAGACTCAAACCTCTAGGATCTACACATACCCACCTCGATGAGATTTGTTTTAAAATGTTGGACTTAGTGCACGTGCTTTTTGTACCGTAGCTGACGGCCTGCTTGTCTGGGCCCACCGAGGAGAGCAGAAGCTCTCTGGACACAGGGACCCCTCCTCGTGTGTTGCGGCTCCTCCCCAGGGCTGACCAACATGTGCGGCCCGGAGTGTGTGCTCAACCAACACCTGTTACATTGAACGGGCATCTCAGTCGTTGAGAGAGACAGCCCAGGTACTATTTTTATTACTTTAGCTTGAGGACATTGAGCTCTAAATGAGTTCTGAAAGCTGGTTTTATGTAGGACCTCCGAGGAGGCGTGCTCCGAGGTGGGACTTGTCGCTCCCGCCAGCTCTCTCAAGGCTCGGGTCTGCACCAAGGAAACCACCCAGAGAGCTTGGCCTGCATTTGTGCCGAAAGAAAATGGAAATTTTCATTTCTGGGTCAGCCTCCCCAGAGGAGGGTTTGGATTTATATCACTGTCTACACCATTCATGATGGCAAATCTTCAATCCCTAAAAACTTGTGGCCAAATAGAGCTGCAGGTGTCCTCTTTGTAATGCTTGGTTTGCAACAGAAATCAGGCAGGAAGAAGGCCTGGGTTGTCCAGAAACTGCCTCGGGCCCTCCTGGCGCTGGAAGGGTCAGGCCCCAGCTGTGCTCCGCAGCGCAGCTCCAGCCTTGACCAAGCCCATCCATCACAGCCGAAGCCTGCCCTTCCCGCTCGCTGCTGGACTTGGAAATGGAAGTGGCCTTTTAACGGGACATTGTCTTAGGCTTGTGTGAAGCCAGGCTGACAGAGAAAGAAAGATTCAATCCTGACACCAATCCTACTAGTATTTGTCACCAAAATGACATTTCCCCTTTAATGATGAAAAATGCACCGGGAAGGAGTGAGGAGCAGGGCCGACTTCCGTCCGCCGCTCTGGTCGCTCTGGTCCTCCGGGAGGGCGGCTCTGCAGCGGCTCCGACTCGGGGAGAGCGGAGGGTTACGAGCAAACACGACCAGTTCCTGGTCTGGAAGGGAAGGGTGCAGGCAGATGGAGGCCTGCGGTTAGGCAGTGTCACCCAACAGCTGACTAATTTCTCCCTGGGCCTTCTGCCCGGCTTCTCAGTAGAACTGCCCCCTGTCTGTCAGGCCCAAGCGGGGCTTCATACTGGTTTCCAGGGCCCTGTACACATGTGGTACCACATCCAGGTTTGCAGGGCTAGTGCACCTCACAAGGTCGCCAAACTACAGGGGTGGAGGCTGGGGGGGAAGTGCCTCCCCAGCCCTCAGTCACACTCTGTTGCCTGGAAGGGGTAAACTGGAGGCATCCAGTCTACACTGCATGCGCCACAGGCATATCCAGGAGGGTCTGTGGCTGGGAATGATCTGTTGGGGGGGGGTCCTGCAAAACTGAAGCTTTACAGTCTGAACACATCGGAGGGGGGTGCGGGTCGGCGTGTTGCTGGCAGATCAGGAGCGCTCGCGGTCGTCTCAGGTGTGGAGAGCGAAAGCTTCCTGACAAACGCAGATCTGCATCTGCAAGCCCATCGCTTACTAAGGCACTAGGTGCTGACGACATCGATGTAAAATCCTCTTTTCTCCCCTCCTTTCTCTTCTACTGGCAGAGCCTGCCTCCCACAACAGAGGCTAAAAATGCCAGCTCTTCACTTTCCCGGGTCTTTGGCAGCGACGGCTGAGCACGTGCATGGCAGACGGGCTGGGTCTCCCACCCTCATCAAAAAGATGCAGGTGCACACTTCCGGCCCCCCGCACCCCTGCCCTGGACCGCAGGCATGGTGTGAGGGCTGGGGAAATGCAGCGACGGCCCCAACACACACACACTTATGGAATGAAGACCCCACATCTCAAGCCTGATGGAGGCCAGCTGTGAGACCCTGGGTCCCAGACGCCGTTACCAAGCCTGCAGACACCCTACCTCCAGGCTTCTTTCATGCCCTAATATCCTAAGTTTATTAAGTTAGGGTTTGACCACTTGCAGTCCAAAGCATCTGAAGTGTCCCGTCCACATCTCATCAGGAGAACCGGCTTAACTTTACAATGGTGGTACGCGGCTCCAGACTCCTTCACCCAGCCTCGAGCTGGTCTTGCTCTGCACACGTTTCCTTTGCTTCCTGCTGCCTGCTGTCTCTCATTCCCTCACTCTTCCAAACCCTGGCACACCCAGGCTGGCTCCTGCACCAAGAAGCCCAGGGCACCAGGGTGCTTCCAAAGTTTGTATGCTTTTGCAATTCTTTATGACGTTAATTAACACAGCTCCCCCGCACTAGCTAACCTGCCAGCAAAGCAACCAGCGTCATGATCGCCTCTGTGAAGAAGCAAACTGAGTCATCTGTGTCCCTATGTCTGCATGCGTGGGCTTCTGGCTCCGCCTCTTCCCTCTCCAATGTTCACACTTTCAAATATATTTTAGATCAGCAGTGATGTGATTCAAAGGGACTTGACCTGAAGAACCAGGGCCCACAAAGCAAGTGATGTACAAGGGCACTTTCTGAAAAACCTCTAACCCTGTAAAAACCCCTACACATAACCGAAGCCACACTGGCCACACCTTCCATCTGTTCTTCTCCGCTGTCCTTGCCCTCTTCTTCCTCCCTGTACCCTTGCAGACAAGGGAGAGTCCTCCAACATAGAGCTGGGTGCTGCAAAGTGACCCCTAAGCTCCAAAAAGGATGCCGGAGCTCTGCCTTAGGGGAGAGAAGGGACGTGCGACACTGTTCCCAGGGAACGAGCGGCAGGGGCAGGAGAGAAGCTTCCATCTGGAGGCAGAAGTGCGGCCTCTGTGCGCTCAGGAGGGTGGGGCCCCTGCTGCAGGTCCCCTGGGATGAGACGCCCCCTCCCGCCAGGGGAAAGATGCTCTTGCCCCTGGAGGGTGTGGGCTGACCTGAGCGCCGCTGCCGGTCCAGGACAAGGACCAAGAGCTCTCCCCTGCTCCGGTCTGCAAGGTGACTGATGGCTCCTAGTTAGGAAGACAGACAGAGCTTGGACACCCAAGACCCTTCAGTTCCCTCCACCACCTGAGCGCAGGCACCCAGAGGCCAGAACGTGGTAGCACTTCGCGAGAGCCATGCAGCCAAACGTCCCCTGGAGGCACCAGAGAAACCCCACGTCCAGGTGGAAAATGCACAGAAGACAGGTGAGATGCACCGCGTGCCTGACTGAGGTTAGAAACCGGCCGCGAGCGCCCAGCAGCAAAGGAAACCGCTTGAGAGAAGCTATGTAACACGCGCGCGCCGTTCTGAGCCACATCTGTGCCTTCTTTTGTGGAACGGTGGATGAGCTTATTAAAATGATAAAGATGATTGCTCTCTGCATGCTTATAATGACCATGATTGGTGTCAAAATGTTGGATTTACCAAATAAAGTCTCTCCTATTGTGGGGTTTGATTCTCCCTCAAGCGCTTTGCCCAGCAGAACCGTCGCCCCCACTGTGATGCATGGGCCAGCCCAGGCTCACACTTGTGAAGGAAGCCAACAGGGTCCCCCCGGTTGAACGGCTAGGAGCTCGGGCGCAGACCCTCCCTCTCGACAACACGCTCAAGACACGCTTCCCTTGAGCGCGGTTTAATAAACGCACGGACCCAGCCTCCTTCGTGTGGAGACTCCCTCCGCCGTGGCTGTGGGCGGGTGGGGGGACTTCAGGAGGACAATGGGAATAATTCATGAGGGACAAGCAGGGCAGATGCCCGAGCACAAGATCCGCGGTTGGAAAGCCGGCCGGTGGAAGCACGCGTCGTGGGAAGAAAGGGAAGACTGTCCGGGATGTCAGATCTCCCGCTGTGTCACCTCTGAGCTTCTGGAGAAGCAGCACTTGTCCACAGAACAATGAGCAGGACTTACAGGCACCGCGGCCTTGGGGAGCTCGAATACTGTTCCACCACCGAGAGCACGGCGGGGCGGTGGCACAGCCCCGGCGGGGCCGCCGGGGGACCCGGTGCCTGCCGTCTGGAGGCTGTTTGTCAGGACACAGTGGTTCACCTCCTCCACCTCTCAGCAGCATGAGGCCCCCGGAAACACTGACCTCCCTCCTGAAATGGCCTCTTCCTTTGCAGTTCAAGACACCATGCCTCTCAGATTCCCTTTCCTCCCCTCCCAGGAGTGCAGCGTTACCATCACATGCCATGTCCCCTCCACCACGCCATCCCTGCACGTGAAACACGCCCTCCTCAGTATGTGCCTGCCACGACCCCTCTTCCATGCAGCCCCCTCTGCTCATCTCTGTGAGAAATGTCTCCCTCTTCTGGATTCCTGTGATGTTTCATACTTTCTCTAGCATGTAAAATACATTGCCCTGTGTTTTAAGTGGGTCTAAACATGCAGAACCTTCCCTACAAGCAGGTAAGCTTATTGCCAGGAGGTTCTTTGTCTTGGTCTTTTAGTTTTAATTGAAGTCTAGTCAGTTTACAATGTTGTGTCAATTTCTGGTGCAGAGCATCATGTCTCAGTCACACATGTACATGCATATATTCCTTTTCATATTCTTTTTCATTACAGGTGACTACAAGATATTGAATATAGTTCCCTGTGCTGCACAGAAGGACCTTGTTGTTTATCTATTTTATATATAGTAGTGTGTATCTGTTAATCCCAAACTCCTAATTTATCCTTCCCCATCCCCCTGCCCTCATGGTAACCGTAAGTTTGTTCTCTATGTCTGTAAGTCTGTTTCTGTTTTATAAATAAGTTCATTTGTGTCTTTTTTTTTTTAGATTCCCCATGAAAAAATTATTCATATCACTAAGTACCAGAGAAATGCAAGTCAAAACTACAATGAGGTCTTTGTCTTTTGATTGGACCGGTTTACTTTAGAGCTGAAAAGACCCACATGGGTCACCTAGGTCAATGTCCTCGCTTCCTACATGAGGACACGGAGAACTTCAGAGCTTACCCCTTGAGTCATGTTCACACAGTGAAGCCAGACTGAAGCTGGGGTTCATTTGCACCCTTGGCACAGTGAAGGGCTTGCTTAGAATGAGGCCAGAATGAAAGACTGTGTGAATGAGTCCAGAAATTTCCTGAGACCTGCCATCTCACAGCCAGACTCGGTCCAGCCAGAGACATACACAAATGGCATGGAACCCTTGGTCAGCCTCGTCCTGGAGAAACTCCACTTCTGTCAGCACCACTCTGTTCTCACCCAAAGGGGTTTGCCTGAGGGGCTCGGAGCCTCTTACTACGCATTTGGGCGGCGGAGCTGCTTCAGTCAGCTGACCGGGGATGAATGTTCTTCAGATCGTTATGCTTTAATCCATTAAGAAAATGGACAGAAGATCAATCCAGCACTAATAAAAGATGATTGAAAATTGCTAATATAAACCCACTAGCGCAACCGTGCTTTACAAAAACAGAAAACGCGTGTGGCTTTCCTGTGTCCTCCCCTGCGGACACTGCCCGGGGCGCAGCCCTGCCTCTGCGGCCCCTGCACGCAGCGGGCCGCCGCCAGGCTTGTGACCGGCCGGCTGCCTCCCCAGGAGCGCAGCAACGCCAATTAATTGCAGTAATGAGCAGGCTGCACGTTTAAGGACACGCACAGCCGGATTTCTAGCAGCCTTCACAGGCTCAACCCGTGTTCAGGGAGCTCTGTTTCCAGGGGCTGTAGTGTGTGTCTCCACAAAGATGGACTGCTCTGAGGGTCACGGGGGTGTGGGAGGGTGTGCATGGGTGTGTCCACATGCACAGGAGACCGCTGTCTCAGGATGGCCAGGCGCTTGCCTGTAGAAAAGGGACCTGGGTGTCAGAGAGGAGGCTCCTGGCAGAGGAGGCGAGTGCTGCTCTGGGATGGCGTCTTGGTGAGCAAGAGAGATGAGACTTGGAGTAGGGGGACCTGGGAAAGGCACAAACGCCTGCCTCACAGCATGTGTGTGAAGGTGCGGGCAGCGGGTTCCGGCAGGGACATCAGCCCTGGTTTGGGGACAGTTTATCTCAGTGCTCGCGGGTCTTGTGTTCTTTCTCATCCTTCCCCCGACTGTTCATTAAATCCTTTCGGCTGGGCCCCTCTCTCCCGCCCCACCCTGCCCTTCCTTGTCTGCCCTTTCCACCTGCGTGGAGGTGACAGGCCATGGAGGGAAAGCGGCTGCCTCTCACCAGAGGGACTGGCTCTGGTGGTCCTGTGGTTTGGAACCACGTAGAAGTCCTGAAACCACCCCCAAAGGAACGCGGTTTCCCCTTGAAGACCTTCTAATGTATTTTTTAAAAAACCCACATGCTGGGCCGTCAAAGTCACATGCGATGTGACAAAGTGGGTAATTATGTTCCACTTAGTGCACATCAAAGAACAAGTGTCCGGAGAGCCGGCCCACGTGCCCCAGTGCGTGCGGGAAGGGGCGGTGGTGAGGACCACCGGGGGCGAGGCTGGGCCAGACCCCCGCCCACGCCCTCTGCTCCCTGCCGCCCTGGGAAGGAACGAGGCCACAGGGCTCATTTAAATGTGGGAACGTGTCTGGCCTGTCTCTCCTGTTCCTTTGTTTGGTTTTCATGGAAACGTGTGTTTATGGGAAACTCAGAGCATGCTTGCTGCAGACAGATGTTTCTGGTCTCTGTCCCTCATCGCGCTAGGAATCCTCCTTCTGGGAGATGAACCTCCATTTTCTTTTCTCCTCCGCCATGCAGGGGATGGAAATAAATTATCAATGCTTCTAAAATGCAGAGGTCCGCCTGAGTCGAAGCCTTTGGCAGAGACTCACCCCCTGGAGGTGAAGCTGCAACTCCCTGGAAAGAGAGGCAGAGCTGCGGGCGCAGGTGGCGTCCACGGCCCTCGTCACAGGTGCGAAGAGGGGTCGGGCTGGATGCAGCCTCACCGACGCCGGCCCAGGCTCCCCATTCACCCCTGGACCGTCCGCATCCCGACTTCCCGCCCTCTACTTCCCCCCGTCGGCTGGAAAACTTTGTCACTTTAACGTTTGATTATATAAAACCTCGCTCGCTCTACCCCCTGCGGATGAGCAATTGTTCTGCTATTTCTATAAAACGCCACAGGAAATATGAAAATAGGAGGCAGGATTTGGAGCAAGACTGTTGCTGAACGCCTGTGGTTGGAAGCGTCAGACGTGGCCGGGCAGATTTTACATCTGTGACGGGGACGTGGAAGGGAAAGGGGAGGGGTCGGGGGAGAGAGGACGGGCACCGCCCAGGAGCCCTGCCAAGAGGCTGTAACTGACCTTTGGCCTGAAGGCACTGAATCTGGGCCTGCACCCCAGCAGGGCTGTCCCCACCTGCACTGGGCTCCCGGCTTTAGGCAGGAGAGCCGGGCCGGCAGATGGGTCAAAAGTGAGTCACAAGCTGGAGGGGAGGAGCCACACATCCCCCTGCAGCGTAAGACACCCTTTCCAAAGCAGGCTGGACGTCACCTGCCGTCTCGCTCTTTGTCTAATCAAGTGTTCTCCTGGGAGGCAGTGCTGAGCAGTGACTACAGGTGTAGGACTGGAGCCAGCAGCCCAGGTTCCCATCACGGCCCTTTCACTGACATGTAAATGTGGCACGTAGCCCTCTCCTGCCTCGGTTTTCTCACCTGTAAAGTGGGACTAGCTGTAATAGTACCTCCT
Organism: Camelus ferus; assembly: GCF_009834535.1. Classification (NCBI taxonomy): domain Eukaryota; kingdom Metazoa; phylum Chordata; class Mammalia; order Artiodactyla; family Camelidae; genus Camelus; species Camelus ferus. Next base: position 2,218,144 of record NC_045728.1, read on the forward strand.
TGATAGCGTGCGCCTGGAACAGGGCTATTATAATGACCTAAGAGGTAACCGTGATTACCTAGTAGCGACTGTGTGTGGGAGCCTGGCCTCAAACTCCCGGGGCTCATAACTCGATGGAGGAGAAGACACCTAAGCAGATTACCAAAGGTGTGGTGGGAGCTGACAGCGTGGTCTCTAGTGAGTCTCAAGCTTTGGGCATCGGGATCAAAGGGCCTGGAGAACACTTAGCAGCGGAGGGGGCAGCACAAGGGGAGGGTCTGGCCCGTGGCCCAAGAGCGGACACCTCCCGGAGAGACCAGAGTGAGGGTGAGGGGCAGCCGCCATCTTTCAACCCCGAGGACGAGACTCGGCCTGGAAAGGTTGCAGAGAGGAAAGAGAAGAGGACTCTGGGATGCTGGTCCTCACCAGCCTGCCTGTCTCCGGGCTTCGGGCTCCACAGTGAAGCCTGTGAACTTGGCCTTCTGTTGTCTGCGGTGGAACGCAGTCTCTGACGCCTGGAGGCCCATGCACGGCTACTGAGACACCAAGCAAAGCCAGTTTCTCTCGGGCGCTTGGAAGAAAGGGTCCCTGTCGCAGCAGTATTCCCTGCACGTCAGGAACCCGCAGCCTCAGTTCCTCTGCGTTGTCAGGCGGGACTCAGGCCTCCTACCAGCCTAGGAAGCCACGTGCCCCGTGTCCCAAAGCCTCGTCTCCACGCGGCCCACCCAGGAAGAGGGGAGGAGTGTCAGCATTAAAGGATAAATGCTGGCTACTAGATGTTTGCAAGGGCAGCGGGGTTAGAGGACGCGTCCTTCACATGGAGAAGAAAGTGACCCCTACAGAGCACCGGTGGCTGTTTTCAGGCCCGTCAGAGGGGAGGCAGGGCCCTCGGTCCTGGATGGAAGGCTGCTGGGGAGACGAAGGGAGGCCTGGAAGAGGATGGCTATGGTCCTCAGCTTAGTCTTGAGGCAGAAGTGGGGACAAACGCAACACCCAGGGGCTAGGCTGGGGACAGTCAATGTCAGGTAGGCAGTTGACATGAGGACCCCAGTGCAGAACGGTAGGAAAATCAGGGCTTTGGAGTTACGTTGAGGAGGATTTTACCAGCTCATTTAGGTCTTGGGCAAAGGGGACCTACCCCCTCAGCCTTGGGTTCCCAGGTCGTGAGATGGAAATATCAGTGCCCACTCACAGGCTGATCCCAAGGATGGTTCACGAAAGAGCCTCCACGCAGCAGCTGCTGTGTGCGTGAGGGCTCCCGGTGTGACTGAGGAGGGTGGGTGGAGCCGTCTCCAGGGAATCCCAGGGGCCCGGGAGAGCCCCTTCCTCCTTGCCAGAAACATGGAAGAACAGCTCTTAACCAAGGCTGGCCATGGTCACGATCAGGCTTGTGGGGAAGGAAGATCCCGCAACATTTCTGACCTCCCACCCCTTCGGGGTGCAGGTGCCTCCTCTGAATCCACACGTAGCCCTGCGTCTGGAAAGAAGACACTCAAACAGCAACCCTGCCGAGAAACCCTTCCCTCCCGACTTGGCGAGAAAGCTGCCGCCGTGAACACGGTTCCCACGATTAGGCCAGGCAGCGCCCCCAGGGCCCAGGCAGAAAGGACGCTTTCAGGTGCAGGGGCCAAATATGAGCAAATACAGCTCAGCGCAGGACTGGAGAGAGGGCTGCTCCACCAGCTGAAGACCAGAGCCTGAGCTGGTGGCCGCCCAGAGGTCCCTTCGGACCTCCTGCCCCAAGGCGGAAATCGTCCTCCCACTGTGCACCCGGGCCGCAGGGCTGGTCACAGAGAGTGAGGCCCAGGAATTCCAGCGGCCCTGCCAGCCCATGTGCCCCCGGGATGTGGGGGCTCTGTTTACCCAGAGGAGCTGGTGGTTTTCACTGTGGGGACCACGAGCACAAGCAGATGAAAGAAAGCAGTGAACCAGGGCAGAGTGAGCGGAACAGGCTGAGATCGCACTTGTGCCCCGGCCCCGCTGTGTCCGCCTGTCTTGCCTCCGGCAACGGTCAGGTGGAAACCATGCTGGCCCGCGGAGCCGCAGGGCGGACGCAGGACAGAGAGCCCGAGCTCTGTCTCTCAATGGTGGAACCCCTCCTGTCCCTCCCCGGGTGGCAAAGGGCGAATCCAAGAGTTGCCAGGGTGTCCTGCCTCATCTCCCATCATCTCCACCTTTCTGAGATGTGACCGCTATGTGACATAGAAAGTTTGCTCACTCTTGTGTTGGGAGTGAGGGGTCCCGAGCCCGCAGGGAGCAGCGCTCTCGGCAGCGCATTTCTTATGTAGAATGTATCTAGCTGTTCCCTAATTTAACTGCAGCCTCGGTACAAAAAGCTCTTTTGTTGCGGTGGTGCAGATAATGCAATGAGACGCCACCCCCTCTGTGAGCTAATGACGTTTGTGGGGATGACAGGTGGGTATGGAAATGGAATCGGATGGGCGGGGGCAGGCGGTGGTCCCCGCTCCGCGCTCTCCGCCGTTTGTGCCGTGGGCTCCGGAGGAAGAGCGTGAGCTGTTATCCATTAGTCTGTGCATCAGGAAATTCATCTAATTTCATCATGAAGATGTTACTCCATCAGAAACAGGCGACGTGTCAGCAGAAATGCAGAGGGCCATTTTTACGTGTCAGCTGGCTCTCCGCGGGGCCCACACCTGCCTGGGACGGTGTGAAAAGTGCAGGTGGAGAGAGTGGCACTGACACACTGGATGGGTCCCCACGGGGAGGCCAGCCCTCTCTTCTCTTCCTGTGAGTGATCCCTGCCAGGCTGTCAGCTCTGTGAGGGCAGGAGTCCGCTCTGCTCTGCCCGCCGGGCACCAGTGCCTGGGGCGAGCGTGGGGAACACGCAGCCTGGGTGAATGACTGAACCCCGCCTGCCGGGTTTCCCAGCCCAGGCTTCTCTCTCTGACTGATGTGCAGTTGACACAGAGTGTTATGCTGGTTTCATGTGCACAATTCGACCTTTGTAGTCACTGCGAAGTGATCACCACGGTAAGTTACCACCCATCACCTGTATGGTGCCCCATTTTTGCAGACCTGCTTCCTCCTCAAAACTCCAACTCCTCAGTTTCCGTATCTGTGAAATAGGGGAACTGAGAGTATCTAACTCATAGGGTTGTTTCAAAGATCAAGTAGGTTGATTCCCATGAGGGTCTTAGAATAGCTCCTGCCTCATGCTAAGTGTTCAATGAATTATAAATATTATTCGCTGCAGCCACCACGTCACACCCCCCAAACACACACAAACATGCAGCCATTTAATTATAGGTTACATAGAGGTTGCGCGATGTTATAATTATATCCCATTCCATAGCATCCACCTATGGATGGCAGGTCATCCCCATGTACAAAGACACGACGCTGCCCTTTCTCTTCTTTGTTGTGAAAATGACGTTTACCTTGAAAATCCCAGCTCAGCACCTTCGCAGGGAAGGTGGGAAATGGCGTCCCTCTGGCACTCGCTTGTCGCCTACCCACCAACCTTCTGCTTTAATGTCTCAGACGCTGGGTTTCAAACATAAGCCAGAGAGAATGTGCACCTGTCTGGGGTCATAAAACTGAGTTCTCGTCTTAATTCTTTCACAAATCAGCATGTAGCAGAGAAACTCACTCTCCCTCGTCGCTGGTTCCCTCATTTGAGCAGGGATGGGGGCACGCCGCATGCAGTTTTGTTCTTTCCCCATCCTCAGTCTCTATGAACGTGGCCACCACCCCAAGGTCTCCGAGAGTCTGGCCCCATCTGGCCAGAGTCTCAGAGGGGCACGTCGGCCTGTGATTTCGATTTGGATTGTATGGGGTTACGGTGGGAAAGCCCTCGAGCCCTGTCTCACCAGCTGTGGAAAGGAGAGGGGAGACACCGCGACCTTTGAACAGGAGATGGTAATGCTTTGACTTCTCCTTTTTAATTACGTGAGACACACTGCAATTGTCCCGGAAGGGTTACGTGCTGACGCGCAGGTCTTGACAAGGAGGAAACAGCCAAAGAGAAACCCTTGATTTTCTGCCCTGTGGGGACCCCTTGGGCCACTTCTGGGTGTGAGGCTGATGCGCAGAAGACGCCTTTCCTCTTCCAGGCGCTGCCAGCCCTCCGTGCTCGGGAGGGGCGTGCACCGGGGCTACGCCGCGCGCTTTCTGTCCCAGGCAGCATGGCTTCTGAGCCTTTGATCCAGCCTGACCCAGTCACTCATGATTCTCTTGAACTTTTTTGATCCATTCTCTATTCTCTTAGGAAAAACAAGAAGTACTAAAATGAAGTAGAAAGTCTTAACACTTATCAGTTTCTTATTTCATGAAGCTTAAACCTTCCAACATGGCATTCAAGGCTCTCCGTCATCCGGCTGGGAACCACCTGCCCCAGCACCCATCCCAAGTCAGCAGAGGCTCCTTGCTCCCTGTCCTTCTCCAGTCTGCGGGTACTCGCTTCCTCGTCCCACTTGCGAACCATCTTTCCTCTCTGTCCCCGACTCGTGACCCCCCTTGGGCAGTGCACAGACAAGGTACTCAGTGATCGGTAGGAAATGAACCATAGCTTGAAAGTAAGACAATGTTCCTGGTCCTCCCTGAAGAGCTCTGATCCTCCTCTCCTCTAAACTTGCACTAAGCGATTTCCAATTTTTTCTAACGCGGGAGGCTAACAAGTCCACACCACGTTCGCATCTGACGGCGGTGATGACTCTTACCACCAACCTGTTTCCTGGACTGATGACAGCAGGAATGACCCGGAAGGAAGAACAAGAACCTCCGGCTTTAAGCGCATTTGGGACGATGTCAGCCCTACCACCCCATGTAATGTAACTCGGTGAGGATTTTTTAACTGCTTCTCATGTGCCTGGATCTGTACTAGGCAGGCACGGGTAGGATGGGCGGAGGCGACAAGTCACAGTCATGTATTTGCATTTATGTCCATATCGATGTCTCCCCACACACAGGCACATGTACACACATACAGACAAGCATGCACGTGCGTGTGTACCGTTTAATTCCCAAGTCTGGTGATTTACACCTGTCTTGGAAGGTGGAAATCTGAGTGGAAATTCTAGGGAGAGAGAAATAAGAGAGCACATGTTTGCCATGTAACAGGCCTGTGCTGCTTGGCTTACGCAAATCTCAGCCCAGCTCTCCGAGGTGGGGCTGTCATCCTATTTTTCAGGCTCAGAGAGGTTAACACCTGCTCGGTGCTTGTGGCAGAGCGGAGATTCGAACCCAGGTGGGTCTCACATTCAAGTCCTTATTTCTCCTCTGGTTGCCCCTAATACTTCCACTGAGGAGATAAAACACAGTCAGATCATCTTTTGGTCAGTAGCAGTTATTGCTCGAATGTTCTTCCTGCTTCTCCTGTCTTTTAAGTGCCCACCCTTAATCCCCGCCCACCTGGGACCCGGCACCTTTGCGTAGGGGGCCAGCACCTGGGGGCCGGGTGCCAGCTGTCATACTTGACTGTAGATGCTCCCGGCATTGGGGGCCAAAGGCGGAGAGCAAGACTTGGACTGGAGCTTTCAACATCACAAAGGATCAACCTGAGGACTTTGTTTCCTGAACCAGCCAGGTGAGAATTTAAGTCCTGGGGCAAAGGAGTTTGTGTGGTTGTCCCCCTCGGAATACAGATAATAACCAGAAAGCTTTGGGTTTGCCCCAGGGACCCTTCAATCTGCGGGAATTCTTCCATGTGCCTATTAGCATACTTCTGTCCCTGGCACCCGGCTCTGAACTGCAAGGTCCAGGGCTCTGGGCAGGAAGTTCTGTGCAAGGAGCCGTCCTGCTAGTCCCCAGCCTGAACGCTGTCTCCCCAGCTCCAGGCTACTGCTCCTGGTCCCAGCGCCTGCTGGGCGAATGAAGAACCCCCTCCCGTACCTGCATTGTTACCTCGCAGGTCTTTATAGCCTGCGACCACCTGCCCCCACCCCCCAGTCCTCTCCTTCTCTGCACTGAAATTCAGCACCAGCCCCAGCTCCGCCGGCCGTAGACTGAGCGTGCTGCCAGCGCCGGAGCCAGGAAGGGCTGGAGCCTTGTTAAGGCATCAGCCACGGCTCAGAAAAGGGGGAAAAAGCCACTGTCAGAAGCAGTCCTCCTGGTTCTCTTTATTGAGAGTTTTGTGATTTGTCTGTTGGGTTAGAAGAGCTTTAGATTTGCCCAGATGGCTGCGTGCATGTGTGTGCACGTGTGCGTGTGCGTGTGCGTGTGCTGTGCATGGTGGGGGCGATGGGGTAGCCAAGTAGAAAGAGGTAATTGTTTTCCCTGTGTCTCCACTCTCTGTCTCTTTGGCCCTATGGCTCCATGCCGTCATAATTCCTGAAGGCGGCAAAACCAAAAAACAAAAAAATCTGTAAATCTCAAATGCTATACACAAAAGTCCTCAAAGAACCCTTTGAAGCACAGATGATTCTTTCAGCTTTTCAAGATTCCAAGACCACAGACCAGTGGAACATGAAGAAGACTATATATAGGATCTAAGGAGAAGAAAGGGGTTTGGGGCAACTATTTAAAAGACCACGAGAGAGGAGCTGTCCCTGAGCCGATGGCTTTTTGGGAGAAGTTTATCCATAAGACTCCAAGTAGGTGGATTCATCTCTTTCTAGGATTCAGACGATGAAAAATAAAATATTTTTCAAATTAATATTAAGAAAAGTAAAATTGAACATATTTTGAATCTGAAGCCTGTCACGTCCTCCTAAGACGTCACGACGGAGCGAAGCTGACAGAATGGGTCCCGTTGCCACCTTGCTGAAACTCTCTACTTTGCAAATACGTAGCTGAATTAACCTCATTAATCTTACTTCGGCTTTAGTGCAAGCGTGTTGAAGGCGGGGGTGGGGCGTAGGAGGCGGTGTCAAGGTGACTTAGATTTGGTCTTTTTCGTGCTGTTTGCAGGAACGGTTTTGCACGGAGTGGACCCTGGAAGGCACTATCTTGACAAGGACCCAAGGTTAGCATCTCCAGGTGGGACCCTGGAGCCTTGAGCTCCCTGGGGTGCTGCGCTGAGAAGAGCAGAGCATCGTTTCTGTGGTGGCCCTGCCAAGAAGGTACCGCCTGGGGCTGGTCAGAGAGAAAAACGGGACGGACCGGGGTCAGGGTCGCGCTTTGAAATGGAGGTCTGAATACACCTGATGTCGGATAAGGGCGCGAAGGGCGGAAGGACATGCACACGCTTCAGGCTGAAGGAGACCGAGAGTTCTGACAACTGAGTTCTAAGTGTGCTCCTGGGGTAGCTCCTGGGCCGGAACGGAGGAAGAGGTATTGCTGTGGCGCTTGGCAACGCGGGAATGAGTTCCGCGGACCGGCAGGCTGCCTTCGTATCAGACCGATCTCGGACTGGGAGGAAGATAGGCCTCTCATTTGGGGGAGGTAGACCCTGCGGTCCTTAGGGGTGACGGGGCCTCATGCAAAGCGTCTCTCTCTCTCTTTCTCTCTTTCGAGAGACCCTGGACCCAGAAGAAAAGAGCAGGAGGTAAGCAGAGTAAGTCCACCCCACCGAGCAGGACGGCCGAAGCAGCCAGAGCCCCTCGCGCCCCCCCCCCCCGGGGCCCCTTCCTCTCCCCACCTCCGGCCGCTACCCCGCATCCCCTCCTCACCAGGTGCCTCTTCACGTGGCTCTTACATAATCCCCAGTCTCCCCGATAATAAGCTTCCTTCTGCGGATGCCGGAACTTTAATAGGGAGCACTTGAAAAGGAGAGGCCTCCGAGGCTCAGAGGAACCCGTCTCTAAACACAGACCTTCCGGCACCGGGAGCAGAGGACGAAGCCCTGGCTTGTCTCCCAGCACAGGTGAAATGAGGATCTCGCCATTTGGCGAGCCCCGCCCCGAGGGCCTGAGACTCCCCAAACCGCCCGGAGGAGAGCTGGGCGTCCCCCTACCACCTCCAAACCCCTTCTCTAAAGGATACTGGTCCCCTTTGGCCCAGAGGATGGGGTCCCTGTAGGTAAAATTCCACAACAGAGCATTAGAAAGATGTGGTAAAATATATAAGCATTATTAAATATTGTCATCAAGATGAGCAATAAACCAGACGTTTTATGGTTTCTGATTATAAATTCCATTTATTCCGTAAGCATTTAAAGAAAGAAAAAAGGAGATGCTACAGAGATTTAAGCATGCCCAGGGTGGGTGTGTTTCATCAGTGCCGTGTGGCTGCTGACTCCCAGGCAGAAAGCGGGGCGGCGCCCTCTCAGGGCCAGCGGGGACAGGCCGCTGTCTCTCTGGGACTCCGCGCGCAGTCTTTGGCAAGTGAGAGCACGCCTATGAGGTTTTCGCAAGTCAGGCATTCTGGCCAGATTCCTTCTGGCGGGGAGCGTGAAGAAGGCCCCAGGCCTGGCCCAGGGGAGAAGCATGGTGGCGAGGGCCTGTGCGGGTCTGGCAGGGTCCTGCTAACCGACACGGGTCACGGACAGGAGAGACAGGACGTGAACCCCCCGAAAGAAGCCATCCTGGCCGTTGAAGACCAGGAGAGCGGCGCGCCCCAGCGCGCACGCCTCCGTTCAGTCACCTTGATGATCCGTGTTCACACGGCGCTCTGCAGTTTACACGCCGTTTCACTAAATCCCACACCACCCTCTGGCATCGCCAGGGCTCCTCTCATCCTACAGGCGGAGGCCACGAGGGCGTCTCATTCGCGCGGCCGGGCCTGCCCAGCTCCTGCTGACACTGTCCCCGAGGTCACACCCCTCTAAAGTGGTTCCACATGGAGAGGGATGAAAACAGACTGAGTTCCGACACTCCTCGTGGCAGAATCTGACCTGCTTTTGGCTCTGGACTGACTTCTCTGTTATTCCTGTAGCAGATTTCTCTAATTACGTTTTGCTTGGGCTAAGATGAAAATTAATTGGTCTTCTGGTGACCGCACATTGGGTGGTGAACAGGGCCAGACACCGGAGGACACGCTGCCGAGGCGGGCCCCGCAGCGGGTGGTCCGCAAGGACACGGCGAGCGGTAAGTGGGACGCACCGAGGCGGGTCTCCGCTGTGCCCGGCGGTGGCTTCGGTGGCTGGGATCTTATCTCGGGCTCCGTGGGACAGCACACAGCCTGATGAGCCCCAGCTGTTGGCTCCACGTGCCTGCACGCGCACACACACACACGGACGGAGGGGCACAGATGTGCAGCCTTCCACAACACGCACACTGTTTGTTAGACGCTGGGAAGTGTTGACTTTTGGAGAAAGACCCGATAAATCACTTTGGAGATGGAGAAAAGGAAAAAGATGATAAAGGAAAAAAAATCTGTTCTCTCCCCCCTTTCAAATGCCACAAGAAAATGTCAAGGAAATTGCTTTACTGGAAATAACGGAGAAGTTCAAAACAAAATCGTCAAGTGTCATCCCGTGGCCCGACTCTCCCCTCACACGGGGCCCCCCTTCCCCTGCCTGTGAGCTGCCTTCCTGCCTCTGCCTCAAACCTCTCAGGAAGCCACTTCTCCGGCCTCCAAAGGAGGATGAACCGAAAAACAGCCCCTGGAAAGCCTTTCACTAAAGGGAATAATAGATAATAAACAAAAGGACAAAGGAGGAGGTAAGAGATCTTTCTCGGCCGGCTGGCTCTGTCCAGCCCGGGGACAGTATCCACCGGAGACCACACAGCAGAGGCTGATCACCTTTTTTGATGCCATTATTATCAAAAGCCTTTATTACATGAATAACCGTGCAATTTATGTACAGGCCGCCGTCAATAGGAAACTCTAGAGGGACACTTCTGCCTTCTTGTAACTTAAAATCCATTACGTTTCACAGTCCTGCAAAAAGCTTTCCTGACTTGCCATCCACTCTGCTCCTGTGACAGCAGCCCCAGCAGGGCTCGGCCGAGAGACGCGGGGCAGGAGCTGTTTTGTGTTAGTGCGGATGCATTCATTCCAACGTCAACACTGGCCCTTGACTGGACTCCAAGGACAGAGCCGCGGACGAACCGCAGATTCTTCCCCACGGGACTCACAGACAATGCCGTGATGATATTCAATCATTCTTTTTTCTTTTCCAGTGTAGGAAAACTATCTTTACACAAAATGTTTCCAGGAAGCCTAATATCTGAGACCAGTAAACCAGAGGTTTTGGTTAAGTGGGGAAGAGTGGACAGTGATGAGAAAACTTATGAAGGAGAAGGTATAAAGGAGAAAGGAGAACCCCATTTTCTGTGTCGGGGAAAAGGCTCCTGGGGGCTCGGTGATTCCTCCAACCCACAGTTAACCAGCAGAGAACAGGATGTGCAGGGACTCGATGGATCTCAAACTCTCGCTCCCGCAGTCCCCCGCCCCCCAGGCCCTCGAACACAAAGGGGCATCTAGAGATGGGGCTCGGCTCTTGCCCCACTGAGTTCACCCTTCGCTGACTTAGCAGGTGCCAGACTTTTCCCCAGTCACGATTCACAACAAAGTTTCTCATTCCCACCGCCCCACCCTTGGTGCGGAAAATCCCACTGGGATTGGGATCGGTGCTCTGTCCTGCTCCTGGATCGGGAGGACTCTGGCTGCAGTGAACGTCCTTGATCGATCATCCGGTGCACTTGGACAAGCCAAACCGTGACGACCCTAGGTAATCCTTCCACGTGCGCAAACCGGTTCAGCGCATAACGCAGGCAGCTGTAGAAGGAATGCAGGAAGGCACCCCACAAACCGAGTGCGCGAGAAGCACCTAAGGAGCAAAGATGTAGCTAAACCCCCAGGGCAGTGCCTGTGCGATTTGAATGTCACAACTAAGAAACTTGACCAATTAACTGTACAGAATTCTAGAGCTTTTTCGCACGTTCCTTAGCAGTATTCGGTCGGTGGAGAACACCTTCCTGCTACTTCCTGCTGAGGCTGTTGCCTTTGCTTTTAGGCATGGCGATTCGAAAACTAAACATCGTGACGAAGACACTTCATCTTGAAAGAAATCCCTTAAAATCAGAATGAAAAACACAATCCACAACGCATGCCACGTGTCACAGGCTCACAGCCCTCATTCTTCGTCTTGCTGGACTGTCGGTCAAAGGGACAGACACCGTTCGTGCGCGGCAGGAGAGGTGGCGGACCCCATCTTCCCCAACCTGCATGACCCGTGGGAGCCTCGTAAGACCAAGGGGGCCTCATCTCCAATTTCTCTTCACCTTGAAGCCACCACCAAGCATCATGCCAAGCGCTCTGCTGTGGTTTTGAGCGCCGGTGCCGCCCATGCTAAGTCTGGCCCAGCACCCAAGCCTAACTCATTATCAAAATCTTCACGGTCCCCGCTTCCAGCAGATCCAGTACCCACTGACGGGAGAACGTAAGTCGCCAGATGGGACGTGCTCCTTTACACCCCCGCCGCATCTTGTGCTCACTGCTTGTGCTCCGCCCGCCCTTCCAACTACACCTGCTCAAGGCCCCATGGATGCACCAACTTCACTGGGTTATTCTCAAATGTGTCAAAATTTGACGACGAAAACAGAAGACGGTGAGCAGCCATTGGTCGCATGCATCGGCCGCCTCTTGTGAAGGAGACCTGACACACACAGATCTCGGCTGCAGAAGCCAGACTGGGCGGCAGTCGCTGGTCCCCTCCGGGGGTCAAGACAAACGGAGACAAGCAGGAAGGACCCTGAGGAACCGGCAAGTCCGGGCGTTCCTAAGTGTGCCCGCACCTCCCTTCCCTTGTGCCTCCTTCTGTCCTCCCACCCCAAAGCCAGGTGCTGCGGAGCCCGAGGGACAGCTAAGGAAGGGCTTCCTCGAGGGTAGCTGAGGGCAGGCCAGTGCCTGAGTCCTCACCTGTCTGTGAATGATTTGCACCCGATCTGCCTGAATCTACTCTCCTCTTGCTGGAGGGTGTCTGGGTTTTGGTGGAAGTGTGCCCAGTAGAGAAAGATTTGGTAAGGGGATGTCTTAGGGGTTTGGAAGAACGAATGAGGCTTGTGAAAGTGCCCAGGGAGTTCTGTGTGTGTACAGGGCTCGTCGTCGTGACGAGCCTTGAGGTCCCTTAGAGGCCCTGACCGTTTCTCCCAGTTTTAGGGCTGAGATTGGCTGAACCTCTCCATTCTTAACTGGGAAATGCTGCAGAAGCTGCCGGGAGACAGGAGGAAGACAAGGTACATGATGAGAAGGGAGTGACCTAGGGGACCAGTCGCTGAGAACGCAGACAGAGCCCCGGGGAACCCAGGGCTGAAGGGCCCAGGAGCAGCACAGTGTGGTTGGGCTCCAGAAGGGAGGACGGGGGAACAGACTGAGGACGCAAGACTGTCACCACCTTTCCCTTGGATGAATTGCCAGAACACAAGCTCATGGATGCAAAGGATTCCTATTGATAAACTATTTATGTGAGATGATACAAATCAATTAATAAACACGCAAGAGGCAACAACGTGTAAACCGTAGTTCACAGCTAGTCGCTATAGCTTTGTCATCAAAGTATAAAAACCCATCATAATAACGGCCAGTCCTGCCGCGTCTGCCTGCTGACGACGCCTCCGCTTCCTCGGAAGTCACTCGTTGCCTCAGTAGCTTTATTTATTTACCTATGATTTATATTCCTCCTACTTAGAGAAAGGGTCTCAGACACCTTGTGATGTTAAAATATATATAAAGAGGAACAGCTAAAAATGCAAATGGGGACACAAACCAGTTCAGATGAACAAGGGAGGAAATGCATCCGGCACCACCCGGACTGGGCCACCGACAGTCGCTGGGCTCCAAACGTCTCTCCGGGCTCCCCAGAGGAAGGGGGACACGTGTGTTGATGTGAGCGTCCTCACTGATTGAAACAGAAGGAGAACCGCTCACGTGATCGCACACACGCTTTCTGGGTGCTGTTCGGCATGTGAGGCAGCAGATAAGAAACTGGCTATCTTTAGCCACAGTTTTATGACACGTGTGGCAGTGCCTTCCGTGAGCTGTCTCACATCTGCTCCCCGAAGGTGGCAGCTTGCAGGGCTGTATTTGGGCTGGGTCAGGAACTGAAACAGGCACCTTCTAGCATGCCTGCCACAGTCGTCCTGAACCAGGGTTATTTTAACAACACAGATCTGAGTTTCCACCAAATATTATGGTTCAGTAGGATTCGGCGGCGTAGGGGACTCAAAGTTGCCTTTAAAGTAGGTATAAATATTGGGCAGGACACACAGGTCATTTCTGAGACTCATTCCTGATAGAGAAACACTACACTCTGGGCTGAAAGGGTTTTATTTCAATCACTTTCTCTCTGAGAACTGGCTTCTAGACTTTGCAAGTTGGTGTCTTTCTATCAGCACTTTCTCACCTTGCAAGTTCAAGGGAAACAGAACGCCCTGAACCTTGGAAATGGTAATGGAGCCTGTGCCCCAGTGGGGAGGGGAGCTGGAGGTCCTGCTCAAAGCTACAAAGGGACGTTGCTTCAAGAAGACCCCCACGGCTCACGGCCCTGCTATCAGATCCCGCACTAAGTTCCAGAGAATCACCAGCCAGGACTGGTGCCTCCACCGAGCAGAGCAAGGACTTCCGAACCCTCCACTCGAAGGGAAGAAAGTGGTGCTTTGAGAAACCGGGTACTCGCCAGGCGCCGCTGCCGGGCGTCCCACACTGAGGACTTCAGTTAATGTGCTTTACTGTTTCGGTGGAGGGGAGAGGAAATAGCATAATTATCCCATTTTGCTATTTTAAAAAGACTCAGAAAAGTTAAAATAACCACCTCAAGATTATGCAAATCATCAGTAAAACCAGGACTGAACTCGGCTCAGTCTACACCCAACGCCCCGCCCCCGCCCTCTGCTGTGCTCCACTGCGGGCCTGTTCCCCCTCCTCTGGGGTCTTGCCTTCCCTAGGCTGCGGTAACGCGAGCCAGTTAGAAGCAAAGGTCCGATGGTCCGAGTTCCCAGGCCGATATCTGAGCTGCCCCCTTGAAGCCTGGGCACCCTAGTCAGGTCACCTAGACGTCACATGCGCCAGCTCTTTTGTCTTGTGCGATGGGTACCTGCTTTCGCAGAGCTGTGGTGTGAATCCCACGCGATGGCTGCCGCAAGCCTGCGGTCAGTGGTCAGTAAACACCTGCTGGTCCAAAGCTGCCGCAAGGACGGAGTCCCTCTGGGTGTGGGTGTAGGGCAGTGCTCGCCTCGCGGTGGCGCTCAGACCCGGGGGGACAAGGTGGGGCTCTGGAGCTGACCCTCATCCCGGCAGGGATTCGGGAGCTATCTTGGATGAGGAGGGACGGGGCAGGGGAGGGGATGTGGCAGTGGCAGCTGACTTGAGATCCACAATTAAGTTTCCTAAATCATCACTAAAGGTTCCTTCTGTTTCTAAAAGTCTATAATCTTACCAAGAATAAAATAAAACAAGAACATAAATTTTTAGAAATAGCATTTGGGAGCCCGAAAACTGGCATCGGCTAAGCCAGCTGAAATACTTTTCCATTTTATTTCATTCCAAAGGGGAGCAAGGAGAGGCCAGGCCGATCTCCTGGGGGGCAGAGGGGGCGGTGGTAGCAGACGGCCGCCCCGGGTTTGCGTCCACATCCACCCGAAGCGTGGGAGCAAGATTCTCCAGCCAGGAGGCGCAGAAAGAGCGATCTTAGGGCTGCACAGCGAGCGACGGGCCTGGGAGGGCTCCCTTCCTCTGAAACGATGGCGTCCCCGCGAGCTGGAGGAGCAGAGAGGGCCAGTGAGTTTGCACCAGGAGCCAACGCCCATTTCCCTCTCTCAGCCTCCACGGATGGAGGAGGCCCAACAGGTGGACTTGTCTGCCACTAGGGGACGGTGTGGAGATTAAAAAGCAAAGGACTGGCCCTCACGAATGCCCTCAGTGGGGGTCGAGGAGACTGCAGGCCAAGGCGGGGCTGCTCTTGGCCATGGAGCCTGTTGGAGGAAAAGACGGGGGCCTCTCGTCTCCTATTTCCAGGCTGCGGGAAGACCACCATCGAACTGATGCTTCATTTAGAAAAAGCACAGAAGGCCAAAGGTTTGTCCTAGTTGCCCGTAAGCTTCACGGGCCCCGTGTAGAATGGTCGTGGGAGAAGGAGGAGGTGAGGCTCCTTCCAGGTAGGGTGAGGTAGGCAGGGAAGCACACACGATGTGGGAAGGGGGCAAGTGCGGAGGAGGGGCCGGCCGCTGGCCCGCAGGTCAGAGAGGGGAAGGTGACTCGAGCTCCCGTCAGCAGCACTCTTCATGGAGCAGGCGACAGGTGAGGGGGAGAGCTGAGGAGACTGGGGCATTTGGAAATGAAACAAGAGAGGACAAATGTGAAAAAAAAAGGGGGGGGAGAAACTAACAAAGGTGGGGAGGCTGACAGCGCTCCGGTGGCGCTGTGAGAGCAGGGCGCAGAGGTGGGACCAGCGGGCGGCGAAGGGGCTGTTCCCAGACCAAGGCCACACCGGCAGGATGCTGATGGGGTGTCAGGGCCACAGGCGGCATCAGAGTGGCGCGGGGGGAGGATGACCTCGTGGCAGCAGGCAGGGCGGATGGAGCGGGAGACACTGTGGGCGGAGACTTCCGCTTGGGAGAGAATTAAGTGAGGTCCACGGAGGTCGTGGAGGACTTTACGGGATGGCAGGGAGTGGGAGACGGAAGAGATGTTCTGATGAAACGTGGCCAAGGAAAGGGACAGAGGGAAAGAGTGGGAGCGGGGAAGCCCAGGTGACCAGCACCCCCTCCTCTGCTGTAGGACAAGGGCTGCCGTCCACCCTGAGGTGCACTGGGGCCAGAACATTCCAACTCCAGGTGTGGGAGGGCCGGGGAGGACAGAACCAAAGGGGGCAACTCAGTGCAGGCAGTTCAACCAGCGAGTTAAACAGCTCCTTAGTGGAGAAACAGCCCCCAGGTGTGTTCAGGGTACCCGCTCTCCGTACAGACGGGCGTGCTCCTCCCTGAACTCCTGCGTTCGCCTCCGTAATTACTTCTGAGGTCTCCAGCAAACCCACCGCCGCCTTCAAACTTGTCCCTGCAGCACCACCTGCTGGTGTGGGGTCCGGTGGCCTCTGGGCACATGTGTACCTGTCATTATGTGTCCCCAGCACTCCCTCACCACAGCCATCCCCTGCATCACACACAGACACACATGTACACGGATGCACAAACCCACAGAGCCACCGACACACATGCAAACACAGATGCCCATCCAGACACACACAGACACACACGCAGGCACGTACACACAGGCACAGACTCAGATGCAGGTGCACACACATACACGGAGGTACACACACACAGACACGTGCACACACATCCAGCCTTCTCCCTCTTTGATGCCCCATCTGCAAAAGCACAGCCTGCCATGCCAGCCCGAGTGGCCTCCCGCCACGCCCTCCCCTCCGCGGTCTCCAGCCCCCAGGGTCCGCTCTCCAGCAGGACCTGGATTTAGGTTGAACCACACTCTTTCCCCAGCCCCCTGACAAGTGGAAACAGCAGACGGGTAGGATCTGAGAGGACGAACAGTTGGACGGACATCTGAAAAGTTAATTTGCTGGTTAATTTGCTTGCAGACTGCTATGTGATCCTGCAGTTCCCCTTTCCCTCTGCTCCCCCATCTGAGGCCGGGAGGAGAGGGGCTGGCCCTCCTCCCACCTGTCTGCATCCTGCTCTCCGTCTTGGCAGCAGCGTGCACAGAGCCCTGCTCTCGTCCCAGAAGATTCCGGAAGGCAACCTGGCTCCTCCAAAAACATTTCCTATTAACCCACTTTCCCTAAAGATATCAGTTTGTCTAGAGAATCCCAAGTTCAAATGGATTTTATTTTTAAACCAGAAAAATCACAATGCTGTAGTGAAACTAACCACGTTTTTTGTAACCTTTTAAGAGAAATGCCATTCCCTGCCACACCTCTTAATAGCTGCCTCCTGGTGGTAGCCTAAATGATGGATCCACCAACCTGTTTAAAATGTAAAGGAGGTTATTTCAAAAGTAATCTGAGGGCGTTTCTGACTGCAAATGCAAATTCTTTTGTCAGTGGTCTCTGGCTCTGCGGAGCACGCAGGTATTTTTAGTCCTAAAGGATTTGCAGGGGGAAACATACATACACACACCAAAGTAAAGCAAGGTGGGTTCTTAATTACGCATATCAAATTCCGTGGGGATTTGGAGATCCAAGGAGAATAGGGGACCTGTGCATGCAGACGGGTGCATCCGGGCCCGTGGCGCCCCGCTCCCTGCGCTTGTGCCAGCCTCCCAGCCCCCAGGGGCCCCCGCTGAGAGACGGGCCCCGCCCATCACAACTGACTGGCCAGGCAGCACCCAGGCACCAGTCAGCAGCCTACTGGTGACGCTCGGGGGGGCGCTGTCCCTCACCCCACCCAACAGGTATTCATGTCTTTGTTTTGGGTTTGCCCAGGTAAATTTGAGACAAGACTGAATAGAAAAAGGATGAAAGGCAGAGCTGTGTGTGTGTGCGCGTGCCTGCTCGCGCGGGGACAGGCAGGGTGTGGAGGGGGCAGTGAGCCCCCAGGCCGGGCCAAGCACATGGGCACGGCCGCACCCGGGCTCTGCGGGCACTGCCTTGCCCGCTGGTTTGTTTTAACCAGCTGTCAGGTGCAGAGCAGGAGGGATGTGCTGGGCTGGCTAAGCAAGTGCAGGGATTATCTTTGGAAAAGCTTAGTCCGTGTAAACACAGCAGATTCTGGATTTTCCTGGACACCCCAACTTTAAATGGCTATTGTAGGACAGTCAGAGGCACATTCCTACTTGGTCAACCGTGTGTTCCAAATTTTGTCTGGGTGATGCAGGACAACTGCTGGGGAGTCTAACAGACCCTTGTTTGAATGTTGGCTTCTGCCCTTCGCTGGCCGTGTGCCCGTGAGGGGGCTGCCCAGCCTTTCCCGAGTCTCCGCATCGTTGGAAAATGAGGCAAGAATGCCTGCCTCCCAGGTGCAGCTGCTGCTGGAATCAGAAGGCCCCGAGCGGCTGAAGCCCAGAAGCCGTCCGTACAAGGCAGGGCGGAGACTGCAGCATGGGGATTAGCAAGAGGCGGAAGTCAGCTCACTATCCAGAGGGACGTCGACTCTGAGAGCTCCCCACAAAGGACCGGAGGTAACAAGCTCCCTGTCGCCGGCCACGTTCAAACAAAGCCAGGTAATCCTGGTCAGAGACGGCAGGCAGGGAAACTCTTTGATGCAGTAGAAGGCCCCACTGTGTCAAAATCAAAATCGAACGTTCTCCAAATGCTAAGTCTTTGTTTCTGCGAAAGAGAAAAGAGAGTTTCGCTGTCCCTGCTCTCCCTTGAAACGCAGCAGTCTGGAAGTCCCTGGTCCCTGCTGGAGGCAAAGAAATAATAGGAAACCTCCAGTGTTTCAGAGCCTTGCACTGGGACCATTAAGCGATCCGTTTAGAGCAAGAGGGAGAGTGAGTCTGATAGGCAGGTTTAAAATCATAATTACCCTCTGTTACAGTCTTAATTGAAACTGGTTAGTCCAAAGAGAGGCTCTCTCGGGTCACTCCTGCCCACTCCGCTGGCCAGCAGCACTGCAGCCACACCCTCCCTTGACAAAACGCGAGCGGCCCGAAGCGCTGCCTCGGGCAGAGACGTAATCTGAGGCTTTCTCCCAGAAGTGCTCTGCCCCCATGAATGATTTGGTCTCTCATGCCTCCCTCCTTTTCTTCCCTACCTGCTTATGCTTCAAGAAGGATGCGTAACCTTCTGGAGATTTCGGTTCTTCCATTCCTTGTGTCCAGGGTAATTCTGAGCTTGACCAACGCCCCCTCCCCACCGCCTGCGACTGTCAGTCCTCTTCCTCCCTGTCCTCCCTTTCTTCTCCGCCCCCTGCCTTCCCAGCAGCACAAACCGAGGCGCCCCTTGCATTTCATTCCATTTTGCCCACCCCATTCCTGCGTGGACCCCAGATTCATCAGGCTCACTCTCAGGACCTGCACTGATTTATCTGAAATTTGATTGTCTTAGGTCATGTTGGTATAAATAGCTCTGATTTTTAAACAAGACTGCATCAGAATGCTTCCTAAATTTAACCAGCCCCACGAGCTCAGGCCAGCCCTCCCAGCCCACGCGGCAGCCTGAGGTCGTGTTCATGGAGAACAGGAGATTCTGAGCCCGCAGATGACTTTTTAGGGAGGAGCGGGCGGCAGAACCGGAGTCCAGGCTCACGGTGCCCCCTGTCCTGGCTTCGTGGAACAGGAACGGGGAGGCTCTGCACCCTCACAGCTGTGGTTTGCAGGCTGGGCATAGAAAGAGGGAAAGAACCCCCCCCCATGCCATCATCAGTCTCCAGCCCGTGGCTTTCACGCTGGTTCTTGTTTCTGGATCTCCAAGGCTGGACACCTGGGAGTCAGTGAAGGGAGGCAGTGGCTAGGTGACTTCCATTGTCAGTTCTTGGGGACACTCTGAAAGGGCTCAGCTCGCTGTCCCACAGCATCAGTGGGACCCCAAGAGCATCTCCTAGCATAGGTTTGAGATGAAGGACAAGAAGGTCCAGGCACCAGGAGATGAGGAGAAGCAAGAAAGCACGCGAATGAGACCCTCTCAGAGGTGGGCTCGCAGGAGCCCAGGCCAGCGAAGGGGGACTTCTGCCTGGGATTCAGAGACAGCCCCACCTGTCCCCGCTGCCTGACCGGCCACCTCAGCACAAGGCACGATCATCTCCATCTCCGAGAGCACCGTTCACACGCGAAACACGATTCTACAAATGGAGGCGGCCAGCGGCGGGCGGAAGGGAGCGCCTGGTCTCAGAGTCCAGAGACCCCAGGGAAGCGTGGCTGGTCCTCGTGCTAACCACGGGGGGAGCCTCCGCAGTTTCCCCACCCTGAAGGCAAGCTCTGCGCGAGGACCTCGCTGTGCCTCCCGGCTTTGAGATTCTAACAGCCTTCATGGGGATTTGTGGGGCACGGGATGAGAACCACAGGTCACCCCTCTCCCGGAAAGACAGTGAGAGATTGTCTCTGTGTATCCTAGTTAAGTCAGCTGAGGTTTACACCTTATGCCTTAAACCTTACATGGCAGGATTCGGAGCCATCTTGCCCCGAAACAGAAAACCAGCAGGCAGTTTCACGCAAGCGGACTAGTCATGGCCTCGGCTGCTCATCCAGAGCCCCAGTGTGAGCGAAACTGGATGTCAGGGCCCGTTTTGAAACTAGATACTTAAACATGGAAACTTCTTTTTTAAATAACTTCATATGTGTAACTGAATCGCTTTGCTGTACGCCTGAAACTAACATTGTACACCGACTACACTTCAGTAAAAAATAAAATTAAAAAAATCCTAGATATAACTGTACTTAAAGGAAATCTTGGTCATCCTGAGGCGGCCCTGTAGTTCAGGACGTGTGGGCCTGTCTCCCTTCCCAAGATCGGTTCTGGCTATGACACTATCACTCAATAAGCTGAATGAGCAAATAAATAAATGAGCCTCCTACTCGAAACATAAACCCCGTGGGTGGAAGCCTCCACAGGGCTGTTCTGCTCCGTGGAAGCCACCATCTTGTCTGGTGGCTCAGTTTTTAGTGGGGGGAGGAGGGGTCAGTTAAAAATGACTCCCCTAAGTCAGATGCAGATTTGCCTTTGTGCCCCCATACTGCTGGCCCCAGTTAAGCCAGAAGCGCACACTCTCTGCTCCACACCCTGCTCCCTGCTGGACAGCGGCCACGCCCCTCCACATCCTCAGAATCTGGGAAGCCCCAGGACAGCTGATAACTGGCTTTGCAATGCAAGTGCCCCGAAGCTCCTTACAGAGTGAGCTTCAGAGCCACCTTTTATTTCAGCTGATCTTAAGCTGAACTTGTCCTTGAGCCGACACTGAGAGCAGCCAGGAGGGAGGAAGGTGAGTGACACGTCTCACCTGGGGTCGAAGGCCGGCTCCAGGTACACAGAGAGGGCACGGAGGGGCTGACCGTACCCCTAGGAGTTCAGGAGGCGGGGACACCTCCAAACGCAGGGAGGAGGCGGACTCACCCCCTGGCACCCGCTTGTCTCAAGCCGCTGCCCGTTGGCCATGGCCTGAGCGGCCAGTACGGCTGCCAGCAGCTGGGGGGCGACCACACCTTTTTCTTTTTTTCTGCCTTCGAAGACATATTCATTAGTGAAATATCAGGAACCTCAGGGGCAGCATGTGCTCCTAATTCATTTTCCAATTGTATAATGAGCCAGAAGTGAAATTTTTAGGGTGAATTTAATTGACCTTTACAGCAACATCAGGCAGATTGGCTTAAATGCTATTAAAGCAAAACGTAACCCGGTGAGACTTTCTGGAAGGTTATCGGAAAATCTATCAACTTGTTTTTTTCCCTTAATTTTCATCAAGGAAGGAAAGATAGAGGACACAGGAGGATGAACAGACAGAGAGACAGGAGGCAAGAGATTTAAGGCCGGGGTGAGACGGGCCAGGGAGAGTGAGAGGAAGGAGGTGCTGGGGGAGTGGCGGGGGGACCCCCGCTCCTCCGTGCTGGGGCTCTTGTTCTAATTTGCAAAGATTGCTGGGGGTGCACAGTTAGGGACAGGTCACACCGGTCTGAGGGGTTTCCCACAAGTGGGGACGGGACAGTGTGGTCCTGCAGTTATCACGTTTGGTGATGCTGTTAGGACTTAGCCAGGGAGCTCATGGAACAGAGCGGGGGGGGCTTCGTTCACCTAAAGGAGTGCTGAGTGGTGGTAACGAGGTTCCCACGGGGAAGCCAGGAAGCCAGGCGTGACGCTGAGGAGCTCCGTGGTACTGAGACGGAGCCCCTGGGGAAGGGCTGGCGATCAGTGGACAGGGTGCAAAGCCCACGGCAAGTAGGGCTCAACTCTAGTTACAGCCAAGTCAGAGGGAGATGGCGGGGTACAGGGGCAGCCCAGTGCGGGGCATCAGGCAGCATCAGCACGACCTCTGGCACCCAGCACAAAGCGAGGAAGACATGAGGGGAGAGACGTGTGTCCGTGAGGGGCGTGAAACCAGGGGAAGGAGGCAGGCCCATGACCACCTGAGGGGGAGCAGGTGAGAACTCAGGAGGGGGCCCAGGCCTGATGGAGGAATGGTGTGTGTGTGATGGGGGGAAGTGAGACTGAGCTGTGGAATGGGGAAGGCCCAGCCCCTTGGAGTTCCTACTGGGTCATCCAACTGCGTGGACCACAGGGCTCTCGATGAACTTCCCACCCGGGGCAGGACTGGCTCAGAAGTCATGCAGGACTGAGCCAGCAGATGGACAACAGCAGTGTTTTCTAGGGAACGGATGGCCCTCTGCAGAAAGGAGTGAACACAGCGGGCCTTGGAAATACCTGATTGCAAGGCTGGCCCTTGTCTGGTGTCGGGGAACCTGGATTTCGGGAGGGCGCTCACTGCTCTGTAACAGAAGCACCGTTCTCTGTGCCTGCACCGTTTGTGCAGAGCGTGTGGCTCGTGCTGAACACCTGGTCTTGAGACCCTCTGAGAGCCTGGGATGTTAGGACACCCGAGGCAGAGGGCGCCTACGTGAACAGCCCCCCTGTAGGACCCCAGGCCCTGAGTCTCTCCTGGGCTTCCCCGGGGCAGACACCAAGGGAGCCCTGCGTGGCCCCGTGGGCGGTGACTCACCGTGGAGCCCCACTGTCTCTGTGAGAACGCTCACTAAGGAGCCCGCTGCGTGCCAAGTCCAGCGCGTCTTCCCAGGGCATCTCCAAACTTGAGGTGGTCTGGGGGCCCCTCCACACATCTCCTCCCCGTGAAAACACTCCAGCTGGTCCTTGTGCTCCCCTCAGTCCTGAATCTCACGGCTGCTTCTGAGATTTATTTTTGATCCTGACAGAGGCTGCAGGCGGGAGCCTGGGCCCGATATAGACGCAGCGCCCCGAGCAGTGACAAGCTCGCTCTCGCACGGACGTTGCAGTTACCCATGTACAAGAAACAGATTTCTTCTTGCCCAGGGGCCTGCAGAGTCAAGGGAGTGGCGAGGAAGTGAGAAAGCAGGGGCAAAATGTCCTCGCTCATGAGAACAGCCTTTAATAGTCTCAGAAAGAGAAAGAGAAGAAAAGAGGCGGGGGGCTTCTGAAATGGAAACGCAAAGCGTCTCCAAACCCGTCCTCACGGCCGTGGCCAACAGCACGGTCATCCTCAGGGCTGTCCGGCGAGCGCGTGCGGAGCGCGAGTGTGCGCAAAGCCCCGCACAGACTCGGATTTCAGCTAAAACCCAGAATGGGGTGCCATAGGCAATAGGAAATACTAACCCCTATTGTTTAGAGGATGAAACTGAGGGGCGGAGAGTTTAAGCCACGTGCCCAAGCCACAAAACTGGTAGGTGACGGAGTCAGGACCTCACCCAGTGTGCTCTTCACGAAGACGAGCTACATCTCAGTCAGAGTGACCCCCCCCCCACTCAGTATTATTAGACTTGCACAGTATGGTTGAAAAGGGGAAATGATACAACAGGCCCCGAAGGAGACCTTTTGACAGGGGCACGAGACAGTCTCTAATCGTCCCCTAGTCCCTGAGTTCCTAGTCACACACGTGGGACAACCCCTCCATGATACAACGAGTGCAGTTTAGAACCTCCAGATTTTCAGTCCTCTATGTAATTTGAAATGAATAAGAGCTTTCTTGAAACCTTAACTTTCAAATATTTTAATCTTTCCTACTGGTCAGGACTGCAGACCTGCAGTGCGCAATTGGAGTAACGCCGGTGCACCTAACGCAGGGCTGCCCCTCAGGGAGGCGCGATGGACATGCTTTGACTGTCTCATCAGCCCAAGAGTTCCTTCGTTCGTTCACTCAACAAACATTTCCTGGCATCCACCATCTGCCAGGCATGGGGACCCGGCTGTGAACACCATAGATCACTTTATACATAATCTGATTAAATAATATTTCACAAGCATCTATCATGTGTCTGGCTTTAAGGAAGTATCTAAGGATGTGAGGATAAATGGGCACCACCCCCATCCCCAAGGAGGCCACAGCTCATGGAGGGAGGCGAGTGTCTCAAATCTGCAGGGGGCACAGTTCTCCTAGTGCTGCCAGCAGGAAAGAAGAGATGAGACTAGAGACCCCAGTGCATTTGGCAGTAGGGGCTTTGACCATCCTTGAGACCAATATTTAAATGGGGTTTTTAGGACGATGTCAGCAGAGGGCAGGACAGGACGCCTAGCAAGGGGGTGCGGCTGCTTAAGAAGGTTTGGCGTTAACAGGAAAAAGGAAAAAGTCTGGTAGTTTGAAGAATGCCAGTGTCAAAAGAAAGGTTTGTCTTGTGTTTTGTTTCATTTTATTAATTTTCTGTTAGGATGAGGAGGACCTGGGCTTGGCAGGTAGGGGGTGGGAAATTTAAAATGCAGAAGTTGCCAACCAGGGTAACAGCGGGGAATTTTCAGTCCTCTGTGGCTCTTGAAGTTGGTACGGGGAGGCCATAGCTACTTTGCTCCAAATTAATATCTCAGCGCTCTGGATGTGTCCAAAATAACCTGGTTTCCCTTAGCAACTCGCTGCGTTCACTTTCTTCCAGCCTCTTTAGATTGTCAGCCGGTGCCACGTCTTGGGGCAACAAGTTGCGTGTACTTACTGCCTGCTGGGTAAAGGAGCGCTTCATTTTAATTGCTCTAAATTTACCATTTCTGAGCCGCGCATGGTGCCTCTTGGTTCTGATGGTTGCCAGCTTCGTTCCCTGCCCAGCACCACAGCTGGCTGGGCCCCCCTCCCCACCGACCACAGGCATCACGTTGGTCCCACTGCTGCTCTCTGGATGCCCAACACGGCAGCTGCAACAAGCTTTTGCAAACAGGGCTTGTGTCACCATACTGCTCAAAACTGGGGAAAGCCACGACACCTCCCATCCAGGCGCCCTTCACCTTCAGAAGCAATGCATTTGGACAATGAATTAAACCTTCACCCTACTTCAAAACCTCCAATGTCTTTCCATGGACATCAAAATAAACCGCCAACTCCAAAGACCTTGGCTGGACCTGCCCCTTCTCCATCTCCCTGAGCTCCTCTCCACCCCCCACCCACGGCTGCTCAGAGCCCACCGGCCCCTCGGCTTCCCTGGCAGGACTTGAGCCCCTGAATACAGTTTCCGCTGCTCTTTGCGGTCCTGGCCTCCTCTCGTCTTCCAGATCTCAGCTCAAATGCCACCTGCTCAGAAAGGCCTTCCTGCCCCACACCATCCACAGGGAGCAGTCCCCTCCCCTAGAGATCGCATCCCCGTCTTCAGGGCCTCTAAGTGCCCAGGGATGACAGACATAGTCTTTTGTTCAAAATGTGTTTTCTGTTGTTGTACCTTCTCACACACATGGTAGTGGCCTAAGGAAGGAGCTGGTGTGTGCTGTGTGTCTCTGTGTTCTGGGCACCTCACACCTGAAACACCATTCACCAGGAACACAGGTCGGAGACCCTCCCTGTATCTACAGCTCACACCCTTCCGGTCTTAACGCTCAGGAGCGACTCTGGGAAACACAGCTCCCACTCTGAGACTTGGGCTGTGAGGTTCTATTATTATTAACGCTTTCCTTGTGACCCTAAGAAATAGCCTCGTCACAAAGGGCCCCACCGTGTCCGGGGCACCTTCCTAACTTGCTTACATCTGCCCCAGGTCCTCCCACAGTACAATTTCTACTACTGTCATTTCCACATGAGTCCAGAAAAAATAAATAAATTACTTCTTCAACAGGGGCATGTATCAATCATCCACACCCTGTGTCATTACACACCATCATGATGTGTGTGCATCAATCATCGCAGAAACAACCATTCGCAATGACGTAGATTTGAAAGGAACCTGCTTCACAGTGTCTTTGGGGAAGGGCAAAGAGTTATGGTACCTACTAATGGATGAAAGAAGTGAGGTCCAGAATGGCTAAATTACTCGCTCAAGATCACCTGGTGTCCAGGCTGAGATGACAGGCCAGGTTCTCTGACTCCCAGCGTGGTTCCTGGAACTGGCTCCATATGTAGACAAAGTAGATGGTTCTCCAAATACTTTCTCCAAATATAGAAGAGCAAACACCACTGAGACTTTCTACAAAAACATCATAGAACTCGGAAAAAATATGATCCAGAAAGGGGGACAGCTTCCAGGCAGCCCATGCAGGGCTTGGCTCTACTTTGGTGTCCCATGAACGCTGCCCTTTCGAGGGGAAACATCCCTGGGCTGTCAGGTGTGGCTTCTCAGCTTCCTGCTGCCGCGTAGCCCACCTCAGCCACCACGTCTCATTTGCGGGGCTGCTTGCTCACTTATTTCTGTATTAATTATTATTAGTTCAGGGAATACACTGTCGCCGTGAGCACCTGGCTATAGTTAGTTTATCAAATCATCTGGACAGTCATGTACAGGATTCCGGAGAGAAAAATACCGATGGGCCAGAAGCCAGAACCAGTTTAGAACAGAGGTTCTTAAAACTTTCAGGTGCCTCGGAATCACCTTGAGAGCTCGTGAAAATACAGGCGGTGTGCTGTGTACAGTTTCTGATTCAGTGGGTTAGGGGCAGAGCCCAGGAATTTGCACTTCTGGCCAGTCCCCAGGCGATGCTGAGGTCTCCTGGGTGTGTGGGGGGAGGGGGAGGGGGCTGCGTACACCATCCTGGTTTGCCTGAGACTGAAGAACTTCCCAGGAAATGAGGTTTTCAGGGCCCAAACCGGGAAGTCCTGGGCAGTGCGGGGCAGGTCACCCTAAGTGATGTGGAAATAGGACTCTACGGAGGGGCCTGAAGGAGAACGTGAGAACTGGTTAACCTCTACGCATCAAAGGCAAGAGGGTGGCACAAGGAAGTGGTCTGCTTGTGGGTCTTTTCTTGTGTGAACACACGCTCTGTGAGGGCAGCACCACACATTATCTTTCTCTTACTGCCAACATCTAGCAGAGCTTTGGGTATACAGTAGATGATCTAAAAATGTTTCTAGATGGACTACCTGCCCACATGTTCAAGTGAATGGATGGATGGATGGGTGGGGAGATAGATGAATGGGTGGGGAAATGGACGCATGGTTGGTTGGATGGATGGATAGATGGATGGCGGGATGGATGGATGCAGGCGAGGTATGGTCCAAGGTAAGTCTGTCCACTCCAGCAGTCAGATCAAGGGGAAGATCCTGGGATGTGTGGGTTTCTATCTAGGTAGGGGGAGGGGACCTGCTCCTGACCCATCAGGCACTGTCTCTGAGCGTGAATCCAGGGGCGTCTTCAGGGCAGGGCAGGGGCTCCCCTCTGCCTGCCTAGCTCTCCTCAAACCTTGTGTACACCTTAGGGGACCTTCCAAAACCCAGAGAAAGGAACCATCCAAAGTGAAGCAAAAGAAGGAAATAGTCGAGATGGGTGGTAGAAATATAAGGTTTTCTGTGTTAGAAAAATCTGGGGTGTGGGAGCCTCTATTGTATTGGACGTTCAGTGTGTTCAGAAAGTAAATACCGTCGCGAGAAGACAGGAGAGTAAGGGGGCAGAGAGAGCAGTTTTGAGCCCCGTTAGGCATTAATTCCCCGTAGATGATCTGTGGGTCCTCTCCTTGTTTGAAGTTCCCGGGGCTGGAGGCTTCAAAGCACAGACGACTGCCAACTGCACGCAGCCCGGGGCCCCACGGGGAGCCTCCGCCGCAGGGGAGACCGAGACCCGGCCCTGCGGGGCCCCTCCCCACTCCCCTCTCTGTCGGTGCCCGCCCTTCTCTCCGTTCCGGAACATGAAGGACAGGCTGTCAGCAAGCCCGGCTGCCGGCCACAAAGCCGCTCAGCCCCGGCGCGGGGCGCGCCCTCAGCGCGGCTCCGGCAGGCGCATCAATTTGGGACATGAAACAGAAAGCGACCTAAGCCTTCCTTAGATCTCCCAAGAGGACGTTTTTTTCCCTCCTTTTTGCTTCTCTCTCCCTCTTATTCTCTCTCTCTCTCCCTCTTCCATTGTTTCCCTTTTTATTTTACCAACTTTTTGAGTAATGTACAGGCCATTTTACACCTGTCATTTGACGAAGTTATTTTTAATCCTGACTTTGTGGCTCTTCCGTGCTGGGGATGGCGCCTGCCCTCAAGCAACTCACTGCCCGATAGGACAAGGGTGCCAATGTGTCCGAAACGCTGCTCCTAGAGCTGTGTACACAGAAGAGGCCCGGAGGAGGGACGCTGAGCCGTGCTGCAGGGGCGGGAAGGCCTCCCGAGCGCCCCCAGGCCCGGCCCCAGACGCAGCGCGTGCTCCTCCCAGCCCGGAGGGCTTACAGACCTGCCGAGGTGCCAAGAGCTTCTAACTCAGCAAAGGAGTTTGGGGACGGACACAGCGATTCTAGAGAGAGTCACAGGAAAAGCCAGCCCTCTCCCCCGAATTTGGAGAGAAATACCCTTCATTAGGTTTACTAAAGGACAAAGCCACGCTGAATGGAAATGTTAGCCCCAAAATACAAACAATAAAAATACATGTTTCCGTTAGTAAGAGCAGCGCCTTGTGAGCAGCATGTCATGTGATCACTCAGGGCTCCTGTTCTACGCCTGTGCAGCGCGGGTTCCGGACCCCATACGCGCCAGGCCCCTTTGCTGCCCGAGAGTTGGCAGATCTCTGACTCCAAGGGCCCTTGTGCTGCATGGAACCAAAGCTCCTGAACACTGGGGCCTCTGCTGTGCCGTTGACTTTCATGTAACCATTTATTTAGATCCACCTGACGTCAGTAACCACACACAACCTGAAATCAGAACCCTCTCCTCTGGGCTCAGCGGAGCAGCCTACTGAGCAGGTGCAAGGCGGCTCCCCGGGGTGAAGGCAGGTAACAGCTCAGCTCAGATGCGGGCGCTCAGGGCCCTCGGGAGGGACGTGCTCACCTGCCAACAGCATCAAGCCAGCTGTGGTGTGGACGACAGCCTGTGAATGGGCAAACCAAGCAGGAGGGCAGGGAGCTCATCTCTGTGCACATGGCTCTGCTCAGGGGATGTATCTGTCGGAAGAAGTCAGGGAAATAACCTGCGGCCGATGCGTCTGATCACAAATCCCTGTGGGTTGGTGCCCTGTCCTCAGCCCACACCTGAATTAAAGACGCTGCACTTTGTTTATAGCAATTTCCTGCCAGATCGCTTATCGACTGAGCAGTCCCAGCCAAATCCGATGGCGCAGCCCAACCTGCTGACCTCCGTCTGGACATTGATCGTCGCTGCCCCCTCATTAGGCCTTTCTCCCGAGAAACCGCTGCCTCCCCAGAGGAATTTCAGCTAATCCCTTTTTTTGTTTGTTTCTGGGTTTTCTTTAAGCGAATGGAGAGCAGTGACCTCCTACTTTGAAGGACAAGCCAAACTTCCCCGCCGAGGAGAGGAAACCTAGTCCATGCCATCGCCCTCCCTGCGCTGACCCCACCAGAGAAACGCACGCTCCCCGGGGTCAAGGAGAAAAGGTGGCTTGCCGGCGTCCGGCAGACTTGCAGACCTCAGAGCCCCGCGAAGAGGGGGTGGCGAGGGGGTGGCATCGGCATTCGTTCTTCTTGTGGGCCGGTGGGGCCAGCGTCCCTCGGCGGCTGCTGGGGCACCGATGCCACGGAGCGAGCGGAGAGCGTGAACACTCGTTGTCCGTCAGTAACTGGGCAGGAACCCTGCGCATCACGCGGCTGTGACCGCCAACCCAGGCACCCGAGGCTGCAGCTGGGAACGTGACGGTGCACTTGACCTGTCAACGGAATGACTTCACGTCTTCACTGTTCTCACTAACATCAGCGGGTCACTGGCCCCGGCCCTGGGCGTCAGCCTGCTGTTGATGGTTGAGTTCCTGAGTGCAGCCCGCATGTCTCCAGACCAGAGGGGGCCACTGGCGTCCACAGATAAGCGTTAGGTCGTCTACAACTGCCCCTGAAATTATTTGCGATACTTTTTGTCAGTGGGAAATTTTTCAGGGAAGGGCCATAGTCCTTAAAGGACCTAACAACTACTTGATCCAAAACATACCAAGAACAACCGCCCTAAACGGCAGTCTTTCCCGGGAAGAAGCTCTGCATCTCCATCTCCCTCTAAGTTCTTGATGTCTCTAGCCCTGGGCTTTGTTTGAAATGTGCCTTTGGAAGCCAACGTAACTAAACTTAAAAACCTTACTATATTGAGTTCATTTAGTCTCATATAATGATTATCATTAGGAGAAACAATCATTTTATAGAAGAGAAAAATCTAAGCTTTCTAAGCATTAAAACAGCTCATCTGAGAAAAGTCAGCTAAAAGGCCCTCGTTTTCTGGAAACACTGAAAAGTGGAGTAGGTTAGTGACTCAAATAACACACCTTCATTTATGAAAAATTTGAAAACACACCAGTGTTAGAAATTCACAGTGAATTGTGATGTAACTAAAAGAGCAGAGCCTCCAGGGAGAAGGTCGGGGCTCTAGTTCTGGTTCTGACATTTTCTAAACGTGTGATCTGAGGCCAGTGTGGTGCCTTCCAGAGTGAGGACGAGAACCAAGGGCGGTGCCAGATATGTGAGCTCTTTGTAAAGCACAAAGATGGTCGAAAGGCTGATTATGAACAGCATTTTGAAAGTGAGCACACACATTAATGCCATCATCCAAGGTCAGAGGGGAGCGGATCTCTTCAAGAATCATGGGAGGCGAGGCTGATACAAAGCACGAAGCTTCCATGGGAGGCACGCGTTCTCCGTAGCACCGTGACCTTCCCCGTGGCCTTGCGGGCAGCTGGCAGCTACATGACTACGAATGTTATCACATCATCAGAAAGGAGACTTTCATGTGTTTGACAAGGATTCCAAAGAGCCATAGCTTCACCTTGTTAGAGGCAGAAGAAAGGGGATCAACTACTTAATGAGAATAACAAAGGAGACCTCAGTGCGGGAGTGAGGACGGCGGGGAAGTTTCTGAGTCTTTACCCACAGCTCTTCAATTATTGGTTCAGCGGGATCCCAGGAGAAAGAAGAAAGCTAGGCCTGCACTGAAGAAAGGGAATTTGGGTGAAAGTAAGAAAAATATGTGTGTAGAACTCAAGACATTTTGTGCTTTGTTTACTGACTTTGTATCTGACGTTTAGAACCCATAAACGCCATTCCACTCAACGACACACAACACATTTACGTGATACTCGGAAAACTCTGTTTCAAAGGGAGAAAATAAAGAATGGAAAGAAAAGAAAGTTTGGTTCACGCATTAAACATACTACTAATGTATAATGGACGTCTCCAGTGTGTGGTAGCCAGCCTCCAAGATGGTCCAAATGCCCCTCTTCCCCCCTCCACCCCGGTATTTATGCCCTCGGGTAAACCCGTTCACATCCGTGTGGGCTTCCTACCGACTGGCTTCCAGCACGCAGAACACAGCAGGCATGCTGGGACGCTGGCACTCGCTAAGAGCAGGCTGTGGAAGACCTTGGCTTCCATCTTGCTCTTGCCCTGTCTCCCCATCTCTTGCTTGCTCCCTGGAGTAAAGTGAACTGGCTTGTTGGGAGCTGCCCACGGGGAGCTCCCAAGTGGGAAGAAACTGAGGGCAGCCCCTTGTCAGCAGCCCTGGAGGAGCTAAATCCTGCCAACAACCAGGTGAGTGAGCTTGCAAACAGCTCTGCCGCCGGTAGAGACTTCAGATGACCACGGCAGACACCGTGATCTCAGCCTCATGATGGATCCGGAGCCAGAAGACCCAGCCAAGCTGGGCCCAGACGCGTGACCCAGAGCAGCTGTAAGAAGATAACCATCTGTTCCTTCAAGCCGCTTGGTTTTGGGGTCATTAGCTGCTAGAGCAGATAACTGATTTACCACGTGTCAGGCACAACCAGTCAATTCGGGCAGCCTCGTAAGATTCCTAATGGTTTTTTCTTAACTGAAATTCTGTTCTAAAATCAGGGCAAAGCTTCTATCATACACAAATCTGCCAATGCCTTCTTCCTTGCTCAGAACCCACCTGAGCATCCCGTCATCCACAGAACAACATCCAAAGCCACTACCCTAGTGCAAAGCTGGCCGTGCCTGACTCTCTCCAGCTCCATCCGCACACACTTGTGATCCAGCAGCCCTGAGCTGCCTGTGCTCCCGTGCACAACAAGCCATCATTGTTTCGTCCGTGCTCTCACTCTGAATCCTCTCCAGCAGGGTTGTCTTTACCCCTATCTCGACCTTCATCTCTATAAAGAAAGTCTGTGCATGCACTGGGAACCTGACAAGGCACTAGCTTCTCCAGGAAGTGTCCCCTGACCCTCACAGTGGGTTATGTGGCAGTCCTCCAGACACCCAGGCAACCTTGAGTTACTGGTGTCATTACACGCACGGCATTTATAGCGGCCACATGCCCGCATGCCTGTCTCTGTGCTTCAGCCCTTGGCCCCTTGAGAAGGGGTCCATGTCTTATTCACCCTTTATCTTTAGCATCCACCACAGTGCAGATGTGATGGAACGCATCCTGGGTAGATAATTAAAGGGACGGATGGCACCTCTCTGAGCATATTTAGAGCGTGTTAAATACAACCCCAAGCAAAGGCATTGGACGGACCCTGAGGCTCACTGCGGACAAAGTTCAGACTGGAGCTGTGAGTACAGTGCAGACAGAACAGACTGCAGTGTGGCCGGCAACTCGGCGATTTACAGGTGAGTTGGCTGGTTCTCCTGCTGGGAGAACTATCTCGACCTTCGGAGAGCTGGTCAGCCCGGAGTTCTGCTTGGGCATTCTTATTCCGTTACGTGGCTACCCTGCTGTGAGAGGGAGCCTCAGTCATTGCATTCCCGCGGCTCTGATATGGGAGACGCCTATGAATTGGAATTAACGATGACCACACCGGTTTCCTAACATAAGCAATTGCCTTGCAGATGGTAGGGGCCTGGCCATATATCCAACCTCCTGACTCATAAGACATGTAAACAGTGTATTTTTCGAGCTGGAAGCTGACAAGTGAGGTCTAGCCTACTCTTCCCAGCTTATGGAACTATCAGTCTAGACACACATGTCCTGTGTACACGGCAGCCTCCCCAGGGGAGCCAGCACTGGCAGGACACTGAGCATGCTGCCTTTGGTGGAAGGTTGGAGTAACACAGGCAACAGCAAAACTCTTCCCTGAAAGATAAAAATAATAGTGTTGAGAGCAGGGAAGTATCTCCTGCTGAGCGAAAAGGCAATGCAAACAGAAGGCATTGTTCATAATTTAAAGTCCCATCAACTGGACTGAAATATAGTTACAGCAGAAGCCTGCATGTGTTTGCCTCGGGTGGGGACGTGGAGGCTGGTACTGAAGCAAAGGGACCGTCCCCATCACAGAGCATTAACGCGACTCCTCACCCCCAGTGCTGGCTTTTGATCTCAGGTGTTTTCCTAGCGCCAGGCTCTGAGTCAGGGTGAGAGGACATTCTTGGGCTAAGAGATGGTTGGTCTAGTCTGGAGTGACGGCACGGCAGTGGGGAGAAGGGAGAGAGAACACTGCTGGATTTCAAGGACCTGGGAAGCAAAGGGGACGCCTCCGTTCCTGCAGGGACCGCGTGACTCCTGCACGCCGGCTCTGCCCAGAAAGGAGGCATTCCGCCCTGAGCCCTCCTTGCAGGTTTGCCTGCAGCCTGTTATTATGGTTAGCAATCACAGGTTTTCATATTACAAAATTATGTAACTAAAATAATGTCATATGCAACCATTGCTAATATTCACTCATTGAGTAGTCACCAGCTTGCAGAGACAGAACTAACCACTTCATTATTTAACTTTCGCAATAATGCAATATGATAAACGTGACCATTATTCCTATTTTACAGAAAAGAAAGCCAAGGTTAGAGCACTGTGGTAAGATGGCTATCGTCCGCACGACCGAGTGGAAGATGTGGGTTTGATGATCACAGAACCAGAATCCGTAACCACCACTCAAAGATCAAGATCCTGCTTTACTGGGTTTATGGCAGACTCTCAGGATTGAGTCTCTAGACCTTGTGCAAGACAGGTGTGGTCCAACTGTCTAGTTTTGTTGCTCCAACTCTGATCCCACGCCTTGCCCTTCCTTATCCCTTGAAAAGCATTCTTTTTACCTTCCCGTCAAAATAACCAGGTTTCTGTTCGACCTAAACCAGTGACTTGAACCCTCTCCATAGCTTCTGCCTCCTCGGCCCAGCCTTAGATCCTGACTTGTCCCCAGGCTCCCCAGAGACCCTGCCTTGCCTGGCTGGATGCTTGTAGAATCCTGTATCTCACCAACTAAAGGATGATTAAAGAAGTCACACTCTTTCCAGGGACACCTGGAGTATTTCCTGCAGATTGCTATTGAGACCACAGAGCAAGTCACAACTTTCATAAATATATTTGCAAACATATGTATATAAAACGTTTAACTCACGAATCAAATAAGGTAAATTTAATTTACAAATAAGAACATTTAGAACTAAATGATAATGAAATACTAAATGACAAAATGTTTAGGATATAGCTAAGATGGTATGATACTTACAGGAAGAATTAAAAATAAAAAACAATTGAAAACTAACGAGCTAATCATGTAACTAATGTAGTTAGAAAAGAGCAGAGTAAACCCAAAGAATATTAAAAATAAAGAAAATAATAAAAAAGAAGAAATTACTGAAATAGAAAGCAAATAAAAATCGTAGAGGATTGATAACGTTGAGAAGTGCTTCTCTAAAAAGACAAACAAAACTCTTAAGCCTCTGTTAACATAGGTTGAGAAAAACAAGAAGGAGAAAGGCACAAACACGCAATGCTGGGAATCTGACAAGCCAGCACATGATAATAAATTCAGGTAAGAGGAACAACATTAACTGGTAAATCTGGAGACAAACACAGACGAAGAACTGACTGAAAAAGTTGAAAATCAAATTAGATGTGTGATGTCTAAATTAAAACGCTATCAGAAGTTAAAAAAAGTCTCACAACCACTATTGAGCACAGAACAGGTTACAGATAAAGTCTAACAAAACTTCAAGATGCAAATAACCCAAAAGTTAAACAACCCGCTTCAGAGAGGGCGAAGAGACGGAACAGGCCCCGGACTGGGTGCTGAGCTGGAGCAGTCTGGAGACCAAACCCAGAGACGGTAACACCAGAGAAGGCCAGTTAGAGGTACCCTCACTCCACTTTGCTCAGGAACCTCTCCCCACTCACATGCTAGAACATGAGCAGCCCGCCCAGCCTCTTGTTTATTTTTGCCTTGTGCGTTCTTCTTGAGCCAGGCGCTGGGTTTACAGCTGGCCGATTTGTTCGGGGAGCTTCTGGAAGGGTCGGTCACTTCGAAGGGGAGCAAAAGCCCAACAACCTATTATTCCTCCAACAAACACAGAACAACAACAACAACTATTCAGCAAAGTGGGACATGTTCATGACAGGAACGCAAAGAAAACTGCAAACATAGGGACTTGAAAGGGGAACTCATGACAGACATCATGTTTAATAGTGAAACCATTAGAAGCGGTAACTTTAGGGTCAGGAACAAAGAAGGGATGGCCCTTCTCACCGCCTCGGTTCAGCAGTGAGCTGGAAATCAGAACCACAGACGAAGAACACAAAGAGATGACCAAAGACGTGAGACTCAGGGAAGGAAACAGTGAAGCGCAGTGTAACCACTTCTAGTGACGTGATCGTCTGCGTAGGAAATCCAGGTAATCAAAAGATTAATTAGCATGAATATGCAAGTGTAGAAAAGTTGCTGAATGTAAGACTGATACAGAAATATTAATTAAATTTTTAAATACAAACTGCACACGCATAAAAAGTTAATCAGGAAAGGCACTATTTACAATGGCAACAAAATAGTGGGGCTGACTGTGTAAAGCATAGTTAGAGATTTACAGCAAAAATAATAGTATTTTATTGAAAACCAAAAAATGAGACCTGAATAAATGCAAGCACACTGCACGTTCGTGGGTGGAAAAACCCAACATCATAAATACGTCAACTCACACCAAATTATTCTATAAATTTAATTTAACACAACTCTGGTCTACATCCTAAGAGAGTTTTGCATGGTACTAGGCATTAATTTTAGAAGGATGAACAAAGGGTCAGGAAAAACTAAGATGAATTTGAAAGGCAAGATGGGAGGGCTCACTCTCCCAGAGAGCGAGACGTATTTTAGAGCCGCAGTAATGAAGACATTGTGGTTTGGGTCTAAGTATAGACAAATGGATCCGTGGAACAGGATACAAGCCCCTAAACAGACCACATTATATGGAAATTGAATTTAGGAAAGAAATGACATTGCAGGTTCTTGGGAGATCAATAAATGCCGCTGGACCCTTTTCTCAACCATACACAAAAATCAATCGTGGACAGACAAAACAGCGAAATATGAAAAGCAAAGCTTTGTCATTTTTAGAATACAAATGTGAGGCAGTATTTTTACGTGCTTCTGGTAGGAAATGATTTTTTTATGCAAACACACATGCACACACACACAAAGAAAAATATAATTTTAGTTAATTAAAGCAAAAACAAAAAACTATTTTCTACCCCTCAACACCCCTCCCCCCCCAAAAGTAATGTGGTAACACAAGTCACAGACGGGGAAAGAAATTCGCAGTTGCAACGCATGTGACGATAAAAGAACTAGAATCCAAGTGTGATAAAAGAAAGAAAAAACAATGTGAAAAATGGGCAGTTCAGTCAAAGGAAAACCAAATGGTCAACGAGTATTTTAAAAGATGCTCAACAACACGAGTCATCAGGAAAATACAAATTAAAACAACAACAAGATGTCATTGCACATTCAGCAGACTGCCTGCTCGCACGCACCCTCGTGAGACTATAAACTGGTCAAACCACTTTCTCAAGCCATTTGGCAAAACCTGAAAGTTCTGAAGGCGCACTTACTCTGTACCCAGTTATTCTCTCTTAAACACACTCAAGGGGCCACGGACAAGGCCGCTTATCGCCGACTGTCTGTGATCATTGGGAACAACCCAGTCGTCTTGCAACAGCAGACAGCTGGAACAGTGTTACGTTTGTAAAACGGAACGCTACGCTGCAATTAAGATGAACTTAATATGTATCCCACGCATGCATCACATACACCGTGTGCATGGTTTTCTGTATCACTATATACGACGTGCCCCAGGTGGAACACGCCCAGCAGGTAACGGGGTTCACCTTGGGGCGCCTCCAGGGGCCAGCAGACACGAGGACACTACCTGACGGCAGCCCCCGACTCTCGGTGCCCTACTTACACGCCGTATTTTCTTAACACAGTAAATCCTGAGAAATGAAACAAGAAACCACAGCTTGCAAAACTGCGCTACAACTGGCAAAAGGGATAAATTCTACCAAATCCTGTCAGGAAATGCATGGTCAAGGAGTTTTCACGTCAGCTTCCTCAGACCATTATGTTCCAGAAGAAGACCACAGAATAGACCAAACTGATGCAACAGTAACGTCTTACCGACTCCGTGTTCCAGAAAGAAGACCACGACTGCTCTACCAGCCCAGCTGGTCTGCAAAACGGACCCGGCCCTGCTCAGCCCCTGCTCACTGACTTCCGCCCTAAAGCCAGCCGCGTGGCCAGCCCCGGCCGGGGGGCCCTGTGAAGAGCCCGCTCCTAACTGCTGACCCTCCTGAAATTCTCTCAAGATGCTGCCCTCCCCTGCTCAGCAGAGAGAATTACCCCACCTTTGTACGGTGAGCAGGCTTCCCTGGCCATCTCCGAAAGAGGCGGCCACGGAAGCGTGGCAGCAAGCGTGGGCCTGGCCCTTCCGTTGCGGCGCCTCTTGCCACTTTTCTCCAACTTCGAGGCCCTTCTCTGAGCCTCCCGAACCACTCACAGGCTTCTGGCGGCCGTACGTTCCTTCGCCCCTGAGGTCTTGGCCATCCTGCTCCTTCACTAGATCCCCTTCCCTTGTCTGCTTCCCAAACTCACTCTCACTCACTCTTTACTCGGCCCCGGTGGCGCTCGTCCTCCTGAGGTGCTGAATGCTAGGACCTCGTGCTTGCCTACCTGAAAGTGTTATTGACACCTGTGTTTCCACTTTCTGTGCTCCTGTCTGTCTCTCCCGTGAGACCGGCAGTCCTCTTCCTTGACTGCATGTTGGAAATGCTGGGGAGCTTCCAAAGTTTGGAAATATGAGTACAGGGCATGGTCTGGGTATCTGGATTTTCAAAAACACCCAGTAGATTTTAACAAGCAGCTAAGGTTGCAAATCACGGCGTTAGCTGGCACAATCTGAGTGCAGAAGTCACCTGATTTGCCGTTGTAGTGTTAACACCTAGCACAGTGCTGGACACTTAATAAATGTTTATTAAGTAAAAGGAAGGTATTCATGGAGAACCACGTTCGGATTCTGATGCAAAATACCCCACTTCCTTGCTCTGTCACTGTACTTGGCAGCAGCACTTGGCAGTGATTCCCAAGTCAATGAGTACAACTCAGTTACAGAATTATCACAATTTGTTGGAGTTATTGACTTTGTATTGCTGTCTCTCCTGCTGCAGGGCTGTGAGGTCTTTGAGGGGAGGGACTGTATCCTACTCATTTTATATCTCCAGAGCCAAGAACGTTCATGACCTACAAAAGTCTCAAAAATTTGTACTTAACTTATGTAACTGACCATATATTGAATAATCTCAGATTAAATTAATCATCAAAGGCCTCAAGAGGGCTTTGTATTGCTGGACAACCTGAGCATCCCGCGAGTTCAGCGTCCAGCTCTCCAAGGCGATCGTTCCACAAGTTCTCTCTTCTTCACCTCTCACACCCCCTCTACCATCCTCAGATTCGCCTCATGACCTCACTTCTGAATTCACTGAGAAAATTAAACTGTCCAGAAGATAGTTGTTAGGTCTACCAGCCCTGCAACCACCTCCCACATCAGTACCCACAGCAGCCTCCGAAGGGCACCAGACCCTGCTCCATCTATCCGAGAGACAGAAGTTCCAGGACGCCCCACGGATACCAGAATCTGAAGATGCTCAAGTCTCTCTGTAAAATGGTGCGACATTTGTGTAAAACCTACACACATCCTCCCATATACTTTAAATCCTCTCTAGAATATTTATAGTATCTAATACAATGTAAATGCTATGTAAATAGTTGCAAATACAGTGTAAATGCTACATAAATAGTCATTCAAGTTTTGCTTTCTGGAACTTTCTGGATTTTTTCCCTGAATATCTTCAACACGCCATGGGTTGAATCCATGGATGTGGAACCCTCATCTGCACTCAAAGACATCACTCATCCGTACCTCACTCTCTCCTACAGGTCATTTTTCCCCCTCCTTTCTGGATTACTCTCATCAACATACAAACATGTTGTGTGTTTCATTTCTTCTTAAGCCTCTTATTTGACGTTATGTCTCCTGTCTTTTCTTGGCTCCCCCCGTAGGGAAAAAATCACCTCACAAAAAGCTGTCTGTTTCCTGCTGACCTCCTCATCTTCCCTCCTAACTTGTCTTCAGTCCGGCTTTTGCTCCCACCACTCACTTACACGTGCTCCCAAGGCTGCCATTGAATTCCCTGCCTCCAAATCTAAGGTCACGTCTCAGGCCTCGGCTAACGCCCTGCAGCATCATGGACTCCCTCCGCCGTCCGTGACACAGGGCAGCCACGTGCTTCTCGTTCCTTCACAGCCTCCTCCTCTGCGTCCTCGCCCCCTCCTCTGTGCTTCAGTATTGGAGCGCTCACGGGCTCAATCCTACTCACTTCCTCAGGGATCTCACTGGGAATCATGCCTTTAAGTTACATCCATATGCCAACAACATCCAGCTTTATGTGTCTGGCTCAAATCTGAGCTGCACAGATGAATATGCAGTCGTGGGCTCTGCATCCCCACCTATGTCTAACAGACACACTCAGCTCAGTGTCTTCAAGACGGGGCTCCTGCCCGGACCTCCCACACGTGATCCACACGCAGCCGTCTCTGCTGATGGCAAGTTCCTCTTTCCAGCTGTCCAGGCCAGACCCCTGGCCACCACGCAGGCCACCACACAGGCCTCTTCTTTGCTCTCACCCTCCAAGTCCAGCCCACCAGGAAATCCTGCTTCTCTACCACGGACGTATACCCCCACGCTGACCACGTCTCAGGGCCGGTGCTGCTGCTCTCTCCCGTGGGTTACGGCAGCGCTTTCCCTGACCGTTCTCCCCTCAGCTACGTGTGCCCACGCCCAGCCTAATCTGTGTCAGTGCTGCAGCCAAGAGTCGTGATTCTTCTCCAGTGGAAGCTCTGCGCAGAGCCCAGCGGAGGCTGCCATTTTCTCTCGGAGTGGAAGCCGACGTCCTTACAATGACCTATAAGTCGTTCCTTTCCCAGCTTCCTTTGTCTTTATTACCTTCACTCGCACCGTTTCCCTGGGATCCCTTCGCTTCAGACACTGACTGCTTTCCTGCGGGCTGAACCTGCCCCCCGTGCTCCTCAGGGCTTCCGCTCCGGCTGGCTCCCCGCCTGGGCTGTCCTCTCCCCTGATGTCCACGTGGCTCATTTCCTCATCTCCTTCAAATATTTGCTCCAGTGTCATCATCTAAGCAACGCCTGCCCTGACTACCCTGTTAAAACGGCAACCTGCCCCGGCTCTGAAACGCCGGTCCTCAACCCTTTTCTGGTTCTTGTCTGTGTTCTGTCACCTCGAAACACACAGACGGTTGACTTGCTTATAACGTTACCCTTGACTGTCTGTCCACCCTGCACCTTGAGAATCGAAACTCAAAGAAGGCAGGAACACGTGTTTTGTTCATGGACATACACCAAGCCCCTAGGAGCAGCCTGGGCGTGACACGTGTGCGGTAGACACGTGTTGAAGGGATGAATAATGGAAATTTTTTTTTAATTCTGGAAAACTCTTTTTAAAACGCATGCCTCTCTTTTTTCACCCATCCAGTTTCGACATCTTCTATTAGATCCTTCTGAGTGTGCTTCTCGTATTGGGGTGTGTGTGTGTGTTTTTAACTTTCTTTCATGTGTCCCGTATTTTCAAATGAACCACCTTCTTATTGACTGTTGATCTGGCCACTGAACTAAGCACTTTCCCCACGACCGTGGAGAAAGGTGGACACACCTATTTCTATCTTAAATATGCAAAAAATGAAGCTCAGAGTTACTAACTTGTAAGGCAACTAATAAATCACAGAGGCAGGGTTTGACTAAAGCCACTGCTCCGGTCGCTCACATTCTGCCGCCCCCACGGGAATGCAGACTACAAACAAGTCCAGACACTAAATGCTACTATTTCTGTCCTTCCCGCCAGGACTCAGTGTAAGACACACTCCTCCTTCAGGATCTTCTACATCCTCAGTGGCTGGACTCCCGGCGCAGGTGGCAGCGCCCACCTCCCTGGACCGGTGGGCGCCGAGCATGCGCACAGCCAGGTGCAGTCCTGTCCCCGCCCACTGCAGCCAGAACCAGGTTATCCTGCCCGCTACCTGATGGAAAAAATAAATAAATAACTGTTCAAAAAAAAAAAAAATCCAATCTCCGTTCGGAGGCACTAAATCCCCTCTCCTTTCCAGATGGCTGGGAGATTTCTCCCAGGTGGTAAATATATTATTAAGAACTCATTTCACCGTGAAATTGACTATTCAAAACACAGACAGAAGTTAATATATTAGGACAACCTGTCTGAAAACTCGCGTTGGAGAAAATTTATTTTTGTTTAATATAAAACCTGGTCTTACACACGACCTCTTCCCAGCTCGGGCGGTTCAGGTCACCCTCAGTTAGAACATGTGTTGCAGTGTCAGGGTGGCTGCCAGCAGCACTCACACCTCCCACGTGGACCGCTGACTCCCCCTCCCTCTGCTCAGCCTTCCGTCAGGGCCATTAGTGACGCTGGGCCTCATGTAACGCTATACAGGGCCCTCGGGTGCGCAGTAGCTTTTTCCATCTGGGAGCTGGGGCCGGAGCAAAAACCCTCAGCTGGTCTTGTTCTAGGCTGGCCTTCCGACTAGTGATGAAGGGCCATCCTGGGCAAACGTGGGAGAAGAATTGGCTTTACTTGGGAGTGATTTGTTCCATCATTAGGGAAGCCATATCAGTCACAAAACAGCAAGGGCCCAACTGAATGTGACTCTTCTAAATATTAACTCATTCATGCACTGTCGGTTCACTCTGTAATGGCCACGCTGATTCCTTAGAGTGCAAGGACAATTACTGCAGCGGCTCACAGCCCATTAGTGATCACCTACGTTAGAGAGAGAGCAGTGTTTTAGGATTTGCACAATCTGTCAGAAAAACCCAATTTACAGAGTCACTAACTACTTAATTGAGGGGTGAGGGTTAGAAAAGGAATGACAGATGAAGTATCTTTTCAAAGGTTGTTGAAGATGGGGAAACGTCAGAGATACCTGCGTTCACCTAGGAAGGGACCCCCACCTGCCCCGGTCTAGACACCAGCAGAGCTCAGACAATACCTGTGTCTTCCCCAGCAGAGGTTCCTCATGTTAATATGGATGTCCTTTCTTTTGTAGCCTGACTTTTTTGTTTTGAGATTTGTCGGTAAAATTCAAAGGCAAATGCAAAATATTTCGTAACTTATTCGTAGGAAATACTGGGGTTCTCCACCGGCCCCGCAAGGGACTCTCCTCGTGTTTTAAAACAAATCCCCTCGGGAGGGACAGGGTTATGCTAATCACACAATGAGCCTGTCACACATCACCGGCAGTGACATCAAACTGACACCTAAATAATGTCCATTAAAGAATTTCTTAATTTAGTCAATTATTTTGATCCAGCTAATTACTCACTTAAATAAGAATTCATTCAAACAACTGCCTAGACTTCTTTAAACACACACACACACACACACACACACACACACACACACACACACACACACACACAGAGTTCCAGAGTAATTAGTAAGCCAGTAATTAATAATGCCCCTGAGGAATAAAACCATTTTTCACATATTTAAAGTAAGCCAATCATCCCTTATTGGGTAACTGACTTCTGCGGAGATTCAATAAAGGTCCAGCCACACATAAAACAGAGAGGACCATACAGGGGAGGTCATGTTCCTTGGAAAACCATTTTAAATGATCTTGAATTCCCAGCCTCAGATGAACTGCACACCAGTCTAGATACTAAAAAGGCGTGTCAGTGTCAATTAGAACCATGAATCCACCCTCCTGCACGCAGCAGGCCCTCCTTGTCCGCTTCCAGACTTCCAGGCACGGCGCTGCACAATGGGATATAAAAATGAGGCTCCCCTCAGCAATCACTTTAATTCACTCACTATTTCAGTCCAGAAAGATTTAAGCGAGGTTGACAACAGTGGCAAAGTAAGAGCTCTGTCCTGCAGAAGCTTTCAAACGCGTTCACAGAATTAGGGCTCCCTGAGAAACCCTGGGAAACAGAGGAAGAACCAGGAAGCGCAAGGTGGTCGATGTGCTGACTCTTTGGGAGAAGGGTTTTTATTGAAATATAAATACAGAAAGAAAAAATGAACAGATTGTGAGTGGACAGCGTGATAAACATTCCCACGGTGGGCAGAACAGTTTTACTGCCACCGACGGAAGAAACAGAACATCACCCTTATTCGGAAGCCCCTCTCTTGGCTCCTGGCTGTCTCTGCTTTCGGAAGGTGTCACTACCCTGACTTTATCCACAGGTTAGTTGGGCCTGTTTTCACCCTCTGTATCTACAGGGCCACTGGTGACGAATTCTTCAGCGTGCGGCTTCTTCTGCTCCGCATTCATCCGGGTGGTACAAACTCTGTTCAGTCTCAGTGTCTTGTCCTCTTCCATCGGGTGAGTACGTCCCAGTTCATACAGTCGTTTGATTGTTTGCAGTCAAGTTGCTTCCAGTTTAAGGATAAAACAAATACTATAGCTAAGAACATTTCTGTAAAATATCTGCTGGCACACGTATATGTCTGTGCTTGGGACATCTCTACGGGGAGGAGTGACACGAGATCTGTAGCTGGTAGTTCTAAACCATTTCCATTTAGACTCCCAACAGCAGTGAAGGAGGGTTCCAGTTGCCCCACACCCTCACTGGCACTTGAAATTGTCAGTCTTTTAATTTTAGCCATTCTGATGGATAAACAATGAGACGTCATTGTGGTTTTAATTTAAATTTCCCTAAGGACTAGTGAGGTCAAGTTCCCTGACAAATTATTAGTCATTTAGTGAAGTGCCTGTTTAAACCATTTGGCCTTTTCTGCGGGATGTTTGTCTCTGCATTTTCGGTTTGTAGGAGCTGTTTGCACATTCCAGAGACGTCTTTTGTCAGTTCTGCATACTATGAATATTGTGATTGCTCAGACCGGGGAGCTTAAATTCAATCCCCAGCAGCACTTGGGATGGCACATGCCATAGCCTCCACCGCACACGCAATGCACACGTGTACTTGGTGATGTTACTTGCCATTTTGGATGGTGAGGGTGGGGCTTATGCATTAAACTTTGCACTGTCACCTGGGCCTTTAAAACAGTAAAATGGCTCCAGAGCTGAGCCTGAAAGATACCAAAAGTCTAGGTAAAAAAGACAAAGAAGAGGTACCCACCATCCCCCCACGTCTCCTCTTCTTCTCACAGTACATTTAATCTGCAGGTTATTAAGTCCCGCGAGGCGGGGAGCTTGGCCGATCCCGTCGGCTGCTGTGTTCCGTAGGGTTGAGACTAAGCCTGGGTGTGCAGGGAGAATGCGAAAG
Organism: Camelus ferus; assembly: GCF_009834535.1. NCBI lineage: Eukaryota > Metazoa > Chordata > Mammalia > Artiodactyla > Camelidae > Camelus > Camelus ferus. The sequence continues at coordinate 2,262,376 of NC_045728.1, forward strand.
GCGTTTGTTGAATGGAATGATGGCCGTGTCAAATGCCTGTCTCAGGGGATTTCAGCCACCTCATACCCACCAACAATGAACATCCACCCACCTTACTCATCAGATGTTACAGAAGCGATATTTTAGGTCTCATATCCAACAGGAAGCAGCAGAGCGAGGTGGTTTAAACCACGCACTACAGCACCATAGGAACACCTAGGTTTGGATCCTGGCTCTAGTACTAAGCAGCTAAGTGATCTGGGTTCAGTTGCCTAATCTCTCTGGGCCTCAGATCCCTCACGTGTACACATAACAGTCTCCCACTGGGTTGCTGTGCAGGTGAGGTAAATTGACGCATGTGAACTATTTCAAGGAATCTTGATCTCGGGGACGAGCGTGCCAGGTTGTGGTGGCGATGCTGAGGACGGTGGTGAGGGCAGCGATGACGTGGGTGATGGAGGGCACAATGGAAGCTCTCTGTGGTGCACCAGGGTGTGCATCTGAGGTTGGTGTCGCATCCTGCAATGCTCTTTAGAGAGTTTCTTCCTTCAGACTATCTCTAGTTCTTTTACACCCAGCCTTTCCCCGGGTGCTGTGTTCACGTCCTACCCCCTTTCACCGTGCGTGGCCAGCCCTGTCTCTCCACCACGCCCAGGCCCAGCTCTCAAATCTAATCCATGCTCCAGGTACAGCTTGTCCAGAAACCAGGTGGAGATGCTGAGAGCTACGAGCTTTACCGGTAAGGGAAGACTACCAGAAAAGCCAGGAGTCTGGCAGATCTGGGCCCAGATCTTGATTTATCTTTGGTGCCCTGAGTGAATTTTTTTGACAGTAACCTTCTAACACTCCATGTTCTCATCTGCAAAACTAATAAAATTATATCTATTTCATAAAATTGATGCAAGGATCAAAACTCATATGTGGTATTTAAAGCACCCTATTAAGGGTCTGGAAGTAGCTGGCTGTCACATGGTGATGGCAGCTGGTGGTCCACCACAGTGTCATGTGGCCTTCTCCTCCTTAGGAGCATGAGTCTGGAACCAGGGGGGGTCCGGAGCATTCCTGTGCCACTCACTAGCTGTGCGGTCTTGGGCAAGTCGTATAAACCGCTCTGTGCTTTAGTTTACTTCCCCATAAAACTGGGGTAACAGTATCTGCTCCATCAAGCACTTTGAGGGTCCCACGAGATGATGTACATGAAACACAGTAACTGGAGCACGTTACACGTCAGCTACTGCGGGCTGGTAGTAACAGAACAGAAATGGAAAGAGAACTGCCGGTGCTGACACAGCTGGGCAGTGCTGGCCAGGTGGTCGAACCCAGGTCTGCCTGATGCAAAACCCACATCCTTTCCGCTGGGCCGGAATTCTTAAATACAAAAACCAGAAGCTGTGCCTAAGGAAAACATGCAGACAGGTGCAATCCAATACCCGTGGTAACGATTATATTTATAAACTTCTGCTCAAGATACAGCCAACAGGATACATTCTGTGAGCTTAATATTTTCTGGGCCAGTTACTGTTCAGAGCAAAACTATTTTATGGGTATTAACCACAGTTCTAATCCTGCCACTTCATAAATATTTTGTTTGCCCTATGAACAATAGCAAATGAGTCTGTAATTACTAAAGGAAGAATCTCATTACAACGAACACCTTACAGCAGAGCAGCCTAAATTATACTTTCAAATTAGCTTATCATTTGCACAGTACTTAGTCTCCCAAGAGTGTTCTCACACACACGTGTGTGCATGTATGTGTTTAATGTATGCATGTGTGTGTGACTGTGTATGCACGTGTGTTCTGCCGTGCACACGTACAGGCATACACTTCCCTTCATTGACCCCCAAAGCAACCCTGAGAACAAGTTACTATTATTCTCTCCGCTCCACAGTGAGGGACACTGCAGCCCGTGGAGTGGCAGTAACTCATCGGAGGCCACAGAATTAGGAAGTGATGGGTCCGGAATTCTGATACCAGGTCTTGCTCTGGGTTTCCCTGCATTCGACTGTCTCATACCCACACTGAGGGTGAAGTCAGGATTAATTGTCCTAGGCCATTTCATAGGCCATTCGTAGGCCTGAATTTGCACTATTTGGGGACTAAAAATAAAGCTCAGAGTAAATTCTTTACTGCCAGTGAGTCCATAGCATCATGATTCTTTTTTACCTTGAAAGAACAAATACACAGGTCAAATCCTCCTCGGGGCATCATGTTTTTTTCTTAGAAGTGAGGTTTCTCCGGAACGATTGCTTTGCCAAACATCACATGCTCAGTCCCCTGGCTGTTGAGTCTGAATTTGGCCTCGCAGACTCTGACATTGAGTGAGCTGGTGAAGAAATGACTCTGAACTCAGGAGCGAAGGGAGCCGCGTCGCGCATACATATGGCCCCTGCCTTTTCCTCCTCTGGCCTCCGGAACCAGACTTGAGTGTCTGTGCGTGTTTTGAGTGCATGTGGCTTGTTTTGAGGGGTGGTCTGGGGGACTGGGCCGGTTTCGGAACAAAGCACCTTCCCTTTGTTTGCCTGTCTGTATGCAGACAAGTCATCCTGTGTAGAATGGACTAATGTTGGCTTTCCACGTATAAATGTACTAGGACATCAGACCTCTCTGCTCCCTCCCTTCACTATGCAGATTACTGTGGGAGCCTCTGTGCTTTCATGAATATTTAAGAGACCTCTACATCCCAGAGATAATCTGAACACACAGCTGGTCCGAGAGTCAAGTAAAATTTGTTCTCTTTAATTCAGGTCTCGAGGATCTGCGACCTGATATTTCCTGAAAAGCCATAGCAGTGAATGCAATTCCAGAATGCCCTCCGCTGCAGGTCAAGGAGCGGCTTTCCCAGGGAGAGTGATCTGTGGGCCAGGCTGTGAGTTCTCCTGGAAGGTGCACACATTAGCAGACTTGAGAGGGGGAGCTCTAACAGGGCCCTGAGCCCCACGAAAGCTGCCCAGAGTCCTGACCTCCGGGAGACTCAGGGGAGTCGGGGGACTGGGGCGGGCCTGCTGGGCACGGCGGCGCGAGCTCAGGTTCAGGCCTCTGCCCTGCCGTCTGCAGCTGTGTGGACCTGGACGTCATCCAACCTCATGGCAGAGTCTGTGCAGCACATAGTGGAACATTCGATTTGTCCACACGGGGCCTTCAGAGGAGATCAGACTTGTTAATACGCTTTGTCAACGAAAGCAGATCCTGACAATTTCAGTCATTTACTAATTTCTATAGATGTAGACATGAAAAGCAGGCCTCCAACATCTTGGAAGCTACTATTTTCAGTTAAAGAAATGGGTTTACTCCAAGACGACAGAGAGGAGCAGTGCTCTGGGGTTCTTGGCACTTGTGTCTAGATTTAGGTAAGGGGATGATTAAGGAAGCTGCATAACCTTGAGCTTTGGACATAAGCATGGATGTGTGTGTGTGTGCATGTGTGTATGTGTGTGTGTGTGTAAAGAGAGTCAGAGCCAGAGATGCAGACAGAGGCAGGGACACAGAGACAGAGGTGGTCATGGTAGGGTGACAGTCATGAGGCTAAAATGAACTTTCTTTGCCAGATTTAATTTATTTATGGTTAATTGCACTGAGTAGTTTCAAATAAGAGAGCTCTGAATTGTTTAATACCTTGAAAGGTTAATAGAGACCAGAGTAGTCAGAGGGACAGAGGGAAAAATAGGAGAAACAAGAGGAGTAACGGTTGCATGGGTGGATTTGGTGTGGAGACATGCTGTGTGACATGTGGAAAGAAAAGACATTTGATGACGAGAATCAGATGGCAGCAGTGCTGGTGGTGGTGGTGGTGATGATGGTGATGATGGTGATGATGGTGGTGGTGGTGATGATGGTGATGATGGTGGTGGTGGTGATGATGGTGGTGGTGGTGGTGATGGTGGTGATGATGGTGATGATGGTGGTGGTGGAGGTGGAGGTGATGATGGTGATGATGGTGATGATGGTGGTGGTGGTGATGATGGTGATGATGATGGTGATGATGGTGGTGGTAATGGTGGTGATGATGGTGATGATGATGGTGATGTGGGATGGTGGCGGTGGTTATGGTGGTGATGGTGGTGATGATGATGGTGGTGGTGATATGGTGATGGTGGTGATGATGGTGGTGATGGTGGTGATGATGGTGGTGATAATGGTGATGATGATGGTGGTGTTGATGGTGATGATAGTGATGGTGGGGATGGTGGGGATGGTGGTGGTGATGGTGATCACATAAATAATAATAATAGCTGACATTTATTGAGCACTTGCTATGGAAGGGGTGGGATCAGTGCCTCTCATGAATCTGTCATTTAGACTAAACACAGCCTGGTGAGGTTTCATGCCTGAACATGAATACATGGAGGGTTTAATGGCTTTTCAAGGTCACAGAGCTACATGTGGAGCTAGAAGTTTGCACTCAGGCAGCTTGACTCCAGGGCCCTGAACATGAACATTTTGCAGGTCTGTACAATTAAGAGTCAAATATTTAGATAAATGTATTCTAATGGGAAATTGGTTTAGGTGCCAATGCCTGAAATAGGAAACCTAGAGACTATTATCAAATAGTGATGCTAGGAGATTGCTTAAAGTACAGGGGAGCCCAATCTTAAGAGAAGAAAAACAATGGACTTAGAAATGAGGGAGGTAATTGTTCATAAACTCTGAGCCTTTTGTTAGGAGGGGATGAGAGAAACTGAGCAATGATGCCGATATCTCTAGTTTAGCTTCCTGTACGTAACTTGAATAGATAACCACTCAACGTGAACACAGATTTCTGTTTTCACTCTTAGCTAACCTGCTAAGCTTGGGGTATGCTGCAAGGTCACAGTGGAGGAGTATGAGAAAGGGGAAATGGTGTGGTTCCAAGGTTTAAGATTTTAGAGAAAGCACAGGCCGTGGAAAGTGGGCCCATTAGGGACAAAATGACAGGCAAGTTGTTCTGAACAGAAAGGCACGGACTCTGAGTCCGCTAACCACTTCACGCCTCTCTTTCTGGCCCTTCTGCAGTTGTCTCTGCAGCACAGAGGGATCTTCCATCACTGGTGCGGCCGCATTGTCCTTTGCCGCCACTCCCAGGAATGTTTCGTCCCGAAGCTTTGCATGGCCTGGTCCAGCTGACTCCTGAAACTGTCTGAATAGACCCAAAGTCTCTAAGTAAGAATGTCTCCCTTTTTATAGTCCATCACCTTTTACCTTTATGTCATTTTCCCAAAATAATTAGATGTATGTTTGTTGGTTTTGTTTGCTGTTTATTTCCTATCTCTCCTAAGTAGACGTTAGGAACCACGAAGGGGGAAGTAACATCTTTCACCCATCAGTGCACACCCAGAGCCGGGCACAAGGTAGGTACTCAAAAATGTTCGTGGAATGAATAAAGAAAATACCGGATGCACGCCTAACTGAAAGGATGAGCGCACCCCTGTGAGCACGACCCTCTCCAGTCGTGACCTAGGGGGACGGAGGCTCCCGGCTTTCACACGCACATGGGCTAGCTGTAACGCCACTGTCCCACGCGGTGCAAGTGCAGAGACTCACAGCTGTGTTTGCAACCACGCTACTCCAGGAAGGCAGGGACTGCAGATTCTGGGGCTCATACAGTGTGATCTCCAGAAATCAACCCTCTTGATATTTGGGACAAGAACACATCCTCCTCAAAGCGGCCACTGGGACTGAAGCCCTAGCTGCCCAGCGTCCCAGTCCCCTTGTGCCCGTCAACGTCCGTCCCACTCGTCTCTCCCACCCGGGCCTTGGCCCCTCCGCCTCCTCCTCTCCTCGCATCCACCAGGCTTTCCTCCATCCAGACTGTTTTCTCCATAAATCTTTCAACATATCACACTCAGCTCTCTGAGCTGGCTGACTGTCTGAACCTGGATATCTACCAAGGACACTGCTCTCTTTGGAATCTTAGCTTTGCATTTCCTCAAGCTGACACCTGCTTCGGAGCCTGCAGGTGGACAGGCCCTTCCTGATGATCACCATCCCTTCCACACAATTTCTCATTCACCTTCCCGTTAACTTTGCTTCTCTGAGGCTCAGGTCGATCGCCAATTCCACCTCCATTTCTCCTTGTTGCCTTCTTTCTGACCTCCTTGTGAACTTCCCTTATTCATCAAAACTGTTGGAATCTGCACAACTTGTCCAAAATCCTGACTTTTCAATTCTCGACCTAACAATCAATATCCCCTCTCCCTCTTCTGCCTCAAGGATCTCTTCCCATAGAGTTCACAGCCCTCCCACCTGCCTGTAACTGACATCCCTGTAAAATTATTGACCTGAGGTTCCACTTTGCTGCCACAGTTTTCTCCTTTCCTCAAAGAAGTCAAAGCCGTAAAGTGCCAGCCTCACTTCCAGCCTCATCCATCATGTTATGGGTTGAATCGTGTCCCCTCCCCAACAAAATCATGTGTTGAAGCCCTCAGCCCCAGTACCTCAGAATATGATCTTGTTTGGAAAAAGGGTCACTGCAGGCATGATCAGTTCAGTTAGGATGGGGTCACACTACAGTGGGGTGGCTCCCTAATCCAGTTTGACTGGTGTCCTTATAAAAAGGGCAGATTCAGACACAGACACACCCACAGGGAGAATGTCCCCTGGAGATAAAGGCAGAGAAGAGCATGACGCTTGTACAGCCCAGGGACACCCAAGGTGGCCAGAAAACCAGCAGCAGCTAGGTGAGAGGGGTGGAGCAGACCCTCACTCACAGCCCTCAGAGGGCGCCAGCCCTCCTGACGCTGCCATCTCAGGCTTCCAGCCTCCACTTCTGTTCTAAACCGCGTGGCGGGGGCATTACAGCAGCCCTCGCAAATGAGCTCGCCTGCCCCGGTCCCCCTCGCCCTGCGCGGTGCACCCACACCGGCCCCCTGCTCCTCCCGCGACGTGTGTTCCTCCCACGCTAGGACCTGACACATGCCCTTCCTTCTTCTGCAGTGCGAGTTTCCCCCTCTCCTTTGACTCCTGCTGTTTCTCCAGTTCCAGGACCAGCGGAGGAGAGGCGTTTCTGAGGAAGACCAGGCTAAGTAAGGCTCATTTTCCATCTGATTTGTTTCAGTTTATAAGTGTGTGTCATTCATGTCATTCTTCGGCGAGTGTAATAGCTGTCACGGTGTAGGCAAGCAAAAAATTGTTTGCTATTTGAATGAATAAATGAATACTTACATAAATACATATTCTGGGTTGATTTAAATGCAGGTCCAGGCAGAATTCGTTGCTCACTCCCCTGTGTCCCCCGGGACTTGCACTGTCCACAGTTACAGAATTTGCCACATTACCTTCCATTCAGGAATCTCGTGTCACACAACGTCACCCCTTGAGAGTAGAGGCTGTGGCTTTTGTGAAATTTAAGTTCCTGTACCCAGCACTGATCTGGAACCTAGTGGGGACCCCACAAATATGTGCAGAAGTGGATTGTGTAGAAATTGTAGGGCACGAGAGATGGTGATACACGGGACAAATCTATGGGGTGATATTGCCAAGTGGTTTGAATTATTTTTCCCTACACGAAGGAGTGTGTTCAATGTGCTGCTCCTGGTAAGTAAAGTTATGCCCAGTAAGTTCCTCTGTTCAGCCCCGAGCGCCTGCGCAAGAAAATTAAATGTCTCTTCCTCAGATTCATTTATAGCTCACTCCTCAGCAGGTGTGCTCAGGACGCCTTCGGAGAATTCTTTTCAATTCTCTTTATCCTCTTATCCTAACCTCTTCCCGTGGATGTTTGTAACCCAGGGGAAAACAAAGCACTTAAAAGCAACGAACACTATAATCATACACAGCCTTGAACCGAAAGCACAAACTGAAACTGCAGAGTCTTCCACTGACTCCCGCTCTCCCTGACTCACGCCCTTGTATCTGGGCGCTTTGCGTGTAAACCTGGGCCAGAGCAACCGCCTCCCGCGCTGGGGTTAGCCGTTGAGGTGCCAGCGGGAACATCGTGACCACAATTAGTTCTTTACCTCAAAGTCACCTGTGTGCTTTTTATTGTAAGCAAGGTACAACAGGACCATTTGAAGAAATACAGAACTCTTATAAATATGCAAATATAACAGGAAAATGCTCTTTCCAATTCCACAATGACAACGTTAATAACGATTTATTTTTGTATCATTTTATAAGAAATAAAAAATTATTCTTTTTAACCCAGGTTTCCAAGGCACTTTTGAAGGCTGCATTCTAATACACTAAGGTCAAGCAAGGAGTACTATCTTCAGTTAGCAGAGGACAAAAGCCGGACACTTGCTAATTGGAAGTCTGGTCACAGGTCATCCAGGTGGTTCACAGTGAGTTCCTCTGCTCGGCTGAGATGCAACGCACATCCCCTCTGGGCCAGATGAGCGAAATCTGTTTATAATACAGTTTCCCTCATTTCTAGTTTTCATACTGAGCTACAGCCTTGGCCATTCAATCTTCCTTTGAAGGACAAAATCAAGAGACTTAGATGAATCCCAAGAAGTGAGTGGCCTCAGGGTGGGACTGTGTTTGGACTCTGCCCTGCCTCCACCAGCCACGTTTTCTCATCCAACGTCAGCGAAGAAAATGACCCTGGGAGGGTCAGCGAGGACTTCCCAGGGCCTCGGAACATCCTGTGACTGTCGCTGTTACGGCAACTTCCCTCCTGGTGAAGGCAACGTTCTTCCCCAGTCCTGGCACCGACTTTGAAATGTGTCCATGAAAGCCAGACACTTATTGGATTAAAGACCCAGCTCACTTATCTCCTGAGTTTCAGCATTAAAACTGAGAAAAGGAACAAGAAAGCCACTGCTCTCTGCCGACATGGGGACCGCGTTTAGCCTATTCACAGGGACAGGTATTTTCTCGTGCACGTTTCTTTCCTAAATTTTAAACCTGTCTTTTTTGAGAAGCAAGTCAGTCCTTGAACATTGAAAACCTACCTCCACCCCTTTTCCACTGCCCCATCCTATGGCAGGAGATACCATTAAGCCGGTGGAAAGGCGGTGAGGCCTTCGCTCAAACACAGAAATGCGCTGAACGCCCCACAGAAACAGCATGTGCCACCGACACCAGGAGAAAGGACTCACTGGTGCGTCTTACTTTCCTTCCCTTTATCAGTTCCTCATTCAAGACACCGAAACCAGCTGTTATGAGGGGCTGATACTTGCTTTACAAAAGAAGAAAGGCTCCCTCTGTACCCATATTCTCATTCTTCCTACTGATTCAAGCGTTAATAGTATTTGACAGGTTGGTAATTTGGTTTTTTTTTTCAAGCCATAATTCATTTAGAGCCATATTGCTTTACTATTGTACATTTTACACATTGGTGCACAGAAAACATTGTTGTTTTTTTAACAATTCGATTCCTTCCGGGAATCCTTCACACAAGAGGGCTGCATGAGCCTCTGGGGGGGGGGGGCGGGGGGTGAACGGGGTGGTGCCAGGAGGCCCAGAGAACCAGGAAGAAAACGGGAGGAGAGGGCGGGAGGAAGAAGCAACAGGAGGGGCAGGAGCTGGGGACAGAGACCAAGGCAGAGGGATAATGAAATGGGGTGACGACTGCAGGAGGGACCAGTGGGGTCGTGAAGAGGGACACAAGGGGAAAACACCAGAGCTTGGTGCCTGGGCATGCGCGATGGGTCCCGACCCCACTCTCCCCCACCTCCAGAGGGATCTGAGCGGTGTCTTGACATTCCCGAGGTTTTATTGAGAGAGGAAGGAAATGACTCCTCCACTCCCCAAAGTACAATCATGAAAAGGTGAGGAAGGAGGTCAAGACGAGCCTCACGTGCACGCATCGGAGACTCTGGTCCCTGGCCCTTCTGGTCTCCTCGGGGCAGGGCTAGGAAAGCTCTCTGCAGCCCACCACCTCCCTAAACCGTCAGGGCTCAATCCAGCCGCTCAGAGTCCCCATTGTGCTCCAACCCCGGGATCAGAGGCTAAAGGAGGGGAGTGGGGCGAAGTGGGGTGAGGGCTGGAGGTGGGGGGCAGCAAGCGTCTCCCTCCGAGGAGCCCTCCCCCCATGGGGCATCCGGGCCACTCCACGCCACACGCATGAGCACAACATGCATTTGCAGCCACGTCTGCCGTTCACTGGGCAGCCACTGAGCGCCACGCCCTGTGCTGTGTGCTTTCCTTCCTCACCCTGACAACTCCTCTGTGAGGTCAGCGCGGTGACTCTCACTTTACAGATGAGGACGTGGAACCTGAGAAGTTAACTAATTGTTTGCAGTCACAGAATTAGTGAGGGTGAGAATCCAAACTGCAGACACATTCTTACCGCAAAACCCAGGTTTCTACCAGTGAGCTCACCTGACTTGCTAAGTTTACAGGGAACAGAGGAGAGTGCAGGTCACTTGAGGGTCTGGGTTAACTAAGCAGAGCATCTCTCACCGGCTGGGGACCACCCCGCCCGGACCACAAGAAAGAGAATGACTGTGACTGCGAACACTACTGTCGATGGCTTAGGACAGAACTTGAGCAATGGATGAGTCCCCAGTTCCTTTAGGAGGAAGATGACGCTTCTGCCCAACAGAAATGCCCCGGATGGTGGGGGAGCAAGAAAGAGAATTGGGGCGAAGTGGTTTTCCTTCCCTGGTGCTGCTGTCTGCCTGGCCCAGCAAAGGGAGAAATCATTTCTCTGCACTCACGTGAGACTAACAATCTCTACGTTTCATTTTCTTACACTTTTAGGAGAAAACCCGTCTCAAGACACCTTGGCATCACCCACTGGAGTCGCCGCTCTTACAGGCCGGTAATCCCACCTCCGGGCTGGGGCTTGAGGAAAGGCTGTGTAGCCGCACGAGGAGACGTGAGCCCAGACACGACGGCGGGGACACGTTTAGCCGCGGGATGTCAGGAAGCAACTTCGCCTCTTCCTGCAAAGGACAGGTGAGTGCACCCCTGTGACCTGTCATAAGACCAAATCCGGCACTCCGTGGGAAGAACTAAGGAACTCCAGCTCACGTGTAAAATGGAAGAATGACACATATAGAGCTTTTGGATTGTTGAATACACGTGCTAAGACAAGATCTGTGAATGTTTTAAAAACATGCCAACGTTAGAGCAGGCAGACAGCTAGATATGAGCAGAGAAACGAGGACGCAGGCCAAATGGCAGGGAACCCTGCATCATGTGAGCACCAGGGGTCCCTGGGCAGAGAAAGTAAAGCAGGAACCTTTGGATGGATAGGAAATCGCACAGCCCTGGAGGCCGACAAAGAAAGCTGGGAAAAGGCAGGAATCTCCAGGGTCTGACTGTAATCTCTTGCTCACTTCTGCCCTCATTTCAATACAATCAGCCTCGCAGAGTAGAGGTACCCATGATGCACCGATGCCGTGACACTTCCGATCCAGACTAAATAGGGACAGAAATCCCTCCTCCCCTCGGGAAGGGGGAGCTGGGAGGAAAATCAGGGGATGCGACCCCAGACCCTTCCCTCCCCAGTGACTGTTCCGCCCACTCATTTCTACACCCTGTGTAACCGACGTGCCAGAGAGACTCAGGGCAGCCGCTCGCCTGAGCCTGCCCGCCCTCCCCGTGAGAGTGTGCCGTCCAGCCCTTAACAAATCCCCACTTTACTTTCCTAACCTCCGCTTCCCGTCTGTAAAGTCTTTCTGCGACGGGACAAGAACCTGGTCCCCGGCAACACCAATAGTATTTCACATCGTTCAGTGACACACACGCTTGGTAGAAACATGCACGACGGCCTGGGAAGGACGGCTCTCAAGTTGGAGACAGCACGGAGCCCCGTGGGGGGAGGCTGGGAGGGCCGGGGAAGGGCTCTCAGGAGGCCTCACCTGCACAGGTGACACATTCTCGTTAATCGGGGTTGTAGATACACCTGTGTTCATTTTCCCTCTTTCTGTCTCTTTTGTACGTTTAAAATAAGTCATGATAGAAATTTTTAATTGAAAACCATATAGAAACCAGCCCAGAAACCCCTGAACACCAACAAGCAGCGGTCATCGGGGGGGTCATTCCACCCTGCAGAGAGCGGGGGGGAGGAGCAGGCCCAGGGGCCCGCCGGGGCTGAGGGCGGCTTCTCCCCGGCACCCCCGGGCGGCGGGAGAGTGCTCGGAAACCAATAGAGATGTGACGGGGAGGCAGAGGGGATGGGAGACCGGAGCTGGAGAGCTGGGATCCAGCGGGGGGGGGGGGGGGTGCTTGTTAATCCCGCCAGGCTGTTGTGGTTGAAAGGACCCACTTGGCCCCCAAGCAGCCGCTTATGTTATTATTTCTCTCAGTGGGTTTCAAGCCGCCTGCAATTCTCTGTTAGTTAATAAGAAAAGTGAGAGATGCAACAATTGCTTTTGCTCGGCTGGCTTGTAAAGGCTTTGTCACTCAAAAATAGAACAAAGGCCCTAATAACACCCTGTGCCGTGAAGGCAAGTGTCAGGGAACAGACCAAAATCAATTATCTGGGTGAGATCCAGAGACAGGAGACTCAGACGCGCGCCCGCCGCAGCGTCCCCCCACCTAATCCCATTACCGGGGGGCCGCCAGCCTCACGGGGGAGCAGAGCCATGTAGGAAAATCATAATTAAAAGTAAATAAAGGGAAGCAAGCCCCTGGCGCCCCTGTCGCGGCCCTGAACGCGAGCGTGGTCCCAGCAGACGGCGGCAGGCCTCCCCCGGGGCTCCCGCGTGGGGAGGCTTGGGAGACAGGCGGCTTCGCGCACCTTGGCCAGTCCTGCTGATGAGTGGCGTGTAGGAACCAGGTGAGGGGTTACGGAGTGACCCCGGGGGCTGGGAGCCCGGCAGAATCTTCCCGACCCGGGGCCTGGACTGCCTGGGAGGATTTCTACGTGCCTCTCTCTTGCTTAACTAGTATTTCAGGAAACACATGGAATGAAATGAAGGGGTGAATCGGCGTGGCTGTAGGATGAACTTGGTCCATCCGATTTCTCCCTGAAAGGAACATCCAAGGATCATCTAGGACTTGCAAACATTCAGTAACCCAGACCTGGACCCAAATTGAGCAAATTAAAATGTCTTGGGGTGTGAATGAAAAACACCACCTGCCAGATCAGCAAGCAAAGGACGTTGTGGCTGCCAAGCCATCAGCCACCGCAGAGACCCCCAGGGCGCCCCCTGGAGGGACGCAGGATGGGAGAGGACAGGACACTGGCCCTGGACAGCTAAGGTGCATGTCAAAGGAATGATTCCAGTGAGCCCAGACTTTTGCATCTTCCCATACATAGAAAAGTGCTACATCCTGAACTTGAGATGTCTGGTTTTCTTTACTTAACAGTCATCTTTTGACGTTCCAACCACCTGGTCTTTGTTGCAAAAACTCCTGTACATCCTGGCTCCTTCCCTGCCTCTGCAGAGCAGCCCCTCACAGCCATCTGAGGGTCTGTCTCCCGGGCTGGGAGCCCTCAGGATGTCCACCAAATGAAACATAATTCTCAACTTTTAGGTTGTAACTTTTTTTTTTCAGTCGACCTGGGGGTGGAACCTAGCCTTCAGTGGTTTCCCGTGTTCCTCCAGTTGACTGTGACTGTGCAGCCAAAGCCGAGAGCCTTTGGACTAGATGGTCCCTTACAGTCTCTTCTTCAGCTGGGTTTACAGGTTTTTATTATGAACGTACACAGCGGAGAGAGGAGCCAGAAGGCAGTTAGGACCAGTGGGGTCTGGCGCCAGCTCCACCAACAGCTACCTTTGTGACTTTCGGCAAGTCACCTAAACTCTCCAAGGCTCGCCGTCTTCATCCATTAAAGGAGAGCGGGGAGGATGGGATCACTAGATCCCTTTGAGTTTGATGTCTCTCTGACCTTGAAACTCCATGAGCCGGGACTCATGCAGAACAACCAGCACACGTGGGCGCCGTGTCTGTGCACTGAATCTCTGAGGGGAGGTCAGAGATGTCCTGTGGTAAGAGGCAGAGAGAGGACACTATGATTCCTGCTACACCCTGCAGCGATGCTGGGTAGACAGACAGACAGACAGTCAGTAAGTGTAGAAAGCAGCACAAAGGCCAGCATCTGACACTGTCACTAAGTCCCTGCGGTTTCTCGGGTTACTGACAACGCCCGACACAGAAGGGATTCAGTAACTATTGGCTGGAAAAAAATAACAGTTGGTTGAATGACTGAGTGAATGAATGATGCCTCCCGTGGGTGCATCGAAGTGCGGCTTGTCTCTGGAAACTGAGAACGGCCGCCTCACTAGATGTTAAGTAATCACCTTCCCCACAAATTTCCGAGAGGCGAACGGCTGCGCTGAATTGTGCTGATGGCTTCTAATATCCCAGCCCAAGCTACACACGTCCGCAGATTCGATCAATATGCAAATGTACGGCTTTGCAGCCAAGAGGGACCCGGCTTCTCCTCCGGCAGGGATGTGTCTGCGCCCAGGGGGATTTTAGTCTTTGTCACTAGGTAGAGGGCTTCATAACTCCTTAAAAAAGGGTCTTCCATTGTGTTTAAGTGTGTTTTAAAGTCAGTAGGAGAGTCTGGGTGGGAACCAGGCAGGCCCGGGTGGTGGGAGGCCCTCTGCAGAGACACTGGCAGGGCAGCAGAAAGCCATTTTAAATTAATTCCCTGGAAATCCCTGTGAAGGAGGCACTGCAGCGTGAAGGTGGGTTCGGAAGCCAGGAGGGAGATTTCAGGTCACTGCCCCTCTCAGACTCCTTCAGCTGACGTCTGCTGGGTGCAAAAAACTGCTAATGTGTGAGAGGGAGCAGGTGCGGGGCGTCTCCATGCGCCCCCAGCACCCCAGCCTATCGCTTTCAGTGTTGCCGGTGATGAAAAATCTCTTTGGAGGACGGCAGGCAGGAGGGTTCTCCCTTATTTGCAAAGACACAAGTGGTACAATTCAAGCCCAGCAACAGCCGCTGGCACCAGCCCCTGTGAGGCTGGGAGGCCAACCAGTCGCCAGGCATAAACCAACGGGGTAAAAAGGCAGCGGTGAGTCCCCGGTCAGAGCACGATGACGTGGCCAAGGCCTCCGTGCAGATGAGGCGTTTGCTCAGGAAAGGAGGACCAGAGGGGAGGAAGCGAAACAGGAGGAGAGGGGGCCGGGCTCAGCCAGTGAGGGAAGGACCCAGCAGCGGAGGACAGGACACACTGGTTAGGACCAAGATGGCGCAAGACTGGGCTCCCAGTGGACCTTGAGCCCCGTGGCGCACCCACAGGCGCCAGGACCGTTCCCAGGGTGGCCAGAAAAGGCCCTGAAGTGGGCGGGGGCCTTTCCCCAAAGTGGCTGGAATAAGCCTCCTGCTCATTAGCATGTGAAATTACTGAGGCCATAAAAACGAACACCCCTGCGCCTTGTGGCCGCGCTCTCTCTCTCACCTTCTGACACGGCCCGCTCTCTGTCCGCGGAGTGTGTACCTACTTTTACTTTAAACTAAACACCCACACCTCGCAGTCTCTCTCCCTCGCACCTTTCTGAGGCGGCCCACATTCTGCCTACCGAGTGTGCATCTCCTCGGCCGTTTTCCCTTCCGAGGGAGCAGACCCCACTCTCCGGAGTGTGCATCTGTAGAAATAAGCTTGCTTTCACCTTACCATGCCTCACTCTTGAATTTCTCCTTGTGGGAGGCAAGAACCCATTCTCCCACGGCAGAAGGAAGGAGGCCAGGGCAGACCGTCCGCACCTGCTCCCAGGACAGCCTGTGAGGAGCCCCAAGAGCACGCAACACAGGAGGATTCCTGGGGTACTCACGTCGCCACCCCCACCTCCTCTTAATGCCATTGGCCCAGAGATGACAGGGCAGCAGTTACCTAAGGGCGGCACCCCTGCCGGGAGAGATGCCAGCGCGAGCCAGGCCAGCTCCAGGCCAGGCTTCTAGTCCCAAGAAGACAAAAGGCCGAGAGAAGCCTTTTTAGGGTGAAGTGTTTGTTCTCAAAAACCAGCACCATCCATTAAATTCTCTCTCCCTAAATCCCTCAAGGTAATTCTCCTTTAATTTTTTAGGAGCAGCTCTGTCCTACGTGAAATCATTCTTGGTCTTAAACGTCGCCTACAAACGCCGAGGCCGCGGCGGTGGGTGCGGTAGTCCCGTCTGGTTCATCAGTGACTATTAGAGCGGTGCACTGGGGTCTTTCAGGGGGATTCGCACGGGTCTGCAGGGGCTCAGACAGCCTGGGCGTGACCGCAGAGGAACCCTAAGAAGCTCAGGGGGAGACGCTGAACACACAGGGCTGCGCGATGAGGGGTGAGTCCCCGGGCTCGGGCTCTTCAGCGTTCATCGATGACTTGAACTAAATGCTCTTTAAACTCCTTTTCCGGCTTTAATATCCAATGAAATTATTTCCCCACCCGGACGTCCACTGCTCCCGTCTTTAATCCATGTGAACAAAGCCTCTAAAATATGGGGTAGACAAGTCTGCTCTCCCTTTTCAGGGCTCTTAGGAAACAGTCGGGCTAGGTTATCTCGGGGGCAACTGCCTACTCTTTGGGGAGTCCTGGGGGCCAAGGGACAGACACTGTCCCCCAGGCCACGCCACACAACACGTATGAAAATGCAGATGACGGGGGATGAGTGCATATGAGATGCATTCATGGTGAGCAAGGAGCCTCAGATGTTCCCTCCATCTGAACTCAGATGGGTTCACTTGGTGTGATCC
Organism: Camelus ferus; assembly: GCF_009834535.1. Classification (NCBI taxonomy): domain Eukaryota; kingdom Metazoa; phylum Chordata; class Mammalia; order Artiodactyla; family Camelidae; genus Camelus; species Camelus ferus. The sequence continues at coordinate 2,278,857 of NC_045728.1, forward strand.
AGAATAAATCCTCCCTGCTTCTGTGTCTGGCTCTAGCCTTGGCTGTTATATAATCCACAAACGCAGAATTTTCCAGCCACTAATGAGAGCACTTCGCATTTAGAAATGGAAAGCCTTCTGACTTGTAAACAAAGGAGGAGAAGAGAGAAGATGTTGCAGGCGGGCTCTCACACTGTTGCAATGGGAACGGTCGCCTCTTTGCCGCATGTCTCCCCCGTTCTGGCTCCTGGCCTCCCAGGTGCACAGCCCCCCACAGCCTGCAACGCAGAGGCTCAGAGATGCTGCTGCTCAGCCCTGCCCACATGCTGGAATCGGCTCCCGCCACCTGGAAGGAAGCAAGATTAAAGGCAGCGGCTTAATCCTCCTGTAAAGCTCCTTAAGCGTTTCTGTCAGGGTCAAGCACTTACTCAAACTGCTCTGGAAAATATCCCAGTTTAGGCCCTTCTACTGACTGTCGAGTTGAGAGAGATGAGAGGCTGGATGCTGATCAGGAGAGGGGCGGGGAGAGACCTGGGGCCGGAAGGCAGGAGGTGGGGAGAAAAGCCAACGGCCCCTTTCCTGTGCAGAGCGGAGTTTGTGGTCCCACTCCTGGGGTGGTCTTGGTTTCACCCCTGATTGGCTTTGTCTCCTCCTGAAAAGGATTCTTAAAGAATTCTAGCAATGTATTTTGCACAGCAAAGGAAACCATAAACAAAACCAAAAGACAACCTACAGAATTGGAGAAAATATTTGCAAACAATGCAAGTGACAAGGGCTTAATCTCCAGAATATACAAACAGCTCATACGTCTCAGTAACAAAAAAACAAATAACTCAATCAAAAATGGGCAGAAGACCTAAACAGACATCTCTCCAATGAAGACACACAGATGGCCAACAGGCACATGAAAAGATGCTCAATATCACTAATTATCAGAGAAATGCAAATCGAAACTACAATGAGGTATCAGCTCACGATGGTCAGAATGACCATCATTAAAAAGTCCACAAATGATAAATTCTGGAGAGGATGTGGAAAAAAGGGAACCCTCCTACACTGGGTGGGAAAGTTATTGGGTGCAGCTACTATGAAAAACAGTATGGAGATTCCTTAAAAAACTAAAAATAGGCTCACCATATGATCCAGCAATCCCACTCCTGGGCATATATCCAGAGGAAACTCTAATTTGAAAAAATACACGCACCCCAATGTTCACAGCAGCACTACTTACAATAGCCGAGACATGGAAGCATCTAAATGTCCATCAACAGACAACTGGATAAAGAAGATGTGGTATATTTATACCATGGAATACTACTCTGTCGTAAAAAAGAAGGAAATAATGCCACTTTCAGCAACATGGATGGACTTAGAGATGATCATACCACGTGCAGTAAGCCAGAAAGAGAAAGACAAATATCGTATCGTATCACTTATATGCGGAATCTAAAAAAAAAAAAAAGGAGATATAAATGAACTAATTTACAAAAGAGAAACAGACTCACAGACATAAAAAAACAAACTTATGGTTACCCATGGGGAAGGGCAGGGAGGGATAAATTAGGAGTTTGGGATTAGCAGATACAAACTATTGTATATAAAATAGATATACAAGAAGGTCTTATAGTGTAGAACAGGGAACTAAATTCAAAATCTTGTAATGACCTATGATGAAAAAGAGTATATATATATAACTGAATTCCTATGCTGTACAAACTAACACAACATTGTAAATCAACTATACGCGTCAATTTAAAAAAATACAAAAAAAAAAAAGCATGCTACCTACATATGGAGCACCTACTGCAATCCAGGAACTGTGCTGGCAGGTTGCCGTGAGCAAGGGAGGTAACGCCTGTCCTCACTCAGCACAGCCTAGCGAGGGGACAGCGGGGACAGCGGTCGGCCAGGCTGCCGCACTAGAGCAGAGCTGGGTGGGTACTGTGACGGAGGGTTTGGGAGGCTGCGGAAGCTCAGACACGGGCATGGAGCAGAGGACGGTTGGGTTGGAAGGCTCCCCGGAGGAAGTCATATCTAAAGTCTAAAGCAACAGACAGAGTAGCCAGGCAGTACAGGGGCGGCAGGGGTTGGGGCAGGGGGGTGGTGACAGGTAGCACCGCGGGCCCCGGGGATGAAGCGTCTTGGGGGTTGAGACCATCCTTCTCAGCCAGGTGAAGAGTCCGAGCTGGGCCCCGAGCTGAGGGCGGTAGAAAGCCTGGAAGTATTTTCAGCTGGAGGCCACCCAGGTCACAACTGCATTTCAACAGGTCTCTGCTGAGCAGAGGAAAGGCTGGAGAAGAGTGACAATGAAGGAGGACCGTCCAGCGCCACTGCCTGCCGCGTGCTGGTGCAGCAGGTGGCAGCGGGGGACGGAGACGTGGCTGCTTGGGAGAGACCCTGGGGAGGTTGCCCGGCGAGGGTCCGGACAGGATGGCTGAGGAGGACAGAGGAAATGAGAGGGAAGCCCAGGTTTCCAGGCCGGGCACCAGGGGGCGCAGCTCCACAGAGCAGAGGGCGGCGGCGGCGGAGACCAGTCAGAGGCGACATGTGGGCCACACGGGGCACTGTGGGGGCCCCAGGCAGGAAGGGGCGAGAGCTCAGAGGGGTTTCAGAGAGCGCCTCTCATTTCCCCATTCCGTCTGTTTTTTGAGTTTCGTTTTGTTTTCGTTCTTTCTGCATTTCCCTTTCCCTGGGTTGATTAAGAACAGGACAAGCTCAGGAGTGCTTTTCAGCACCAAGCTATGGATGAAGCGTTCTGAAAAAGCAGGGAGTGCGGAGGGGGAGGGAAGACGGGCCCTGTGAGCGGGTCCCAGAGCCTCTGTCTTCACATGACCACGTGGACGTGTGACGCGTACCCGTTTGCGCAGGCTCCCAGTCTGGTCTCTGGGAGAACCAGCGTGGGGGAGGCACCTCGAGGGGGCGAGGGAGGCTGAGGAGGGGCCCCAGGTGCGCGCGGCCACAGCCGCCTTGCTAATGACCTGGAAGAGCGAGTCAGCACATGCAGGAAGTTTTCGGCTGAGGAGCGAAAAAAGGAAACGCTGGGGAAAATACAGTAACTGGAGGAAAACCCAAGTGGTGAGCAGAGAATAGGGGCCACGTGGGCTCGCCTTGTGTTGGTGATTTACGACAGCCCGTCCTTCCTGGGGAGGAGAAGCATGTTGTATTAAGGCTTCCAGGAGGTACATTAGCTCCAGAAAGTTACTGTGTTGTGGGTCATTCAAAGTTTCATTAGGCGTTAAATGATGGGTAGTAATAATAATATTAATCATACACGGCTAACATTTATTTAACTCTTACTGTGTGCTTGACCCCGAGCTAAACACATGGCCTCTTTTAATGTTCCACGAGCTCATGACAGAGGAGAACGAAGGGCAGGAAGTTTAAGGGACTCACGCAAGGCCTCACGATGGTTAAGCGGCAAAGGTGACATCGGAACCCAGGTCTCTGTGATTCTAGAGGGTCTGGTCCTGGCTAGTACCTTGCTGCCAACTCCATCAGAGAAGTAATGTCACAACTGAGTCCTCAGAAGAATAAGAGATCATGTGTAAAGCTGAATAAACCCAATTCATTATAACATCATGTTAATTTTATTAGCGAAATTCCATAAAACTCTGTGTGAATGTGCTGTTTGCACCAAAACTCCCTAACTGCTTCATCAGCAAAAGTTCCCCATGGAAAACTCCTAAACCTTCTTTAAGATGAAGCACAAACATCTCTTTTCTTGAGCATCCCAGGTCCCATCAAAGGCCGTAAACTCCTTTACGCTCCACTCTTCACAGTAGCTCAGTTTGTGCTGTGTTTACAATCATTCTGCACACCCGTCTCCCTCACTGGCCTGTGAGAAGGGCGCATCTAATTCACCGCTGGGTCCCTATCCCCTTGCAAAGAGCCTTGGACTTAGTAAATTCTCAATAAATGTGTGTTGAAGGAATGAAAGAATGATGGGATGTTAAAGCATGGATGCTCTTCACCAATGTATAAAATTAATTTGCTGTCATGATAACAATCATCTGGTTATTGAAGAGGTGCATAAAGTGCATTAAGCTGAATTGACAAATATGTTTGGTAAATCCTTTGTTCTGAATGTTATGTGCTTAATTACCAGCAGTGAGCACCCCCAAAGGCCTGGCTTTGATGATCCATTTTATCATTGTCAACGTACCTTTCTCACCACACGACTGGCAATCACACCCAGAAGTGAGACCCAGCTTATTCGAGGCGAATCCATGGGTTGGGCAGGTCTAGTACATCCCTGCATGCACCATGGGTCCTCTGTGTGTCGTGGTCCACACCTTTTGAACAGGTGTAGCCAGGCTCTCCGCGATGCCAGTGGTTTCTTCATCCTCATCTCCTGACTGTCCCTGCTCAGGTGCCCCTGTTCTCTTGCATGACTCTAGTTTCGGGTCCTCAAATCTGCGAGACACATTCCTGCCCCGTGTGCACATGCACCACAGGTTTCCTCGGCAAAAGCTCCCTTCCGCACGTTGCCTCGCTACCTTCCATCTTGGGGCAGGCGCTCGCTCCTCCGGGAGTCCTCCCTATGAACCTGACCGCCACGCCCCCTCCGTCCCACGGAGACGTCTCTGTGCATCCCCGTGGTCTCTCCTTGGCTTCTTAAAGCAGCCTTCGTGAAGTGCTGTCCCCGGTTCTCTCCTCCTCTGTGTCCCACCATCTGCCCCGTGTCTCGTTCCCTGCCGTGTCTCCAGGACGCAGCGCGATGCCCGGGGTGTGTCGCGTGGAGAAGGAACCGAGACAGGAGGGGTGGAGGAACAGAATGAGGAAAGGCGGGCTGGCTGACGTTGGGACGGACATGAAGTGGGGTCCCCCCATTAGGTTCAGGTCCAGGAGTCTATCCTCACGGCTGAAATTGCAGCTGGAGCTGATCCAAACGCTACTTGCTGAGAGGATAAATCAATTTTCCATGCTCTCTTATGTAACAGACATTAGCCCGCACATGATGATGGCATCCTTAGGACAGGAGAAAGAACACGGGGAACAGGAGAGCGGCACACACACGGGGGGGGGGGGGGCAGAGGCTGAGCCTCTCCCTGGAGCAGGATGAGGGGGCCTGTGCAGGCAGGAGTCCGGGGAGGCAGACGGGCCTCCACGCTGCCGCTCTGCGAGCGCGCTGAGCCCGTTAGGCTGGGGCACAAAAGCCGTGGAGCATTTTGGCTTGCCAGCCATCCCCATGCGACTGGACTTTGTACCAGCATCACCATCTCTTGTAAGTACTCGGTCCAGGGACGTCCTGGTGACTTTTTTTGAAAACCTTATAAAAGACATAGATTACCTCAGGGCTGAAAGGTGAAAAATGTATCTTTAAAGTCCATTGCCAACTCCAGATGCTTCCACAGCTGCATTTTAATATTCCAGTCCTAGGACAAGACCAGGTCTTGCTATGTGTCTCTTATCTCCCCCCACATACCAGGGCTGCCAGTGCCATTGGCAATTTTACATGTAAATGAGCCCATCCATCACTCCTCACTCTGCAGCAGCGCACTTCCTAGCCTGCCATCGAGTTACACCATTAAATCTCCCCGCTTTACAACATACATCACGACATATTTGACATCAATCAGCCGTGTCAGGCTGCTCACTGCAATCCGTAAACTAGCTCTGCATCTCTCTCCGCTCAGAGTGATTAGACCGGCTTGGGGTGGCCTCCTGGTTACAGTGATAAATGGCGATTCACTTCCTCCTCGCTCCTCCCCCACCTGTTCCCAGCCTCTGTCCCAGGCTCCCCGCGCCTGCCTGTTGGAGGAGGCAGTGGTCAGTGGGAAGCGGGCACGGCATGCGAGTTTGTTCGGCCAGGTTCAAATCCGGACTTCGACAATCGTGGCTTGGCTCTGGGTGGCGACTCTGCCACTTTAAAAAGAGGATGGGAAGCTCATACTTTGTCACACGACAAGACAAGAGATGGGTATTTGGAGTTCCTCTAAGGGCAGCTCTCCCGCCAGGGACGGTGGTCCTTCCCCCCAGGGATGGGTGCTGACCACGTGCCCAACATACCCCCATGAGGAAAGCGTCACTCCTGCCAGGTTGCCTCTAACTGCATCCAATCCCTGTCCGAGAAATTATATCAGAATTAGCGTGAGTGAAAATGACCTAATTGTAAGTATAACCTAGAATGTGTCCTAACTGATGGCTTTAAGTAGTTCATTTGCAAGTTCTTTATTGGAAGAAACGTTACGTGTGACATGATGGAATTCTGCGTCACCCAGTGCGGCTGATGGCAGCACACTGGGTACCACGCTGCTCCAGCTGAAAGCCGCTGGACTAGATGACAGCCACGCTCTTCACCAGCAGGGAAAGCCAGGAGGGGCTCGGTGATATGAAGAGACACTCCACTGAACTGGCTGGGCTATTCATCTGAGCACCGCAAAAGTCCTTTCGCCCTTCCTTCTGCTCAGTCTGAGGTAGCAGCGACTTCTGCCTCCTGGCACACTGGCCAGGCCATCTGCTGACCACTGGAAGCAGCCTCAGCCATGTGTGCGCTCCAGAATATCTCCTAGGCAATCAATCAGAAGGCTCTTTGGACCCAACAGAACCCTCCACGGGAAGCCTTCTTTCATCAGATGGACCCCGCGTCAGCCGCAGACCTGGTACCGACCCACCTGCCACTTGCTCTGATTTCTCTCAGTCTGGCCGCTTACAGCTGCATTTTCTAATGATCTCATTCATCTCCTGAGTCCATGGCCGTTTGTCCAGACCAGGGAGGACAAACCCATCTGGAAGGAGCAGAGTGGAAGGCTGGGCTACTGATGACAACCGCGGACAGGACTCCATATGACAGCGCGTCCAGGACGCCCACGAGAAAGAACACCTCTGGGGTGGGTGGCAGGGGAGTGAAGAGACGTTCAGGGGAAGGGGATGGAGATGGGAAAGGGAGTGACTCTGTTTGGGGGGCTGAGCTGGTCTCCTAAGGAAAGCGACAGGAGGGGCAGGGCAGAGAGTGGGAGGGAGGGGAGAAGCAGAAAGCCAAGGAGGGGCAGGAAGGGAACAAAAGGAGAGAGTTAGCTTCCTGTTTTCATTCTTGGGACACCCGGAGTAATGAACCCTCTTTCGAGAGAAGACGGATGGGCAGCTGTAGAGATTATGAGCGAGGTTTTATTGCAGATCGATAAATCCGTGTCACAGATCCCCATCTGGAAGGAGTTTTAATTTAAAGGAAAGAGTGATGAGCTCACAACAACAATAAATCAAAAAGTTGTGTGTTCACGTATGCATTAGCCTTCTATCCAAACACACAGCTGCGTCAAGGCAGGCGTCTGGAAGCAGATCTGGGGGGTGGTTCGGAAGGTCGGCCACGGGGGGTCGACAGCTCACCTCGCTCAGGACACAGTCGGAGAAGCTACTGTCTCACCTGGACCCTGGCCCGGGATTCTGATGTGAGCTGGGGGGGACACTGGGGTTTATATGGGTGCCTTGAACAGGAATCCCTGGTTGTCACCAGACGTCAGCTGCCTCAGATCGAAATCAGGAAGAGTTCTCCGAAAAGCAGAAAGGAGATTTCACAGCAACAGAACTGAGACAGCACCTGACAGAGAGGGCAGGGACACATCCAGTGCATCCTGAGAGCTGCGTGCAAACGCAAGCCAAGCCCGGAGGTGGCGCAGACATCCCCCCGCTGGCGCCAATGGGTCCTTTCCATTCCCCCCACCTCCATAGTCCCCTGTCCTGCACCGACACCCCCACAAGGCCGCAGAAGAGGCCGGCGGCTTGGGAAGGTGTGGCCACGAACTAACAGCGGCGGATCCCCTGGGACGAGCATGTGGCGGTGCAAACCCTCTGCACCTGAGAACGCAAATCAGACGCGGCACTGACAGCCACCAGGCGCCTCGAGAGCGCCGGCATCGGGAAGGACGCCGCTCGCTTCTAACCCGCCGGGGCCGCTGTCGCGTGGTGACCCGCTGACGGCACCATCCTTCCAAAGACCTGTTCAGAGATCAGGGAAGGAGCTAAAGAAGTGGGGCCCTGGGTGTCCACCATCCCATCAGCCAGCATCCGCACACACTTCCCATCTGTGGGACTGTGTGTGTGTGGCCAGGAAGCAGACATGCCATGGATCATACACCCGTCCACAATGCCTTGACTTCCTAGGACATGAGCGGTGTTGGACATCTCTGTTCACGCCAGCACGGCTAGGGACATGCAGCGGATCCTATCTTACTGACGGGAAAACCGACACTCAGAGAGGTCAAGAAGCCAGGATTCCAGTCCAGACCTGTCTGACCTCACTGGCTGGTCTTTTCCTCTGTCCCACCAGCCCCTTGGGGTGTGTGTGTGTGTGTGTGCACATGCATTCCTCTACAGACCTCACTCCTTCCCTGCTTTCCAGCCTGGCTCCTGACACGCTCCTCCCGGGCGGGCCGCTTCAGGGTGCTAACTCGGTGCAGGTGCACTGCTCGCCACCAGGACGCCCCTCCGTGGTCTGACTCGCACTTGAACACCCAGCTCCCGACGCCGGCACCTCCCCTGCCCAACACCAGCTCCACTCAACGCGGCTAATTCTTCCTCGGTTTCTACCTCACAGGCTTCTCCATCAGAGCGTTCTTTTCTCGTCATTGACTCTGTCTCTTTACAGGGCGGATTTCTTTGTGTGCACAGTTCACAGGACTCCGGCTCCTTTACACTTGTGCTTAGCAGAGGGTGCGACCCACGGTAGGTCACGTCGCTGCGAGAACTCCAGCCCACGAAGACTAACGACTGGACCGCCAGCTCCTGGTCCCCATCAGCAATCTGTGTCTACTCCATGAGCCCTCTCCACCTGCTGCCCCCTTCCTCCTTGAGCCACCACACGCATCCAGTCACCAGCACGGAAGTGCTTACGAGGTCAGCTCGCAAGTCCCATCCCGAAGACAAGTGAGGTGAGCCACGGAGCACGGCTCGGCCCTCAGGACCCAGTGGGGCAGCTCGGCAGCTGAACCGGACCCCAGAGTCTTGAATCATTACAGCCTAACCTCAGCTCACGGCTCTTCTAAGTCAGATCTGGGGAACGATGCCTCCAAAGTGTCCGTCTTCAGCTTAACCCCGTGCTTCCCCAGCCCGCTGCTGAATACGTTCAAAGCACTAATTCATTTTAGAAAAGACGGTGAGAGCATTAATAACCGTCCACACGGCAGCGCGCACCGTCTGAGAGCAGCCGTTCCACCCTTAAGGAAATGACTTACATACGGTCCTCTCCGAAGGGCATAAAGCAGGGAGCTTTGATGCCAACAGAGACGGCGGTAACCAGTATTACGAGGTGCCTAATGTGTGCCAGACCCTTCTCTGGCCCTGGGAGCACGGCGGTGAGTGAAAAGTGCGGGAGAGCCACATGCCGCAGTCGCGTCTTAGTACCAGCGACACCAGAGTTTACGGGGAGCTCCCTGAGAGCCAGGCACCCGATTACCACTTTGCACCTGCAGCTCCGTGGGTGGGCACTTGGCGGGTTATAACGCCGGGTGCCGAGAACGTACGGTCCCGCAGTGAGCCCCCCCGAGTCACAGCCTTGGGAGCCGCAGCGCCGGCCTCCGCCTCCTCCTCCCCGTGCTCCCAGACTCTGCCTTTCCCCGGACCGCTCCCTTCTCCCGTTAGCTTACGCCTCCCTGTGTTTCTCTCCGAGATCAGCCAAACTAGCCCATTTTCCGTGAGTACCACTCCACAGCCTTCACTCTGCCCATCCTCTAATCCGGTTTAGTAACTCCGTTCGCTGAGCCCACCAGCACTTTCCCCATCTCTCCATTACGGCCTGTATTTCCCAATAAGTATTTAGTAACGGTTTATGTGTTTTGTTTTTTTCCTCCTCCATCAAAATTTGCGAACTTAAGAGCAGAGGCTGTGTAATTCATCTTGTAATCCCTGCAGTGCTTAGCACCGTGCCTGGAATATAATAAGAGCTTAATATTAGCTGAGCTGAAGCAGTCCTTCCTGTTACGATCGAGTGTATTATGGCATCTCGGGGGTGGACGACGTGTGTGTGACGTGTGTGGAGAGCGCTGGCCCAGGAAATCTGGAATCTGCTCCTTGCTCTGCCCGGAGCTCGTCCTGGGACATCAGGCAAATGCCTCGCCTTCTCTGAGCCCCGTGATCACATCTGAAATAAGAGGGTTGGACTGGACAATATGAATTCCACTATATGACACTTTAAAACCCTCAAAACTCTCTCTTGTATGCCTCACATATTCAATAAATGAGCATCTTTTCTGTTCCAGACGCTTTATTAGACCTTAGAGGTGTCGGAACAAGGAGCCTGCAACCAAGAGCCTTTCATGCAGCTCTTGGACCAACGTCGTGATCCAAGCCAAGCGACCGCCGCTGACCTTGCCTTTTTTTTTAACAAAAGAGAAAAGTCCAGTTCAGAGATCCTTAAATCTGACGATGCTTAGATGTTCCCTCGTGCTCTTATGTCCTGAGGCACAGTCGTTGAAGGCATATAAAGAATTCTTTATAATTGTCCCCATAGTTGAGGACAAAGTTCTTCAAAAGTCTTTCACTCAGATTTACACACAGGCCCGGCTGCTGCATGGACTGTACCAGGGGGTCTAATTGACCTCCTCAACCACTTTTGAAAAGAATGTGGCCAAGTCGACGCTGTCCCATTTTTTCATGCTTATGGAGATATTAGAGGCAGTCCTCACAGAGAACAAGGAGCACTTCTGTTAAAGACACCAGATTGAAACGATGGACGTCTAAGCTGATTTTCACGTAGAAGTGTCTTACCAGGCAGGTTACACTGCTCACCAAAGCGTGATGTCCAGCGTTCCACAGGCACGACCCTCAACATCGTACTTAATTTTGTACAAATAGTAAGACTGTATTCTTCTTGAAGCATAAAGCTTTTAAACTTAGGTGGCTCCATTAAATTCAACAAATATTCTAAGAAACTAAATTATACAAGGAGCTCTGGTAGTCTCTGCTGGGAAAAGAAATGCGAATAAGATACTGTTCTTCCACTGGGAGCTCTGTTCTATTATTGACAATAAGAAGATGACATAAACGTCTGTGCTAAAAGTCATGAGATGATAAGTGCCTTAAAGAAAGAAGAACATGAATTTGTTTATTGATCATTTGCCTGTGTTTCAGGTTCTGTCATTCATACATCCTTGAGAAGAGAGTCGCACTGTTAGCGTGGTGTAGGGGAAACTTAAAAAAATGAAGGACGGAATTCTATTTGTCTGAGTCCAAATCTAACGCAAGTCTGGTGACTACAACCCATGTCCTCCCCATGTTTTGGAGCTCACACACACACAAGTGCGCCTGGTAAAGGGGTCAAAGAAGCCTCCTTGTTGGGGGGGACATGTTCGCCCTGAGCTTTGTGAGGATGAGCGGAATCTTGGGGAGTGGATAATAAAAGAGGGTTTCCAGCTGGAAGGAAGGACCGGAGCGAAAGCAAAGAGAGGAAACTCACTCGTAGGGATGCTCAAATAATAAAAATCGCTCCAGATTGGTTAGCGATGAGGGCTGGTCACTGGTCCCATGTTTGTTCTATGTTGGGTCTTACTCGCCTACAAAGATGAGTAAGATGGTCAAGGCGGTCGCAGCCTAACAGAAGCAGATACCGAAACACAGACATACACCAGGCACTGCGAGAGGAGAGACGGGAATGGCTACTGTTGTCACGTTAGGTGGAAGAGGACTTTGCAGAGAACACTGTCTTTACCCTGAGTTTTGAAAGATGATAGACAGGTTGTCACGGTGAAGGTGGAGGAGATGGAGTGAGGTTGGTGGGATGGGGGGAGAATGGTAATCTGGCAGCGGGAACGACAGGGTGAAATTTAGACCCACGGTCCAGGGGGGCACGTTCAGGAAGCTAGGATGCTGGTGCAGGCAAAGAGAGAGGAGAGGGCTGGAAGCCGACAGGGCGTGCCCGGGGACAGAGTGTCAAGCTTGATCCCCTTTCCCATGCGTGGAAAACAAAAAAGTGTGGACTTAATTTTCCTGGCAAAGAAGGTACCATTAATGGCTTCTGATAAGGGGTCGTCAAGGTCGGAGCTGTGCTTGCAAAGATCCATTTAGCAGAGAGTGGGAGATTCGTTGGCTGTCCTGAGCACTGGAGTGAGAACTCATGAAATAATAAACTAGGGTGGAGGTGGTGGAGGGGAAGCGGAGGGAGGGAGATTATAAAGTTAGAGTCAACAGATCCACAGACCTGGGAGCCAGCATTTGGGTTGCGGCCGGGGAGAGAGCGCTGGTGACACTGCTCAGGCAATTACAAACGTGGGACTGGATTTCAAGCGCGGAGTCAGGGCTGCAGGCAGATTGAGGCATGATGCCCACAGAGGTGATAATTGGACAGTGGGAGGTGGGAAGAACACCAAGGAAGAGAGTATAGAAAAGAGAAGAGAAAGAAAAAGCCAGGCACCAAACCCCGAGAATTCCTCTGCGTGGGAGGCAGAGAAAGGCAGAGGCACCAAGGGGGTATGGGCGGAGGACAGGTGGTCTCCGAGGTAGGGGCAGGACAGGAGGCCAGTCTGACAGAGGGGCCGCAGGCGCTGGGGAAACGCTGCGGGAGGGAGGGGTGGGTTGAGATCCAGCCCATCCTCTGATAATTAATAAGTCAGTGATAAATTCGGGAGGCGAGTTGGGAAAGAGTGTTGGGGGAGATAACAGGGGCCCAGGGATGACAGTAAACAGGAAGGGCTCAAGGCTCCCTCACAAAGCACATCCGGGAAAGGAAGGCGAGCCCCTACAAAGGGGGGCCTTACTGCAGGGGCCCGACTCGCTGCTTGCAGCTCTGTGAAGCGTTTGGAAACTTGGGACGCCAGGCCCACGGGCGTTAGAGCTGTGTGCACACGCCCGCCAGCCAGTGACAGGTGCCTCAGGACCAGGCAGAGCGGGCGGGGCCACATGGCCCAGGGCCCCCACCCCCGCGGGCAGCCGGCTGACGTGAAGGGAGAGGCGCCCTTCCCAGTCCTCAGCAGCCACCCCGAAACCGCAGGACAGAAGGGCTGCATGTCCACAGGGACTCCTGGGGCAGCTGTATAGCAAGGACTCCAGCACTGTGTTTTCGTTTCCCCCCTTTCCTTTTTTTTTTTTCAATTTTCTAAAAATAATCTATACTTTTTATGTAACTGCAATAAAAATACAAATAGGAATTTTTAAACGAAACAAGCCAAATCTGGAGTTTAGATGGAAAAATAAACAAACAAAAATATCAGGAATATTTCTAGCATAATCTATAAAAGTACTGAACCCCTATGTTGTGCACCCAAATTTAATATAACATTGTAAATCGACTGCACTTCAGTTAAGTAAGCAACAGAAAAAGAGTATTTCTGATAAAGAAGAACAATCAGGACGTCCCCTTCTTGTCAGCCTTACAGCGTGTCCTATAAATGAAATATAATCTATAAAAATGTTGAATCACAACACTGCGCCTCTGAAACGATTATAATATTGTGAATCAACTCCATCGCAATAAAAGCACATCTGTTGAAGCTGTAATAACTAAAATGCAGCGGTGCTGGCGCAGGGACAGGGCAGACCAGGGAGCCTAAAACATACCGGACACGCGTGGGCGTCCAGCACGTGATAAAAAGGGCACTTCATGGCAGTTGGATAAAACTGGGTGATTCACGAAATAATGCTGGAACCCAACAGGGAAAAAATGCGGCTGGATCCTGTGATGGGCGGTTTTACGCGTCAGCTTGGCCACGCCGTGTTTCTGTTACTGGGTCAAACACTAATCTAGGTGCTGGCTGTGAAGATCCTGTTCTCCCCTTCCTGCTCACCGCGGCTCAGGCGGTGGCTTGCTGTCTGAAACGCAGGAAGGTCAGGGCAGCAGCCTCGCTGCACAGGACACCAGCCACTGTTTTCCGCACACTGGACACAGACCTGGGACCGACCACGGATCAGCTCAAAAGCTGAGCTGCAGATGCTGGAGAGACGGCCCAGCAGCCTGCCCTGGGGACCCTGGGGAGACCACCGCAGCAGCCTCCTCCTTGGCCCACCCAGGCCTCCGGGGGGCCCCAGTTGTGCTGGGAGGGACGTACGTGCCCCCCTGCGGGAAGGCCCCCAGACTTGGAGGGTGCAGCCTGCGAAGGCTCTGCGGGGCGTTATGAATTCCAGGGAGAATGAACAGTCGCAGGTAAAACTCCAAGCAGCTGAAATGCCGTTTTCATGCAAATGCCCCTAAGTGAAATGAGAAGAGGCAGGGCCGAAGGAGGGACAGGAATGCGAAAAGGACGCATGGAGAGAAGCTGAATTAGTTCTAAATGGGCGGCGTTAGCTGCTCTTGAAGAAAATGAATAGGCTTTCTCCCCACATTTATTAAGTTCCTATGAGTCTCTAATTGAGGAGCCCTTTATTTTCAATGGCAAGAGGAAGGCTGTCAGGTGCACTTCACAAAGGGAGCGTCTCTACTACCTGGTTATTGGAAAGTGCGCAGCGGTCATTTCTTGAAGGAAAGGGAAGAGGAGGAGAAAGTTCCTCGCAGGAGTCAGAAGGTGCGGGGGGAGGTCTGCAGGGGGGCGCGGGAGGGCAGTGCCCGGCTCACTTACGCAAAGCGGGTGGGGCAGGGCTCAAAGATGTCCGAGTGACACGGGAAGGCCCTGGGCTGGTGGACGGAGGCCTCCCTCCAGTGCCACTCTCCGCTGGATGTATCATTTACCTTCAGTTTCCTCACTTACCATATTGCATTATAAATAGTTCACCTCCCTTCTGTGCTGTGAGAAGTTGATAGGATGAAAACATGAAAATGTGCCAGAAAAAAACGGTAAGAATAGCTCTAGATAAATACAAGATGCTAATTATGCTTGAAAGAGGGGAAAAAAACGTCTCCTGGTAAGGACATTTTTTAAAAAATGAAGGGTCTTTATCCTGGTCAAAATAGCCCCAGTACTGTCCATCTCCACTGCTGGACAGAACAGCCTCTAGGGGGACCTGGGGCTTCAGGGGGAAATCGAGGGACCGGAGGCCACTGCAGGAGTGGACGGGGAGGAGCTGCTGGCCTGCTCCCTGGCTCAGGGGACCTGGACACTTGGCTCCTTGCCACCCAATGTGGCAGCTCTTAACATGCAATTGAACGAGGGACTGGCCCAGTATTCAGAAGGACAAGGACATTCCACCCGTGTCTGCCGCATCCTGATTTAAAATCTTAACTTCAGGAAAAGTCATCTCTCTGTTTTTTTCCTTCCCTTGACTTGGTAAAAGTCGTTCACTTGGGCCACGGTGGGTTTGACTTGACGCAGAGATGACTCAGAGCGTGATGTGCGAAAGTGCTTATCTTCCCCCAACTTCTTCCGAGTTCTCTAATTCCCCTGACACATTAATTCTAACCCCAACACAAAATGCCCCCAACACCCCTGAGACTCTCAGGACAGAAATTACAGCAATTTCCTATAACTGGGATCAAATTCCAAGGTTGGCGAGCATGGGACATGGCCTGCCATTAATTCAAACACCCGTGTGAAAGATTAGGGTGGGCAGCTGTGATTCCATTAAAGGGGGCAATTTCAACTCCATTTCCTTGATAAACAGACACAAGCTCGCCCCTAAACTGGGCTTGATAGATTTGATTAGGGTAGAGACTTTGGAGGTTGTGGTTTCTGCGGGAAAATTGCTATTTGATGTACAAGGCCAAATTGCACTTGAAATCTCCTTGCATCCATAGAGGAGGGAGACGGAAGAGGCTGGAACACCTAGCCAATTGCTATCATCCAAGCAGCAGGGGAGTCAAGCTGCTGTATTCAAAATATCTGTTAGGTATGCAGCCAGTGTGTGCTGGAGACAGCGTGCCAGGCTCAGGGGAACCAATGATTAAAAGCAGCAAAACCAAATGTTATTTAAACAAAGCAAAGCGTGCCCATCTGATTCCTTTAGCCCACGTGAATCTTTTGCAGGGAGAAGGAAGATCCATCGTCTCCTTTGGGGACCCCTGTGGTCCCATGTTTTGGAATCCCCGTGGAGAGTGTGGGGACCTGGGGGGGGGATGGCAGTTGACACTCACACTTTAAAGCACGTTGTCCCAGCCCAGACCCAGAGTGACGGGCTAACCGGGTCACACCTCCCAGCCTGCTTGTTTCATCTTCAATAAACGGGAAGCGACACTTGTTTAGGTCAGCTCCACCAGACAGGGCGCTGGGGTTGTAATTGCTTCTACAAACACTTGCTCGAAAATTCCCAAAGTCACAAAGCCTTTGTGTTGGTAAGTCTGTTTGCTTTGTGAGGATAAGCACTTCCAGGAACCACTGAACTCCGTCCCGACGGCCCGGGCGGCCTGACCTGGCGCCAGGTGCGCGGGGACCTGAGATGTGCTGAGGATCCAGAAGGTGCCAAGATCCACACTTGCGGCTTTATGGGCGTCACCCCACTAAAGCCACTGGAAACCTTGGAGGTGGCTACTGTTTCCTTGTTTTTAAATAAAGGCAATAAGTTTCATAAAAGTTAAAGAGAAATGGCCGAGGTCTTGGGAGCGGTAGGAGGGAGACCAGAATGGAAGGAAAAACCACCGGAGGCCAAAGTCCCACTTCGTTCCCTCACGCGGGGCCACGGCCGGGGGTGACGTGGGGCAGCAGGGACTCTGGTGGGAAACAGGCCACAGCAGAGGCTGTAGCACGGGAAGGGGTCCCCTCCTTGAAGGAAGCGTCAGAGCTCCAGGACAGAGTCCACATGGAGACTGAGACAACGTGAAAATGATCCCTGATTGAAACTGCTGGAATTTAGCAAGCTATAAAGCGGTCATCCAGCCAGCCTCCTTCAAAGAGGAAAACAGATTGGCAAGTGGTTGTCTAGAAGCGTCTATGAGGACATAACAAAAGAGCCCTCAGGGGCACAAGGTGCAACGTGTCCTGCCACTTGCCGAAATCTCTGCGCCGCACCCTTTGGGAGTTTAACAAATGTAGAAATCCGTTAAGCACCATCTTCTGGGCACATCACTAGGTTCTAACGAAGCCACTCTGGTGCCCCAAGACACAGCCCAGGTCCCGCCCCACGAACCGACCTTTCTGCAGAAGCACTACAGTTTGCCCCGCAGCGTGGTCCCCGCCCGCCAGCGCAGCCAAGCTGGGTATGTAACAGAGTCTCCTCCAGCTACAGTGCTGAAGCTTTTCTGTGCTGTCGCTGTCCTCCCGAGGCTTCACCCATCTGCCTGTTCCAACAAAGCTTTCAGAAGTGACTTTCTAGGGGGTCAGACACTTTATTAAGAATATGCTTTGCTCGCCCAGCTCCTGAGCCGGGCTCACAAGCGCACTGCCTCTGTTTTCTCCTCCCCTCTTCGCAGCTACAGGAGCTACTCTCAGCTGGTGCTGGAGAGCCTGCCGCCCGCTTCCGGCTCACAGACCGGAACTGAATGCCCACTGAGCCAGGACGGATCAGGCCGGGCTCCAAAGCTGACGCCAACCGGGTTTTCCTACGGTCTTCAGGAGCCTTTAATCACCACTCCTCCCCTCCAACCTAGACTTCTTAAATCCTACCCGACGCGTGGCCCACATGTAACCTGAGGATGCAGAGCGAATAAATACAGTCCCCTTGGGTCTGACTCGTACACCTGCGGGGGTTCTACCTGACGCAAGAGCCAGCGATGTCCACCAGCCCTGATCAGACTGTTCCTGACGTGGTCCCGAGGGCCGCCCCGGAGCTCTGTGCCAAGCATCACCCCCCAGCCCGACTGGACTAGCGTCGGGCAGCCTGAAGCACCTTCCCTGGTAAGAGCCATGTGGACGCTGCTCAGGACCGGGGTCACGTCAGGGTGTGGGGGTACACAGAGCACGCAGCCATGTTCGTCTTTCAGGATGAATATTTCTAGTTGATTATAAAGGGTGTGAAGTGTCGGCGAGTTTGCTCTGTGCCCTTTTTACCGCTTTAGAATTTTAATCAGTGATTAAACAAATATTCGCGCTGGCTTAATTGCAGGGAAGGTATTACTGATCCATCCAGACCTGAGTCTGCTCTCGTGGAGCTTGGTGGTCTAGTAGGGGAAAGGTCACTGAACAAGCAGGTGGAAGTTCACCAGGTGTCAGCGTCGGCTTCCTGGAAGTGCCTAAGGAGCCCGTGGCAGGTGTCGGCACAGGGGGTCGTTTCCCAGCCACAGGGAAGGCGGTTGCAGACACCCTGAGTGACCCTGGTGACAGCTCAGAGTCCACGAAGTTGGAGACGGTCCAGGGACGTCATACCTGACATTCACACGTTAGTGGAAATGGACAGTGACAACACACGATTTGATGGGTCAGCTCAACAGACCTTAAACTGTTCGAGGTGAAAGAAGAAACGGAGTGTGTTGCCTCTCTTTTTAAACGTTAGGGAAACCTTAAAATCAGCACCAACCTTAGTACCAAGCACATAACACGTGCTCATTAAGTATTTGTTAAGTGAACCAAGAAAAGATTGCTCTCTGCTCCACAGCAACCAGGCTTTGGACGCCTCATTCTCGCCACCCCCACGGCCACGCCCTTCTTCTGGTGAAAGCCCGGCTGTGGGCCAGGGGCACTGAGCATTTGGATGAGCCTCCCTCGGCCCCTGCGCTTCGGCGCCGATCCCCAGCAGAGGAGGAGGAGGACACTGCACCACGTGTGGTCCTCTGACAGCTCCGGGATAACAGCGACAACTAGGGAGAGGGGTGGGGAGGTGCCGGGAGCCTGCAGACCGCAGGCTGTGTGTCCACACACGTCGTCAAGACGAGGATCACAAGAACCCCGTCAGAGCACGTCTCCGGTTAATTTGCTTTACCCCGCCGCCCATTATCAGCGCCCTTTTCTTGTTGAGGTCTTGTATCAATATGCCTGGCTAATTTTCTGCTGCCCAGCTGCCAACCTTGGGCAGAAGAACATCTGATGTATCCCCAGAAGGCATTAACCCATTAAGAAAGGCAAATTGATTTTTTTTAATTTCATAAATCAGCAGTCAAACGAAAAATGTCATTTTAAATTATAAACATAAGCGCGTTGAATACGTGGCTGCTACTTGTGCACAACTGGAATTACTTACGACTGTTTAATATCTGCTGGGGGGGGCATCGCAATTTTAATTACGTGTTACAAGGTAAGATAATTATTTACTGGTGCTGACACGGAATTGCCAATAATTACTTAATATCTGTTGGAAATTATTCAACAGCTTTTAATCAGTGTTACACACTAAAGTGATTGTGTTACTTTCCAACAAATATAAAAATCCATCCAGGAGAAAAGACACCTGGGACTTGCATTAGTATTTGTTCTAAAATGCGTTATTGATTTATGCACATTGCCGTACAGTGTTACTACTTTTCAACATTCAAAAAGTTCCTGCCTACATCAGCAAAAGAACGAAAAAGTAAGTGCCTGTGCCCACGATGAGCCGCCGGCTAGAGGAAAGGACATGGATCGAACTGGCCCCAGTGCCCTCTTCTTTCCTTGGATTCTAACCAGGAACTAGCAGAGGTGTTGCCACAGACGTGCACAGCGCTGCCTGTCCGCTGCATCCCCTTGGTTCAATCGTGAATCCCCTGCGGGCGTGAATCGGGCCTTTCTCTAAGGCTCACGGCATCACACCTTCCCTTATGGGATCACACCTAGAGCGGATGTTCCATCAAGACATTTGGGTGAAGATGTGGACGGAGACTGTGGTTCATCCGCACAAAGTCGATGTGCTCTCGGTCGCCCTCGGGCACCGCAGAGGGAAAAAACAACGTACAAACGACCTCCCTAGCTTCTAATAAATGCCCTTAAGTCGTTGACTTGATGTACAGATTTCTCAGCAAGGCCGTGACTTACTAAACACACTAT
Source organism: Camelus ferus (assembly GCF_009834535.1). Classification (NCBI taxonomy): domain Eukaryota; kingdom Metazoa; phylum Chordata; class Mammalia; order Artiodactyla; family Camelidae; genus Camelus; species Camelus ferus. The sequence continues at coordinate 2,298,518 of NC_045728.1, forward strand.
TCAGCATCCTTTTCATTCTAATTTTAAGAAGCACTTAATTAGAATTACATTATTAGACCCTGCTAAGTATTTTCTTGAGGTATTCATTAAACACTGAAGTGCTTTACGAAGAGAAGACAAAAGGGAGAAAGAGATTTCTGTTTAATTATTTGCTCAATATTTTCTATGACTTCTACGGATCACTTCCAGCTGGCTGTAAGTGAAATGCATTCAGCTCCTGCGACAGCGACTTGTTAACGCCGCCCTCTAGGAGGAAGGGGCAGAGGGCTTCGTCCTCCCCAGAAGGCGCTGTCTACACCCTACGCCGCACCGTGCGCTCCAGGGGGGCTGGGTGTTACCAAGCCCTCCGCCCCTCTGCCGGGGGCTCTGCCTGGGCTCCCGCTCCAGCCCCTCGCCCCGCCCCCCGGCGCCAAAGGTATTCCACGTTACTTATACGCCCCGGGTCTCTCAGGCCCACGTGCCCCCTCTGTGTGCTGCCTTGTGATGATGTGGCTGGGATTCTGCAGACTCCGTGTCTTTGGTGAGTTTTGCAGGGGACAGAGGATGGAAGGCAGGAAAGGGGAAAGGGACTGGCTCCTTCCTGTCCGAGGCTGTCCTGTCCACACTGCCCAGCAGTGACCCTGGCAGCTGTGCTCACTTCCGGGAAGAAGTGGTTCCCTTTCCAGCTCCTTCCCCCACTCCCCAGCTCTCAGCTCACCGTTCACTGTCCTGGGGAGCAGCAGGGGCAGCAGCCTCGCCTCTCCCCAGACCTCTGACCCCCAGCCCTGCACCCTCCCTCCTGCGCTCCTGAGACACCCCTCTCCTCCAGGGCGGCTCCCAGTTCCGCAGCAGCGCCTCCTACAGACCCCGCAGGGGCTGAACAGTCCTAACTTCTTCCCCCTGCTCCCCAGCCCCGGACGGGCTTCAGTGTTTCCTCCGGTCCCTTCAATCTGCCGACACCTTGCTGCCTGATTTTCTGTATTAGATGATGTCTGGTAAAGTAACCAGTGTGGGTGGCATTTCCTGCCTGGCTCTGACTTTGCACCTCGACACACAAGTGCTGGTTCACAGATCCTGCTCTGAGGTCCTCTCCATCTGAAACACCTTCCCTGCTCCTCACAGGCAAGAGGGCCTGGTCTGCTGTCGCCGTGCAGCTCGGGCCTCCCCTGCTGCAAGCATGTCGCGTCCACACTGGCCTGCCACCTGCTACACCCCGAGCACCTGTGCGTCCTTGTGACTGTGCCCCTTATTCTGACATTCGGACATTGCTATGGCCCTTTCTCCCCAGTCAACTGCCCCCCGAGACCACGCACAACATGGGTCACTGTCTCTCCTACACTTCAGAACACACCCAGCACCCAGAAGAAACACCACAAACACCTAGTGTTTTCCGTGAATGAGCATGCGCTAGCCCCACGGTGGCCTAAACGTGAGCCCAGCTCCTGCGAGGGTGCTGTGTCTCTGCCCTGGTGGGACCAGGAGTCTCACGGGAGAAACACCGGATGGAAATGACCTCACCGCATTCTGATAGTTTTGTCAGAAACAGAAAAGGAGGGCAAAAGTCAGCTTAGAGGTGGCTGGGCGTCATTTTCTCAAGCATTTGATCTTATACCAGTGGTCTACTTAAGGACAGTCCTGCAGCACCACTATTCTCGTGGTGCTAAGCGAATAGCCAGTAACTATAATACCGACCACCTGTTGACCACACACTGGCAGCGCCTGAATACCGCACTATTCTATTAAGTTCTGGCAATGACCCCGTGAGGGAGAAATCACTAACCTATTCTGCAAAAGTCCTATGACACCAAAAATTTCCCGTCACGATCTTATTATGAAGAAAAAGATGATATGGAAGGGATGGGGCTAGAGTGAAGTGGGGAGATCTCTCCTTGGGAGCAGAATCTAAGTGAGAAACTCAGTAATCAACACACACGTGTTAATACAATATTTTTGAAAATCAGAACGAACTCAAGAACAATGATAGACAAGGTATGAACAGTGCAAGTGAAGACGAGGTGAGTGTCTCTGATTCTTCCTTCGTGCTTGGGGACCAGATGGTCGCACTGCTGACGCTTCCGCTACACGTGCAAGGTCACACGTCCAGTGAGTCGCAGAGCAGAAGCGCAAATGCGGGCCCCCAGCTCCAGATCCTTAATCACCCACCTCGTATTCCGTGGCCAGGGTGTTCCCGATACGGTCTCTACAGGGCGTTGCCTGCTTTCTGAGCTGAACTCTTTGTTCAAGGTGGAGCGATCCAAGTAGGGGCTTTTGAAGAGCATGAATGATTTTCACAGGTCTCACGGAACTCCGTTTCTCTAAATTCCGCTCGATCTAGCTCTGGTTTAGACACCACGCATTTTAGGGCTAAAAGGTGCAGTTTCGACTTCACATGCGTATTCATCCATCCTTCATCCCTTCATTCCTTTAACTGACAGCCACTGGGCACCAATCTTGTGCTCCATCTGTGGCCATTATTTATTCAAACACTTTTGGAATTCAACAAATCAGTCAGAAAAAAATGAGCAGGAGTGAAATCCTGTCTTCCTCAGGATGACTCCCAAGGAACGAAGTCGTCAATGGTGGATGAGAAACCCAGGCGGCCACATAGGTTCTAGGGCTAATTTACACCTGAAACGGACATCAGGGAGCCCTCGGGTGACTTGTTTGGCTGAGGGCCATAACTCTGAGCACCGCTGAGCTAAAGGAGGGCCCCTTTCCCTCTTCTGCTTCAGTTTAAGGCGGCCCCTGACAAAATGCTGTCACGGACACTCAGGACTGGCTTGTACATACAGCGTCAGTGTGACGGCCCCCGGGTCCAACGGGGAGATGGGGTCACCTCCCCGCCCAGACAGAGGGGCAGAAGAGACCCTGAATGTGGAGGTGGCGGGGTGGGGCTGGGGGGACAGCGAGGCGCTCAGCAGGCTGTGAACAGCACCGTCCCTCGGGCCCCCCGCCCCCGGCCTCCGTTCCTTTCTGACAACCGGCATCCACCGGCCTGGAGAGCCCGGCCGTCTGAGGCGATGACACCCAGCACGTGCCTGTGGATGGTTATTCCGTGTGTCCCACGGTCACAGCTCCGACAAATGATAAATATTGAGGTCGTTTAATCTCATTTCCCGAGTCAGTCCCTCCAGCCCTCTCATCACTCCTGCTGCTCTGCGGTGACAACCTGCCCATCTGTCTGCCTTTCTCTGACACAGAGGGGACAAGAAGCGAGCCCAGCACGGTGGCTGGACGCTAAGCCCAACCCTGGCCCCACAGTCTGACGCTCAGACCGATGCAGAGGCCCCCAGATGTTGCATCTTTGCCTCAGGAACCTTCTGCCAGGACCTCTTCCTAGCACACAGATTCCCAGTTTTGGAGGAAAAAAAAAAAGTATGGGAGGCAGGAAACATGATGCGTGAGGTTTGCAGAACATAGTGATTCTTTCTTTTTTAATGGAGGTACTGGGCGTCGAACCCAGGACCGCATGCACGGTAGGCATGCTCCCTTCCACTGGGCTGCACCCACCACCCCACATAGGGATTTTTAAAGGTCTCACAGAAGCTTCTGCCTGTGGTTCCAAGCTGGTTCCATTACCAAGCAATGGAGGGTGCTGGACAGACTCCAGTCGGACCACCGGGAAGGGAAACCCTCAGGTGCTGCGGCCTCAGGAAGCCGTTCAGCACCTCTGCTCGCCAGTCTGTGTCCGTGAAACGCGCTGGGCTGCTTTGAGTCAAAGGGGCTAACGTGACAAAGCGCTGGGCGCGGCAGCTGGCGTCCCGTCGTTCGGTCGCCAGCCCGTGTGTGCTGAGCCTGCGCCGCGTGTTAAGTGCGGGGGGGGGGGGAGGGTGTACGTGAAGTTCAGCGGGGACTTAACCTCCTTGTTGGCATCCTTATCGTTCACACAAATAACAATTAGAGAAGCAGGGCAGCCAAAGAGTAGCAGCATTTCCATTTTCTGTTGTTGTTGTTGATGGCGACTGAACGCAGGACCACGCCCGCCCCGCGCGCCCGGCCGCTGAGCCGCGCCCGCCCCGCAGCGCTTCCCGCACTGGCACGAGGACGAGGTTCTGCGGGTGCGGCAGGCGCCACGCCAGCCCCCCAGACCACAGCCCCAGGCAGCGCGCAGTGCTGTGCCGTTTTTGCAAAGTGGATGGAGAGGGAAAGCGGGAAAGCGAAAAGTCCCTCTGAGCGGTGGCACGTCTCGCCGAGGAGAGGCCCCACTGCGCGCACTTGACGGGACGGTCCCCACTCCACCTCCGGATGTGCGACTGCCCGGCTGCACTCCGGGGCATCTGGCCGGCCTGCCCCGGCTTGCAGTGGCGAGAGATTAAGCAAATTGGCTGGAGTAAACAGGGGTTGTTCCACAAGAATGTACCTACTAAACAGATTCTGGACAAGTCACGCAGGCAGTAAATTGTTTTCATAGCCTAGTCATTCCTCCCACACCTCAAACCGACTGCCTTTATGCTCCTTCTTGCTCACGTGAAAACAAAATGAGAGCGATGCCAGTTCCCAGAGCAAGGGCCGCACGTGGCATTTCAGGAGGAGCTCTGTGACGCGGCGTGTCTGTTTGTCTGGGGCGTCTTGTCTGCATCCTTCCTTGCCTCCGATGGAACAGGCCGTGACGCTGCGGTGCTGGCCAGAGACGGAGCAGCTTGCGCAGAGGAGGCGGCAGCACCCGGCCACTGCGAAGACGCGCTGTGCCTGGCGGGGGTGGGCGGGGGCGGGGCCGGGGGCGGTGCTAGGTTATAACGAGACTCGGACAGTCAAGGTGCAGGCTTGGAGCCTGGGCTTAGACCCAGCCAGGCTGGGCCGCCGACCCACCACCAGGCATAGGCCGAGGCCTGGAGCGTCAGAAGTCCACGAGAACACCCTGTGATCAGAGGACGCAGGCAGAGAAGCAGGAACCCAGATCAGGACCTGAACCCATCGGAGGACACAGACCAGCTGCATCACCCCCGTGGCACTCGCTGTTCGCTGATTTCTTTTTGTTGTTCACTAGGATGCTGAGTATGGATAAACCCTTTCCACTGTATTAAAATGTCATTTTTCAAAAGGATTTGAATGTTATTTAAAAGATACACGAGCAAGGTAAGGGGATTAGTCATGCCCCAAATACAGACGGCCGGCTCCTTTTCTTACCATAACAACAATTACTAGGTACCAATAATAAACAGTCTAACAGGTGCAGGCACCGGTTCCACAGACGCTCAGGCTTATGGCGGAAAGCCCAGTGACACAGGCTTTGGTGTCTCCTTTCTGGACGAGTAACCCGAGGCTCAGCGAGGTTAAATAACCTGCCTCAAATCACAAAACCCATTAAACCTGGGTCCTCACTTCAGTCTTCAGAGCCCTATCTGGCAACGTTTCACCTTCTCGGGGTCCCGTCCCTTAGGACTTCCTCAGTTACTCACTGACACCGCCACTCACTCACTCCCCTCACAGACACTCACCAAGCCCGGTGTACGTGTTAAACGCTGCAGGTCGTGTGGTCAGCCAGGCTGCTCCTGCAAAAGCCCTCGAGCTGTGGACAGCAGCGTGATGACCACCCTTAAGGGGGTGCTGACCGAGAAAGAGCAGGAGGGGACTTCTCAGTGTCCGTGATGGTCTGTTGCTCGATCCTGGTGCCAGTTAAGTGTTTGGCTTGGGACACGTGCGAAGCTGTACCTTTCCATGTTATGCGGACTTTCCTGCACGTGCGTGTCTGGGTAGGCGCGTGCACACACATACACAGACGACACAATGAAATTGTAAGCACACACACAAACAAATAAACAGGCAAAAAAAGGATAATGTTCTTGGCTTTAGGAAGCCACCGCTGTGCTGAGTTTAAAAAAGGACTCACTCTTCCTCAGCCAGAAAGTTCTCCGTCCGTGCTGACGCCGGGCGCTGCGCGCTCTCTCCCTGTACTTCGCTGTGACACTTCAGTACGCACTCGGCTTGAAGCAGCTGGGGCGAGACCAGCCTCGACGCCCCCCTGCTCGCCCAGACAGCTGTGCCAGCATCGCTGGACCTGGAGAAGGAGGCCCGGGCTTTGCTGCTGTCCCTTCCCAACTGCTGACCACGGGGGCAGCGCTGCGCCCACGAGCCCGCTTCTCCCACAACACCCGCCACACAGGGCAGCGCAGGGACCAGATGTGCGTGGGAGCCTCATGGTGCCGCTGCCCCTGCGCGTGGCCGTTGGTGCTTGCTTTCTCAGTCTGACAGAGATCTCACCACAGATCCCTCTGAGGGACTAGAACAGACCTGGCAGAGTGGCGCCCTCATCGCCAGCTTTAACCTGTCTCTCTCAAGCCGCGTGTCTGGGCCAAAGGGCAAGTGCGAGCAAGGCCGCTGGAAGTGCTCTGAAGAGAGTTTCTACAGGACTTGCTCTCCTGCGAGCTGGAAAAGAACTAGAAGGTACCTTCAGGGAGCCTTCATCCAGACCAGAGATGGCCTGACCTTGGGACAAGCGTATTCCACAGCAAACTGTGTGATTCTAGGTTGAAAGTCAACATCCCAACACCAGCCTGGTTCTCCCAGGTCCTCAGGAAACCGAGAAGGTGCTGAACAAGGGGGCTGGGTCCTCCTGGCTCCCGAAGCCAGGAGGGTAAGAGGAAGTGATCCCCGAGCAAGAGACTGCGCCGCCGTCCAGCACCTAACTGGTAATTTCTCAGCATGACCTGAATCCCAATCCACTTGCAAAGAAAAACGATCCATTCAGGGGGCACCAGCAGTTAGAGGATGATGTGTTCAGCAAAACAGAGCTGCTAGAAGATGACAGAGTGAATTAAGTATATGTTATATATAAACATAATACACACATACACAGAGAGCCAAGTGCAGAACACAAGTATATCTGAAATAAAAAAAGAATGCATAATTTTTTTAACCACAAAATTCTGCAGTTGAATAGAAAGAGAAAGTGCCACTGCCGAGACTCAAATTACTTGCCTGGAATTTCAGGGGCAAAGTATATCGCAAGGCACAGATTAAAAGGATAAAAGGATGACAGTCAGGAGGGTAGACATCAGAGTTTAATAAACAAATAAAACTTGTTTCGTACAGGAGAAAAAAATAGCTGAGGAGAGAGAGGTAGGATCTGAGCAGATCCTCAAAGAAACTGTGGGGGAGCCGAGGGTGCACCTGAGTGCGAATATTGAATGGCTTTACTCTGCTCCAGGCTGGATTTGCAAGAAAACACTTGCCTTAAAATTCTGGGATTCTATGTAAATACACAGCCTCCCAAAGTCCTACAGAGGGAGTGGCTTACGGAGGGAGCGGGTCAGACGGGCGGCGCAGGGAGCCAGGGGACAGCAGTGTAACCGCCGCAGGTGACTGGGAGAGAGGGCTACTGCGTCGGAAGCCTGCGCTCAGTCAAGGTGTCGCTCACCTGTCAGCGTGGAAGGAGGACGCTGAGACGAAGCGTCATCACGGCACGGCTTCGTGCACGCAGCCCGGCGGGAGGAACCGCCAGGAGCCACTGGAACCGCCATGACACCACGGAGGCTGCAGGGCGGAGAGGACAGAAGGACACGGAGCGAGAAATCAGCATCTCTGCTTCCGGTGTTTAACAGGGGCTTAGGCCCATCCCTGGGAAGGAAGGCAAGAACCCCCAGCCCACAGAAAGAAGAAGATAAAAATGATCTAGAACTCTGCCTCAAACCTAGAACCTCAGGCTGGAAGGAAAGAAAGTTGGGGAAGCAAACAAAGAACGTTGAAGGCTTGATGTGTGGGAAAGGGGAGGGAGGAGGAAAAGGTTCCCAAGCGTCGTGTCTGCGCGGGGAAGACTGGGGGGAAAAGAGCATTTTTGTAGATAAGACTCAGTCCCAGTGGAGAGATTACATACTGTTTTCAAAGAATAGGGAACAAATGTGTCTGATGATGTCAGCAGGGAGGACTATGACTGTTTATAAGATAGAATGGAAATTCTAAAAACATAAAAGGGGGCCATAGGATGAATAGTGATTAAGATGTAATAGATGTCTGTCTATCTACCTGTCTATCTTTCTACACTAAACAATATATTGTCAATTATATAAAACAAAGTTATCCACAATGCAAGAAACACTTGATAAAAATAGGAATAATAGGAAACAATCATACAACTTTCTTAGAATTTAGCATATTTAGACAAAAAGTGGTAAGAAAATAGGATAATTGAAGAATATAGTCAATAAAATTGACCACAGATGTGATCTTATGTTCTTATGTGCTGAATTTAGATAGTATTAATTTATATATGTACAAGGGATCATTTGAAAATTACTGTAGGGCAGGCCTACAAGGAAACTTCAAGAAATTGTTAAAATTAAAGATTTTATAGGCAGCATTCTCTGATCAAAATTCCCTAAATTTTGACTTAGAAAACAAGAAACATAGCTTAGATCATCTTTGGGCCGGAAAAGGAAATTCAAAAAGCAAGATAAATTAAAATATCTCACATCAAGCCTATGGAACACCAGAAAAAAAATAATGCTTGCTTGGTTGTCTATTATTAATGAGGAAAGATGGAAAATGAGGAGCTAAGGACTCATCTTAAGAAATTAGAGAAAGAACAACAAAACAAGCAAAGGGACCCAGGAAGAAGGGATTAACATGCATGCAGTCAGGACTTAATTATAAACAAACAAACAAATAAAAAACAGGAGGGAAAAACCCCACGACCAGTTCATTGAGAAGCCCTTTGTGAGCCTGATTAGAAAGAAAGTAGAAAAAAACAGGGACGCAGTTAGGAGGAGGAGAAGGGAAAGAAGAAAAGAGAAAAACACTGAATCCACACAAATTAAAGCGTTTAAAGCAAATAGTACATGAAGCTCAACAGCAACGTGGACAAAGGGAATGATATCCTAGCAAAATGCAAATTTACAAAAATTCACCTCAGAAGTGGAAGCCCTGAACAGATCGAATTAAATACCTGCTATTTTTAATAGGAATCAGGTCCAGATGGGTTCACAGCTGAGGTTTAACTAACCTTTAAGTTCCAATGATATTTGAAATATTCTGGGCTACAGAAAGAAAAAAAAAACCTTCAAAATTTGTTTTATAAGCCCAGTATTGCGTTAATACCCAAACCTAATAAAATATTATAAATCAGTTTTACTCCTGCATGTAGACACAAATATCTCATTAAAATATTAACAGAATTGAGCAATTAACTAAAAAATATATTGTAATAAAGTATGGCTTTCTCCAAGGGTGGGGAGATTCTAAGTAAAACTGGAATAGAATCGAGAGATTAATGGAAATTAGAATTGGTTGACAGCAATTTCATTTAGGATTTTTAAAAAATAACCTCTCTACCTTAACGAGTGTAGCTCCTGTATTTAATCAGAGGTTCAGTTTTAGCGATCAAAGACAGCAGCAGAGCAGATTTAGCGATACAATCACTCACAGAATGGTAGCTGCATGGATGTTTACAGAAACCCAGGGTTATACCTGGGTAATTCCCTCACTTCAAAAAGAAAAGCACATGACGGTTACAGTTCCATCTATTCGCAGTGTTCATTAAACTGGCCTTGAAGCTCAGTGTCCGCGGCTGACAGACTGGAAGGATGTCAACGGACGCGGCTTCAGACCTGTGTCTAGACTCAGATGCTAGCCGGCGCGCGAGACGGGTCCAGCCCCCTGCAGGTGCAATCTCTAATTTAAATGTTACCAATTAGGGCTGTACCTTCACATACCTTCTAATTCTCCTTTCATATTTAAATAACATGATAAATCTAAAGGATCAATCGTGTCTTTGTGCTTTACAAGCTCTTTAAGAGTGCTTCACTGTTTTTTTTTTTTTTTTTTTTTTGATTGCCCTGCAGTGCCCATTACTGCTCCTTGATCTCGTTGCTTTCTCGTGGGTGCTCAGTAATCACCTGGGACATCCAATTACGCTGAACTACATTGTGCCTTCCTCCAGTCTCTGTTTGACTTCAGCAACAAGCAGTCTCACGAAGAATCCGAACCCGAGCAACCGAACATCACTTTCATCGAAATCACAAACACTGGCTTTGCCAGGCATTCCCGAGCACAGACGTGGTAAAGCCTCGTAGCCCCAGCGCACAGGTGAAGTTTGCAGCTCACCTTGGAGCTTACTCCTGTGGCCAAACACATCAAGACGTAGCCTGTCTAAAAGGTGGACGTGCCACACTCAAGTCACTCCAGTGAGCAAGGCGGGCAGCTCGAGGACTTGGCTTGAATATTTTCAAGCTAAAGACATTTTTCTCCAGGTTGCGTAAAACCTCGGGGTCTTAACCAAGCCTGTGCTTAAGTACTATACAAGACAGAAAGCTCTTCCCTGAAGAAAATGCTGGCTCCACCTGAAGAAACCCTGCTGTCCCCACCTGTGCTAGACTGAGATAGCCTTCTGTCTGCCTCCCCACCTTTCACGACAGAAGGACACCTCCCTTCCCATCTGGTATGGAAAGCACGTGGCCACCCCAGCAACACCGACGCCTGGACTGCAGGCACCTGTTAGGGGATGCGATCCTACACTGTCCGCCCCAGCGTCAGCCAGGGGCCCTCCTAGCACCTCTGACGTCTGAGGAAGACTGTTTCACAGGCAGAGCAACGCTTCTCCTTTATTCTCTCCTTGTGCCACTGGCACTGTGCTAAATTAGATGCTCAGAAAGCAGCGCCTTCTCCTTGTTTCCCAAACTGACCATTTTTTATCAGGTCTCCATCTTCTGTCACCTCGGCTGCCCTCTTGGGCACAAGGGCAGTGTCTAAGAGCAGTTTCTGACCTTTTCAAAAAACTCTCTTGAAGATACCATTTACCTCATTACCAAAAGTTCATTGTCCCCGTGATAAATTCTATCTCGAGTTCTGCTCCAGGAACACGTTTTCTATCAGAAAATTGGCATGCTTTCTTCCAGTGGAAAAGGATAATTAAGTAATACTACATAATCTCTCTGTTAGCTTTCGCTGCCGAAGGCTCAGTTGTAAAATTGGCTTTCCTGGGTATCTGGAAGAATCGACTCTCATTTTCTGAGACTGTTCCTGATCTTTTTTTTTATAACCTGTTTCACTGTACACTATGTTTAACTTGTTAAAATTCATATCATCTTGATTCCTGCTTCTGATCTGGTGTCGGCTTCCCCACAGCTCAGGTGCTTCCATTCTGTGTGTGTGTGTGTGTGTCTGTGTGTGTGTGTGTGTGTGTCTGTGTGTGTGTGTGTCTGTGTGTGTGTGTGTCTGTGTATGAGCCGGGCAAGGCTTGCCTGGTCCCCACCTGCCACTGTCCACAGTCTTGTATCACAGGACGAGAGGGCGTGCAGCTCAGCTCCAGCACAGCGGGAGAGAAAATTATAAACCTTCATTCTAACGCAAAGGCTGAAAATCCTTTACTGGTTTTGGGTTTTGTTTTTAATGAGGAATCTAGTATCTTTGGTAAAAGAAAACCCACTTGTGTACAAACACAGGGAGGAAGATTCGGGACTCTAGTTTTCATGGGTTCTGACTGTATTTGGTGGAGCTGACTGACTAGGCTGCTTGCAGAGAGTACTTACACAAGGTCTACTGAGAGAACGACGAAAGTGAATAAAAGTAGCTTTTTAATTAGTTTATTTTGGTGACAATATTAATGCAGGATTCAGAGAGAGAATTTGGAAAATACAGAAAAGCCAAAAAGAGAAATGTAAAACCATTTGTAAACTCACTCCTATCAAATTCATTAAGGTGTATGTTGCACACGGTAAAGGGCAGCCACGCAAAGTGCACAGTGAGTTTTTAACGGAAACAAATTCTCAGATACGATGACTTTTGACGACTACGTATGCACGTGGAACTACCACCACAACTGAGCTTTAGAACGTTTCCAAAACCTCCCCAAATCAGCTCATGTCCCTTTCCAGGGTATCTCGCCCACCTCCCCTCAAACCGCCCCCCGCACCTGATGCCAGGCGGCTCCGCCTGCTTCTCTCTCATAGCTTGGTTCTGCTGTTTTAGAGCATCACATGGATTGGATTCCAGTCACATTGGATTTAAACAAAATTGGAATCCAAAAACAACTCTATGTCTCACTTCTTTGGCTCAGCATGATGCTTTGGAATTCATTCATTTTATTTTGTGTATCAATAGTTTTTTTTTTTTTTTTCTCAGTACCCAATAGAACTCCAGCTGTGGCTATAATACAAATTTCTTTATCCATTCACATTTTGATGGACATTTAGATTATTACCAGTTTGGGGCCCTTATGAATGAAGCTGCTATGATCATTTGAGTGCAAGTCTTTGTGCGGACATGTTTTCATTTATCTTAGGTCAGTATCTAGAGATTGACAGGTTATATATTAAGTGTATATTTAATTTTATAAGAAACCACCAAGTTGTTTTCCAAAGTGATTATACAATTTTATCTTCCTGTCAGCAATGTGTGAGAGTTCTACCTGCGCCCACACCCTGTTAACACTTTCTTTTTCAGTCCTTTTGTTTGTATCCATTTGGGAAGGTGGGAAGTGGCACTTCTTGTTTTAATCTGCATTTGCTTGAAGCCTTGTTTGATGCTGAGCATCTTCTCATTTGATTATTGACATTTCATACACATTATGTGAAGGATTTCCATGATGCTATTTGACCATTTACTATTGAGTTGTAAGACAGGTTTATAGGTTAGGAACATAAGTCATTTGTCAGATCTAAGGACAAAGAATATTTTCTTCCATCTTGTGGCTTGCCTTGACATTTTCTTACTGTTTCCAAGGGTGAAATATTACAATTTTGATCAACTTCAGTTTATTAGCTTTTATCTCGTGGTTTGGACTATGCGTCAGATCTAAGGACTATTAACCTACCCCAAGGCCATGAAAATTTTCTCCTGCTTTTTTCTATAAATTTTATAGTCTCCATTAGTACACTTAGCTCTATAGCCCATTTTGAGTGAGTTTTGTGCAAAATATGAAGTAAGGATGGATTTTTTTTCCATATCGATATCCAATTTTTTAGTACTGTACATTGAAAAAGCAATCTTTACCCCATTTAACTTTCGTGGCACCCTTGTTAAAAATTGATTGACTATATGTTGATGGCTATTCTAAATCAGCTTATTAATTTCAATAAAAATCATGCAGAGATTTTGATTGGGATTTTGTTGAACCTATGTATCTATAATTTGGAAGGATAGACACCTTAAGTGTACTTCTTCCAATCCATGTATATGGTATATCTTCTCTTTTATTCAGATTTTCTTTAATTTCTCTCAGCAGTGTTTTGTAGTTTCAAGTGAACAAGCACATGTATGTAAAATTACATATGTTTAAAAATCCACATCTAAAGATTTCATGTTTTTTGATACTACTATAGATGGGATTTTTAAAAATAGAATTTTCCAATTCCTTTCTAGTGTACAGAAATAAACTTGGTCTCTGTATGTTGATCCTGTATTATACAAGCTTTGTAAATTCTCAGGTTCAAGGTGAAGGGATGAAAAAAGATTCCACACTAATGAAAACCACAAGAGATCAGGGCAGCTATACTTCTATCAGACAAAATAGATAAAACAGATTTTAGTCAAATTGATACAACTTAAGCCAGACTTACAGAGAGAGAGTGATGACTCGAAGAAATAAAATCAGAAATAAAAGACATTACAACTGATATCATAGAAATATTTTAAAAAATGATGAGGCTACTATGAAAAATTATACATCAACAAATTGTTCAACTTAGAAGTAGTGGATAAATTTCTAGAAACATACAACTTCCCAAGCATGAATCATGAAGAATTAGAAATCTGGATAGAACAATAACAAGCAGGCAGACTGACCCAGTCATCAAAATCTGTGCCGACAAAGAAAGGCCTAGTCAGTGCCAGATGGCTTCACAGGTGAATTATTCTGCACATCTAAAGAATTAATACCAGTTCTTATCAAAGTCTTCTAAAAAAATGAAGAGGAGGGACACACTTAAACTCATTTTATGAGGCCAGAGTTACCCTAAAACTAAAGCCAGATTAGAATACTACAAGAAAACTACAGACCATTATCTCTGATGAATACAGATGCAAAAGTTTTCAACGAAATACTAGCAAACTAAATTCGACAGCACACTAAAAGAACTGTACACCATATTGAATGGAATTTATCCCCAGATGCAAGAGGGTTCAACATATGCAAATTAATAAATGTGATGCACCACATTAATAGAATGAAAGACAAAAATCATAAGATTATTTCAATAGTTGCAGAAAAGTATTTAACAAATTCAACATCCTTTCATGATAAAAATTCTAAACAAACTGGGTATAGAGGGACTATATCTCAACATAATAAAGGCCATGTATGACAAACCCACAGATAACAACATATTCAATGGTGAAACGTTGAAAGCTCTTCTTCTAAGGTCAGAAAAAAGACAAGGATGCCCATTTTCACCACTTCTATTCAACATGATACAAGAAGTCCTAGCCAGAGCAATTAGGTAAGAAAAAGGAATAAAAGTCATCCAGATCAGAAAGGAAGACGAAAAATTGTCTGTTTGCTAATGATATGATCTTGTATATAAACAATACTACAGATTCCACAAAAACAAAACAAAACGAAACAAAACGAACTGTTAGACTTATAAGCAGATCATAAAAGTCCAGGATACAAAATCAACATACAAAAATTAGTTGCAATTCTATACAGTAACAATGAACTATCTGAAAAAGAAATAAAGTTGTATCATTTACAATAGTATTAAAAACAATAAAATACTTAAAAATAAATGTAACCAAGAAAGTTCCATACACAGAAAACTATGACATTGATAAAATAAATTGAAGAAGAGAATAAATGGAAAGATATCCCATGTTCATGGATTGAGTCAGTATTGTTAAAAATGCCCATATTACCTAAAGCCATCTATGGATTCAATGCAATCCCTATCAAAATTACAATGTAATTGTTCATGGAAATAGAAAAAAAAAAAACTGTCCTAAAATTTGTATAGACTCACAAAATGCTCCAAATCACCAAAGCAATCCTAAGAAAGAAGAATAAAGCTTGCAAACATCACAACACCTGATTTCAAACTACACTATAAAGCTAAAGTGATCCAAACAATATGGTACTAGCATAAAAATAGACACATAGACCAATGGAACAGAACTGAGAGCCAAGAAATAAAGTCATGCATACACAGTCAACTAGTATTGACATGAGAGCTTCAGAATATTCAATGGAGAAATAATCTCTTCAATAAATGGAAAACTGAATATCCACATGTTAAAGAATGAAATTAGACTCTAACCTTATGCCACTCACAAAAATTAACTCAGACTGAATTAAGGGCTTAAATGTAAGAAATGAAACAATAAAAATCTTAGAAGAAAACAGAGAGAACACCTCCTTGATATGGATCTTAGCTATAAATTTTGGATATGACACCAAAAACACAAGCAACAAAAGAAAAATAAATAGAACTATATCAAGCTATAAAGCTTCTTCACAGCTAAAGCAACTATATATATATATATATATAATTAGGAGAAAATATTTCCTAACCATGTATCTGATAAGGAGTTAATACCAAAAATATATAAGGAACTCATACAACTCAGTAACAAAAAACAAACCCAAAAACCCACATAATTTGACTTAAAAACATGCAGACATCCATTTGATGCCTGTAGAGCTGTAGTCATGCCCCCATTTTTGTCTTTCTCTTTGTAATTGTTGTCTTTTCTGTGTTTTATTGAACAGTCTTCCCCAGAGCTTATTCGTTTTATTGACCTTCTCAAAAAAAAACAAACAAAAAAACCCCACTTTATTTATTTAAATAAATAAAAACTTGGTGTTTTTATTCACTGAAATAAATTGAAATGTTGGTGCTTTGTTCATTTTCTGCGCTGCGACCCTTCTGCTGTCTCCACTGAATGCCCTCGTGCCCAACCACGTCTCTCCGCGCTCGCCGGCCAGAGCTCAAGGACCTCCCAGCCCTTTCTGAATTCCAGGAGTTAGACAGCTTAGAAGTCCCCGACAGTTCTTTCCCTGTCTGTGTGTGTGTTCACTTTACGCGTGAGCCCCTTAGGGATCACCAGCTGCGTCATGGGGCCCCCGAGTCAGTTTCTGTGGCTGTTTCTCTGCGTCTCCCCCTCCCTCTAGTCTCCTCAACCTCACTGAGCACTGATCTTTGTTCCACGCGGCAAGAGTCCCAGAAAATGCTTCCAGGCTGAGATCCAAGTGGGTCACAGGGTTCACCTCATCTGCCTGCATGGTTTTCAGGGATCACAGTCCTCACCGACTGTTGTCCAGTGGCTGGAAAACATGATGTGTGTGTTACGTTCCATTTCCTAATTTTATTTTTTAAAAGCAGGAGGAAATTCTGGTGTCAATTAATTTTTTATGGCCAGAAGCAAAACTCTGGAAGCCTCACTGTGAACTCTTTGATGTTCGGGTTTTTTTTTCAATGTTTTATTAATTAATTCAAGAGAATCCTACTTAGCATTTCCTGTGGTGCCAAGCATGTAACAATTATAAATTAATATATAATATATAACATTTAAAACGGGTTCCTAAAGAGCCCTAAATTCTTTTTTTCCATGTATTTCACCTGGTGTTTGCTACGTGTTTTCTTTCTGTAAATTAAAATGTTTATGCATCTTAGGAAATGATTACGTATTACATGTATGTTGTTCTCAGTTGGTATGGTATGTTCTCGGAAGACACACCTTCCCCTTAGGTAGGATTTATTATTCTTTCTACTTTAGTTGTTTCATCTCTTTGTTCTTCATCTTTTAATTTTGAAGAAAAAAATTCTCAAATTTGCTCTCTACATCGCTGATTAAACTTTAGGTAGCTATTTCTGTCCTACCCTCCTTCTCCTGAATTTTAGTTTCCTTAAATATTTCTTGATATAATGGAACACTCTTTTCAGCGCAATCTGCTATTACATCATCTTCTATTTTATCACTCTTTCCACAGAAATTTTTGGCTTTATGGAAATGATATATGAGACTTTCTGAAGTTGCCTTCTGTATTCTGTAATGTAACTATTTTAAAAATTGTATTTCCTCCCTTGCATCTTGGGTGTAATGATAGTCATCTTGCAACTACCAAGACTCTGCAAAATTTTAACAAGTCTCTTATGATTAGCACTTGTTTCATTGCATTTATCCACGAATGGGAAGGTAAATGAGAATGGATGGGGAGGTGGTTTTCCGTCCCCACCAGCATCACTTCCTACCTGAGAGAAGCCAGATTCCTCTTGCATCAGCATCTAAAGTGCATCTGGGTGTGCTTGCACCATTTAAGACCTTTGAGTATCAGATACAGGCATGCATTTTCATAAATACTGTCTTAATAAGGTGGAAAGGGGGGAAATCAAGTACCCGTGGAATCCTGAGTCTGGAAGACTTAAACCTTTTAGAAGAGAACATTGACCAGGAATTATCAGCTTGGAAACACTCACTCATCCTCATGACTTCAGACGTAACCCTGCAAGTCCTTCGCATCCAAATTAATGACCCGGACGTCCCTAGTGACCTCTGATGCACGTATCCGCCTCTAATCTTCACTGCAGCCCCACAGGCATCTCAGACTCAGTCTGTCCAAAGTGACACACGTCATCGCACCTGTATTTCTCACGTTTGAAAATAACCACCCACATAGTCATGTTAATCAGACCCCGAAGTTCTTCTTAAACAACTCAGTGTCCCTCAGTTAGCAAATTCAGTCTGTTCAAATTTTCCGTAGCCTGCCTCCTTAAAATCTGTCTCCTCTGTCCCCCCGTTTCTGTGCCCACTACTCTCGCTTTATTTTTTTTTAAGACCAGTGCTTTTCTAAAAGATAGATCTGATTGTGTCACGACCCGCCTTTAAACATTTCAATATCTCCCCTTTATCTAAAGGCCAGCACCCAAACTCGCCAGCGTCCAGAGGCTGGCGGACATGGAAGCGCCCGTGAGTCACCGAGGACGGGGTTAAAGTGCAGACTCGGGCTCGGTCGGTGCAGGTGGGGCCTGCGATTCTGCACCCCTATAAGGTTCCCAGGTGGTGCGCACGCTGCTGCCCCCACCAGGGCCACACTCTGAGTAACACGTCTCTAAGGCGCGTCTTCCTGCGCAGACGTCTCTCTACAGCCACTCCCTTCCTGCCTCCCGCGCTGCGGGCCTGGCCTCCTCACCCGCGTCCCTGCTTAGAGCGCCTGGACGAGCACGTCTGTGACTCGCCATGTGCGTCTCTGCTCAAAGTGCTCTTCCCTCCTCTCCGCCCTGGAGAACACTTCCTCCTCTCTAACGACTTCCTCAAGTTGCATGTCATCACGGAGCCTTTCCGTGTCCCCCGTCTCACAGGCGGGCTTGCTGACTCCCTCTCTGTGTCCTGGCCGTGCTATTCTCAGAGCACATGTGGTCCACTCCTCACAGGCACTTTCTGCTCTTGTCGGCAGCACTCCGAGGTCAGGGCCCGGGTCCACCAGTGGTACATCGTGTACTGCCTGCCACGTAGCCACTGCCTGATGGATGCTTCTTGTAAGAAAGCGCGCACAGAAAATGAAAGAACCGAATGAGCTGTGCATTCATTTGAAAATTTGCATAGAGTTACACTCGTTCCCTCTTGCCACATAATTAATTATCACAGATTTAGCAGTTTAAAACAACAAAAATCACTATCTCACAGTCTTCCCAGGTCAGGGTCTGCCCGGGCTGAGAGCGTGGCGTGTGATCCCCGGGCTGCGAGCGCACCTGAGGCCCCGAGTTCTCTTCCAGCTCACGGCTGGGGCAGAGCGCTGTCCCCGTGCGCAGGGCTGAGGGACCCCTGGTCTCGCTACCTGCCGGCAGGTCCCGCTCTCAGCTCCTGCAGGCTGACCGTGGGAATCTCGGGCACGCAGTCCTAAAGGCTGTTCACAACAGTGCTGCTTGCTTTCTTCCAGGCCAGCAGGGACTTTTCTGTCTGACCCCATCCCTCTCCAGTCTGCTGGGGTGTAAACTTTATAACGCAAGGTAATCACCTTGGCATATCGCACAATGTAACCAAGGCGGCAGCGATAGACGATCTCATGACAGTCACACGCCCTGTCCTCACTCCAGGAGGCTTACGCGAGCATGTACACTGGAGGCTGAGAACCTGGGGGGCACCTTTGAATTCTCCTCACCACAATAGTTAACTGGAAAACTTGAGGTACGTGTGACCAGTTTGGGAAAATGAGAAAGAAAGCCAGTACTGAAGAGGAAGACAAAATGTGACTTGAAATCATATCTAATCAAGATACAAGTTTTACTTGTATAATACGCTAGAGCTGTTTTTAAAAAAGAATGTGGTTAAATTGGTCACTTTATACATGAATATAAAGTTGGGGGGCCTTGCACTTTGTGGTAGAAGCAGCACCTGACCGCTGCTAAAATCCTCAGGATCGCCCTGGTCTCCAGCTCACAGCAAACAAACAAAAGCCCTCCGCCTCTGAGCGGCTCCGCGCGTGCAAAGGGGCTTTGCTGTGGAATTAAGTCTGATCAGTCACTCTCAAACTTCTTGCTCAACTTCATCGACTCTAAATAGAATCTTAAAATCTTCAAGTTTAAAAGAATGTCGTTGATGGCTTTTGAAGCAAGATGGTCAGCTTATCTTCTTGCAAAGCATGAGTGCGTGGAGGCAGGTGCATTGCCTTCACATTAACCTCCTGGGAAGCCAGCCACCAGCCAGGATGGCAGGTTTCAGCTCCTCGTGGAAGGTGTCTGTTGCTTTTCTACAAATCCATCTGGATCCTGGGATTTGAGTGACAGGTGCTTAATGCTACTGAACACACCGGTTTACCTCTTCATCTCCTGCATTGAATAGGATTAAACTTCTGAGCTGTGACAGGTGATGCAATGGCAAGGCTATCAGGTTTTACATTTTTTTAACACTTGCTCACGCATGGCTTGTCCGCCTGGGATAGCGCCTCACTTCCCCTGAAATCCACCAACGACACACGCACCACAATTCAGCGCATCCATCCCACGCCACACGCGCATAATTGGGTCAAACATTCTCGCTCACAGGTAAAAACTCCCACAGGCAATTATCAGTTCCCTTTATGACTCATGTAAAAGTGCGGTGTTTCTATTAATGGAAGTGCATGCCGGCGCACCCGCAGTCATAGACCACAGATAAACTTTGTCATTACATTAATACAATGTAAAAATTCCTGAAGCAACCGGAAACTTGGCAGCACCTGCCATTTCTGGGCGTATCAATTTGCCAGGAAATTAGCGAGAACCACCAGCATTACAAGCAATATTTGGGGAACCATTTCTTCTGCAAAACTGAGAGTGAATTTCTTGGGTTTTTTGAGCACCATATTTTGAAGCCAGAGCACAGAGTACGAGAGCGCACTGGCAAAGCAGGCGAGTACCTTAAGCCCCTCCGAAGAGCGTTACTCAAGAGGTGCTGCGGCCCTCGCCGCACGTGTGCACCAGGACTCCTTACCGGAAAGTGTTTCCTCTTTAAAAACGGAGTATGGAAATCCATGGTTTATCTATTTCAAAACTTAAAAAAAAAAAGCCCTTGAGTCACAAAGATGAACTGGAACCCTGTTGTTCACACAAAGACCCTCATTCACAGTGTGTGCTGTGCGTGCGTGTTAAGGTGTGTGTGTTTCCTTTTAGGAGCCTCTCCTTCATGTGAACCCTCCCAAACCTGGCTGTCTAACCCAAGCCTGCGAAGAGAGGCCACTCTCATTCTAGAGGGTACTGGTAAAAATGTTTCATGTTACACACACACACACACACACACACACACACATATAATATCACTGTAATATTTAAATACATAAGTATCCATATATACTGATAATATATTTGCAAGTATGACTAAATATTGACTTTCCCTCTATAATAGAACTCAGTAATTTCTTCTGAAACTTTTTTCATATATGGCAGAGGCAGCTGCCTGCCACCAAAATGTGTGAAGGGACCCTTCACGGTGCACCCCTGCCGCTGGGGAGTGGCCGCCCAGACGGAGAACACGCTCGCCAGCCTCCTCACGCTGCGGCGCAGCCACTTGCCGAGTTCTAGCAACGTGGAGCGTCAGCGTAAATACTAAGCGTCACTCCCAGGGCTGGTCCACAAAGGCCCCCACCCCTCCCGCCGCCGCTGGCTGGAAGGCAGAAGACTTGGAGACCCTAAGACATAGAGGAGTCATGAGATGGAAAGAACCTGGATCCACGCATCACCACATGGAGGAAAGCCGGCCTTCCGTGATCCAGGAACACCTGCGTTGGAATCCGTACACAAAAATAACTTTTACGTTTTTGTGCCATTAAAATGTGGGAATTCGGTCCTTTCAGCTGCAACCGTTACCTGAAACTGCCTAAATCAAGGCCTTGAAGTAGATGCTGCCTTTAAAAATCTCTCTCTCTCTACTGATCAATATATAGATTGATAAATCTATCAATAATAGATAGAAATACAGATATCTAAAATATCTGACAGGAGCTTATCGGTTTTGCAGGAGGCAGTGAGGAAACAGCTCAAGCGAGCTGGAAACCCCTGCTCGGCTGCAGCGAAACATTTGGCAAAGCGGTCCCCCTTGTTAGCGCAGAAGGCAGACCGAGCGCCTGCCGAGCCCGAGCACCTCAGAAGAGCGGTTGGAAGGAGCCAGAACGCGAGCATATGCTGATTTCCCCTTGCTGTGTTTGGCAAGGTATCTCGAGAAAGAAGGCACTGGTTTGCAGACAAAGGGAAACAGAAAAAAAAAAAAAAAAAGTATCAGAAAATTGAGTTGCACAGGTTTGAAGCCGCTTGTGGAGGATAAACGATGTGAAATAAGATGACGTCCTGGAGCCAGCAGGACCCATTAAGACTTCGCAATTAAACCTGCAGCCAAGACCAGATGAAGCCGCCCAGCCAAGGCTGCTGCCCCAGGTAGCTGCAAGGTACTGCCCTTGCCTGACGGGGAGGGGGTGCAGGCAGGGGAGTGAAGCGGGCCCCAGCACCGTTTCAGAACAGAGCTTCCAGCGCGAGCTCTGGCGCGCGGAGCCGGCTGGGAGCGGGGAGCGGCGCGGGTCACCCTAACTCACACGCCGCCCCAAGTTGTCATCGGTAGGCTGAGCCCCGCGGCAGCCTGCTCCGGCCCCGCCTGCACTTCATTTGGTGTGGAAGCCTTCCTTCGGCCCCAGGCATCGTGCTGACCGCGTTTCTTGTGTTCCTGAATACGCTAAATGAAAAGCTCCTAGAGGAAACAGACGAGGAACAGGCAGCTCTTTTCCTGGTGTGCCCACGCTAGACAGCGACACGTGCCACGCACCGGGAGTCCCTTGACGGCCATCCCTCCTGGATGGAGGAGATGGTCACAGCTGCATCTGGAAGACACGCTCCCTGAATGCAGACCTTCAGGTGCTGTCAGTGGACGGAGGAATGAAGTCATGGGGTTGGAAGCTTCCCTTGGGGGATTTATCAAGTAAGGGAAGCCAAAGTGACAACATTTTTAGTTCCGTTGACCCCCACTATCTGAAAATTGCCAGAAAATTCATCTCACCTGTGCCTGGCAAAGAAGCCCACCTCCGGGGGTGAATCCCGTGACCCTATTTTCTTGTTAAGCAAGTGCTCTCAGCAAAAAGTGACCTGTTGGTAAACGACAGCCAAGGGGACTGATGAATGACGGTGCCCACCGCAGCCGCGTGGTAACACTCCGCGTCTAGGGTTTTCAGGGAACTGGCCCCGTGTGGGTGTTCCCACATTTTTTTTCTAAGATGCAGCTGGCTGTGTTTTGTAAGTTATGGATTTGCTAGAGGTCTGCCCGCCCGACCCCAGCAGAGAGGACCCCTGTGCTGAGCTCCAACCCAGGGGCCCTGAACAGAGCAGCGGTGGGTCTGTCTGGAAACAGGACAAGTGCCTGCCTTCGCGGTGGGTGTCTCCAGGTCCCACAGAAATAAAACTCCATGAGAGATGTGCGTTCCTGGACCCCATGAACGTATGTGGGGAAGGGAGAGCAAGAGAAGGGGACGGCAACACACGCATTCGTTTCTCCTGAGACATCACAGGATTCCTCTCAGCACTTTGGAAACCTGGGTCTGTCTGAAAAGCCACAGGCATGTGAGGAATGAAGGAGCCCACAGGAGCACTCAGATCATTAGTGACACGACTTGTACTGAACACTGAGGCAAAGTTATTGTCACCTTAAGTTTAATACATTCCCGGAAACCACAGGGAGAGCAGCTCTGAGGAATATCCCTTAATGGCGAGTGATAGAAACACACACACACACACACACACACACACACCCCTCTTGCTACAATTCTTGGCATCTACACAATGACCTAAACCAGAGATGGAAAATTGTATTTGGAGCCAAAAATATGACCCCCTCATTGATTCCACATGCCAGAGATACATCTGTGGCAAGGAGACGTTCCAGTGGCCGGGCTGGAAGGATGCTTTGTGGAGCAGAGGAGACTCTCCAGAAAGCAGAAGGTGGGGGGCTGTGTATCATTCTGCCAAAAAAAGACGGTCGGGCGGCTTTTGAAAATGACTCCTCCAGCTCCTTAAGAAAGTGTGTGCAATTGAGTGAGAAGTCAAAGGCGAGCGTGAGTGATCGGAGTGGACGTCCCCAAGGGGAAGACAGGACGGGAAGGGGGAAGAAATGAAGAAGCAGTGAGTGGCCTCCCCGGACGTTGCTTGGGAAGAAGAAATTGAGGTTGTAAGGGGCAAAACCCACGCACGCCCGGGGGTAGGGAGCTTAATAAAAGCTGCTGAGATAAAGGAACGCTCTTGGACCAGATGGGTTTCCCACTGACACTCATGGCTCCACGCTCGGTGGAAGGTTTCAGAGCAATTTTGGAAAAACGGAAGGAGGCAAAGTCAATGACACCAAGGATATTGAGTCTTTTGTTTAAAAACGGCAGGACAGGAGATGTCCGGAATCGGAGGTCCTCAACACTATTGGATCCAGGCTTTAGAGCACCTGCGGGGGTCGTTCGGCGCGTCCCGCGGCCGCGGCTGACGGAGTGATGCCCGGAGACCCGGACACGCAGTGCAGGGGCGGGCACGCACCACTGAGTCACCGGGGGGGAGCGCAGAGCACGCTGGAGAAGGCTCACCACCGGGCTACTCAGTGCCCTTGGAGAAGGACGCCGTCTTTGACAAAATGATGTGCTGCTTTGGGAGGCTAAGGTGGTGAGGTTGGGGTCGTCGAGAGGATGGGGGCATCAGAAAGGAGAGGCGCGGCCGTGAGACGAGGTAAAGCCGCCCGTCCCACTACTTGCTGTGGGTGTTAGTCATGCATTTCTGATTTAGAACTATCCACATGAGACTAATGCTGAGAAGGCGGACACAGGAAACACTGGTCGGTGACATGCGGGACGTCGGTGACACAGGAAACTCAGACGGCGGCAACCGCACCTCTCTGCCCACGGCAAGTCGGGGCTCTGACTGCGGGCTGGCTGTATCTTGAGGGACCAGAAGCGAGCCCGGGCTCCCTCCCCCTTCCCATGTCCCCACACTGGCTGCTCTGCGGACGCCCCCACAGGACGTCCCCGCCACGTACGGCTCTCCCCTTGTCTGTCTGCAGATGTCTGCTCTTCCACTGTCTCGTCTCCAGTACTCCGTCCTCTCTGGAACATTCCTATTCGTTCCCAGAGAGAATGGACTCTCCCCTCCTGTCTGATCCCCTGGCATTGGGTGTGCGGGCCACGTGCGAATCTTCTTTTGCTGCAGAACTAACAACCACAAATTGAGCGACTTAAATCAACACACATTTACAAATTCGCAGTTTTCGTGGGTCAGGAGCCCTCACGCCTTAGCTGGGTGGTCTGCTCGGGTCTTGACAAGGCTGAAATGGGGGGCGCCCCCCCAGCTGTGCCATCTTCTAGAGGCCCCTGTTGGGGGGAGGTCCATTTCAGCCTCCATCGGATTACTGGGGGGGACCATTTCCTAGGAAGGAAAGACTGAGGCCTGTTTCCTCGCTGACTGTTGGCCAGGGATCTCCCTCAGGCCCTGGGGGCCGTCCCTGGGCTCTAGACGCGGGGTCCCTTCCACAGGCTGCGTTCTTACAGGCCTGCGGGAGACTGTCTGTCTGACACTCTGCCCTGTTTAATAGGGCTGACCTGGTTAGGTCGGCCAACCCGGGATAATCTCCTTTCTGATGAACTCAAAGTCAGCTGAGTAATAACTTAATCACAGGAGTGATAGCGCGTCTCGTTCACTGACCCCATCTGCACTCAGGGGAAGAGGATTCCACAGGGTGTGCGTGCGAGAGGGAGGAGGGGCGTGGGGTCACCCTGACGCTCTGCCCACATGCCTGGTAACAGCCAGCACGCGCTGTCCTGGTCATGTACACCCTCACTCAGTGACTAGGACGTGTGTGTGTGTGTGACACAGTCTCTTCAGAGCATAATATCCCCTTGAGCTGAGACCATGCCTTTTTCAAATCAGCATCCTTGGCAGCTAGCATGACGCCCAAAATATACAGACATCTGGTAACTTCTTTTAAGGTAGATGCCAATAGAAAAACAACATATAACAGCAACAAAAAACAGTGGCAAAACCTGGCGTTGGCTTTGGGGGAAATAAAGAGACACAGCCTTGGAGATGGCATGAGAAGGTAGCGAGTGGGAAAAGGAGAATTTCCTGGGAAGACGGAAGACGTCTTCCTGCAATGTGCCCAGCCCAGCCTGCGCGTCCACTCCAGGCTCTGCGCTATTTTACTACCCCCAGGAGGGTCAACATTATTCTCCGATTTTTTTTTAACATCAAAGAGAAACGGCATGGCCATCGCAGAGGGCAGGGGCTGGGGTCTGCATTCTCTCCTAGTCCCGGGGGCTGTGCCGCACTTCCTCGGGGAGAGGCGGGGCTGGAAGGAAGGCGCGGGCCCAGGTCTGCAGCAGGAGGGGGACCTCGGAGCGTGCGTGCGGTCCGTGCTGGCGACGGCTGCCACTGGGAAAGTCGCCTTTGTAGGAAGGCCCCGCTGACCCCGGAGGAGCCCAGCGGCCCACCACACGGCAGCAGAACAAGGAGCCCCCTTCTTGAAAACACAGATCTTTGTACCTGAATTATAAGGAAATTATGAAACAGTGTAGACTGGGGTCCAAAGAATGCTTAGTAACTTCATGTAAAGTACCAGCAGGGTTAACTGGGTGGCGAAGACAATTAAGGCCCAGAGCACGCCCCGTTCCACTCGTCACCCTGACAGACTGCGGTCTCAGCCTTGCCAGGTTCTGGGGCCATGGGGACTGAAGCCGTGGCACCTTCGTTCCCACCTTGTCATCTGTGTAAGGGACACTGCTCAGAGCTCAAACCCTGAGACCTTCATCCCAGCAGCTGGCTTGCAGGATCACACAGAGACCAAACTGCATGTTACTGCCATCGTGACCAAGAGTAACACACTTCATAAAAACTTTACAGTCAGATGCAGGCAGCGCTTTGAGCATTTCCATGATGCCTTGTACCAAGAAACGCCATGTTTTTATGGCCAGATTTCTGTAAGTGTTACAGCTGGTGATGGTTGATGCCTACAGCTCATTCAGAGATGTGGGGTCTCTGTTTTGCTGGGCACGTGCTTAGAGGACGTCACCGTTCACGTTGCCAGGGCTGCAACCAATGTGAAAGGGAGAGCTGCCCTGTGTCTGGGCATCTGCAGAGACCAGTGTGCAGCGCACAGACCAGCAGCACAGAGAACAACAAGCTGTGGGTTTTGGTTGTGGGGACAGACAGAAGGAGACGCTGCTCCCTCGGTGATGGGCCTCTCTGACCTCAGCCGGGCTCTAAGGCGATGAGGCAGCAGACGGCGAGGTCATCATACTGCCCGGGAAGTTGCAGAGCAAAGCTGTGAACGGCCAGGGACCAAAGGCAGAGCACTGGAGCAGAAGCAGAGGGCAGGAGACTTAAGGAAACTCCAGTTCGGGGCCATGCAACTCAGAATGGGGGGATTTCTGCAGGTAGCAGCTATCATTTCCACACACCAGCTACTGATTTAATTTAGCAGACTTATTTCTTATTAGAAAAATCTCATGACTTACGAGGCCAGAGCTCAGAAGTAATCACAACACTGGAGCCCGAAAGGTAAACCGCTAGTTCCAGTCAGACTCACCCAAGAGCTCGTGCAGAGAAAGCCGTGCGGATTGGCTCCGGAGCCTGAGACCCAGGTTCTGTCGTTTGGAACCTGGGTGCTTTTGCTGCTGATGGGAGGGAGGGAGGGAGGGAGGGAGAGTTCTCGCTGTGTGGACCCCATCAGCTCTCCAAAGCGAGGCTGGGTCTAGAGCCACATCCCTGCAGCTTCCCTTTGACGTGAACGCCCTGGGGTTCCCACCCTCTGTGCCAAGAGAGCAGGGAAACACAGGTCTGAGCCTGCCCAGCACTGGCCCCCGGGTCTCCTCGCAACCAGGCGGCTGGGAATGTGAATCCTGCTGCCTGGTAATGCAGGCAAAGGATTTAATTAAAAACAAATGAAGAAACGAAAGGCCGACGCGGACTATTTGGACCTGGCCTCATCCTCTTATTTCCACGAGGAACTTGAGTTGGAACCACATTCCTGTATCCCCACAACTCGCCCTCGCCCACTCGTGCCCGACGAGAGGAGCGCCCTATCTGGCTGGTCTGTCTGGGAAAGGTCCTGAGCACGTGTGCTCTGGCTGGACGGGTGTCCCTGGACACAGAGTGTCCCCACACCACTCCGTAAGCCGTGCTGACCAGGCTGGGGGCCTGCATGGCATTGAGGGTCTGCCTGGGACTGCGTGCCATTTCTCACCAGGGACAAAGCTGGCACTGTCACCTGACTTCTTGGTGTATTTCTCAGTCAGTTCAGAATTCAAAGGGCAGCGATGTGATGAATGCCTCCCTCTCCCACTGCCCCTCCTGGACCAGGGGGAAGAGAGCAGCCCAGGCCCTGATTCAAGGCACTGGCTGTCACCTCGAGCCCTTCTCACCGAAGCTCTGAATCTCTGTTGCCTCATTTGTAGGAAAGAATCAATAAAATTCGCTCCAAAGGTGGGTCTGTGCGGAGCGTGCATATAACAGTGTGATCTAAACATCTAAATGAATGAACTGCATGTGCTTTGATCTACCAGGAAAAAAAAAATGAAACAGCACGTGCTTTGCAGAGACCAGAATCTACCGACGAGCACTTAGTTTTCTTCTTTGTGCATTAATTTCCTTCTCCTTCCTCCCATCCCGTTTCCTTTCTCCTCTTGTTCCCGTGCCGGAGTTGTCTGCTGGCATTTTCACAGAGGCATGAAGCTCGGAGACGGCGCGAGGGCCCTTCCCCTAACTGAAGGAACGGTCTCAGCAGAAGATACTGACAGAGCCGTCGGGAGTGTGGGCGCGTGCCTGGTCTTCGGACTCGGCACCTCCTGCCCAGGCTTCGCTGCCTGTTCGGACATCAAGCCTCTATCAGGACCCTCCACCTGTCCTCTTCAGGGTTACTTCTATTTAATGAAATCAGTAGCATTTAAATGGGTTTGTGATTAAACATAACAGCAACTGAGCACTTTTCTATGAGTCAAGACATGGAAACAGCCCAAGAGCTCTTCAACAGATGACTGGTTTAAGAAGATGTGGTACATATACATGGTGGAATACTCCTCAGCCATAAAAAAGAGTAAAGCGTTGCCATTTGCAGCAACATGGATGGACCTAGAGATGATTACACTAAGTGAAGTAAGTATCAAACAGAGAAAGATGTGGAATCTAAAAAAAAAAAGAATCTTATCTATATACAATACAAAAACTCAGAGACATAGGAAACAAACTTATGCTTACCAAAGGGGAAAAGGAGGCGGGGGAGGGATAAACGAGGAATACGGAACTAACAGATACAAACCACCACACACAAAACAGATAAGGAACAAGGACTTCCTGTATTCAGTATCTTGTAATAACCTACAATGGAAAATAATTATATATATATATATATATATACATACATGTATAACTGAATCACCTTGCTGTACACCTGAAGCTAACACAGTATTATCAATCAACTATACTTCATTAAAAATAGTAACAGTTTAAAATATCTAGGTCATATCACTTATCCTGTCCACACCGTCCTGCAGTCTGGGCCCTACAGATTGGGAGCATGACTTACTGCCTAGGGACGCTGTTAGGACCATAAAGGCTTTCATTATTACAAAAAATGCTATTATTAAAGATGGACCGAGAAATCACTAAGCACTTTATATGCATCGTCCTGTCTAAGTTGTACAATCATCGTGAGTGAGGTAAGATTGTTGAATACCCTATGGCGATGAGGGAACTGAGGTCCAAAAATGTTAAGTAATTTGCCTCTGACCTGAGGCTAGGAGCCCAGCCAACAGACTCAGGGGACTGAATTATTAGTCCTTGTGTGATATTCATCCCTGCCCATTGTTCAAGACGTAAAAGAAAACACATACAGAGAGGCGACACAAACGAATTGATTCCTTCTCGGCCCCATCAGTGGATAATTTAGAAACAAAATAAACAAATGTGATTATTAAAGAAGGTAGAGTTATGGTAACAAAGCCTTTGGGAGACAGAGAGAGAGACATCTTCATGAAGGTGAAGAGAGAAGGAAAATGGGAATAGAAAGGGGACAGAGGGCTGGATCGGAATATGTATGCCCCCCGTTACTCACGCGGCAGTGACGGAAATGTGATGCTTAAGAATAAAACGCGTCTGATCGAAAAGGAAAACAGTGGAAAGGAGAGAAAGAACGCATCGCTATGAATAGTGTCACATTTTTAAGATCACACATAGATCTATAACCCAAGGAAGGAAGGTGCTTCAGTGAACTAAATAAGAAGGCAGGTGGAATAAAGGAGGTCGGTCTGACTCCTTTGGTGGCAATTGTACAAACGGGAGATTTTCTTGGCGGAAGGGGGCTTGGCCGGGACCCCAGGAAACACAGCTGTTCTGAGTCCCCGAGCTCCTGCAGAAAGGCCAGTTTGAACCACAACCCTGACTTCCTCCCGTTTACGGAGCAAGGAGGCTCTCTCCCTCTCACCCTCTCAAGTGCCTCTGATTCGGTTGCCTCCTCCCTGCTGCCCTCCGCCCCCTGCCCTCCGCCCTCCGCCCTCTGCCCGACCACATTGCTGCCCTGCTCTGCTCCCAGCTCCGGGCCCTGACACCCTCACCAGCTCTCAGCCTCCGAGGCTGGGTGCTGTGTCACATCCCGGATGCCCATCGATACTCCTCATGAGAAAATACAGCCTCCTCTCTTCCCGTCCCACGTGAACATTTAAAATCCAAGGGCATCCACGATGGCACAAGGGCAGGTGGTCATTCTTGCCATAAGCAAATGGTCACTGAGGTCCAGGCCCTGAGCTCGGTGCCAGGGTCGGACTGTGAACCTGGCAGAAGTGGCGCCTGGCCCCAGGGGGTCATATCCTTGTGGGGACTCACTGCAGAACACAAACGATCAGAAAAATAAGACAACTGCAGGGCTGGTACCTGTACACGTGGCACAGAGAAGACGTTTATGAACGAGCAGCAGGACACGGGTTTGCTAAGGTTTTGGGAGCACTTTCTTGGAAGAGATGATGGATAAGCTGAGCTGAGCTGGATGAGAAAGCAGGATGCACTGGACACAGGAGCCTGAGTGCCACAGCCTGAGAGACAGGGTGGGGCTGGGCCGACGCGGTCGGGGAAGGTCTGGGGCTGGCATGTGATGGGCGGTGCGAGATGGTGCGTTTGGAGAGGTAAGTGGGGGTCAAATCATGGAGATGCTGGGATTTAGCCCCGGCCAGGGATTACGCTGTATTTGATTCTATTTTATTTATTTTTTAAAACTTTTTTTTATTGAACGTTTTATTTTAAGAGTAATGGAGAGCCATTGGAGGGACTAAAAGGAGCAATACTGGCGTCTGATTTACATTTTCAGGTGATGGCGTGGGCTTTTCTGCGGAGAACGGTGGAGTGGGCGAGAGGGGGAGGGAAGGTTGGCTCCTCGGAGCGGGAGGCGCGCATTTGGCTGCTCTGGACATCGCTGCTGGGATGGGCAGAGTTAGCCTGAGAACACCTGCCGTGGAGACAGGCTGGCTGGGCTCCACCCGGGCCCCGCCGCCAAGGGGCTGGGAGGACCCTGGCACATTCCTTAACCTCTCTGCGTCTGTCTCCTCAGCTAGGCGATAACAGCGGTCCTTACCTTTCAAGGTGGCTGTGGTGATGCACCAGACAGGATGCGTAAGGAACCCGGCGCGTGCTGGCTGCCGGCTACCTACTGGCTCTTTAACTATTTTGATGACTTTTCAGGGTCTGGGAGGGAGGAGGCTCCCGGTCATGAGTTGAGAAGATTAGAACAAGGAAGGAGCAAGTTCGAGCCACATTCTCCCTCGGGTTCTCTTCCATGAGTTGTTCCAAAACAGCAGCTCCCCATAGGCATCAACGGCAGGCTTCATAATTCACACCCGGTATTTCATCTCATTCTCACAACAGCCTCACAGCCACACAGACATCATTACCTCTGTCCCGGATACAAGGACTCTGTGGTCCAGAGGAGCCAGGTAACTCGCTCAAGGTCACCTAGCTGGTGGCAGAGCCAGAGTTCAATACAGATCTGGCTCTTTCCAGACCCCAAGCCCTTTCCACCATAGCAGCTGATCCACAGCACACGCCTGCACCCCGGACACATCTCAGGGTCTCAGGATTCCGCAGCATCGGTATGTCTCAGCACAGGGTATCCTATCTATGGAAGGTCCCCAGGTGACACAGGGAAGAAAGAAATCTGCCCACTCCAAGCCTTAGAAAAAAGAACAGAACAGACCCTGTTCCATCTGGTATTGTACAAAGCACAGCCTTGCCAGGTAAAGTCTGGAAATGAGGTTGTACCCACTGCTGAGAACCAAATGTTACAGAGCTAATTAACCACGGAGATCTGGGAAGGTACCCATTAAAGAGACCAAATGCAGCACGAAGGAAAAAGCAAATGGTAATGTTATCACTGCTATTGCCATTAATATTAATATTAATACTATTACTTGGTTTTCTTATTACTCGGATAGATCATTACTATTGCTGTCTCCTAGCATCTTCCGCATAAATCTATCACCAAATGTTTTAGAGGTTTAATATCCTTATAGTTATGTAATTAAACAAATAGAAATAATAGTTGCAGAATTGCAAGAGTTACATAATTATTGCTCTGCGATGGAAACAATAAATAAACCGTACATGCCTCCGTCGTAGTTACATTAACAACAATAGAAACAGGACGGCCGAGGCTGAAGAATTATGTAATGGTTACATAATTAAATAATAAATTATCCCAGAACTACAGGGACATGCACTATATAAAGCAGCTTGCAGAGTGGAAGAGAAAAGGAAACCATGAAGTGATACCAAAAAAAAAAAAAAAAAGTAAAAGATTTGCCTATGGATCCAAAGCAAAGCAGTGTGGGCCCGGGACGGGGAGCCGGGGGTTTGTGATCCATCCCCATTCCAGATTCAGACACGTGTGTGGATTTTATCACCCCCAGAACACAAAGTAATTTGTCTACAGCTATAAATTACTTGGATCATATAATACCCTTAGCTGAATAGCTTATCACATGTGACATACATTTAATCTCTGTGTTTTAAAGCATCTCCAAATTTAGCGTCAGTCTTGGCTGAATATCACACAGCCACTTTTCAGAGACCAGCACAGACTGAAATGACGGGTGCGAGCACGCAGGGCGGAATTCTCGCCAGAGGTTGGGGACGACGCGGTGTTGAAAATTATTTGAGATTATTGAAACACTCGATCACCATACCACGATGTCTCTTTGATCGTGTTATCACAACATTAGCATACTCAAATATTTGGAAAGACTAAGACGCTTGATGTCAAATCAAATATTCAGATGACTGACTGACTTGCTAATGTTTTTGAATCCAAAAGTTTTGCAGTCAGGCTGCCCTGATTTTACATGAAAGTGTGTTTATTGAGGTCCAGAGGGAAGGACACCATCCTACACCTGAAGATATAAAAACGGGCACCTGCTCTGAAGACCGAGTCCAGGCTGGAATGCCAGAGTGATGGCAACACAGCTTGCCGCCTGAGCCCACCTGTCTCCCTCCGTGTCAGCAGATCGAGCACATTGTTGGCGTGAAGGGCCCGATGGGCTCTTCCCAGGATGCCAGCAGCATGTGGTGTGAGAGCACATGGCATCGCTCAGCGGTGACAATGGGGCAGCAGAAGGCTCCTGTCCAGAGCCAGCGGAGACGGAGCCATAGTCTGCCAGCCTCTCTGTCATGCACGCTTCAGGGAGGTTTTCTCTTCTCCATCAGACCTGTTCTGAGAGCAGCCAGGCTGGGCCATTATCATAATGGGGTCACCCGGGAGGCTGGGCATAGACAGGGGAGCAGTCTATTGGGGAGAACTGATTGAATCCTGTCTCTGTTACTTGGCTCAAGCTTGACAGGCAAACGTAGTGATTGAGGAGGATGGCCTCAGAGGGGGCCCGCAGCCAAGGAAGGGCCAGGAGGCCTCCGCACCTGCTGGGCCTGGAGAACTGTGAGCGGACTGCCCAGTGTCGGCCCCACAAATTCAGGTCGTAATTGTCCAACATGCAGCTCTGGCTGGGCCCCAGCTGACAGAGGGACCATGCCGCCCATCTGCCTGTGTCTCTGAGCTACAATGAAGAACACTCAGAATTCACACCCTTGGCCTCCTTTGGACCACGTTAAATCCTGTCATTCAGATAATTTTACCCACCCCCTCCCGGAGGAAGGTGGAAGTCGGGCCCTTCATCAGGTAAGTGGGGCGGATGTCCATCATCCAGGGGCTTCCTTCCCCACCGTTACGTTGAGCCACGTGGGGACCTAAGCAGAGGACGTCCCCCTAGGGAGCTCCTGGAGGCGCTGGGTGCTGTGGAAGGTCAGGGGGCTTTGGGAAAAGCAGACCTGGCATGTGTGGAAGAAAATCAAAATGGGCGCAGCATTGCTAAGGAAGCCCTCTAGAGGAGCCTGGCGCCATGGGGGAGTGCGGCAGCCCGCCTGGGTGGACGCTGACCTTTCGAGCACTTGCTGTCCTAGCACAGGCACCTGGAGCATCAGGACGCTCGTCTGGCCCCCGCCCTAAAACAACTCATGGCGCCCTGAGGACTGACTTGTGTCCACCATCCTCGCCGGGCAACTTCAGCAGCCCTGCGGCTTGTGCCTTCATAAGCCTGACTCCTTCTCTTCCCCAGAACACTCTGTTTTACCCAAATCCAGGCCTCATGAATGGGGATTCTCGAGAGCTTGTCTGGAGGGCCCAGCAGGGAGCGCAGCTACTTGCACACCCTTGACCGAGAAGAACGGTCCTCCTCCATGGGAGTGGTCGTCCTCTCTGACTGCGCGCGCCTGCTCTGGGAGGGACGCATGGGGAGCCTTGAGGGAGGAGGGGACACCCGCCCAGCCAGCCAGGTCAGCCGAATCAACCCTGGCGATCACTGGGGTGACAGATGTCGCAGCCAGATCGCCCTCACATCCATGAATTGGGATTCTTAAGACCCCAGTAAAGCCCTTTATCCTTCGCAGCCTTGATGCAGATTACTGTTGGACGCGGATTGGCTCAGGCTGCTCTGACAACACGGAGTGGGCGGCTTGAAGGGCAGAAACGCATTTTCTCAAGTGTTGGAGGCAGGAGTGTGAGGTCAGGGTGCCCGCAGGGCCGGGTTCTAGGGAGGCCCTCTTCATGGTGGCTTGAAGCCAAAGTCTCACTGGGCCCTCACAAAGCTTTTCCTCCTGCCATGGGGAAAGAGAAGTCTCTTTTTCTCTTCCTTTACTGATAAGGATTCTAATCTCATTAGGAGGGCCCCACCTCATGGCTTCTTGTAACCCTAATTAGCTCCTTAAGGCCCCGTCTCCAAAAACCATCCTATGGCAATGGGGGGGAGGGAGTAGGGCTTCAACATACGGCTTGGGGAGACACCAGCACTCAGTCCACATATCAACTGTGTTCGGATTTCAGCTTCCTCTTCTGATGAGGGGTGGGGTCCGTCTGACTCCAGTGCCCAGAACATCAGTTACCTCACCTGTGTCATGTGACGCTCGGTTCCCACCATACTGGACCACCCTGAGGAGTGAGATGAATCCACGCAGAGAAAGCCTCGGACATGCAGTCGGCATTAAACCTGTCTGTCTGCTCCATGCCTCCTGCCTCCTTCAAGGTGCCTCAGATGCCCGGTACCATCTGTTTTGGTCAGAAGTTCCGTCCCAGCCCCACCCCACGTGGGGAAGGTCTCTTCTTTGGCCATTCTGTCCCTCCTGCTGAATTTGGCTGGGTGGCACCTTACATTTTCGGTGAACAAGAGCAGTAGGAACGGTCCCCTGGGAGCTGGAAGAGCCCCTCTCTGCTGGACCCACACAGGAGAAGAGGTCCCCGGAACAGGGCTTACAGAGACATGGTGGTCATGTCCCGGGCTCCTGGGCAGAGCCCTCTCCACGTGCTCTGACCTCCCAGGGACCAGGCTTCCGCAGCCCACCGCCGCCCTCTGTGCCCCTTCCGGGGGCCCCGCCTGCCGCGCTTCAGCCCCAGAGTCGGCAGCCCCAGTCCCGCCTCGGGCGTCTTCTCCCAGACACGGGATCCCCTGGCCCTGCCTTCCCAGCCCCCAGCCACACTGACTCCCGCATCAGGATGGCCTCTATTAGCTGCTGCCAGCGTCAGGGCTTCGAAACAGCGCGCGCTCGGCACTTTTCCTGACTAACGTCTTTGTACTGAGCGGGGGAATCAGAACGGAACAGATGTTTTAAGGACTCCATAAATCCGTGAAGATAAAAAACCACCCACCCAGCACTTTTTAACAATGCGCCATGCTGATCAGCCAGCGAATCGGAAATACCAAAATAAATATAAAATCCCACTGCAGCCTCAGAATAAATCTTAGGTATTTTTCCCCCTTTTCCCCCTTATAACACACACCAGATACCATTTTTAATACTCAGTGAAGACCCACAACTGGGAACAGAAAGTCCATGAGGGCGCTCCTGCTCGCCTCTGAAGTGACCCGATGATAACCGCACTGAGCGTGGGTCACTCTCCCGTTGCTTCCCGAAAAACTCATTCCACTCTCCCCCAGAAGCTTCTCCTCTCCCACATCCAGTGTCGTCATGCTGCCTCCCATAACTCCTTGCTGAATTCCAATGAGGGTTTCTAATTAGCCTAATTAATTTTCTGCCCAACTTAATAAGACTGTCTCTGGTTCAGAAATAATTGGACTTCCCAAACACCATTCTGCTTCCCTCTGCTTCTCAGTGGTGAGTTGTGATCCAGGCTCTTTTAATAATTCAAAATTAGCTTCTGTTTTTCAGATGATGGGTTCATGTTCAGAGAGTTATTTAGTTTTTTCATTAACACTCTGACATCGCCCTCTCCATCCTATAAGGAATATCTCGAAAAAGCACTGGGAGTCAAATGGGACCTGGATTCCCTCCTGGGGAGAGAAGCCCAGCTGGGAGCGGAGTTTCAGTGGAGTCTGGCTTCCTGTCTTCTCAGTTTCAGGAAGGTGAATTAGTGACCTGGACTGAGCATTTTCTTTCCTGCAAATTTTGGGAGCAGCTATGGAAACAAGCTTTAACCAGCCCGAGCATCCGCACCGTGAGAACGGTCGTAAACACGTTCAGGCAACGGGCCTCGGACGGAAGAGCAGGCTTCTTTCTAATCTCGCACAAATTTGTTTTATATGGTTATGAATTTGTTACTATTTGCAAGCAGAACTGTTGTTGTAAACGTAAGTGTGCATCGTCCAAACAAATGAGTTAGAAACAGAGAGAGAGAGAGATGAGCTTGGGGAAGGGGGCGACGAAAGACCGTTGTTAAGCCCAGGAAGATGTCCGCGTTCCAGCTCACATCCGAGTCGGACCCGCAGGGCTGTGTAAACTGAATACCGTCTTCTGGGCGCTCGCGGGTTCCAGAACGCCGGGCAGTCCTAGCCTCTCTAGAATTGGCTTTGCAGCCCCAGGAATACTTTACTTGGAACCATGAACGTGGAATTATTTTCTCATTCCCTAGAAAGCCTGAAGCATTACTGTAGAGGGCTTACGAATATGGCGATGAGCAGTCCGAGGAAATAAAGAGCAGAGTAGGGCTGGAGGCTGCCAAGCGCTCCCTCCGCACAGCTGTGAACCCTCCCATGATGGCCACCATGTCTTCGGTGGAATCACAGAGGTGTGGAGGCTTTCAAAGAACGTACTCCAGACGGCAGCCACGGGGGCGCAGCCCTGCTCTGCTCTGTGGATTACACGACACTGAACTTTTCAAAACTGAAATGCCTGCAGTGGTTAAAGTTACGTCGGTGGAGATGGGTGATTCTCTCACGTTCCTACAGTCACTGTTTCTATCAGGACATATCTAGACAGATGAATGTTTTAAGGAAATATCATTCAAAAAACTCTGAGTGCACCTTGCTGGTAAGTTTGGGGATAATAATCTTTTACTGAAAAAAAAAAGAAGAATCAATCTCTCTCTCTTTCTCGAAGAGCTCTGAGAACATTGCTTCAAACACAGTATTTTGTAGAGAACGTGAAATACGACTCAGTTTTTCCAAATGTAAATATCGTTCCATTTCCCACAAATGTCCAGAAATGAAGTATGTCTACATTACGAGCCCACATCATCAGCTGAGCAGCAGGGGGAGACAAGACGGAAGCTGGATCACAGAGACGGAAGTGAAAGGAATGGCACCGTCTGCAGCTGTGCCTTTAAATGGGCCACCACTAGCACGGGGTGAAGCTTCGCGAAGGTGTCCCCGCTGGGCTAAAGAGCTGGGGTTTCCTGCTTGCGGCTTAAGTGAAGCCACCTGCTCTTGCAGAACCCTGAGGTGCCCAGCGGCCCCGGAGGGCTCTTTGACATGTGACCCGTTTAATCCCATAGACTAAGGGAGGTCTGCCTAAGATCTGAAGCTGGTAGGACAGTAACTGAACATTAAGTCTTTAACCCACGTGCATCCCTGGAACACAGCTTTCCGTGACTGTGTTTTTAAAACGTTCTCTGCGTTTTAACTTGGGGTGGGTTTCTTTCCTCAGCTTGAGTACGTTTTGAGTAACCTCTGTCCTACCGCCTGTGCTCTGGGTAAGTTCTCCCAGAAGATAATCAAATTACCCTGAGTCCTGGCTTTGCATCAACACCTTAGGGATAACCTCCTCTTGAGAACGAAGCAGCGAGCATAACAACCATAACCCGCTGCCGATTTAACCTCAAGCCCCCCTCGGTGGAATCCAGAGCACCGAGTCCTGGCATCGCTTGCGTGTCCCCTGAGTTGATGGGAGTGTCTTCCATCACATATCCTGACCATGGAACCAGCCATCCCTGCAGATGGAAACCAGAAGGGTCGGTACCCCAATCCTCTTCCATCCAAGTTCGCCATGCAGATCACGGCTAACGTATCCATCCCTTTAAGATTGATGAGCGACTGGCAGAAATACCCTGGGGGAAGCGGCGTGTCCAGGTGCATTGGTCAGGGGTCAGAGGGCGTGCACGACAGGCCTCCAACAGAAGGAATTCTATAATGGGGAACTAGTTACAAAGCTGTTGGAAAATCAAGGAGGAGATGACGAAGCAGACTGTACATTAGCAATCGGACACACTCTCCACCAGGCCCAGGACTGAAGGGTCAAAGGAAGAAGGGACATTTCCTAGTGCCAAGAGCTGCTCAGGAATGTACTGGACTAGGGGACATGGTCCAAAGACAGCCCGGCCCTGCTGAAGGCAGCAGCTGTAGCTCTGGGCTCCCAGGTGGCATCCAACGCCCCGCTCCAAGCTGCACGACCAGCCAAGACTTTATGGATCATGAAATTGCTGGGTCCACTTTCAAACCCAGCCCCTGGCTCTGCTTCAGTGACCTCCCATAGCAGCCCACTGCGTAGCAGATAAAGAAGCATTTCCTTTTAATGGCTGGAAATTTACTGGCCATAAATTTCGCCGAGTGCCCTCAGGTCTACGTGCCGTTGCCAGGTACCGGGAAGTCAGGGGAGTAAGCAGTTTTCACTATTCCCCTTGAACGTTTTTTGCCTTTTTCTTCCTGAGATACAATAATCCCCTATTGGAGCAAATCTTTACCAGGAGGCCACCCCTCCAGCTTCCCCAGAGTAGATGGAGGTCCCTCCTTATTCCGCCTCAGTTTACACGTCCTTCCTTCCCTTTAAGAAGTGTCAGCAGACGGTGAGAATGGTGACACTCAGTCCCATGTTTAGCACCACCTTGCAGCGCTCAGCCGCTCATGAACCCCGTGAGAGCGAGGGACACCGATGGTGAGAGCCAAGGCGGCAGCCTGGTGAGCCTTTCAGAATTAGGGCGATGCCAACAACGGGTTCCCCTTGTCTCTGGTCCTAGGGTTTCCCAAAGCTGGACACGACCTCGGCTGGAGAAGGCAGAACAGCAGAGGGAAGAGGCAGCCCCCGGATGAGGGGTGGCAGGTGCCTGGTCCTGCTGCCCGCGCTGCGCGAGTGGCCCTGAGATACACGTCACCGCCCTCACCTTGCACAGATGCCAGGTGACCGGTCCCCACTCTCAGAATGCGTCAGGAAGCACAGTTGGGATTAGAATCAAGGTCTGAGGCACTACAAAACCCGCGTTATTTTCACCATATAATATTGCTTCCAATTTTCCACATGAGCAGCATCACAAAATGCAAAACATGTTGAAAAGAGAATCCCTCCACGTGCGAGTTCAAACGTTCTGGCGGCACCGTGATAGCCTGGAGGAGCTGCCGGCTTTAGCGAGTGAAAATACAGGACGCTCAGTTCAATTTTAATCTCAGATGAACAACGATTTTATTTTTGTTTCTTAGTATAGCTGTGTCCTCAATATTCCAGGAGACATGTACTAAAACTGTTATTTATCGTAAATTGAAGTTTGGGAGGCCGTCCTGTATTTCTCCTGGCCACCCTAAAGGTAGTCCATCTGGAGCCCCTAGCTTCCCTTCGCCATGACAAACTGAAAATGCCATCAAGGGAGAAGTGATTGCTCTCTCTGCCCCTCGGCGGGTCTCCACTCCCCGGAGCACGGGATTCCTCCTAGGCCAAGAGTGAAAGCTCCATATGTGACCATTTGTAACTGACGTTCCCTGTGTGCCCACTGGAGTTTCTAAACCAACTTTATCAAGGTGTCATACACGTCTATGCACATATACATGCATACTGTGTGTATATGTTATGTATTTACACCAACACTAAAGTGTATCCATTTACAACTGCCGCTCTGTGAGTTCTGACAAGTGTGTGGGTGCATCTGTGCCAGCACCCAGGGCAAGACAGAGGCCACGTTCCTCACCCCGGAGAGTTACCTTACATCCTCTGCAGCCAGTGCCCATGCCGCACCCAGCCCCAGACGCCGCTGCTCCTCTCTGTTAGTGCTTTCCCTAGAGGGCCCGTGCGGGATCGTAGCATCGCACCGTCCGCCCCCTTCCGCTTCTGCCTTCTTTCGCTCCGCATGCTGGTTTGAGATCCAGCCCTACTGTTGCCCGTGTCAACAATTCCTTCCTATTCACTGCTGAGTCACATTCCATTACATGGATTTACCGTCATTTGTTCATTCATCCATTGATGGACATGGATTGTTCCCACATTTGGCTAATTTAAGTAAAGCTACTGTTATCATTTGTGCACAAGCCTTTGTATCG
Organism: Camelus ferus; assembly: GCF_009834535.1. NCBI lineage: Eukaryota > Metazoa > Chordata > Mammalia > Artiodactyla > Camelidae > Camelus > Camelus ferus. The sequence continues at coordinate 2,338,896 of NC_045728.1, forward strand.
ATGTATGATTTTATTTACCTTAGGTTAGAACCCAGAGGGTGAAACGGCTGGGTCCCGTGGCAGGCCTGTGCCTCCCTTTGTGAGGAGCTGTCGCGCTGCCTTTCAAAGTCGTGCTAGCATTTCGCATTTCTACCATCAGTGCACTGTCCACGCCGGTTGCCAGGATCCACCTGGTTACTAGGATCCATCATTTAAACTGGGAGTCACTACAACAGGTGTGGAGTGACATCTCATAGTGGCTTTGACGTGCACTTCCCTGAGGTCAACTGAGTTTTAAAATACCCAGAACAGAATAAAATTTGGGTTCTGCACTCATTAAGCAATTTTTGAGCATCTATTCCTTTGGCAGCTACCACACTCCAAACACTGAGTTTAAAACGGTAAGAAAGAGACATGATCCCCGCCAGACGTGGGGCTTCCTTGTGATCTAGCGCGTGAGGCAGACGCTGAGCAAACATACGTGTGTAAATCTATACCTACAGGTGCTAAGAAGCATCGTTAGAAATAGAAATGAAAGTTCGTACTAAGAGAGGATAACAGGAGCCAGCCAACTGGGACCAGGAGGGAGGAGGGAGAGTGGAAGCAGCCTGGAGGGCGACCCCGGTCAGGGCTGCAGGGAGGCTGGAGGGTGGGGGAGCCATTCAGAAGGGGAAAGACACCGGGATGGAGGCGCCAAGTGCCTTTTCTCAGGACGGAGAGACGGCCCTGAGGCTGGGACCACTGAGGCGGGAGAGGGCTCGTGCGGAGGAGGCAGGGCCGGGCCAGCCAGGTCGGGGAAGGGACTTGGGACCTGATTCTAAGTGGCGTGGAAGTGCCCTGAAGGGTGAACGGGAGGAGCAGAAGCTGACTCACATGTTCAGACCCGCAGGAGACTCCCGCGCTGAGAGCAGCGGGCCGAGGCGCGGCCTGAGGGCGAGCCCGCCGGTGGTCGCTGCTGCGGTCTGAGCGGGTGACGGAGGCGTGCGCCGCGGAGGAGGGAGTGGAAACTTAGAGTCCAAGGGGAATTTGGGGTGAAGTCAGCAGGACTTGGTGACGACAGACGACAGGACTGCAGGAAAGGGAGGGTCAGGAGGCCACTGGGTCTCTGCCCTGGGCAGCTATGCTGCCGGAGGCACCGAGCAGAGTTAGGGAGACAGTGGGCAGAACCGGCAAACCTGCAGTCTTCATAGTAACCCGCAGCGCGGCTTGGACAGCAGGCTGCAGGGGACAGAGTGGTAATCTTGTTGCCAGAGTAACATTTTTCCTGACTGCAAAAATAAAAACGGCAAAAGTACAGGAGAATGTGGCTACGTGCCTATGGCTTCATGCAACGTCTTAGGGTCTCTCTCTGCCTGGACACTGTCTAACGAGGGAGATTCAGGGCCACCCCGTGCAGATGGCTAGATGGTCCATGTTGAACCATCGTGTACAACAGCCCTGGACAACGTTGGCAACACCTGGTCTTGTAAATAGACGAAAAAATGATGTCTCTCAAAAAGAAGCAAGGCAGGGCGGGTATTCTGAAAGACAGCTTTAGAGAACATGGGAACATTAGGGTAATCGGTGCTTTTTCTCTGTCACATGTAAGCAGGTGCCTAATGGCCTGTCACCTAAGGTCTCCTAAGTGGGACCTGGAGTAAACACGCCAAGGAGTGAATGTGCTGCTGTTCGTGGCAGCCGTCCCTGGGCTGCTCGCCCATCACAGGACGCTGCCCCAACCCCAATGCCGCGGGCGACGCAGCCGACAGGATGTCTGGTGACCCTGCACGAAAGACGATGCCACACAGGGGTGTAAGTGCGGGGACAGACGCGTGTCCCAGGGCCTCAAGCACCAGAGCAGGACTTCCATCTAACAAGGCAAATTCCTTCCGTCGGGAAGAGAAGAAGAACGCCCTCCCTGCAGTGTCAGCTCTGGACGTTCATGGTAACACCTGTCTCGCTCGTCGTCACTTTGGACGCTCGCTCTGTGCAGACGAGGGGCCGAGCACGCAGTAAGCTCTGCGTTCACTGTTCAGAGCCACCCTGGGGGTGGCTACACGGCACGCCTCTGTTACGTGCTAGGAAACTTAGGTTGCCTGAATTCGCATTCTTAGGAAGTGGCCAAACTGGGGTTTAAACTCAGGTCCGTGATTCGAAAGCCCCTGTTCCCAACGGCGTGGCTGTCCGTGCTGAATTCACTCAGGCCAAACGGCACTGGGAAATCAAGCTGGCAGCATCTCCACCTTCCCCAGCAGCGCCCACTGCTGCTTCAGCTGTGGGCCTGTTAAAGCGCAAAGGTTCAGGTTCGTGGAGCTAAGTGCTGAGGACACGGGCTGCCCCGTGTCCCTTTTTCTCTAGTCAGACCAAACAGGAGGCAGGACACCGGGGCAGAGCAAGGCAACGCCAGCTCCCTGGGATGTCGAGGCCCCCACGCTGCCCGAGAAGCCCCTCTGCAGCCCCCGAGGCGGCTGCAGGCCTGCACGCCCCCCCCCCCCCCGGCCCCGGCTTTGTGCAGAGAGCCCAGGGCTCCGTGGGGAGCAGAGAGAGCGCCGTGCCTGCCACGCAGTCCCCGCCCATCTGTTTTGCAGAAGAGAGTGATTCTGGAAAAGCACATTAGATTAAATAAATTAAAAGAATCGCACCCCCCTGGGAACACTCTCAAAACAGAAAGTCATTTGAACCGATGTACATTCACTTACAGCCTCTCTCCTTATAGGAAATGAATACAATCAAAATAAAGATCACTCCTCACTCGACTGCAGGGAGAGGCAGTAGTCTGCGGGAGGAGGGAGCGGGGCACAGAAGCCACAGTGTTTACAAAGCCATTAAGGAGAATGAATAGATCCAGCCTGGTCCCAAAAGGCAAAGAAATGTGAATGTTCACATATAAATAGAAAACGTTTAGATGTTATTAATTCAAGGCAGGGCTCCCACTGCTTCGGATGGTGGCTGTCTGTGCGTATGGCTGGCTGCAGTGACCCCTGCTGGCAGGAACCATCCTCTGCTGCGCTGGTCCCTTACTTTCAGAGCCGTCAGCGGTTCCCAGGGTGGAGGGGGAAGACTGCATCTCCACGTACAGACTTCATGGTCCACACCCCGGACACCTACCCCAGGGCCCCTTCCCACTGCGTGGCCCGGCACCTACTGCGGTACCCGGCACGTGCTAAGCCCTTAACAGAGATGGCTGGGTGGCTGTACGACCAAGTACACACGCGTGAGCAGCAGCAGCACTGAAACCCCGCGCGTGGATTCTGCTAAGAAAGACGTGTCACGTGTGGGGTAAGGCTAAAGTCACCGCGAGAGGTGACGGGTGCCGTGAGCGCCCTGGGAGCACGGGGGAGGCCCATCGTGCATCGCAGGGACACACTACACACTGGTGCTGGGGTGGCTGGGTCGCAGGGCAGGCAGTGCCTGAGATCAGAGGACGACGAGGAGCTTGTCAGACGAGGTGGGGGAAGGGGACTGTGAGCAAGGAGAACAGAGCATCCGTGCTCCAGGGAGTGCATGGGGCTTTCAGGAAATGGACTCAGTGTTGCGGGCAGTTCCAGTGAGAGGTAGGCCCCTAGGAGTCAGTGTCTGAGAGTCCTGTGTGATAAACAGCCCTCTTCATCCTGATGAGATGCTTGAGGTTATTCTATGGTCCGTGGGGATGCAGGAGAGGGACGGGAAAGGGAATACATTTAAGGCTGCCATGGTTGGGTCTGCACTTTATATATGTAGCTCTGGTGAGACTGGGAGATGGCGTCAGGGGTGAGGAAGGGGAGGAAGCCTGGCTGCAAAGCTGTTGCATTTAGAGGAAACACGGGCGAGGCTTCCCTGAGATGTTAGCGACAGGAACCGTGAGGAGACAGATGGGAGGAAGGTCTGGGAGGTCCAGTCTCAAGGCCTCGACACGCCTGCCGCTCTACAGAAGGGAGGCCAGGATGCCACTCCAGTTCCTGGCACAGGTGGTTGTGCCAGAAACGGGAAGGAGGAACCCAGAAGGTGGCACAGGTCTGCCGGGGAGACTCAGATGCTGCAGGCAGGGTCTTCAAGTTACTCAGCCAGCATTTTGACGTAGGAGTTTTCAGCGTCTAAGCGTTCAAACTGCATTAATAGTTTTGGGAGTCGTTGGTTTGTAGATTGCAGTAGGAAAAAGTACATTTTCCATCTGTGCCTTAGTTTCCCTCTGGCATATTGACATAATGAGTAAACTGCTCCTAAGGGGAACAGAGGCGTCTAAGGAACGTTTATAATAATCATCTTATATTTGTATAACATCTCACAATGAAACAGGCAGCATGTTTTCCTCACCACAACCCTACAAGTTAGATATTTCTGTCCCGATTCTACAGGTAATGAAGTTGAGCGCCTGAGGCAGGGGACGTGGCTAAAATTACTACGGCTCATCGGTCAGCGGCGGGTCAGGATTTAGTCTCCAGTCCTCGGAGTCTCTTCCGTACATGTCACTGAGTCTTTGTGACAGTAATTTGTTGGCATCATTGTTATATTTTTTTCCTCATGGTACATGAGATCCATGAAGGACGACACAGAAACGCAAAGTTCGGTAAGAGTACTAAGTGTCTGAAGCAGGAAATAAAATGAAACAAAAGCGACGTCCCATCGTCTATAACGCTCCGAGCTCCTTGGAAGATAAAGGTTATTTAAATACACAGGCTTATTCATGTCTCTGCAAACTCACAGCTCTGTTCATCTGGGCACAACCTGAAACCGCGGCTTGTACAGGAGGAGACAGGCAACAGGCTTAGCGCTCATCTTGATCAGGAAAACTAGGCCGTAAGGATCAGGAAAGGCAAACTCTGACCTGGGGTGCGGAAGGAAGAAGTGAATTCACAAGCAGCTGTCTGCTCTCTCTCTGCAGCATCCTTCCCTGCCTGCGACCCTTCCACCACAGCGACCTGGCTGCGTCAGACCCCCACGCATGCGTCGATGAATAGCTCTCTGCTGGGCAACGTTCCACATCCCCGGGGCAGAGAGGAGCTGCGTGCGCCCCAGTCCTGCCGGGAGGCAGGGAACGTGCCGGCCAGCTCTGCAAAGACGTCCGTCCCTGATGGTTGCCACAGAGAAATAAATTAAATCTCACCAGCCCTGAAAGTCACCTTCGGAGGGACGGTATCTTCCTGTTCCCCCCACAGCTACTTACCCTGTGCTTCAGCTATCAGCGGGGGCAGGAAAGTGCAAAGACCCCCGAGAGAGCTAACGAAGTGTCCTCTGATGGGAGGGGGCACCAGCTAGGGGGGCTGCAATGCCCCGAGTGCCCCTCCGTGCCCCAGCCTCCTCTGTGGGCTGCCCAGCAGTCCAGGTTAACAGCAGAAAAGGGGGCACCGATCAGAGGGGGAGCATATTTCCTTGAAATGCATCCTTTGATGAAATTAAAAAGCAAGACAAAGCAGGTTTCTTATGCCCAGGAGAGGGGTTTATTTCAGGGCTAAAACTGCACTGGTGCTTTCTAAGGACGTGAGGCTCCCCGAGACCGAGCCACAGCAGATGCGGATGAGAGCTGGAGCGCGGGGAAGGATGAAGCCGGGGAGGAGGCTCTGATCACAGCAAAAACCGAGGTCCTGAGAGCACTGCCTGTACGTGCACAGGGCTTTGAAGCTTTCCAGCGCCTTAACAGTTACGCTAACATGTTGGCCTCATCCTGGAAGGTAGGTGGTACCTTTAGTAACCCTCCCAGTTTGAAAGATGAGGAGAGAGTGGAGGGGCCCTTTCCTTGACCTGACCCAGGTTCTCGATGGTGCTTCCCCACCCCCTGGAGTGTAGGACGAGGGCACTCGGTTCTCGTTGGGCGCCCTTCAGACCCCACAGGGACAGCTCCAGGAAACACAGCCCCAGCAAGAGGAGCGCTGATCCCCGTCACCCACGGCTGCAACTCCAGCCACCAGACTAGGTCACCCCCACCCCAGCGGAAGTCCCTGCTCTGTGTGCCAGGGCTTGTCTAGAGGACGTCACCCCTGAATAAACACGGGAGGCCGCGTCAGTGTGCGGGGCTTGCGTTTGCCCCGGAGATGAGCACACGTGAGGCCAGTAGCCCCGGGGGTGTCACAGTTACTGAGGCTCCAGCAACTCAGACAGGACACGGGGTGGGGCTCATGCACCACAGGGACGCGGCATCACCCGGGGCCGAGCGCCCCGGGGCTACAGGACGTCCGCGCAGTTCCCCAGGCTGCTCTCGTGTCCTGAAGCAGCTGAGCCTGTGGGCGAGCATGCTGCACTTATCTACCAAAGCTGTCTTGGAGTCTAGAAAGCACCACAGTTAGGAAAGTCTTGATTTTTTTTTGACCCATTAATTGTGAAATCCATATCCAACTCTTTAATAGACCTCTCTGTTCCCTTTACCCTCTCGGGCTGGTTTCCTGCAAGTGGCTGGAAGAGGAAGTTGCCAGCAGAGTCTGAAACCGGGAGAGACTTGCCCCGGACACCCACTCTCCTACTGACAGTCATTTGCTTTATGGCTTTACTCACCTGAGTAGGACGGAGGGGCTGATTTGCACGCTCTGTATTACAAACAATAATAATGTCTGTACTCATGCTAGATTGGGGAAAAAAACCACTTTTTGTAGATTTGCTAAAATATTATAAACTCACAAGAATAAAGTCAATTATTTAGTCCCTTTGGAGTCTAGATTGCAATTTATTTGCATGGAGTTTAGTAATACTTAGCACTGTACGTATCTAAGTACTTTACAAACATTAACAAATTAGTCCTCTCAACAGCTCCTTAAAGTTAGGAATAATTACCTCTGATTCACCGGCGGGGAAATCAGGAAAGGCTGAGAGGCCTGGGTGGAGTCTCAGAGAAAGTCAGTTGTCTGTGAAGATGGGACTCAGAGTAAGACCTGCTTCTCAAAGACGGGCGAAGTTCGACACGTCAAGAGGTTCTTGTGTAAGAAGACACTTAGGTTTCATCCTAAGAACTGGTCCAACGCTGACAGATTACTAAAGTCAGAATATACCCTGAGAGAGATAGAAAAAGCCCCCAAGGCTGTATTTGGCTGGGGAGCCAGAAGGGGTAGACGGGACGGTTCTGTGCGCATCGGGGGTGGGGCTGGGTACGGCAGCACTGCCCCAAAGCACTGAGTTGAAAACTTTACATAAATACATAATTCATCTGCATCGCGCAGGAGAGTGTATACATTTTCAGAAAAATAAGAACAGCCGCCTTCACTCTTTCACACGACTTCCCGACTGTACTGTGTCCCGCCTGCTCTTCCTGCGATGCGGAAGCAAACCGCCCGAAGGGACAGTGACTCGCAAACACACGTGGAAAGCAGGATGTCCTCATTCTGCTGGACAGACCATCGTCCTGGCCAAGCACTCAGTAGGAACGCTGCACTGAGCAATCAGGGTTCACTGGATTCATGACCCTGAATGCATTTAAAATCCACACAGCAAATTGCCCCTCTGAGGTCGAGCACCAGGAAGGTTCTAGTATGTTTTGTTTGGTTTTATTTTGCTGCGGGGACTTGCCATACCTGGTTTCTAGAAAATAGCGTGTTGGTTGTTTTCTTTTTTTTAAGGGAAATTTTGTAAATGCAAACCTCATATGGCTTTTACATTTTACCTTCACTTCTACACTAGCTGCAAAATTATTCCTTAAGTAATCACCGGACACCAGAAACAGATCTGCCCTAACCGAGAATTAATACTTTTAAAATGTGGAAAACCAATGCCAACAAGAGTCAGCGAAATACACACCTAGGAAAAGGTTCATAATACAGAAACGACTCGTTAAGCGTTGAGCACGCGCCGAGGTCTGGGAGGTTTCCGGCAAGTCTCAGCTCTTGTGGGAGCTCCCGCACACCTCCTCCTTGCAGAACTGACCAGAGGATCAAGCATGAAGAGCTCAGATGGTCCACAGGAACGCTCAAACCGTTGAAAAAAGTGAAGGTGAAGCTATTAGCCTCTAGCCTCCGCCCCCGGGGACGCCCCTGAAAGCTGCACACGTCCCCTCAGTCGGCACTTGGGCACCGAGCCCCTTCACGTGGGGTCTGCGCCCTGGCTGGGCTGCTGCTGTGTAAACAAGCACTAGCTCACGTCCGGGTTCTCGCCCTGCACCCAGATTCCACTCGACTTGCATACGTGGCCCCTGTTTTCCACTCCTCCCAGAGCAATCGGTTCCCCTTACCTTGTTTCTTAGCTGACAAACTTGTTTGCCAGGACTTCTGCTCTTAGTGAAAATAAATTCAATGAAAACAATTAATGCTTCTCCTCTCGCATATTTTACCCAGAGCTCGCAGCATCTTTAAATTGACATAAGTGCCCTTTTGTCTCATATTGGAGACGCCTTGGCTAGAAATCAGTTTTTTGGCAGCTCACGTAGGCTGCTCCTGCAGCCCAAGAGAAAACTCACATCAGATTGCAGATGCAGAGACCGAAAGGCACTCAGACGCTCTTGAGTTACATTGCTTCCTTTTAAAAATTAGAAAATCATTTACATAGTGTTTCTCTCCATATAGATAGTTGAACTCAAGGATCTCAAAGTGAACAAATCCAAGCACGACCAATGAAGGGAAAGCGTCACTTACAGGATGTGGTAACACTGTTACTTAGAAATACTTTTTAAAGGCCACAACCAATTTTGCCCAGAACTTACATATTTTGAATTTCTTTATTAAATGTATGGTATTCTATTAGCATAAATTCTTGGTTTTCTATTTTATTATACGATTCACAAATTATACAAATTAGAAGCCATCACTTATCTGCTCATTTATTCACCCTCCTCTTTCTCTATGAGTTTTTCCCCTAGCCTCACCATTCAATTATCTTTTATTTGTAATTCCACTTGCAAACAAGTCAGTTATAATATTAAAATATTAAATTAGCCTAAATGTAGTTTACTTCATAACTATGCTTCCATCAGAAAGTCGGTGGTCATCTCAGTGGATGAAGAGGACTAGTCAACACTTGAGAGCAAAATTCCAGTTGCCAAAGATGATCTGAAAAACGGAGTGTTTCTCTGCGGCTCGGACATCCTTGACACTGGGGATCAGCATTACAGGAGGAGCTCGGTAATCTCTCATCACTCAGACACTCAGATCCAGAGAGGCAGAGCCCGCCGCGCCAGGTGAGCGCAGAAGGCAGGCTCTCATCCCCATGGGCCACCTGCCTCCTCTCCCCCCACACCCAGCCCTCCCTGGGGAGCTGTCTCCCTGGACCCCGGAGGTGCTGGCTAGGTTCCCTGCAAACATCCCATCTCGTGAAGGTCCCTGACATGATCAAAGGTGCTCAAACTTCCATTGCGACGAATTCGCAGCATCCGAGCCTGGCCTGCCCTCAGTTCCAGCTGCCACATTCAGGGTCAATAAACTATTATTCTAACGGCTTTTCACAGCCCACTGACTTGAAATTGACTGCCTGCAGCTCTGTTTTACTGTATGGAGGACACAGAGAGAGAAAGGAAGAAAGAGAAAGAGAGAGAATCATGGATTAAAGGAAGGAAACACCAGAGTTAAGAAAAAAATTTCAGAAAATAAAAATTTTATAGGGGTTTTAGTATAAGCCATTTAAAAGCATACACAGGGTTTAACCAGGGCCCTAATCTAGTCCAGTCAGTAGGTGAGAACTATCTGGTTCTGTGTATAATGAGCTAAAACCAGTAAGAGAACCAGTAAGAGCCACTCACGAGTGACAGAGGGGCGAACTTGTGGACAGCTCGTCCTGTCGGGAGCGTGCACCTTAGGGCTCGTGTGCACATCAGACCGTCTCATCCACCACGCCCTTCAGGACAGGCGGGAGGTATTTTCCTGGTTGCACAGATGCGGAAACTGAGGCACGCACACATGAGCAGCTTTCCCAGAGCCCCGGAGGTGGTAGCTGGGGGGCTGGGCTTTGGACATCATTCTGCTGTTGGAGGTAAGGAAATGGAGAGGCAGTGAAGACAGCCGCTGACTCAGCGCTGTGCTGGGACGCATCAAAGGGAGGCTTCAAACCCAGACCAGACTCCCAACCCATTGATTTTTCCATTAAACTAAAATGTCAGATAATCACACTCCTGGGTCTCAGGGACTGTGCGTGTAGCTGCCTCCTCATTCTTGGCGTTTCCCCTTCATGTGAGCCCCTCGCTCCTGGGGTTTGCAGGGTCTTCACCCCCCGCCAGCTGCTGTGTGTCTGTCTGTGTCTGAGGAGCGATGAGAAGTCAGGACCTCAGGCAGCCTGTGGCAGCTGCAGCATCCCCTCTGGGACGCACGGGAACACGGTACCGTTCCTCCTCTCCTGTGGGAAACCCTGCGACCCCAGCCAGGAGCAGAGCACCTCACTGGGCAGATGGGAAGACCAGCTAAATGGCCACTGTGGGCCAGTGGCAAGGCTTCGGAGATGGAAGTCCACCTCCCCGGCACCCAGCTCAGTCTGAGAGAACAGACAAGCTCATTCTTCAGCTTCGGCTCCTTTGATGGGAGCTGTCCACACCTCCCAGGCTGACCTTCTAATGTACAAACTATGTCCAAACAGTCCTCTCTCCACACACAAATCATTTGGACCCAACGTCTTATGGGGAAATTGGAGAAATGCTAGTCACATTTGTGAACAAATAGTTTGTATTCACCTTGTAGATGTCGGAATCAAACAGGCATCTTTGGGGAGTGATACGTGGCTTGTTGGCAAAGAGTAAATGTCCACTTGAGGACCATAGATCTCAATGCTTAATTATGCCAAACGGGGGTGCAGCTATATACATAAGCAATTTAGAATGAGTTATGGGAGCTGGGATATGAACAGAAGCCATGATTTTCCTGGAAATTCCTCTGGAATTCACACTATTGAACGCAGTATAAAAGCCGCTTCACTTTCATTAGTCTGGAAAATGTCTTGTTGGTTCTGCCGTTATTTCACAAGTCCACGCCTTGATGTTAATTCACAGTGACCACCTTTAGCAGGTGAGCACAGGCTTCTGGAAGGCAGGGTGGTCATGGGAAGTGTGGAGAGGTCACGGGAAATGTCAGATCCTTTTTGGTGCTGACATTGAAAAGCAGAAGAGCGGTAGTGTTTGCCACCAACAGGACCAAGGGCACCTGCATCACCGCCAACCTTCACCCTCACGCTGTGGCCGGAGACCTGAGTCCCGGGTCCATCTGTGTCTGTCTACGTGTCCAACCAGAAAAAGAATGTGAGGAGAGGGACCTGGGAATGGCGGCTAACCCAGTGCACCCATCGCCAGAGCCTGGCTCCTCCGCCAATGAGAACCGCTGTTGCTGGCTACCCCGGCAGCCTCGGGGACCTCGAGAGGGAAACACGTTCCGAGGATGAAGGAGTCAGTTTGATCTACAGTGTAATTACAGCCGTGTTGTGAGACAACACAGATTCAGCCCCTGTGCAGCCATATTTCTTTTTGTCCGGAAGTTAATTTTCATATCGAAAAAAAAAAAGCCATTTCACTCCTGAAACTGAATTGGACAAGGGAGAGAAAATGCTGAGGATGGGAACCCGGGGTCTGGGGTGTCAGCCCTGTGCTGGGCATTAATATTTCCAACAGAGTTTGAGAAGAATGGCAGCTCCCCCGCCACCTCCCTGCCTCCCTCCAGGGCAGAAACCAAGAATTAGATTCTAAGCGGAAGATATTTGTGGAAGCAAGGGGAGGGGAGGAGGAGGAGGCACATAAAAAAGAAAGAAAAAGAGGAAAGGGAGCAGAGATCGCAGACATCATAAAAGCAGGTCTATTCATCTTCCCCCAGGATCAGGGAGGGAGACAGAGAATGATGTCCTGATGGTTTTTTTCTGAGTTCTGGAGGGCAAGTGAAATAACAAATAAGAAAATGCTGAAAAATCAACAGTTTACGCCAGATAAAAGTGGGGGTGGGGGGTAAAACAAACAGCACGAATGGCTTCTCTTCTGCTGACGGGGGAGCTGAGCACATAGGCCGACTGAGCTTCCGAGCAGACGCTCTCCTTCATCGCGGCTGCTGCAGGTCGGGCTGGGGGGTGGGTCTAAGACAGGGGGGTGAGGTCCACCCCCCAACTCCTGCAGCTCTGCCCTGCCCCCTCCAGTCCCCCGAGAATCCTCCCAACCACTTGTGTCCTTTCTCAGCCCTCACTGCACGGAGTGGCTGGGGTTTATCTCACGTGACGAGCTGTACCCTCCAGATGAGCCGCCCGATTTGGGGGGATGCCTTATCCGATGACGCCAGACACTCCAGAACCCAATGACACCATTGGCCTGACAGCCTGACACCCAGAAGTAGCAGCTTTCTAAATATGGAACGTAGAGCACCCGCGTGCATCTGAAGGAGCAGATACGATTCTAAGCTCCCAGAGGACAGTCCCTCTGTGCAGGAATCTTGCAATGACACTGCTCCCCAAGTAGGAATCCACAATTGAAAACGGCTTATTTATAAAGCAAACGCATGTCCCAACGACACGTGGGAGTGTGGGCGAGCAATGCTAACCTCTCAGCTAAGGTGGGCAAGCCTCCTTCCAGGACGGCGCTCTCCTCGTCCACCCTCTTCCCCCCACTTCCCTGCTCTCCGTGTCCCGCCCGAAGGGAAGTCAGGGGAAGTTTTTGCAGCACTTTAACAAAACTGAGTGCAGCCAATTGTCTATTTCTTTCTCTCTCCTGCGCTGTGTCCAGGGCTGCCCCGCCGGGGAGGGAGCAGTTTTGGGCAGACGTGGAGCGTATCTCAGGAGTGACAGAACACCTTCGCCCCGTCATCTCCAGCTGATAAAGTGTCAAATGAGATGTAATAGAGAATGAGGTCCAGGAGAGAAGCAGGGGACGCGGGGCTGAGGGATGTGAGGAAGGGGGAGGCGGTGGGCAGGGCCGCCCTGTCCTCTCCCGCAGGGCCACCTGCTTTGTGAGCACAGGAGAGTTTGTGTCTTGGGCAGAGCGTGCAATTTCCAGAGCTGCCTCACAGCCTGCACCTGTGGAGGACGTGTGGACAACGGGCGGGCAGTGGAGCAGGCCTGGCAGACGGAAGACAGGTAAAGGCGTCTGTATTGGATATAAAGTGGCTTCAGTAGCTTGGAAATAACGCGGGAACCTAGGACTGGCCATTCAGGGCTCTAGATGTCCAGAGCCTCTGAGGCCTCCGGCCGAGGACAAGTCACCTCCCCTGGATGTGGTTCTCATCTTTGAAACAGCAGGAAGAACGTCAGAGCTGGGAGGGACAGCCTACCCAGTGTCCCTCCTTCTTCTTCTATGTGAGGAAGCTGAGCCATGGGGAGGTATGGGTGTGGAGGATTCTGCTGCTCTAGGTGTTCGCACAGAGTGGCTCAACCATACCCCAGGGGTTACGCCTTGAGTGGACGCCTGAGGCGGGGCGGAGGTCCCTGCCTCCCACTCCTCTGCTCCTCCCGCCGCACACGTGCACAGCCTCATGACGCTCCTATTTGTCATGAAATTAACAGAAGGAGCAACTGAGTGACAGCATAAAACACTCAAAGCAGCTGCCAAGCATCCTGTGAACGGCGGCCAGGACTGACGGTCGACTGAAGGTAAAACCGTGGCTGTATCCTTTGTCCAAACACCTTGCCAAGGGGTTCACGGAACAGAACGTGTCTATTCTGGCTGTTCATTGATTTTTCTTCCTCCTGATTTTGTTTGAGACGGTAAAATGCCACCCTCCTGACGTGTAATACCCATGCGCCTCGCCAAGAGGATTGTCGCATGACTGTTGAACGTGTTTCATGTAGGAACAGCCATTTTACTCGGCTTTTCTCATGTGCCGCATGCCTGGGGACTATGTCCATCTTTCAGATGGAGAGACTGAGGGTGGGGACCCACAAGGGTGCACGGAGCACGGGGGAAATGAAGGGTGAAGTCCCCCTGAAGCCCCGCAGAGCCTGCTCGGGACCCGGACAGCTGCGAAGAGCCCTGGGCGCCTCGCCGGCACCCAGCCAGAGGGCAGGTGTTCTTCAGTGTGGCTCTCAGAACGAAAGAGGTGCCATTCCTCCTCTTTATCTTTTTTTTCCCTCTTGCAGCACATCCTTGGCAGGATCAGCTAAACAAGTGTTACACAATCTAGCACCTCTTGAGATCTCAGTGGCAAAAAGGCCGTGGGGTAAGAAGGAGAGAAATTTCGAGTTCTCAGGGAGGATCCCGCCACACATTCCCGGGTGATCTTATTAGGACCTGTCACGGGGAAGTTGGCCCCTTGGTTGCGTTTTCTCGCCTTTTTCAGTATTTGTCGTCTCATTTCTGTTGTTCTTGGTGTTATCGTAATTATTCTTCATCCTTATTATTGGACTTTAATTTCCTGAGCAGCCCCTGGGCACTGGTAAAGAAACAATAAAAAAGAGGTGGAACGGTGATTATTTTGTGTAGTGGCACAGGGCAGAGTGTGCTGCTCGCAAGGACATTGTTACTGGGTGGCTAATGACAATGCAAGTGGTGGCTGCAGTCCAGGCAGTTTCCGTCGAAGAACTCAGAGCACCGAGAGGAACGTTCACTCGCGCGCACTCGCGCATTCTGGGGTCGAGCAAAAGGGAGGCTCCGGGTGTCAGCAATGTCCCCACCCTGAAGTAGGAGGAGACAGGGCTGCTCGAGTGGGAGTCACTAAAATGAACAGCACAACTAGGGACGAGGGCAAGCATTCTTGACTGTGTGTCCTACGAAGGATGAGGTCCTCTCCTCCAGGACGGGCTGCGTCTCAGTCACGGCCGGCTCCCCCAGCCGCACCAGCAAACATGCGTGTGGCCCCCGCAGTACTGTGCTTGCAGAGCGGGTGGAAGGCAGGTCGGCAGGCAGAAGTAAGGAAGGACTCACCCAAGTAGAAACTGTCAATCAAAGTCAGAAGGGAACAAGGGGAGATACTGGATCAAACATTCCAGCCGCGTTGCGATGGCAATGGCTAGTCAGCCACTCCAAAACCAGGCTTGTTTCCAGAGTGACCATTAAATGGACAAGTCAGTTTCCAAGCTGGGGGAGAGCTGGCAGAATTACGGATGGGAAATCATTGACTAACAGGTCTGCCCCCGTCCTCCTTGGTCTCCCTCCCTGAACTTCTCCAATGCGGGTCCTTTGTCAGCAGGTGCGTCTCTCCTAGGCCAGGCTCTGCCACCAGCTGCTATTTCAAGCACATTTTCAGGTTGTCAGTAAGTTATTACAGAAAAAAAAAACTATCTATTGATATAGA
Organism: Camelus ferus; assembly: GCF_009834535.1. Lineage (NCBI taxonomy): Eukaryota > Metazoa > Chordata > Mammalia > Artiodactyla > Camelidae > Camelus > Camelus ferus. The sequence continues at coordinate 2,353,925 of NC_045728.1, forward strand.
CAAAAAGTTATAAACAATGATGTTCTTTGTAACATTATTCCTAATACCACATAATTGGAAATTATCCTAATGGTCAACAAAATGAAGATGTTACATACATGATGGCCTAACTAGACCTAGATTACTATACGGCTATTAAACTAACACTCTAGAGTACTTTTAAAGGCATGGGAAAACAGGATGGTGTCAAATGGGTAAAAAAGCCAGGAAAGAAAACCAGAGGGCAAGGTCCTGGTTCGTGGAGCAAAGAAGGTGGAAGTCAGGTTAGTGGATCCCAACGGACCTTGAACGCCGGGCAAGGGGGTTTGCATTTAACTCATGGAGACGGGGAAGAGCAGAATTCCATAGCTGCCATTTTCCCTTAAAGCAAGACTTTGATATGTGGTTAATAATTATATTCATCATGCTAATGCTATAAATTCATAAGTGATTATCACTACAATGATGTTAATGTAAAACATTATATTATATCAACGGAATCAATCAAAAAAGAAACCAAAACACATAATTGGGAACAAATGACTCCAGCACCTGATGCTGTAACCTTCCTAGGTGTATACTGCTTCGCAGAACAGTCACAGTAATGAATATACCTACTTGATCCGACTCCTCTCAGAGGGTACAGCTCTTTAATAAAATGAAAAATACAGCTTTTTTTTTTCTCCCACTCTGCTTCTACAACAAATCAGTGTTTTAATGTGTGTATGTTCTTGATAAAACTGACAGGCGATTCATTATCACTCTCTGCTTCCAATATTGATATGTATATAATTAAGGTATTATAGGCATTTTTTTATAAAAGAGTATAAATATAAAATAATATTTAGAAGTTTAAAAACGCACATATGTCTATGGAAAAAGATGTATCGTTCACAGACCTGGACCATGCATCCTGGCAAAAGGAAACCGTCTACACAACTGTCAGTGACTACTTCCATGCCCTCTAAGGGCACACACACCGCACCTCGCAGACAGGTGAGAAAGGCAGGATCGGGCCCGAGGTTACGAGACTTTGTGTGACAAAAAGACCCATGAAAATCAAAAGCAAGAGGGCATTTTATCAAAATCACAACTGATGCATGGCCTTGAAATTTCCCCCACTGACATCTCACACTGAGAAAGTCAGTGTTCACGCTGACGTGGCCAACTCTGTATTTAAGGAAAACAAGACAATGATGCTGCAAAGACCAGAGGCGCAGGTGGTGGATGGCGGGGGCAGAACTGCGGGGACGACAGGGCTGGAGCCAACGCACAGCAGCAGGACCAGCGCGGTGACGGATGGAGAGTCTATCTGTGACACCATGAACAGGAAGAGGGGCCAGTTCGATACTGAGGGAGGGTGGGGAGAGAAATGGGTTTTTAGAAAGACTCAGAAGTTTCCAGCTTGGACAACTGGGTGAATAAACGGCATGTTGGACTATAAAGAACAAAATGCAAGATGGGTTTACACTTCCTATTGTGCTGAGAACCTGCTACGGCCCGTCTCATTAATTCTCATGACAGCCCTACGAAACAGGCTCCCTAATTGTCCTCACTTTACAGAATAAATGGAGGCCCAGCACGTTTACATAAAATATGCCTAAGATCGTCCAATTAAGACTTAGTGGCAGAGATAGTGGGGTTTGAAAGTGTGCCTCTTCCTGACCAGCACGTTAGACCGCACACAGTAGGACATCAGGTGGACAAACGTACGCACAGACAGAGGCACCGGGGTCGGGGCGGGGCGGGGATCCTGCAGAGGGAGCAGCACTGAGGCACAGAACAGGCACCGAATAGGCACCGACACCCCCGGCAGCCCCAGCCCAAGAACCATTTTCCGGAGAAGAGCGATTCTCCGCCGCTGGGCTGCGCTGGGCTGCACTGGGCTGGCCTTCGCCTCTGTGAGTGCGTATCGGTGAACCCAGGCCTGAGGGCCAGCCGGCCAGCTGCCTGCCTGCCGGTGGGTTTCTTCAAGGAAGCCCGGCAGCCGACATTCAGGGCCAATTCTGCTATGATTGCCTCCACTAAATCAGGAAGAAAATTGAAAAGACTGACACAGGCGCGCACGAGCCCACGTGGAGTCTGCAGAGGTGACGCCCCAGCCATGACCTTTATTTTCCCTTAATGGACCTGGGTGAGTGTCAGCTGTGTTTGAAGCGGCACAAAATGAAGGGAAGTAAGAGGGTAAAAATGAGCAGTGAAGAGCTTTCTTCAGAGGCATCTGGGGTTGATTAAAGAACACCGCATGCAAGGGAGCGCCCTGTCCTCAGACGCAGACGGGGGCTCGGCGTCGGAACCCCGCTCGGACCCGCCGCCCAGGCGGGGCTGCTTCAAGCGACGGGGAAGTCGGACTCAATCTACGTTTCTTTGATCCAAAAAACCCGAGAAGCATAAAGTCAAGAAAGATCCGCAACGCGTGTAATTGTCCTCAGCATCTTCTAAGCAGAGCCAAATTCGGGTGGAGACCCTGGAGGTGGAAGGCACAAGGAGCGCGCACGCGCTGGGGGTGCGGGGTGGGCCCTGCAACGTTTTAGAACCGACAGTCAGGTCTCCCATTAAATTACGGTATTTTTTCTGGCCCAAGAAATTGTAGGGGAAAACAATTCTATATTCTGAATCTCTAAAGCATTTCATTGATTTTAATAAAAGCAACCTAGCCATCTGACGTAAGAAAAAGTGGGTAACAATGGCCTAAGTACAATTATTTTTTAATAACAAAACTTGCTGAGATCTTACTGGCTGGGCTCTCGATCTGGTAATGACCTTTCTGGGGGCTGGTCTATTTCAGAGAGAAACCGCTGACCTCAGACAGTTTGCTGATCCTAAGAGAATTCCTTGAAATTTGAATTTTGCTCCCCAAGAGGCAGCCCGGATCCATTCCTGACTTTGGCAGGTTTTTTTTTCCTTTCTTCTTCCCTTTCCCTCTTTTACTCGCCCACTGAGAACGGGTGATCTGGAGGCCCAGAGGCTCCCAGCTCTCCTCCTAGAACGCACGCCCGTGCGCGACTTCAGCAACCACCCATGTGGCGATTATTGTAGCAGCTCTAAGTGCAGCCCCGTCTGCCCACACGTCTGTCCACGTCCTTACAGCGCGTGCACTGCCCCCTGGACAGCTTTATTTAGATCCATCACCCCCACCTCAAATGCATCGTGTTAATAACAAACGCACTGAAAAATACACAGACAGACAATAAGCAGAGGGAAAGGCACCCACATCATTAGCCACCAGGGAAACACAAATCCAAACCACGGGCCACCACGTCACACCCGCTAGGATGGCTGCAGTCAAAACGACAGGCCCTAACAGGAGTTGGTGGGTATGTGGCGACATCGCAGCCTTCCTCCACGGCTGGCGGGGAGGCAGAATGGTGAGGCCACATGGGAAAACAAGCCGGTAGCCCTTCAAAGTGTTAAACACAGAATCCCCACAGGACCCAGCAGTTTGACTTTAGGGTACGTACCCAGGAGAAAAGATAACATACGTCCGCAAAAATCCTGTCCGTGCGCACTCAGAGCAACACCGTCAGTGACAGCCAAAGGGGGGAAATGTCCCAATTTCCTACCAGCTAATGAGTGGATAAATAACACGTGTCTATCCACGCGGTGGAATATTATTCAGCCACAAAAGGGAATGCAGCCCTGACTCCTGCCACAACGTGGCTGGATCTTGAAAACAGTATGCTAAATGAAAGAAGTCAGACACGAAAAGCCACATACTGAATAATCCCACATATGTCACACGCCCAGAATGGGCAAATCTGTGGAGAAAGAAGGTAGTAGCCCCTGGTTGCCAGGGGCCGGGAGGAGGGGCCGCGGGAAGTGATGACCAGTGGGTCCCGGGTTCCCCTGGGGCGTGCCTGACAATGTTCTGGGCAGTGGCAACGAGTGCACAACCTCGTGAATACACTAAAACCCCCCGAACTGACGCTTTAGAAGGGCATGTTTTATCGTACGTGAATCATCACTCAATTACAAACTAATAAACTGGGAAAACTAACTTGTTTTCACAAAGCAGCCCTCTCTACACCCTGTCTGCATTATGACACCCTGTCCCCCAGGCACCTGTGTCCATCCCACCGGGATGGCTGCGTGTCCACTGCGGGTGGTGGCCGTCACAGCTCGCTGACTTCTAAGCGACACCGCTTTGTATCATCACTCACAGCCATCGTCCAGCCTGGTGCCACGCGGCCCTGAACCTGTTCCACCACCCTCCGCTCGCCTGGTGTCCACCTGGAGGGGGAGTCCTGCCGAGGGGTCGAGAGCCCAGCGGTGTTTGGCGCTGTTGTTGCTGTTTTTGTTACTATGATTTCGCTGCACCCTCGTCTACCTCAGGCACGCTGCGCAGAGGCGTCCCTGGCTTTCATAAAGCTTGTCTCCTCAAACAGTTCCACAAACACCTACAGTACAGACGTGATGACCGGCTTGTGCTCTGTTCCACGGAAGAGGGGAAGCAGTGATGGCCAACATCCCGGGCGGCCGGGAAGACAGTGGCCGTGGCTGCGTGGACACTGGCTTGGCCTGGGGTGGGGGGCAGCAGTGGGTCCAGGAAAGCACGTCGGCCTTCTCCCCAGGATGGCCTTCCTGCTTCCAGACCCCCACCCTGTGATCTACCTCACAGGCTTGCCAGACCGATTTTTCTTAGATGTTATTTAAAACCGGTCTTCCTTTGAATGAAAACCTTAACAGGGGGCCTGTTTCCTTCATACTGAATCTAACGTCCTCTCCCTGGCCTGTGTGTAAGCGGGCCCCTCTCGCTCACGGAATTAGCAATTACCCTCCCGCTGCAGGGGGCTGCTCTCACTGCCTCGCTGACAGGTCCCCAGAGCTGGCTGCCCCCCGTCTTAAAGCACTCCAAGAGCCAAGCTTGTAACTGTCTTCGGGCAGCGCTTAGGATGGAGAAGACTGTGTTCTGCGTACCGGCTTCACTTGTGTTTCCTGCTCTCGCCTGGGTTCCCCTGACTGTCTCTGAGACACTAAGGAAGTCTGGATCCTGCTGCACCCTGTGTGCAACCAGAAGGGAGGAAACGTGTTCCCATGTTACGTGGCTGCTTTGGAAACCAGATGCTGCGGGAGGAGCACCACGTGACATGAGAACCAGCCCCAGTGCAGGGGCTTTGGAGACTAAGCTTCGGGGAATCTCTAGAGTCAGGGACGGCTGAGGACGGTTTAGGGCTGTGACGTCTGGTGCTCAGTTTTAAGTGGGTTTCTGTTCTGTGCTCTGTTATCACCCTCCAGACCCAGAGAGCCCTCAGGAAAAGCCCATCATGCACAGCGGCCCTGGGCTGGGATGGACTTGGGCAAGAGAGCGAAGGGCTGGATTCCTGCAGAAGAGAAGTGATGCCAGCCAGTGGGGGTGAGGGGGTGGGGGCTGCCCAGACCCCGACGGTCAGAGATGCAGGAAGGCACTGAGAACAGGGGCTTCAAGGTAGACTGAGGCCGACCCTGATTGGAAACGTTCCCTTTCCTTTAGACGTAACACAAGAAGGAGAATTTGAAAAGGGGCACCAGGCCGACTAGAAGTTGCCACAACAAAGATAAGGTCTATGCAGAAATCGTAGCAATATTTTCTTAGATCAGTCAATCAAGGCAAAAGAAATAAAAGCAAAAATAAACAAATGGGACCTAATCAAGCTTGTAAGCTTTCTGTGCAGCTTAAACCATGAACAAAATGAAAAGATAACCTGCAGATTGGGAGAAAATATTTGCAAATGATGTGACTTACAAGGGGTTAATTTCCAAAATATACAAATGTACAACATACAACTCAATAAAAAAAAATTCAAAAAAATGAGCAGTAGACCTAAACAGACATTTCTCTAATGAAGACATACAGATGGCCAGCAGGCACATGAAAAAATGCTCAGTATTGCTAATTATCAGAGAAATGCAAATCAAAAGTACAATGAGGTATCACCTCATACCAGTCAGAATGGCCATCATCAAAAAGCCTACAGATAAATGCTGGAGAGGGTGTGGAGAAAAGGGAACCCTCTTACACTGTTGGTAGCAATGTAAATTGGTCCAACCATTATGGAAAACAGTATGGAGTTTCCTTAAAAAAACTAAAAATAGAGTTACCATATGATCTAGCAATCCCACTCCTGGGCATATATCCAGAGAAAACTCTAATTTGAAAAGATACATGCACTCCAGTGTTCATAGCAGCACTATTTACAATAGTCAAAGCATGGAAGCAATCTAAACATCTATCAACAGCTGACTGGATGAAGAAGTTGTGGTGTATTTATATGATGGAATATTACTCAGCCATAAAAAAGAATAAAATAATGCCATTTGCAGCAACATGGATGGACCTGGGGAATACTATGCTAAGTAAAATATGTCAGAGAAAGACAAATATTATATGATGTCACTTACATGTAGAATCTAAAAATAATACAAATGAATCTATGTCCGAAATAGAAACAGACTCAGACACAGGAAATAGACTTGTGTTTCCTAAAGGAGAAAGGAGGGGGTTGATATATTAGGACTGTGGGATTAAGAGATACACACTGTTAGATACATAAAGTAGATACATAGTAAAGAGATAAAATAGAGAAGCAACAAGGATTTGCCCTGTAGCACAGAGAGCAACATTCAATACCTTGTAATAACTGATAATAGAAAATAATCTGAAAAAATTACTGAATCACTTTGCTGTACAGCTGAAACTAACACAATATTATAAATCATCTGTATTTCAATTAAGAAAAGTTAAGGCCTATAGAAAAAGCTCTACATAGATAACCCTGTTTCACATTTTATAAACTGCCCTACATTCTTCCCGCAGAAGATGTGGAAAAGGAAACGCGCACCGTTCTATGTGTGCATCTGTTCCTTTTACCTCCCTGACCTCGGCTGCCCCACCTCCCGTAGTCCCCCATCCCTAATCAGTCCAGGCACACGGGCCAGCAGCTGGAGAACGTGCCAGAACCATGTTGCTTCCGCCTAGCACCGTTATCAGGGTGACCTCCTGAGCCCGTCACCCGCCTCCCCGATGTCTGCCCACCCTGCCTCCCCCAAGTCCCTTCTTCTGTGCGTCAGCTTGTCACCAGGCTCGCCCCCACCAAGACGCCTGCATCCTGTGTCCGACTTACTCTCCTCCACCTCTCTTGTCTGCGTGGAACCCTGCATGCATTTCAAGTGGTCAAATGTTCTGCTGTTGGTCTCCCCTGCGAGAAATCTCAGCCCCAAGAGAGCAGAGAGCCTGCCCCATGCGCCTCTGTTTCGTTCACTGACGTGGGACCTGGCCCCTGTGGGGGGTGAGCATTCAACACCTGTGTGCTGAGTGTGTGACCTCAGCCTCGTTTCCTGTCTTCCCTGCTCACGAGCTGCCCCGTCCACCACAGCCGTCGTGGCCAGGTTGTGGCCAGGTGGTGTGCAGGCTGCACGGAAAGGGGTACCCCACCCTGGACAGCCCTCTCCTCCCCGCTGCCCAGAGCCACGCTGGGAAGTAGAAAGCACGTGCTACTTCATGATTACAGGTCTGACCACGATGTCCATGCGGATTCAAGACAGAAGGCCTATCCAATGCACTGTATTCATCCGCAGCTCCCTCCCCTCCGCTCCCTCCAGCTCACAGCTCCTCATCCCTGTCTGGCCGTAATTCCTGGTCATTTTCCCTGATGGGTAAGAGCCCACCTCTCACTGGCCACTGTCCCCGCCCCCAGGCTCTGCCAGCTCAGGCAGCCTCCATCCATCCCTCGGCCGAGTCCCAGCATCGCAGCACGACAGCCAAGATCTGCAATTTATCAGGCCCTTCTGCCAGGCCTTCTCTTCCTTTCCTTTTCTAGGGCATCACTGGTACCCAGGCCTTAGTCAGCACCATCAGAGGGGCTGCAGGTGTTTGAAAGGCCCCCAGATGAAGGCAGCCTGAGTCAGACATGGGCCTAAGATCAGCAATTAGAGATTCTGGAACGTGCTGTGCAGGAGAAACAAGGCCTCAGGACTTTAGTGAGCAGCATCTCACCACCTTCTTGCGTGCATTGGCCTGGGTGTGCAGTAAAGTCACAGTTTGCTCTTTGAAGACACACGCGCATCATTCGAGGCTCGGAATCTCTGAGCAGGGGCCGGTCAGCACGCGTGAGTTGTCTTTTCAAACCTCAGCAGGCAATATGTGTTTTTAATCATCATCTGGTAATTAACAGCTGTGATTCAAAGCCTTTCATTTGGAAAAAATAATAATAATTTTAGTTCCTGGTGCCCGGAGCCAGATGGGCGGCCAGAGAGAAGCCTGTAGCTACGTATCAGACAAGAAAAGAAAGTGAGGTCCGTGAGCTCCCGCGTGACCTGCAGCTGGCACAACATCTGGACGGGAGAACGAAGCGGCGGCCTGGATTCGTGTGCCAGCCCCGCACACACACCTGCCCGCCTAGCGCTCATCACAGCACCGGCTGGCAATCCTGGCTGTCAGGAGTCTATTTCTTCCCTCTGCTGACTTGTTCTCAACGACCTCTTTTAAAAGATGCACTGCCTGGCAAGTGATGTCACGCTGGGAAATTATTCTGAGATGTGTCTGTGATTTTTGTATTTGGTTTAAAGAAATTGCGTTGGCCCTCAGGCCTTCTCGCTACTGGGCTGCCCCACCTCAGCCATCTCCTCTTCCCCTGCTGATGTCTGTCACCTCAGGGTCAGGGAATAGCAAACGGCCTTTGGAGCGTCATCTGTCTGTAGCGGACGCACTCAGTATCTTCACAAATCTCTCTCTCTAACACACACACATCTCTGCTGAAGATACCAGAGGACAGGAGATGAGACAGAAGAGGCGCACGCTAAGAAACAAATGACCTGGACACATTTTTATTACATTTCTCATTACGTCCAGCGTCTGGTCTCTTGGAGGCTTGGAGTGTGATGGCTGGAGTTTATCTGCTCGGCTGAAACCACTGCAACCTTGACATGGATTTCAGGCTCTGTGATCATTCTCACAGAAAGAAAGGCAGGAAGGATGGGAGGAAGGAAGAGAGGGAAGGAGGGAGGGAGCGGAGAGGAAGGAAGAGTAGAAGGGTCTTCTCTAACCTGCCGTGTTTATTCCTGTCTTTACGTGCTGTGTTTTTAACGTGAACCTACCACAGGAGGAACCCCACACAGCAGGCCATCGTAGGGAAGACTGAATTCTGGCCCAGCAGCTGTGTGCTTGGCATCCCTCGCGTGGAGGAGGCGCAGGGATAACTGACTCTTCCCGGTTCTGCTCCCTCCATCACCAGGAACAACAGCAGAGCTGTAGTTGCTTTTCCAGTCCTGCTTTGAGGGGCTTAATATTTTGATGGTTGCCATGGCAAGGAGGCTTAGAACACTATTGGGTAATATGAAAGGCACAAAGCAAGGCTGCATAACTTTCAACAGCCAGACCCTGGAAAGAGGCTCTGGGCATTTCCGTTTCGTCCAGTGGAAAGAATAACAAATTGAGGGTCAGAGGAACTGGATTCCAGTTTCAGATGCGCCATTAAATAATTATGTGGCCCTGGATGGCTATTCACTTCACCTCTGGGCAGAAAGGGTCCTCTTCTGAAAAATTAGAAGCTAGTAATGAATGTACCAAATATTGGGATTTTAAGAGAGCAATCCTATAAATTGTGGTCAAAGAGTTGGAATCAGGTCTCACCTCTCCACTAATTGACTGTGGGGCTTAACCTCGAAGGACAATGTTTTAAGCACATCGTGGTACTGATACAGTGGAAACCAGATGCTTGAAAAGACAGTAATGGGCGTCATCACAGTTGTACGTGCAGCTGCCATTACTTACTGGACACTGACTGCACGCCGGACATCGTGTCTGGTGCTTTATGAGCATCATTTTTCTGGATGTCACATCCATCCTGAGAGAGGCAATGCAGCCCTTACTGTACCGATCAAGAGACTGAGAGGAGGTGGAGGGAGGCTGTTACCTGCCCAGGTGTGGGGGACTCGAATCCAGGCGTGCTTGACTCCACACTCAGTGCTCCTGGCCTTTGTGCACGTTTCATACTTACTAGGCACGTAGGGTGCCAGCTGAGGTACTAGATCTGTCACAAGCATTGTCACATGCTGAGATCACACAGGCCTGTGAGGGAGGCATTATCATCTCCATGTCATAGATGAGAAAACCGAGGCTCAGAGAGTTTCGGTGACTTGCCCAGGGCCATCCAGCCAGTCACTAGAGGCGCCGGGGACCTCTCGTGTCCCTTCCCCCCACCAGAGCCGCCACACTCGGATGCTCGGGTGAGGGTTGCCAGAGGCGAGGGCAGCATCGTAGCACAAAAGAATGGGAAGCCTGTGGGCTCGGGGTCCCAGGGCCAACCCCCGTCACGAGCTGGGTTCTTCTGCTTTCCCACAGTCACTTATCCTAACTGGGCAGGAGGGGTTTTTGGAGGGGTCACAACATTATGTATTTTAAACTGTATTTTCTGTTGTTCTTTCTAGTTCTAAAATCATTCATTGAATGTTCATTAATTTTTTCTATAGGAAAGGAAGACAATCCTCATTAACTCACAGAAGGAAAGTATTTCTATGTATAAACCAGGGGGGACAAAGATGATATTAATTATTATTTAAGTATTTAGAATGGACCAAACAGTTACCTAAGTGCTCTGTTCATTTAACCCTCAAAAACCCGTATGAGGTAAGCACTTCCTGTCATCCGCGTTTTATCAATAAGGCGATTGAGGCAGAAAGGGAGATTAAGTAATGCACAAAAAAGATCTTGGAGCTAGTCATTAGGAGAGGTGGGACCTGAGCTCAGGCTCAGGCAGCCTCCCTCACAGTCCACACTTCTAAAGACCATAATATACTGCGTCTGGCGTCAAAGTAGTCCATACGCCTCACGGGAGTCAGTATGGTGCTAAACTGCATCGGGCACAGAGAGGTGTGGAAAGAGGTCAAGCCCACGTGTTGGACAAGGGTGGGCTGGCATCTCGACATTGCCGCCCGGCAGGCTGCCAGCTTTATCAGACTCAGGACCCAGTTACTTTCCCCCCACCCTCTTCACCACCCGCCCTGTGTAGCTGTCGGACGAATGAGTGACTTTTGAGGGTGGAGCCAGCCTTTGGAATGATATGTGTCTGACTCTGAGGTCCAAGAGCTTTCTGTTTTCCAGGACCACCTCGCAGAATAAATTCACGCAGACCTGTCCAAAGCTAAGGGTTCTCCAGGCAACGAAAGCAGAGAGCTTGGGATTCGAAGGCAGACACGCTGCATTTAACAAGGTGCGTGGCTTCTCTGAGCCCCCACCTGCTTCTCCATGCAGCTGAGGCTTGTCGGCACCCGTGCTTCTTATGAGAACTCACTCGCGTCAGCATCTCGCTCACTGCTGGCGCAGGGCAGCCGTACGGTAACGGGGAGCTTCGCAGTTGCCTTTCTGAAAAGACGTCAGCGGAAGCAGCCGTGTCTGCAGCCCATGCTGGTCACCCCATTTTGAATCGTGGTGTCTCTTTGCTCTAAGGAGGTACCCACTGAAGCACCAGGGCGGCGGGCCTCTGTTTCCTCCCACAAACGTTTGCAAGGATGCAAAATGTCCGCAGGATGGGTGTGAACAGCCATTTCCCACTATCTGCAGTTTGCACCCTCCTGAGCGACTCCTGGAGTTGAAGCTGCTGTGACTTTTCCACTTGGATCTTGAAAGCGAGCTTCCCCCGCACGGGCCGCGGGGGCCCTGGCTGCTCCGCGCCGTTAGCACTTATGCATGGGGTGCAGCGGCTCACGGCGCATCAGTGGGCCCCCGCAGCCTCTGCACACGCCCCTGCACTGGGCAAGCGAGCAGCACGTCTCGCTTGGAATCGCAGGCCTGGGGCGGCCCGTCGTCAAGCTGCTAGGGCACCCGGGGGGCCACGCGGGGACCCCGCACCTCCCTGACCCGGTCCTCCCGAGGCATCGTCCCCGTTCCGACATGAAGCCTGCAAAGCTGTGAGGCCGCCTACTTCCGTCATGACCCCCGTGGCCTCCGCGTGCTCCGCTGCGGCTTCTCCGCTGGGGTTGGCAGGAGCTCTGTCGTCACTCCGCTCCCCGATTTTCTCCGACACCGGAGCTGGCACAGCCACACAGCTGCCCCTCCAGGAGGACACTGCGTGACTGCCCCTCGATTCAAGGGCCCACTGCCGACTGCCGCTTCCGGCCAGGATGGAGGGACAGGCCCCGGTTACCTTCCCATCCCACACAACACCAGCAGCAGGAGAGACAGACACATGAAACGGTGGTTTTCAAGACACTAGACCGTGAAAGACAGTGATCCCCAAGAGACCGAAACAAATGGGTGACCCCCCCTTGTCCCGGCTCACTGCCCAGAGAGGGTCCCCAGGCATGTGCCGGGAGGGGAGGTCCAGCAGGGCCCAGCGGACTCTCAGAGTTGAGCCGCCGACGACCCAGAGAGAGGCGGCAGTTAGAGTTCTGGGAGCAGAGGACGGGAGGAGAGACATGGGCGGGGAGAGAACTTGATCAGTCGAGGCCCCCGACGTCCAGCAGAGCAGTCAGTCCCCGTGTGTGATGAAAGTGCCGAGGTCCAGGGAAAGACCCCTCCAGAGGGCTGGCGAGCACGCTGCCCAGGCCACACACAGGCCGGGAGTACTGCCCGTCCCTGCCAGCCGGGCGGAAAGCCTCTGACGCCCGGGGCGCGTAACCACCTCGCCTCAGTGGGGCCCAACGCTAAACGCTGCTTTGACTGCACCTAACAAATCTTGAAAGTAAGACCCCAGAGAAATTGAATTAGTAGATTAAAACCCTCCTACAAAGAAACATGCAAACCCAGGTGTCTTCATTGGTGAGTCCACCCAACATTTAAGGGAGAAATAATATCAATTATAAATAAACTTTTTCAGAACATTGAAGAGGACAAAATAATTTCCATTTTACAAGCCCAGAGTTACCCTGACCCTAAGTTGCAAAGAGACATTATAAAAATAATAACAACAAAACTATAGACCAATATCCCTCACAAACACATATGCAAAAAATGCTTAAAAACAAGCAAATTGAATTCAACAATATATAAAAAGGATACGTTAGGACCATGTATGTTTTACTCTAAGAAACCAAGTTTGGTTTCATGGTTAAAAAAAAAAAATAAAGATAATGTAATTCACAATCCTAACAAACTAAAACAAGAAAAGCATATGATTGTCTCAACAGGTAAAGGAAACAGATTTTGACAAAGTCTAATATCCATTCCTGATTAAGGAAAAACAAAAACAGCTCTCAGCAAATTAAGAAGAGAAATTTCTCAATATGATTAAAAAAAAACCACAAAAAAACCTATGACAAACCTGTAGCTGTCAGCATATCTGAAAGTAAAAGACTGAACGCTTCCCCTGTAGAGTCAGAAACAGGACAGGAAGTCTACTTACATGGTTGTTGTTCAGCACTGTACTGGAGCTTCTAACCAATGCAATAAGACAAGAAGAAGGTAAAAGACATCCAGTTTGGAAATAAAGACATAAAACCGTTATTTGCAGGTGACAGGATTGCCAGTATAGAAAACCTGATGACTGTAGCAACGTTTCCACATCAAATATTCTGTGCAATAGCAACTGAATTTCTACCTACTAGCAATAAATAATCTCAAATCTAAATTTTTAAAAATTCCATTCCTAAAAAGCATTGAAAAGTAAAACACTTAGGGCTAAATCTGTCAAAGGATATCCAAGACCTGTACGTTGAAAACCACAAAACATAACTGAAGGAAATTAAAGAAGACTCATTATTAAGATGGCATTTTTCTCAAAGTTGATCCATATATTTAATATAATTCCAATCCAAATACTAGTAGTTCTTTTTCAGTAGAAATTGACCGACTTATTCTAAAACCCCTATGGAAATGTAAAACACACTCAGTAACCAAGAAAAAAAAATCTGAGGCTTAACATTACCCGATCTGAAGACTTGCTATAAAGTTACAGTAAAGAAAAAGTGGAATATTAGCATAAAGATAGAAAAATAGATACATGAAACAAAATAGAGCCCCCAAATTGACCCACAGTTATTAGAACTAATTTTTTAAGTGCTAGGGCAATTCAATGCAGAAAACACATAATTTTTTTTCTAGAAATCATGCTAGAACAATTAGATATCCATAGGTTAAAAAAAAGGTTATAATCCATGTTTTTCACCATATACAAAATTCAACTCAAAATGGATCAAAGACTTAAATGTAAAGCCTTCTTGACCCAAGCATAAGAGAAAATCATTGTGACTTTGGGTTAGGCAATGATTTCTCAGATATGCCACCAAAAGCACAATCTATAAATGAAAAAATAATAGTACACTGGACTTAAGCAACACTTAAAATTTCTCCTCTTTTAGGGGCGCTGTTAGGAAAACAAAAAGATAAACCACAGACTGGGAAGAATATTTCAAATCACGTATCTGATAAAGAACTTAGAACGTATAATGAGCTTTCAAACTCAATAAAAAGAAAACAGCCCAACAGAAGTTGGCAAGAGATTTGAACAGACACTTCACCAAGGAAAATACACAACTAGCAAACAAGCACACAATGAGATGCTGAGCATTATTAGCCATTGAGGACATTCGAATTAAAACCATAATGAGATACCACTACAGCCCTGTTAGAATGGCTATAATTAAAGCTCCAAGTGTCGGCAAGGATATGGAGGAACTACACCTTCTCTTAAGCTGCTGGTGGGAACATAAAATGGTGCAACCACTTTGGAAAACAGTTTGGCAGTTTTCACAAAAAGCTAAACATTCACTTGAAGATACGATCCAGCCACTTCACTCCTAGCTATTTTCTCAAGAGCAATAAAAGCACGTGACCGTACAGAGACTCGTTGATGAATGCTCCTAGTCTACCCCATGAAAACTAGTGACAACCAGTTATTCACCAGCGTGGGGACAGATAAACACGTCGTGGTTTACTTGTGCGATGAAATATTATTCAACAGTTAATAAAAAAAAGGAACTGCTGATAAAGGCAGCCACATGAACAAACCGCAAAATGATCACGCCGAGTAAAAGGAGTCAGACAAAACTGAACACATAACTTGTGGTTTCAAATATATAAAACTCTGGAAAATGAGAATTAATTTATGGTGACTAAAAGAGCAGTGGTTGCCTGGGTGGGGAGGGGTTGGAAGGAGGAAGGGATTGCAAAGAAGGACGAGGAACTACATTCAGCATCTTGTAGTAACTTACAAAAAAAGAATATGAAAATGAATATATGCATGTTCACATATGACTGAAGCATTGTGCTGTGCACCAGAAATGGACGCGACATTGTAAACTGACTATCCTTCAATAAAACTATATTAATAAATTAATTAATTAATTAAAAATTACAAAATTAATTTTTTTTAAAAAAGAATGAGATTTTGATGTGATAAGTGTGCTCACTGCCTGGATGGTGGTGGTCGGACATCAACAGAATTCACGTGTGCAGACATGTCACAACTCACCACGTCTCACACTAAAATACGTGTAGTTTATTCTGTATCAGTTGTACCTCATAAAGCTGTGAAATACATATAAAAATAGCAAAGATTGGTGGAGACAGTCTGAAATGCTAAAACAAACAAACAAAAAGCAAAAAAAGACTTTCCTCTTGCCCCACAGCCTCCTGCAGTCTGGAGTGTCCCAGTGTCCGCGGACCACCTTGCCTTTGTGGACCGTCCTGCGTTCATTACGCGAGTGACTAAGGGCCTCCCTGGGTTGGCCTTGCTGTGCGTAGGAACAGGAATTCTGTAGCTGTCTCCCTCTTTGCACCTCCTCTTTCTCGAGTGTGACCTCATTCTTTGAACAAAACTACATTTACTGCTGCCATCATATGCTGGAAACTTCAACAGCCCCTGTGGTGGGGCTCAGAGTTGGATCCCCCCAAAAAAAGGTACTTTCAAGCCCTCACCCCGGTACCTGTTTGTGCGCCCTTATCTGGACCTGGGGTCTTCTCGGATGTAATCAGGTGCAACGTGGTGCTATGGGCTCAACTGTGTGCCCAGGAGGTTCCTGTTAAAGCCCGAATCCCAAGTCCCCGGATGTAACTGCATTTGGAGACAGGCCTTTAAAGGGGTGACTATGTTCAAATGAGGCCATAAGGGTGAGTCCTAGGCAATCTGACTGGCGTCCCTGTAAGAAGAGGAAATGTGCCCACACAGAGAGACACCAGGGGAAGCGCACTGAGGGGAGGGCCTGTGAGGACACAGAGAGAAGGTCATGTGAGGATGGTGGCGGATACTGGAGGCTCGTGCCTACCAGCCAAGGAACAGTGGGGATTGCTGGCCACCCTCCGAAGGAAGGAGAGAGGCTGGAACAGAATCCCCCTCACAACCTCCGGAAGGAACCAGACCTGCCGGCTCCTGCTGGCCCCCAGAGCTGGGGGAGGACCCGCCTGCCGCTGTGAGTCAGGCCGTGGGTGGTAATTTGTAGCGGCAGCTCTACAGCTAACCCAGCCTCCTGGAAACGACGTCCCCCCTGCTCCTTTCAGGGACAGGAGCCGCTTCTCCCCATCTGCGGTTTCAGCTGGGCATCCGTCCGTGACCTTACAGACCACAGTCCCAGGCTTCTGGTAGCAGGTGTGGCCATGTGATAAGTTGGAGCCCATGGCACACGAACAGTAAGGGGGTACCCAGCTTGCTTTCCAGCCTTCCTCCCTCCTGCCTGGCTGGGAACCGGTGCTGACTGGAGCCATGACGGAGACCAAGCCTTGGAGATGACAGACGCGTAATGCAGGCGACAGGCAGTGGGACTCTGTCTCTGTGAAGCCGCTGTCCTGGGGGTGGCCTGTTCCCCACCGAATAACCACGCGTCTGATAAGCGCCCTTCCCTCTGGCATCGTAATCCTCTGGAAGCTCGCATTGTCGCTGCGAGTCTTGCTGAAGCACCTGGCGTAGGGGATTTCCACGCACCTAGAGTAAAAGCAGGGGGCCCTCCCCGGGGCGCGCGTTTTCACACACGCTCGTTTGCATTGTTTTTTTAGGTTCCACACACAAGTGACAGACACAGTATTTGCCTTTCTCTGTGTGACTCACTTCACCAAGCACAGTGCTCTCCAGCTCCATCCACCTTGCTGCAGAAAGCAAACCTGTGGTTCCCAAAGTGGAGAGGGAAGGTAGGAGGGACAAATTAGGGGTACGGGGTTAGAAGGCACACGCAGGATATACTGTATGAAACAGACGAGCAACGAGGACGCACCGTACAGCACAGACGGCTCCACCTGTTCCCTTGTGACAACCTGCAACGGCGGGCAGTCTGCAAAGGCACTGACTCGCTCGGCCGTGCGCCTGAAACGAACGGAATATTGTAAAGAGACTAAACTGCAGTGAAACAAACCAACGGCAAGAGCTGCTGCCCTGAGGCCGGCGCCCCTCTCGCCACCCCCTTGCCTCCCCGTCCTTGGCGCCCCCCACCCCCTCACTCTGCACACCAGCCGGTCTGTCTTCCTTAGGTGGTCGAACCCGGCACACAGGCTCACGTCTCCTCTTCCCTCTGCGGAATTCTTCCTTCCCCACAAACGTCCACAACGCTCCCTCCAGCGTTACCCTCATGCACTTGTTCAAATCACACCTTCCCAGTGAGACCAGCTGTGACCACCCACTTTATTTTTATTTTTTAAGTAGAGTCGATTTCCAATGTTGCATTAATTTCTGGCGTACAGTGATTCAGTTAGACACACGTATGTTCCTTTTCATATTCTATAGGCCGTTACAAGGTATGAATCTAGTTCCCTGTGCTGTACTGTAGGACCTTGCTGTTTATCCATCTTATATTCAGTAGTTTGTCTGCAAATGCGAATCCACTTTAAAAGTGCAACCCACCACCGCGTGCTCTGTCTCTCCCCATCACCTACCCATCTACATTTTCCTTCTTAGCACTTAACCATCTTCCAGCGTTTGCTTCAGTTAGTTGGTTGCTTTTTAAATCTATTTTCACCCACAAAAATGTAAGCTCCCCGAGGACAAGGACTTCAGTTGCTTGGCCCGTTGGTATGTTCCCCGGGTGCAGAATCATCCCTAACACATAGAAGGTCCTCAACAGAATTTTTGGTGAATGAATGAAATGTGCGGCTTCATCATTTGCACCGTATTTACTGCACAGAAAACCGTTTCCCTGAGGCTGGGCATTTAGGTCGCTCCTGCTCTTTTGCTGTCTTACAGAACTCTGCAACAAATAGCCTTTTATGAAAACCGCTTATTAGCTCTATTTTAACCGCCCTAGGATGCAATCCCATCAATGGAAACGCCGCGGAAAATGACGTAGGCATTTTAACACCATTGTTGCACGCGGCCAAACTGCGTTTCAGCTTAATTTGCCAACAGTCCTGTGTGAGGACACTACTGCTAAGGCAGTAAGCATTTTCCCTGCCTTCGCCAATTTGTAAGGCAAAAAAAGGTGCGTCTCAATCTTCCATGAGCTTGAATTTCTTAGATGAAAAGTGATTTGAAGTTTTTGTTATTTTCTTGTTCATGAACATATTTTTCACTGGCTCTTCAGATCCTTTGCTTATTTCGCTCTTGAAATATTCATGTTTTTCTTATTGATCTTTCGAGTTCTTTATGGATTAAAAATATGAACAGTTTGTTGTCGTGTTAAAACTATTTACCCACTTTGACGGTTTGTTTTTAAATTGTATGATGCTTGACATTCCAAAGGATTTGATTTTAATGTTACCCGATTCATCAGTCTCTCTTACCTCACTGCTTTTGGGAACAGAAGGATGTGTGGACTTACTAATAGTCGCTGTTGTTTTTCACTTTCTTCGTTGTAATGTCGTTTATTTTGGAGTTGGCTCTGTATAGATTTTTCACCATTAGAAAAGTCTACATCACTTATCAAACGTGCCTTTCTTTCCTAACTTATTTCTGAAATTGTCATATTCATGCACAGGAATCTTCTATTTCATAAAGGTATCTCCGGGCAATTGATTCTGTTACACAGACCGGTCTGTTGACGTGTGAGCCAGAACCCCACGGCTTGTGTCGCTGTAGTTCTGCGCAACGACTTAAAACAGGCAGGGCTGTTCCTCCCCCGCCCCCCCGGATTCTCTTTGGGGGTTTTCATGGCTCAAGCTAAAAGTGAGCACTACTGTCCCCTGATAGCGGTTCCAACAGGACAAAACAAAACTATTAGTATTTTGCTTAGAATTGCCTTAAAACTATAAAGTCACTGGGGAAAAACTGACATCTTAATAGTATTCAATCTACTTGTCAGGAATGTTTGTTCCCCCCCCTTTTTTTTTGCTTGTTGTTAGTTCCGTCCGTTTACACGTCCCTCCAGACTCTGAGAACGCGCCCCTCTTGCTCTGGACTCAGAGAGCCAGGCTCGAACCCCAGCCCCACCACTTGTTCACTGTGACCTCGGGCAGGACACTTCATCTTTCTAAGTCTAGAAATGAATCCGTAAGAGGAGTTAAAGCAGTAGCCACTGACGGGAAGGTTCTAAAGACTTAGTAGGAGAATCAGGTTAAAAGCGCTTTGTGTGGAACTAACAGCACCCACTCGATGCTGACTTTCGGAAACCAACAGGCCTTTATTGTCACCACCTTGGCTTTTTCTAAAGAGAAGGAGTGAAGGCCCCGGAGGAACAGTCTGATGACTCGAGGCTCGCAGGCTGGGCGGACGCTGGCTGGGCAAGCAGGGACCGGAGCTCTGACGCCGGTCTGCGTCTTCAGGTAATGGTCTGACGTTTGATTTGGGCAGAAAGTGGAAAGATGAAGTTGGGGCTGAGGAAGAAGGCGGGGGGCTATTTACGAGCATTTAACGGGAGGCCACTGGGAGCGCGCGGGAAAGAGGCTGGGTCCTCCCCACCAGGGCCACCACATGGGCCGGTGCCCAAGCTCAGAAGGGCCCTGAAGTGGCCCCACGCCCTGCTGCTGCCACCCCGAGATGCTCAGTGGCTTCGGAGCAAGCAACCTGCGTCTTTGTTTCGCACTGAGCCCCATACACGGTGGAGCTGACCAGCTCCCACTGCCTCCGTGGCTTGCCTGGCCCTGCAGCCGGCGGGGCGAGGACGCCCTGTGTCTGTGCAGGCCCTTCTTCCCCCAGGCCCCACTGACACACTGTTACTCAGGGCCTGGAAGGGCGCTGGGCGGCGCCCCCGCTGTGCAGGTGGGAGGGAGAGGGGTGCTTACGCTTTTTCAGAAACTGAGTCCTGGACACCGGTGCTCGGATGAAAAATAGGTCGTGATTTACAAGCTAACTGGATCCTCAGCTCCTCAAACAGGAGGATAAAAAGCAAGAGGGACGGGATGTCAGGCGGCACAACCTTCCCCGCGGCCCCAGGCCCTGTCAGGAAAGCTGGCATCTGCCGACTGCTCCCCCCTTCTCCATCCCAGAGCTTCTCTGCAAATTATTTTCTTTTTAGAAGTGAATGAGGACGGAAAACAGCCCTGACTGGGCGGAGTAACACTCAGAGGGTGTCCGTCCTAGGCAGGCGTGTGCTGGGGCCCCACACACACTCCCTCCTTTATTCTCACGGCGGCCCTGCAGGCGGGCCCTATTACCCGTTACGTTATTCTGCAGATAACGAAACTGGGCCCAGTGAATCAACCAACCTGACCGAGTCACGTCGGGTGAGCAGCAGAAAAGGCTGTAATCCCAGGCCGGCTGCCACCATGTACCCTGTTCTTTGTGGCGTAAACACCGTCCACCAAGTGCAAACGGAGACAGAGGAGGCGATACTTCATGACCGTAGTCCAAGCACTGTTCTAAATGCTCCACACGTTTTCACTTCCTTAATTCTCACCAGGCAACGGGGGCTCAGAGAGTTTACGTCACGTCTACGAGGACTCGCAGCTGCCAAGTGGCAGAAGCAAGATTCAAACCTAAACAGCCTGGCTCCAAAGACAAAACCTTAGTCACTACACGGTGCTGCCTCTCCCAAGAGAAAACGGGGCAGGAGAGGAAGGGTGGTGGCTGAATACAGATGGAGCATGGAAAGGGTCCAAGGTGATACTAGCGACTAGATGTAAAATGGTCAGACAGCGAGGTCCTACTGCACAGCACAGGGAGCTGTATTCAATTCCTCGTAATGGCCTACAATGAAAAAGATTATGAAAAGAAATATACACATATGTGTATAACTGAATCACTGTGCTGCACACCAGAAATTAACACAGCATTGTAAACTGACTAGACTCCAATACAAAAAAAGGGAAAGGGTCAAAGGTGATTTCCAGGTTTCACGTGTGGTGGGAAGATAAGGTCAGCCGGTGAGGTGTGGAACGTGGAAGGGTGCGGCGCAGGTTTCAGGGGCATGGCTGTGACATCACTGTGGCCATGCTGAGTCTGAGGTGCCTAAGATGCTTTGCAGTGGTGGCATGTCATTAACGGACTGCTATACAGATCGAATGAGTCCGTCCGGGGAAGTGCTCAGAATGGTGCCTGGCACAGAGTGAGTGCTGCAGGAGAGCTGGTTATTAGTGCGGCCCAGTAAACAGCCGGGCCATCTTGGAGCTAAGAAGATTATTATGACCCAGTGAGCAATTGGGTCAATTGGAACTAAGAAGAGAGATGTTGGCTAGCAACACAGCATTAGGAGTTCTGAACTTACGGGTGGTAACTGGAGTCGTGGGAGAAAAGGAGGCCTCTTAAGGAAGCAGCGTGGAATCAGGTTAGAGAGGAGACCCTCAGGAAGGAAGCACCTTGAGAGACATGCATTGTCTTGGAGGACCTGGATGAAGGCTGGCCATTAGAAAGTTTCAGAAGTTTCAGCAAGAGAGAAATCTCTATATATTTGTGATAATGCATTGGGTCTCTGACCAAGGAATATAATTCTTTGGATGGTAATGAACATAATCAGAAATAACAAATGAGATAAAACCAAATGCCTAGAGAAAAGGGAGAGCCATTCAGCACACAGCTCAGGTGGCACCTGAACAGAATGACCATGAGTTTGGGCCCAGCACCATCGTACGCTGGTCACCTCCCATCCCTCAATTAGCTTCCACCCCAAATGCGGTGTCCGGCTTCTATGCGGTGAAGTCCGTCGGCAGAGCTGGGGCCTGTTCAAGACACTGAACACACGCACACACAACACACATGCACGCACCTGCCTGGTACCTTGCGGTTGACTCGGGATGCTGGGGGTTCCCTCCTGATCTCTAGGGCTCGACACGCCTTCCTGCAGAAACCCTTCCGTGCTCTTCACCTGGGTCTGACCTCCTCCCTAGTTCCCTGCTCTCGCCTGCCGGAGCTCCTGTCCACTGAATTAGAACTTTCCACTTTTCTGACTTCCTGAGATGGCTTTATTCATAGGCCCAGGACCTGCACGGTGCCTATCAGAGGCGCTCGAAGACTCTCATTTTAAAAAATGTATTCCTGGAAAGTGTGTCACGTTCCATCTCAGCATCTTCTCTACAGTCCAGCCCACTTCTGTTCCTGGATTAGACTCAGGGAACCTGCGAGAGCAGCAGTGCTCTGGGCCCCTCTTTGTCCCACATGGGAGGGCTTTTTTCCTGGTCAGCTTTGCTGAGGTATAATTCACATACATTTCAAGTGTACGAATTTTGACAACTGCACATACCCGTGTAACCACCACCACAATCAAGTCGAAGACCATTTTCATCCCCAAAGCCTCCCTTGTGTGCTTCCCTGGTTAATCCTCTACCCATCCTCCCAAGAACCGTGCTGCCAGCTGGAAGCTTACTGCGTAGCAGAGGTGGGGACAGGTCGACCCCAGGTTTTCTGAGGGGGGTGAATGTCTGCTATCATGAAGGAGGCGGTGAGGTGGGAAGCCCCATGAAAAAGACGGCAGGACCCCAGGCAGGGCCACTACCCTCCTGCCAGCACCATTCAGTTCCCTGGCCCTGCGACATTATCTCGCTTTTTAAACTCTGAAACGGCTTACTTCTAGGAAAGCGGAACTTTTCCCTAAGATTCTATTGGTTCCCTGAGCTAACTCCTGATTGGCCCACTTATAGTGCTTCATTTCCATGGAGCTCACTCCTGATTGGTCCATTTCCCTCCCTCCTGATTGGTCCATTTCTACAAAGTTTGTTCCTAAATAGTCACCTTTGTTATACCTTATTTGCATACGATGTTACAAAATGTTGCAAAGTCTAGACTGGTAGCCTATAAAAGCCTGTGTGAACCTACAGACGGGGTCCAGAGCTTGGAGTGTTAACCCCTGTGGGCCCACTGGCGTAATAAACCTGAGTTCTCCAGCCCTCCGAGTGCTGCTGGGTCTCTCGCCCGGATCCAGGCTGCTGTCACAGCTGAGCTGTAACACACTTTGCTGCAACAGTGGAACACGTGGTTTGCTGTCAAATGAAGGTGGAGGGTTGGGGGAAGAGACCTCAGGTGCAAAGCGTCCCGGCAGACTCCAGGAGGCAGGAAGCTGGGCCTGCGGTGGCTTGTCTGGAGCAGAGGGTCTGGGTCAGGGGGAAACAAGGCCGGTGACGAGAGCAGACGGAGGCAGGGAGGCAGCTTTCCACGCTGGAGGTGTCTCACGGCCCTGCTGGCATCCACCCCGGCCCGGGGAGGACAAGGTCTCATGTGGGCTCTCCTTTCTTACCAGCAGCCGGACACATAAGGCAGCCTAGGGACCGCAAGCCGCCCTGAGACGTGAAGTCCCTCGGCCGCTCTGCCGACTGTTCCCCTCCTCCGACTCAAAGGGCAGCTGTTCAGGCCTCCTCCTTCCTTTCCTGCCTCATCGCACCTGGGGGCCCCACGCACGGTGACGCCTCGCCCCACCTTCCTGACTCACCGTCTGGCGGTCAGGCCGAGCCACCATGATGAACAGAAGAGAGAGAAACCTTCACGACTAAAAGGGGAGGGAGGGGGCCTGTGCTTCTCTGTGGCTTCTCATCCTTAACCATGATTCTCTATAGAAATAGGAAGATAATTTCAAAGCATAATCCAGAGACTGATTTCAGCAGATAGTTTTTTTTCAAAGCAACTCACATTAAGGGAGGGAGTCCATATCCCCTTGAACGCCTCTCATTTCAAGATGTTCCATCTGTATTTATGAATCTCTCTGGATTTGTAATAAACACCCTTCATGGAAGACCAAGTTTAACAGTCAACCCCCATAACAACCTTTTGATCAGTCAATACAATCCTTTCGGTATCTCCCCAGGACCAAGGTTGGTTAAAAAGATGAGCGGCCACACGGAGGGACCTGAAAAGGTGGCCAAGCCAACCTTTACGTAGAGGATGCTGCCCCGAACCTCTCGGATTTCCAGCTTCTGCCGACAATGGAAGAAAGGAGTAGAAGTTCACGAAAAGGAAGACAGACTCTCAGCAGGGAGGTGTGGCTCTGGGCTGAGGCTGCTGGTTCTCTCTGGTGTGAGCTGTGTGAACCTTGGAAAATCGTTTTTCTTTGTGAATCTGATTCTTCTTCCTCTTCCATAAAATCATCACCTAAATCTTTAGGACTCTTTTTCCCCAATGGGGAGCGCTTGTTCTTTAAAGAAAGTGACACTTTGATCATCTGTAAAATGGGGATAATTGTACCTCACAGTGTTGTCACGAGGGCAAACCAGCTAATCCTTACAAAGCAGTTAGAGCAGGACTCGCTCGTGTTAGGAGGACTCAACAAATGTTGGCCATGACGAGGCTGCCTCTAATGATAATGAGAACTGCAAGGAAATAAAGGAATTCTCC
This sequence comes from Camelus ferus, assembly GCF_009834535.1. Lineage (NCBI taxonomy): Eukaryota > Metazoa > Chordata > Mammalia > Artiodactyla > Camelidae > Camelus > Camelus ferus. The sequence continues at coordinate 2,378,428 of NC_045728.1, forward strand.
AAGGACCAACAACAGAGGGGCTTCAAGTAGAGTGGCCAGGGCGTGAGCTGGGGCTTCGGCTGCCTCGGGCCCAGGGGAGGGGGAGAGTCAGCTGGCGGTGATGGAAGCTAAGGGGCCAAGTCCTCACGGGAACGTGGAGACTGAGGTCAGGAGCTGGATGCAAGGTTGGAGCCCTTGAGAGCCTCCAAATATTGGATTATGAAAAGAGTCTAAAATTAGCATGAGGACAGCCAGGGACCTTGTCTGTCCTGAGCCAGCTCTGGACGGCTGCGTCCCCCCAGGGGCTCTGTCATTGCAGGCCTGTGCTGTAAATGGGTTTGGGGTTCTGACTCATATTTCCTGGGCCGATTCACTCCTGGGGACCCCGCGAAGGCAAACACAGAGGGAGAAACACTGTCTCACCCAAGGACAGTGGGGTTTCTGGTCCCGACTCTCTCCTGCTGAGGGTGTGCCCATGACCTCAAGTCACCAAGCATACAAGGACACAGCCACATCCTGTGAGGCCCCTGTGAGCTTCCAGTGATCAAAAAACTAAATTGAGGCTATGGAATAATCCGGCTTAAAATGCTTTAAAAGGCAGGAATCAAACACATACGAAATTAAGGCATAAAAAAAAGTAAAGCCTTAAAGAGCTTTTGGAAATAAAAAATGAAGTCATGAAAATTTTAAATTTCAATGAATGGTTAAGCATTATCCGAAAAGATAAAATCACCAAAATGGAAGGTAAACCAGGAAGTCCTCCAGATACACAGAGATGAAAAATGTGAAAAAGCAGCGAGACACACCTCACAGGCGCTTCAGAGAGACAGAGCCGGGAATCACACCCGAAGAGACAGCAGAAGGCTCCTCATTCTCCAAAACCACCGAAGGAGCTAAGGGCTGCGAACAGCCAGCCAGCGTGGAGAACGGCCCAAGGTGGCGTCTCTGCATGAAGCGGAGGTGGTGGCCCCCACCCCAGCACAGCTCTCAGAACTGCCACCCCGCCTGCAGGGGCAGCAGGAGCTCCTGGCGGCTCCAGGACTTGGGAGTACAGTCTGCCCGGCTCCGGACTGATGCGTCCGCGCTGTCAGGTCCATTCCAGGATGTCACCGACTGTGATCTCTGTGTGTGTCACGCACTGCCGTCCTGCCCTGAGCCCTCAGCCTGCAATCAATCTGAGAAGTCAATGGGCACAGAGTCGGCGACTCAGGGCCAGTCCCGGGCCCCCAGCCCACCCCCTCCTGCGGGGGCGCACGTCTCTGCCATCACCGTCCTCCGCACACTCAAGGCTGTTCCACTGACGTCTCAGGTGCCTGTCTTCAGTGCCAGGGGCAAGGTGACATTCCCTAAGATTTACTATTATTGTTTTCCATCACCCGAGGAGCGCCTGTCCTCTAAAGCCTCTGCACCATGTCGATGCTCTAAGTTAACTCGGACTCAGCGCAGATTTATTGGCAAGGCTCCTGGCTGGCCCTGTGTGCGTGCACGTGTGAGCGTGTTCGAGACACAAAGGTGAAGGAAGAGAGAAAACCAATACTTATTTAGCTTTAATCTGCGCCGTTCTCTGAGCTACCTGCTACCACACACGCGGGCTCCATCCTCAGAGCAGATACAGAGAGGAGAATTCTGCTCACTTATCACAGGAGGACAACGATGCTCAGGGAAGTTGGGTAACAGGGAGGGGACCTGTAACTACGCGTCTAATTCTGCAGAAAAGGACCGACAAGCTGGAGACAGACCCATAGGCTGGAAGGAGCCCAGAGTCCACGAGTAATTGGAAACCCACCACATGTGGTCTCATCCAGGCTTGCGGGGCAGGTGGGAGGTCCACATAACCGGGAAGGCTTCCTCTGCAGCTCCGGCGAGGAAGCAAGTCACTGTGCCGGTGTGACCCGCATCTGCGACAGCCTCAGCCCAGGACAGCTGGGGCCTCCGCACAGAACCCCCGGGGCTGCTTGCAGCTGTGTGGTCAGAGCTGTTTCCCGGGCTTCCTGCCCATCCTCCTCCTCCCGGTCCCGGGTCCTCTCTGGGTGGGCCCTTGTCCCAGCCATCGCAGTGACAGAGACCCTCCCCGGCCAGACACTCAGTTCTCCTGAGGAAATGCATCTGTTCCCTCGGAGGATGAGAATAGTCCCTTTGTTCCCAAATGGAACTGGCCTGCTCTCGCCTTGACCTTGGATTCTCACAGGTCTGTTGGGCCAACTATGCTTTGTGTCAGGACACTAGTACTGAAACGTTAACGAGGTGTGCACCTTTCTGGGCCACAAACTCAGCCTTCCTTGTGAACCTCGGTCCCCACCCCACCCTGCGAGCTCACAGACCCCAGCGGCGGGGGCTCACAGACCTTGGGCGGCCGCCAGCGGTGCTGACTCAGGACAGTAACCTGAGCCTCGGTTTCCCCATGATGATATAATTCTTCTAGTGGGGTTGCCTCCGAGATTAAGTGGGAAACAGCTCTGTCTGCATCTCAGTGATTATCAGCGCTGCGCATTCGGGGCTCTCCGTCCCAATCTGCTGCATATCCTCCACCCCCTGCCCCTGGACGCTGCTCTCAAGAAGCAGGCGAGGCTTCTCAGAGAAACTCACAGTCCCTAGGTTTGTCCCCTGCAAAACAGAAACATTCTACAGCTTACAAAGTAGAAACTGATCCTATTTCGAAGGGCAAAGGAGACCGAGAGGATCTGGAGTGAGACGGAGGGGAGGACCCGCGTCCACACCGGCTGCCCCGGCAGCTCATGCAGCGTCTCTGAATGGCACCTGTCAAGTGTTAACGTGCACCTCAGAGCGTTCCTCTGGGGGTTCAGTGAGACAGCGCACGTGAGGGCACGCTGGACATGTGAACTACCCTCTCCGGAAGCGCCAGCCTCCTCTCCGGGGAGCCGAGAGGCGGGACATGTGGCACAATGAGCATCAAGCCCGGGGTGCGGACAGGACCACAGGTGCCCCTGCTTCTCATACGAGCCCGCTGTGCTTCCTGTCAGTGGGTCACAGGGATCTTTTCAGATTGAATCCTTGGCCTGACCGTGCCCCAGAGCATTTAAGGCGAAAACACCCTGGACAGCACATCGGCTTCCCCAGCGGACGGCGCTCTGCCCCTCCCTCCCTGTGGCTGAACCTGGAGGAGACGCTCTGCCCGCCTCTCCGCCCTCCCGCCACGGCCCTCTGGTGGCTGCAGCTCGCAATGCCACGGTTCTTCCAGTCCCAGTCCCAGCCCCAGGGTCCGCCGCCTGCCTAGTCTGGGGCAGCCGCTCGGTGCTGACCCGGTGCCCTGGGGTGTATTGTCAGATTTGCTTTCCCGCCCCTCCCCAAGGCAGGCGGTTTCTGGACCTCTGTATTGTCAGCCTGACTGGTCTTTTCTCTCCATCCAGGCCCCATTCAATCCGGAGTGACCTAGGCTAAACTTTCTCCTTGTGGACCAGACCAGGAGCACCTCATTTAAAAGCCTCCAATGGCCTTCAGTGCCCCTTAGCAAAGCTCATATTCCTTGGCATCAAATGAATATGCCCCTTCTGCAACATCTCCCTTGTCCGAGTGTCCAGTCCCAGCTGGGGGAGCCCATTCTTCAGGGGTACCAAGGGCCCTGGGCTTCTCCCAGGGACCCCTGACCCCTGTCCTGCCCGTGAGTGTTACTGAGCACAATTCCCACTTGAATGCCCTTTCCTGCCCCCAACCTGCACGGTCACCTCCCACAAAACCCATCTCGAACATCTCTTTCTCAACCAGGACTTTCTCTGGCAACCCCACCCCATCCCCAGGGAGGTGCGCTCACAAGTATCCTGTTCTCAACTCGGGGACAGGGCTTGCTGGTCTGGCTCTGTGCACCCAGACCCAGGAGCTACAATTATCGCTTGCATTTAAAAAAAACATCTCCATAGCCCCAGGACAAATACAGAGCCTGGCACGTAGGACTTGCTCCATAAATGTTGGATGAAAAGCCGCATCTAGTTTCGGAACCAGAAGAATGGCAGATGCTTCAAGGGTAAAAAATAATCACGATTGTTTCCATTTGCATAATAATAGGATGGGAGTTATAGAACATTTGTTATATGCGAGGCTCTGTTAAGTGCTTTAAATTCACTTCCTCCTTCAACAGGCGCAGTGAGCAGCCCCGGACACTATCTCATTTAATCTTTACAACAACCCCGGCAGGTGGCGGAGAGCGGCCTCCGATCTCTTGCAGATGAGAAGACGAGGCTGGGAGAGGATGATGGCGGAGCATCCAAGGACAACGGAGGAGCAGGGCTGTAGCCTAGGTTTGCAACCTCCCTCCCTGTGATGCGCGTCTGCTCCGCCTTATTAACACTCTGCCGCCCCTTCCTGACAGAGGCAGGTCCCAGGAGACGCAGCCAAACCCAGGAATGTGCCTCCCCTGTGGAGGAAGCGAGGCTTCTCCTCTCTCGCCTCCAGCCCCTAATCAATTATGGAGGAGACGACAGTGAGGTGGCGGCAAGAGGGACTGCCATTCCCTGAAAAGGTTCCAGAGGCTTTGTTCCCGCAGCCGCACTGCCTGGCTGGGACACCGGGGCAAAGAGATGAGGGCTCGGAGCCTGACACGGAGACAAAGGAAAAATGACAAACCAAGTGAATTAGTGAAGGTGAAATAAACGGTGCTCAGAAACAGATGGGGCCGGTGCCGGCTAATTTTCTCCTGTCACCTCCCCTCCGGTAACAGATAATCCTGCAGCTGCCGGAGTTCCCGGGGAGGCAGGCACTCAGCCTCCGTCTCCTTCCTGTTTGGAAGCTGTGCCCCCCGCCCCCATCCCTTAACCTGTCTCGATGATAAAAATCTTAGGAGCCAAAACTTTTTGCAAGACTTATAGTGGCGATTTAACTCAGTCCTGGCTGAAGTAGCTATCTGTCAGGCTGTCACGGTGACAGGCAGATTTGTAAATGCTCTGGCTCTAGTGTCAGGCTGAAGGTGACATTTTTCAGCTGGAGATTTTTTTTCCCCATCCTTCACGGAGACAGAACTGCTCAGAACTAGGGGGGCAGCCCCTGAACAGACCTCCATCCCACCCATGCCGCGCTGACCCCTGTGGACCCTGGCTTCCGTCCCTTGGGGCCACCTCTGCCCGGACCCAGAACCTCAAAACACAGTGATTCCTGTAAGGCCAAGCCCCCAGCCCCAGCCCCTCCCCATCCCGGTCCCCCAGTCCGGAGCCTGGCCCGGCTTCGCCTTGTAATGACTTGTCTTAGCTGCCGGTCGCTCTGCCATTACCACTATAAATACTTACATAGATTAATTAACCACAGTATGAAAACCCAGAACCCCAGCTAGGCTCATTAATGACCTGCGACGCGATTTCTTGGCTGAAGCATCTAAAACTAACCCTGAGTGTTCACCGACACCCTACCCTTTGCTTTCTTCCTGGAATCAGGAGGCGTTAATCATGGTACCACTGGAACACTTTCTCCTCCGAGACATTTTATTCTCAGGGTGTAGCCCTGACAGAGCCGCGCGGAGGTGGGGTGGCCTGGCTTCCTGCCCAGTTCTCTGCATTTATCTGGTTCCTTCATGAAGCTCGGGAAGACTTTCAGCCCTGATGCCACATCAGAGCTCAGCTGGGGTCCTTTTGTCCCTGTTTCTTGGCCCAGATGCCAAAACGGAATCTCAGTCTCCCTCTCCCTCCCTCCTTCTCTCTCTCTTCCCTCCCTCCCTCCCTCCCTCCCTCTTCCCTCCCTCCCTCCCTCCCTCTCTCTTCCCTCCCTCCCTCCCTCCCTCTCTCTTCCCTCCCTTCCTCCCTCCCTCCCTCCCTCCCTCCTTCTCTCTTCCCTCCCTCCCTCCCTCCCTCTCTCTGTATCCCTCCTCTTCTCTCCTGTTTCTGCTTCTTTAAAGAGGAGCCAGCTTGGTGCTGGCACCACCCAGAGGTCCGCGTAGGCATGGTGGCGCTCACACCTCCTGCAGGAGGGGCCCAGGTGAACCTGGGGAAGGCGTCCAGGGCTGCGTGGCGAGTGTGCAGAGGCCCCTGCGGACTGGACAGCCAGGGCCCCTCTGCCTCTTGAGCGCCTCAGCCGGCTCTCCTGCACCCTACAGAGGCTGTGGTCAGAGGACGCGGGGGGGTGCGGTCAGGAGGGTCCCTCGACGTCTGCGCCAACAGCCCCCTCCTCGTTTCTAACATCATGGTCGCTCTCCCATCCTTAGGCCGGCTCACCTGGTCTGGTAACACCTACTACTTTTACCTCCAAGGCTAACTGATACTTTAGTGGTGGGGGGGGTGGTCATTACACCCCATTTACATGGTTCATTATTGGTTCCTTCTCTTAAATTTTGCGCTTCAGTTTGTGAACCACGTTCTTCAAAGCTCCTGGCCTCTGGGCCCCAGCTCCCCCCTTGCTTTGCTGGGACATCTTGCGTCCTCAGCCGTGATGGAGAAGCGAAGGAGAGAGCAGGGCAGAGGCCGTGTTCCGAGTCCCCACCCCGCCCCCAGGCTTGCTCAGACCCAAGTCCATCTTGCTCCCAGAGGCTTGCTCCAGGGCCTCAGGCGACACCCGCCCTGGACCTTCCTCTCTTCCTCTGACCCCAGCTGCCGTCTCGCTGCCCCGAGCCGTCCACTCCCCCTCCGACCTGGCGCCGCAGTTCTGACCTGAGGGTGAGGAGTTTGTCCCGCATTTCAGAGTTCCAGGTGGCTGGTCTGGTTTTCCGTTTGTCCGTGGAAGAACTTCATCAAATGTATTTTCCTCCTCTGTTGAGATGATCGTGTGACTTCCGTCTTTTGTCCTGTTGATGTGCTGGTCACACTGACTGGTCTGTGTACGTGGAACCACCCTGGGGTCCCTGGGGCGACTCCGACTTGATTGCAGCGTACAATCTCCTTTTATGTGTTGTTGGATTCTAAAGTGCTCTGGCGTGTCTGAATCCTGGGCTCCCACGTGTCCCCACCGTGAACACTGCTTCCAGGCTGCACCGCGGGGGGCCTCCTGGGGCCAGCGTCCTGGCCCGGCTGGCCCCAGCCCCGCTCTCTCTGGCTGACCCCGGACACGTGTGTGCCCTGCCCGGCTCCGCGGCCCCCGGTGCTCGCTCTGCCCGCCGCCTGCATTCCTCTGGGAGAAGGCCCGGATCTCCCCGGGTTTGGGCAGCTTTGTTGGCATTTCTGATGAAACGTTGGAGACGATGTGAACTGGACCAAGGTGTGCTGGGTGGGGGCCGCACTGGGAGGGGGCCGTGTGTGTAGGGTTCCCCTCTTCTTTCATCCAGGTCCAGGCTTCTCACCAGCTCCATGTGCTCCTGAGCCCAGCTCTACGACGGCGTGTGGGAGGGGAGACACCCAGTGGCCTCAAGTCCGGAGGGTGCAGTGAGCGCCCCTCCCTGTGGACTGAGGAAGGGTGGGTCCCGTCCTGCAGGACCACAGGGTGACACCCCCTAGCCGTCACTGCCGGACTGCGCTGCAGAACGTCGCCACACGTAGACCAGGGAGCCAGCCATGTCACTGAAAATCCCTCTGTCCGGGAGCAGGCGTCTGCCCGATAATGGTGCCACTTACTACTCAGGCACAACCATCCCTTTGCACGGCTGAGTCTTTCCAGGGGGCTGACAGGTGTGATGGGGAGGGGGGGTCTGGGGCACTGTGCTAGCCACCCTCGGGAAGCCGGGAAGCAAGCCTTGGTCTGAGCCCTAGAGAAGCTCTCCCTGGGGGAGGGGGTGAGGACCAGGGAGGGAGACGGGACGGGCCGAGCCCCAGACTCCTGTCACCCTTGCTGCCCGTCCTCTCCCTGCCCTGGGTGCCTGTGCACCTCCATTCCATGTCCACTTCACCCCCGGGGCGCTGGGAAGCACCAGGCTGGTATTTCTTTACTTCTCAGCACACGGAGGGGATTCGAGAACCGCGGCGTCCTGCCGGCCTGCCAGGCCTTCCCGAACCACTCTAGTGTTTTCGGCCAGTGGTCAGGAGCGCGGGCTGGATGTGAGACCAGAGACAGCCCACAACTTCCCAGGCCCGACTTCCCCGTCTGCAGGATGGGGGTGGTGATGGCACCCACCTGGAGGCGCACGGTTAAGAGGCAGGGGCTAAGTCCTGAATGCGGGAGGTTTCAGCCCCCCGCCCGCACAGCCCCCTGCCCAACGAGCAGTCGCCAAGCTGAAGGTCTGCGTTCTCTCCCGTGAGACAGTGTCAGACAGCGTCGGCTGCCGTGACTGACAGCAGAGCCCACCTCACCGGAGGCAGTGGGACGCCGGAGTGAGGCAAGTGTCCTGGAGGAAGATGAACGTAGTGTCTAAAGGGGAGGGATGTTTCTGACTCCGGCTTCCCAAAACGCAGGCAGTGGGCCCAGGACCCCAGGCAGCTGCTGCCCCCTGCCGGAGGACTGAAAACAGATGCGGAACTGACATCCCGTGCAGAGGCCTCCGTCCCCTCCCTGCTCGAGGCCACCCCAATCCCATGCTTGCAGGGCTGCAGGGCTGGCCAGCACCCCCTGGTGCATGGCCTTCCCCTCAGAAAGAGCTGGTGCTTTTGGGGAACAGGGCTGAAAGCATCATTTGTGGGACGCTGAATCCCTCAGGCTCAATCTCATCAGTCCGGCCTATGGGCTGAGCCGGCCTTTGGATGGAGGCCCTGAGAGTCACTCACTGTGCTGCCCTGGGACTGGAAGGAGCATGCATTCTCCTCCCCTGCTCCTCTGCCCCTTCCTCCGCTGGTCCTCCCAGCCCCTCTGAGCGGTGCTACCAGGAGATCCTGGGCTCCCAGGGCCAGCTGCACTGAGAGGGCGAGGCAGCGGACAGCTCCCCGCCCTGGTCCTGCCTGCCCCGTCCTGGCTCCGCCTCTTCTCCCATCCTGGAGCCTCCGGCTGTGGCAGAGGCCCCGGAGGAAAACCTGTTCCCCCAGGTAGGAAGCTGGGCTCAGGGTGCAGGAGGCTTGCCTGTGGCTTCCCTCCTTCCTGGGCCCCGGGGAGCTGTGGGCATTTTCCTTAACAAACATCCAACTCGTTAGCTAGTGTTTGCTCCCCCTGAAGGGCACACACATGGAAAATTAAAACTAACTTAGCACATTTTTTAAAAAAAGACAGCTAAAATAAGATGTGCCTTGTGGTGCCCGGACTGGCCCAGACGTCCTAAGGCCCTACTTAAGACACGCTGGGGTTCCCAGGCCTCTGGGCCTGGGTGAGGCCAACTCAGACGGTGACTGAGAGGCTGCTCCTGGGTCTGCAAGATCGATGGTCCCATTTCTGACCCCAAATGGTGTCTCACGGGCTGACGGTGGGATGGGCAGGTGGGCAGTGACCCTGCAGGGAGTGGCAGGGTCTTCCGCACAGCTTCACCCCCACCCCCGACCAAAGCAGTGTCAAGTCCAGTGCACACACGACCTGATACCAGCATCACGGCCAGGCTCTGAGGGGCCAGGTGGACAGTCCAGATGGACAGTCCAGGTGGATAATGGTCCAGGTGGACCGTCCAGGTGGATAATAGTCCAGGTGGATAATAGTCCAGGTGGACAGTCCAGGTAGATAGTCCAGTCGCCGCACCTGCCGTGAGCCCCCAGGAGGGGGCAGGTGCAGAGGTGCCTTGGGGGGCCTGCCTCACAGGTGCCCCACAGGAATTGGGTGGACAGGGGAGCCAGAGACCAGTCGGGTTTGGCAGCTCACCTCACAGACTTCCCCAGAGAGAAGGATTCATTCAATCAGTTTGATGTGATTTGAAAGGATTTTTAGGGGGCTTTAAAAATAAGCATCAAGATGTTGTCTTCTAATTTAGTAGTGTGTGCGACCCACCCTCCTGCACCCACAAACCATTTTTCGGACACCCAGGGCGCGGCATGGCATGGGAATGAGCGCGGGGCGGGCGGGCCTCCCCCTGCACGGAGCCCTCCTCCAACAGGCGCCGGGTCTGAGGCTTCCGAGCCCTCAGCCCGGGGAGCCCAGGCGGCTGCGCGTCCCCTGGCGGCAGCCCCCCGAGCTGCGGCTCCCGGATCAGACACGCGGACTGGAGGCGCGCCCCGCGGGGTTTATTAGTGCAATAGTGTGATGTCAGGGCCAGAAGAGCCCCGGGGAGACCACCTCGCCACGATTTCCACCCAGAAGAGGCTATTCCATCAACTGTGAGAGAGGCCTGCTTGGTAAATGAGTTTTCTTTTAAAAATGCACCCCCTTGACGGCTTTGCTGGAGCTCAGTGGGCACCAGGGGACGCGTGCGCGGCGGCAGGGCCCGCGGGAGGTGCAGGTGGGGGCTGGGGACCAGCCAAGGGCCAACAGCAACAGGGGAGGCCAGGAGGGGCGGTTCACAGCCCCCGATGCCCGACTCTCGGTGCCTTCGCCCCCCTATCGCTGGTGACCTGAGGTCGGGTGGTTCTGCTCCCTGGGGAGGAAGGCCCGTGCCCACCACCCTCGGGCCCCATGGCCTGCAGTGCCTGGCCGGGGCTCTGCCTGTGCGGGGAGCGCTGAGTCGGGGAGCCGAGGTTGCGGGTTCTGCAGTCATGCCCAGGAGACAGGCAGTCAGACCAGCGAGACCCAGGCTGGATGCAAGGAAGGTCCCTCTCCCTGTGACCAGCCTGGTGAAGGAGGCGGGACCTGGAACCCCCAAACTCTCACCCGCATGCAGCCCTCGTTAGGGTCACTGAGTGACTGAGCCCCTGCCAGGGACCCCAGCTGAGAGGGGCAGAAGCGCCACATTCAGGCGGTTGGGCTGAGGGGACCCTGGGGGACCCTGGGCTCCCGGCACGTGAGTGATCCGTGCTGGTTAACCGCTGTGTCCCGCGTTCCTCACGCCTCCTGCAGCTGCGCTTTATGCTTTTCCAGGAACGTTGGTTCCTTTCATAGTTACTTTACAGCAGGTGGGGGGGGGTCACTCACGTGGCACGTGAGACTGAGCCCCCGGGCCCTGCTTGTGGACCACCACCTCCCAGCGCAGGGTCCCTACTGCCGCCGAACGCAGCCGCCGTCCTTCGCACCGTCCATCCTGGCCTCAGAGGACGCGGCTTCGGGCTGGCTCTGGGCCCCCACCGCCCTCCCAGCAGGGCATTTGGCTCAGGCTTCGCCCGGGCAGGTCAGGTCTGGGGGGTGACTGTTTCCAGTTAGCATTTCCTGCAGACGGGTCATTGCCCAGCCCTCGGTCTGCAGCTAAGTGGTTCTCAGAAAAGGACAGAAATTATTTTCCACCTTTGAAAACACCAAAGGAAATCAAAGGAAACTCGCCCCTTCTTGTCTGTGCCTCTGGGCCAGCCTCACCGTGGCGTCCGGGAGGGGGCCCTGAATCAGATCTTCCCTGTTGGGTGAACCTGGGCCCCACCTGCCCGGGGCCCTCCCAGGGAGCTGTGGGGCCCACCTGCCCTGCGGCTCTCTCCCCTGGGGTCTCTCCTGGGCCCCTGGCTACTTCCCATCTTACTGTGCTCCTCCCGCTCCTCGAGGCTAAATCCTGGGCCAGGACCATGCCTGCACTCTGTGAGCATCCGGTGCCAAGCAGCACCGCTTAGGCAGTGCAAGTCATCTCAGAGTCGGAGATGTCCCTCATTACCACGACTAGACTCCCCACATTTACTTTTAAATGCCTCTTCTGCCAGTGTTCTAGGACGTGGCAACGTCCCTGAGGATGTGGGACTTGAATTCTAGTAAGGAGAGACTGACACTGAACAGAGAAGCAAGGATGTGCATGACACGCCAGGTGCCAGAAGCAGCTGAGAACAGCGATCACCCGAGTTAGGGAGACGGAGTGGTGTGCGACCGGGAGGCGTTTCTGATCAGGTGGCAGTGATGAGAGACCTGGAGCAATTGCACCTGACGTACGGCAGGCGGGGGGGGGAGCATCGCAAGCAGAAAACCAGCAGGTGCCAAGGTCCTGGGGTGAGAGCGTGTTTAGTGTTTGAGAGGAACAGCCAGTGAGCGAGCAGAGGACAAAGGGATGAGATCAAAGGCACGTCTACCGGCAACAGGACAGACGTTACAATCTGGCTGGGCCTGGGCCTTCCAGCCCCGCTGCCCCTGGCCCCGCTGCCCCTGCCAGCCCCGCTGCCCCCAGCCCCCGTGTCTCCTCTAGAGGCTGGCTGCCCTCCAGCCTCGGCGTGAATGTCCCAGGGGCCGTGGGTTCCGGGGCTAGTTTGGTGGGATATCCCGGCCCCTCCCCACTGGGCGGGGTTACCCGGCCGCCCAGCTCCTGCTTCCTCATCTCTGAAACTGGCGTCACAAATCTGCCTCCACAGGAATGTTGTAAAAATTAACTGAGACGCCTACATAAGGTACCAAAGGAAAGCCAAGCCTCCCTTATAAGTTCTAGAGAGTTTTCTCTTAGACTGGGCTTCCCCCAGCTGGGTCCTGGTTCTGGCCCCTGGGCCACACCAAGCACATCCCCGCTCTGCTCTCAGGGATGCTCTGCATGAAAACCAGCTTTCTTGCAGTCCTGGGCGGGGGGCTTGGCGACCCTTAGAAGCTCCTTCTGGAGCCCCCCTGCCCACCGCAGGCCCTGCTGCTGTTCCCACCTCAGTCTTCCACCCCCCACCCCCCACGGCAGGGGACGCCATCCAGAGGGGTCTTATCTCTCCCAGTCGTCACCTGGGCCGGGGTTCAAACCACTGCCTCCAGACACCTCCCTGGCGTCTAGGAACGTGGGATGTGGGGCGAGACAGGAAGAGGCGGGATGAGAGGCAAGAGGCAGGTGCAAGAGACGTAGTGAGGAGGTCACAGAGCCCCAACCTGGGCTGAGCCCAGTCGGCCATCTTCAAACCCAAAGATCAACAAACACTCAGCGTAAAAGAGCCAGTGCGTCAGGACAGGAGGCCGGCGGGGACGAGCCCGGGAGTGGAGGCCGTGCCCAGTGCCTCCCCCTACTCGTGCCCTGTAAGCGGCAGCCAGGGCGGGGGAGGGGAGGGGATGGCAGAGGAGGGGGTGCTGCCACCTGCTCAGAGGCAGTGGGGAGAAGGTTTTCTGTGCAGGGGACACCAGGCTGCTTTGCCCTGGAGGTGTAGGGACAGCCACCTTCCCGTGGTTCCCAGGTGGTGAGTGGGGTCAGGCTATCGCCCTGTGATCCCGTTTGTCCCCCATCACCCACCCAGAACGACCCTCCGGCCTCTGAGGATCACTCTGGGAAGGTGGGTGGAGCCCGGGAGAGTGGCCGTCACCCCTGTGTCCTGTTATGTCAACACCACCGTCGCACCCTCCCCTGGCCTGGCACCGCAGGCAGTGCACACACCAGCCACCTCACTCTCACAGCCGCGTCCAGGGACAAATATCCGAGTTGTACTGATGGGAAGAATGCAGCCGGGCGAGTGAGTTCACTTGAATGTGCTGTCACACACCAGCAGGTGGCAGAGCTGCAGTCAGAGCCCTGAGCTGCCGCAAGCGGCTTATTCACAAGGACCTCCTCTCACTGCGGCCTGTCCTGGTCAGGGACCCCCTAAGCTCCTCACCCTCCCAGGGAGGCCCTTCCTGACGACAGCATGGCCCCACAGTTGGGGGATCTGGGGCGGAAGTCAGCCTGGGAACCACCAGTGTGTGCGTCCGTGTCCGCGTGCCCGTGTCTGCGTGCCCGTGTCTGCGTGTCCGTGTCCACGTGTGCGGGTGAGAGAGGGAAGGGAGGAGGGGAGGCTGGCGTCCTTCTAGGACACCCACGTGCCTCTTACCTCCTGTCCTGTGTCACCGGGCAGCCTGGCTGGCAGAGCCTGGATGAACTGGGGCACCTTTCACCTGTAGCTACTCAGCAGACTGGGGCGGAGACACACCTGGAGTGGAGTGAGGAGGCAGGAGCCGTCCCTTGCATCTTGCGTGGGTCCTTGGAGAGTGAGTGAGTGAGTGGTAGTCGCGCCGGGCGAGCCGGCAGTGCTAAGGGCCTGCAGTATCCGCAGTCGCCACCAGGGGGAGGCCGTGTTCTCACTTTGCAAACAGCCCGGGGTCCAGGGAGGGGCTGAGACGGGGAGAGGGGACCACAGCGCGTCTGAGCTCCCTGCACGCCCGGCCTCCGCGGGGTTAAGAAAGTGAGAGCGCACGAGGGAAGGACCCGGGGAGCCTGTCCTGCGTGGAGCCTGCAGGATGTCCCCAGAGGCAGGGCTCGCAGTGCCCAGAACTACAGCAGTGGCGATTTTACACCCACAGGCTCTTAGATTCGTCTTTGCACAACCTGTGACACAGGCATCACCCCGCCCTCCAGGGGAGGCTGCCCGGAAGTCGGGCCCCAGAAGTCGGGCCGGCCAACAGGGATGCCTCTGTCTCTTAGCAGCGGACGGAAGGACTTGAAATCAGAAACCTGTACATGGAATCAGAATGCAGCCCAGTGTCCCCCACGGCCTGAGTGTGAGGTGTCTCAGCCATGATGCAGACGCTGCGGCCAGGGAAGCGGGGGCCTGGAGGTCTGCCTGCAGCCCTGGGGTCTGCACCCCGGAGGTGCTCTCCCCGGAGATGTGGCCTGAGATCAGGAGGGCGGGCTCAACTCTGCCTTCATCTACCTCCATCCTCCAGGGAAAGCGTCCAAGGGAGGAACACACACACGTGCAGATACATGCACACACACACACATACCTATGCACACACGTGTGCTCACATGCACACAATACACAGGTACACACACGTGTACACATATGCACGCACAGACCCACATGCACACACGTGTACACACACATGCAGACCCACAGGTGTACACATGCAGGCACACACACACGCACAGACCCCCATGCACATGTGGACCCACATGCACACATGTATACACATGTGCCCACAGAGACCCACATGCACATGTGTACACACACATACACAGGCCCACACACGTGTACACACATATGCACATACACAGACACACACATACAAATACACACAAGCATTCATGTCATTCATATCCTCACTTCCCTCCAACAGCCCAATCTGGTATCTTCTCTGTTCCTGCCAATGAAATCCCAAATGCCAGTTTCGGGAGCAGACACTACCGGGGAGGGAAGGCCTGGTGATGCCACAGCCGGGGCAGCGGCGTGAACCCTGAGAAGCGTGGGGTCAGAGCCTCCTGGAAGGTCTTCATCTGGGTTCACATCACACCGTCACCAGAGAGCCGTCCTTCCTGTCTGGGGTTTTACCAAAGCTGATAAAACCTGCCGCTGAAGACGGCTGTGAAATTCAGGCTCTTCTCAAGCCGCCTCTCCTGCAGAACCCTAAACTCGTAGATTCACCTTTCGGTGACTTTGTTACAAGGCAGCGGGCGATCAGGAGCCGGGGCCAGGCTTTCCATCTCAACCCCCACGTCCCGCGCTCCTCCTGTGCTGTCACCCAGTGGTCCTCGCGGGCTCGCCTGTATCAGGATGACAGGGGGCTGGTCACAGATTTCTCAGATTTCTGGGTTCCGCCCTAGGGTGGGCAGGTCAATGCCCTTGTGCTGGGGCCCAGGTTTTGCATTTCTGAGAAGTTTCAGGCGATACTGACGCTGTACATTTTCATACTTCTTACCACCTTATTAGGGGAAGCTAACTGCCCCAGAAGCTGTCAGAAGCAACTGGGAGGGACTGGACGCAGCGTGCCCTTGAGCGCAGGCCGTGCGCGCGGGGAGAGCAGCTGGCGGCCGCCTCCCGGGCCGGGCTCCCTGGCTGCGGTCGCCGCACCGCGGTTCTGCGAGGGGCAGCCTGGCTCCGCGCAGACGGGCGGCTGGTCTGGGCGAGAGCCCCTCCCAGTGCCTTTCTTGTTGCTTTTCCAAAGGTTTGAAATTAAAATAAAAAAACAAAACATTTTTTTTTAACTGCAACAGACAGACATCTTGAGCAAATTCCTGTCTCTGACAGTGAGACACCTACAGCCCCTCCCAGAACGCAGTCCTGGAAGGCCGGAACCCGCGGGTCGTGCAGGCAGCTACCAGGTGCCCGGGCGGGTACGTGCGTGCTCACACGGGCACACCCGGTGCCAGGAAGCCTCCGCGGCAGCCTCTGCTTCCTCGGACACCTCAGAGCTTGACATTTAGCTTCCTCTGGACCGACGGCTCCCGGACAACGCGAGCTTGCTGGTCCCAGCTTTGCTTCACGCGACAGCACGGGAAGCGCCTGGCTCTGACGCGGGAGCACGTGGAACCCATGGTGTGCTCGCAGAATCTGCTTCCTCTCCACAGTTTTGTCTATTTTAGAGCCAACGTGGGCCTTGGAGTCCCCTGTCAAAGCTCACATCCCCCAGAAGGGGGAGACCGGGGTCCAAGCCCAGGCTCTTACTGCAGAATCGGGCCGCGCCGGTGCCCTCAGGCTGGGCGGGGCGCACCAGCTCGCTAAGTTGCTGCGCGTCCCACCAACGGACCAGCGCGCTCTGCTGGAGCGCCCACCCCAGCACCGAGTAGCAGGTCGTGTGTCTGGGCCCAGGCGGCCCCTCGGGGGAGCCCAGCCGGGGTGTGAGCCGTTCCTCTGTGAGGGTGGTCGGACTGAAAACCCTGTCTGTCCGAATTTTGAGTCACCTACACCCGAGAGGCCGTGTGAAGCCACAGCCAAACTGCTGGCGGACTTTGCTCTGACTCAAGGCCCCCGATGGAAAGTTGGTGGAGGCGGGACTGTGGCTGGAGGTGATGGTGAGAAATGTATGGCACACACAGCACCAGGAGTGAACCGTGTATCCTCCAGGATTTGATGGCCGTGAACACCTGAGGAGGCCCCTCTGCTTCGCCGAGCCTCCGTGTTCTCGTCTGTGAAAATGAGATGGGACCATCTCCCTCCGGGGGCTGCCACGGCCACTGGGAGAAAGTAAGGGCAGGGCTCCGTGGCCCTCAGCAGGCCCCCGACAGGCACTAACCATCTACTGACACTGACGTGGCCCCCATTCCAGGCAGGTCAGGATGAAGCAGATTTGGCCAAGATCTACTCTGTGTTTTTGGTTATGTAAGAAACAGACTAATTATGGTAATAACAGCAGTGAAACCGCACCGTAGTCGGTAATAAGAATTTTTAAATGTGTTGGGAAAACAACCCACGTTATATTGGGATAAAGCCAAGGCAACCAGAGACAAGCTGCGGCCAACAGATGAGCTTCTGTGCCGTCTTACACACTTAATAAAACAGTGCAGCTTCCTGAAAACGCTGTCTTGCCAGACAGAACTGTCCCAAGGGTTTAAGCAGAAAAGAGAAGTGACTCTGTTAGTCTCGTATGAGAGCTGGGGTCTGCGTGAGGAGGGGTATCTGCAGGTGCCCCGGGGACCAGGAGCTGGGGCGGGGGTGAGGGGTGATGTGTGCTCAGCTCACACGCACTAAAGATTTGGAAAGAGAGACAGACCCTCAATACAGAGGGGTTAATGCAGAAAATGGTGACTTTGGGGGGTACATACCGGGGAGCTTCCTTTCAGGCAGTAAGTGAGTGAACTGTGTTAAGATTTCAGATGAAAAGGGAAAACACGAGTGAACACCACTGACTGCACTCCGCAGTTCAGAGCTCAGGGTGCGCCCCGCTTACCAGCCTTCTGTGGGTGCACGTCTGGGAGCCGGAGTGAGCTGAGGGGTCGGATAACCCACAGCCCCGGGGGAGGGTCCCTCTCTCGGTGTTTCTGGGGCAGTTTCAAGTCACAGACGGGGAGGTCAGGCTCCGCAGTGACAATGGCGATACCCGTGTGGCAGCGGTGGGGAACAGTGAGGCTGGTTCTGCTGCCCTGAGCTAACACCGGATTCACGGGCGCTAGAGGCAGGCGGCAGTCACAGCCCGGAATGGCTCGGATGCAATGAAGCGAGCCCATACAAAGAGTCCCCCACCGGACTGACGTCAGTGATTCGCCAGCCCTGTGATGTTGCAGCCTTTCTCAAGGGAGGCTGAGACCTGGCGGACTCTCCCAGCTGCAAGGAACCAGGTGGCACCGTGCATTCTGAGTTTATCATTTTGCAGTTGATGAAACTCAGACCCACAGAGGATGTGAAGCTGTGAAGTCGCAGACAAAGACCAAACCAAGCTCTTGGACGGAGCCGCGTTCCTGCTCTACCCATCTCCTCTGCTGTGCAACGCCAGCCAGCCCAGGGGTGACCGAAGTGCCTTGTGCGGAGAAGGGAGGCCTTTAGGGACTGCTCTCCTTTGCAATTAGGGGCACTTCCTGGTTTTCATCCAGGCAGCGCCCAAGCAGCACCCCGGCTTCTGGGGGAAGCGGCATGTGGGGTGAGGCAGTACTTCTGGTGGCCACGAGAGGGCGCCAGCGCCCCGCGCTAGGACCCCGTTCCCGCACCTGCTCGCTGTACAGAGTGTATTTATTTTCAAAGAGGTCAGGAGTATCAAGGTTGTAAAATAACATATTTTCACTTGTTTTCTTCCTACATCTCAGACATTGCTTTTCTGAAGTCAATTATCTCCCCGAGACGCTGTCCTCCCCACCCCCTTCCTCTCTGCGCTGCCTTTCAGCGCATCAGTGTCTGACACCAACACACTGAGAACTGGGGGGTGGGCGGGGCGGGGAGGGAAAAAGCAACTTTTTCCCCAGACTGGAGATGTGAAATCCCTGTCTCCTTGTTCTGCATTTTGTTCTAACATAAGGCCTCTGTTCTCCTGCCCCGTGGGGGAAGCACAGAGACGCTGAGGGCTCTGATGTGGCCAGGGGAGGTGTCTGGGGTCAGCTGGGGACCCCCCGGGCACAGGTCCCTCCAGCACCGTTTCTCCAGCACTGCTTCTGGTGAAGGATGGAGGCGCGGCCTCCTTAGAGGACAAAGTGAGGGCAGTGAGCAGACACTGAACCTTGTCAACACCTGGCGCCGTGTTCAAGTGGAGGCTTTGTCCAGAGCTGGTGACCAGGATGGTGAGGGGACAGGAAGAAGGGACACGTGTGTTCACACTCACACACACACATGCACACACCACGGGGCGACAACCTGCAGCTCTTCCAAGTGCGGACCTGGAGCCTGGCTGACACCTGGCTTGCATCTGGTCCAAAGGCCACCTGCTCCTTCCAGGGCTGCCAAGTCCCTGCTCAGAGAAGGACCCACCCCAGCCTCCCCGTGTCCTCTGAGGCGGGCAGGAGTCTTAACAGGTCGGTAGGGACTGGGCGGGTCCGCCACGAGCCCGGCCCCTCAGTCAGGAGCCCCGCGCCTGCCCTGAGTGTGCGTGTCCCCTGGTCTGCCAGCAGCACGGCAGTGGGCAGCCGCCGTGGGGCCACCTTCTGCCCTCAGCCCTGCCCTCACAATTCGCCACAGGACTGTCAGTGGGTGTCTGAGCCTGCCCAGCCCGCCCATCTGTCCAGATCCATTTTGATATTTTTAGGCTTCAAATAACACAGTAGCATCTCCCTCCAATGCATGAAGATCTTCTCTGTTGTAAGGGAAAAGTTTGTCACAAAGTTCTACTTTGGGGCTGGAAAGAGGTCAGGGCAAGTCCATGGGTATTTCAGTCCCATAAACTTCTGTTAAGCTCCTCCGAGGCACAGAAGAGCTCAAACCCAAATAAGATCATGTCCCTTTCCTGGAAGTGCTGGTCATCTGCTGGGAAAGACAAACTCACAAGGAGACCGCTGGACCACCAAGGCCGCCCTGGGGCTGTGAGCACAAAGGTGGCGGGCGGGGCGGGGCTTGGACGGGGTCCTGAAGGACGCCTGGGAGGTGTCGGGTCAGCAGAGAAGGTCGGACAGCCTCAGCAGAGACATGTCACCCGCAGGCCCTGGGAGCTTGGTGTGGATGGGGACACAGGCTGTCTGGGGTGGCCAGCGTGTCCAGTACCGGTTTCCTCCAAGCTGCAAACCCGCAGGGCGCTCAGCCCAAACCCGGCCCATGTGTGTCCTGTCAAGTGGTGTCAGAGTTTCAAGTCTGAACACCTTTAGGTGTTGCCTTTAGATGAGGTGCGTTCCCTCCAGTCTGTAGCCCTCGTGTCCCTGACCCCAGGCCGGGCTGGCTCATTTACATCCCCCGCATCCTGAGGGCCTCTGGGGATGCATGCTCAGTTTCAAGTGTCTGGATGTAAGGCTCCCAGGGCTGCCCATAGAAGGGAGGGCTGCCTGTGCCCAGACGCTCAGACTGTTCCGCTGCCTCTGCGGGGCAGGCCGTCACCAGGACCCAGGGCGTCAGAAAGGCTAGTCCACTTCCAAAACAGACAGTTTGTTCAGAAAGAGAGGTGGGCTGGGACACGCCGGGATGCGCATGGGCAGTGCACCAATGCCCCTCGCCGTCCCTGCCTGGTGGAGACGCAGCCGGGGAGGAGGCGGGACCCGGCCTGGGCTCCCGGGCTGAGCCAGGAGGGGTGGGGGGCTCGCTCCCGCCTGGTCGCTGCTGCTGTCAAAGGCACCCCATTCTGGAGGCCCCCGGACCTTAACTTCACCTTCAAACGGGCCTCAGCTCTCAAACCAAGAAACAGCACGGTCTCAAGCAGCCCTTCCGGTCCTCGCTCTGGACTGCGCTCAGGGGACACGGCTCTCTGCATTTGTTTGGGTGACGTCATCTTTTTGAACAACTACTGTTGACAAGCGCTTTGTCACCCTCTGGTGACCTGCAGACTTGCTCCAGGTCTTAACTTCTGACACCTCTGGCCCTCGGCCAGTCACCTGCCGGCGCTGCCGAGCCGCAGACGCGCCCAGCCCAGCATGGGCCCCAGGGGAGGGGGAGGGCCCCGCGAGGCCCCCGCCTACCGCGCCCCCAGACCCAGAGCTCACACTGATGCCACTGCCTTCTCTACAAAGCCCAGAGCTGGCAAGGCGAGAGCCAGCCCGAGCCGCGGACTAGGCCCCGCGATGGTGCAGGTGGCGGAGCTGGAAGGGATGGAAGGGGGCAGGCGCCCGCCCTCCATGAACGAATTGCGCAGCCACGGGGTGGGTGGGGTGAGGGGAGACGCCAGATAAGCCCCAGGGGGCTGGGGGGTGGGGCTGGCCTCTCAGGATGATGACACCTCTGTCGCAGGGGGCAGAGATGGCTCCATCTTGACAGCCATAAAGTTGCTGCATGCAGAGCTCACCTAGAAGGGCAGGAAGCCAAGCGCCACTTAGCAAATTCTTGAGCTGAGCCTCTGAGGAGGAATCCTGGCCCTTCTGTGCAGAGGGCAGGGGGAAGCGGACGGGGAGAAGAAGGCTGACGGGGCGCAGAGGAAGAAGGATGGAGGCACGGAGCGGTGAGGACCATGGGGCGGGGGCTGGTGCCACGGCTGAGAGGGGAGGGGTCGGGTCACCCACACTCCCAGGGGCCTCCCGGGCCCTCGGGGCCGGCATCAGGCCCCAACACCAAACAAGCCCTCAGGGAGGGAGGGGCTGCAGTCTGCACTCCCCCCACCGCGGGACCCGGGATCGTTCAGAAACATCTAGTGACCTGCCAGGTCCCTCGTGCTCAGGGACCTAACATCCCTAAACCTCCCAGCTCGGTGTCGGAGCAAGGAGGCCTCGCTGACCCTGCGGGTCCATCCCCCCCGCCCCGTGGCAGGATCTCCTTCTTTCTCAAGGCGGAGTACTGCTCCACTGGCGGGTGTTTGGACCATGTTTTCTTTATCCGTGAATCCGTCCACAGACCCTTCGGTTGTTTCCTCATCGTGGCGACTGAGAGGATGCTGCAGTGGATGTTACACGAAGTGACATAAGCCAGACACAGGAAGACAAGTGCCCAGTGCTTCCTCTCATACCTGGGGTCTAAACAGCGGAGCTCACAGACGTAGAGAGCAGGACGGGGGAGGCGGCGGGGAGAGGCTGGCCGAAGGGCACAAGGCCCCGGGTATGAAGATGCCGAGTCCTGGGGGTGACATCCAGCAGCGGGGCTGCAGGGGAGGGCCCTGTGTTCCACACTTGAGACTTGCCAAGAGAGTGGATCTTAAGTGTTCTCATCACCCGAGACCTGGTGACCAGGTGAGGTGATGGGTTCGTGAGTCAGCATGACTGCGGGACCACTTCGCCGGGCATCCACAGAGCAGAGCAGCACACTCTGCACCTTAAACTCACACGACTTTCATCCGCCAGGGATACCTCAGCAGAGCACGGCTCACTCTGGAGCAAGGAGAGGTGAGTGGGGTGGGGAGAGTGGCCGGGGGCTCCTTTCCCAGGCCCCCTCCCCTCTTTCTGCCCGGGATGTTCCTGGGGCCCTAATGCAGCCCCCATGGAACCCCCGTTCAGCTGGACAGGGAGGGCCTGACGGAGAAGCTGCCCAAACCCAGCGGAGCCCTGCCCCCCAGCCAGCCTCCTGCAGCCCCCAAATGTGTGGGAAGAGGACGGCCACAAAGGCAGGCGTTTGCTCTTCAACAGGGAAAAGAAAAAAAGGAAAAAAAATAAGATCTTGGCAGCAAGATTTTTTTCCCAGTTGGTTCATTTTGCTGAAAACCCAAGAGCCCAGTTTCTGCCCAAAGGGGAGGGTGGAGCGAAGGCTGTAAGTGCAGAGAGTGCTCTGGCGGGGGGGGTGGGGGGGGGCTTCCATTCTCTTAGAATGATGCAGCCCAGTGCGATCGCTTAATAGGGACTCATTCTAATAGCCTACAAATGAGAAGTTGGAGACAATTAAAATTCATTCCCAATTAATTGTTTTTTTCTTCTTTCATTACCAAGAGTTGCCAGTCAGATAACGACAAAGCCTTAGAAACAAAGCGGCCAGCAGCGTCCACCGCAGTCACTGTCCCCCGCAAGGAGGCCCGAGCCGTCCAGCCTCTGTGGCCCAGACCCTGGCCCTTCAGCAGACGACTTCCCGACCCCTCCCAGCAGCAAGGAGCATCTGCAGACGCTTGGGAACCGCTAAGGCGTGAAGTCACGGGCCAGTTTATCACCAGGATGCTGCCGAGCACTTTTTTATCGTTTTTAATTCTGGTTTATTTACTCTCCGCAGTAATGGCCTCAGCAACCACATTTCTTACTGACTCAGTCTCTACTTTGGTTCCGAGCAAAGTCCTCCTCCCTCTCCTCTGCCCTCCTCTGGGCTCCTACTGAAATTCCAGGCGACAGACAGCCTAAGGTGACAGCCCCTCGGGAGCCTGGCACTCCCCTTCCGG
The DNA here is from genome assembly GCF_009834535.1 of Camelus ferus. Lineage (NCBI taxonomy): Eukaryota > Metazoa > Chordata > Mammalia > Artiodactyla > Camelidae > Camelus > Camelus ferus. Next base: position 2,401,174 of record NC_045728.1, read on the forward strand.
GGCACAGGGCCTGATGGTACCTCTCCCTGTCTCTGCGCCCCATCCCTGCACCAAGGGGACGCCCCCCTGCCCAGCACCTCTGCCAGCTCTGCAGCCTTAAAGCCCCATCACAACTGTGCTGACGGCGCCCACAGAGCGCTGAGCAGTGGCCCGCTGCCATAGTCCTTGCCGGCAGCCTTCTGCACCAGGCACCTCCACTGTCACCAGTTCTCTCATTTTCAAAACAGGCAAGGTCACTTTTCCAAACACAGAGAGAGCCAGGATTCGACCTGAACTGGCCCCTTACCCTCTATTTCCTGCCCAGTGTTGACCTCTGACCCTCTTTTTAGAACGCTGGAGTTGCTGGACCAACCGAGACCTTGCCCTCTCTCTCTGGACGTGGGAGAGGTTCCTACTGGACACCTGGCCTCACCTGGGTCTAATGGCCCAGAGTGGACGGCTCTGAATAGCTGCAGAGACAGATGGGCTGTGGATCACGGAGATCCTGGGCCAGGGAATCAGTCCTGGGACGAAACCCTGAGATTCCAGGAGATTGGAGCATCGGCCCCCTTAGGCAGCAGGGCTGGTCCCCGCCACTCCCACCGCCAGCCAGCACCCCGGGTTAGATTTCTCCCTGAGCCCTTACTTTGTCATTAGGGTTGTTGTTTGAAACGCCTCATGATGACCAGGACGGATTTCCTAGGAAGCCAAATAACAGGGATGTGTTTCCACCCTGGCTTTATAATTAATGTTTGCATCATCCATCTTTCGTGGAAAGATTATTCTGACTAACGAGGTTCTGGGCCACTAATTCATTACACTGCCTTGTCACTTCCTGCTCCTTCTTATTACCCAGAAATAGACTCATTAGTCAGAGTTCAGTGACAGGGAGAAATTGTGTTCGTTAATTTAATTCCCTCACTCACCCTGGGCCCCGTGTTTGTCCAAAATTGGGGATTAAAAGGGGGAAACGCTCGTCGTCTCAAGTCTCTGCTTTGGCCTCATTACACCCCCCACCTCACTCCTGTTCGACAGGAGAAAGGCCAGGACGGCTCACAGCCGTGGCCACCCCGGCTCTGCCCCTTCTCCACCCAGGGCTGTATGTGGCGGGCAAGGGGACACAGCCTGGGGATGTGGGCACCTGGACCATGCAATCCAGGTGTGGGTTTGTTTTTTAACCTCAACTCTCAGTCTATACAATGTGTACCTGGGAACCCTCGAACACCCCATCCAGGCTGTAAATGCTTTAAGAGGTATGTCCGCATCTGTATGACCCAAAGTGTCCCCAGGGTCCTCCACCCTGGGTCTGTGGTGTCATATGACATATTATCTGTAGTCTCATCTCTGGAAGTAAAGAGACATGAGTTCAACCCTGCCTCTTTATGTGGGTGCTGTGTGTCTTTACTCCAGACGCTTAACCTCTCTGGGCTGCACATTCTCATCCACATAAGAGGGATGTCAGTAGCCACCCTTTGTTACTTTGAGGCCTGAGCTACAGGAGGCATCAGAAGCAGTTTGCATGGTGAGCTAGATACTAAGAACCTGGAGGGAAGGTGCACTTGGAGTTGAACCAATCAAGATGCGGGCAGTGGGAAGACGGAACGGCTTCAAACAAGAGTGTGGTGCACACCAGCGGTGAGAAGCCTCAGATCGAGGTATCTGGGTGTTGGCTTTATTCTGAGCCTCCCCTCGCGGCTTACAGGGGGCCACGTCCTCTCCGGGTCCTTACCCCGTCTTCCCTTTATGTTTGTGTGTGCCCTGATGCCCTCTTCCTACGAGAACACCAGTCACATGGGTGCTGGCCCACCCATATGACCTCAGTTTACCTTAATCACCCCTCTAAAGGCTCTGTCTCCAAACACAGTCACAGCCTGAAGCACTGGGGGTTAGGGCTTCAACACATGGATTTTGGAGGGGACACAGGTGAGTCCTGTAACAGTGACCACATGGTGAAGATAAAGCCCCGTGTGCTCACTTGTCATGGGAGCTACACTTGGCTGTTCACATCAGTGCAACCACTGTGTATCTAAAATATTTTTCACTCTGCGATGGAAAAAAGACTTTTACTCTGAATTAGGCCAATGTCAGGATTAAGACACCTCACTCCAGAGACGAGCTACAGAAAGGCTGTCCCCAGTGGGCAGAGATCTTCCCTGAGTCCCCTGCGGGACAGCAGGGGAGGTGTGAGGCCCCCAGCAAGCACAGGAAGCATGTAGAGAGTAGCTCCCCAGCTGCACGCAGGGTACCCACGTGTGGTCTGCAGAAAGCAGCTACGTGGGTTCTGTCCCAGGAGCCAAACAGACGCCAAATAGGACATGGATTCCAGGAGAACCAGGTCAGCCGCCTGAGCTCCCAGGGTGTGTGCTGAGTGGCCCTGTTCCCTTTGTCCGCCTCTCCCCTTTCTGTCTGCTGTGAAGGGAAGCTGTCAAGCGTAAAAAGGTGTCTTTTAAATATTGCTAGAAAACGAAGATGCTCTGATCCAAGAGAATGACGTAAGAGGGCCACGCCCACCTTCCCGCTGACCGAGCTCTGTAACCTGCTGGCCTTTGGGGATAATGAACTACATCTCACAGCCACTTGGTTTGTTTTCTTCTGCTAAAATGATCCAATTAACATACAGGGAGGAGGGACAGGAATGGAAATGTGTGGCCCGTGTATTCATTTGGTACCTGGCACGTGGGGGGAGACAGCTGGAGAGAGGGGGGTTTAATTTCCTGGGGCCCACACTTTTCTGAGTGATTGGCAGGCTAATTTTGCTCTCCACTAGGCCTGTATTGAAAGGATGTGAAGACTCAGAAAGCTGCCAAGAGCTGTTCCTTGCTCTTGGCAAAAATTCTAGACCTCATCAGAAAAAAAAAATCAAGAACTAGGCTTCGCGATCTGGGGAGCCAGACTGAGAGGGGTTGCTGAGGCAGTGAGGGGGAGCACGTGTTGTCACAGCACCCTTTCCCTGGTGCTTTTCTCTGGAGGGTCCCCCGTGAAGCTTATAAACAGCGTTACACCTCATGTGACTTTGTCATGATGGAAGAGGCTCAGGGAATTAAATAAATTGCCTGGAATCACACAGCGAATCAATGGCAGGTTCATTCAGGCTTCAAACCCAAGTTCCTCTAAGCCTGTGTCCAGTTCTCTTCCACCTCCCTGTGCTGGCTCCTCCAAGGCCCCGTCCAGAGGGTGCCTGCTGGGTCCAGAGCTGGGCTGGTCTACACAGCCAGAAAGGAGCCAGTCCAGGGTGGTCTGCAGCCTTTCCCTCCCTGTGGGCCTCCCTCTCCTGGGCTAGTCCAGCTGGTGTGGGCAGCGCACAAGCGGTTAAGAGCATGGATGTCATAGTGACGGAGATGCAGGCTCAAATTTAAGCTGCAAGGTCAGGTGCCCTTGGGCAAATGATCTCGTCTCTTTAAGCCTTGATTTCCTTGTTTGTAAAAAGAAGATGATAAAAGCAACACTGTAGGATTGTTTGAAAATGAAACGTGTGTGTGTGGTTTAGCATGGTGGCTGAAATTCACGAAGGCTAGCTTTAAAGGAACATAACAATGGGCGTTGCTGGAAGAGTGGGGCTCCAGCTGCCCCCATAACAGGCTTCGCGAAGCTGGCAGAGGCGGGGCGTGTGGAAGTGGACACACCCTTTGTTTCAGTCTTGACCACCTCACGCTCGCGGCTGCCTCCGGACAGCTGGAGGCCCCAGTGTCCAGGAAGCACAAACTCTGTGGACAGGCCTGTCCCTTCCTCCAGGCCATAACCAGTGTGGACGGATGGACAGAGGGATCAAGGGGGGCCGCAGAACCCGGGGTGGAGAGTCAAAGAGGGAGGGGAACCAGAGCTGGACCCCACGTGATCTGCTGTGCCCCCCGGAGGACGGATCGGTGGGTTCCGAAGCAAAGGAAGACGCCGGCTTTCGGCGACCCCGCTGTGAAGTAAACACAGTGCGCGGGCACGGCCCGGGGGAGTGATGGGGGAGCGAAACGCAGCACACCTGGGTGTCGTGGGAAACGAGAGGGCGGGTCTGGTTCTGACGAGAGTCTTCACCCCTTGTCACCTTTCGAAGGCGACATCGCAGCTCGGTGTGTTTGCACCTGAAATTACGCACGTGTGCGCTGTGAGTGTGCGCGGTGTTGGTGTGCCTGGGGCTGACTGTGTGTGCACGCACCGTCCTTTCCTGTTCTGCAGGGCACAGCGACGCTGAGATGTGCTGCTTGTAAGGCAGGTGCAGGTGGGGTTTTATTCCCACACTTCTGAGGATCAGAGTGTGTGGAACCCACTCAAACACTCCCGTTGTGCTTACACCCCCCGCGGCACTCGCCCTTGTGGAACTAACGTACATTCCAGGACCTCCTTATTGACAGGAGATTCCGAGGCACTGACTTCATCCCTTACAACAGCCTGGCCTCTCAGCGCCCCTGCCTCTGAGCTGAGGGGGCAGACGAGGGTGTCCGGAGGGGAAGCCGGGGGTGAATGCCGGCCCTTCCCCCCTCCCTTGCTGTCTGCATAAAAGGCAGAAAATCAAGGCAAAGGAGGAACTGTGTTGCAGCCCTTATTCTGTTGACAAATTTCAAAAAGAGATGAATTTTCCAAAAAAGTCAATGACTCCATCAACCTCGACCCAAAGGCAGCAAAGAGAACTCCTGCACTTTGTGACAAAGGAGCTACAGAAAGCCCTGTGGCTGGGCGCCCGTCTCTGTATTCCCTGGTGGGTAGGATCTAGGGTTGCTTCTTGACTGCAGTTTTTCTCCATTTTCAAAGCAGACTGCGGGGCACAGAGCTCCCTCTTGGACAAGGATCAGACAGACCACAGTTTAATTCCCTGTTATTCAGGGCAGATACCACGAAGCATTCCCAGGCCTGCCTGCAGCCGGGAGCACGCGCCCCGAGGTACCGCGCCTGCCGTGCGCGTGTGACGAAAGCCCCCACGACTGGGCTGTAACGTCGTGAAGAGAAGAGTGGTTTCCCACATACAGTGAAGCTGCCCCGTTTCAGAGGGAAAAAAGTGGCATTTTGTGCCTTTTTTTGGTCCTCTTTGTTGAAATTGAGGGAAAGAGAATTAAAAAAACAACAACAGAGTATCCAAATTTTAGAAATGGAGTTAAACACCTTAAATAACAAATTCTGGTATTTTTGCCTCTTTCTGACATTTCTCTTGTCTGCAGATGTGTCTCTGGTGTGTGGATGAGAACTGCCCCCCTGAGGACCACAGATGGAGTGGTTTCTGTCTGTCTCCCCTTCCTCCCAAACCAGCCCCCAATCAATTCTGTGGTCGCGATGGCACCGTGCATTTTGAACACCTTTGCTGACCTGAGTCGTGTGCTCCCCGCCTAGATTTATAGACTATTAAATAGGATACCTTACAATTCTTTCTTCTTTCTCTCCAAGAAAATAGCAGACACGCGCGGGCAGAGCCATCAGTCATTTATGTCAGCAGATCGTTCGCAAGTTACAAGAAAAATAAGGATCCTTCCGCTTTAATCTTAGGGGAGAGCAGCTGAATTTCAGAACAGCCCAAAGCCCAAACTCATCTTGAACTTCAGAAAGCCTCCCCTGAACGACCCAGAAGAGGCGAGGCGGCGGTAACGACGACCCGCCGCCAGCCCTGGGAGGCCGCTTTGCCGCGGGCTACAGAGGACAGAAGTGGTGTCGCGGCCTCGGTGACCAGCAGGAACAGAAAAATACGTCCGCGGTCACTAGACCGACCTTGAAATTAAATAAATGACTCTTAATGTCCCAGAGGGTGTCAGTTTCCCCACAAACCTCCTTTCTGCCCAGAAACTACCATGCCATTTGCAGTCTCATCATAACAGGAATGTTCGTCTTCCCAGTTCCTGGTTTTCCCACTTGGGGTGTTTGAATTCTGCTCCTCAGAAGCCAGCACGGTCTCCCTGACTGCCTCTACCACCAACGCACACAAAGTAGCTGATACGAGACATTGGGACGCAAAACCCCAACCGGAAACCTCACCAGAGGCAGACACCTTGGCAACAGCTCTGTTCTACAGAGCAGGCCGCTCTCCAGCAGCGAAGGCACCTCCATCTCAAAGCACGGCCACGCCCCGGACCTCTCGTCCTGGGGAGAGGCGCCCACCTCCGACTCGGGGGGTGGGGGCTCCCTTTCCCCTCTGTCTGCGCAAAGGGCGGGGATCTCGCATGCACCTACCTGTGCCGCCCCGACGGCCACCTCTGCCCACCTTCCCCGTCTCTTTTCCGATCATTTTTTTTCCACTTTAAAAACATCCAACTTTGCCTTGGGGATGAGCAGAGTGAAATGTCACTTACCTATAAGGAGAGAGACAGAGAGAAAGCGATGCATCACGTTACACACAAGGTCTTTGAAAGCAAGGCCAGCTTCTGACTTTGAAACCATAACAATAGGTGGGAACTATTTTTTAATCCTGCCTCTGCATTGAGCGAAAGTCGGGACTTTGCAGGAGGCCCCTCCCCAGGGCCCACGCTGCCCTCCTGATCTTTTGTTTTGTGGTGGCAGCCGGTCCCTCCTCGCCACCCTGGCCCCGCAACACCGATTCCCCTCTTCACTGAGGAAAGGTCAGGAGGAGGAGGGAGGACCAGCAACCGCGGAGACCAAGGGAGCTGGACGTGGCCGAGAGGAGCACCCTCTCTCATGGGGGGCGGTGCATCGGGACGGCGGTCAGTGCTGGCGGTGCCTGCGTGGGAGGAGGTCACAGCTCCCCACAGGGTGACTCTTCCTGGGGCTCTGGGGCTCCTTCTGATGCCTCTGGCTCTGCATCTCTCTCCCCTCCTCGTCCACCTCCCCCTCACCCTTCCAGGCTGGAGTGAACTCACCCAAGGCCTCTATCCCTGCCCCGCTTTGTCACACAGCATCCAAGCTTCCCCTTAGTGCTGAGGGTCCAGAGAAATCACTCGTTAACTCAGGACTGTGAGCCCAGCTGAGACCTGCGTGGGTGGTCTTCTCCGGTCCCCTGCCTGCAAGTGGGGTCCAGCCTGGTCCATTCATGTCCTAGGAGGCCCTCTGTCTGCAGACCAGGGATGCGGGGTCCCCACGTTGCCTGGCTCACGGCCTCCAAGGCTCTCAGCCTTCGCAGGGAAGGTTCCTTGCAGCCCAGTGACCCCCTCGCTCTGACACTGGAAAACCCAGCTCAGGGCCCTGACCTTCCAAGGTCGGCCCCTCACCACACCAGACACCAAACCCCCTCACTTGCCAAATAGTTTAAGTCAATTTTAGTGGCCTGCCAGCATCCTTTTCTTATTATGCCTGAATAATTCAGCTCTTTGGAGCCTCTTCTTGGAGAGTTTAGTCTTCCGCTTTTTCTCCCCCAGGCTTCTCCGAGAACCTCTCTGGAGGACCCCCACGTGACCCGTTCCAACGCTACTGTTCTTTCCCCCGGAAGTTCTCCACCCAAGAAGGCCTGCCAAGAACGGGATCGAGGCGGAACGGCCTCAGGAAGGGAGATCTGCTGCACGCTGCCTCTCCTGGAGATCCATGACCACATCAGTGCACCAGAGGCTTGGAGAAGGTCCTTGCGGAAGAGCCACGCTTAAGCTTCTCCTAAAATGATCTGACTCGGGAACTTTCCTTCCTGCACACAAATCAAAGCCGTCTTCTCTGGTTCAACGGATGGTCGTGTTGTTGCTTTTATGGGTGTCACACTGTGAACAACTGATCTGGTTTTATCAGGGCTGTGGCCAGGGGACCACGAGAGGGACGCCCCCTCCCTCCGGCCCTGTGGGAAGCACGGCCCAGAACTCGGCATCCCACCGCCGGCTCCATCCGTCCCCTAAGGGGAGAGGGCCCGCCCCCTGGGCCACCTCAGCCCCTCACCTGGGACGGAGAGACCTCCTCACACCCTGCACGCGCCATCGGGGCGCGACGAGGCTCTGACGGTTCTTGAAATGTGCTTTGTGACCTGTCAAGAGCGAAGAGTTTTAAGGGCGTGGTGTTCAGTGCTGCTGTCTTTGGGCTGCATTCCTGGGAAGAATCAGAGAAACAGGGCTGCTCCGTCTGCCCCGGGAGCCGGCGAGGCCAGCGCGCTTCTGTTTCCCGCAGGGGGAGCACGGCCCGGCGGGGTGTGCCTGGCCCCCGAGGGAGGGAAGGCGCCCTGTAGGGCTTTTCCCGTCTGTAACGTCTGTGCCTGCGAGTTCCCCTCTGCCTTCTCCGTGCTGACACCTTTCAAGGATTGTAACCCGGTCCCGCCTCCGCTCTGCCAGGCCTGGCCGGGCAAGATTCTCGCAGAGCGAGGCGCCCCGGGTGGGGGCAGGAGACCGGGGTGGGGGGGCAACGCCTCGTCTGCCTCTGTCCCTGCTCTTACGTGATGACAAAGGGGTGTCAAAATCATGTGTTAACGTAGGAACATAAACGTAACCCACGTTCCACTCGGGGGGGTGTTTGTAACGGGGGCCCTTCATCAGTGGGGGTGGGGTCTGTCCTTCCCGCTGCATTGTGGGGGACCTGGAACTGCTCTAACAAAAATAAAAAATAAGGCTTATTCATTTAAAAAGTTGCATTTTTAAAGTTTTCATTTATTCAAGAAAATGCTGTTGACCCTCGAACAGCACAGGGGTTAGGAGTGTGGGCCCGCCCCACAGTCAGAAACCCTCCTAAATCCCAAAGCCGCCCTGCCGTGCCTGCGGGCCCCACCCGGGATGCGGCCAGCCGCGCATCGGGCAGCGCTGTGGTATCTGCGATTGAGGAAAGCCCACATCGAAGCGGGCCGTGAGGCTTAAACCCGCTTGGTTCAGGGGCCAGCTGTATTCTTGACCACATTCTGTGTGTAAGGCCAGAATTATTTCCTGCCAAATAGGAAAGCTCTGGGTCGTCCTCAGAGAGCCTTTTTCTGGGCTACGTGGCAAGAATGGAAAAAAACTGGCCAACGTCCCAGCCCTGGGAGAACTGGACAACTCTATGGGAAGGGAGGAAACTTTCCAGACAGTGCGGGAAATGCCCAGAAAGCCACGCACGCTGTCCCACGTTCACCTCCCCAGCACCCCCTCGCCTTCGGAACGCGTGCCTACAATTTAAACCCCGCCCATGAGCCGCGAGGCCTCTGCCCCCCTCCCGGGGTACCCCTCCCTCCTCCGAGCACCGGCATTTAGCGTTTCACCCCTCCTGACGTTTATGAGCGTCGTCTCCACTCGGCTACGACATCCTGACGCTGCAAACCTACCAACACCTCGCCCAGCTTCCCCTGCGAGAAGACTTCAGGTTCTCAGACCTTCTGGAATTTGGAATTGTGGATAAGGGATTGCGGATCTAATTACACCCGCTTCTGTGAGAGCTCTGGGGACGCGGAGATGAAACACGTGATTCCCGCCTCGTCTGGGCTGGAGGGGAAAGCAGACCAGGATATGCTGGATTACAATTCGGCATCGGGGCTATCAGGACGGGGCCAGGCACGGGGGCCACCAGGGGACACAGCGCCTGCCGCTTTCATTTGGTTGCTGAGAATAACGTAAAGGGAAACAAACTGGACTTGGGTGGAGAGGACCAGGGAGACCGTCACAGGAGAGACTGGCCCTTTCTGAGCATCTCCCGCTGCAAAGCTGCGTTACGAGTTCGCTGCCCTCCCCGCGTCCCCTGTCCCCCCACGGCAAGGGCAGGCTGCCTAGTTTCCTGCCTCCTGCCCTGCAGGGTTCTTCTGCAGCGGAGTTCCCCACTGACCATCCCTGAATCTAAGGCAGGCTCAGGCGCTCGCCTTTCTGAAGGGCTCGGGACCTGGGCAGGCGCTGACTCTGCAGATGGCTTAACCTGACACTGTCTCCACTCAAGGTGCTGCGAGCCCCACCCATCTCAGTGATTTTTTTTGTCTGTGTCAAACCACAGGTGGTGACCTCCCAGTTGTTCACAACTGTTTCTACTGAAGAGATTCTCCTTCTCTGGATCTTTAATCCTCATTTTAACCCTGGGAATAAAGGAACTCTGTTAGGCCATCCAGTCCCAAGGCCAGGATGCAACTCCGTCTCTGAGAGCTAAGAAAGGATGCTCCCATTGATAGATAACTGGGTAAAGAAGCTGTGGTACATGTATACAATGGAATACTACTCAGCCATAAAAAAGAACAAAATAATGCCATTTGCAGCAATGTGGGTGGAACTGGAGATTGTCATTCTAAGTGAAATAAGCCAGGAAGAGAAAGAAAAATATCATATGAAGTCACTTATATGTGGAATCCAAAAAAAAAAAAATAAGACAAATGAACTTATTTACAAAACAGAAATAGATTCACAGACATAGAAAACAAGCTTATGGTTACCAGGGTGGTGAAGTGGGTGGGAAGGAATAAATTGGGAGTTCGGGATTTGCAGATACTAACAACTATATATAAAATAAACAACAAGGTCCTACTGTGCAGCACAGGGAACTATATTCAAAACCTTGTGGTAACCTATAATGAAAAAGAACATGAAAACGAATATATGTATGTACATGTATGAGTGAAGCATTATGCTGTATACCAGAAATTCATGCAACATTGTAAACTTACTATACTTCAATTAAAAAAAAGGAGAGAGAGAGAAAGGATGCTTCACCACCAGGATGACTCAGAGCACAGAGGATGCAGGCAAATCTAAAAGGTACACATTCCAAGCATGCTTTCTTCAGGAATGGGTCCTCTCCCAGGACAAGGGTTCATATGGCAGTGTCCATACTTAGTCCAAACTTGGGCCCTAGACTGGTTCTAGTCTTGAGGCAAGACTAGTTCTTCTCAAGCCCTCCCTGTGATGGCCATCGGGCCTTGGAGGAGAAGACAAGTGCTCGGGTCCAGGGCTGGCAGTGTCCCTCCTCTCCTGCCCTGCTCATACACCCCACTCTGCAAACTGGGAACCTGAATGTCCACCCCGGGAGCCTGGACCCCCACCCTCCAACGTCCTCTCTCTGGTAGGCCACCCGTGCCCAAGCCTCGGTCTCCTCTCCCCGGCAACCACCAGGCTCTGTGCCCTCTCCTGCCTCCGGCCACGCCACTGGGAAAGTGACTCCCTAGGCCTGTGGTCATTCTCTTGATCAGAGCTGCCACATCACAGCCCACGCTGCACTGCTGGGAGGAAAGGCGGCAAGGATTCCTTTTGAGTCTACTGAGGTGGAAAGGGACCTGGGAGCATCCGTCTAGAGACGGGGTATTTTTAGGCAGGTATTCTTAAAGGGAGTGGGTCGGATTTAAAACCTTTTATCCAGCCAACCCCCAGGTGGGACGGGGGTGGGGTGGAATCGCTCTAACTCGCCCCCGCGCCCCCCCCCCGACCCCGGCCCCTGCAGAACTGCTGAGACGCAAGAACTCCCACCCCTCCCGCCCACATCCTCTCCACGCTCTGGAGAGAGAGGGCTGGTACTAACACTTCACTGGTGGGAAACCGAGGCCCAGGGAAACGTTAGCTGGAATCTGCTGCATGCAGGGGGGCGAGGGGAGGATGGGGAGACCGGCCGTACACGCTGTCCCTGGAGGAGGGAGGAGACTTCCCAGAGCTGCAGTGTGGCCGACAGGCTGGCGCAGATGCCAAGCAGGCAAAGGATGTTGTCCCAGCATTTCAGAAGGGAGCTGTCTCCATGCTGCTCTGAGGCTCCCACCTGAGACCAGAATTCCTCTGAGTATCGCCTTTCCTTTCTCCCCATTGCCTCACACAGAGCTGGGCTGGGTAGATTTTTCTGTTCTTTCCAGTGAGTAGACCTCCTGGTTTCCATAATCAGACTCAACCCTGTGCTCGCCATCTGGAAGGCCTCCGCCAGCCCCACCCTCCTTCCCCCACCACTCCTAGGTGGGGACTGGGAGCGGAGGTGTGGTCAGGAGAGGGGTCTGAGACTACGAGCAGGGATGCGGCCCAGCCCACTCACTGCACAGGTGGGGAACGGCCACCCGTGCAAAGCCAGCCGCACCAGAGGCCACCCTGTGTTCCAGGAAGCCCCGCGGGCTGTTGCTGACCTCAGCTCGCTGCACAGGCCCTGTTCCCGGGGAGCTGTCCCTACAAAGGAAGGTGAAAGGCGCCAGCTTAGCTGCTTCCTTCAGGACCAGGCAGACGCCCACACACCGCTGAGAATTCCAGAACACTGAAAACACAGCAGGCAAAGCTCAGGGGTCCGGGTCTGAGGACCCCCTTCCTACGTCACTGGCGGCTTTCCATTTTCACTGCCCGTTAGAATCATCTGAGCAGGTTTTTAAAAATCCCCAAACCCAGTCTGATCAAATCGGAATTCTTGGGTGTGGGGCCTGGCGTCACTATTTCAAAGAATGGTCCAGGTGATTCCGACCTGCAGTCATGTCTGAGACCCACCGTGTGGACGGGGCCCCCGGGGGGCTGGCTAAAGGGCAGGCTGTCAGGCCCCAGCGCCCCCCTCCCACCTGTTTCCGACTGCGCAGGTTTGGGCTGTGGCCTGAGAACCTGCATCTCCAGGAGCTCCCAGTGATGCTGTCGCTCGCTGCTGGTAGGGGACCAGACTTTGAGAAGCCTTACAGCAGACAGACCCTGAGGCTCTTCAAAGGAGATCTGGCTGGAGGGCGTGTTCTCCATCACAACTGCATCTCCTGGGGCTGTGAGGCCCCCACCCCCGCACCCTACCAGGCTTCCCTGGAACGGACGTCAGGGCCCTGGCCCTGCCACTGAGGAAAGGCGTCCCCCTGGCTTGTCTGCTCTTCCAGGCCGGGCCTGGTGGAGAGTGCTGTGAGAGGGGCCTCCCCGCAGGAGGGAGAGGAGGCCGGGTGCCCTCTTCCCGGCTCCCGCTGCGGGGGTTGACTTGACGCCTTTGGAAAGGAACCCACGCCCTCAACAAACAGTGTCCGGAGGCAGGAGCAAGGGGGTCGGGTAGCGCTGCCCCGAGGACAGTCACAAGCCCAAGGAGACACGTGTGCTGTCCATCCGCAGATGAATAACCCGTCTGACGGGCAGGGAACCGCGAGACTGTCACAGTTTCCAGCGGAGAGTAAGACACATGCTTAATCAAGGAAGGCTTAATAAACTCCTTCTGTGAACACCACACCCACCTTTCTGTTGAGGCTGGAGGATGTGCTAACCTGGACTTCTGTCACCTGCAGCCCCTTTTCAGCAACAGTTTATCACAAACGCATCTCGTCACCCACAAGCCATTCCCCAGGAGGGGCCAGTAAGAGGCCGAGGGGCCAGGGCCCGAAGCGGGGGCGTGGGCATCACCTCCATCTGGATCCTTGGCCTCCAGGACCGGCTCCAGGACTCTACATATGTGGGGCCCCAGGCTCTCTGCCCGGACCTTTGCATCTGGCTAAACATCTGGGGACAGTGGCAGCTGGGGTGCCTGCCGGTGGCACTGCATGCTTTCTACCTACCCGCAGGATTGCTCTGTTCGGGGCAGGCACAGGCCCTCGGCAGGAGGGGGCCGCGTTTCCAGCGCCCACACTCAGCCGCACTGCGGGAGGGGAGGGGAGGAGTGGAGGGGCTGCGTTTTCTCCCTCCCTCTGAGCTTGTTCATACAGTAAAACACAGGGGCCCCGCTGTGACTGCTGATCACATCCAAAGCAACGGCAGCTTTTGAAATTCATCAGCGATCCCCCCACAGCTGCAGCCGAGCCGCCAAGCCTTGCCTCCCCAGGGCCCGCAGCGGCCATGGCCAGGACTACGAAGCTGTCTTCCCAACGCCCACACTGGCTCCCGGAGGCCAAGGGACACGAGGTGCAGGCGGACGCGTGAGACACACAAAAAGAGCACGTTCGGAAAAAGACCCAGAAAAAGGGGAAAATTTCAAAAAGGGGTCTCTTCCTTCCTTTCTCCCTCCTCCCCGTTTCTGGGCCCAGTTCCGTGTCCCGCAGAGCAGGACACGTCCATGGGGACCTGGGGCCCAAGGCCTGCTGGACCCCGCCCCTGGCGAGTAATCGCAGAGGCTCCTTGCGCAGCCTGGCAGCTGGGATGATGTGAAAGCCCGTGGTCTGTGGATTTTATGGGGATTTTTAGGAGACTGGGAATAAGGCTGCTCCAATAAACAGTCTGGCAGAGCAGTAAAACAGGAAGGCAGTCACACCAGTTGCATTCCAAACGGCTTCCCGAAGGCAGAGTGACGGCCGCCACCTGCCCCTCGACTTGCTGAGACCCCTGCCCCTGCAGGGAGGAGCCCGCACACTGTGTGGTGCAACTTTGCTGGTTTGCTCCTCTGTTCCTGACAGAGTGGGGATGGTTCCTCCCTCTCCCCTTCACGCCTCCAAGTTTCTAGCCCCAGAATCCTGACTTTACGGAGCCCCGGTGGAGGAAAAGGACAGCCCCCTCACCAACCCAGGACCCTCTCTGGCTCCTCCCAGAGCAGGAGGGTCTGCTGCCTCTTGCCCCAGGTGGAACTGCTAGATGTTTGACAAAACTACCTACTGAGCGGGGGACGATCTTCCAAAAAGATCAGCAGCAAGAGTGGGTCGAGCACCTGGAAGCTGAGGGCTTGGGTGTGGTCCCCCTGCCAAGGGACTTGAGCCTGGACCACAGTCTTGTATAGTTTGGGTGTGTGGCCACCGGAAATCTGAGTGTTATCTGGACACCCACCTTCCCAGCAAACCCACCCGTTTGCCAAGGAAGCGTCATCAGAAACCGAGGTGTATTACGCCAAAACTTTCCTCACTGGAACATCATCACCATCATGGCCTCCCTATCCACGTGCTGTGCAGTGTCAAGGTCCTTTCACGCGCACCGCCCACTGTGGCACTCGATAGGAAGTCTTGCTACACCGGTATTCCCTTATGTCCCCATTTCACAAGGAGGAAACTGACGTTAGAGAGGTCCTCAGTTGCCCGAGGTCACAAGCCGTTAACGCCTAGATCCAGACCCCGATTCCTGTGCGCAAACTCCGAGGATTCTGATGGAGGAGCATCAGAGCGGCGGCACCACCGATGACCTGCAGCTACTCCGAGCCCGCGGCCGGCGGCGCACGGGGCTTCTCAGAGAAACACAGCTGACGACCAGCCCTAAGCACCCCTTCCCCGGGGCTCCCGTTTGGTTTTTATGTTCGCTTCGTTTATCCTCAGCCTAGGAAGCCAACATTTAGACTTACTGGTCCCAAGCTGGGTGCACATCCAAGAATCTTACAGATGGCGCTGAGTAAGTCCTAGCCCATGGCATCCACCAGGCACCCCACGGACAATGAGCTATCGGCTCCGTCCAGTTGACAGCGGTCCAGATAGCAGCCAGGAGTTAACGCTCAGTGAGTCGTTTTAAAACAGGTGGGTATGTCTTCAGTTTGTTTTTCAACTAGATATACATGCGGTGGCTACCATGTGTGAAATGAAAATCAACTGACTATCAAAAATGTATTTACTGAGGATTCATCCTGCAATAACCACCTACCCAGAATCTATCAAAGTAAACCCTCAGTAAGTACATACTTGGGAGCTTAATTTAAATTGTTTTTACAAAGCAAACTTAAGTTCTTCCAAGAGGACCTGGCAGTTGCAGAAACCAGGAATTAGAGCTTCTTGTTCTATTAACTAGAAACGTGACGGCATTCTTGATCTTTCCCATCTACAGATTTGTAAATCACATTGGACCTAAAACACAACAGCAACAACAAAACAAAACGGCAACACGAGGGCTCCTGACCAGTAGATTTAAATGTACATGTTACTCATTGACGAAGAATGGTGTCTAAATGCCCGAAAACACTCGGAGCTGACACTACAGTCAACCCTTGGCTCTAAACAGTAACTCATTCATTATCCCAAGAAGAGTACCGAGGGATTTTTAGGTATTCCCTTTGAATTAAATAACAGAATTTCCCAGTAATTTTATCTTTTTAAAATAATTAGATTTTTTTTTCTGCTGCAACTTAATTCATTTCCTTTAATGAGGCCAACTAGTCAATTGCTCTTTGCTAATATTCCTCAACACAACCCGTCTTAAACTGATGATGATAATGATGATGATAACCTTTTATGCTGGGACCCTTCTATGAATCAGGGTCATATAATCTCATCTTATCTCCACAAACATCCTTTGGCAGTTCTGTTATTTCTGCTGTGCCTCAGTCCTTATGGAGAAACCGAGGAAGTCCAGAGCTGGTCTTAGATGCAGATCCACGTGGAGCTTCCCAGCAGCCATGGAGAAGAGGGGAGCAGGGTGAAGCAGAGGAGACCCCATCAGATGAGGACAAAAATGCAAAAGAAGCAACGGCAGCCAGGCCAGGTTTAACCAACGTAACTCTCGGGCCACACCTTAGGTGAGTAAGGAGTGAGCACGTGACCTCCATGTGTAAAAGGGCACTGCTCTTTGCATCCCTGGCGAGTAAAAGAGATTTCATCTTCAGGAAAAGACATTTGCTGCCTTCAGGCATGCCTTTCCCTCTCCGAGAACCTGATCTCTTAGTGCAATACGGGATATCGCACTCTGCACCGTCTCATGGTTTCGCCACGCCGGGAACGACCTGTGGCGCTTTGGACAGCCTTGCGCCTGCCTGGACCTTGTTTCCTTCATCCAGCAGACTGCAGGGCAGGAGCAGGTGATGCCTAAGCCTCTTCCCTGTATAACTGCCTAAGGTTCGCTTCATTAGGCCAGTGGGAAAGGGGGGTGTTTGTCCAGCCTCTAACGCCACGGCCCGCCGCCGCCGTTGACCCATTGACAGCTTACCTGAATGACACGGGAAGGGGTCCATCTAGGGAACACTAACTCTGCAAAGCAAATGCCCCAGACGTTTTTGCTCCAGAAGTTAAAAAAGGAAAGTACAAAATGATTGGTTATTCAGAGACTGTCACCACCTGGCCATCTCTATTGTCCTGGATTCTAGAAAGATTTAAACTACACACACACACATGCACACACACACCAGTTTCTTATCTGAGGTGCTTCTACTGAACGAGGTGATTAACTCCTTGACCTTATGCAGCTCTAACGTGACCTTGGAGAATAGATAGAATCTTGTTATCTTGTAAGGAGTTTTATGGCTTATTTCAGTGCATTTCAGCCATGTTCCTCTGGTGATTAAGGCAATTATCAGCCTATGCATTTCAAGATTACGCCTCGCGGAGCTCTCTCCAGGTGCTGAGAGGGCCGGGCGTGCTTACACTCCTTCTCCTTACAGTTCTTACTCCCACTCTCCCTCCTGCCCGCACCTGAACATGGCCTGCGATCTATTTCTGGAAGCTCCACACATGTCTTCTACCCTCTACTCAGACATGCTTATCAAAGCAGTGACTTTTAGGTTTAATTAATTTACGTAAACCCCCCTGACCACTAATTGGCGTCGTGTGCAGTGTTTTAATTACTATCATTACTGCTTAGGATTCACGGAAGGAAGCCTCTCCATCTTTCACTATGAGGTGACTGAGGGCGGGGCGGTACTTATCTGAACGCAGGTCGCCGTCAGCACGACAGCCTGTCTCTGTGCCCCTGGCAGACGACAAGATGGAACGAGCAATGCTGGGCCCAGCATCAGGGACCACGGCTCCCTCTGTCTCTGGCTCATGCTTCCGTACCATAGAAAGTAGTTCACGAATATTCCCTGAGAGAAATGGCAGCACATCTCGGGTTCTGTGCGTCACACAGGAAAGTACAGCACAGACGGAGGACGGGGTGATGGTGGCTCACCTGCCCGCCACCCACGCTTCCTCCCACAGTATGATTGTTGGTGTACTTAGAATTCAAGGAGATGGGCTGCTAAGAGCATGTCACCAAGAGAAACCAGGTCTTGAGATGGTCTTAGATTGAGACACAACCTATGACTAAAGGAAATCACCTAAAGTATTAAAATCATCATTTCTACTGGGTTAAACAAAAACAAAACAAAGCAAAAAGCAAGCTTCTCTATAGGCTGCATAAAAGTCAGCTTCTTCTCGTGAACTTGGTCCCCAGGAGAGCTTGGGGCACTAGCATTTCTATCTGGGGTGGTGCAGTGAAATATCAGATATGCATCTGTGTCCTGTTAATCCTTTACATATCTTTGGACAAACGTTTAATTCTACTAAGTCTTAATTGTATCATTTATTCACTGAGGATGACTTATAGAATTCAGACATTTGGCGAGAATCTAATGAAATCACGTATAATAAATGAGCGGCAGATGGGGAGGCCCACTGTCTGTCAGCTTGCTCCCTCCGCAAGGTGTTTTTTGCAGCCTGCCCTTCCTTGTGTTGGAAGCTAAGTGGCTCCCCCAAAGGTATCTTTCCTGTAACATCCTACGTTGCAGCTGTACACACAGTGGGGCGGTTGCCCTCCGTGATGCCCTTCTCAAAGGCTGGAGAGGCACAGTGCCACCCCAGCCCTCTTTAATAACCTCTGGGGTCCCTCCGTGCACTTAAGAAACCCCTTAATAGTGAGCCTCCCACGTCTGCAGAAAGCTGTGAAATTCTTTCTTTGCCCAGGGCTTATATTTTCCCCACATCAAATGCTTCTGAGTCTCAAGGAATCACCTTGCTGTTTCCAGACCCCTCTCCACGATCCACTTGACCTTTAGCTAAGGGAAGGGGTGGGGGGATCAAATCCTGCTGATAAACGTGTGAGATTTAAGATGAGTTAACCCAGAGTTACCAGGTGGTACCGTGTGGGTCTGAAGGCTAAACGTCCTGTGCACAGCCTATGCCTGGGAGCCCTGCAAGCCACGCTCTGGTCACATGTCCCCTTTCATGTTTTCTGGCTCCATATAGCTCAGGGCCTAGGGCTTCATTCTTTTCTTAGCGAGCACATGAGAGTGTGGACACAGCCCAGAAACCATGAGCACATCCTTGTCTTTCTTCTATAATATAAAAATCAATACTGAGAACAAGGAAATACGTCTTACTGGGAATAGGAGGTGAAAATTGAAACAAAACTCCAAACGCTGAAAAATTCAAGATTGAAACCTCCTCTCAGGTTCATTTCTTTTCAATTTCCCACTGTACGTTTCTGGTTGGACCAGAACTGTCTGACGGTTATCGCACGTACGCCAGAAATTCACGGCCAAACTGCAGGACTTGGCAAAGAGATTCTAAGTGTGAGACAATACACAAAGAATTTTAGTACGATTTACACGAAAAGGTACTATAAAAAGGTAAAGTACAAGAAAAAAGAATCTGGAACCTCCTCTAAAAATCTGCTTCTAAATAGACCACAGCTCTGAATATTCTGGGGAGGTAACTGACTTACAGAAACGGAAGTTCTGGACATCTTTTCAAACTGGTATTTGTAGGAGGAAACGGAAATGGGTTAAGGTCTGGGGAAAAAGCTGGATTTTCAGATGTTCTTCCCTGTGAAGTTTAGAAGTCGCCTGCATCAAAAATGGAGACAGAAATTGATGATGCTTCTGGGTCACACCGTCTCTGCCTCCCTACAGAGTCTGCTGGCGCAGGGAGTACGAGGCTGCCTGGGCCACACGCAGCGGGTGAGCAGGGACATGCTCCTGTAAAATTGTGTTGTAAAGACAGGTGACAGGCCACACCGGCCCCCAGAGCAGAGTCTGCCGGCCCCAGTGTTGGGCGAGCAGTGTGCATTTGCCCCTGAAGCCTACCCACAAAATGGACTTCCCCCTTGCCTGTTTTTCTGGGCCGACAGCAAGAAGACTTCTTAGAATGTGCTACTGTGTTTAGTACGTACACATCTGTAGTTAAGCTTGATCTTGGGGTTTCATACCCTTAGTAGAATCTGGGCGCTGTATGTCTCTCTGCAAGCATCACGGACATTTTAGACGGTGTAGGATGGTGCTGAGGTCATGACCGACCCCCAACATTAACTGCTCACCAATTCTGCATGCCCCACATAACCTAGTCCCCACAGGCCCACCCAAGATCCTACTGGAAGAAAGGCGTGAAAGGCTGTCTCACCCTCCCAAGGGGAGCTTCCAAACCAGCGGAGGAAACAAGAACTGTACATGCATATTTTAAAAGACATAATCCAGTCCATCCTTGAACAATACGTGTTTGAACTGCATGGATCCACTTATACACACGTATTTTTCAATAGTAAGTCCTACAGTACTGCCCGGTCAGTGGACGGTTGAGTCCACTGACGCAGAGGAATCGTATCCTCTGAACTGACAATAAGTTACGGAAAGATTGACCCTTGTGTTGTTCAAGGGTCAGCTGGATGATCATGCATAACACATGGAGATACATGTATACATATATACACACACAGGAACACCTGCAAGTCCAGCCATGGAGACCCAAATGCAGACGCACTAGAAGAGTGCTGGTGGGGAGGGTGTAGCTCAGTGGTAGAGTGCACGCTTAGCATGCACGAGGTTCAGGGTTCAATCCCCAGTACCTCCAGTGGGGGAGAAAACCAAAAAGAAGAAGAAACTAGAAGAACACCAAAATAAGTCATTGGAAGAAGCCTTCATGGAAGAGGCAAGTTTTAAAACTGGGTGACCGTAGAAAGGGAGACAGGGCGGGGGGCACACAACTCTCCCTACCTGGCGTGCAGGTGTGAACATGAACGTCCTGAGTGACACGGATGCTCCTCCACGCCTTCCCCGGAGCGCCCGCCGCGTGGCCCTGTGCGCGGGCAGAGACAGGAGGCGCTCTGCAGGGGGCGGCCGGCCGGGCGGGCGGGCGGCCGCGGGCAGGGGTCCCCAGCATGCCGCCTGGCAGGGAACCAGACCTCTCTGATTGCTCACCGCCTCGGGGGGCGCGTCACCTCTCTGCGCCTCAGCGTTCCTCACTGTTAAGTGGCTCGCACCTGCGTCCTGTGAGCGCGGTGAGGGCTGCTTTCTGTAAATGAGGCCCTTGCAGGTAGGCGGGGGGCCATGAGGCCTGACTGTGTGGTGCCCTCCTGTCTGAACAAGAGCACAGAGAGCCCCAAACCCGAGCCCGGTGAAGCCTGGCATCGTATACATTTGGCAGTGTTTCAAGCCTGCCCACTGCAGAAGCAGCACTTGGTCATGACCCACAAAACGGGATAAATGACAAGGCCCCCCCATCATAAAGCACCTGAGCACACACCAGCTCATCGCTGTCCTAAACTCATTTTCAGGAAAAAAAAAAATCATTTCCTTTCTTACCCAAATTGGCTAAAGGAAAATGTATCTTTCAATCTTCTTAAGACAAATCTATCATGCTGATAAAATATTTAGGGAAAGAAATTAAGAAATGTGATAAACCAAGTCCCTTATAATAAGTCTGTTCCTACAACATATGTACGGTTATGAAGAAAATCCCTGCGTGGGAGGGTTCGCACGCCCCTGCTGGTACAGCGCACAGCCACGCGGCACGTGGTGCAACGGGCCCTCTCCGGCCGGTAAGGAGTGGGGGCAGCCCTGAGCGAGGCAGCTGCTCAGCAGAGGCCCCTTTCTGCTGGTCTGCTGCTGTTTATTGCCCAGGAGTCTGGGACTCGGGGGACATCTGGCCAGTAATCAGTCATACGTATTAGGGGAAGAGCAGGTACCCCTGGGAGCCCTAGCCCAGGCCCGGGGGGAAGCTTCTCAACATCCTACCAGGTTCTAGTGGAACCAGCATTTCAGGCGATCACCTAGATGATGGGTATTGTCACACAGCTTCGCCTGGATTCACACCTTCCTTGTGGCTGGATAAATGGTCAGGTACGCAGTCTGACTGGTCCCTCAAGCACCTTCCTCCTCCGTCGACCCCTCCTCTCCTCCCTCCATGACAGCACTGGTCTTCACTGGGAGGCAGAGAGGAGGCCGAGGATAAAGGAAGGGGTCCTCAGGGAGACTGCACCTGACCTCTCACACACTCAGCCAGAGACACAGCACCTCGTTACAGCCCCTCAGCCTCGGAGTCGGTCGTACCCCTCGGAGATTCCGCAGAGGTGGTCTTGCAATGGCCGATGCTAGAAGACTTGTGGGATTTCTCTGCACGTGTGATCACAGCCATCCTGCAAAAACCCAAGCCGGTCCCATGTTCAGGCAGTGGCTGTGATCCTCAGACAACACCTGTCTCTGCTTGAGATCTCTTCTGTACAGCTGCCCCCACACTCAGAGCAAACTTGTACACGTGAGCCCTCGGCCAGCCTGTGCTCGGTGGCCCAGGGATCTGCAGGCTGAGGAAGGCATCACTCACGCCTGCGTGTCGCTGCTGCTGCTCCAGCAACTAGACCCCGGTCTGGTCTAGAGGAGGAGGTCAGTGAGGGGCTGGATGGAGAACAGACAAGGGTGTTTGGCGGGGCCAGCACCCCACACCTCCCCACGGAAGGGAGGGTTCCCTGCAATCACACGGTGAATGGGACCCCAGGCCTCTGTGCACCACAGTCAGTGGGGAGAGCAGAACAGAGCCCAGGGGGGCGCCTGGGCCACGGCACTGAGCAGTCGTTGGCCAGCTCTAGGGAGGGAAGATGGACATCAGTCCTGATGGAGATCAGGCCCCCGGCTGTGCCGGCTCACGGGGCACCCAGCACCCCACCGCTAGGGGAGTCAGCAGGCGCCCCACGGCCCTGGCTAGGACTGGCACGTGGGAAGTCTCCGTGGGAGACACCTGCTGATAGCATCTTCCCTTAGTTCACTCCGAGCTGCACCATTTGATTACCTTGATCCACGCCTTGTTTTGCTGAAGTGAACGTCACAGGTGAGTATTCCTTGCTGGAAACTGCGACAGAGGCTTGAACACTTTAGTGACGGGAGCTGAAATATGATTCCTTGCTTCCTGTGGACCATTTTCTCCTTCCCCTTCCTTGATTCTCTTTCCAGCCCCCTCTTTTTTTTTTTTTTTTTGTTTCTTTTAAATGTAAAATATTAATTTTGAGCAGAAGTCAAATTAAGCCCTCTGGAAATGATTCTGAGAAACTGAGCCACAGCCTGACCTAATTAAGAAGCCATTACGCTGAAGAGTGTATGTTAAGGTCTCATGTTTCTGGTGCAGACAGAGCTGCTGTCAGAGAAGCCAAGTCAGGCAGCAGAGGGGGCCAAAGGAGGGGCCGGGACGATGCCTGGATAGGCGGACAAAAGCAACGTTTGTCGTAGTGATGGTGAAACACAGTAGAGACGGTGTGAGTTGGTTTGGAGACGTCTCAGCGCCATCTTTCAGGAAGGTCCTGGTGAGAACGTGGGTGACCATCGCTATCTCCTCCAAGCCCTCTGGACCACTCCAGGATGGGCCGTCTCCATCTCTCTCCCTTCTGCTCCAGCTCAGGGGTCTGGACGGTAGCAGGAAGGGGCTGTGTGTGCAATAGAACTCCAGGGAACGTGGCTAGCCCCCTGCTGCTCTCAGGATGGCAACACCTAATTAGCCCCACAAATTTATGGGCTCCAGGGATGTGAGCAGATGGGTATTTAAGTTAACTGCAGATCCAATTTGTCCTCCATTAATTCCAGAGTGATACCTGAGCTTATTGGAGTTTTATATTGTTTCATCTGTTTCAAAGTCAGTTCTCCTCCTTCTCCAAATTGTTATTCTTTTGACTAGCCACTCTGTGGGTCTCTCCGGTTTCATGAACGGAATACTGACTTCCGTCCAGACTGCTCTGACTTTCTAACGTGCTGGGGACTCCTGATGGGGCTTCAGCCCGGAGCTCGCTTCCCGGTCCTTCTTGTTTTCCAGCTCTATCCTGCAGGTGCATCACTGTCCATTCAACCTGATCAGTTGTCCCAAAGCTGTCCCAGGAGATGGCCCTCTTGTCAAAATGTGGGTGGGCTTCTCTTTCTTCCTCTGCTTCATTTAAGAGATATTTTAAGGATCAGAAATCTTAAAATCTAGAACATTGGTGCTTTAAGAAAACTCAGTGATTTTCTATTGCAGTAGTTTACAAACTGGCATCCTACTCATGGCCACCAACAACTCTCCCTGCTGCCCTCTCCCTGAAAGGAGGGGCTGGCAACCAGAGCTGCGCAGGGAGAAGGCAGGCAGGCGGACACTCACACTCACATCAGCCTCAGTTGTTGAGATTCCTCCTGTCCCTTCTGACCTCACGAGGGTTCACACTGGTCTCAGTGAGACTTCATAGAGGCAGAGCCCGGCTCCCACCTTCTAACCCCTGGCTGCAGCCAGAGAAACTCCCCTCTAAATCTGCTTAATTTAGAAGGGTTCCACTGTGAAATAGCTTCAGAAAACCACCCATCTAGTCTAACGCCACTCTTCTAATAAATTTTTTTAATAACTAAGGCTTAGTAAGGATAGTGATTCACCCAAAGTCACAGTCCTGGTCAGCTCCTGACTTCCCAGAGTCACAGAACTCCTCAAACTAGTGAATTGGGGAACCACCATCACCATTGCCACCATCACCACCACCACCACCACCATCACCACCACCACCATCATCATCACCATCATCATCACCACCACCACCATCATCATCACCATCATCATCACCACCACCACCATCATCACCACCATCATCATCACCACCATCATCACCATCATCATGTTGACTTGGGTACAGAGCATAAGCCTGACCAGATAAGTTAGCAAGGAGTGATCATGTGGACACACATTAATCGCCCAAAGGTAGCAAACAAGCACAGAAAGAGAACTCCTAAGAATACACGTTTGAACCGTGTCATTCCCACAAGTCCATTTGTCTTTGTACTGAAAGCAAATGTTTGGTGCTGATTTTAATGTCTGGAAAATTCAAGTGACTTCTTTAATACCATAACCTGCAGGTGAACAGAAGGTAGACACCAGCAGCCTTTGGTCACCAGTGAGGAGAAGCCACACGTCTGAGTCATTCTCAGCCTGGACTGTGCGTCGGAATCACCTCTGATGATTGTAAACAACACCGATGCTTCAGTCCTTCCTGGAGATTCTGATTCAGTAGCTTTGGAGGGGGTGGAACGAGGGCATCCAACAGTTTTAGGAAACTTCCCAGGGAATTCCCACACTGAGCTGGGGCAAAGCCACAGGGTGACAAGACCCAGCACTTAACTGAAGTCACCTGTGCAGTGTGATATCCTGTGGTGTGGCCTCTGGACTCACATTTCAAGGTCTTTTCCGAAGCAGTGGGGTAGTTAGCCTTGTTAACAAGACAAGAAATGGCAAATTAGGTCAAGCCCATGGTTCAGGCAACACCGAAGTACGGCTGATGAGCGCCTGCAGGGGAGCCTCTGCTGGGAGGGCCAGGCCTCCTCAGGGTCACCCTGAAAGGACCAGAATGAGTCCATCTAATCGCCTACACTGAGACGCACGGGGTGAGGCCTTTCTGCAGCCCAGTCTTGTTTTTAGTCTTTCTCTTGCTGTCACAATGAGAAGTTGCATGTGTTTATCCCTCCAGCACGAAGAGGTTCTGTTTCTTTCGATTTGGCCTCATCCTTTTTTTCTGGCCTAAGGAAGCCCTTCAAAGACTGTATTCTTCCCAGCGGCAGGGAGGTTACAGAACCAGCACGAAATCACAGAAGAAAGCAAACAAAAAGACATTCTCAGACTCGGAGCTCCTCTGCGCCCGTGCCCTCCCGGGGCGGTGCCCCCGTCGTTCCCTGGCACAACAGGACCAGAAGGGGAATCTGGCCACTCACGCCTTTGAAAGGCTGCCAGCCTCTCTCCAGAGAGCTTCAGGAGAGGCCTTTGCCCGGTGGGGCAGGAGCAGAGTTTGAGCTTCAGAAAGAGCCTCTTCGACCCCTCGGAGGAACAGTAAAATGGTTAGGTCTTGCAGCCCCCGACAGTGAGGACTGAGTACCTGCCCCGCCAGGGAGGCGTCTGTGGCGGGAGCTGCAGGCAGAACACGGCTGAGATTTCCAACACTTCCTTATTGGAAGCAGCATTCCTACTTCAACTATCAAATCTATCAGATGAATAGCAATTTTCTTTGTAAAATAAATGCAATCTGCAAAGAGAGAACCTCCAGTCCAGTCAGTAACGTCTTAAGAAACCCTCAGACCAAGACAGAAGAAGCATCAGTGCCGCTTTCCGTTCCCGTCGGTAGGACTGCAGCCTCCTCTAGGCTGACAGACATTCTAGACAACCTCTGCCTGGTCTGCTGTGACCACCCCCTTCTTAAGTGTGTTAAGAGGCAGGATGAGGCAGCAGTGCCAGTGTGCACTCCCATGGCCTGGTTCAAATACCAGCTTACCAGCTGTGTGACCTCAGGCAAGGTGCTTAACCTCTCTGTGCCTCTCTATTCTCATCTGTCAAATGGGCATAGTAACAGCGAACAGGCTTTTAAAGTTGCTCTGAAGACTGAGTTAATTCATGCAAAGTTTTCTAGAAGAGTACCTGCAAGAAATTCGCAAGTCTAAGTTTTTATTGCTGTTGTATTCATTATTCTAAATTCTTCTAAAAACGTTTTCATGTGGTGTACAGGGATAATTACACTATTTCATTCTAGAGATAATAAAACTATGACCAAAGGGATTGTCCATGCTCCTCCAGCATTTGATGGTAGAACCTGGATCTAGCTTTCCAGAACGCAAACATACGGCATGACCTCAAACCATGCGAAACAGGTACAGCTTGAGTGGCATGACAGGTGTGTCCTGAGGCCAGCCCACCCCATGTCAGCCAGAGCAATTCCAAATAAAGCTTCTGTGTCTGATTTCCTTATTAGGCATCCTTCTATGTCCGCTTTTGAATAAAGTTTTCCTACATCTGGACAACTCAGCAGACTGTCCCCTCTGACTCTTTCCTACGACAGTAATGCTTCTAAACACCAGTGGGGCACCACTGTCCTATAATCAGTAAATTTCATGAACAGATAAATCCACACTCTTCCTCCCAGAAATGGTTCCACTGCATGAGAACCAGGTCAGACTGTAAGGGGCTCTTTGGGCAACTACGCTGACTCTGCTGAGGCCGTGCTGTGCCCGGAGCAGCACTGACACCTGGTGGGATCCAGCTGCTGGGGGCAAAGGAGCCGACGAGGGGAACTGGTCCGTGCTGACTGTCAGATCTCAGCGAAGCTGAGCTGCAGGAAGAGGCCAGAGTCAGAGTCTGCGAAGCAAACGGAGAATGCTTCCATGTTTTGATTGCATATTTGTTCCAAGAACTTTCATTTTTGTCACATCCTCACAACCTCTCTGCAAGGTACGTTCTCTTGTGTACCACTAGGGCTAGATTGGCTTTCGAGAGGTGAAACTTCATGCCAAATATCGATGTAAGGACATTTGTATTTTTGATTTTTGTTCTTGTGGCTCAGTCACAAGAACTGAGAAGAAGGTAGGTGGTGGAGGAGGTAGGCAGAGATCAAAATTAGGGGCAGGGAAGGCTCACCGTCAATAATGGTAAGAGAGGACCTGTTACCGCCTGGCAGCTCAACAGCCTTGATCTGGGGCCAGGTTTCCATGTCTCGCAGAAGGGACAGGATGAGCAGGGAAAGCTGCTGGCCTGGCAAAAGCAGAGGTGACCGGGCAGCATGGCCTGGACAGTGGGCCAGCGGGAAAGCAGCCAAGAATACAGGTGGGTCGGATGAACCCGCTTTGGGAACAAGGGGAGGAGACAAAGCATAGGTGTGTGCAGAGGGCCTGAACGCACACACATTCCTCTGTGACCTAAAAGATTACTTCCCTGGCAGGTGGGACGTCTCTCCTGTTATTTGCTTTAAAAATTTTAAATTAACTTTTTCCATGGAATGTGACTCTGGCCTTCCATGGACACAACCATCCCAGGGGCAGCACGCCTAGCTGGCCAGAGGCGGGTGCCCCGGCTGTGCAGTGCAGACCTGACTGGACTTGGGTTTTAAAGGGACTGAGCCCAGCAGTGCTGGGGCAGGTAACCAGGAGGCGGTGTGGACGGCCTGGGCCTCCGTGCTGGCATGTATTACCTTAGACAAAGCAACAGACGTTTCACGCAGACGCTGGGAAGTAAACAGGGAGCTATTTCTTTGGCCACTTGTGAGCAGATGTCACCATGAAAAAAGCAATATTAAAGTCTAGCTCTGCCCCAAACTGGGCCAACATCAATTAGACAAGGATTCAGGAGAAAACTGGCCCTTGTTAATGTCCACCCCGTGTGTCACCTCAGGGAAGCCCCTCATTGCACTGGGAGCTGTTAGAATCCCATGTCACGTATGGAATGCGGCCTCGCAGAAGGCAGGCAGGAACTCGCTCAAAGTTACACAGTCATGAGGGGAGGAGTCAGGAGCGCCTGGATCAACCTGATTCTGAAGCCTACTCCTTGCCCACGGGAGCAGCGCAGACTTAGTGCCACCACAGTGCACAATTAAAAAGAACTTAATATATGACAAGTGCTTGGCATTATTTTATTTAACACTGACCACAGCCCAATGAAATGAATGAAGTTATTATTTCAGTTTTACAGATGGAAAAAATGCGGCTTGGAGAGGTTAATATCCGGGGCAGGATTGGAACCCTGGTCCTTCTCAACCCAGGACCAGAGTGCTAAACCTCTCTCCCAGGTGGGGTTAGATAGCAGCTCCCAATTCGGCTACTGAATTGCTGCCTGTAGTTGTGCAGAACTGGGTAAATATTTAAGCAAGATATGAATTTGTGAATGATCGCTGTATCAGTACATAGACTTCAGGTGTCTTTGCACATGCCCACGTGTAATTTCTGCACTGTGTGGAGGGCCAGCTCTGCACAAGAGATTGTTCACGTAAATGTATTATTTCTCACATTTACAAGAACTACACCAAGCAGGGAACGTTATATTCTTAAACTCACTTTACAGAGATAAAAGCTGAAGCTCGGGTTAAACTGAGTCGCCAATGGCACACAGTAAAGACGGAGCCAGGACCCAGACTCAGGTGGTTTGATGAAAAACACACTGTTTTCTCTTCTTTTTTTTTTTTTTTTTTTTCCCCTTCCTGGGTTGTCCTTGTGTAAAATGATCCTAAAGTGACTTCAAAGAGAAATGGTAAGAGCTCTCTAGCATAAAGCCTTGGGAAACACATTGCAAAACAAGTTTACAGGTGTTCAATAGCCACACGTTTGCGGTCAGTGCACTGAAATCACATAAACACTGGTTCAGGCTCAGAGAGAGCTTTGTAAGCGTCACTATGTTGTGCAGAGGAAGAGACTCTTTGAGAAGGCATTTTTTTTTAAGGGGGCTAAAATTTCCTCTGAGCAGCTCTTTCGAGAAGAGTTATTAGAATTTATTTTCAATTATACACCAGAATAAGCTGTCTGCAGTATAGTTAACTTTCAATTTCAGCCAATTTTCGACGCATTCAATCATAGATGCCTCAGTGATTAAGAATCTATGTTGCAAAACAATTCCCACTTTGCAACAATGCAATCAAACAGATCTACAACTCATAACATATTATCCAATGCTTTTTCCGCTCGCTGGTGAAGTGAAACAGAATTTACCAACCATCCCCGTTTACCCAGTGTGCTCCAAGCTCATTTGCAAACAGATATGCAACCCAAAACAGCTCACGGGGGTTTTCAACCCTGCCTTGCCAAGAAGGAGATGGGCTGCTTTGGACATTCACCACTTCGGGCTGTCTCATTTTCTCCTTCTTAACGCGCGCTGGCTGAGTGGCACACCCCATGAGGCACAGAGCCCCTCCCTGCGCAGTTCTGAAAGTCATCTCCACGGCAGGAGTTCTGATTCATTAGGAAGACCAAAACAGGTTTTCTGTCCAGCTGTTTGCTCTTCAGATCTGCATGGCTGTGAGAGTGTGTGTGTGTGTGCGTAAGAGAGAGAGGGAGGGAGGGAGGGAGGGAGAGAGAAACTTGGGTGACACGCAGAAGGATATGCACCCAGCTTAAACTCTTCCTTTAAAAGTTTGGAACAACAGGACACTCTTAATAAATGTACAGACAACTCTGCATTTCAGAGATTGAATGAAGCCATAATAATCAGTTTTGTGGGGTTCACTTTTCATTCAATGCCCCAGACCTGAAGTTCTGTTTGAAGTCCACGGGACAGGCGAGCTTGGAAAATGGGTGGAGAGGAAACAGCAGCCTCGCAGCGAGGATCTGCTCCCCGCTGACTGAAGGGAGACTTCGAGGTTCGAAATGAGGCACTCCCAAGTTCCCAGTAGCCCCCTTGGGAATGCACATCTAACAAAATATGAGAGGATACATCGGAGCCCAATTATTAAGAGATACTTCAAGTGGACGCATCGGCCTTCTCCCCTCGCCGAGCCCTCCGGCCGTGAGAGCTGGGAGGGAACACCAATCACGTCTCTCTGCACAGGTTTGGGAAGCAATGGGGAGAGACTGCCAGGACAAGCAGGTGGGCTGTGCAGAGCTGCCCGAGAACGCTCGAGATGCAGGGAAGTGGTACGGCAGCCCTGCAAATATATTACGGAGAGCAAAGAGGGAAAAAATAACTCAGGAGTTTGGGATTAACGGACACACATTACCACATACAAAACAGATAGGCAACAAGGACCACCCGTATAGCACGCGGAGCTGTATTCAATTTCTCGTAACTGGCTATAATGCAAATGAATCTGAAATATATATATATAACTGAATCGCTTTGCGGTACACCAGAGACTAACCTTGTAAATCAACTACACTTCAATCAAAAATAAAAAATTTAAAAAGATACAAGTAGATGTAGAAAAATAAGTAAATAAACAAAGAAAAAGAACAAATGAGAAATAAAGGAATTTTGTTCACAAACATTCAGTGAAGAACCCTGTTTGGAAGAAAACCTCATTTCAAATGCATGAGAACACCCTCCACGAGGGCTTTCTGTTGTACAGTGACTTGACAAGAGAACAAATGCAAAATAAGAATTGAAGGAATTATTGGAAAACAATGAACTGAGATGAAAATGTAAGACTGTGGATCTAAGACCCAAACCGAGGCTGGTTTCAGGACAAGGCAGTTGGGACCATTACTACAAGGGGAGACATAATGGGCCTTTCAGTTCCTGGCATAGAGGGAAGACTTGGGATGTTCTTAGTACTGAGGGAAAAGGACAGAGCAATTGAAGAAAGTAAAGAGGAGATGATGAATATGGAGGGAATCCAACAAGAAAAAGTGGTCTCTCTGGACCAAAAAAACCTAATAAATGCACTGAAAAGGTGTTCAACTCTATAATACAGAATAGCCCTGAAATAAAAGAATGACTGAATCTACAGATCAAAAAAGTTTCCCGGAGTAATTGTTTCAGAATGACTGAAACGTGTCCTGTCACGGCATGTAGCATTGAGGATAAAGGAAGAAGTCACCAGAAAAAAACAAAACATACAAGCTCACCTCAGACTTCTCCCACGTAACAATCAATACTAGATGATACGGGATTAGAATTTACTGTAATTTGAGGAAAATAAAATCTGAGCCCAGAATATTATGCAGCCAGGTTGCCTTAAAAGCACTAGCAGCCATGCTTAAACTTGTCTGAAGGTGGGAGCCACTCACAGGGGATCAAAGGAGACGAAGGACTCCTCGGAGGTGGGACTCCAATGCATTTAAATTCATAACTAGGAACAAACAATGATGGAAAGTATTGTAACAAGCGTGAATGACAATGGAAAAATAATGACATAATTAACAGGAACGTGGGAGGGAGCATTACAGTCTTGTTTCCGTATCTTTTTCATTGGGCGTCAATTGCTACTGCCTGTAGTGAAAACATGTAGTTTAAAAAAAGAATCCGATATCTTAACGATTGTGGTCGCTTTAAAACAATGATAATAAATAAATACAAATAAAAATCCGTCTTGGTTTTGAAAACATTTTAACACCATGCACCTCTGTCTGTGGACTGTAGGCAGGAAGTTCATTCACGACGCGCACGCACATGCACAGAATTTACTGAGCACACAGTAAGCTAAGCACAGTCCACACATTGTCTCATAAACTTTTCACAATATCCCACACTAACTATTATTATGGTGGGTTTTACAGGTAAAAAATCTAAAAATCAGAGAGGTTAAGCAGCTTGTCAGCAGGAACCAGAGCCCTGCAGAAATCCAGACAGGATTTCCAGACACATCCCTGAATCCTTACCCGCTCTGCCGTGCTTCCTCAGTTACTCGATTTCACTCTGAACAATAGAACAGAGTTGACTGGAGGATACTGAGAAGCAGGCTGCCCACTGCGGGACAATCAACGAAAACCTGGGGAAGCATTTGGGTTCTGAAAGCATGGTTTTACTTTTAATATTTTTTATCCAAACTTGCTCCCTCGCTCTGAAGAATAATTTTACAAAGATATCATTAAACATTAGGCTTTCGAAGGGAAAAATCTCTAAATCCCTAACAAACCCTAGTTAAAATTTCATGTAATGTACCAGAGATAAAGAGAGAAAAATATTCAATAAAAGGCTCAACCTGCAATCCAGATAACTAATTAACCTCCAAGAGATCCCAGTGCAGAAGGCGATTATTGTGATCTGGCCCAGGAGGGATGTGACAAAGACAAAACCCACGTTTCCCGAAGCGCCTACTGGATCACGTAAGCAGAGCCCTCGACTCTTGTTCTCTGACCGCAGATTTCATTTTCATCACCAAGCTGTCTAGTCTGCGCACGCAGGATAAATGCTGAGGAATGAGAAGCTAATTTGAGGAACTGAGCATCAGTCTGGTAAACTCGGACCACACAAAGATTTTCACTCAACTCAAGCAAAGTATGGAAAAGGGCAATGCTGAGGACTTGGAAGAGTCACACAAACCCGAAGATTTCCAAGATTTCCCCTAGATTCAATTTAAAGGGGCTTATCCAAATCTCTGAGGCTGAGATTAATCACAAGAGATTAGATCAGGGCTTAGAAGAGAGAAAAAAAATTGAGAACCATCTCCTCCTGGGAATATCAGATTTTCGGATATTAAATGTAATGGATTTCTCCTGATCCACAGCGATGTTGTCAACGTTCTATCCCAGTACCCACCCTGACCTTCACAGAGTCATCCATTTTTAGTGAACCTCCTTTCTCATTAGATGTGATTGAGTTCTAGCCAGCGGAAGGGTCGTGTGGAAGCTTCCAGGAATTGTCCTAAAACATAGCTGGTTCACAGCCCCCCTTTTCTCTGTGCTGCTTGGAAGGTGAATTATGTGATGGCTGGAGCTCTGGCTGAGACCATGTGGCCAAGAGTCATTCTTGAAGGGTGCAGAGAAGTACTGGCCCTGGTTGACCACAGAGTAGCCACCAAGCAGCCCTGCACTGCCTACCTTTAAAATTTTACATATGAAAAATGGAATGCTGTATTGTTTAAGCCATTCTTTTTCAGATTTCTACTGCTTGCAGCTAAAGCTAGTGTTAACTGATAGACCTCCTTCCAAAAGCCAAGTTTACTCTTGCACGCAGGGTGTGGGTCTAACAGAACACAAGTAAGGTTCTGTCCTTTGTTCAGCCAAAGCAGCCAAATGTAAATATCCCATTTTGAAATTACGTGCGTGTATCCATGCATCCTCTCGGGAGTTTCTTGTAAGCGAGCTGCTTTCTTCCTGGCGCTTCCATCAGTAGAAGCAACTGTGAGCAGCTAAGTGTGAACGGGAGGCAGCCGCGAGTCCCGCCCTCCCCAGCCAGCCATTCAATGTATGGGTACCAGCACGGGTCCATTTCCTCGCCATAGAGCTGCCTGTTCTCAAAACTCTCTGCTCAGAAAGCAGGTGTCCCTCAGCCAAGGGTGCCAAACATTTCTAAGCAGGAGACCATTTCAGAGGCTGGGCAGCCATGCAGACTTGGAAGGGTGGAGGGCAAGGAGTGAGATAGCTTCCCTGGGCTTAGGTTGAAACTGGGCTCCATTCAGGCACGACCAGAAATGATCAGACTGAAAGAACCTTGCATGAAATGACTTAGGCATTCTGCACTGGTTCTAAAGATAAAAAAAAAAAAAAAATCTTTAATGTATTTGCAGCCACATGGCTTTACTCTTCATTGAATCCATTATTAAGTCCCTGGGAAGGAAGACCTCTGTCATCTTCATTTAAAAGGATGATAGAAAATGTCCCCGAGCTCCCAGTTACAAGCTTCACAAGGACACAGCCCGAGATCTCTCTCCCCACAGCCCGTGAGCCTGGCAGGCAGCTGGGCAACAGGCTGGGATGCTCTGTCTGTTGCTTCTCCCTTCAACTCGGTCCCAGCTCTCCCACATCTTGAACCAGATGCCCCCCAAAATGAGTCACCGACCAGCCCCGGGCAGGACCTCTGTCCATCTCCTTTTACTGCTTCCCTTTGTTCCACATCCCCGGCTCTCGGGCACACAGCTCATCACTCCAGCTGGACACTGGCCTCTGCTTTAAGGGTGCAGCAATTCCTCAGGGTCCTCTTTTGATTTTGCTGTAAAACTTTGACAGTACATCAGCCTACTCTTTTAATTGTATGTCTCCAAGGATAAAGGCCTTTCCCAGACTTCAGCTCACAGACAGCCTTGGTGTGGAGGGACCAGCAACACCCTGGACACATAATGAGATTCAGAGGGAGGCAGTGATATCCGTAGAGAGCGGGTTAATTAGGACCAGGTATGGGGATGACAGGCAGGGGCACCACTGAGGTATCTGACGTTTGACTAGGAGGCAGGCCCAAAATGAAACAGATGAGCGGTCAGTGCCAATCCACACACACACTCACGACTCTGCCTAAAAGCTTTTCAAATGTCTGTGCGCTCGGGCAAAGGACCCGGGAACGGTTAAGACATTCCCGGTAACAAGGACTCTTACGAAGCAGTTACTGCCAAACACACTTCCGCGTTAAAAGGCTCCTCGTGACATTTTAACTCACATTCCCCACGTTTCGTGCGCTGTGCGCGGAAAAACAGCCGTCGGGACGCTGAGGGCCTCTCCTGTGGCCACACAGCGCGTGCTGCGGGCTGAACGCGGCCTGAACTGTCGCCCTGCGTGGGAAGTGGTCCCCGCGGGCACGTGCAGAGGTGAGGGGCCCTTCTCCTCCTGGCCTGCTGACGTCAGAGTGTGCAGCGTGCGAGGGATTTTGCCTCCTCCGCCCTCCACATTCCTCCAGAAGGCGAGTTTCGGCAGTTCCCTCCGCACCTCCTGAGGAACTGAGTCAGAACGGCAGTCTCCCGCCTTGAATGGTCCATGTGGCCTTTGCAGACACAGCCACTGTGTCTTCATTTGTCCCCCACTGGGGACCCTTGCTCCAGCGGCCACAGAGGGGGCACAGGCTAGGAAAGGAGGTTTTCGCTGGCAGCCAGTGGCCGAGAAAGAAGGATTCTGGTTCAGTTTGACTCATCACTGTTCCCTTCCTCCTCCCTCGGTCACACTTCCTACACAATCCTAGTGCCGGGTTCACCTTCCTCGGAGGAACTCGACAGCCCCTGCTCCCAAGCAGGGCAGCGTGTGCGCTCGTCCCACTCTCACCCCCTCCCCCCAAAAACGCAGTCTGCTTTATCTCATGCACAAATGGCAATTTCCAACCAAGAAGAAACACCTGGGAGAGACAGGCCACTCGTGGTACAAGATAATTAGAGATTATTATAATCGGAATTTCATTGCCACATCAAACTGTGTCTTTCAGCATTAATTAATCTCCAATCCCAGCCCCTGAGCCTCTCGGCTCTCCTGCTGGAGAGACCGGCTTGTCAAACACGCCCGCGCCCCACACCTCATTATCTTTCCGCCGGGCGCAGGGCAGGAGATAAGCTCAGAGATCCCTCGGAGCTTCGGCCCAGGGAGCGGTAACCCGCAAGGTGGCTTCCCTGGTGAGGGGCAGGCGGAGGCAGGAATTCTAAGAAGGGAGCTGGACTGGTTATTTATTTACGCATTTCTGCTTTCTCAGCAAACTAAGAAGCAGAGGATGACAACTGCTTCCGTGAGGAGGACCGTGCCAGGAGGGAAGGCTGCTCATCGGCCACAGGTGGGGAGTAAAGCTGGGCTGTCCCTGAGCCCTCCCCCCGGGCTAGTTCTCTGATTGCATCCCGATCACCTAAGTGATAGGAAGTTGTCTCCCACGTCAGGCTGGCCTTCTGGCCGTCGCCTCGGGGCTGGCAGTGCCTGCGGTCACTCTACCTACTGGAAGTTTCCAAACCAGCATTTTGAAGCCTGATCGTTTCTGCCCAGGGATGCCCTGCCCGTGACTGAGGTGAGCCGCCCCGTTCGGATGGACAGCTAAATGCCTCACACCTGCGGTTCCATGACTGCATGCCTGTCACACGCTTCCCCACTCATCTTGGTGGCCAGCTAGAGCTCTTCACCAGAACAACCAGGCGTCAGCATCTATGAGAGGGTAATTCACGGCCATCTGCAGTCTTTCTAGTTGTGAGTACGGCGTCACTACTGGCTGCTGCAAAGAAACGGCTGAAGGCGTGTAAGTGCCTTGAGACAATTCACGTCTTCCTCGCTGCATTCTAATAGGTGTAGTCTCTGCGTGTCTTCAACATTTTTAAACCTTTCCCTCTTCTATGAACCTCTCACACCGCGATCCCCAGGCTGTAGCAGACTCACGTGAGGGGCTTCTCCCCAGCACTGAGAACGGCGAGCGAGGACGCGGCTGCAGGAGTGGCTGTCACGGCACAGCGTGAACCAGGAGGAGCTGGCCACCGTGGAGAAGGCTCTCCAAGACCCCACTCAAGCAAGCTGGCGAGGAGACACCCCCGAGCCGGGGGCCGAGGAGGGGATCAGCTCCTGGGGATGGGGGGAGTTGTGACCGTAAACGGTGCGGGGCTTCTGGTGCGCTGTGTGCTGGTCCTTGATCTGAGTGCTGGCCATCTGGGTGCATTCAGTTTGTGACACTGCATTGAGCGGACGTTCTGGAAATGGGCTGTGTGTATGTTATGCTCAAAGACAGTTTCTCAAAAAAAAAGTATGTGATTCTTTTCTTCTTCTCTCCCTTCCTCTCTCCCTCTCTTCCCTCCTTCCTCCCCTCCCCGGTGTCTCCCTTCCCCTGGGAGACGTCTCCAGAGGACTGATTTCTATGCATCCCATGATGCAAACGCACTGTCTTCCATACCTCGGTCGACTCTGAATTCTGAAGATTTCTGTTCCTTCCTCTGCCCGTTACAGAAATGGAACTAGAAAGTCACACCTGGTCTGCAGGGGGCGCCCTGTGACCCACCCGGGGGGACCCTACTGGGGGACCACCCACACCTGCATCTGGCCTCTGACATAGCCCATGCCTGTAGAGGGACCTGCTCATCTTCAGAGAACACGGGCATTAAGCACACTTACAACAGAATGTGAGTATTTTTTTTTAAATGAAGTGATTTCTTCACACGGTTGCCTTCTGCACAAGAGACAAGCTCAAAAGGCGGTGCAGAGGCTCCCAGTTGGTAGCTTTCTAGCTTTAATGGCGGGTCAATGTAATAAAGTGCGGGTTACTATTTACGTACCACCAGGTTTTCAGGTTATGGAGGTCTCTAAGTGCTTTCAATCACTGCTAGTTTCTGCTTTGTTTCTGTCTTAGAGCAGACCAGTGCCTGGAGCCCGCTCATCTGCGGGCTCGTGGAGGGGGGCGCCTGCTGCCTGGGCCCCAAGCACCACCTCCCAGCGTCCTAGCTCTCGGTGGGCAAGCGGGACGGGGTGAGCGAGAACCTGGAAAGGCCTCCCGCAAACCGCGGCGCGGGCCGCCCAGCGAGCGCCAGCCCCCCGCTCAGGCCACGGGGCCCTTCCCCAGGAGCAGGCACGGCTGTCTGACGGTGCGAGCCCGCTGTGCATGAGGGAAATAGACTTGTGTTCACATCAACCATGTGTTAAATGTCTGCCCTTCGCTCAGCAAAATGTTAAGTGCTCCGCGTGCTAGGCCAGTGTACGTGGGCGTGACTCCTACCCTCAGGGGCAGGCACTCAGGAAACAGCAGATAAAGCGAGGAGCTCACAAATGGTGCAGACATGCCGCAGGGCCGCGAGGCTACGTGGGGAAGAGCCGTCAAGGTGGCGCGGCCGGCAGGGCCTTCCTCCCATGATGCCCGTGGCTTACAAGGTGGCGGACGCTGTCCTGGCTCAGATATTTGGGGTTCCCCGTTAAATACTCAGAACTAGTCTGTGAGGTGAACGGCACTCGGTCCATTTTGTCGGTGGGAACATTAAAGCCACGTGCTTCAGACCATGGAGCCAGTCGGCGGTCTTCTAAGTCCAGAGACGCAATCCACGCTGCCCCTGGCATCTGTGCCGGGTGAGCTGGTCCGTGAGAAACGGGCAGGACACCGATGGAGAGGCTGCCCGGACCAGACCTCACCAGGGAATCGCCCTGCGGGCTGGGAAAATGAACTCTGCGTCGTGCCGTCCAGGCACAGGTGGAGGACTGTGCCCCTGAGCAGAGCGCAGGGCACCCCAAGGGAAGGCTGGGGCCAAGACATCCCAACTTCGCCCGTCACCCCTTTTCACAGACAGAATTGAGAATCTTCCGCTACCTTTGTCAAAGCAGCTGCCTTTGTTGGAGGAGAGTGGCTGTGGGGACCCAAGGTCTGAATTGCAGGGAGTGCCCTCTGTTTTATCCCGTCCAACGCGAGGCTTTTCTGTGGCTGAGGCAAAGCAGGAGGCAAAAAGGACAAATTCAACACATACCGCTGATTCCTCCCACCGCCTACAGACGCGCTGTGTGCTGAACCGAGCGCTGGCCCGGAGGGTGACACGCAGGGGCACGAGGACCATCAGCGGTCACCACTCCCCGGCTGGCGTCCCTGCAGGCGCTCTGCACCCTCCTACGGATCGGGGCTTACTCCGCTGCTGACTGTTTGTTTATTTAGTTACTGCTGTCTGGCTCCAAGCACGCTGCCATCCAAATACATTTCCATTTAAATATGCAAGCAGTGGAAGGTGGAATTTTAAATGGAGGCACATGGATGCTCTAACATGATTTGGTGGAAAATAGAATTTGGCGTCTGGCGTGGTGTCCGTCTTAGACTTTCGCCAAGTGCTTCTCAGCACTGAACAGCCGGAAGGATCTCCCTTTAATGATAACCCGCATTTGTCTATGGCTTCGTGTGTGAGAAGGTGTCACCTCCTCACGTCAATCTTCATTTGATTCCCAAGACAGTCCTGGGATGTGTGCTGCCATCTACACGATGGAGGGGCCAAGGCTCAGAGAGGTGGAGTGACTTTCCCAAGGTCACCCAGCTGTCTCACAATAGACTCGGGACTCGCCTCCAACTTAGGGTTGCAAACTTCGTACTCTGCACTGTGTCCACACTGCCACATACCAGGGCCCCTCCCCTGCATGACTTACACAGTAAAATTCCAGTTAGGGGGGGCCTGTGTGCTCGTGGCACCCCACCCCGCAAGGCTGTGGGTGTCTGAGGGGGCGCGTTTTCTGAGATGCTTTGGGATAGCCATTTCCCACTTTCTTTCATCTTCTTTTGGAGAGCTCTAGTTTGAAAGCCAACATACCAACAAGAAGGCCTGAATGGAAGGCAACCGATGTCTTAGTGACAAACACAAAAACATGATTATAATAGACAAATGCCAACCGCCTGACAGTCCCAGGGGAGCCAGCTTGATTTCTTCTCTTATTAACTGAAGGGTCAACACAGACGGTCACTGGTGGGCTGGGACGTGGACCTCCTGGGGGACGTCAGGACACTGCCCTACATTTGCATCCCGTCTGCTTCTGAAAATGACAGGGACCAGGGGCCCGGAGGGAGAGCCAGAGATGACAGAGGCCCTGTTTTTCCTCCCTTTATCTGTGGGCTTTCCGGGGCTTTCCGAACGGTGTTGTCACAGAACAGGCAACGATTTGTATTCTGTTTGGGCAGCAAACTTTTGGCTATCAAATAATGGCTAATTTAATAATCTGGTCAAGTTAGAGATAACAAACAAAATAGTCATATAAATTAATTAACTTTTCAAGCAAGAAATAAATTATTTGTTCATTCTTTCCAGAACCATTTTTGAAACCCGGGCTGTCCTCAGCATACAGATGGATCCTGTCCCCGCGCCGGGGAGGACGTGCTGGGGGACCTGGGCCTCAGCCTTCACACTTGTTCAGGGGAGGTTATGCGCATGAGGAGACAAACAAAACACACGTTCACTGTACTATTTCTATTTTCTTTCCGCCGTCCTCATCAGCCGTGGTCACTCATGAGATTACACTGTCCTTAACAGATAAAACTGGCAGGCTTTTTGCCCCCAACATAACCACAGGGACTTGCACTCCAGTCACATCTCCCCCACTGACGGGTCTGCATCTCTGGAAGGCCCCTCCCGTCCTCACGCCTGGCCTTCCGTTAGCGTCCCCACCTGCACATGGCTGTAGGATGGCCCCTACCCCACCCATAGCCACGGCCACGGCCACCCCCCTCAGAAACGTGGCTTTCCTGGCTCCTATGCTGTTTCCCATGCTTCCACTGAGAGATTGGATGGATGTTTCATCCCTGTCTCTATGTTGTTCTTTGCGCTTTGGGTCCCCAAACACAGGCTGCATGTCTCACGAAGCCCCCCCGGAAACGGCCCCTTCAGTTCCCGTCTGTAGCTCCCTTGTCCTGGTCTGTGGTCTGCTTTAGGGACAGACACACTCCCTGGCGTACGCCCACGACTGTCCCTCGGAGGTGCACGCACAGAGCTCCTCCCCTCCCGGCTTCACCTCCTGACCACCCACCGCACCGC
Organism: Camelus ferus; assembly: GCF_009834535.1. Taxonomy (NCBI): domain Eukaryota; kingdom Metazoa; phylum Chordata; class Mammalia; order Artiodactyla; family Camelidae; genus Camelus; species Camelus ferus. The sequence continues at coordinate 2,441,247 of NC_045728.1, forward strand.
CCTGCACGTCACAGGAGCCCCGCAGTGACCGCCGGGGCAGCAGTCTGGTCTTCCTCGTTAGAAATCATGTTTCTCAGGGGACAGACGAGCTGGCTGTCAATAAGCAAAACTCAGGCTCATGGACACAGGGACCGAAGCTATTGTCTGGACCCCACTGACTAGTTCCGTGAACACGAATAAATAAGACGTGGTGGGTTTGATTGTCTTATCAGAGGGCGACCCCCTCAGCCCTGAACCCCCTTCACAGTCTCTTACGTTCCATCATTTAGGGCGTTTGTGTTCTCGCTCCGCACGCACGGGTCACAGTCTGTGTCCTGGCACGTCCGGTCACCGTCAGTGCCCGGTGTCATCAGTCAGTCTCGTTTCTGGGGACGACTCATTGTTAGCTCGTTCATTTCACAGATAGATGTTGAACATCCACTGTGAGCCCGCTACTCTCCTGGGCCCTGAGGACCTATCTACCAGTGGACCGACAGACAAAATCACTGCTGTGACAGACACTACAGCTTACCCTAGGAGAGCGCTGATATGCAATAAATAAATTTGTGATTTAAAGTCAGTGGTGAAGAAAGAGTAGGGGTGGCGGAGGAGGATGTGCGATGTTGGGAGAGAAGCCATGAGCACAGACTTGCATGCAGGTCCTGAGCGGCCCCATGAGCATCTGGGACCAGGACATTCCAGGCAGAGGGAACAGCAAGTGCAAAGGCCCTGGGGCAGATACATCCTTGAGGGGAACAGCAGGAAGCCCCACGCAGCCAGGGCTGAGCGAGGAAGGACGAAGGTGGGACAGGAGGCTGTGGAACAGCCTGGGGCTGGGCTGTGAGAGCCTTGTGATCTGGGCTGCAGCAGCTGAGCTGTGCTCCACACGAGATGAGAAGCCACTCGGGGATTCTATTACCAGCAGGGAATGACAGGATTCGATTTATGATCTAAAAGGATAACTCGGCCTGGCGATTAGTAAGTAAGAGGGAGGGGTGGGCAAGACAGTAGAAACAGGAAGACCAGTCAGGGGATTTCAGAGAAGATGAGGACTTTGAAAGGGTTTTAACAGCGCGTAAGGACATCCTTGGTGCCATGGAAGGGGCTGAGAAATCAGAGAAAATATATACAAAGAAAACTTTGCATCAAGTAGTCCTGATGGGGCTGAACTTAGAGCCACAGCATTTCCCTCCTTGGGCGGCATTCCTCCCACGGCATGCAGCACCTGCTTTCTGTGCTGCAGCGCACAGACGTGTGAGGTGGAGATGTCACTTCTACACTCGGCCCTGCTATCCTCCCGGACACCTGGCCTACCACACCTCTTCCTGCACCGCACCGGCCGTTCTCCCAGGATCTGGGCTGACAGCGTCATCAGGCATTTTTCCTCCTTTCCCCACAAGTTTTGCTTGATGACCCTCTTGACTGTCCAAGTGTGTGCTTTCTCCCCTCCCCTGGGTACAGTCCACTTACTGCCCTGCCCACCATTTTCATCTGATAAACTAGTTTCAGAGACCAACTGCTGTTTTGCAGGACTGAACACATGACCACTTTTTATTTTTCTGCATTTTATTCCTGACCTCCTCAGTGCTAGAAAGGATGGAGACGTCATTCAGGCTCCCTCCGTGGTGTCTGGTCCAAGCCCTCACTGTCCCTGGAGGTGCATCTCCTCCAGGTCCTCCTGCCAGGGTCAAGTGTTTTAATATAGACCCAGGGTGGGAGCAGCCATGGGACTGGTGGCTCCTGGCCACCTCTCCCTGTAACTGTGTGGCCCAAGAAGAAAGGAAGCTTCTTAAGCGATGGCACCAGGTTTCCATTTAATCACCTCCGTTTGCCTTGTTAGGATACAAGCCATCACTGCCAAGCACTTCCCTCCTCATCCTCAGAGGGGCGTGCCTGTGTGTCTCTTCCTACTCACTTATTTTATTAAAGTTCTGTCAGCTACAGTGTGTCCACTTCTGGTGCACAGCACAGTGCTTCAGTCATGCACATACACATATATGTTCATTTTCATATTCTTGTTCATTACAGGTTACTGCAAGATACTGAATATAGTTCCCTGTGCTGCAAGAAGAAATTTGGTCTTTTTATCTATTTTATATGTAGTAGTTAATATTTACAAATCTCAAACTCCCAATTATCCTTTCCCACCCCCTTCCCACCTGTAACCGTAAGTTTGTTTACTATGTCTGTGAGTCTATTTCACCTTTGTAGATGAGTTCATTAGTATCTTCTTTTTTCTTTTTCTTTTTTCTTTTTTAGATTCCATGTATAAGTGATACGGTATTTTTCTTTCTCTTTCTTGCTTACTTCACTTAGAATGACGATTTCCATCCATGTTTCTGCAAATGGCATTGTTTTGTTCCTTTTTATGGCTGAGTAGTATTCCACTGTGTAAATACATCACCACTTCTTTATCCAGTCATCTGTTGATGGACATTTAGGTTATTTCCATGTCTTGGCTGTTGTACATAGTGCTGCTGTGAACGCTGGGGTCCATTCATTCTCTTTTGAGCTCATTTAATCTGGAGCAACTGCATCTCAGAAGCTCTACCTACCTCCTTGGACAACACTCTAATATCTTCCTTCCTTTCCCTTTTTAAAAAAAAATTTTTTTTGCATACATCTTTAGCCTAGTATCAGTTCTTTTGTTCTCAGTGTATTTTTATTCACAAGATTTCTGTCCTATCTAATCACTCTTCATATGCTCTAAAAACATTCCAGAAAATTATTTCTTCTACTTCCTCCTCGCTGTCACCTCCTTACGAAGACCATCTCGCAACTGGCAGCACAAATAATTGGTGAGTAATGCACGTGGGCAACCGTACAGAACACATCACTTCTAGCTCATTAGAACAAATTCTTTTGTATCCATGCATGGAAGATGTTCTAAGCCTTCTGGTCCCAGGACATATTGTCTTTTGGGTACTCACACCTGAACTAGCTAAAATGCAAGCTGACTATGAAGTTGAGTGACTAACAATAAAATCCCAGTTTCTCCATCTCTTCTCTTCTGAACTTCGAGGAGGCCAAATAGGGTCCCCATTGTGATGCTATCAGGAGTGAAGACTTCTGCCCACCTCTTCTTTGAACTGAAAATGCGGCTCCCACCAGAATGAATCAGAGTTAAGCAGGAGCCTCGAGCAACATCAAGGTAATTTAATTTGGAGAGCATGTCACCAGAGGGCACAGAACAGAGGTATATTGGCACATTTGCTGACTAACTGAGTGCTTTTGAAACATCTGTATCCATCTCCCTTGGCTAGAGTCCAGAGAAAATTCGGTTCTTTCTCTGCGAGGCTTTTGTTTTGGAACCAGTGCATTAGGGAGTCTGTGAGACATCCTTCCCGAGAAATATTATAAATGAAACACCGTTGTTCTGGCATGGCTGCAGGCACAGGGCTGCTGAGGGAGAGGGGCCATGTTTAGTGACCTCTGGGGGGCTTTGAGTTCTTGGATCTGCTGAGTTTCTGCTGCAACCGGAGTTATCCCTAACTGCTGCTTCTAGAAGAATCACTCCCAAAGGCCTCCCTTCCTGGGACAGAAGTGAGCTACACGCAAGTGAGCGGCCCCAGGCCCTTCTAGGATTGCTGTTTTGGCACTAAGCCCCTACCTGTCTCTCTGCCCAGCTCATCCCAAAAGCTTGGAACTGGGCCGCGTCAGAGAAGCCTGGTGCTGGCCCACAGGGGCTGAGCTGACAGCCCTCGGCTGCTCCTAAGACTGCTCCATCACTCCCGTCCCAAGGTCAGATGGCACGTTGGGTGGGTCTGTGCCCCCTCCTCCCCCACCGGCCTTCTGGTCTGGATTCACCCCACCACCTAGAAAAGGCATCTGCCTGTCTTTGCAGGGATCCGATTCATTGCTTCAGCCTCAACAACAAAAACCCCTGGGGAGAGAGTCTGGTTTCAACAACAGCCTGTCGTGGAGGCTGAAAATGGAAGGAGAGCACGTGAGCCCTGTGGACACGAGCCCCTGTGTTCCCAGCTCCGCTCACCAACAGCGAGCGCTTGGATGCGCTCAGGCAAGGGAAGCCACCTTTAGATCAGACCTGGCGCCGGGCCGTCGGACACTCAGCAGCCCCGAGGACACAGCTGTGCACTGAGCTCAGGCAGGTCCTCCCATGCACGCCGGCCCTGCTCACACTCGCCCTGGCTAGGCACACACACGTGCTCGCCCACGTGCACACAACACACACCCTCTTCACATCCTTCTCACAAAGCAGATGCAGTTTCCCTGTGGTGTGGCCGATGTGTGAGCAGTTTCACAGCCACGTAACCCTAGGCGCTTGCAGTCCCCACCCCAACACTCACGGCACAATTCCCAAATACAAGCACAACCTCAGTCTCACACACACACACACATGCACACACACACACATGCATATGCAATCAGAAAGGAGCACCAAGCCAACACCGGACGTCTGCCGCGCCCCGAGCCTAGCCTGCAGGACTCCAACTTTCCTCATCGGGCTGGCAGCTGACCATGCGAACCCCTGCCCCAGATTCCTGTGACCAAGCCAGTATCTGCTGAATGAGCACACTGCAGCCCAAACCCAGCATCCGCGGTGTAAGAGCTCAGATCTTGGAGCTTATTTCAAGGTCAATTTGCTTCAGAATCAAAACCCATTTGCCCTACAGTAGAGAGATGCTAGAGGGGAGAAGGCCTCTGTCCAGAAGGGAAGGCACGTTCATTCAGACAGCTGTCGGGAACCACATACACTCACACTCACACACACACATTTACAACCCGGCTGTTTCTAAGACCACGTCCCGATCTGAGTGTTTCTCCGCGTTCCCTATGAGCGATGCTCAGCCGCCGGAGGAGCGGGGTTGGGGACGAGGACTGTTTCCGGATCTTGCCATCTCGGCTTAGAAACAGGAGCCACGTCCCTGGCACAGCTGCAGCCTGCTGCCTCATTCCTGGTCACCAGGCCATTACTGAACTATTCCCCGCTCCTTGCACAATTCTCCCGCGCCAGTGACAGATCCCTCTGAGCCCAGGAGTAAAGCTCAGAGAACTGGCAGTGGTGACTCTCACCTCATTGTCCAATCGCCTTCTCTGTTTTGTGACGGCCAGGCTCTCCCCTGCCCTGGGTCCGGGGTCATTTTCTAGCCCCTACAGTTGAGAAATATTTGTTTTTCCTCTGTCCTGTAACTCCCAAACCCCGTTCCTGCACAGCGGGGGTCTGCCTCCAGACGCTGCTGGGGTCGGAGGAGGAGAAGTGGGCGCGGGGACGGCGCACAGGAGAGGAGGTGGCGGGGGGTGGGCGCCGGCACCCCGCCCGTCGCGCGCCCCGTCCTCCTGGGCAGCGCAGGCAGTCGTTCCTTGCGGACGAGCTGCGCCCCCGGAGGAAACAGGCTCTGCGAGGCCCGAAGCAGGGGGGCCGTCAGGAGCAGCCGGGGCACCAGTAGCTTGCTGTGTGCGTGCCGCTGAAGGCTGAGCAAGAAAACGAAGAAAGGCCAGTTTGCTGACTGAATGTGCTCATCCAAGTGCCACCCTCATGGCGCCTCGTGGCCACCGGAGCTGGGGGGCGCGGCTGGCACCCGTGGGGCTGCGCGGGGAACACGCAGCCCCGCCCGCGGTCACCGCCAAAGGCAGCAGGGGCTCCACCGCGTTCACCTGCCAGGTGCTGGGCTGCGTGCCCATCAGCTGATTCAGCAGTCACCCCGTGAGCCCCTGGGACGCACAGGCTCACGCCACGCTGGTGCCCAAGGGCTGCGCCTGGGACGGGACCCGGCTTCCCGGCTGCTGTGAGCGCCCATGAGCCGCCTCCAGGCATCGCGTCCACAGCTGGGGCCACCTTCATCGAGAGCCTCCTGTGGGCCCCCTCCTCACCCTGTGAAACACCATCATCGTCATCATCCCTGCTTTGCTGAGGAGGAAACTGAGGCTGGGAGAGTCTCAGTGAGTCCACCCAGTTCCCAGAGGGAGTCGGTTCTGAAGAGCCAGGACCTGAACCCAGTCTGCTTGGACTCTGAGTCTCCCGCCCACGGGCTCAGCCACCCCAGGTGCTGCCAGGTCCCTGCTGGGGCCAGAACTGAATCTGCTCACCAGCCCTGGGACGGAGAGGGGGGCCAAGGTGAAAAAACCACCTTTGGCGGGAGGACCTCCTGCCCCACCACCCCACAAAGTCTAGGGGTGAGGGAGTCCGGGGGCAACCAGGGCGTGGCCCGGGAGGCAGACCCACGGGGAGGAGCTGGGAGGGAGCAGGCGGGGCCGGGAGACCCGGTCCGGCGATGGGAGGGGCTCCAGCGTCTCACTTCCCAGCAAGCAGGTGCACATCCGAGCGTGCTCCCCGACCGCACCTCACGGTGGACGCTCTGCGGCTTCAAGAGCTTTTTGTCCTGAGACCCGGGACAGACAGGGGCAGGTTTATAACCCAGGGGTCTTGAAACAAGCTCTGAAAAAGCAGTGACCGTCCAGTGGAAAGTCACCCTGAGCTGGCCCTGGAAACGGGGCCAAGTCCCGTGGAAGGGCTCCAGGCCAGCGCTGGCCTCGGGGGACGGCTTCCAGCTCCCCGGCCACAACTCCAGGCCCTTCCTCCAGGCCGCTCTCCCCTCGGGCAGGCAGGGGTCCGCGCCCCTTGTATCCGCCGCGCTCCATCAGTGTGACTAGGCACCGGCTTGTGTCCACGGTCTGTGGTGTGGTGAGTGAGGCCATCAGGGGTCTGCCTGTAGGGGTGGCCCTGAGCTTCAGGTGCAGGACAGGGCCCAGGCGTGTGGGCTGATGGCGGCCCCCAGGTGAGAGACTTCCAGCAAGAAATGGGCCAGATGGAAAAGCAAAGTCCGGGAGGGAAGCGGGAGGTGCAGACAGAAGCCTGAATGAAGACCGATCACCTGGGGAGGATCAGAGCCAGAGGTCCCCTGAGGGCAGCTGAGGCTCTGTGTCCGCAGGTGGGCCTGGTCCCAAGGATGCCAGCTTCAGCTTAGAGAGAGGACATCAGGTACGATTCATTTCACCCACTAAACACTCCTGCAGTAGAGGCCAGGGGAGGGGGTGACAGCCAGGCCGCGGAGGACATGGCAGGGAAGGGCTGAGCCTCCTGCCTCTCTGTCCTGGGCCAAGAGAAGACACTGCTGTGTCCATGGAGTCTGCAGCTCTCCTTCCCCCAGCGTGGCTGGATAAACTTGAGTTCCATCTCTTCAGGCTGAGCCACGGAGGTGTCTCCCGCCCTGCGCTGTTGTGGGAAGTTCAGCCTTTGATAAACATGGGAGGTGACAATGCAAAGTGCTTCATCTGGAACTGTCTGCAGCTGCGACTCAGCCCAACCCACCCAGCCCATGTTCGCTCTCTAACATGTGTCTGATTCTCTTCCTGAGCTCTGCTCCCCTCCGTGAATCTGCACGTTCTTGGACAGACTTTAGGCTGGAAACATTTATGCATGCATTTCAATAGCTTGGTGAGGCATTACAACAGCCAAAATATTTTTCACATCCAACACTGAGACAAACACTCTAGACAATTCCCACACGTTTTGTATGACTCTGGTGTATTAGCTATCTATTGCTGCATAACGAATCAGCCCAAGTCTTGGTGGCTTCGATTACAAGAATCCTTTATGATCTCTCAGTTCCTGTGGGTCAGGAGTGAATTCAGGAGCAGCTTTGCCAGGAAGCTCTGGTTCAGTGTTCCTCAGGAAGAGGTTGAAGCCTGAGGGATGGGGCTGACATCATCCGCAGGTTTGGCTGGGGATGGAGGACCCACTTTCAAGGCGGGTCCCTCACATGGCTGCCATGTTGGGACTGCTTGTTGACCGGAGGTGTATTGGATGTGTTTTGGGCATGGGGGATGGTTTTCCCCCAAGCAAGTGATACACGAGATCAAGGTAAAAAAAAGGCCATGGTTTTTATGACCAAGCTCTGAAGTCACATCCCATCCATTTCTGCATATTCTGTTTGTCACAGAGGGCTGGCCTCGATTCCCTGGGGAAAGAGACTATGCATTCCAGGAGGTGAGGGTCCCTGGGGCTCACCTCCAAGGCTGGCTACCCCCACTAGCTATCAGTCTTTGGAATCTACTTTTGGACTATCTTCAGAAGCATATGTTCACAAATACAGACACACAGACAATTCTAGCTCTAAGTGGGGCAAGTCTCAGTTGACATATTTTAGTGTGTTTCATTGGCAACTTCTGTTCCATCATCCAACTCCAGGTCAGCTCTAGCCCTGCCCTCCTTCCTAACGCCTCGCTGCTCTCCTTCATCCCCTCCTGCTCCTAGCCCCAGTCCCCTGCTCCTCCTGAAGGACCAGAGAGTGTCTTTAGGTCCTCAGCTCCTCATGAATTGAAAACCTTTTGTTTTCATCCTTGCTTTTGTTGTCTTTCCTTATATTAGTGGATTCCTCTTTGATCAATTGTTCTCTCGGTCCCAGAGCAATGTGCCTCCTCACAGAGGAGCAGAAGCATGTCCCCTGTGATGACCAGATTCGTGTGCACACACTGAGGGTAGCTTGTGATTATGAAACGCTGTCACACGTGCAGGAACCAGGCCTTGGTTCTGCACAGACCCAAGGTGCCATCGGAAGTTCAATTTTTAATTGAGTTTCTCCCTACCTGTCCTGGGATGTCTGGCTATTACCTGGGAATTAGCATATTTAAGTAAAGCCAAGTTCATCACCCTCCTAAAGCCAGCTTCTGCTCCTGACTAACATTTTTCTGTTCATGTTTCCACCTGATGAGGTGCAGAGCTCAGCTTACAGTGACCCTCGCCCTGAGTCACACACTCAGTGGCTAACACAGAGACGCTCCCTTCTGCCTCCCTTTCCTTCGCACCACCTCAGTCCAGGTTTTCTTCCCCCTCCACACGTCACCTGCATCGGGACCCCAAGTCGTCCGCCACCCCTCCTGCCTCCAGTCCAATCGATTCGGCATGCTCTGACTGGATCAATTTTTCTCAAATGCCGCTTTCATCATTTCATTTTTCTGCTCCAAAAACCTTCCAGCATCTTCCCACTGATGTCAAGATGAAGTCTGAACTCCCCAGCCTGGCACAGATGACCCTCAGCATTCACTCCAGAGTGTATCGCTACGAACTTGTCACTTGCACCAACCCGAGAGCTCCCGCCACTGCCTCTGTGCAGAATGTCCTCGGTCCCTGGCGTGGCCTGGCCCCTGCCCGACTCCCCGCCGAGCCCCTAAGTGTGCCCACTCGTGCTCCCCGCCTTCCCATCCGACTGCTCTCAGAGCTCTCTCTCGGCCCCCCCAGAGCCCTGCCTTCCTGAAACTCCCACCCTGCTGCCATCTGCTCTGCTCAGCCGCCCAGCGTGCAGCCTTGCGTGAAATCAAGCCATTCTCGCTCTGGCGGCTGGGCTCCTCGCACAGCAGGCTTCTTGTAGACCAGCCTGGGGTCTTCTCCACACTTGGGCAACTGTTCTATGTCTGAGAGGAACTCCATACTTATTTGCTAATGAATTCTGTGGGCCAAAACCCTGATAAAAGCCCTAAAGAGAAGGTTTTTTTTTAATTGAAGTTTAGTCGATTTACGATGTTGTGTTAGTTTCTGGTGTATAGCGTAGTGATTCAGTTATACATAAACATATACATATATATATTCTTTTTCATTAAATGTTATTACAAGACATTGAACGTAGTTCCCCGTGCTGTCCAGGAGAACCTTGTTGTTTCTCTATTTGATATTTATTAGTTTGTACCTGCTAATCCCAAACTCCTGAAAGGGAAAGGGTGGGGGCGTGGGGAGGAGAAGGTTTTCATGAATTCCCTTCTTCCTCTTCTGGCTCACAGTTGCCTGGGGGGGGAAGGGCTGGGGCTCCCATAGTGGCTGCACCCTGACACCCGGGGACGGGCGTGGCCGCGCCCCCCAGCATGGGCACTCCCTCCACTTCACCCTCACTCATCCCTAGTCTTGCTGGGTTGCTTGCCCCAGGCTTCCGTTCTCTCTCAGTTTCCCTGTTTATTGTTGGACAGTTTAACGACCGTTTTTGGTGCCATCAGTAAGTGTCCTGTTTGGGACTACCTGCTGTGAAAAGCTGAAGTAATTTGCACTTCTACGTGTTTGTTTTCCACAAGATGCTGTGAGGGTGAGATGCTGTGAGGGTGATCATGCCAGAAGCGTGCAAATGTCTGAGACAAAGGAACACGTTCCTCCTGCCTGTCCCCAAGGGCAGAGGCTCCCAGTGCCTTTGCTAGATGAAGAGATGGCAGCGGGGGGGGCACAGGCATCCTGAAACCCACCGGCCTGGGGGAGAGCAAAGCCTATCTTTGGCGTCTTCTCCCTGAAAGAGAATAGTGACCTTAAACCCACGCCCTAATTAGCATTTATATGAAGTGAACCAGGGGCTGCAGAGAAGGCTGAAGAAGGAAGCAGGTTTTGGCTGTCAGGGAGGAGCGAAGAAAGGAGAGTCTTCATTTACTCTGCTAGTAAATAAGGATCTGTTAAGTGCCAGACCCAGGGACTAGCCTGGTTATTCTTGCAGGAAAAAAGAAAAATCAGCCAAGAAATAAATCCAGCTCAGGTGCAAACCCCAGCCTGCTTCTGAAGCACCTTGCCGTCCCATCAAGGAGCCTTCGATCTCCTCTGGATTAAGTCAGAGGCTGCTGATGGAAACCCAAACTGAGCCACAGCCAGGGAGCCACACAGCGTGAAAGCAGACTCAGAGGAGACTGAAGCCAGAGACGGAGGAGGCTCAGGTCAGAGCTTCCATTGCCAAGCGTGGGCAGGGGCTTTCCTGCGCGTGTTCTCGCGGACTCGGTCCTGTCTGGGCTTAATGACTTTAATAATAGAGCTCCGACCGTCACCGCACACCACCCCGACGACTGAGCCAGGCGCAACAACAGTGAACGACCCTCGTGCCAAGCAGCCCAGACCCACGCCCCCAGCATGGTCCAGACAGACCAACGCCAGGAAGGCGGCCCCAGCCCGACCCCGGGAGCAGTGCGCAGCCGCTCCGCACCACGGCCAGCATCGAGCAGCGCGGCCTGGAGACCCCGACGCCTGGCACGGGCCAGCCCCCCGAGGCTCAGCTGAGATGGCAAATTTCCTGTCCACACCCGACCCGAGTGCGTCTGCTTATCTCGATTGTAACTATAGGGCCTGAACAGAGATTTATTTTGATAAATACGATGTAAAAAAACCCACACAGTTCTACATTATTATTTTGACTGAGATTATCAGGTACCATCCTGCACAAACACAGGAGGGCCGCAAAGATCAGGATTAAAAGTTTGATATTTGAGGTCTCATCCAGTCGTGATCTGGCCACCAACTTTGTGGGACTTTGTTGAATCCGGGTGTCTCTAAAAATGTTCTCTTCTTGAATAAATGAAGCACCTCCACCAGGTGGTGTCAGAGGAGACTTCAGAAGCAAGGCAGGAGGAGAGCGAGAAAGAGAAAGAGGGAAAGAGAGGGGGACGACTGGCAGGCTGCAGAGGCGGGGCGTGGGGCACATGGGGTTCCTGGGGATGTGCCAGGAGCAGGCCGGGAGACCTGAGCACCCGCTCAGCCACTGGTCCCAGGGCAGGAGGCAGCAGACTCTCAGCCCCATCACTTGTGAGAAACGGGGCGACACTCTCGCCCAGAGAAGGCTCAGAAAGAAGGTGCTTTCCCCTCAACTGAGATTTTTCAAATCTGCCCATCTGTAGACAGAATCTGAGAAACATTCCGACTAGTGAAAGGAGTAATTATTTTTACCACTACCTGCTAAGTCACCCTGAGCACTGAGCACTTTGCAATTGCTTGGTCTCATTCACTCGTTCAACAATGTCTGTGGGGCAAGAGATGTGGGCTAGGTTTGGCCAACACGGGAGGCAGGACCATCACCCCCTGCCCTCTAGGGGCTCATGGGCTGGATTACAGTGCACGTCGGGAGAAAGACAATAAACAAGTAAGCTCGGCAGTCGTCAGCCCTGCTGTCCTGTGACAAGCGCTCCGGGAGCGTCGGGGTCTCCGCTTTGCAGACCGCGAGGCTGAGTTCAGAGCGCTCAAGTGCCTTGTTCAGTATTTTGCACCGAGCATCATTACGGGCAGAGCTTAAACAAGGTCTGCTAACCCCAAACGTATCCTCTTTCCACTGTACACACTAGGCACCTCTCCTCCTCCAGGAGAGAAAAGCCATTAGCAGGGGAGACAGAAACAGGCAAACAGCAACACTGAAATGACGGGTCACGTCATGACTGGGCTTGAGTGGGGCTTGAGTGGCCCGGGACAAGGTACCACCTGCTCATCAAAAATGTCAAGTTTGTAATGTGGCCACAGCAGCCATCTGGATAATCCAGTGGAATAAGATTGTTATGAAGCAAACAGAACAGACTCGGGGCTGGATTCCCCGATCTGTGGAAGTGAACAGACCCCAGTGAGGAGCCCCCCTGAGCTGTCCGCAAAGGCACGGGTTCATGAAACTTCCAGCCACGAGCGAGTCTTTTCTGCCGGGTCCTGGCTGTGAGCAGGCAAGGCGGACATTTGTGTGAGACACACAAAGCCGTTTCGGCTGCTCAAAAGCTATCAGCCCTTACACGCTAGGCTTGAGCAAAACAGATCCTGCCACACTCGGGGCATCAGAGGGGATTACCCGGAAACCGATAACAGATTTTAATTTAGATGATCGTGATGGAAGCGCGGGAGGAGGAGGCTGCAAACGGGCGGATTTAACTCCAGGGTGGTGAAGGGATAAGATGGAACGGATGATACAGGTGCATTTGGAGGCTGAATTAGGCGGAACCACGCAGTCTCCCGTGCCACGGCCTCTCCTTTGTGATAAGCCGCCAGCTGGGGTGGGAGAAGTCCCCGACAAGGCTGCCCGGCGCCTAGGAGGCTGGCCCGCTGGGGAGAGTGGAATTGCTTAGTGCTCTTTGTTGCCCGGGGAAGAGACAAAGCATCCTTGTTAGCAACCCACATACAGGTTGAACAGGGATAGCCTGGAACTGCGGTCGGGTGTGCGGGGCCCCACCTGCGTGGGGCTTCTCCTGCAGTCAGCCTTGGCCACTGCTTGAAGCCTGCCTTCCTTTCCTTCCTTCCTTCCTTTCCTTCCTTCCTTCCTTCCTTTTCTGAGAGACAGTTGTTCAAGTAGTTTTTACCCATGTTGTGGCATCCGCGGAGGGCCTTTCCAGAACTCCACATTCTTTTTTTAAATGGAGGCACTGGGGACTGAACCCAGGACCCTGCGCACGCTAAGCACGTGCTCTGCCACTGAGCTGCACCCTCCCCCCCGAAGTCTTTCACTGACAAAGTTTTTCTTCTACTTTCTAGACTCTTCACCACCATCTCGAGTTGAAGTCCAGTCGCTGGTCATCAGTCTCTCTGCTTCTATCGAGTGGGTGATGACCTGGCACCGACCTACACAGGACACACATTCATTTATTCAAAAGTATGTATTGGCTGGTCAACTGCTGTCTGCCAGGAAGTGTGGCAGAATCTGAAACTACAGAGGGAACACGGTACCTTGGTCCCCACCTTCCTGGGGAGAGTTTCACGGGTGTGTTAGGACAGAGAAACAAAACAAAACAAAGAAGGTGAAAAACATTTGTAACAAGTAATATAAAAGAAGCAGCACAGGACTGAAGCCATGATCACAAAGGGGGGCTTTAGAAGATGTCCAGGGGGGCTCCAAGGAGCTGAGATCAGGGCTCTCTAAGCAGAGACCTGTAAGCTGACTTAACATGGAAGAAGATGCCTTTACATGATAATCAAGAGAAAAAAAAAAAACAGGAATAGAAGGGAAACATCCTCATCCCGATACAGGGCACCCATGAAACACCCACGGTTACCACCGTCCTTACTGACGGGAGACCGAAAGCTCCCCTCCAAGACCAGGAACAGGGCAGGGGGTCCACTCTCGCCACTTACGTTCAACCTTGCACCGGAGCTTCCAGTCAGGGCAATAGGGCAGGAAAGACAAAGGGCATCTAGATTGAAAAGGGACAAATAAAACCAACTGTATTTGCAGGCGACATGATTTATGTAGAGGTCAGCCTAAGGAAACCGCCAAGAAACTTAGAATTGAGAAAGGAATTCAGCAAAGTCACAGGGTACATGATAAACAGACAAAAATAAATTGAACTTCTGGACACTAGTCATGAACGATCCAAAAGCAAAACTAAGGAGATCATTCTATTTATAATAGAAACAAAAAGAATAAAATACTCAGGGATGTAAGATTTGCACTTTGAACACTACAAAACATTGCTGAAAAAAATTTTAAAAGACCTAAGTAAATGGAAAGTCATTCTGTGTTCATGAATTGGAAAACCTCATGTTGTTTCAGTGTTAAACTTCCAAATTTATCAACAGATTCAACATCATTCCTATAAAACCCCTAGATGCTTTTTGAGGGGAGGGGAGGGTGGCAGAAATGAACAAGCTGATTCTAAAACTGATACGGAAACACAAGACATCCAGAAGTGCCAGGACAATCCTGAAAAAAGAAGAACAAAGTTGGAGGACTCGCGTTTCCAGATTTCAAAGCCATTTACAAGTCTGTAGCCATCACAGCAGTTCACCACCCACACAAGGTCAGACACACAGACCAGCAGAATCCAGCGTCCAGAAATCAGACCCTCCGATTGATGGTCAACTGGTTTTTGACAAATATGCCAAGAAAATTCAACGTGGAAAAAGAAGAGTCTTTTCAACAAATGGTGCTGTGACAACTGGATATGTGTGCACAGAAGAATTAATTTGGGCTCCTCTCTCACATTGTCCACGAAAGTTACCTCAGAACGTGTCATGGGCCAGACATAAAAGCTAAACATAGGAGTAAATATGCGAAAACTTGTATTAAGAAATAGCTTCTTACATGTGACAATAAAACACAACAGACAAAGGGGGAAAAAAAACCAGATACACTGAACTTAATCAAACGTCAAAACTTTTGTGATTCAAAGGACACCATCAGGAAAGTGAAAAGGGAACCCGCAGAATGAAAGAACACCTGCCGATCGTGTATCTGATTGGGGACTGGCGTCCAGCATATTCAGAAGAAAAGCCTTTTATAACTCAATCACAGAAGGACAAAAATCAATCTAAAAAATGGACAAAGGATCTGAAGAGACACTTCCTCAAAGAGGATGTGCACACGGCCAATAAGCACATGAAAATATGTGCAGCGTCATTAGTCATTAGGACAACTCGAAACAAAGTGACAGGGAGGTATCGCTGCACACTCACCAGGGGGGTTATCAGAAAAATGACAGGTAATAACAAGTGTTAGGACGGGTGTGGAGACATCGGAACCCTCGTCCATTAAGGATGGGATGGTTAAATGGTCCCTTTGGAAGACAGTTTGGTAGTTCTTAAAAATTTTAAACATAGAGGTACCCTATGACCTAACACATCCACTCTTAGGCATGTATGTGTGAGAGGAGGAAACCTATGTCCACACTACAACTTGCACATAGTTGCTCACAGCAGTGTTACTTATTAGAGATAAAAGGTGAAGATGATGCAAATTTCATCATGCTGAACGTTAGACAAAATGTAGTATGTCTGTGTGGTGGAATATTATTTGGCCATAAAAAAGAATGAAGCATTGATACACACGACAGCATAGATAAGCTTAGAAAAAATGACGTCCACAAGAGACCACAGCTTGAATGACTCCATGTACATGCAAAGCCCAGAACAGGCAATGCTGCAGGGACAGCAGTGGACCAGTGGTTGCCTAGCACTGAGGGCAAGGGGGATGCCAAGCGTGGCTGCTGATGAGTGCCAGGTTTCCTTACGGACACTGAAAATGCTTCAGAAATGACTGTGCTGACGGTTCCACTGCTCTGTCAATATGCTAAACAACACTGAGTTGCACAGTTTAAACCTGTGAATTGTAAGGCATGTGAATGACATCCTGGCCAAGCTGTTCAGAAATTACTGAGGAAGGAGGGACGTCACAGCATGGTGGGTGAGTGCACCCTTTGTCTCTCCCCTTCAATCTACAACCAGCAAGACATCCATAACTCAGCAAAGGTGCCTGTGCCCAGCACACCAGGACCCACACACCTGCACCTCTAAAGGAGGTGGTGCTGGGGAAACGGGAGGTGGTGCCTGTGATCCTGGCCCCTACTGCCCGGGTCGGGAGCTGAGCCCACAGCCCCAGAGAACCTGGGAGCAGAGGAGGCAGTGCACATGACTTTGACCTCTAAGTTGCAGCAGCGTCCACGGCCACAGGGAACGGTGCAAGTGGCCGTGGGGCCTGCAACCTTGGTCCCTCTGGCCCTGGCGGCAACAGTAAGTCCAGCCTCTCTGGCCGCCACAGTGTCACTCATGAACCTGACAACCAACCCCGGATTCAGCGGAGGCACCCACAACCCCTGCCGTGATGGTGCCTGCCACCCAGGCAACCCTGAACAAGGTGCCTCACAAGAACTGTGGAAGGGAGCTCTTCTACCAGAAACAAAAATTCAGAAGTACACAGACTTTGAGTAAGGTGATCAATAGACAGACAGAATAAGAAAATTGCAACTTTATATCAGAATAGGCTGCTAAACAATTATAGAATAAAGGTTAAAGCACTAAAAACAACCACAGTTATTTCAATTTGGTAACAAACTCGCAACATAAAAAGGGGATGATCTGAGACAACAAAAACACAAACGTGGAAAAGGAAAAGGACAGAACTCCAACAGGCAAATGGAGATAAGACGGTGCCAGCAGAAAAAGGATGGTTTTATCTATGAAACATTTTACACAAGCCTCACGGTAATCACAAAATATACATCTAGCGCAGACACACAGGACATAAAAAAGAGAAAATTAAGAAAATCATAGAAAGCCACCAACATAAAGTGGCGGACACAGACACAAGGAAAAAGAAACAGTGGAGAAGCAGACCAACCAGAAAACAAAAGACAAAATGGCGGCACGGATTCTTCATTTATCAATAATCACCCTAAGTGTGAACGGACTGAATTCACCATTCAAAAGACACAGAGTGGGGCGCTGGAGTGTAAAGCAAGCCCCAGCTCTGTGCCGCCTCCAGGGAGCTCAGCTCAGCTCTGAGGACAAGCGTTGGCTCCAGTGAAGGGCTGGAAGATGGTTCTTGAAGCAAATGGCGGCCAAAAGAAAGTGGGTGGGAAGCCACACTCCCACCAGCCGAAAAAGGTAACAAGAGACGACGACGGGCATATAAAAAGAGGACGATTCATCAGGAGATACAGCAGGTCTTATATATCTGCAAGTAACACAGAAGCATCAAAATACATAAAGCAATGATTAATGCACCTAAAGGGAGAGGAAACACTGGCCCAGAGCATACTAGTGAGGCTTGAACACCCCATGCACATCGATGGCCGGACCGTCCAGACAGAACGTCAACAAGGAAGTCTGATGAAATGAAACATTCGATCAGGTGGACTTAATAGATCCCATCAAACAGAAGCCCATCCAAACGCTGCAGAATACACTCTCTTTTCAAGGGCTCGTGGGACTTTCTCAAGGATAGACCATGTGCTGGGACACAAAACGAGTTTCAATACATTTCATGAGACTGAAATCATTTTGAGCATCTTTTCTGGCCATCATGGTGTGAAACTGGAAACCAACTGCAGGAAGAAAACCGGGAAAATCACAAATATGTGAAGACTAAACAACATGCCACTGAACAACTACTGGGGTCATTCAAGAAAGCAAAGGAGGAATCAAAAAATACCTGAAGACAAACGAAAATACCAAAATCTACGGGCTACAGCAAAAGTGGTGCCAAGAGGGAAGTTCAGAGCAGGCCTGCGTCAAGAAATAATTAAAGTCTCAAATAAGTAATTTAACTTTATACCTAAAGGAACTAGAAAGAGAGAACAAACAAAGCCCAAAGTCAGTAGAAGGAAGGAAATAATAAAGCGAAGAGTGGAAATAAATAAAAGACTAAAAAGACAGCAGACAAGATCAATGACACTGAGAGCTGGCTCGTCGAAAAGATAAACAAAACTGAGAAACTTTTAGCTGGACTCACTAAGAAAAACAGAGAGGAGGCTCAGGTAAATAAAATCATAAACGGAAGAGGAGAGATTAAAAGAATAGCATGGAAATACAAAGGATTACAAAAGAATACCTTCAGCAGCTATACACCAACAAATCGGACAAGCTAGAAGAAATGGATACATTCTTGGATTCATACAGCCTTCCTAAAACTGAATTATGAAGGAAAAAACCTGAACAGATTGATCGCTAGTAAGGAAGTTGAAACAGTAATCTAAAGCCTCCAGAAACCAGAAGTCCAGAACCAGACATCCTCACTGGGGAATTCCACCAAACATTCAAAGACGACTTAATGCTGATTGTTCTCAAACCCTCCAAGAAACTGAAGAGGAGTTCGTAACTCATCTTATAAGACCAACACTACCCTGACAGAGATGTTTCGGTTTTTTTTTTAAACCTAATGTATAGTTTTTACGCATAAAAAAATTACTTGCACCTCCAGTGTCACCCTTATTTGCTGCGTTTTGAACTACAGTAAGTTGTTTGGACGTCTGCTGCTCCATTAGGGCAAGAAGTGCGTCTTCCACATTTTCCATATTCAAGCGTTACTTAGCCTGGTGTTCTGCATGCACTGTGTGCGTGCGAGTCTCAATAAATATTTGTTGAATAAAAGATACATACATGATGATTCTAAATAAGTGGGAGTAAAACTGAGGCCAGAAGGAGCCATTCTCTCATTTCAGCGGGTCATACACAGGCCTCAAGTCAGTATCAGAAATTTGCAACTGGGAGAGAACACTGGTTTTTAACCTCTACTCCAGGAACCTGCGTGGAATCAGAGCTCTGGCTTTCCTGGGGGTTGCCTTGGAAAAGGGGAAGGAAATTGGTTTGAGGTAGGAGGCAATTTGATCCCCTGACTCCACTTTAACTAGAGTAACAATCTGATTAGCTTGCAAGTGAGATTTCATTAGAACAAATGGTTTAACAATCTATTTTAAAAATAAGATAAATAAGCAAAAATATTAAAAATCATGACCTGCTGCAAATTGCTCTATTTTTTATCATTAAACTGAGACCCAGAGAGGTTAGGTCATTCTAGCAAAATTACACAGTTGGTGAGAGAGAGGGACTGTGAGTGTGCTTGTCGTAGTGCCACGTCGTTTCTGCCTGGATGCCTACACCAACTGCTGGGTGACCTCTCGGCCCCACTGTCCACCACAGACACCATCGGGTCACAGACTGTGCAAGCTGAACCAGAACCTGAGGTTGGTAGAACGTGGCCCATCTCTTTCAGATTCCATCCTGCCCGCTGCCCCTTCACTCACTTCTAGGAGAAAACGCACCCTGTCAAGGATCCAAGAGACGTCCCATCGCGGAGCCCACACCGGGTCTGGGCAGAACCCAGCTCCGAATTTTATTGGAAATGAGCATCTTCCAGCTGAGGAGCTACATCCTGCCCGGAAGCAGACGGATGCATCAGAGCATCCCTGCTCCTGACCGAACCATTCAGAAGCACGCTCAGAGGAAGTCCGGGAAGCTCAGGGAAACACTGTGAATGTCCCTTAGACAAGCAGCCGCACTCTAGATTTGCCAGGACTGCAGGACTTTTATGCTGAGGATCTGTTCCTTGTTGTGTCTGGACCAGCAGATCCATTTCCCACCCTCCTTTCAGCCCCTGAAAACCGGTCAGTGGTCAGGTAGCCTTCTTGGCAATTGACATGATAAATGTGGGCAGGATATTATTCCCTATTATGTGTTTTAAATTTTCTTTGGCGAAAGAACTATAAATGCAAAGCAATAGTATGGCTGGGAGGCAGGGGGCCATAATTAAAATCGCCTTTTGTTTTCTAAATTGCTTATTAAAATGCTTGTGAAACCTGCGAACACAAAGCAGCAGCCAAAACCCCTTTGCTGCTAAATGGAATGAAATGGATTTTTCAAATGTCACGCTAGTATCCACTTAATAATACATTTTCCTATAGACAGGACAATAATATATATTTTAATCACTTTTCTACAGGCAAATAGACTGCACAGGAGCTGCCCTTCACTGGCACTTGGAAATTATGAATTTTTCAATAACCTTTTCTATTATTCATCCTGTGTTATTCCGTAACATTTCTGCATGAGGAATGTGCTTCCCAGACACTTTATGAATCTCTTCTATTATTTATTAAACAGCAAGGTGTCTCCCCACAAGCCTCACCCCACACTCCAGAGAAAGCCCCTTGGGGAGGGGTCCAGATGTGGACAGCTACCTCCCAGGTTATTAATAATTTCCAATCTGTAAGAGACGCAGGTGTAGCTGCCTCCTCCGTGCAGTTCCACTCTGGCCACCAGAGGTGTCCGAGAGGTGACGCGCACCTTTTGGGAGAAGGTGAGGCAGCTGATCAGCCTGAGGCAGTCCCTTTTACAGCAGCTGGGCTATGTTCCCAACTCCTAGACTGCCTCTGTTTCAGAAGGGAGGCCACGTGGGGATATAATCCCGACCTTGGAGATGGGAGGCCTGAATTTCACTCTCTGCTCCGGATACAGGATCTTCCTTGGGGAAGCCTCCGTTCTTTCTTCCCCACCCTGCCTCCAACAACAATATTTTCTTTGCCTGGATAGTTCCAGGTCCTTGAGCACCAGAACCCCTCCTGCCAGGTGCATCCATGCCACCTGTGTCGTTCCTATTTCCTCATTTGTCACTTCGCTTTACTTAACGGTTGTGAGCCACTGGAGGGAGCGGCAGGGCCTCCTGCTCACCATTCTAACCTCCAATGTCCGGAAGTATATTTAGGACAAAGTTGGTGTTTGATTATTATTTAGAACGATTGAGTAGATGTATAAATATGGCGAACCAAATGCTCGTCTCTAAAGCGGCGGTTAAGAAGGTCTAAGAGATGCTAAAGGTCTAAGTGGCTGAATCATTAGCTGCTCATCAAATGTCCATGGAGCTTGGAGGAGCAGAACTCGGTCACAGCCCCCGGTGGAAGGCTGGGTCCCCAGCCCCCCGGGCTGGCAAACATGAGAGTTTTGTGGCTTGTCTGTCTTGGGGCTTTCCTGATAAGCTCTGGAATTTTTCCTTCACTTGGGTGAACAGACTCGTTTGAATTCTCCTGGATGTGGCTCCCCTGAAGCTAACAGTAAAGCAGAACAGAAGTGGTGTGGCCACTGTTGCCGGGAGAGCCATGTGTACCCCTCGATCCGTGCGCCCCCTCAGGAAACGAGACATGCTGACGGGACGTTCCCCGTTGCTCCCTCACCCCCTCCACATGGACAGTGGGCTCACTGGTGTGGAGACCTCAGGGTGCAGGCTGCAGGGGGCTGCACCGTCCCCTTCAGAGCCCACCTCGCCCAGGAACAAGGGTGCGGAGCAGGTGCGGTCCACACAGGAGGACTCGAGCTCAGGCCTGGAAGGCCCAGCTGGGGGAAAGCGGGTCCCTGTCTGGGGGACGGGGGAGCTGAAGTGAACGGATGGGCTGGAGTGGGAGCGATTCCAGCCGGAGCACCCAGGCGGCCTCTGCGGGCGCTTCACCGTCAACACGTCTGGGAGGCAGTGGAAGTGGAGGCTGGGACCTGGGACGTGGGGTGCGGGGTGGGGATGGGGAGAGGCCATGGGGGAGGGGGATAGCGGGATTAAAGTGGGTAGAGAGACTGAAGCAGGAGAGGGGAGAGCACAGACAGCTGAAACCTCCCGTGTGGCACTGAACGGGCCCTAAATTCCTGAGGGTCCCAGACGGAGCCTCAAATGAACTGGGAGAATAAATCAAGGTTCAGCCCCAAGAGCAGCCTGACAGGGGCCAGGGCCACATCCCAGGGGGGCCAGTGTGTGACCTGCAGGGTCAGCAGGAGGCTCGTGCTCCAGGGAGCCCTCAGACACCCGTGAACCCCAAGAGTCCCGGCAGGCAGGGCGCAGGGGAAGGAACAGGAGGGGGTCTCGGGGAGGCAGGCGGAGCAGGAGACGCTGGAGGGGCCTCGTGAGGGTCAGCGCACTATGGCCCTTGCACCCGCTCTTGTAAGTAACGTTTTCCTGGCACACAACCACTGCCATTCATTTACCTATGTGGCCACAGTGGCCAAGTGTTTGCAGCATTTGGCCCGCAGAGTCTCCAATACTCCCTCTCTGGCTCATTAGAGAAAATGTTTGCTGATTGCTGGACCTGCCCTTAAATGGTAACCTTGAATTTCACTGAAAAGGGGAGACAGACATTAGGCTGAACTGGCATTCTTGGGGGCGTGTAGCTCAGGCGTCCCGTCACCCAGGGAAAGAACGGTTTGAATTTCCTAGGTCCTACTGCTCAGGGTCACGAGGTCGGTACAGTCACCAGGCGGGGGTTCTCTCCTGGAGGAGGAGGCCATGGCTCAGGGGACAGTTAGTGGGGTTGGAGAGTCCGGACCCCAGGCCTGGGCCAGGGGTTCTCCACCCGCCACGGAAGTGGTGAAGGCAAAGGGTCCTAGGTGCTGAAGGAGGCACGTCCACCAGTGGGGACGCGGTCTCTGGGATGTCACGTCCCAGGGAGTGTCATTCTCCAGATGGACAGGACCCCCAGCCTCTCTCTGGCTTGCTGCTCAGCACAGTAAACCACCGTCTGTCTGGTTCCATCTCGGCATCGCCTCTGGAGTATTGAGAGTTTGCTCCCGAGGTCTCCCTCAGCTGCTTTTGCCTCCCTCGCCTCCTCACTCCAGACAGAGTCCCCGTGAGCTTCAAATGGGAGGTGGAACGGTTTCCTGTGCCTCCTCTGCACGCCCGTCCCCAGGCCCATGGAGGGGGTGCCATGGGAGACACAGGCCTTCCTTCTCCCATCTCAGCCCAGCCTCCTCCCAGGCAGCCGCTCTCTAAGCATCACTGATTTATGCGTGTTTAGAGTGGGGGGGACACAGTCGCTGGAGATAGAGATGTCATTTGCAAAATAGTAATAATAGCGTCCCGGCTGATGAGAGGCAAACGCCCCTGGGGTCAGTCCCGCTAAATGATACGTCTTTCTTAACGATTTAGCTTGTGAGGCTATCTGAGCAGAGCACTTAGACTAATTCCAGGGTCTTTTCTTCCCTCTGTATGAACTGCTCAGCCCTCTTGAATGCAGCGTCTGTTTTCCTAATTGGATCTCATCAAAGCTTTCTCGTTGCCTTCAGCTGGCAGAGGCCCATCGCGACGTGGAGGGAGGGGACAGACGCCAGCAGGTGATCAGCTGGTGGGCGCGCCTGGGCGGTGGCTGCGTGAGCCCTGTCTGCCCTGTACAGAGCCTACATGGGGCAGCAAGTCCCACGCTGCAACCCAGCTGCAGCCACCCAGCCTCCGTCAGGGCACTGTCCTTACTCCCAAAGCCTCAGGACAGCCGTGGTATTAGGAGCTCCCATTAATTGAAGGCTTTCTGTGCATTAGACACTATACTAAGCATTCTGCATACATTTTATGATCAGTTTGCGTCTAACAAAATCGTGTAAGGAAGAGGCATCATGAGCCCAGTTTTACAAATAAGGACCTGGGAGCACAGAGAGGTTGAGTAAGTGGCTCAAAGACACACAGCTAGTGAGTGGCTGAGCAGGGACAGAGCATCAGGCAGAGGGAGAGGGGAGAACTGATTGCTGTGACACTTAGAGAGTGTAATGATCCTTTCTTTCCTCCTACCAACGTCTCTAGGTCTTGTGCTGATCCACGAGCCAGAGCGCGCGTCATCCCTTCAACATGCTGCAGTATTCCCTCGGAAAAGGCATTGCCACCAATCTTTCTTACATTAGCGCATTTGTGTGCGATATAACATGAGAACATTATGTAAGACTTGGAGGGAAAGAGCTCAAAGGACACCCACCCCTAATTCCCCCACCTGAGCACAAACACTGTCAGTGCTCGGACAGGCACAGGACAAACATATGTATATTTCAAAAAAAAAAATTGTCTACAGGACATACCAGAGTCTCTCTCCAAATTAAACAACATATAAATGGGACTAAAGGTGTGTGATTTTTTTTTCTCCTAAATCAAATTGCCAGGAGGTATACACTCTGAACTGTCCTGCCTTCCAAGTTTGTCTAAGACAATCAAACTCAGGCACCTAGAGGTCAAGAATTTTCCATGTTCATCAGAAACATAGGAACATAAGGCTGGTGTACAGAATTTAGCAACTGCCAGACAGCAACCCAGCCAAAGAAACACCAGCCCTCTGAATGCACTCATTCTTAACAAATACATGTAGCAGACCCACCCACCGGGCTCTGGGCGTGGGGCTGGGGGCCGAAAGGGGCACATGGAATTAGAGGTAGGCTCTGCCCTTGAGGACGCTGCGGTCTAGTAGCAGACAGACAGACAGAGCATCATAAATCGATATGGTGAGTGCAGCTATGGAGTGCATCCAGAAGTACAGACAAACATGCACAACAAAACACAGGAAAACCCCGGGGAGTGTGGGGACCAGGCGGTGCTAGTTAAAGCCCAGCGTTCTTGCACACCCCCGGCTGGGTGGCCCCGTGCTGGGCACTGCGGTTTGCTTTCCTCGCCTGCGCACAGGGGTGCTAAGGCTCTCTGCAGAGCTGCAACTAGGTAGGGGGCAGAGGCTGGCACGGGCTGGGCAGGTCTTCCCCTCGGCCTGTTACAGGTGCACTGATGGCGCCACCTGGAGCCTACGCGCTCTGGATGCTCAGCCCCTGCCCTGCGGGAGGGCAGCCTGGCTTCCGGAGACTCAACACCCTGCCCACCAGGATTTCAATGGCTCCCGTTCCTCCAGTTCTAATCTCCGAATCTGCTGGAGCAAAGTTGAAGTGGCTGGAGGGGCTGAGGGACCAGGGGAATGAGTGCTGGGAGGGTGGGCAGGGCTGCAGGAAGGCAGGTCTGTTCTTGGCCTGTTTTCATCTCTCACACGGGGAGGGAGGCAAAGAGGAGAAATAATGGCTTGCTTCTTGCTGGATGTGGGAGCACGCTTCCTGCCAATGCCACCTCTCACAAGGGTGATCGCTTGATACTTAGGCAAGGGAGCGTTTAGGGAGAAGAGGACAAGATAAAATTACAAGTGACAGCTCAGCCCGCGTCTGCAATTACAATGCACTGTGAACAAGGCGAGTTGCAATTCCCGCTGCCAGGCCTGGCCAGAGAGTGACGGGGGCGGTGCACCTCGGGAAGGTGGCGGTGGGGACACCGGGCAGGCAGAGGGGGCCTGGGGCGGCAGCACAGGGAATGTGGCGACTGAGGGCTGGCAAGAAGACCGGGAGAAGCAAGGGAGCAAGAGGTGGTGGGGAAGACGGGGAGAGAGCCAGGAGGCCAACTGCGAACAGAGGAGGGAGTGTGTGTGCATGCCTGTGCACGGTGTGTGAACACTCGGACAGCGGTGCTGAGGGCCGGGCGGGGCTGGCCGTGTCCTCGTCATACTCAAGGCCAACCATGTGCTAAACAGGAGAGGACTATGACTTGGGGCTGACCACGGGGACAGGAGGGAACCACTGGCTGCACATGCTGTCGAGGAAGGAGGCAGGAGGCGTCCGGCGTGTGCGGGTCCAGGCTGGATGTGCGGGCAGCTCCTCACTCCCTAATCCCAGGGGGGCCAGCCTGGCCACGGAACTTCCCAGAACCCTCGTGCAGGAGGAACGCCGAGATGTTCTCCAAGACCCTCACTTTATGAAGAAACTGGACCACGTGTGTCCCGGAGAAGAGAGGCGCCCAGCCCCACCTCACTCAGGCTGCTCGTGGCAGGAGATGCCTGGAATCTGGGTCCCCTGCCTTCCAGCCCAGCGCCCCCATCACCAGAGCCTAGATTTTGTCCAGGTTAAAAACGGCGTGGTCCCCTGTCCAACTCCGCTTTCATACTCTCCCTTCAGCACTGCCTTCACCATCCTCAAAACCTTCCGCAGCAAAGCCGGGCCCACAGGATAGAGACGGCCTTGCTCCTTCGCGGGCCACGAGGGTGGGGCGGGACTGGCCACGCCCACGTCAGAGTCGGCTTCGAGACCGGGCGGCGTCCTCCCCGACTCCGAGCTCGCGGTAGCGCTGTTTCTCCCTCTCTCTGTCTCGCTCGGTAAGATCTCTTGCTCAAAACTCAAATCACAGCACATTGCTCCCAGCGGGCTGTCTCCGGATCCGCCCGGCAGCTAACATCTCTGCCTCACTTAGCGGTGGTTACACGTTGCCCTGAGTTGTGGACTGACATGCGCTGCCTTCCTAGACAGGATCAGAACCTTGTCTTCATAGACCCATAGCGCCGGGCCCGACGCCTCACCCAGAATAGATGCAAAGTGTTAAATATTTGATGTTGGGTAAAATCCTTCCCGGGAGGATCTGCCCCAGCCCCCTGGCTCCTTCTGACCGGCTGCTGTAGCTCCAGGCGGAGTCAGGTTGCCACAGCATCAGGCCGGGCCGGCTGTCGCTGCGGTTTGCGCTCCTGCTCTAACCTATAAAAGCACCAAAGGATAAACAGTCCTAGTGCTCAGTTCAGACTGCTCAGAGCCTTGGCTTTCTGGTACCACTGCCTGAAACCAGATCGTCAAGGAAACTGAGTGCAGTGGTTAGGAGGAAGGGTTTTAGATTCAGGCCATCTTGGATTTGTGTCCTGATCCTTCTATTTAGTCCTTGTGGTTTGGGATTAACAGGGACCTCTCTGTGCCTCGGTTTCTTCATCTGTGAAATGGGCATCCTCTTAGTAACCAGGCCGTATGGTGATGTGAGGACCAGACAAGACAGGGCGCACACATCGTTTATCACGGTGCCTGGGACGCCCCAAGTGGTCCATTAGAGGCTGCCTTTCTGAGTCCTTGTGCTGCTCCACCTTCAGTGTCTGCTCACTCTTGCCACCGGCCTCCTCCTAAAGATACGGACTTGCTTTTTCTCCGTCTCACATTTTATGTCGCCAACCCTGCCCTTGGTTTGGTCTTTGGCCATCGTTCCTTCAACGCTGACAACTGCCATGCTTCTTCCTGTCCCTGTGGGACTTGCTTCCCTGCTCCCATTTTTCTGGTGCTTGGTTGTGAAAGGACAGAGTCCTGGACCAGGTGCTGGGGAGCATCGAAGGTATGAGTCCAGTCGTGGGGGTGCGTACCGTGACCGAGAAGCAAGGTTTACACACATGGGGTGAAACTGTGCAATCTACATTCTATTATCAGATTCGTTCCACGTCTAGGTTATTCATCGAGTTTTTAATCGCCCAGCATTTGTGAGTCTTTAGACCTGGCTGTATCTAACAACTTGAATTTACGGTCAAGAGAATGGGCTCTGAAGTCAGACTTCTGTTAGCTCTGTAACGCTGAAAAGGGTATCTAAACTCTCTGCCTTGGCCGCCCCACCTGTCAGATGGAGCTCATGACAGGACCCACTTCATGGGACAGATGCGAGGATTAAATGAGATAATGTGGCTGAAGCCTCATGGAGTGACGCCTGCACAGAGTAGGCACCGTTCAGTGCCCGCCCCTTCTCTGAGCTCTTCTGCTCGCCCCAGAGCCCCCTAATCGAGCACTTACTGACCTTTTTAAGTCAACTGAAGCTAATTTGCCGTAACCATCGCCTGACGCCACTCTCCGTAGTTGAGGCTGCTCTGGCTTTAGACACGGACAGTGTGAGGTCAGCAACACGCACGGCCCCTCCAAAGCTTGAAACCACATTCAAGGCAGTTTCTTCACGCTGAAGCTGGCTGAGAACCTAGAGTCCTTTTCTTGGAAGTGCCGTAGGAGGAGGGAGCAGGGCGCTGGGCTGAGAACCCGTGTTCATTATCCCCGGCTGGGTAACAACTAAGCTGAAAACTGCTTATCTCACAGTTCGCAGGCAAAAGATCCAGCTCAAGGTCTCTCATGAGGCTACAGTCACGCTGTTGGCCAGGGCAGTGGCCTCACCCGGAGGCTCAGCTGGAGAGGGGGGACCTGCTTCAGTCTCACTCACGCGAGCGTCAGCAGGCGTGGCCCCTGGCCCAGGGGGCCTCCCCGCTGGGCTGCCTCCCAGCGTGGCAGCCTGCTCCCCTGGGGGGGGGGGGGCTGTCCACGGCATGAGAGGGCTTGTCACAGTCTTTTTATAAGTCAATGTTGGAAGTGACATCCCATCACTTCTGCCATATTTTATTGCCTAGAATCCAATCAGTAAGTGCAGCCCCCTCTCCAGGGGAGGGGTCACACAGCACCCAAACAGGAGGTGAGGGTCTCGGGGACCCTCTCAGAGGCTGGCTGCCACAACCTCCCACACAAAAAGTGACCTGTGCAGAGACTTGGCGCACCTGTAGCCTCGTGACCCTGAGATAAAGAAGGAAAAGCTGACATGCTGTCCAGGAAGACTGCGTTCACACGCCCGCTCACAGGCACGCACTAGGCGGAGATGACAGTGATGGGGTATAATCCTGTCGACCTGGTAGAGCAGGTGAGCAGGTGCTGGATGCCAGGCTCTGTGTGCAAAAGTTTGCACACATGATCCGTGCTAGTTACCAGAGAAGTTTGTGCAGGATGTGAGCCTTGAGTTAGGTCCCGGTAAACCAGGGAGAATGTGCCTGGCTAGGGAAAAGAAAGGAAAGAAGGGAGGAAAAAACACTAACAAAATGGCCTGAAGCCAGGGTGGGGAAAGAGGGTGCAAAATAGGGGAAAGAACTGAAACAGAAACAAAAGACTCCGTTGTCTGTAAGCTGCAGTCATCTCGGGTGGGCGAGGTTTTTGCACCTGTTGTATGTTGGTGTTTTGATAAAATGCCTGAGTTAGAATCAGAGGACGGGGTGTGGCTAACACGGCCTTTCAAGATGGACTTTGGGCACCCGGGATTCTGCACGGAATGATGCTCTGTACCTGGTAAGGAACGTTCTGTGCTAGTCACTGTCTGCTGCGTGGACAAAGACAAAATGGCGTGGTGGCCCGGGCAGCTCCACGCCTCCATCCCTGGGCAGAGAGCCGTGCAGTCCCGCTGGCGGGTCCCCTGTGCCCTCCTTCCCTCCAGGCACCAAAGCCCAGACAAGGGTCTGGCAGTGTCTCCGAGGCAAACTTCCTCCCTCAAAGCCTGGGAGAACTTGTCAATGGCAATCAGCCACCAGCGTGGGTTCCCCCAGCCAGGCCAGCTGGCAGGAAGGCTGCCAAGGCAGCAGATCTGACGAAAGAATTCTCAATCACATTTACATGTGCATGGTGCAAAAAAGGGAACGGAAGGGGGGAAGGACCCCTCCGGAATCCAAAAAGAAAGTCACTAACTAACCCACCAAAAGGGGAGAAGAATCGACCACAGATTTGTCTCAGATGTTCTCAAATTGCTGTCCTTAAAAGCTCTGCTTCTTCCCCGTCTTCCTCCTCCTCCCATCCGTCCAATCGCCCAAAGAAAGTCTCTAATTTTGCCTTAATTTGTGCCTTGGTTGCAAGAACAAAACAGGACGTCACCGCAGCTTCCCCCGCCCTCCCCTTGGCCCCTCCACAGCTGCACTCCCTCAATGGCCTGAGAGCCTCCTTTCTCTGCCATCATCCCCTATTCTTTGCCAAGCTGGTCCGTGCACTGCCCGGCCTGGGGTGGTGCCTCCATACTGCACCCATCCAAGGGTCATCTTAACTCCAGCCAGTGATGTCCTTGACCTCCCAGGGAAGCAGGGACAGTGGACTCTGGGGCAGGGGAGAGCAAAAAGCGAAGTGACCCTGCCCACGTGATGCAAACTGCAATCTCGCAAGATTGTAGATACCTTGGGCATCTTGCCAGGACCCTGGGGGCAGTAACAAATTTGGATATTTACATCATTTTTCAAATAAAAAATAAACACACAGAGCCTCATTACTTCCTCCCAGTTGAATCCTTTCGGGATATCAGATGACACATTGTTTCTCTCCTGCCTGCTAATGGGACTCGGGGTTTTATCCTCAGATACAGACCTGGCTTCCACCAGACAAGTGCTCACTGGCAATCTACACCTCCCACTCTCGGGGGAGGCTAATTTAGCTCCCCTCTCGTGGCTCCGCCCCTGCCTCCACCAAGGATGCGAGCGCTAAGGCGCTTCTAATTAATCTTGGTAAATTGCTCTGCGATCCTGGGATATCAAGGCAAAGTATTATTAGAAAACGCTGGCTGGGTTAGTGGCTGGCCATAAAAGTGAGATGCTGATCAGTTCACTTTTCATGCCGCAATTATTGGGAACGGTTGCAAGAGGTTTTATGTGACGGCACATCATAAGTCCTCAGGAACAGCAGGGAGCAGGGACCGAGGGACGCACACCCGTGACTCAGAGCGGGCGTCAGCAGAGTGGGCTTGCAGCCAGTTCATCTCGGCTCCTTTCTGTCCTAGTCGGGGGTGGCGGCTTCCCGGGAGATGCTGGGGACTCTGTGCGTTGTCTTCTGTCCCAGCAGTCCTCTCCCCTCTACTTCTTGGCATTTGGGCAAAGTCACCTGTGGTTGAAGTGGTCGTCAAAACCAAGCACCCCCACCTTGTCAGGCAGTAACATCTTAGAGCTGGAGACTCTTGGGGTCAAAAAACTTCTGATTTAAGGAGGGAGATGAGAGCGTTTCAGAGGGGATCATCCATAGGGTTCATGCACATCAGAGAATAGATAAACCTCCAAGAAATTTAGGGTAAATTACCCTCGATCTCTCAGCCCCACTTGTGTCTTATTTCTGGTCCATTCATGAGGACTTGGCTAAAAATTCCTGCCTCAGAATCGCTGCGTGATGTGAGGCCGACGCAGCCTTGTTCTCTCTTTGCGTCCCCATCTGCGTCGAGCAGATATTAATCCACACCTCCTAGGATATTTGATGGAGTAACTAATTAATGTTTAAAGAATGTTCTTTGAACACAAAAAAGCGCAGTGTCTGAGTGTAAGGTGTGATTACTCTTCCGAATTGCACAACTGCTGGGGTGGTTTCTGCGGAAGCATATGACCTTCAGAAGAAAAATATCCAATTACTGCAGTTTGTTTATTATTTCATGTTAAAACATTGTTAACACGAACGTTTCCCCTTAATATTTTATGAAGAAGATATCTGAGACAGATTTAATATTTTAATATCTATTTGGCACAAGGGCTAAAGAATTCAATAATGAGAAGCAGGTATTGTGTGTGGGGGCGGTTGGGTGGAGGCAGTACCATGGTGAGGTTTCAAATTTCTCTGAAATGAGTTAAATTCAGGTGCAGAGAGAGAGCCCCTCTTCTCTACTCTCAAGGGCCAGCAGGGTGGGATTCAGCTCAGGGATCTGAATCCAACTGGAAGAGCACAGCGCATAATCCACCCTAGTGTTGTGGGAACTGGCGGGAGAGCTCATCCCCGCAGGCTCCCACGTGCCACGGAAATGGGTGAGGAACAGGTCTGGGGGAGCGGGAGACGGCACCCACGCTGGGGAGGGGAGCACGGTGAGGGCAGGGCTTACATCCAGAGCCACTGCCCTATAGGCCACCCCTCCCTTAGGGCCCCTGAGAACCTCCGCTGAGGGGCGGGGCCGCGGTTCAGGGCCCCCAGGAGGAGGCAGGCAGGCAGGGCTGAGGTGGTGGTGTTGGCGCAGGCGGACAGCTAGGTGCGAGCAGAGAAAGGGGGGCGCAGGCCACACGGCAGGAACGGGGCCGAAAGGAGGGGCCCCGGCCACATGCAGGAAACCCTGCATCATGTAAACAACAGGAGTCCCTGGGCAGAGAAAGAAAAGCAGGAACCTCTGGCCTGATAAGCGGTCACACATTTTGGGGTGAGAAGTGCCCTAGAGGCCGACAAAGAAAGGTGGGGAAAGGCAGGAATCTCCAGTGTCTGATTGTAATCTCTTGCTCATTGTGCCCTCATTTCAATACAATCAGCCTCGCAGAGTAGAGGTACCCACCGTGCACCGACGCCGTGACGCTGCCGACCCAGACTGAATAGGGACAGAAATCCCTCCTCCCCTCGGGAAGGGGGAGCTGGGAGGAAAATCAGGGGATGCGACCCCAGACCCTTCCCTCCCCAGCGACTGTTCCGCCCACTCATTTCTACACCCTGTGTAACCGACGTGCCAGAGAGACTCAGGGCAGCCGCTCGCCTGAGCCTGCCCGCCCTCCCCGTGAGAGTGTGCCGTCCAGCCCTTAACAAATCCCCACTTTACTCTCCTAACCCCCGCGTCCCGTCTCTGAATTCCTTCTGTGACGGGACAAGCGCCTGGACACCGGCCACATCCACCGGCAGCAGCGGGACTCACGGGTGCCCGGTTCTGATGCACTGGCCCCATCGCTGAGCTGCAGTGAGTCTGAGAAGAGGCTTCTTTGGGGTTTTTGAGGTGTTTGCCCAACAGAAAATTAGTGGCCGGGGAGTTGGGGGGACGTGACATTGATTGTGGTGAATGATACCAACGTGTAATTGCCAAGTGTTAACTCTGTGCCCAGAACGGGCCTGAGTGCGTCGAGGACTTCGGTTGAGGGTTCTTCCCGTCAACTCTGAGGCAAATATGATTCCCTTTTTCAGATGAGAAAATGGAAGCTTGTCCAGAGTCAAAACAAAACAAAACAAAACAAAGCTAGTAAGTGGCGAAGCTTAGATTTAAAATGCAGGCCGTCTAACTCCTAAGCTAAGTTAACTTTAGCAACGTATCACTTAAATTTAGAAGTGAAGATACTGCTCGGGGCCTAAAAAAAGATAAGCATTCATTTCCATGCTGTTGGGCCCATGGCTGACAGGCGGCCGAGAGGGGCTCTTTCTTTCTCCAAGTTTCCCATAAGCTGGTTGGTGCCAGTTGGTGTCGATTCCAGGCCGCGCGTTTCCCCAGGCGATTCTGGATGCGCGGGTAGAACAGATTTTGCTAGTGTAGGACCCCCTCCCCCACAAGGGTGTAACTCTTAAAGCAACAGCACTTTCTGCATTCCCGGGGCGTCAGGTTGGGAGTGGGGTGGCTGAGGACTTCAAGAGACCTTTCGATTTGCAGAGTTCAGGGCTGGAGCCCCATCGAGAAGGAGACCCGGAGCTCACCAGGATGGAGAGGTTCTGCACAGTGACATCGAGCTCCGTGTCTCTGTGCGCAGAGCCACACTCTGGGGACTGAGGGTGGCCCGGGTAGCTCACTGTCCTTGAGAAGCAGCAGGCTGGGCCCTGGAATTCAGAGAAGGACCAGGGCTCCAGGAGGGGGGACCCCAGGGCAACGCCGGAGTGACGAGTGTCAGACGTGTGATGTCGGCTGTCAAAGTGGACTGCTCTTTCCTGGTGTAGCTCCCCCGGGGCTACCGCCATGTGGCCACACAAGGCAGAGAGCAGTGTCCACACTTGGGGAGAAAGAGGGAGAAAGGAGGAAGGACAGAGTCAGGAGGTGACAAGACTGCAGGGGCAGGGGAGACCCGCGGAGGCCTGGGAAGAGCCCGGGAACCAGGAACAAGGGAAGGAAGTGCCGGTGCCTGGTTCTGTGAACAGGAGGAGGACAGCGTGGCTAAGGGGACTGAAATGCTGGCTCCTCCCAGAACGAGAACACAGTTTCTCTGAATATGCATGGGGCATCACAGTATCCCACACTCTTCTAACAATAACACAGGGCCCTCCAGTTCTCTGAAATGTCACTGCTTGTCGCCCACCCAATTTTTTTGTTTATCCACAGACCAAATGTAACTATTTCTCACCTTCTGACGGCCACCGTGACTTCCAGGAGAGGGACTTTTTGCTACTTCCAGTGTGACTGTGGTTCCAATGGTTCATTCATAGGACCCCACAAAAGCCCAAATGCAATGGGAAAAAAAGAGACTTTTTTGTTCATTGCCATCAGAAAAACAATCTTAAGAATGTGACGCGCTTGATGCTGGGAGTAAGAGGAGACACTGACTCATGTTCCTGATTTCAGACACAGGATGGAAAAAATCTATGGCCCCATTGCAGGCCTGGAGATGGGGAGGGGGGTCTCGAGAAAGGTCAGTTCAAGTACAGACTTCTCCCTCTCACCTCCTTCCATCAACGCCCTCCGTCTGTCAGGTCACTTGGCCAAAGGAGACGGTCTTGGGAGCCCTCAGCCCTGCGCAGTAGCCCTGGTCTCCCCCAAGTCCTGATGCGCACGCCTGACCCTTTGTTCTCTCTCTGTTTCTCACAGATCACGATTTGCCTGCAAAGACCACGCGAGCTCCAGCTGCCTGCAGAGGGCAGGGGTGGCAGGTGGGTGGGTGTCGGCCAGATCGCTGTCTGTGGCCTTACTGGGCTGACGTGTCATCACAGCTCGGCCGTAGCCCATAGTGTGGCCATAAAGGTCTCAGAACCACAGTCAACCAGAGTTATGCCTGAAACGGAGTCCAACCTGTGATAACACAGCCAGCATTCACGCCACGAGCATGAGACAGTGGGCAGAGAAACGACTGACCGGGGATGTTTATAAACATAGGAAGTGAGCTGCTTGTGGCATCCGACAGAGGGGTGAGCAAAATGAAGACAGATGGTGCCGATTAGCTCCCACGAGAGGTCCACACAGAGCCCCAGCCTCCCTGCCTCCCGCAGGCCCCCCGTGGGCCCTCCTGGCACCTTACAGACCAGCTCCGTGCTGAGCTGCCACTCACTGAATAAGGACTTCTGAGCAGACAGCAGGGAGAGAGGCAGCCCCATCCAGGCCAGCTCTTCAGGCCGTGGGAAGTGCTCTGCACAACCTGGCCCTGTCCTCGGAAACCACGCCCTACAAGGTAGGTGGCTACAATATATCCCCATTTTACAGATGCAGACATCAAGGCACAGAGGAGTTAAGTAACTTGCAAAGCCAGCATTCAGTCCTGCAGAGTCTGAGTCTAGAGCCTGGGCCCTTAAAGACCTGATGCCATGGGGGCTGCATGATGAATGCATTCAGAAAATGAGGGAAAGCATTCTTTTTCACTTAGCCTGGAACCAGGACCTCAGCCTGGAACAGCTGCCGGCTCTGGCCACCCCCCTGTCCTGCAGCCTTGCTCTTTAGAGCCCATGCTGTCCCCTCAAGCTCTGGCCTTCCTCCCAGTGGCATCACCCACCTGAAGGGCCCTGTCAAAGAGCCCCTCCCCTGGGGAAGCTGTTGCAGGCAGCTAGACCACGCCAGAATCTCAGATATGACATACGTCTATGTTTGAATAATTGACTTTTTCAACCTAATTATAAGATATTGCATTTTTCCCCCTGTTAAATTTCATCGTCTTAGATTTGATCCATTCCTCCAGCCCGACAAGGTCTTCCTGGATTCGATCACCTGATAAATTTGCTTTGCCTCCCAATCATGTCATCCAGAAATTTGATAAGCGTCGTCCACGTGTCTTCATCCTCATGGCTGATGGAAACGTTTAATGACACGGGACACGGCTGCTGCCCTGTGTCTCCTGAGCTCACGCCTGACATCGATCAATTACTTGCTCAGCACCTGTTGGCCTAGGTGTTCACCCACTTACTAATGTACCTAATTTTACTAGTATTCAGCGTGAGTTTCTTCATCACTCCAACAAAGCTATTACCAAAGCCTTGTCAAATGTGTTCCTGAGATACCAGTTCACCGCGCCTCCTGCATTTCCCTGCAAAACACTGTCAAGGTCGGAAATGAGGTTTGCCTGACGTGACCTAATATTAATAAATCTAAGACAGGAGGAAATCACTATTAATCCACACCGTGCCCTGTGAGAGTCTAAAGAAAGCTCCATGCCTTCAGCACATGGGGTTCTGAGCTGTCACAAAATCCTTGATGTCCTTAGAGGAGTCCCTGCGGTGGGAGGGGACCGGGACACCCCAGCCCTGCGCTGGGGACAGTGCTGTTACTTTGTATACTGAAACAATGTTCTTTGTAGACCTTTCTTGAGAAAGAGAGATGCAAACTACGATTGGAAAACTACTTTAAAGGGAGGAAGCGATCTGTCTGTCTAGAGTTGCCCTTGGCTGCGCTGTACTGACTGCTGCTTGGGACACTGTCAGTGAAACCGGGACGCCGTTATCCGCCCGTGCTCTGTGCCTCGCTGAAGCGCTGTAAGAGTTGATAGGTAGCCTCAGGACAGAGCAACAGAGCAAGCCCATTACTGAAATGCACACATCTAAATGCCCGGAAGAAGCCTTGTCATTTTTTCCAAGCGATTTGCTCGGAGGATGATTCCTCATCCCCGAACGTTTAACGAATGCCTCCTAGCTACAAAGCGTTTCCAAGCACTTGATTTCTTCACCCTTGACAACATCCTGGTGAGGGGGACAGGACCACCCCCGCCTACCAGTGAGGAAGCTGACGCTAAAATGAGGTGAGACCAGTTGTTTGGAAACACACAGCCAGTCACCAGGCTCAAAATTCCAACTCAGGTTTGCTTGACCCCAAAGTCCTTGACATCTGCCCTTACATTTCATGGTCTTACATCATTATCAGCAAATCAGCAGACCGAGAGCTAACACTTCTGAGCGTTTACCGTGAGCTAGCCACTGTGCTCAGAGTTGACAAAGACGACCTCACTCAGCCTCACTGCCGGTGGTGTTACGATGCCTGATTTTGCAGAGAAGATGGTGAAGTTCCCCAGGGTCACAGAAAGAAAATGGCAGAATGAAGATGCAGACGCAGGTCCCCTGGTCCCAGGGGCTCTTGGTCAGCACGCACGCGTTTATGGTTTGCCCCACGGCTCATCTCACCATTAGCCTGGCCTGGCGGGCGCCCACTGGCCGCTCCTTGAGGGGCCTCGGAAGCTAACTCCGTTCCCATGAGCTCTCCTTGGGTGACTCTGCTAGGAGAGATTAGATCTTTTCTGTGGAGTGAGGCACTGGCTTATGTTTAAATGGGAGCAGCTTCCATCAGTCATTAAAGGTTTGGTGAGAGGCAGAGCCTCTCCGATGAGTCCAGTGGAGAACAGAACATGGAGAGAGGCGGGCGGAAGGACAAGTGGGCTCTGATAGGCTGACGGGGTGGAGAACAGGGCGACAGCTCAGACAGCGGGTGGAGGAGGTCGGGGCCACGGCCCGGGGAAGCCCAGGGTGGGCACTGTAAGGGAGGGGGCGGGGACCCAGGCAGCACGTCTGGCTACAGACTGACCCCGGTCCTTTGGAAAGCAAGCCCCTCAAACACCCACACTCTGCTGTTTCCTCTCGCCTTTTCCCAGCTCTGTGGGAGAAGAGTTGAAAGCATGCAGGCCTGTGGGCTGTGCAGCCAATGTGAACAGAACCGGGGCTCTGAAGCAGGGGGGCTTCAGGGGCGTAGCCGTTATTTACGGTCTGCGGGCTGGCTCCCTCCTCCTAACTGGCAGGAGCAGAGTGGAAAGAAGGGAACACAAATCACAGTGACCCCCTCCTTGCAGCCCACCCTCTAGACACCGTGTCGGAGGCTGGCTTTCTGCTGGCGTTTGTATTTCTATTGCCTGTTGAGGTGAAGGAAGACCACGGCCCCGAATCGCACTGGACGAGGAACGGGATGAAAGTTTAACCCTGGTAATGAAAGACGCTTTGTGCTTTTCCTCCTTTTACAGTATATTTGCCACTTGAGATAATTTGGCTGGAATCCACACAGAACCCAGTGAGCGTGGAGAGTCTGAGGCAGGATTTTCGTCAGTAAGAGGAAATGTGGTCTGAGGGGTGGTCTACGGGGGTTCCCTGCACCTTGGACTCTGGGAACTGGGGGGCGCTTGAGTCACCATTGCTGTTCTGGCCACCTTCCCCCCAGCCTTGCAGACACTCAGCTAAAACACAGGCAGGAAGGGGACAAAGGCAGGAGGAACAGGCTGGGAGCGACAGAGGGGAGATTCCAAACCAACTGTCTGAACTTTGAAAGCTCTAGTGATCTGACAATGAAACCAGGTTATTTCATGAAGTACCTTGTTCCACTGGAAAGTGTCACGTCGATTTTCTTACGTGTCCTAGGAGAAAGAGCAGGAGTAAGCCTCTCTCCATGTTCTGTGCTATGAAATAAACCATAGGACATACAGGTCTTGTGCTCAAGGAACATCTTAACTAGAAGAGAACATGAGGGACAAGACATAAACTGTAAGACCGCTTTGGAACAAGTTTTAGTGTAACAGTGGTCTTCCTGCCACCGAAGCTGTTCAAACCATACCTGTATAAAATTCTGTTAGTCTCACCATAATTTAACTATGTGTTTCTGGTTGCAGGCCTTCTCAGAGCCTTGATAAGCCAAATTTTATTGCGAATTTTTCACAAGAAAGACAGATGCCCAATACAACAGATGTGGTCTGGTGAACCACAGAGCCTCCCCATCTTTTGTTCAAAAAGCCTTCCAAAGGGACTGGCTTCCTGGGAAACCAGTTTGGGAAACCCTGCTGAATAGGGTGTTGTTGCACTCAGCACAGGTTGAAATGGGTGCTGTCTAAGGTCTCCTCTGAGCTTGAGAGAACCCAGGCCACCAGCCTGGCAGAGAGGGAGAGGGCAGAGCCCAGGAGAGGCCTGCTGCTGCTCCAACAGCCCCAGGCCCGTCCCAGCTGCAGCCCACGGAGGCAGCGCTCGCAGTGGGCAGAGCCCCCGCCCCTCCCTTGTGAGGCCAGGGCTGCGTGCCGGGGAGGAGGTTCCCCATGCACGTCCGGGGGAGGGGAGGACCATCTGGGAGGGGTAATACTGTTTCTCTGACAAAGTCCAGTCACTCCTCACTCCTCTTCCTGCAACACAGCTGGCTTCCTTCCTTCCACTTCCTCCTCCTCCTTCACCTCTACGGGCAGACACCAGCGTCATAGGAAGGGACCCCAGCACACCTGTGCGCACACACACTTACAGACACACTCACACACACAGGCTCTGGTTTGCATTTTGTGGCTCTGTCAGTGTGGCTCTGTGAGGATGCTCCAGGCGTGGATTCTGAAGCCCCCACTCCCCATCACAGCACAACCTCTGACAAAGCACATCACCGCTGGCCATGTCTCAGTTTACGCAAAATAAAGAGAAGACAAAGGATCCTCCTTTCCTAGGATGTTGAGGAAATTAAAGGGACTCTTGGACTTGAGGATGTTGAGAATATGGTGCAGCTGGAATCGCCCGTGAGTCATGTTTCACTGAACAGAGTGGGGGTGTGGGGGTCCTGTGTTGTAAACTGCAGCCACCATGGAACGGTTCACCTGCAACTACAAAGAATAAAGCTGGCTTTTCAAGGTTATTGGGCTCTCAGAAGGCTGACCTAGGTCTTTCTCTCAAGCACTTCATAGAACCTTTGCAAAATCCAGGCACGTGCCCTGGACTTCAGCTCCCCCATTGCTACACCTGAGTCCAGCTCTAACACGCATGTGCGGGAGCCATGGGAGGGAAGAAAGGAAACTGCACTGAAGAAGAAGGAAGAGAACCCACACGCCTTCAGCACCCAAGCTAACCTAATCTTCCATGCTCTCCCAACAGCCAGACCGTATCTGGCGGTTCAGAGAAGGAACCCTGGGGGATTCGAGTGTTCCCAGGTGGAAAACCCTTCTGTCACCTTAGAGTAAACCCACAGAAAGAGGTAAACTCACTCTCACCACCACGACCTCAGAGATGCCTGAGTAGCTGCCTTCACATTCTGATTCTTTAAGAAGAAGGTCCCCAACCTTCCTGTGAAGAAATTCTATTGGGTGTTACCCAGATTCAGGAGAGATCTGGGGGCAGGAAAAGGCTGGTGGGAAGGAGGGTGCTTGTGCTGGCTAAAATCATCTCCACTGGTTTTCCTGCCTGCTTCCCCTGGCAACCTTAGAGGAGGGGCTGTTCTGGAAGAAGCAGCTGGATCTGCCTGGGAGAGGTGTTCACCTACCAGGTAGGACTGTGAGAAAGAGAAGGCATTTTCTGTCTCAGGTTAACAACTGCGAGAAACCGAAGCTACCTGCAGTTGAATCGAGCCCTAACCTGCCGGCTGGGAGTCCCTGCCTTCGTTTGCTTGCCATCTGAAAACACCACACAGGCTAATTTATACTGGCTTCCCAGAGCCAGGCACTCCCTGCAACACATTTTGTCTGTTTGTCTTTCCAGTTTCAGAAGGCAGGCATTTTGCAAATGAGCAAATGTAGGCTTGGGGATACAGTGAGTAATTAGCAGGGATGGGATGGAAACCCGGCTTTTCCTGGCTCCAAAGCCACTCCCGTGGGTCAAGTTGTATTTCTAGGAAAGATGAAGGAGCATCTCGCTCCAGCCAGAAGCTTGCACTCACCAGCCCTTTCCCAGCTGGTCGCCAGGCTGGTTGCTGAGGACCCCCTTGTCCCCCGGAGGGAGAGGCACAGAGCGGTGGGGGCGTCCCTGCAAGACTCTGACCGATGTCTTTCCTGGGCCCGACCCCCTCTCCACCCGTCCTGCTGGTCCGGAGGTGCGGGGAGATGACAGGTGGACAGACAGACGGCAGGGCTGTGCGCTCTCAGCCAGGTGGGAGCCGGGGACCTGCTTCCCATTCCGCATGCGTCCCGGCATGTCCTCCTTCATCAGCACCAGACTTAGATATCTTGAAACACTGAAGTTTCATCTCCTCTTGATTGGGCTCTACAGCAGTTTAAAAAGCTTCTGCCTGAAAGCGAGAATCATGTCACACCTTAATAGCCTCATTTCTGGGGCGACGGGGGCTTTTTAAACTCCCCGGGCCTTGCTGGGGATGTCTGCGCGGCCGCTTTGTTTGTCTCCGGTGCGTTTCTATTCAGGGAGCCGTCTCCGAGAAGTCTTTCACTGAGCGCACCGTCATCCAGAGGGAAAGAGAAACATGCTATACATGAACATTAGTGGCAGCCAAGCTTTGTCACACCGGCGATCAAACAGCGCAGCCAGGTAAAGGGAGACGGAGAGAAGGTGGCTGGGGCGGGGGAGGGGTGCCCGGGCGGGTGGAGGGGCTGGGCTGGGCTGGGCGGGCGGGTGTTTCGGGTTTGGGCTGAACCCTCTGGAGAAGAGCAGACAGGAGCTTTCCTTGCGGGCAAATGCATTCAGTTGCTCTGAGTGTCAGAAGGATGTTAGTCCTGGGAGGGGCCCTTGGGATGTGCCCACTGTGAGACATCAGGGCCCCTCCACCGCAGCCGCCCCCCAGGGAAGCCCTGGGGCCAGAGTGTCCTTTCTGAGGGTGGTGCTCGGTGTGTGCCCCGGTGCTCCTGCGCTTCAGAGGACCACGCGCCCACCTTTACCTGCAAGATGGTGCCCCTGGGCATGGCTGTGGCATGCGCCTTATGTATACTGACGTGTGCTTCTGAAAGCACTTGGTACCAGGCAAATTTATTTCAAACGGGTCCAACCAGGGTCTCAGACTGCCTTTGAAGACTGTTTACCCAGCCCATGGGGCTCTACCGGACAGAAAGCCAGCATGCAGGCGACACGTCGCCTAGGAGGACAGACTTCACCCATTTTACACTCGCTGTCCTCCTCCCAAAGCCCATGTTACAAAAAGGAGCGTCTCTGCACAGAGCACGTTTGTGACCTAGATCTGAAAGGCTGGGTCCTATGTCGCTTTAATTAAATAGCACGGGACTCAGACGGCAGCCTCCCGTGCTGAGCATCAGCTGCAGAGCGGGGGTCAGGCCCCCTTCCTCTTTCCACACTGCGCTTTTTAACAAGGAACGCGAACACAGAAGAACAGAGCCGAACTGCCTCCCTGGAACGCACGCAGCATGGTTGCTCCTGCTCGGCCAGCCTTCTCCGACCGCGGCGCCAAGAGGCACGTGTGGGAGGCACAGGTTCCCAAACAGCTCAGTTCTTGCAATAACAATGATGGACTTCCCTCCCACAGCTGCGTCTTCAGTGGCGTGAGGTGCTGAGAATGAGTCTGGGCCTTGGCGTGGGACTCAGCTCTGCTTCCCAATAGATGACCTTGGGCAAGACACTCAAACTTCCTGAAAAATGTCAGTCTTCTCGTGGGCAAATTAAAGCAGGCATAATCCCTACTCTGCAGAACTGCTTTTGGATTCATGTTAATATATGTAAATCAACCGGTGCGATGCTTGGAGCCACTGCGATGTCACTGCGACAGGAGGCTCTTCCAGCCCAAGTGAGGAGCTCCTGTTAACTCCGGATTCCACCTCCTCTCCTGGCATTTATCAAAAATGCATTCACTCATCGCCTCCTGGGTAATACTTACTGAGCACCTAATGTGTGCCAAACACACCGTTGGAAGCACTTTTCTTCTTGTAATAACCGATGAGGCCCTACTAAGATCCCTATTTTGCATATTAATCATTTGAGGCACAGAGCAGCTAGGTAACTTGCCCAAGGCCACACAGCAGAACTGGGATTTAGCCCTGGCTGGTCTGAAAGCCACTGCTCTCCCCACCACGCTGCACCAGCGCGGGGCCTCAGTTGTTTCCCTCGTGGCCGTCTTCCCTGCACCCTGCCACACTGGGAGGACAGCGACTGTGCTGCTCTGGTTTACTTCTGAGTCTGCACATAATAAACAGTGGTGTTTATTGAATGAATGGTTATTATTTTTAAATTACCAGGTTAGCCTGCATTATTTCCTGTGGGAAAGGATTCTGCAAATTCATGACCTGCTGAGTCACTCCTGTAAACACGTTCTCAATGCATTTCCTTCAAGGTTCACCTGGGGCTTCCGAGGTTTAGAAATTCTCAGAGTTTGAGAAGGAGTCCAGTCCACCCTACTGTTCAGACGCAATAGGGGTCTGTCCTCGGTCTGCTCGGCGTCCACTTTCCTCCTGGAGGACCTGGGTAAACCTCAGGCGGCACCCTGACCGCTTCCTGTACCAGTTCAGAGCTGCTCCCCCACCGGCTTCAGGCCACGTCTTCATGGAGGACAGGTGAGGCTGGGGGCTCAGCTCAGCTTGAGCGGAGAGAGGGTCCCACTGGGATGGAAGGCAGAGGAGCTCTTCTTCCATCAGAGGCGGGCCCTGGCCCAGAACAAGGGCCGGGCAGGCTTCTGGCCTTCCTCACTGAGCCCTGGCCCCACGGGGCCCCGTCATGGCGCCCTGGGTCTTGTGCTGGCCTGTGTCTCTCACATAGATCGTCTTCCTGAAGATCCTCAAGGAACTGGTCTTATTGCTCAGCTTCAAGCGTCTTCTGAGAGGCCTTTCCCCCAGGCGAGAGGAGGCCGTCTGGTCCACATCTGAGTTTCCTCTGCTGCACTTAACGCCCTGGGCATGGCGTCCTTCTGTGTTTGTGTCTCTCCCTGACCATCCTGTCTGTCTTGCTCACTGCTGTGGCCCTGGTGCTAAGAGGACACTTGAGGTTTCTTGAGCCCTCAGCCTGTTGGACAGAGCCTGGGAGGAGGGAGTTACATGCCTGGACCCGCCCCAGCAGGCGAGGTCCTTGAGGGCAGGGGTCAAGGGCGATTCCCTTGATCTGTCCACCTCCCACCAGACGCATCTCAGGTTCAGTAACTGCTTCAGGGAAGACGTGAACAGACAACTAAGATTTCAAGCTTTTCAATAGTGGGGTGGGAGCCGGGGGGGCAGTGATGACCTAGAGGGAAAATGGACTCTCCTGTCCCTGGAAAGCAGCTGGTGACCGGAGACAGAGCCAGGGGACAGAGGGCTCCTGGACACGGGGAGGAGAGGCGGGGCACAAGGAGAGGGTGCAGGAATCCCACCC
The DNA here is from genome assembly GCF_009834535.1 of Camelus ferus. Taxonomy (NCBI): domain Eukaryota; kingdom Metazoa; phylum Chordata; class Mammalia; order Artiodactyla; family Camelidae; genus Camelus; species Camelus ferus. The sequence continues at coordinate 2,484,337 of NC_045728.1, forward strand.
ACTCCATACTCGCTTCCTGGAGACCTTGCGGAAAATGCTGATTCGGCTGAAAGGAATGAAAGCCTCTGAGACTGAGGTCCAAGAATCGTACGTTCAGTGGCTGCGAGCTGTTCTCTGCAGTCCTGCAGTTAGGGGAGCCCCGGGGTAGAAGCTCCAAGAGCAAAGATCAGTGGGGAGGGAGGATGGAGCAGACAGACTCAACGACATCTGCAAAGAAAGCAGGAATGAAGAGAAAAGGCCGAGACAGGAAGCTGAGCCCCAGTGCCCCGAGCTGCCCTGCACGGGGACCACGGCCGCGGCGGGCGCTCGGCTGGTTCTAAGAAGAATGGTTTCCAGGGCTGGGAAGGATGGACCCGGAGCCTGGACAAGAAGGCCCAGGGTTTTTGGACTAGAAAAGAGAGAGAGAGAACACCCTAAATCATCACTAAGTAGAAATAAAAAGGAATTTCAGTAAAAGACGGGGAGAAAGACAGCATCTAATAAAGAAGAGCGAGGCACTGACCCACGGACACAACTTCAAACTTCACGGCGAGTGAAAGAAGCCAGACGCCGAGGACCACAGGGCGTGGGTCCCACGTGTGGGGAGTGCCTGCAGCTGGTGCTGCCACCGCCCACCCGCTCGGTCACCGGACCAGGAACCACGGTGCGCGGAGCACACGTGGTGACAGCACCTCTGTCGCCAAAATCGTTTATAAGATTCGGGCCCTGGGACCTGGGTGATGCTCCACCCTGCCAGCCAGCCGGCCAGGGCTGGACCGTCCCCTCTCTGTGATGGTCAGATGGGATGGACCCGGGAGCACCTGCCAAGTTATTGCAGGGCAGAGCTGAGCCGACGCGGGATCACATTTCCCTTTAGAATCATCATCATTTCCAAAAAAGGAAACGACACATTTTTAATGTTTGGGGCGAATCTGATTATTCATGAAACGAAAGGACGCCCAGAACAGGCCTGAGCGGCAGCACTTCCAATGGGAGTCATGGGGCTCCCAGAGCCAGAGGTCTGTCCGGTGTCTCTGACCAGCCTCCAGGTTTTTCCTTATCTCCCTCCGCAGCCCACCCCTCCCCTGGCCCCCAGACCCCTCTGGCAGTGAGGACCCAGCCCCCTCCTTACCGAGATTGACAGGGGCAGAGCAGGGGGCCTTCCTTTCAAACCCAGCCCCTCACCCCAGCCTGGTCCCATCTTCCAAGCCCCCTGCCTCACTCTGCCCACGGTGAAAGCAAAATTCCAGCTGTACCATTTTTCAAATCTAAAATGTGTGGCTTCTCAGAGGAACTGCTCTCACTTCTAAAGCCTCTTTCTTTCAAGGCAGTACCTGGCGGGACTTCTAATCGCAGGCAATTGATATTCTACTGAGCATCTTTGGAAAATAATCTGCAAACAAGAGGCTGCAGGCTATGAAAGTCTCTCTTTCTTGCTTCCTTTCTCCCTGTCTTTAAAAAAACAAAAACAAAAACAAAAAAACACAGCTCACAGCTTAATAAAAATACAATCCAAGTGAGAGCAGGAACCCTTCGTACTTTGCCCGACCATATCATCCTTTTAAGAGTTTTATTAATCGGTTTAAAGTTGTGCCGCATTTGGCTGAGAGGTGCCAGGTGCCTTACCCCGCTGACAAGACTGTCCCTGCGTTTCTGGAGTTGGCGTGGTTGGTTCAATTAACAGAATGGCCAGGAAAAGAGGGTCAGCCTTGGAAAGCTCCAGACTCGCACTGTGTGCTTGACGAGGTGAGCAGCCGCGTCCTGCAGCGTTCTGCACGCACACGCGCCGCAGGCAGGCACACCAAGGCTCCCTCCCGGAGAAAGCAGCACAAAGGCAGAATAAAGGGCCTCCTGATTTGTTTTTATCTCCTTGCTGTTGAGGAGACTGTAACGCATTCTGCCAGGAAGACCTGGTCGCTTGCAAGAGCAGACGGATGCGTCTGCCAGTTTGGTGGCATCACTTGAGCTCGGTGTGGCACGGGAGGAGTCCCCTGGATGTTCACCTTCTTCTGGCACCGCAAGTGCTGTGAGAGGTCTTATCGGAATCGTATTGACTGCACAGAACGAGACGCGGGGTAGGGAGGTCTTCTTGAAGGAGAGACGTTAAGAGCACACGCCAGGAGCCCATTTAACAGGTTTCTGATAATGTCGTCTTACATCCACAGCACATTTTCCTTCCCAACCACTTCCGTCTCGGTGCGTGAGCAAACAGACTGCTCACCCTCCTTGAACATGCAGTGTCTTCCATCTTGGGGCGACTGGACTGAAGGCAGAACAGAGGCAGGGCTTCCTGCGCCTGCAGATGAGTGGGCATAAGGATCGTGACTCTCCCTTAAGGTCACTGACCGATTGAGCAGGCGCTACAACACGCCTGCGGCTTCGCTGGACCAGAGCGAGCGCAGTGGTTCCGGTGGACGCCCTGGACCGTGCTGAGCGGCAGGGCTGTGCAGACAGCCCGGAGGGACTTGGCACCCTGCGCAGATTTCTCAGATGTGCTTCTGGCACGTATGCAAAATACATCAAACGTATGATTAATTTTTGCCCTAAAAATGTGGAGCAGAGAGGCACTTACTTGCTCGCACATTCATTCATTAAATATGTGTTTGGTTCCAAGGAAGGGCCAGGAGCTGTTCTCAAGATACTTCTGGATTAGAAGAAGGAGCCATGAAAATACACGTGGTCAGCCCAGCATGGAGCATGTGAATCATCCAACGACCCCCAGGTCCGGGGAGGGTACACAGGAGAGGGCCCCCCAAGTCTTGGGGGCACACAGGGAGGGGACCCCTAGATCCAGAAGGCACACAGGGAGGGGACCCCCAGGTCCAGAGTGGGGCACACAGGGAGGGGACCCTTAGGTCCGGCAGAAGCAGAGAAGAAGTGGGACCTGCTGCTCCAAGCACCTGGAAGGGAGTGGGTGCTCAGAGCAGACCCAGAAACCTCACTGAGGGGAACAGTGAGCAGGGCCAAGAATACTGGTTGGATTTCTCTGGATGGAAAGTGGAGTTACTGCCACTCCAGGCAGAGGACCGGCACGCATAGAGGCACAGAAGAGTGGAACATGAAATGCTTATGAAACGACCGAGTTTCGTGGAGGCTGGAGGCAGACTTTGAGTCAAGAAACACCTGCAGGTGAGATCAGAGGCCAGCACGGGGGGCTGGTCTGCAGCTGTCACCCAGCGGGGCCCGTGTGGGGAACCGTCACAGCACCCGACGGGCAGCCGGCAGACAGACGTCCCCTGGGCCCCAGGAATCACTGCGGTTCTCGCCACGCTGGACATCTCATGACCATGCGAGGCCTGAGGAGCCCTGGAGTCGGTGTCTGTCTTCCAGGTGTCACACCCAGGCTGGGATGGCGCCCCCTGCGGGTGCAGCAGGGAAGAACAGCTCTGACCCCAGGCGGGGCCTGTTTCGTTTACTTTCACCTCTGTACCTGCTGCTTTTGCTGCAAGTCCAGCAATAAAGGGATGCTGCCTATAAGCTTCAGTGACACACAAAGGCCCATCTCTGGGAACCCTGCCTCCCAGGTCACGAGTGCTAAGCTAAAATACCTTTGTTTAGCTCACAGGAAACGTCCCGACCAGGCCCACAGGTGGACGATGGCAGGAAGGAAGGAGCTGACACAGCCCCTCTGGAGGGCGACCAGAAGCAGGAACCGCTTGACTCCACTCCCTCTCCTTTTAGTATAAAAGGAGCCTGAACTTTAACTTGGGCGAGATGATTCTTTGGGACGCTAGTCCACCGTCTTCTCCACCTGCTGGCTTTCAGAACAAAGTCGCTATTTCTTGCCCTGACAGCTTGTCTCTCGGTCTACGGGCCCGTCATGTTACCGAGCAGTACGAGCCTGGACCCGGTAACACAGGTCCTAGGAGTCCGGCAAAGGGCAGGTGGCCGCGGCCGGGGCCATTCGTACATGAAGGCACCCGAGGGAAAGCCGAGGGTTTAGGTTACGGCAGAAAGTGTGTGAGGGCGTGTGTGAGCTGATGAGGCTGTGTGAGTGTGTGGGAGGGTGTTCTCGAAGGGAGGCCGTGGGAGGACTGGGCTTTGAGGGGAGGGTGCAGCCGAGGCACTGCCTGTACCAGGATGGAAGGAAGAACCAGCGGACAGCGATTTTTCTCTTCCTCGGTTTCTTCCTCAGTGAAAGAGTGTCGACACTAACTCTAACCGTGGAATCCAGGAAGCCCAGGCAGCAACACGGGGCGTGAGCCACCGGGAGGGAGAGCCTCACACCAAACACCCCCTCGGGCTCCGGAGCCGGCTCCCCATCGCAGAGTGCCCGGACCACTCTGCCGGGTGGCAGGGCAGGGCGAGGCCGGAAGCAGGGACACGCCAGGCGCCAGCAGGCGCCCTGGAAGGCGGTTTTGAGAAACAGCAAAGCGGGGGACTCCTGGGAGCCTGCTGGAGGGGCGGGCGAGCTCCCGGCCTCAGGGGCCCGGGGTCCGCTCAGCCCCGGGGACGGGCAAGAAGCGAGAAGATAAGGAAACGACTGCCAAGTCCTGCGTGCCTGTACCCCGTGGGAAACGCAGGCCACCGTCTCGGGGGAGGCAGGTCGTCTGACACAGTAAGTCAGCTTGATGCTTTTAACAGAGACGGTGCCCGGTTATTTGAAATGCGTCCAAGGGTCTGTCTGAAGTCTTGTTTCTTAAAAACACTTGGCATTTGGCTTCGCTGCTGAGCCAGAGGAAACGTCCAGGGCGGGGGGTGCTGCTGCTGGAAAGGGCAGCGGGCGGAGCTCAGCGCCGGGGCCAGGACCCCTCCGCCCGGAAATCAAAAGCACATTCAGCAGAGGTGTCGCCCCGGCCCACCCAGGCCGGCACCGTGACCCAGAGAGACAGCCCGGGCAGGGACAGAGGACGCCCAGGGGAGACGACAAAACACAAAGACCGTCCTGCAAGCCTCCCCTGAGAGGGACTGGGGAACGTCCACTTAGACAGTCAGCGCTGACCTTGCCAAAGGATACGTTTTTCTCCACTACCTGATAAATTACTCGGAGTTAAAATTAATATTTTTTTTTCCTTTAGGAAAGAAATAATCATTAGCCTCAGCAGCAAAACCGGAGTGAAGGCTTCTGTGATAGAATAATAATAATTTGCGCTCATAAGGCTGCTTTCAAGCGAAGGTCTCGGAAGCTCTGCCAAACATTAATTAATTAAGCCTCGCAGATCCCCCCCAGGAGGCAGGTAGCTATTATCTCGGCTTTCCAGATGTGGAAACTGAGTCTCAGGGAGGTGAAAGGGATTTGCCCAAGGTCACTCTGGGAATGAGAAGCGGGACAGAGATGGAAATTGCAAAGCCTGCCCCGGGCCCGGCGCTGGGGAAGCGCTCCGCAGCGCCTCCCCCTGGGGTGCTGGTGAGGCCACGTCCACGGGGGTGCGGGGAAGGAGCCCCCGTGCCTCCTGTGTGTGCAGGAGGAAGACAGTGACAGCCCACCAGGCACGTTTAAAGTGACAGGAAAGGCTCCCCGAACTGTGTATTTTTACTCGCAAGATTCAGGCTGCTTGGGAGGAGGCGGCACTCTGCTAAAATCTGGAAAGAAACTGGGAGTGTTCAGGGGAGACATGATTACAGAATGTTCTGGAAAGAAAGCACCCTAGGACACTTCTCGGGGGATAATTTATACTTGACCTCTGGGCAAAGCCTGAAAGCCAGAAGCACAGAGAAAAGGATCGCCAAGATGAATTTCAGACGAAGAAGGGGGCCTTTGGAGAGGTCCCCTGCGTCTGCTGAATCCCCAGTTTCCTTCTCCAGGAAGCCCCCTCCACTCGCCTGGCCTCCAGAATCCGGAAGGAAGGCTGTTTGCCATCGGAGCCTCGGAGCCCAGCGCCTCTCTGCCTCCACGCCTGGTTTAGCAGCCGACAAACACCATCCCTGAACTGCCCACCCTCTCCCCCACCCTCCCGTCCTGAGTGTTGCTGACATATTTGGATATTTCCTCGTGAGATTACACTTCACATAATGAATCTGATTCTTCTGTTCTTTCTCTCTGCCCCTCAAAACTCTTCGGCTTCTGAGAGTTTATCTGTTGCAAGATGAATCGCCCAGAGACTCCCAGTGCATCTTTCTTTACACTCCACCTCCCCCCACCACGGATGAGAAATAGACTTCACCCCCATCCATCATAAGTCAGCGTGACAGGGCTGTCGGTCCCCAGGCTGGGCTCACTGAATCATCCTTCTCTCTGCCCTGCTTCAGTGCATGGCCTGCTTTCTTGGGAACAGTCAAGACCTTTGTGAAAGACTTTAAATTGTAGTAGAACCAGACCCAAAAATTAAAAAACAAACACACTAATAATAATAATAGGAGGGGGAAAGTGAATTTTAAAAATAATGTAAGAGAACGTTATTTCCAAATTTCTTTTCTGAGTGGACTACTCTCTGTTTAAATGGGATATTGTGAAATTCTAATAAATCCAGTCTTTTGCTTGGCATGTTATCAATCTTCAAACACCCCTGGAGGGTAAAGGGTAAATCCGATTTGCCTGATTTTGCAGGTTGAGAAGATGAGACCCAAGGAGGGGAAGAAGCCAGGTTCCAACGGAAGGCCAGGGGATGGGGACAGGGGACGGGAGGGGCGATGGAGCAATGCTGTTGTGTGGTCGGGGCAGTGGGTACAAGCAGGTCCTGTCACTCCTCCTCCTGCTGGTCCCCCAGTGGGACCTGAAGGAGTAAAAATAGATGCAGGTGTTAACAGAGGGAAACATCCATTTGCAATGCTGAAGCAAAAGTCGCTGGACTGGGAGTCAGGAGACCGAGGGCCCTGGCCCAGCGGGGATGCAGACTGCAGAAATGAGTTTTGGTAAGTGTTTAGCCTTTGGGTGAGTGGGGCTGGGACACTCAAGGTCTCGTTTCTAAAATGAGCGGTCCGGTGGGGAGACTTCTAGATCCTCTCCGAATATGAAAACTCTTCGATGTTATTGTGAACAGGGTTCTGGATACTAAAAACTGCCGAGAAGGGTTAAGGAATGCTGTTAGAGTGCAGGTGCTTAAAACCAAAATAAGCATCCATTGTGGGAAGGTTTTGATAAGGGATTCTCTGCAATCTAGGACAAGCTCTGAATGAGCCCAGCTGGCCGGCCAGCAGCACCCCTGGGATCTGGACAGTGGCACATCTTCTTGCCACCAGGACAGGGTCAGGAGAACGGCCCTCTGGGACTGTGTCACCACTCCCCAAGGCGGTCCGGTCAGGGGTGGGGCATCCATTCTCATAGACGCCGTGGAAATAGACACCAAGGAAGTAAGTGCCTGCCCATGGTGGGACCGTTTCCCAGCCAGGCTGCCATCGCTCATTCCCGCGGAAAGGATGGGTTGTGGCGAGCCACGGAGGGGCCGCGATTAACTGTGGGGTCCCAGCTTTGGCGCCTGGCTGGTCTCACCACCACCAGTTCCCGAAGATTCCCCATCCATTATCCTCTCTTTTCCTTCGTGGACACAGCGTGGGCAGGGTGAACCTTTGCTTCCAAATGTTATTGGAAGATTTAATTAAGCACCATTTGAAATTTCTGAATGGAAATTGCTACATTACTCATGATTATTACCCATTTTCTTTAAACACAGGGCCAACTGCTAAGCTGTTAGGCGCAAGCATGGAAATTACAAAAATATTCAAATATCCATTATCTGAGACTGTTGTTTGCCAAGCAGCCCATCTAATCAGGCAAAGCCTGCTGGAACAGATGGGCCTTGCACTGTGCCCTATAAGCCAGGAAACTTGGACACGTTAGGACAGAGCGAATCAAAGCACCAAATGGTGCCGCTGCTACAGAGAACTCATTTTGCACCCGGTAAAAGTGCTTTTCAATGATTGCCCATTTCCCACCTGCAGCAAGTCCTCTGACTCCACACACGGACCCAGGAAGGTGGACGTCGACATTCCTGGGAGACAAAGGGCTGGGGTGGGATTGCCTGAAGCCATTTCCAGGGGACCAGTGGACGGGACTGTCGGCACAGGGGGCGCGGGGAAGACCACAGACTTCCAGGAGAGGGCCGTTCAAAGCTGCCTAACGCAGGTGCTTAAACATAGAGAAAGTGCCTTCATTTCAACTTTATATTTGTGAGTAGTTTACAGAAAGCTTTCCAGCCAAAGGAAACAAAATCGGTAAACACAGTAAGTAATAGATTCAACAAACACAGCCCGGGATAAAGAATTCATTTACATTTAATGAGACAGTGATTGTTTATTAAATAAGAAATGGTTGTGTTTATGAAGATGGCCTTAAAGGTTCTTCTGGAAGAATACATTAAGTGTTGAATATAGCTTTACATATTCAAAAGATGCGACTCGAGGAAAGGGGGAAGGGAGGGACCAGCAGAATAATGAAGAAAGCAAGAAGATGATAACTTCTTCTGGAATACAGGGCATCCAACGAACAAAAATTTAATGGAAAATAAATTCAGCAGAAGGTTCCCCTCCTTGCACATTATACCACAGGCTGACTCCACAGTATTGACTTTTTAAAAAATAATCTATGATTACCAGAGAATTTATGGCATGTTGGAACACATATTCTGGCCCTGACCCTGTATAATGGATTTTTGGATGAACATTTCTGCGACTGTTTTTGCGACTATGAGGATCTATGTTAGTTGCGGCTATCACTGTAATTCCTAAGTGAGGAAAAACCAGGGCTTTCCACGTAGGAAACTGGAAAACTCCCTAGTCTCCCGTGAAAGACAAGACCAAGCAAAAAGTGTGCCAGCGTAGCAGAGTCACTTCTGTCCAAGATTTGCAAAGACCAGCTGAGTCACAGGATTCACCGGAGACTTTTACCTGCAAGGGCCCTTAAAGCCACGCGGCGTAACAACTGTGCTCATCCTTTTTTTTTTGCCGGTGCGGGGGTCGGGGCGGGCAGATCACTTTTAACTTGATGTTTTATGTCTTAAATAGCACCATACACAGAGTCAGAACACCTGAATCTGAGCCCTGGTGGGTCACGCCACTTGCTGGCTGCGGCAGAAAATTCTAGTTTTCACCAATATTTTCTTTTCCTGTTTTAATAGCTAGTCGACATTTTCCAACCACTCTTAGAGTCACATCTGCATGTGACACTGCTCTGAGCAATGGGATGAGAGCAGAAGTGATGTGAACCTCTTTCAGGCCATGCTTTTGGAAGGAATGAATGTGTGATTCCCTTGTTTCCTTACTCCTCTCTGCTGTTTGGGTTACAGATGGGATGGCAAGTGCTGAAACAGCCACTTTGGAACTGGCGGTAAGAGCTGTGGCTATCAGGACCACCCCACCAGGCCGAGGCCATCAACTTCCTAGAAAGAGAAATGCATTTCTACCTTGATTAAGCTGCTGTATTTGGGGTTGCCTTGGGAAAACATTTTTTTCTTGACTAACACAGATCTCACTTATAATGGCCTTTGAAACTAAGACATTATTTTACACATTTTACCCTTGGTTTTTGAACACAGAGTTCTTGAGGGTCAGGACTGTAGAGAGACTGTGAAGCAGACATACCATGCTTGTCCCACAGATGTCAAGGAGAAGGATAAGAACAAGGAAGAGAAGCAAAGCAGTGTCCTCGCAGGGAAAAAAGAAAGTCAGTGTCACTTTATAGAGAGCTGTGACGGAGCCCCATGCCGAGACACCGGGAGCAGCTGCCAGCCTTTTTGGTGTAACATGAGGAATATTGCTTGTAGTAGTGACATGTTTAACTTAAGAAGAAAAGTTTTAGATCAGGCATTTGGATACAAGTCTGAAAGTGTACAAAAATGGAGGTTGGCTCAGAGGACTGGATAAAGAAGCTGTGATATATCTTACAATGGAATACTACTCAGCCATAAAAAAGACTAAAATAATGCCATTTGCAGCAACATGGATGGACCTGGAGATGGTCATTCTAAGTGAAGTAAGCCAGAAAAAGAAAGAAAAATACCATATGATATCACTCAGATATGGAATCTAAAAAAAAAAAAAAGAAGCAAAAAGAGGACATTAATGAACTCAATTAAAAAGCAGAAACAGACTTAGTAAATAATCTTAGTAAATAATCTTATGGTTACTAGGGGAAAAGGGATGGGAAGGGATAAACTGGGGAGCTTGAGATTTGCAAATGTTAACCACTATATATAAAAATAGATGAACAAATTTCTTCTGTATAGCACAGAGAGCTATATTCAGTATCTCATAACAACCTTTAATGAAAAAGAATATGAAAACAAATACATGCATATTTATGCAGACTGGGACATTACGCTGTGCACCAGAAATTGACACATTGTAACTGACTGTACTTCAATAAATAAACAAACAAATAAATAAATACAATAAACACACACACACACACAGAGGTTGGCTTATCAAGAGAAATCCAAGTCAACCAGGAGAAGTGCTGGTTATGTGAAATAAGAACAAAAACAATCCTCATTTTTGTCTTAGTATATACTTCATAATTATCCCTTCAGTTATATTTTGGGCTTATTTTTTATTAAGATGTTCAAACATTAACAGAAAATGACAAAACAAACCCCCACATCCAACAGATTGAACAATCATCCAGTTTCGCTACACTTGTTTATCCATCTTTTTGGTTTCTTTCTTCTTCCTCTTCCTCGTCCCCCCTACCTCCTCGTCCCTGCTACCTCCTCCTCCCTCCCCTTCTCTCTCTCCTCCTCCTCCTTCTTCTCTCTCTCTCTCTTTTTTTTTCATTTTCTGAGATCAGCATGAGTCATATACAAGTAATGATTCATCGGAAACCAGAAACCTGAATTCTCTCTCCTTCAGGCTGACGTTCTCGTCAGTGTCGCACAGCCAGTCGTGGGAATCCCAGGAGGGGAGCGGACAGCATCCCCTCCCCGCAGGTGGACCACTGTCCTCCTGAAGGCAGGAGCATCATGTCCAACCATCCTGACGGTGCTTGGCTAACTTTCCAATTCCCAGCCGTCAGTATGAGGAAGGAACTGCTCGGATTATTAGAATATCGCCAACCCCATTAGCAGAGGATATTCTAAAAATCTCAAGGGATCTCCTTGGAACTGTGTTAGTAACAGGATGGTCACATACACACGAAGGGAGGCAATCCTGACAACGTGAGAACAAGCACACAGGTAGCTCCAGGCAAAAGGAAAGAGGCAGCTGAGGCTTTGGGAATAAGTCGCATTTTTATATAAAAATCAGTAGCATTTTTACATAAAACTCTGAGGGTTAGGGAACAGACTCGTCCTTTGATTTCCTGACAGTCTGAATAATCATCAGCTGTGGGACAGTTAATGATGTTCCCAGTCCCTGAGTCTTAAGCCCGCCAGAGTGGGTCTGCCATCTCTGTGGGCAGCTCTGCAGAGTCCGGGGCCAGGTGGGGAAGCCCCGGAGAGGACCACAGGGCACTCTGCTGCTCCCGAGGCACAAGCAGAGGGCCTAACCACACAAAAGAGGGCAAGCTCCAGTCCAGCCCATCCTGGAAGTGATGGTTCCTGTTTCCAGGTGGTTGGACTCAGAAAGGAAAAATCTCCAAGTATAAAGAACCTCTGGCCCTGTTCTTTACGGTGGTCTGTGTTTGGATGTCAGCACTGAACGGAGCACGTCAGGGCAAGGCAGGAGGGGATGGGGCTTCCCTGGTGGGTGACTTTTCCTTTTCAGTGGCCTGGAGGCAGAATCTCCGGGTAGCAGCAGTGGCACCAGCCCCCAGAACCAAGCTGCATGCCGCAAAGCGAGTTACGTGCTGGGCCCTGGGGCTCAGCTTTTCTGATTTGCTCATCTACGCTGACGTTTGCCATTGGCTCAGAGACACAGGCTTGACAGGCAAGCACTGGCTGCCCCCAGCCCCCTCTCCCACCTCCCATGTCACTGCCCTGCCCTGTACCACTCTTGCCCCCTCATCAAGATGCCCCAAGAAGCAACTAATGAATCACAGTTGGACCACCCACAGAACCCCCTACATTCCGGGAGGAGATGGTCCAAAGCCAAGACCCACACGCGTCCATGCACCACATGACAAAGCTGATGAACCATAGTCAGCTTCACTGTGAAAGGTGCCTTCCAAGTAGAAGTAGAGTGAAGCAAAGTAAATCTCCTATCGGCTTGAGGTCAGGGAGCCTAGGCTTCCTGAAGGAAGAGGGTTTATAAACATTCAAATGTTGGACGAGCACGATGCTGTGATTCAGTCGTGATGACAGAAGAAGGGAAATCTCTCTGTCTGTAAAAGGTGATTTGAGTCTCCACTGTGTTTTCAAAGGACGCACTTGAAGCCCAAGGAGGCGAGGTGGCTCTTATTGGGCCAGGAGTCTGCGCTGGGATGGAGGTGATGGCCAGGGCTCTCTGAAACCCACTTCCCTTTTCTGTCCTCTGAGCCGACTCACCCTTCCCAGAACAACCCATTGGTGACACCCATGCCTCAGCCACAAAGGGCTGTGCAGCGGTCACCTACGTACTCTTAACCCAGCTTCCTCCTTCCAGGTCAGCGGCTCAGCTGGAGAGAGAAGATTCATCTACATATTTGCTTCAGGAAGAGTGGTCATCACTGCAGCTTCTGGGGCCAGACTCTACTGTCCTCTGAAGCCTTCCCTGAGGCTCAGAGCATCCCAGCCCACCCTCACCTTGCCCTCAACCTGGACCAGCATGTACTGCCACCCCCTACCACCGACACTCACATACACACACAGCCTGAGAGCTCCAACCGTCCCCTGCTTCCCTTCCGGGGGAACCCACAAAAAAACCAAAAGAAATATTTGCTTCAAAACACTAGAATGATCCAGCAATCCCACTCCTACGCATATATTGGAGAGAACTCTAATTCAAAAAGATACATGCACCCAACTGTTCACAGCAGCACTATTTGTAACAGCCAAGACATGGAAACAACCTAAATGTCCAAAGACAGAGGACTGGGTGAAGAAGCTGTGGTATATTTATACAAGGGAATACTACTCAGCCATAAAAAAGAATGAAATAATGCCATTTGCAGCAACATGGATGGACCCACAGAACATCATTCTAAGTGAAGTAAGCCAGACAGAGAAAAAAAATACCATATATCACTTATATGTGGAACCTAAAAAAAAAGAGACACAAATGAATATATTTACAAAATAGAAACCGACTCACAGACACAGAAAGCACACTTATGGTTACCAGAGGGGGAAGGGGTGGGAAGGGATAAGTTGGGAGTTCAAGATTTACAGATACTAACTACCATATATAAAATAGATGAAACAGTTTCTACTGTAGAGCACAGGGAACTACATTCAACACATTGTAGTAACCGAAAATCAAAAAGAGTGTGAAAAGGAATGTACGTGTGCATACGCGTGACTGAAGCCTTCCGCTGTGCGCCAGACATTGACACAGCATTGTAAACTGACTGCGCTTCAATAGAAAAAATGGAGGGAAAAAAGAAACAAAACACTAGAATGAGCTGCTTCTGCCTGTCACGACGCACTGATTTTTAAAACCTAAGTAACAAATCGCCTGGACCCTCCCTCCACTTTGGAGTCACACGAGCGCACAAACATGGCCACCAGGACAGCCTGTCAGGCATCCTGGCATTAGCTCTCTGCCCCAGGAGGGTGTAATAAGAAGTGACAACAATCACTAACATCTACAGCACGGCCTTCTAAGACAGACAGATGTTGTTCACTAAATCCTCAAAATTCCCTCAGACAGGTGCAGTTTTTCTAGGCTTTTTCACAGAGGAGGAGGCCGAGAGGTAAAGTCACTTCCCCGCGGAGTCACAACGTGTAAATGGCAGATCTGGGCTTTTGACCCAGGTACTCTGATTATCTGTTATTAAACACCATTTTCAGTAGGAGTGAGGTCTCAAGCCTTAAGTGCTAATACTCTGCTTTTAACATCGTCTATGCATCACAGGTTGTTTTTCCAAATTTACAGTGATCGACCGTATTCCACCTGGCTCACTCTGGCGGTGGGGCGGGGAGGTGGTGGCGACTTTTGTGTATCTTACTGGCTTGACTGTGGATGTGGGAAGGTGACCGGGGGGCGGGGGGAGGACATCGATGGGAGGCTGACATCGGAAGCACCTGGGTTTTTCATCTCCCACTTGTGTTGGCTTCCACTCCTGTTCCCAGTCTCCCTCTGTTTGCTTGTTGCCTTCAGCCCCCAGGACGTTTTCCCCACCGGGAAGCTCTTACAACACAGACTGCCCACCCACAGAATGCTAAACCATCATTTCCTGGCGAGAGCAGGAGGCTTTCCTTGGACTTTATTCCCCCGGAGGCCGGAGGGGCAGGGCCTTGCCCCTCTGCTGTATGTCATTCTTCCTTATCGCTACCCAAGGGCCTGGGGCTGGGGGCTCACGCTGCTTTGTCACTGCTTGGCAGTTAAAAATGTTCTACTAAGTCCATCCCCTCAGGGTAGTGGCTGCTCTGAGGAGCAGATGCTGGCGGAGAAATTGTGTTCTGTGCCCCATGGGGTTGTCACCTTCCTAAGGAAGGAAAGAGAAGGCGGCAGCAGGGACCTTAGCCCCCTGGGGCAGAGCTGGAACCGTTCCTCTCCCTGGACACCATCTGAAAAGCAGGGCTGACCACTGGGCTGGGAAGAACTGATGATAGTGAGGAAAGAGCCCCTGGGAAATGTCCCTGCCCGGCTCCTTGCTTCGTTTCTTCCTAATCTACCTGCAGCTGGGTTTCCACTGGCTGCAAGCTTTAGGGACACGCAGGCAGTTCAGGACCTTTAGTTAATTCTCCTGTGCTGGGGGCACTGCTCTATAATCCACTTCATCACCAAGAAATGACTTGGGAGCTGTCAATAGGTCTCAGAGGTTTTCACCCTTAGAAGACTATCTCCCACATAGATTTACTCATAAAGACCAAGCGACCACCTTTTCTAATTGGATCCTCCTCAGTGTATCCCATCTTTCCCCAAAGAACCAACCAAGAAGGAACCAAACAAAATGGCACAGGGTATAATAACTTGACTTTGACCACAGGTTGGGAAAATTGTTTGTATTTATCTTATATTCAGAACATGTGGACTTAACTGGGTTAAACACATACTGGTGACAGAAAATGCAACAGAGCTGGGTTCTTATGTCTTGCTAAGCTGGTCACGCAGATACCCCGGGCGGCTGAATTTGAAAGAGCAACTGGGGCTGAAGTCACACCTTCAACAGCTCTATTCCCCGAGCAGGAGGAGACGTGGGAGGCGGGGTCCCTTCAGAAGGAAGAGCAAAGCACATCCAAGCAGACATTGGGTTTCTTCAAGAAAGAAGGGGAAAACAAGTCCATGTGATTTAAAAAAAACATTTCTGAAACTTCAATGCTCTTGGTACACAGCCAAGCAGTGTTAATAGAAAACATATTCCTGGAGATGGTGTTGCTTCTCACCTGTGAACTAGCTAAAACAGCAGAGTCCCAAGCGATGGACAAGCCAGGGGGAAGCAGCAGAAGAGGGCGTCAAGAAGAATATCCCATCTGCCTTTGTACGCACGAGTTACCCCCGCAGATGATGAGACGAGTGTGTGTGTGTGTGCGTGCGTGCACATGTGCGTGTGTGATGGTGACCTAAGTAAACTTGATATGCCGTATAAAGAAAGATTTTGCAATAATACTTGTTTTTAAGTTGTTACAACCCTGAAATCTTGATTTTCCCTGCCAAAAACCGTAAGTGATGAATCTTGCATTGGGTCCACAAGGGCTGTGCCACCAAATACCAGAGGGACTTGTCTCCTACAGGTGGTGCCTTCAGCCTCAGACGGTCACAAGGTCACCCTGCAAGCCATTTACTGTTCACTCACTTATTCAGCAACTCCGAACGCTGTCCTAGGAACTGTGGACACAGATACGATAAAGCTGTTCAGAGGTCCACGTGATCTGACATTACTCCAACATGTAATGTCCTGAGAGCACGTTTAGTAACAAAATCACACAGCCCAAGCTACCGGAGAAGCTAAAAGAAGGAAAGGCTA
Source organism: Camelus ferus (assembly GCF_009834535.1). Classification (NCBI taxonomy): domain Eukaryota; kingdom Metazoa; phylum Chordata; class Mammalia; order Artiodactyla; family Camelidae; genus Camelus; species Camelus ferus. The sequence continues at coordinate 2,500,172 of NC_045728.1, forward strand.
ACCCTTACGGGATTTAACGGAAGGGAGAGAAGAGCCGTAAAAGAGGTACCATTTGACTTGGACTTTGAATAACTAATAAAGTAGTGGGACATTCGGGGCAAAAAAAAAAAAAAAAAAAAAAAAAAAGGGAATGAAGCCACTGGCAGCAGAGAACATAGCAGGCACGTGGTGAAGAGGAAGGAAAAGAGCTAATGGTCAAGCTCACCAGAAACGGGAGTGAAAACCAAGACGCGGGTGCCAGGTTTTAGGTAAACGTGTGTCTTACGGGGAGGTCAGAACTCGATTTTAAGATGGTGCAGAAATGGTGGGCCTTCCCATGATGATCCAACCTAACAAGACCCGCGTCTGAGGAAGATCTCTCTGGGGTCAGGGAAGCCAATGGAAGCAATGGCGGGAGAAGAGAAACAAAATGTGCAGCACTGTTAGTACCGTACGGTCAGGGGCTGTGCAGTTCTGGCTAAGGCTGTGATGGGGGCATGGTGGGGAGAGAGACATTTCTTAACTGTGTAGGACTTCATAATAATAATAAATAATAGTAAGTAAATATATAATATAAGTGATATATAAAATAGAAATAAAAATAATAAAATGAATAATAATAATAATAAATTGGGTTTAGGAAGTAACTGGACATGAACATACGGGAGGAGAGGAGGACCCCCAGGTTTCTAGAATAAGACGGCACTGTGATGCGTAAAATCAGGAGGCACAGAAGGAGGAGCGGAACTGGAGGCCAGAGCGATGAGCTGAATTGCTGCCCTTGGAGCTGAGGGTCACCGGGACTGCGGTGGCGCTGTCGGGGGCCGCCGTAGGTTCACCCAGCACTCAGGAGCGGAAACTTGGTCTCTGCTCGCATTTAGATATTTTTTTTAATATTTTTTAATTGTAGAATATAAAATACAGCAGATGCATAAAACACACCTGTGCAACTTGACGGACTCTCGTCAACTGAAGCCCTTGTCACCGCCACCCAGACGGCGCCCAGAACACAGGCGCCCCTCCCCCATTGCATGCTCCTCTCCCTCACCGAGCGTGGCCCCCTCCCAAACTACATCGTGGCCACTTCCTTGGGGTTTTTTTGTTTGTGTTGTTTGTTTTGCTAGTTTTACCACGGAGGTCTGCAGTCTTAAACACAGGGGTCTCACTGTGTCTGTTCTGGAATGTCCCCGGGGGGGTGTTCTTCTGCGTCCGGCTACTGCAGCGCAGTGTGACATGTGCGAGTCACCTCGTCACATGTGGCTGGAACCGACTACTTTTCCGTGCTGCCTGGCATCCCAGGGAACGAAGGGTCTTCACTCTACCCCCCACCGTGCTCAGCCTCCATCCCGAGGCCGCCCTGAACAGCGCCGGCAGGAGCTCTGCTGCACACGGTCCCTGGCGCACGTGTGTGCACATTTCTCATACCAAGGAGTGTGATTTCCGGGTCATACGGCGTGCAGGGCTCTGGTGGATAAAGGCAGCCTGTTTTCCAAAGTGCCTGCCTCAGTTTGCAGTCCCCCTTGCTGTGTGTGAGGTGGGCCTCACTCTGGCCTCACCCACACTGGGTTCTGAGGGTTTCTTGTCTCCTCTCTTCCCTCCCCCTCCCTCTCCCTCCCGGCTCCTCCTCCCCCCGCCGCCTCCTTCCCTCTGTCCCTAGTCTGGGAGTGTGTCTTAGCATCTCAGCCTGGTCTTAATTCACGTCTCCCCGATACCTGACGATGCTGAACTGTCCTTTTGTGGGCTCTGTCATAAAACGCCTCAGTCTTTGCCTCACTGGAGTCTGCTGGATTGTCTAAACATTCAGACTCTGATCAAGACACAGGAATTGAGGGACACTTACTAAAAAGGTATTTGCAGCACACAGAAACCCTCAGTCTTTCCACCTGTTCTTTAACTGGCCCTCCTTCCGCCTGCGCCAGGTGTGCAGGGGTCTTGACGTCCGAGGTGAGAGCTCGACCTCAGAAAACGAGCTATTTTCGGGCTGCATCTTACCAGCTGGCAGGCTGCGGACCTGCTTTCTTTCCCCACCTGAGGGCTCTGGGTCTGCTGTTGTAGCCGCAGCTTCTGGTATGTGTCCCTGCCTCTCAGCACCCAGATGGAGTCCCCACCAGGACACCTGTGGGTCCTCTCAGGGGCAGGGCAGGCAGAAAAGAGACCTTAGGAAACACACATCTAACCAGCAGACAGAGGATTCTGGAACACCAGCAAGGACGGTAACAAAAGATGTAAAGAAAAAATGATGGACACGTTGGCTTGTGGTTCCATGTGCTTGAAACACATCAGTTTTAACAACGTTAAATTGATTTCTTTTCTGGAGCCTTTGTGTATAGTGAGGATTGAATTCCCAAGAGGGTGAAAAGGGGCGACACCATGTTCTCAAACCTCTGCGACCACTGCAATCATGAGACTCTACGTTTATTTATTTTTTGAGGAATATCTCATGATATTTCCACACTAAATGTTCTCCCTTCACCTTCAAGGTCCACTTGTTTGTTTTTGTTTACATAGTTCTGCCAGGTTTACTGACGCTCCTGAGAAGTGTTTCCTTTATAAGCCACTATCTTCCCTCTAAGGTTATCACTCTGCTCTCTGAAGGATGCCCACATCCCTCCTCTCCACAAAACGGCACAGGGTGCACCGGGGACAGAGGCTAAAGACAGGGCTCCAGAGTGAAAGGCTTGGGTCTGATCCAGGCTCTGCCACCATCAGCCAGTAGCATCGTTAGCACAGCGGACAGCTAGGTGCGAGCAGAGAACCGGGGACGCAGGCCACACGCAGGAACTGGGCAAGAAGGAGGGGCCCCGGCCACATGCAGGAAACCCTGCATCACATAAGCACCAGGGGTCCCCGGGCAGAGAAAGAAAAGCAGGAACCTCTGGGCTGATAGGAAATCACACATTTTGGGGTGACAAGTGCCCTGGAGGCCGACAAAGAAAGGTGGGAAAAGGCAGGAATCTCCAGGGTCTGACTGTAATCTCTTGCTCACTTCTGCCCTCATTTCAATACAATCAGCCTCGCAGAGTAGAGGTACCCACCGTGCACCGACGCCGTGACACTTCTGATCCAGACTAAATAAGGACAGAAATCCCTCCTCCCCTCGGGAAGGGGGAGCTGGGAGGAAAATCAGGGGATGCGACCCCAGACCCTTCCCTCCCCAGCGACTGTTCCGCCCACTCATTTCTACACCCTGTGTAACCGACGTGCCAGAGAGACTCAGGGCAGCCGCTCACCTGAGCCTGCCCGCCCTCCCCGTGAGAGTGTGCCGTCCAGCCCTTAACAAATCCCCACTTTACTCTCCTAACCCCCGCGTCCCGTCTCTGAATTCTTTCTGCCACGGGACAAGAACCTGGACACCGGCCACGTCTACCAGCAGCAGCATTAACAAGTGCTACAATCTTAGCCTCAGTTCCCTCACCTAAAAAAGAAACACAACAATGTCTCTTTCACAGGGTTTTCTTTGTTGTTGTTGTGTTAAGTCTACATCATTCACGGTGGGCACAGGGGCATATGAGAAGGACTCGACCTTAAACTGTGTGTCGTCGTTTTGAAGGATGGGGCCTCCGTCATTGGTGCTAGATGGTAATCATCTCTGGGGCAGAATTTAACTTCCCCCTGCGACTATTTTGTCCAGCCATCCCCACCCCCTCCCACTTCCCAACTCTTCACTAATGAAGATTTTTGGAAGGCTGCAAGGAATGGCTTTGCATCACCTCCAATAGTTTGTCCTTGAATGAATACCCTTTCTTAGTGTCCAAGGCACAGGGACACGTAGGGTCAAGAAGCTTTGGGCACAGAAAACAGAGCTCTCTGTGGCTGGGGGAGGACTATCTCCCATTCTTGGATCTCACTTCATTTTGTTCCGCGTTGTTTTCCTGGGAAATTACGGGTGCGATCACTGCTCTGGGGCTCGTTGTGGGATAATATGCATGAAGGCTCAGCTTAGTGCCTGGCACCTGTGGGCCGTCGAGAGCCCTTCACTCTCTCTCCTTCTGTCCCTGTTCGCCTGGAGTTCCTTCTACACAGGGTGTGACCGAGACATGTATTTCCTTATTCACCTGACTGCAATACACTGAGGCAACATCCCAGGTGAACACAGGCTCCTTCCCACTGAAATGCCCCAACTTCTGTGTTCTGACGCTTCTGTGCTTCTGCTGGCAAACTCTAGGATAGGATTTGAGGATATTCCGGACTGGGAGAAAGCTCCCTTCTCCGATCTGCCTCTGAAACTCTGTTACCATACTTTCTTGGAATCTCTTCTTGGACACTAGGAAGAGTAGTGAGTGGTGGGGACAAGGAGCTTCTCTGCCTCTGGTCATTCATCCATTCATTCGTCCTTTTAACTGTCATATATGCACAGGTGTCGGGTATGAAACAAGATGCATGAGCCATGAATTCTGGCTTCAAGGACCCCCGATTGTGAGGGCACTCAGATTGCAGGTTATGAAGCCCCTCATTACTCTAGACTTCTTCCTGCCACCCTTTCCGTGCCAGGGTTCCAAATTCCCAGCTATCCAGCAACTGACTTTCAATGACTGGTCCGTAGCAAGCTTGCTGCCGGCTTACCTCTTTTCATTTAAGGTACATGCAAACTGCCGGATGTAGATACACCCAGAGGCCCGGAGGCAGTGGGTGTGCTTGCTGTCTTCCACATGAATAAGTAAAGCAGCCAGGGGTCAGCCTCTCATCCCTCCCCACCTCCTCCAGGCAGTCCCCCTGGATCAGAAAGGAGAAGTCAGTGGGTGGGAAAGCTGACTTTGCTCTCCCCATTCCAGTGGGAATCAGCAAAGTTCTGTATCTCCTGAAGCCTTGTCCATATTACATTTAATCTGAATGTTATAATTACTGTAACTTTACCTTTATATACACTGAGTCTCTGAGGAGGGGAAGAAAAAAAAAGCCCCGTGAATATAAAAGACGATCAGGTTTTACCCCTCCTGTCTTGGGAGACAGAACACATTTTTTTTTAATTCGTTTTCTGCCTTCTCCCAACTCACTCCTTGAGGCATCACCTCGGTGTGCGCACTGCCTGGGGGCTATTTCTTCCCTGGGTGGGATTGACTTAGAAAAAATGCAGCAGGGGAGGGTGATGGTACAGGCAAAACATGTTTGTGTCCAAAGGGAAAAAAAATCCTTGCCAAGGTTTGAGAAGGAACGCCGCTGTATCACCGGCCTAGTAAAACCTAGTCCCCACGTCACTCCCTTTAAGCTTTTAATGTAACAGCCACTAAAATCCTCAGAGAAGAGTTAGTCTCCCGATTTCATAGTCACAGGAAGAGAAGCCCCTTCAAATTCAGGTGCCCAAGATCATTTAACTGACACGCGGTCCGGGCTGAGCTGGAACCTGTCTGCCTCTTTCCAGAGCTCCTGCTTTTTTGGTGTGACCTTGAAAACAAGTTAGTGCTCTCACGCGATGCCTCCTGGCCACCTGCTGCCTAGCAGCGTGCTCTGAGGTTGGGGAGACACTGGTGACTTATAAATCCTGCCTCCCACCCTCAAAGATTTTCCAAAGAGCAAATAGGATTGATGCACAGACTCCAAGAGCACCCAGTCCATGAGCGAGGTGAATGAGGTGTGAAATCACACGGTGAGGTCTGTGGGAATCGAGGTGACAGGAGATAAATAAGAACTACAGTCCCAGGAAAGTCTGCCTGGAGGAGGCGGGTTGGCGCAGGAACTCACAGACCAGGGCCACCGAGGGGCAAGCACCACCAAGGACAGCAGGATGCACGAAGCCCCAGGACGGGACTAGGGCTGCAGGGACAGGGAGAAAGCAGCCCTGCCTGGAAGACCAGGGCCGCCCGGGGGAGACGGGCACAGGGGGTCTGAGGCCTGGAAAGTGGAGTCAGAGGAGGAGAAAGCTTGAGAAGCAGGGAAAAGAGGGAGGAAGTTACTGCCTCTGAGCCCCCGCCGTCCTTGAGGACCCCAAGGCCAACTGCTTTCTCATTCCCTCCCAGAGTCACTGGGCACTTTGGAGAGAGGCCAGCGCGGTGCCTGGCCCTCCTGGCTGCTGTGGTCCCGCATTTACTCTCCCCGGTGGTGGAGGCGGCTGCAGAGGCTGCCGGGCGTCTCCTGCTACCTGGGCACACGGTGAGGCCAGACAGGGAAGGCCCAGGGAGAGGAGCCGGGTGCCCCGCACATCGGCCGGTGCAGGGAGCACGGATGGCTCCTGAGTCTGGAAGACGTGACGCGGTTTACGTCGGCCAGGGGGTGACAGGCAATTCTCCAGCCTTAGCAGAAATCCCCGCTGTGCAGAACGTGAGAGGAAAGGCAGGTGTCGAGAGCCAGGAGGACAGGGGAATGGGGCCGCCACCAGGGACAGAGTGGAGCTGCTGATGGAGCAGCGGGAGCCCTGCTCCGTCCACGGAGGGTCACTGACCAACAGACAGTAAGATCAACCAAGTGTTACTCAGGGGTAAAAAATGCCTGCTTTAGATTTTCAAGAAATATATAAAGAGCTTACACTCACCTATTTTAAATCGAAGGGACAGGAAACAGAGGCAGTCACAGAACCCCAAACACACCACTGTCCTGCGTAAACCCTCCCCGCCCCCCCCGCTCTCCAAGAGGCGGAGACCAGAGCCTTAACTCAGTGCACGAGGCTCTAATCTGCTAGTGTTACATTTTAATAGAAGTGAGACAAAAGTTCAAACACTCCAGCAGGGCAGCAGGTGAAACGCAAATGCCTCCGCTCTGCCGCTCAGCTGACATACTGTGTGCATTTTCCAGGATCCTGCCGGGTCCCTGCTGAGCAACCCCGTGACTGGCTCTCATGGCCACCTTCCCAGCCGGGTCAGATGGCTTTCAGACACTCAAACGTCCCAAGGTGAGGCGGCCCTCGACTCTAGGCCTTCGCTCAGGCAACTCCCTCCACCTGCAGCCGTGCTCCCAGCAGCTACTCGGTGACACCCTCAACACAGCTTAATATTCAGCCCAAATGGCACATCCCCTGCGAAGCGTCCCCTGATGCGACCCGCAGACCTGCCTATCGGCTTCTTTAAGCTCCCGCATCTCCTGCGTGTATTTAATAGTTTTTCGACTTCATGACTCCCTCCCCTTGCTGAATCAGTGCTGCCCCAGAGCAGAGAGTGTCTGTTCGTCTCTCTGTTCCGAGAAACTAGCCAAGACGTGGACGCAGAGTAAGGGCTCTGAGAATGTTGGGGGAAGGAAGGAACAGGTGGACGAATGAAGGCACAGGATGCACCGAACTGAATTTAGAAATGTCCTTCTTTCCTTATTCTAATCAAAAGGAGAGGAGAGGAGGGAGGGAGAGAAAAAAAATGGCAGAAAGACTAACAGCCATAGAAAGGCAGACAGAAAAGAAAAAAGAAAAAAAGAAACAAGTTGTAAGGTCCCGTCCATTTAAAAGGCAAGCCAGTCCACTCACACCCTGTTATTTCTTTGGATCTGATCATTAGCACCCTCAGAAAGGGCCCGTGGCCACGCCTCACCATCCTTTCTACTCTCTTCGCTCTTCAACTTGCAAAGAACCTCTTCTGGGGGGGAGGGGCAGGTCGAATGGTCCTTTGAGAAAGAAAGTATTGTCTGAATTGCAGGGATGCTGATAAAAAAAATGTTACCCTTGTAGCCAAATGAACTAGCGCCTGCAAGGAGGAGAGTGGGGTGAACGAAGGAGAACATGACAGACTGCGAGGGGCCGGGGTCCTCCAGCCAAACACCAGACCATGGATGGGCTCCTGACTCCACCGCAGTGGGCTACTCTGTGCCCCGGGGCCCGGCCACTGCTGTGGGGCCGCCTTGCTGGGCGGCCAGGGGACCACAGGCAGTGACAGGCTCCCCAGAGGAGGATCTTCCAAACCCACCAGGGATGCTCTTGGCAGCTGCACACACACCCCGGGGCACCGGGTCAGGGACCATTTTGAGAAGTGAGACACTAAATTTAGATTCAGACCCAAAGGAGAAGGTGTTTATGTGACTATGTTTAACTGCCCTGACTCCGGGAACTCAAAGAAAATACTCCAGGATGAGGTGTCTTCGGGGCCCTGCGGAGCTTCCCCCCTCATCATTCCTCTTTCTTTGCCCTGGAAATATGACCACAGGAAGAACCTGCGGACCAGGAAATGGGGTAGAGCTAGGGCTGGAGGGTGGGGAAAGCTCTGCTGGACCAGGAGGGAAGGGCTCATCACAGGGGTCACCGAGCGGTGGGATGAAACCACAGAGCACCAGGCATGGGAGGGACACCAGGCAGGGAGGGACCTGGGGAGGGGCACCAGGCAGGGAGGGGCGCCAGGCAGGGATGGACAGGGGAGGGGAGACAGAGGACTGGGATGTGGATGACCCGCCGGTGACAAACCCGCCTCTGGAGCACGATGAGGGAGGCACTCCCTTCTTTACCCACATCTGCAGTATTGTAATTTTCAAAGCAAACTGCATTACTTTGGGAATTGGAAAAAATATTTTAAAAATAAGGGAAAAACATAGAAAGAAATGGTTCAATCCCAAGTGCTGGGGAGACCTGTCTCAGAACCCAGACGACCCAAGGGCCTGCCTCCCGGCCCTCTTTCTCAAAGCCGGTCCTTGCCACGTGCCTGGGCTGCATGGACCTCGTTCTTCTCTTATTTGCCAGGAACTGGGGTGAGAAGCAACCTGAGATTTATTCCACGTGAGGTAGGGCTTTGGTGAGGACGGGATGGCATCTCTGCAAGCAGCAGACCCAGCCCCTTCCTGGGAGGGAGGGGACCACCTGCCTGTGTGTGTTTGCTAACACGCAGGAGCTGCGGCCTGCAATCATCATTAGCTCTCTTTGGTGTTTACTGACTGTTATTAATTAGAATGAGCAAACTTGGCATTAATGTCCCTGCCATAAGGATGAAGGCTCTTACCGCACAGCCATCCTGCACAAGCGGCTAGCCTGGGACTCATTTACCAACTGTTACCGGGATGATACAGGACCACGGGCACTGGCTGGCAGAGGGCTGGACAGGGGCGAGGGCTCTTTGTCTGAAGCTTCGAGCTGCCGGGGCAGAGCAGAGCCTGTCCTTACCCCATGTGGGAGCTGCCGGCAGGCTCAAGGTGGCCTCCCAGAGCAGCCCAGGCAAATCCCTGTGGCTCTTGGTCACCACACAGAACTTCCTTCTGGTTCTGGCCATAGTAGCTTCCTCCTCAGTCGGAAAACTGCTGAACACACCCCCGTTTCCAAGTCAGCGGGTGAGCATCCCCACTGCTGCACCTGATCAGAGACTGACCTCCAGTGGGTCTTGGCAAGAGGCTGAGAGTGGGTGTAGCTGCCTAGAGAGAGAGAGCATGGTCTGGGGATCTGACCGACCACAGAACACTCATATTCTCCAGTTTCTCTGGAAGTGATTACACACTTATGTATTTCGTCCCCCTAAAAGATCAGCCTTCAGAGAGGAGACCCACCACATGGGACATTTAGAAGACAGGAGGTAAAGGAGGCATCAGCTGGAGAGGAAGGTTGGTCTCCTCCTGCATGGATAAATAGCCCGGGACTGGAGAGGGCTCAGGACAAAAGCAAGTGTCCGCTCGCTCAGAAGTAGGATGCGCAAGAGACTTAAGGCGGGAGAGAGACGCATTCTGCCCAGAGAAGTCACACGTTCCCCTCCAGCTTCCCTGAAAGAGGCAGAGAGGTTGGCAACCAGGTGGGTAAGACCTGTGAGAGAAAGGCACCGGGGCCGTGACATCCAGGCTCTGGGCCCCGTCCTCTGGGTGGTGTGGGGACCACTGTTCACCTCCCCAGAGGGCCTGGGACTAGATCAGACCTGACCTGCGTGCCTCCTCCTGCCCTCTCCCGTCTGCGTCTGTGTAGGCAACAACGCGTCCAAACGCCTCTCTCCCTGTGGGCACTTACGCCCTGTGAACTGAGTCACAGGTGGAAGGAGGGGTATTGTGAAAAGCAGGGGAGGGACGAGGATGACGGGTGAGGGCACGGGGATGGGGGCAGATCTGGGTGACTCGGAAGTCTGGGGAAAGCACGGGTTAGCACTCTGCGTTGTCAGAGGCGATGGTCTCAGGGAGTCCACAGGGAAACCCTCCGACAACTCCACAGCTCTGAGGCCTCAGCCTCTCAGGAAGGGAAGGCCCCTTGGTCGTGGAGGTTTCTGTCCGCAGGGGCTTCTGGGGACAGCACCTGGTGTCATCACAGTGGTCACGCGGCCCCGCTCCGCAACGCCTCCCCTCCCTGCCTCTGGCTTTCCCGGTGCTGCTTGCCCTGTTGGAAGTCTAGCCACTCCACCAGGCGTTTGAAGAGATTCACACAGTTTCAAGGCCCATCTCAAATCCCAGCTCTTCGAGCCTTTCTTGACCCTCTGAGCTGCGCTGGGCCTCTCCAGCCTCTGTGGGCCTATTAGACCTTGCACATTCCTTGAATGAAACAAAGCCTTGGCAACAGAATGGACAGTCTTTCCCATCTGGCTGCGAGCTGCTCAAGGTCAGTTCCTATGATTTATTTATCCCTCAGCTCCTCTAGATCCAGTGCCCGGCACGCTGTAGGGACCGATGAATGAGCCAAAGGACGAAAACCCTCACGGGAAGGTCTTCTGGAAGCTGCTCTTCTATTACAAACGCCCTAGTTTGGGCAAGAAACTGCAGCGACAGTGAATTCACAGTTAATACTGAGCCAGCGCAGGAGGAGACGAGGAATAAAACTTTTGAAGGTGATGTAGATGCTGAGGTCTGGAGGAAGGAGGGTGGGGAGGAAGGGGGTGGGGAGGAAGTGGGGGTGGGGAGGAAGTGACGTTCATTGAGTGACTACTCTACCTGTCAAGACAAGGTCTTTAGACATGTTACCTAATTCAGCAGTCAGCACAGCCCTTTAAGGGAGGGACTCAGTCCTCACGTGAGTATTGGCTCTTCCTCTCTGTCAGCATCGTTCTCAGTGAGAGATTCCAGGTGGGAAGCAAGGGGACCAGAGATCTCCTCCCTGTTCACCGACAACCCACAGGGGACTCTCCGGCCCAGGCGTGGCAGGCATCTGGCCGGGCTCCGTGTAGCTCCCCTGGGGCCAGAACTTCCAGTCTGATCCGTGTGGCTCTCTGGCCTAGTTTCACACTCTGGGTGACACATGTCTCAGAAGAGGTGGGCCAGGGAACTCTGATGTTTCCACCATGCAACCAAGAAGGACTTCCTGGAAGAGCCTGTCAGGCCCGGAGCATTCCGGGGCCTCCAAATAGCCTTTGGTGATGTTTAACAGATTCCACGGCGTCGTCAGCCAGTGCCGGGCTCGGCCCTGGGCGCTGGATGGGGAAGGGGACGGATGCCTCTCTATCACTTTACGCCCTGAATTGTTATCGGGTGCTCGTTTAGAGACAGCATGGCGAGGTAGCCCGGCAGGAAGGGGAGAGGGTGGACGCAGCCTCATGTAAGACCTCTCCTCATCAGAGTCACTGTTTCGAGTAATGAAGAAGCATGGGAATTGATTTGATGCTTAATGAATAATCAGCTGCCATCAATAATTGTAATCACTAATCTGGTGCAATTAGAGGCAATTATAATAAATGCAATTTCCTCCTGAGCCACTAACGAACTCCAGAAATATGAATTGACTGAAGGGGGCTGGCAGTGATTCATGCAATTGTGAGATCACAAATTCCATTATCCTGGGAAGGAGTCTTAAAGGAGTGAGGCACTATTTTGATTTCACACCTAACTCATGAGAAGCCGGAAGATGAACCCTGGGGGTGATGAGCACAGAGGCTGCTGTACGTCCCCCACAACCAGCTTTAGATCATCCCAGAGAGGCTGCAGGCTCAGCTGGGACTGTCACGTGGAAGCCTGTGCCTTTAAGTTCTGCTTACTGTGGAGGTATCCTGAGTTCGCACCTTCGAGTCTTGGAGAATGAGGACTGAAGAGTCCAATCAATTCTGCAAGAGAGAGTGTTGACAGGAGCATCTGGATGCAGACGACCTCTTCTTATGCCCAAGGAAGGCACGCCTGTTGGCCCGTCAGCCTTTCCACATCTAAATGGATCCCAGATTTCAACAGAGAGGCATCTTCATGTAACTTGAATGTCCCTAGAGGTTTTCAGTATCTTAAAAAATGCTTAAATAGCTTGAATTATGTTACTCCCAGCCTGAGACATGTTGAATGGCCATCTATTTTCTAAGGGATCAGCCAGAGATTTCCCAGGGGCTCCACAGCATGCCCCCCAGACTGTGGCAGAGCGGTCATAAGCGAGAGTGGGAGGTCAGGCCCCTCGCCCGGCACGGTGCGCATGGGAGGCCGGCTTTCAGTGCTGCCGTGGGGGACATCGTGGGCGCGCCGCTCCCATGGAGAGAGAGGCCAAGGCCAGCTCATGCGGGGAAGGAGGCTAGGCTTCATTGCATCGCACTTGGAATGAAATTCAATCTCCCGGCCATGGATTAGATGGCCCTAAACAATCCGACCCCAAACTCTGCTCCCGCTGGTAGACTTCCCAAAACGTATTTCACACGGGCCCTTTATTTTCTCTTTCTCAAATGTGCCAAGTGTGTTCTTGCCGCAAAGCCTCCCTGTTGCCTCTCCCTTGCTTGGGGGGCTCCCAACCCTGATTTTTCCCACGCTGGCTTTCCCTTCTTATCCATCGCTGTGGGCTCCCGGGGACTCGCTGCACCTCACAGTCTGTGTGCGGGTAAGTGCCTCTTGTCCTCAACCTGACTTACTGGCTGCAGAACCGTAAGCCCACAATGGTGCCCGCCACCTACAGCGGACCCGCGGTTACCATCCATCCCATGGACGGCGGGACCGCCTTTCTAGTCCCACCTTCACTCCCTCTGCACACACACTCGCCCCCCACGCACGCTTGCCCACGTGCTGTTCCCTGAACACATCCTAGGTCATGTTCTGCCTTTTGTTTGCTGGAGATGCCTTCCCACATGGCCATCAGCTGAAATTCTTCTGGAAGGTAACCTCAGTACCACTCTCTTGAAAAGCATTTCCTGGCCCCTCTTGTCCACCAGCAAACATCTAGCTTGTACCGCACGCCAGGCACTGAGGGCTTCAGCTCCCAAATGCTTCGTTCCAATTGGGTCGCACCTGCTCTGTGTCCTCGCCTCCCCTGGATGGTACCATCCTGGAGGGCAGCGGTCACCTCCTGCCCTGGCTGTTTCACCTGCTCTGTGATCCCAATATTTCAACATCTGGACCAATGAAGATAAATCCCCACCCTTGTGAGGATGAAAGCAGGAAACACACAGGCCAGCCACACAGCACCTTCCGCAGCGAGGGATCTCCTGCATAGAGTAGGACTGTGATATGAATAGAAAAAGAGCCTGCGTGGTGCAGTGGCGGGGAAGTAACTTCAGATTCAGGGGATAAATGCTGGTCTCAGGGATGCCACTAACTAGGTATGGGGTGATGACCAAGTCCCTTATCCCTACCCGGGGCCTCCTTGTGTGTGAAGTGAGGAAATGTGGTTTGGATTTCTCGACTGCTTCCAGCTCGAATACTCCACATTTCTATGCATCTCTGGACCTGTAGGGGATGGGGGTGGGGGCGGGGGGGACTCACATGCTCACATTTAAAATTTCAAATGGAGAAAGTTGCTGTTTCCCCCCTTCTCTTCTCCCTGGTGGTAGCAAACAAGCAATAAACATGGAAATCCTAAAAGCCAGAGAAAACCGTGTGTGTTCTCCGTCTTGCTGACAAAGTACACAGAGGCTGCACCACACAGTGAATGGGCTGAGCCTCCCCTGCACGGGCAGGGGCTCCTCCGGGCGGAGCGAGGCTGGATCACTCACAGGACAGGTATCTGTTGTTCTGCAAACGCCCTGCTCCAGCCTGTGCACCTCAGCAGAGGGAGGGTGCCGCGTTCCTCCCCCAGGAAGCCCCACGTGGACTGGAGCCAGGCTCGGTAAAACAATTCAAGGGGACAGAAACAGTCTAGGTGAAAGGGGAGGGCAGTTCGGGCAATGTGTGGGGGGAAAGAGGGAAAAACCGGGCAAGGCAGGGTGTTCCATCCAGCTGCAGGCGGCCAAACCATCTCCTGCAGGGGGATATGTCAGCCGCTCTAAAAGCCCTGCTGACTACCGGGTAATTGCTCTGCACCTTCTCTGTAAGCCTTTTAAGCATGAGCCAGGACTGCATCTGACTCCATCACCAGCAAAGGTCCCAGGAAGAAACCTACGGATTAAGGGCCTTTGAAAGCTGATGTTCAGAAACCTTCCCCCAAGATGGTGCCAGGTGGATGCCCGGCATTTAGTGGGTCCGTCCGCTGCTCCCTCCCTGACCCACATCAACACAACGCCACGCCTGCTCCCTCTGGTTCACTGGAAGGTGGCAGCTCTTCCAAAGGCTGACACACTCGCCCTCTGGCTGGTCTGTGTTACTGTCCCTGCCGAGGAGGCAGGTGGACAAACTCTCAGCTCTTCACCAGGTACCTCCAAGGATGTCCCCAGATCCCCCTCCTACTTAATAAACATTCTCTCAAGTTCCAACGTCCCACCTATACCCAATCCAGTCTTTGTTCTTTAACTCCATTCTGGGTGAAAAGCACTCATCCCTCTGGACTAGTCTCTTGAATCCCACTATGGGTCCCTCAACAAGACGAATACCCAGCTCCGTCAGGGCTGCAGCCCGTGCGGCATTCGTATCCAGCTTCGTCCTCAGCTCTGATGGTGACCCCAGGACAGCATCAGGCAGGAGGGAAGGGGTGGTTCAGCACCCCTCCAACAATGCCTCTCACCTTTGCCCTGGGATTCTACTGGTCTTGAGGATGCCACTAACTAGGTATGGGGTGATGACCTGAAGACTGCCCCTGTCTACTGTCCAAAGCTCACATGTTCCTCCTGGCCCAGCTCAAGTCCCACTTTCTCCCACGAAATGGTCTCCAGATATTTTATTCCTCGTGGAAGATCTCCTCCTCAGCCCCGATCACATGCCTGCCTACATCTCACTGTGCAGCGCTGTCCTGTAAACCTCTGAGTAACTGTCGCCTCGTACATGTCTTGTTTCCTTAAGTGGAATATATCCTTTATAAAATCAAAAGTGTCAGGTTGATGGATGGATAACAGATAGATGAATTTCTGATAAAGAAAACTGAATAAAATGTTAATTGTAGATTCTAGCGATGAGTTAGTGGGTACTCACTGTAAAATCCATCTTTTCTGTATGTTTGATGACTTTTGTAGGAAAATGTGGAAAAACATTTAAAAGTTTCTTCTGCTTCACTCATCAATCTTGAGTAAGTGCGTATGACTGAGTAAATGCTACATTCTGGGCTCAGAACTCCACGTGCACACGTCCTCTGACTGCCGGGTGCAGTGGGTGCTCAGCCGACGACTGCAAATCCCTGGTCCTGCGCACTCACCTGCCCCCGCTCACCTTGCATGCCGCACCCGCCTCCTGGTTCGCCATCAGGGCTGGACAACATTCACCTCGAGGCTTGGGAAGCCGTAGGGGTACCAGGCTAGGCTGCATCCTACTCTCATGGACGCTGCCCACCTCCCCCGCCCCACCCTGAAGGAGAACCAGCCTGCTCCCACCATGCGTGGGGCGCGAGCGACCCACCGGCCCCAGGACTGCCTCAGGGAAGATTTACTTGAGCAAGACGCCCTCCTCCAAGTTCTCTCCCAAGGAAAACAGGCCGTAAGTTGAGTGTTGGCCCCAAACCTTCAAACGCTACCTTTATTATAAGCAACAGCTGTTTGACAAGGAAAGAGTCATTCCTTCCAGGGCACCGTGGTCCCCCCGAGGGGCACGTCATGGACACCAGGTGTCTCTGGCGGTAGCAATGCCCTGAGAAATCGCGTTCCGTCAACACCCAGTCAGCCGTGCTTTGGGGGGCGTTTCTGTGTGTCATCAGCATTGTGAGCAGTGGCGAAGAGGAAGCTCCAAAAGCCAGAGGCAGGACAAGGCTCTGTCTTTGGATGGCTCGTGGGACACACACGCGGGAGCAGCTTCCTGGCTCTGTGATGAGTCCTCCAAGGGAGGTGCCCACAGAGGGCGTGGTGCTCGCCTCTGTTGCAGTCACTGTCTTCCTTCCCTCCTTCCCTTGAGACTTACGCCCTGACCTTGAACACCTGGCACGGGCAGGGGAGGGCTTCTGATAAGGGTCCTAGCCATTTGCCCAGCACTCCATGGACCACCAAGAACCTCAGAACAGCGCTGGGAGGAGGCCAGGGCCAGGGGTGCGGCCGCAGACCTCCGGGAGGCAGGCATGACCACGCGCGGACTGAATCCCCCCTTGGTGCACAGCGGCCGCGCATCTCCTACGGTGATCAGTCACGGGCCGGGGTATCAAGTGACATCGTCAATGTTACTGAATTGAGCTGTTATTTATCTCTTGTTTTTCTATTTAACTTTTCACTCACTTACATGTTAACGCCCTTGGCTAGAACTTAAGACACCAGAAGGCAAGACTCTGCCTTGTTTTCTATCCCCCACGGCGCCTAGCGCAGTGCCCGGCTCTCAGTAGGCGCTCGGTCAATGCACTGATTGATTAAGTCCTCCTCCTGCCTGGGGCCATCACGCTCCAGAGCCAGCAGCTGGCACCTGGACCCCCCCTGGCCACCGGGGCACAGACAAATGAGCTTTGCCTTCCCTCCCTCCTCCGTGAGAAGCATCAAGCACCCTGGGAAGCAAACACAGTGTGAATTTTAACACCACGCTTGGTGTGGCTGCAGTGCAAACATGCTTGCAAGGAAAGGCCTTTTTCCTCCTCTCTGCAGGGCCACCAGGGCAGCTCCTTCCACCGACAATGCTGGGACGGGCGCCACAGCCGGGCAGGCGGGCGGGCGGGCTTCACACCGGCTGCCATGGGCTCAGCCCCGTCTGGTGGGTTTGAGCTCCAGACGCTCAGGCAGCCGGGCTCGGGTGGAGCAGAGCCTGCTCCTGCCCCGGCCACTGTGCCACCCCTTCCAGAAGCGACGTTCCCATCCTGGCCCTGTGCCCATGGAGGATGCCTGTGCAGCCACAGGGAAAGTGCCTTTTCTCCCTCCCACTCCTGTCCTCTCCCCAAAACACCATCCTAGACTTTTCACTTGGACAAAGATAAGAAGCAAAGGTTTTCTTCTATGTTGGGTTAGAAACTGAAGAACTGACGTTTATTAAGTACCAACAAAGCACCGGGGACCCTCTCCGATGCTGTCCTGTTTGCCCACCCGGGGACCTGGGGAAAGGCACCCGCCCCGTTTCACAGAAGAGGGAACCACGGTTCAGAGAAACTCGCCTAAGGTCATGACCTAACGACGAAAACTTGATTCTAAAGCCTCCGCGTCTGCCTGTCTGTCTGCTTCCCGTGCTGTCCCCAGACCCTGGCTCTGGTCCAGCGTCACCACTTACACAAGTTCCACATGAGCATCAGGAGAGGCTGCATGTCCCCCCCATTTCAAACGGGGAAGAGCCGGGCCACTCTGCCCGACGGCAGGGGGTGGTCAGGCCCAGGGACGGGGTGTCAGGCACTGTCAGAAACGTCATAAGCGGTTCACTTGCTATTCAGGGAAACGCCCAGCACACTGATGACTTCCTTGCTGTCAGTATCTGTGACCAGCTGTTCACTTGGACTGGGGGCTGTGAGGGACTTAACTCTGAATTCATGAATGCAGCTAAACCTCCCTCCTCCGAGGGGGACCGCGGGGAATAGTGCTGATGGAGCAGGATGGCCTGGTAACTCCAGGTCCTGGGGGGGTAGGGAGGGGTGGGGTGGGGAGGGGGCTCCGTGGTGGGAGAAGGCCCCTGGTAGTACGGGTGGGAGGCGGGCGTGGAACAGGGTCTGTGCCTTGGGAGAGGGGCCTTCAAACCTGCAAGAAAACACAGCACAGAGCATTCTACCTGCGAGATGACACCTGCCTCTGGGCTGGACCGGGTTGGACCGGGCTGCCGTTTATTTTCTGCACACATAGGCGGTGCTTCTGAGTTTTTCCATCTTCCCTGGCACCTCTCAAACCCTGTTTCCCACCAGATTCACCATGTGCAGAACATGCTGTGTTTCATAGGAATCCTACCACAGTCCGCCAGCTACAACTCCCTTCCCCGCTGTGCAGAAGGGAAACCTAAGGTTCAGGGTCCCCCAAGATCACCTGAGCAGCAGGGCAGAGCTCAGATCGGAAGGCGGGAATTCTGCCCACCAGTCCTGGACGAGACCCCTTAGAGCCAGCAGGAGGACCCCGTCAGGGCAGGCGGAGAAGCCCTGAGCTGACGGCATGGTCCTCCTTGGCCCGGGTCCCCCGCTGACATGACGGGGACACCTCCTGCAACGTTCTCCAGGGCCAGACTTCCAGACAGGCAGAGGCACGCTGCAGGGCCAGGCCAGGCCACGCTTTCCCGCTTCCTTCAGTGCTGGGATGTACATCACATGGGAAGCGTGCGGGGAGCGTGTGGGCCCTGGAGCGCCACACAAGGGCGCTGGGTCTCTAACCCAAGGCTTTCACCGTGCGTGACTCACACCGCAGGCTGCTTCCTGGAGGCTTTCTGGGGTTTTGTGAAGCTGGCTCTCCACACCTGCTCTGAGTTTTATGACCTTTGGCCCTAGGAGAGCGTGGGGTGCTGCTTACTCAAGAGATATGAGAAAACACACAATGACAGCACCAAGGCTTGGAAAAACTTCCCTGGTCTCACGCCCCAGCCAGGCCGGGCTGTGTTTTACTAAACTTCAAGGCAAATAAGGTTAAAACATTATTGGTCACATTTAGTTCCTGTCCCATAGTCCCCAATACTCAAAATTCATATATTCAACCCCCAAAACAAACAAAAAAAACCCAATTCGAAAATGGACGTAAAACTTAAGTAGACATTTCTCCAAGGAAGACCTGTCAAGGGCCAACAAGCACATAAAAGGTGCCCAGCAGCACTGATCGCTGGGGGTGCAAATTAAACCCGAATGTCACCTCACTCATATTAGGACGGATGTAAGGAAAGGCAAACAAAACAAAACAGAAAACAACAAACGCTGGTGAGGGTGTGGAGACACTGGAAGCTGTGTGCATTGCTGGTGAGAATGCAAAACGGCGCAGTCGCTGTGGGCAGCATCGAAGCGGCTCCTCAAAAACCTGCACACGCAATGCAGCATTTCCGCTTCTAAGCACACACCTTATGGAGCTGAAAGCAGGGACTCCGACAGGCATGTGGACACCCACGTTCACAGCGGCCGGAAGGTGGAAAAGACCCAGTTGTCCATCAACAGGCGAGTGGATACACACAATGTGGTGCGTGCACGCAGTGGAGTTATTACTCAGCCACAAGAGGAAATTAAATTCTGATGCGTGCCACGCCCTGGATGAACCTTGGAAACGTTATGCTAAGTGAAATAAATAGACACAAAAGGACAGATTATTGTGTGCTTCTCCTCACATGAAGAATTGACAGATTATCACGGAGACGGGAGGTGGAATCAAGGTGTTCAGGGGCCGGAGGGCAGGGGAGATGGGAGTTGCTGATGAGTGGGTGAAGAGTCTCAGTTTGGGATGATGGAAACATCCTGGAGACGGATGGGGTGAATCTTTCCATGGTAAATGTACATCTCTCTCTCTCTCCCTTTTTTTGCCCATTCAACATTATGAATGGACTAAAGGTCAAAGAATTGTACGATGAAAAATAGTTAAGATGATAAGCTTTATTTTGGGTTTCAATTTATTTAAACTGAGAACAAGAACAGTCTACCCACGTCTCCCACCCCCCACCCCAGCAACCACTGACCTGTGATCTGCGTCTGCGAGCTTGTCTGTTTACCGTTAGGTTTCATGCAGGAGGGAGAGCGCACGGTATCTGCCTTTCTCTGTCTGACTTAACTCCATTTAGCACAAGGCCTTCCAGGTCCAGGGAGGATGGCAAGTTTCTTTTTTTTAATGCATGTTTTGCCACAATTTAAAAAACAAAACAAAAACACCCCCCCACACACAAAAAAAATGTTAAGGCAGCAGATCTCGAAGGCTGACTCTGGTCTCTGCTTTCTCCCCACCAAACAGTCGGGCCGACTCCCCTCCCCGAATGTCAGGGTCTGGGCCTCGGTGCTGCTGCTCCTCTGTCCCGGATGCCCGGCCCACCCTCCCCTCAAGACTGTCAGCCCCTCACACGGGCTGAGCCAGTTCCCCAGACACCGGGGATCTTGGTGTTTCCCTCCTCGTTTGCGTGAAGATTTGCACTTGCCTTATTAACCACTACCTCGTTTTACAGCGATTCCTTACGCGGACTGAGAGTTTCCCGTGCGAGGGACAATGTCTCACTCACTTCTGTGTCCCCGGCGCCCGGTGGCATTCTTAACTCGTAGTGGAAGCTCAGTGAATGTTTCATTGCACAGTTGGTCTTAGAAGTGTTTCTGTTTGGTTTTGGCTCTGGGGGGGGGGGGGCAGGCAGACCCGACTGCCCAGCCAAAGCTGGTACAGTGGCAGCCCTGGAAGACCCAGGAGCCTCAGGGGAGGGGGCAGAGAGCGCGGCCTCCCTCCGCCGCAGGCTCTGCTTCCACTGCACGTGAAGCCCGGACTCCGGGCGGGCTGGGGCATCTGGCCCCTGGGAGCTGAAGCCTTGGCTTCCCGTCTTCCTATTTGACCTGCTTGCAACCTGGCTCCCACACCTGCGTGTGAGGGAGCGGGTCCTCAGCCAGTGCTGATGGTGAGGCTTCGGGGAGCTGATCCGGGGACGCCCTTGCCCTGCGCCTTTGCCCCCGGCGGGCTGTGCCGCCGGCTGCAGGCCTGTCCCCTGATGGCCCTGCTCCCGGCCATCTCTCCTCCCACCACTTTTCTCCTTCCCCACCCTCCGCCCAGGCTTCTTCCTTCATTGCCTCCATTTTTCTGCACAAGTTATCCCATCAGCGCACTCGGTCTTGTTCTTTCTAATCTAATAATTAACTCTTTTTTTTTTTTTGCTTCCTTCCGCGCTCAGGGAGAGGGGCAAGAATTAGGGAGCGGGGAGGACAGGGTGCCTCTTCTCTCCGAAACGGCCTTGCAGCGCAGCTGGCCTAAGGTCACCGTTTGCCTGCTCAAATCCCTTTCCTTGGCCGCATCAGAGAGCAGGCTCCCCGCGTGAGCCGAGGTTGGCAGGACCGCGGGCGCCTTGGCACGTAGCTGTGGTCCTTTAAGCTCTATTCTTGGGCGAATCACAGGGCTTTTGTTCCTGTCCCAGTCCTCCCTCGAGTGGGAAAGTACTTTTCCTCCCCTCCTGTTTTCCCACCCTCCTTTTCCTTTTGTGAGCTTTCAAGTCCCCCAATTAAATAACTGGTACGTTTTCTTTGTGAAAAGCTCTAAACTTCGCTGGGTGACTTCCATGGTAAATGTATTCTTTCTCTCTCTCTCTTTCTGTTGCCCTTGAACGCTCATACATTAAAACTTCTTATGGGGGAAAAATAAATTAAAACAGAATATAAAGACTCTATCATGGTAGTCTGGGGATATCTCAGCCCCATGTAGGATTTCTTTCATCCGTGTATTCAGCAACTGCTCACTGAATGTCCACTAGGCACCGGACACCGTGTTAGCACGAAAGGGCCCCAAATCACTGGGACACGATCCCTGCCCTGAAGGAGTGTCTGGTGGACGCGTAGAGCACAGGTGTGCGGGGTTTCTGAGGATGCAGGCAGAGCAGGATAAGGCTTCATGCCCTCCAAGAGTAAATTATTCACGATTGAAAAAAAAAAGGAAGGACTCTGCCTTTTTGTAAAGAATGCCAAGCAGATTAGGTGCAGCGGGATAACGAAGGGTGGGTGCACGGTCACACTGTCCCATCTGCCTCTTGACTTTTCTCTTAATCACTTCCTAGGGAGTCTGTGATCTTCCGACAAATACCCTGAAGCCAACACACCCATCGGCCTCAGTTTTAAGCAGGTGCTCGTTAAGTCTTGCATCTCAGATGCTGATGGGAGCCACGATCTTCCAGGCCCCTCTCGATGCTGACTGACTCTCGTGGCTCTTCGTGCTTCCCTTGGGCGCTGGGAGCCGATCTGCGTTTCCCCATCCTAGTTGCCCTCTGAAAACTGTTTTGCACCCCACTTCCAGGAAGGAGTAAGATTGAGAGTCTAATGTTGCCCTCAACTTTGAAAGTAGCTTGAGGATCAGAAAGAATTAAGTTGGGTCTTTTGTGTGTGTATGTGTGTGTGTCTGCAAACATCTCAGGGCAACATTCATTCAGTTAGTGGGAGTTCATCAGTTTCCGTGGGGGTCTCTCTCTCAGACCATCACTCTGGATTTCCTAAAAGCTGCAGGGGCCTCTCTGGATACCCACACTCATGGGCGGATGGTAAGTGCACTGCGGCAGGAGGTCAAACTGCGCCTCCAGCCCGCGGCCTGCGTGCTGCTCCCTGACCTGTCAAAAGCACCTGTTTAGCAGAAACCATGCGGCAGCTTCTCTGCAGACTAAAACAACAGCCCGGAGGGCGCTGCTACTTGAGTGTTCCTCTGGCTTGAAGTGTGAGCTCAGTTCCATCTCAACCTGTATTTACTGAACTCGCATTCTCCTCTGGGCACTGGGTGGGGCTCCAGGGGATGACAGGGAAGCAGACTTCAGTCACTGGGGAATGAGGGACACACACACTGAGTCACAGCCAACAAGCGTGGCACGTAGTCAAATGTCGAGGGCAGAGCGTGGTGCAGAGGTCAGAGACGAGGGCTCACCCTAGGCCGCACTCGCAGACTGCTGACCTAGAAAAGCGCTCCAGCATCACCAGTTCACTTCTCCACTTATGTAGCAGTCACTCATTCAGTATTTACTGCATGCTTGCTACGGCCTGGGCCTCATGGAAGTTGGTAGATATGAGAACAAAGTTCAGCGATGTAGAGAAAATGTTCAAGTCAGTAGCAGAACTGGACACGGAATTCTTGTCTGAATTCATCATCCATTCAGCTCACCTGACGGGGAATCTCTGTGTGTCAGGCCCCGGGACGGATGTGGAGAGGCTGTGCCGCAGACAGACCGAGCTCCTCGGACGCTCACACGGCTGCCGGGACCTGCCCGAGGCTGTTTCTCAGCATCTCCCACTTCCCTTCCCTCAGTTACCAAGTGAGCACGTGAGCGAGGGGAGCTTTCAAAGCAGAAAACACGTAAAGGGCAGAGTGTGGTCTGGGACACAAAGTAAGTGCTTAATGTCACCTCGCCTTATTAGTGTGGAGCCACCTCACCGGGTAAAATATGGTCCCCATCCTTAAGAGACATATGAATTCTAACAGGGAAAAAGGCATGTTCCCAGGTCAGTGTGTCTCCCTGAGGCCAGAGCTTTGGGGGAGACATAGAAAACATGAAAACAAACAAAATGCAAACAAGAGTAAAGAGAGAGCGGTGCACGTTTAACACGAGGGCCCAGGCAGAGCGTTATAAACAGCCGTTTTATTAACTGCCTTCCATACCTCCGGAACAGTCAGATCTTTACAGCCTGCAGTGGGAAGCATTCAGAGCCCCCTCACCCGTGCTCCTGTCTTCCATCTATTGATATATTAAGAGACCAGTTAGAAGCCTGTTGCCCTCTAGCGCACGCTCCAGGAATGCTTCAAGGACCACAACCATGGCCACTTGGCGCTGAACCGCTCTGGAGGGCTGCAGTCTTGAAAACAGCCCAGGAAGGAGAAAGCACCAGACGTGGCTCTCACAGGGACGGGTCTGGGGAAGCCAATTCAACAGTGGGGTGTCTTGCTCCTTCCTCCCCCCAGAACGAGGGCAGGGAAAAGCTCAAACATCAGGGTCTAAGATGCCAAGGAAAGCTCAGGCCGCAGGTAACAGGACGCCAGGGAGCTAACCTGGGGAACAGGGTGGACTGTCCGGGGAGCGATGGAACCCACCGGGGGCGGAAGACAAGCTATGACCACAGCCTGGATGAAGCTGATGTAAGACGAGTGCGGAAGTGAGGGAGCAGGGCACCGGGGGCGAAACCCAGCTCCCAGGGCTGGGCGAGCGGAAGTCATTCTGTAGGAGACAAGGACAGCGGTCAACCAAGCTGGAGGCTGGCCTAAGGAAACGCCACAGGGATGGAGACAAAAGCCTAACCCTTTAAGCCAGGCGCATAAGATGAGATTAGGGGGTCAGCGCCAAGTGCCTGGGGATTTACACATGGACACAGAGGCCGCGATGTGGGTGAAATCACTCCAGACTCCCCTCGCTCATGGACACAAGACGTCCGACACACAGTGAAACTGGGTTTTCAGGACTTGGGACCAAACAGAACTGAGCCACCGACTTATTAACTACCCCTGGCCAAGCGCCAGCACAGAGGACGGTGCGAGGACCAGTTTCACAAACGCACACCTTGGGCCCCCCCACAATGCTTAGTGAATGGAAGAGTCACCCCGTTAGTGCCTGGAGGGACTCCCTTGCCACCTCAGCCACAGCCTTCGGGGACCACACTCAGGCACGAGGCACACTTAGTCCACCGGCCCTGACTCAGAGCAGATGCTGACACTTGTCGATACCGCTCTAAATGTCACCGCCGGGGAGAGGACTCATCTCACATCCCCTCCTGCTCCCTCGCTGCCCCCAATATGCTATTGTTTTAAAGCAGCTCACGTGTTAATTAAAAAGTAGGAATCGATTGGCCTCATCGCTCTATTCCAGGCTGCTGTGCACACAAGGATTAGAGCCGCCTCGACTTAAGTCAATTAGAGATAAGGAGAAGCTGACATTTCCACAACCTGCCTTATCAGACCGCTCAGAACGGCTCCGATTAAAATGTACAAAGATGATTTCTTTAGTCTTTTTCCTCCTCCTTTACCTGCTTTTAATCATTCCGGAGAAAGCTGACAGTCCTAGCTGATGGAGATGCACGCTCCAGCCTGGGGCGACGAGCCATCCTGAGGCGCCTGTGTAGCCGGCGTGGCGTGAGCGCCCCTGCAGGCCCAGGACCCGCCAGATGCCGGGCGCAGAGACGTACTTAGCCTGGGCCTTGGCTCGGGGCAGAGACGGTGATGCAGTGGGAAAGATGGACCTGGAGCCAGAACCGTGGGCTCGTGACCACTTACTGTGCTACTTAACCGCTTCGACCCTCAGCTTTTCGGAGCCTCGGTTGCCTTATCTGTGAAAGGGGGCAATAATGCTGCCCGAGTCAAGACTGTGAGGCGCCAGGGAGAGCATGTGTGGACAAGTGTGCAGTGCAGAGGCTGACACAAGGCACACTTAATCTGTGTTCAGGTTGAACGCCAAGGCTCTGGAATTCATCCTAGACAACTCTGAATGAGGGGAAAGGAGGCTGTTCACAGGTGACCCCATTTACCAAAAACATTCCTGCTTGTGGATCACAGGCCTTCATTCCAGGCAATTTAGACAAACATGACTGCAAAGTACCCTGCAAGTCTGCCCCTATGATCTCTGTCTTAAAATGAAGCTGTGGATCAGAGAGATTAATTAACGTATGAAAGTTCATGCATCCAGCGGATAGCAGAGCCGGGATCTGAACCCAGAGCCCATCATCTTCCCATTACCTCGTGCCCCGGCGGTGCTGAGCTACCTTGGGAGAGAGGAGACACGCGGTCCCACGACCTTCTCATCCGTTCGCGCAGTGATGAGAGGGCTACCTTACTGACACTGGCCTGAGAATGCATTAGCGATTTTGCAAATTTGCCCAGTCCATTAGCGAACCTCTTCCTGGCTCCCTCTGACTCTGTTAAATGCGAAGGCAGCCCTTGGCCCCCTCACGTGCAATCTCCGGGTCCTTCTCCACCTCACCCGCCAGCACACTGCTTCTGTCGCCGGCCTCCAACCACTGCTGGCAGATGACAGCTGGCGTGCAGACAGCGCTCACAGCGTGCAAGGGCTGCGCTGTGCCCAGGAGCACCGCTAACCACGTGAGCATGGGGTGCTCACCCTGGTCCCCCTCCAGGGAGCGCTTGTTGTTCCAGCTGCCAGGAGTGTTACTGGCAGATGCCGTGGGCTGTCGGCCCTCCAGGGACCCCTCAGCCTGAGAGCCATCTCGCTCAAGGGCCCAGTCCCCTCCCCGGGTGGCCACGTCCAATGACTCAGTAGAGATCCGGCAACCTCCGTCTCCGCAGTTAGCCCAAAGGGCCATTCTCACTCCGGAGCCTCGCCCCCTGGGGTCCGGCGGAGTGATTATCAGCCTGCACCTCTGTCCTCCTTCCTCCCGCCTCCCCCGTCCTGCCCTTTCTGCTGGTGGCAATTTCAAGGGTGCTCCCCGACGAACATTTTGCTCCATTTTGTCTCAGGTTTGCTTCCTGAAGAGCCCAGCTTCAGACTTAGGTAGGTCCTACCATTAACCACACTTTACAGATGAGAAAACAGTCCAAGATTAGTTGGCTAACAAATAACTAGGATTAGAAACCAGATTAGTCTTAAGCCAGAGCCCCCCACACGCTCTTTTGCCTCAACCCCTCTTTTCCTAACGTGGAAGGCCATTGACAGATGTCCGACTGAATTTGCACGATTTTCTGCCTCCACATTTCCTTTCTGTGAACTTTGGTTGTTTCTGGGGAGTGGCTGTGGCAGATTAAAGGTGGCCTCACGTGATTTGATAGTCCTACGGTTGAGGGTGTTCCCCTCCCTCTGAGCCTGGGCCAGCCTCAGAGCCCTGCCAGCCCAGAGGAGTGCAGCAGAGGTCACACTGTCCCAGGAGCCCAGGCCCAGCCTGAGCAGACCGGCAGCTTCCCCCCTGGGCCCCTGGAGCACCAAGCCACCACCCATACTAGAGAACGGTCTGAGTCTGCAGAAAGAGGAAAGGGAGCCCACGTGAGCACGGCCTTCCAGGGCAACAAGGAACACAACCTAAGCTGTCTTGGGCCCTCTAGGCCAATGCAGTCACCAGCCAAACACCACCCACTGACTCTAGTTGATCTCCAAGGAGCAGGAGACTCACCCAGCCCCTTTCTGACCAAATTCCTGATTCACAAGTCAGGATATAAGTTTTAGGCTCATTTGTTACACGGCAATAGCTAACTAGAGCAGAGATGCTCCACCTGAATTACTCTGTCTTCTACTTCTGTCTTCAGGCTTATCTCCTCTGGAGCCTTTTCTCAGCTGTGCTACCTGCCCAGCATCTTAAACCTACCCCGACCCCATCCTTCCTCTCCATCTTCAAGCTTGCACAGAAAATGTGTCACCTTCAGCTGTACCTTACTGTCTCTCCACTCCACTTCCAAACCTCACAAGTGGCTTCTCAACATGTACTTCCACCACTTCTCTACCACCCACCTCCTTGTTGTCCTTTGAATTCTGCCTTCCATCTCTATGACTCCTTCATATAAAAGTCTTGGAGTTTAACAGATACTTTTGAATCACAAAGTCTAGCGGCATTTTCTTAATTTAAGCATCGCTTGCTTCGAGGAAGCCATTCCAGAAATTCACCTCTGCAGGCCAGCATCACAAACCACCAGCTGCCCTCTTCTGAGGTCTTTTAGCATTCATTCATTCACTCATCCACTCAACAAATACTGACTGCAAGTCTGTGCTGAGGTACCCCCTGTGGCTTGAGGCACCCAGGCCACTCAGTAGCAAAAAAAAAAAAATAGCCAAGTCAGATGTGGGTTTAGCAAGTCCACTGGCCTAGCTATAACCGGTCCAGCTCAAGTGTGACTCACCTAGATTTTAAAGACATCTATAGGTGCTTTCCCAATCAGTTTCTGAGACGCGTGTTGTCAGGAAATCAGCCCCTTTAGTCAACTGAGTAGTTCTCAGCCCTGGCTATATATTAGAATAGACAGCATAACTTAAAAAAAAAAAGAAAAACTTACGCTTGGGTCCCACCTCTGGGGAGTCACCATCCAGGGCAGGACCCAGGCAGCAGCAGGGCTGAGACAGTCTGAGTGATCTGAACGTGCAGCTGGGGCTTGAGAGCCACTGACCGACCTAAGTCCCTAATAATACAGCTTAGGATCAGCCCTCCTGTCCTATGCTCTGCGGAGACAGCGGAAAACAGTGGTTGGAGGACGTTTGGACACTTGAAGTTTCCCGGAAATCTCTGCAGCTTTTCTGCCCCAAGTTCCGTAATCCCAGCTCCCCAACCTTTCCACACAGGTCTTATTTGCAGCACTTTAATTACTCCTTAATCTTGTTTTGATTCAGTGTTTCCCTGGAGAAAGCTTTTCCAAGTTAGAGGTCTCTGTCTTACAGAAGCACATCCCCCTGACGGCTCGTCAATTCAGCTGTGAATAGCACAGTAGTTGTTATGAAATGCTTACCAGGAAAGATCTCAGTTAATCATTTTGCTTTATTCCTACACTGAGATTAGTTAAAAATGAAGCCCCACACAGAGCAACAAGGGGGCTCTTCTCTGTTGTCCTGCAAATACTGTTAGCAATGCCTTTGGTCATCTAAGTCATGCATCAACTGATCTGCACAAGGCTCAATTTTGGTTCTCCCAAATCCTCTCTCCTTCTCCCAGGAACTGCAGTTATCAATGGTCCTAAGGAAAAAAAAAAAAAAAGATTTGCTCAAAAGTTAACCTGTGGATGCTGGATTTGGGAGGAGAGGGATCCAGGAATCCACGTACACCCCGGCTCCTGGTTAGCAATCATAAAATTGCTCAACTCTCTAATCCAGGAACCCAGAGCCACTCCGTCTCCACGCTGTCTTTTCATATATATCTGCATGGCTGTCCTTTCACGCAAAGCACATCAATTTAAATTTTAATTTGCTTATGATTCCAAAAGACATTTGACCTATTATTACATTAGAAATGAGCAAAACATGGATCTATGAAAAATTCCAGGCATAAAGATCTTCAGAGATTACAAAGGAAAAGCAGGAGGTGGTGAGGTGTGGATACGGGGGTCTTAGTGACATTCGGAGAAGAAGCAAGCGTGTTTGAACTCACGGATGTGCAGATTCCTTTTCATACCTGCTTGGAGGGAGGTGTGCTAAGTGGTAGATCTCAGGGACGTGTTTTCCTCCCTTTGGGTAACATACATATGAGGCTTTTAACTCATTAAGTCATCGAGCTAACATTAGAATCATGGCACAGCAGTAAGGACTGAACCGTCCCAAGACACAAAGCAGAAAACCGGAGTTAATCATCATAACTCACTCCTATTTGGAAGGATTTTTAGAAAAGCCTTTCCTGCTCCCTGCATTTCTAAGAAAGAGTCAAGGCTGAAGGACATTCGTAAATCAAACTGCCCTCTTAGACACTACCTGAGGATGGGGGACAGGTCCTGACGAGAATGGGCGCCCTTTGAACCTCTCGGTGCAGTGAAGTCAGCAGACTCCTGGTTTCCAATCCCACCCTACCGTCTGTAAGCTTCATGGTCTTAGGCAAATAACCTACACTTTTCAAGCTCAGTTTGTTGGTCTTGGAATTGTGATGATACCTGATTGTCGGGAGGGTTCAAAAGAATCTGTATCAAGTAACCAGAACAGTGCCTCTACATGCTGGATGCTGAATAATAATAATAATAATAATAATAATAATAATAACAACAACAACAACAACAACAACAACAACAATAATAATAACAATAACAACAGTAATATTGGCAGCTCCTACTTTACCAACGCTAGAGGAATTCTAGGATCACTCAGAAATTTGACGTTTTATTCTCTGGTGATTCTATGATGCAACTGTGCATAGGGACATAGGAGGTTGAAGCCTTTATCCCCCACCTCCCAGGTACTAACGCAGAAACAAAAACAAGATGCTGCCTCTTCTGAAGGCCACAGGTAAAGAAGATTTGGGTTGGTCGTCACTAACCCCATGCAGGTTGCAGGTCCTCAGGAAGCCTCAGATGGGAGGAGGGCGCAGGGGAAGGGAAGGGGAGGTACATCCCTTGGGTCTCGATTTTGAACTCAAGACTCTTCCTCATGGAGCAACCCCAGAAGCAGTTCAATGGATCACAGTTCAGAAACGTGGGTGAGAAATAATCATTATTCAGGCTGCCTCTACACGGCGAATGGCAAAGCTCCTGCTGTCTGTTCATTCAGTCTCTATCATAGGCCTCAGAGGTTACTTCTGGCTGCTACCAAAGAGACAGAAAGAAACACATACCTGCAACATAGGGTGTTCGGAGTACGTTACATCCAAAACGCCCCTGAAATAGGCTTTGGAAAGCATGTTGGCCTAATTAGTTATTGTGATCGGGTATCTATGGAAACAGCCACACATCCATCCTCAAGCCAGACAATCACTTACCCATTTAATAGCACACCCTCCACACAAACTGAGCTTGCTGCTTCTACACATTAGCTCCTCGCAGCACACACAAAATTAGAGAGCAGAAAATACAAGGAAATTAAACCAACGGAGGAAAGTAGGCCTGTTACACCGGGACGGTGCCCTGTCTACAGTGAGGAGCGAGGAAAATGAGGAAGTCCAGAGGCCAAAAGTTGACGGTGTTCACACGGCATCAAGTTGAACGAGCCCGGGGAGACGCCTCCCCAGTGGCGCGGCAGGGGGAGGAACTGCCCTGTTAGCAGCACGCTTCAGTCACGTGATGGGTTACATGGGTTAACCGGGCTTTTGCTGAATGGACTTGTACCACACTAACCATTTATAACGTAATTTCTATGGGAGAATGCATCCTGAATTCCAGGTACTCAGCTCCCGAAGCACAGCCTCTGTGCGATGAGGACTCCGCATCCTCAGCCAACTGAAGGAGGCAGCGCAGGAGGAAGGGCCACAAAGCTGGGTCCAGCCCTCACTCTTGCACTTGCTACGTGAGTGACTGGAGTCTTTTAACGTCCCTGGGCCGCAGTTGGGTCAGCGGTAAAATACAAAAGGTAACACGTACGTGGCCTAGAATAGAAGCCCCACCAGGGCAGGACCACGCCTGCCGCAATCACCTCGCCTTCCCTGGCCCCTTGATAAATATTCGGTGAGAGAAGGAATGAATGAACGATTGCCCACATCCCAGCATTGCAAGCAGAATCAAATCGGGTAACGCATGTGAAAACAATTCAAGAAGCTGTAAAATGGAATACAAATGAGAGCCATGATAATTATAACCTATTGTTACAGACAGAATGTCACCTTCTGTGAATTCCATGTAAATGAGGATGTTTGCGTCGCGCTAATCCGAATGGCTGAACCGACACCCAGAATACTGAGTGGCGCAGATGGGCCACACAGCCCTGGGAGCGGAGGCGCCGGGCCGGGAGGAGTGGAGAAGGGGAAAGCAAGCCAGGGAAGTTCCAAGGGCGGGGACCTGGGCTGGAAAACCGGCTCATTAGGCTAAGGCGGGTCTAGGCAGGAGAGCACAGGTACAGGGGTCCTGTGAAGTCTCTCCAGGGACCAGGCCAAGGACTGGAAGGCCGTGCTGCTTGAGGCAGAAACAGAGCAGAGGCAGACCAGAGAGGCCAATTCCACCCCAGCCAGCTGAAAAGAAAAGTGATGCTTGGGCAACCAATTAGGAAGGATATCGAAAGGGCACGTGTGAGACCCAGGATTTCACGTGTAAGCAGAATAAAGCAGAACTCAGTCAGACCACCCTGCGCCCCCACCTGCCTGCCTCTTACTAACG
This sequence comes from Camelus ferus, assembly GCF_009834535.1. Taxonomy (NCBI): domain Eukaryota; kingdom Metazoa; phylum Chordata; class Mammalia; order Artiodactyla; family Camelidae; genus Camelus; species Camelus ferus. The sequence continues at coordinate 2,531,410 of NC_045728.1, forward strand.
AAACGATTCCTGTGATTAAGCCGCGGGGATGCTCTCAGTGCTAATGTCCGGGCCGGGCAGCAGAGAAAGGGCAGAGCTGACATTGAGAGGAAGGGTCCCCAGTGCGGTGACCGTGGAGGCTTTGCTTGGCACGTGACTCGAGCAGCCAGATTCCGGTTTTTCTATACACCATTTAGAATCTTTCCCCAGCGTCTTGGGTGCAGCCATCATCAGGCCCCTTGCAAGGCATGGCTGGGATTTCTATAGATTAAGACACGGTCAGCAGCTCAGACCTTGGCCACAGCATTAGCGATGAGACGTCAGACTTTCTGACATCTGCCCTCAAAATTCGAGTCTGTAACAAAAGGGGGAAAGACTTCGCAGTCTGGCCGCTTATCCCCCCTTGAGCATGCACACAGCTGCTTCCAGCGGTGGCCCTTCTCCTGAGCCCATGCCACCGGATCAAGATAGATGGCCACCTGGTCTGCCATGGTCACCTTTCCTGCTCCAGCAACCAACCCTGAAATGCAATCTAGAGACCCTCTACATCTCCTTCTGCGGAAACTACTTAAAAGCGCCCAGGAGGCAAAAAAAAAAAAAATCTTTTTTACATTACAGAACAGAAAGAGATAGCGAGAGACAAAGAGAGACGACCTTCTCCCGGAGCAGTGATGCAGGAAATTCTTCGACACTGTTTTGCGAGGTCTCCAGCCCTCCGTGACAAGTTAATATGCTACATATTTTCTCATGGTGCACGGTGTGACTTTTCAGGAGAGACAGGGTCATCGTGTGGAAAGGGCGCAGGTTGGAGGCTCAGAAGCGGAGGTTCCGGCTCTAACAACGCCACCCCGTCCCCTGGACTAACCGCCTACGCAGCTCAAGCCTCGGCTTCGCCACCTGCTCAGTGAAGTGAAATAATGCCTGCGTCCCGCCACGCAGAGCCAGGGCGCAAATCAAACAAGGTGACACACGTAAAAGCACTTCGAGAAATTAAAAGCACACTCTGGAAATAAAACATCGATTAAAGGAAATCTACTCAATCAAACGGTGCTTTCTCTATATCGAACGTATTTATTTTTTAAAAAAAACATGCATTGCTATCAATGGGATGAGTAGGTTCTATTTAGCTCGTTGGAAATGCTACAAAGATTGGCAAGTTGTCCACCTCTTCTAAACCCAGATTCCACAGGGGTCTTCTCCTGGTGGCCGTTTCCCCGCCTGGAAGTGGGGAGAGGATGTTAACTTGCACATCCCTAGCGTGGCGGTACATAGTACAATTAAACAAAAGTGGCCTAAATTAGCCCAGGCGTTCACAGGGAGCTTGATGTGTGCCATTTCTCTGAAACGTTTCTCATTTCTGTGCTTCAACACCTGATCCAGGCAAGCTGGCCAAACGAGCGAGAGGAAAGCTCTGATCCGAGGGCCGTAATTCTGTAAGTTCATTAACTGTGAATTATTGTTTTCAACCAGGCTTGGCTTCCGAGGCCGGAATCGCACATTCCTAAAATAATGTGCCTGACGCCAGCAGAAAATGGCCTTCGGAAGCCTCACCTTGAACTCAGGGAGGACTCCTACCTCATCTGTTACCTGCTCTCTGGATAGGTGGCTCTGTCCGGGTCTGCGACGCTCCTGAATTATCCCAGCGTTCAAGGGCTTGTGTTAGTGACAAAGAGGACCCACAGCACCGAACTGCTCAGCAGGTGAGCAAGGTTCAAAGGGAGGCAGGAAGAGCCGCACGCCAGGGGTGTAGATTCCTGTTCCTGCTCGGCTCTCTGACGCCACTGCCTCCCTGCACCCGAGTCCGGGTGCCAGCGAGTCCTGAGGCCCTCTGTGTGCTGGCCACCATGCCAGACACTCGAAGCGCCTCATCTAAGTTAATCCACACAGAACTCTAGGTAAGCCCAGCGGTTCTCACTTTTGGTGAAAAGGAGACTGATTCATTAGTCTTGGGGGATGAGCCCTGTATCTGCAGTTGACACACATCGAGAGGGAATCCTGAGGCTTTTCAAAGCCCGGCAGTGACACCGACATCCGCAACAGCCGACAGTACTCGGGAGTCACCACGGGCCAGGCAGTCGGCTGAATGTCTCTCTTGCCCCTTCCCAGCTGCATTTAAACAGCAAGACGAGGTGGACAGTAACGTTATCCTCACTTAAAGAACCTGAGACCCAGAAGAGTCAAGGGCTTTGCCGAAGACTCCACGACCGGCACACGTCAGGGCGGGATTCCAGCCCCGTTTTCTTGGGCTTTGTGATCTGTGGTCTTTGTACCTTGTCAGCTGCAGCAGAATCCTAACTTAGGAAGTGAGATCAAAGTGTTGATGTTCGGGATAAATTTTTAATACTTTCTCTTCTGGGACATCAGTGCTGGTGTCAGCTGACTTGCCATTATCATCATCATCATCATCATTAATAATAATTTTTCCTAGTGGCACCCGATGATGGCTTGGGAGCACACGTGCCTGAGCTGGGAGCCACGGTGAAAACGGCACAAAGTCATGGTGTCTGTTAGGCGGGGATGGTGCTGTGGGGAAAGGGACATTTGATTCTCCTCCTCCTGGGCTGTGACTTGGCGGAAGGCTACTTGCCAGCACGTAATTAAGATAAAACCTCACCTCTGACCCTCCACCCCCGTCTATAAATCTCCCTCTGAATCGCAGCTGCCAAGAGCCCCACCCAGGCAGCCGCAGACACCCCACCGTGCCCCATGGAATCAATATCATCACACGGTCAAAAGACAATCATAATACTTTAGATCCTTACAGCACTTTTGAGCCTAAAAAAGTTCAAAGCACCTTCACATTGATTCTTTCATTCTCTCCTCACCACCTGTGACAGACGGAGGAGGATTTCGGGAAGGAAGCTGCTGCCCTTCCCCAGTCCCAGCTCCCACACACTTGAGATGGCTGCTCCTTCCCCTCTCATCGTGGCTGACGGAGGAGCAAACCCTTGACCTGTGTTCCAAGGTCTTTCTTGGGGTTTGTTCCGTATTTCTGGTCTGATGAGCTTGGTCCTCCCCGTGGCGTATCACCCTCTCTGTTGTCCGAGTGCAAACCTCACAGGCTGGGCTCTCTGCAGGCTGGTCCCTCCAACACGCTGGTGACAGCACTCTCTGGGTAGGCTGTTTCCTTCTAGAAAGGAGGTTTCGGGCCACACCCTCAGCAGTGAACGGGGCCCTGCTTGGGCACTGATGCCGTGCAGTGTGGGTGCGATGCCCAGGGTATAAGGTCCAGAGTGCGGGCCGGGCCGATGGGGCCTTCCTGGAGGAAGGGAGGAGGACGCAGCGTCGTGGGCAGAGGCGACGTGGCCACAGAACAGAACAAGGGACTGAGCGCAGCTGGAGAAAAGGGCCAGAGAGGACAAGATGGGACACAGGGACCGGCCTCTAGTGCAGCCAAGTGCAGGGTGAGTGTAACTGAATGCTGATTTGGGCAATTTACCAAGATCAAGGACGGGAAACTTTCCAGAAGGCACACCTGGGCCAGTACAGGGAGAACGCAGAGGGTGTGGGGCTTCCCTTCGGGGATGACACACGTGACCCTTCCACCCACTGGTGGATCCGGGTCTGCGCGGTGGCTGAGGAGACGGGAGAGGGCAGAGGACAAAGCAGAGCGCTGCAGCGGGCCGGGCGGCACCACTGGGCCTGAGGGGGGAGCTCGTGCACCTGCCGCTCCACCGTGAATTCCACCCTCTGCTGTCTTAGCTAGGGAGCTCGGAGCCGGGGTTGGGCTGGCTGCAGTCAGAGCCTGGAGAAGCCCACCAGGAACTCACACCAGTGAGAAGCAGGGAAGTAAAACCCCGGCCCTGTTCCCTGGGCTGCTCATATCCGGAGTCTCAGTGGGCGAGGCTGCAGGCACGGACTGCACAGCTTGCCAGGGACTTGCGGGCCTCTGCACGTCCAGGGGTGGCCTGCTCTGGCCCCTGGCTGTCTCCCTTCTCTCTCCCCTGATCCCTGGAATCTGTGTGGACAGCAGGTGGGCCTGGCTTTGCCGTGGCTGAAAACCCAGGGTCAGGTGCCTGTGGCCCCGTGTGTGGGTCAGGCTCCTCTGAGTTCCTGCTCTGAAAGGTCACCCTCTGACTCGGAGATTGGCTTTGCAAAGTGCTTGCAGTTATAATGGGATTTGGTAAATGCCTCTGCTGGTGCCTTGCGAGCTGAGGATTCTGGGGACAGAACGGAGCTCGATGTGGCCTATTTACAAGTGCGCAGGGAGAGGAGGTGGAGGCCTCAGCTGCCAGGTGCCTCCGCTTGTGATTGCCAGAGACAATAATCCCATCTTTCTGGCTTCCTGCAATCGGCAATGGAGAAAAATCAGTCCTAAGCAGAGACTGGATGCAATCATGTAATATGTATAACCTCGGGGTTTTTGTGTTGTTTCGGTTTTGGTTTCTCAAGTGCAGGCCTGAAGTCCTGCTTGCACGAGGCCTTAGGCCTCAGATCAAAGGCTGGAGGCACTGGCATTGCTGTCCTCAAGCCATCCCTAAGCACAGAGGGAGACGAGGGGCTGTTTTAGAGATTACAGGGCAAGGCATGACTATCATGAGGGCCCTGGCCAGAGACAGGCAGAGAGCCAGGGCTGCTGCAGCCAGTCTGCCTCCATCTCACTTTGATTCAATTAGGTCCTGGGACTGCTGCGCTTTTCCCACTGGCTGCTGGCCCAGCCTCACCTGCTGGGCTCATCCACTTGGCTCCGCTCTGAGGGGCTGGCTTGGTTCCTTTTGAACTTCTGCTGCTGGTCCAGGAAATTGTGTCCACCAGCCACCTGGTCTCCCTGCTCAGACACATCTACGTGCGTGGGTCTCAGAGAAACGGATGACGAGCTCCTGAAAGCCTCACTTAGAGACCCCAGGGCCTGGACCACAGAGCCGGGCAGCTTATGAAGTGCTTCTAGGGAACCCTTTGCGTCCATCGTACCAGTAGCCCTGGAAGGGGCATCTTCTCTTCAAAGTGATTTTCGTCCTGAAAAACTGGAGTTTCTGAGAGGTTAAATGATTTCCCCAAACTGCATGGGAAGTTGGAGGCAGAACCTAGGTTAGGATGGGACATGCCAGGTTCCTTCCACCCAGATGGTCCTGGCTCCTCCCAGGGAGTCGGGAGGCACGCTTTGCTGGAGAGAGCCCTTCTCACTGCCGAGTGGGCACTGCAGACCCGGCCCAGCCGGGGCCAAGCAGAAGGCAGAGCCCTGTGCCAGCCCCGCTGTAGCTCATTAGATCCTCCAGTTACACCACCCCTGGGACTTCAGAAAGGCCTGGAGATAATAAAATAAATGCAACAGTGATAGGGCAGGTAGGAACTGTTACTCAGATTGAAAACAAAATTGAGGCAGAAGGTATTCGATACTCAGAAGAAGTTAGTAAATTGAACACAGTCCTACAACTACTGCGAGTCACAGCCAGATTTGAATCGAGGCCTGTCTGGCTCCAAGCCCCACTCCTTGGATAGCTAGGAACCAGGAGGGGAGAACGCACAGCAGGCCCGTCCATTCCTGTCTCCACCAGCGAACGACACAGACAGAGGTGCTGAGCAGGGCCAGGGGCCTCGACCTGCAAGATGCCACCTTCGCAGGCTCGCTCTCTCTGGGCTGGAGCTGCAGGGCCACAGTGGAGAGCGGAAAGTCTGCTGGGCTGGCGGGTCACATGGGGAGGAGGGGACGTGACACCAGGCCTGAGGGACAGGGCTCACTCCTAGAACTGGAGTTCCACAGCTGTCCCCCTAAGTAGGAGAGGCTGGGTTGCTTCATGCAACTTGTGAGTTCTGACCCCCATCATGTGACAGCCATGTGGCCACCAGGCCCACGTTGTCTCCAAAGACTCTGCCAGACGCCCACCCCTTGAGCCCACAGAGAAGAAACTCTAGAGAAATGGACAACACGGTCTCCCCTACGCATCACCTCCTCGGTGAAGGCGTTTCCACCCCTTCTTGCCCGATGATTTTGTCCTTCCTCTGATGACTGTGCCATTTGCACCTATTTCGTGCAAACTGGCATCACCTTATTTGCCAGCTCCATCTGCTTGAAGCCACGGGCCTAAGACGGTGCCTCAGTTAAACAGCTTTCTCACTTCATAAATTTGGACACACCTCAGTCTACCTGTCTTTCTCACCTTCAAAGAAGGAATTAAAATCCTAACCTCGTCTCCCTGCTGGGAGGCTGCGACGAGATGCTGTTGTGAATGTGTTGTGACCACAAAGAGCTAAACGGTGGCAGCAAATTGCTGTGTCTTTCAACTTAGGGATACAGCCGTCTCCCCTGGAATTTGTAAGCTCCTTGAAAACTAGAACCGGGTTCTACACTTCTTCACTTCTTCCACGGGGTCTAGGTACGCAAGCATTACTGACTCAGTAAACTATTCACCCGTTATTTACCCATGAAAAAGGGCGCTGGTGTGAGAGAAGCTGGCATCCTGGTGTGGACAAAGCGGGCTTGTGACACAACACGACACCGCGAAGTGAACTGCCTGTGCGGGGAGGGAGGCCGCAGGCGAGCAAAGTCAGGGAAAGGAGATGGAAACCAGAGAGAGCGCGGGGCGTGCTGCATGGACGCCGGACCACGGAGTTCAGACTGGAGTCCTCAGGGATACCCATGGGCGGCAGCACCAAGGTTAGGTGGTCCGTGGCAAACCCTCCACTCATAAGCATCCCAGACCCCCAATCTGAGACCCCACTTTAGTGAAGCTTTCCTTCAGAGACGGCCTGACCTTGAGGAGGACAGCAGACCCTGCCTAACATCTTCCCAGAGAAGACAGCATGGCAGAGTGGGGGCCGGGTTGGGTTTAAATCACGAAGTCTGGGCTTGAGTCCTGTCTCGGTAGCAGGAAGCTGGGGTGTCCTGGGACAACTTACTCCAGGTTTCGAGTGCTATCGTTTTTCTCTGAAACAGAAAGGACGTGATCTGCCCTGCTATCTGCCTCATCCCTTGCGTGGATCTGATGAGGGCTATCAGTAGGCAGTGTGCCGACACGGGGGCCCAGCTTCATGAGGAACTCGTGCTTCGAGGGTAATTAGTCTGAACGATGAAATATCTCGCTCTCTGTTTTTCGCAATGATTTTACTCTGAGGCACCCGTTTTAACCCAACATCAAGCTGGGGCCATGGCACGTTCCTTCTTTACAATACCCTCCATGAGCGTTTCTTGGGGTCCTGTTTCCACGGAGCTTGAAAGGACAGAGGTACCTGCTTTTGGAAAATATTCTTAACTCCTCTGTTCATAAGCCCTTGAAACAGAGGCCCTAGAAAACCAAAGGGAAAGAGGCAAAAAGAAAAGTGTATTTCTTACAGGCCTTTACCCTGTTTCCATCAAATTCTGTTTCTTTTAGGCCCAGGGGCTGTGGACCCTGCCATATTTTCACAGCTAAGCTGGACTCTCCAGTGCAGTCAGTAACTCATCCTGAGAATTGGATCCAGAGCTGCCCCCGCAGCGGGCCCACTGCACGCGTGGTCAGCACCATGGAGAGAGCCGGCTCTCCCTGGGGCCCCTCCCCGCCCCCTCCTCAGAGCCACGGCAGGATTTATAGGGCTGTCCCGGCGACAGGCCATGTCAGTAACTGCAGAATGGCAGTTGTAAAAAATCCCATTTGCCAGGGTATTAGAATCCCATTAGCACTCCCGATGGAGAAATAACCCCGACCCTTCAGAAGGAATTAAAGATATTCGGGCACCGGCATTTGGAGTGTTATAGGCCCTTCCCCCGTTTGGATGATCACACTGACAGACATAAAGCCTCAGGCTCCAGATGTCCTTGGTCCATAAACCCCTCAAGAAAAGTCCTGGGAATGATGCATGAAAGGGCCTCTCGTCCCACAAACAGGCTCCAGAACAAGCACAAGGGGTACGTGATACAGGGCTGCCTGGTTCGTCTGTGGTCGAGAGGGGATGGTTTTAGAGAAGCCAGGTTTGGATTTCAGAATTCAGCTGTTCTCTAACAATCTCTCTTACGTGTTTTTTTCCTCTCCCCTCCCCCCAGCTACCACGGAACACCGCTGCAGGAGCAGTAACTGGCATCAAACACACACACTGACCAAAGTCTCATGCCCAGAGACTGTCCAAACAGAGTCCCCTGCACAACAAAAGGATGATAACCAAGGGACACTGCAGTCACATCGGGTTCCATCACCTCACTTTGCCCATGAAGCGACACAGGCTCAGAGAGGTGAAGTAACAGACCCAAGACCACACAGCTCGTCACACTGAAGTCTCCTCACTTCTAGTCTAGCATTCCTGCTGCCACCCTTCCTTGCAGGGGAAGGGGAAGACTTCTCACTTGTTTGGTCTCTGACCTCTGAACACTTCAGGTCATGGTCTCCAAATGCGCTGAGGGGCCTTCCACCTGCTTTGTGTGTGTGGGTGTGTGTATATGTGGGTGTGTTCCCATCCTCAAAGCACCCCAGGCCTTGGTGGTAAGTCCCAAAGTCAGAGAGACCAATCTTAGAACCCAAGAAGCACCACGCGTCAGCGGTGTGGCCGGGACACGTGCTTTACCCAGTTCAGATTTCAGTTTGTCTACAGAACGAAGATCAACGATAGTACTTTTGACAGTTTGGAAATCTTGTAAAAATCCATTCCTGACTCAAAAGACTTGGGGATGAGGCCCCAAATTCTGCTTTTTAAAAAAAATCCCAGGTAACATCAATGTTACTGTTTGTGGGAACACACTTTGATAATGCAGGTCACTGGGTTTTATAAAAATTAAACCCAATGAAGCATAGAAAGTCTTTAATGCAGTGAGAATATTCAATAGACAGGGTTGTATTACATGTTTGAGATTTAGACCATGTACCATAGATTCAGGAGCATTTCAAAGACCTGCTATGTGCCCTCAAGCTGCAGTGGCCTCCTGTCTACACCCTGAACTCACAGGGCACATGACCCTTACTTCTCAGACATGGTAAGTGAGGTTGAGAGAGGAGAGGAGGCAGGTGGCACGGCCCTGAGACCAGAAGCCTTTCTGCTCCACCACGATGGAGACAGGCTTCCTATTTCATGCTAACACCCTCTGCCTGCTGTCCGGCCGGGGGCAATGTGGCTGGTGAGAGGGTGGGTTGACTTCAATCTGAATATGCTGATACTGAGACGTGAGGGCCAACTGCCAAAGAAGAGACACAGCTGCCGTCAGGCTGGAGTGGGCGCGCGCAGGCAGAAGCAGCAGACGGGGGTGGACAGACTGACAGGATGCACGAGGGCAGGGAACCTCTAAATCAGTAAATGGACAGACATCTAGGGAGTCTGACAGCTGACACCCAGACAGCCGTGGAGCACACAGGCCAGGGAGAGCGGGGAGGGTGGTGAGTCTGGGCAGAGGAGGACCAGCCCAGAGACAGACAGGGAGCATCACACGTGCTGCTGGCCACCCACCCGAGAGAGAGAAGCTCAGTGCCCTGTGAAACCGACCCCCGACTCCACGCGGAGCTGGGCAGGCTGGTGGGCGGGCACTGTACACCCCTCAGGCTCTCTGCCGCAGCCTCTGTCTGAGAAGGTCGTTCCTGCCAAGCCCCGAGGGCTCAGCCCAGGCTAAGCTGAGGGTGGGCTTGCCAGGAGGAGGTCTGCTTCAGCTCCTGGGAACCCGAGCCCATGGGACCCAGAGGACAGAGGAGGGGCGAGCACAGGGCACAGGTGGGCCAGGTGTGGGGGGACCAGCTGCAGGGTCTGCAGCCGGCGGGGGCAGCAGAGGTGCCCTGGAGGGGCCAGCTGGGTGGGCAGGTGCCGGTCTGAGGCGGCCCCGGGCCTGGGTCACAGCGGTCAGTGGAGCTGGGCCCCTGGCTCAGCCATTCCCGCTCAGATGGCCTGCTCTGCAGCCCTGAGGTTGGCATCTGAGTTACTCCCACGCCCCGGCTAACTTCACCTCTAACAGAGCCTCCAAACGGATTAGAGAAAAGGGGGGCCGTGCATGTGGCTGGAGCGCAAACTCCCGACCTCAGATACCAGGCGGCCTGACGCTGCCCAAGGACGCTGCCCAAGGACCGCTGCGCGTTTCCTGGCAAGTCCGCTCTCCTTCCCTCCCGCCCCGCAGGCGGCCGCCTTACAGCTCCCACTTGCCCCTTAGGCCTCCAAGCCTCCTTCCTTCCCCCGGTAGGGACCTCACTTCCTATACCTCGGAGGAGCTAGGAACAACCAGAAGAAGAGGAACTCGCCTCTTTCTTTCCCAAATCCGCCCACTTGTGTCTGCTCGACCTGTCCCCCTGTTTTCACTTCGACCTCAAGACAAGCCCTCCCCTGTGCTCGGGTCCCACGTGCATCCTTCCTGCGCCCGCCACCCCCGGCTGCGTTCCTGACCCTCCCCGCCTCTGTGTCCTCACGGCCAGCTTCCCCCACCGCCCTGGATAATCCCGTCAGCCTGCAGTGTCACCCGGTGAAACAGAGACATCAACTAGCCAAAGGTCTCCCGAAGCCCTCCTGAGAAAGTTCTCCGTTTTCTCCATCTGCACCTCCCCAGCCCTGATCCTCCCTCAGTCACGAATACCCGTGGGGCCTTCTCGGTTCTCAGCTTACTCAGTTTCTCCCTCTAGTGACAGACTCACTCAGCAGGTGCTTAGTTCAGTACCTATGAAGGGCCGGCCTGTCCCTAAACAGACAGAGACACAACCCCCGCCCGTGAGGCTGTGTTCCCGTGGGAAGCCCAACCATAACCCAAGTACACAAACGCCTCGTGTGCAGAAGGGTGACTGATGGAGAAAAGCAATGGGTGATGGGGAGCGAAGGGACCAGAGTCAGAGCTCAGGCACCCGGAGGACTGTCACCCTCTGGCCGTGCCTTCCTCCCCCTGCTGTGCTGGGGCATCACACGCCCTGAATCTCCTCCCCTCTGCTCAGCTCCTGTGCGGGCTTCTCATCTTCCTCGTGACCCCTCAGGGCTGCGGGGCCTCGTCCCTCCGCAGCACCCCCTGTCTACACACCTTCTCTGTGCTCTCGTTCAGTTCAGCACTTTAAGGCCATCTTAATGCTGGTGTCCAGCCTCCACCCCGCCTTGAAATCCAAACTCACAGACCCAGTGATGACATCACCACTCCAGTCTAACAGAGAACTTAAACTCAGCACGTTCACGGCAGAACCCGTGATTCAGGATGACCCGTTACGCACACAGGCACCTCTTCCTCCTCGGTTCATCCCCGTCTTAATGAGCGATGTCACCATCACACCAGCTGCTCAGGCCACAGCCCTGGAGATCGTCACTGATTCTGCATTCTCTTCCCCACCGCCCACGTCGGGTCCTACCGCAAACGCTGTCATCACGGGGCCCCTACCACCGTCCGAGGCTACTTCCATTTTGTGTCATCTCCGCTCCAACACTACCTCTTACCTGGGCTGGAAAGACCTGGTTGCTGGTCCTCCTGAGGTCACTCTCCAAAGAGGAGCCAGATGACCTTTTTAACATACGTGTCAGATCTCTCAGATCTCAGCATCCTTCTCTTGAAAACCCTCCAGCGGCCTCCCCTCCCATCCCCCTACCTGGCCTGGTGTCCTCCGGTGACGGCCCCGCCTGCTCTGAGCTGCTTCTCCTGCCGTGTCCCTCCTCGTTCCCAGAGAGGGCAAGTCCACCACCCTGTCCTCTGCCTGGACTGTCCTTCCCTGGGCAGTCTGCACACCCAGCTCCTTTCCACCTGCCTGCAGGTTACCTCCTCACCCAGGCCCTGGCCAGCCACTCTGCCCGCAGCTGCCTCCCCACCACCGCACCGCACCCCCAGCGCCACTCAGCGTCCCTCCCCTCCCCCCCTGCTCCCAGCCAGCACGCTTTGCTTCTTGTCCTACGTCACGTGTTTGCTGCCTGTCACTCTCCCCAGAGTGCACCCTCCATGAAGGATGCTTCCCGTCTGGTTGGGCTGGGCTTGCGCAACCCGGCAGGCTCGGGGGCAGACGGTCCGGGTTCGGCTTCCGGCTGCACCTCTTACACACTGCGGGGTCTCAGGCAGATGATTTCCCCTCTCTGTGCCTGGGTTATCTCAGCTGTATTATGGGGGTAGTGATAATGCCTGCCTCCTAGAGACGTCGTGAGGGTTGGCAAATATATAAAAATAGAATATGTGGAACAGAGCTTCATGGAAATATCTGCTTAGTAAATATTTGTGGAATAGGTGCCTCTTAGGTCCTAATGACTCCCTCGGGGATAAAGGTTTAAAGGAGAGGCAGACAGGCCTTTCTGCACAGGCTCCTGCTGCCTGTGCCAGTGAAACGCACAACCTGGCCGAAGAGGACGAAGTGTGGCGCCCTCTCAGTGCGAGTCTACACAGTCCACTCTCTCCCCAGGGTCCCCTGCAGTCAGGAGGGCGGAGCTGCCGCGAGGACAGGGAGGTCTGGCCCCCGCGGCGGCCATCAGTGCTGAGCTGGGAGTGAGCCCAGCTAGGAGTTCAGTTGGAGGAAGCAGAGGCTGCCTCCCAGGGAATTCCACCCTGCCTCCCGCCTCCGGGGACACAGGGCACTGCCACCCGTGATCCCTGCCCGAACACACATCACCCAGCGGGGTCCTTTGCGGTGACACAGCTTTTCCAAGAGGGCAAATGATTCACAAAATAATCAGATGTAGACGCGATACCGGAGCTCCGTGGACCCCTGCCGCACAGGCCCACGGGGACAGCACAGGGCGCACCTAGAGCTCAGACCTGGGCTGGGGGCTCAGGGGACTGTCCCCTGATGCAGAAGGAACTTGCCATATTTATAAAAATTAGAAAAGGCCAGCGTGTGAAATGAGATCAGAGGGGCCCAGAGAACAGGTAGAGAATCTTTAACGTGCTTCCCCTCAAGAAGAAGAGTAAGTCAATTCAGAGTTTACAATGAGCCAACGGCATGACCCAGGTTGTGTCTAGAACAGGACACTCTCCACAGTATGTCTTTTTTTTTTTTTTTTTCACCTGAGAAAACATTTACTTTTTTTTTTCTTTTTGAATTTCAACCCCCAAAATATTCCAGCAAAGAACAGGGGAAGGTTGGGCTGGGTCTCCTTCATTGGGCATCTGCTGCCGATGAGGATGGAGGACCTGCCCACCCCAGCCACCCCCAGCCCACTACGGGCTTGGAAGGAGAGACAGGGAACTGTGGGAAGACTTCAGAGGTGGCTGGGGTGGTCCCAGCGGGAGGCTGGCATGGCCCGGCCCAGGTGGCAGTGGTGGAGACACAGGGGTTGCGCTGCCGGCCAGGACCAGATGTGCGCCAACACCACCCCAACTCCACAGGGCAGTCGCCACTGGACCCACTCTAAAGGTGAGGAAGCTGAGGCCCAGAGCAGGGGAGGGCCTGGGTTACCAAGCTGTCAAGAGACGTGATCCTATCGGAACCCACGTCTCTGGACTCCAAGAAGGGTTCCTTTGTCCACCACAACACTTACTCCAAAACGAATGTGCAAAATCATGGCATCCATGCTCCTGACATTCTCCTGCGAAATTACAGACACCTGCTTAGTGGGCACATCTTCCAGGGCTGCATGAGCTGCAACGATCATTGTGTTCATTGTGAAGCTCCACTGGGCTCCGAAGTGGCCTCCCAGTGCTGGAATGGAATGTCACGGGACCACCTGGTCAGGCGATGCCACCCCTGGAGTGGCAGCGCCAGGACCAGCCTCCTGTGCCGCCGAGAGCACAGGTCACTTCTCCTGCCTGGAACAGACCCTGGCAAGGCCATGCCAGTTAGAAGCCCCATGGTAGGGGCCCGCATCCTCCTGCTCACCAGCAGGTGCCCCCAGGAAAGGGCAGGCGAGAATAAAGGAGGCCAGACGAGAGCTGAGCAGCGGCCCCTCCTGGCAGCCCCACCGCAGGTGGCGTCCCAGCCAGCCCTCCCCTGCCGAGCTCCCTTCCAAGCCGGCTCAGCCCACTCCAGCCTGGGAATGAGCCCTCATGTATATGCAGATGCCAACGTGGGGAGGCAGGCTGGGGAATTAGCATTTTTAATGAACCCAGACAACAGGGCAAGGGCAGAAGTAACAGCAATAACTTGCTGTGGATTTTCGGAGAAAGAGGAGGGGAAGGACCCTGGCTCCAGGGCAGAGGGCACAGACTTCTGCAGGACTCAGAAGAACCTCGTAATAATCATAATAAAAATAACAGTAACAGAGTCAGTAGAACAAACCAAACTGTACAACTATTTCAGTACCGGGTAATAAGCATTCGCTAAGTGTGAGCTGCCTGCCGCGACATGTGCATCCATCTTCCGGCGCTCGCTCCACCAGACGGGGGCATTCGCTCTGCTCTGGGAACGAGGAAACTGAAGCTGAGCTCGGGCCCAGGTCAGGCACCGGGACGGGGCGGAGCCAGGACTGGAACTTCAGTCTGTCTGCCTGCAGAGCCCCCATTCCTAGAGTCTAGTCAAAGCTACCTCTGCCTCTTTTGAACCATCCCCACAGCACCAAGTGGGCAGACAGGGGCTCAGGCAGCAGCAGAGAGAGGAAGAGGGTGGGGAAGATGGGGGGTGGATGGGGGATAGATGGGGAGGATGAGGAGCGGGCAATGGGAGTGGGAGCCAGGGAGGGGGAGATGGGCGGGAGATGGGGAGGGGACAACGAGGAGCGCGAATGAAAAATGTTGCCTGCCATATTGTTAGAGCAGGCAGGTGGCTAGATATGAGCGGAGAAAGGGGGACACGGGCCAAATGGCAGGAAATCACACAACTTGTGAACAACGGGGGTTCTTGGACAGACCAGAAAAAACAGGAACCTTCAGACTGGACTGACAAAAAACCTGGGCTGTCGCGCGTCCTGGAGGCTGAAGGGTGGGACGGGACAGGAATCCCCACCATCCAGCGTGACCTGTGGTTCATTATGACCTCATCCAACTTCCCGACCGAGACTACATAAGGACAAAAATCCCTTCTCCCCTCCTGGGAAGGTGGGGCTGGGATGAAGATCAGGAAAGACGCCCCCACGCCCCTCCCCACCAGTGACTCTTCTGCCCCCTCGCTTTCACGCCCACGACAGCCAGCCTGCCAGGGGAACTCGGGCAGCTCCCACCTGGGTCTGCCCGCTCTTCCCTTGAGAGCAAACTGTCTGCCCCTTAATAATCCTCGCTTTGCTTTCCTGACCTCTGTGTCTTATTTCTGAATTCTTTCTGCAACATGAACCTTCTCGCCCACAACAATAACATCAGTAAACAAAGGACGCCTCGGCCATCAAGCCATCAGCTACTACACTGCAGGCAGCCCAGCCTCCAACACCCACTCCCCAACCCCCTCACCCCCACAGCGCCCCCCGAGGGGACTCAGGATGGGGGAGAACAGGACACTGGCCCTAGAGAGCTAAGGTGCACATCAAAGGAATGATTTCAATGAGCCCAGACCTTTTCGCCTTCCCACACATAGAAAAGCACTAAACTTCCTAACTTGAGATGTCTGGTTTCTTTAATTAACAGTAACCTTTTGATGGTCCAACTACCTGGTCTGTGTTGCTAAAACTCCAACATACCCTGGCTTCTCCTCTGTCTCTTTACAGCTGCCCCTCAGAGCGACCTAAGAGGCTGCGTCCCGGGCTTAAGTCCTCCGAAGCACCTGCTGAATAACTCTCAACTTTTAGGTTGCGCATTTTCCAGTCGATAGGAGTGGGGGGCAGTGAGGGGGTGGAAGACAGGGTGGGGGAGATGGGGAGTGAGCCGGGAGCAGGGGAGATGGGGGCTCCACTCGCCAGGGGCTGGACGGTGTGGAGGGCAGGTGGGGACGGTGACTCTCCCCGAACACAGCATCACCCAGAGCTTCATTTCTCTCCCAAAACCTGAACAGCCTTGCTGTGAAGCAAAGCCCAAAGTGAGAACTGAGGAACAGCAAACCCCTCTGTGTTCACGAGGGGCTGAGGGAGAGGCTGGGGGTGACTGCCAGGCCAGGCCGTGCTGCCCGGTACAGCCTCTCTGAGCCCCTCCGTGACCGTTCAGAGTTGCTTCCAGGATTCCTACTGGTTTTCACTCACATGGGGGGCGGGAGAGGTGGTGGAGGTGCTGGGCCCTCAGGAGGGGTGGCCAGCATGCCTGCACCCACACACCAGCCTGGGATTCACGTCAGGCACCACCGGCTTCATGGAGTGAGTGGCTGAACTGGAACAACCTGTCTGCTCCCCACAGCCGACGAAGGTTCCGCGCCAGGAACCCCGCCGCGAGGAGGGCCTGGCTGATCTTCCTCCTGTGTGGTGGCACGCGGCTCCCAGGAGCTTCTGCCCTCACCTCCCAGTATCGTGCACACACAGGTGAGTGATGACAGGCACAGGGGAGCCTGTGACCTTGGCCCTGGCAGCTCTGACCTTGGCTATGCAGCCCCGGCCTGCGGGGCTCTCTGCCCCTGCTTCGTCTGCAGGCGGGAACACGACCGCTCCCCCAGGCTCTTCAAGGTGAGCACAGCTGCCCCGGGAGCACGGAGGAGCTCTCAGAAGCGCAGGGGACATGACAGGAGCGCAGCTGCCCAGCCTCCAGGAGGCCTCCCCTTCCTCAGACCCAGGCTGGTCCCCTACTGGCCGTCAGCAGGACCTTGAAAGCATCCTTCTCTGGGGCAAGGGGATGTGAAAGCCACTGACTAGGTTATTCTCAGCCATGAACTCTAAATCCCAGAACCAGAGGCGACCCCAGAACGCCCCCGCCTCCCAGCGTCCAGACCGGGGAAGGGGGCGTCTGTTTCATCCTGAACACTCGCCTCCACAGACGTCAGCTTGTGTTCACTCCTGATGAGTTCACAGGTTTGGATTCAGCCACACATCTCACGTCTGCCTCACGCTGGGGCTGGAAGAGCATTCAGATCTCTTGCAATTGCTTTTCAAATTCTTAGCATCCAATTTGATAAACTGACACCTCCGACCCGCTCACCCCTCCAGCGTTCTCTTTTGCTGACAGAGCCATCGATCTGTCGATCGGTTGCATGGGGAAGCGGGATGCAGATTTGCGAGGGGGTGCAGAGAATTTCTGGGAGTGAGGCGAGCAGGTGGATTTGAACCTGAGGCTTTTGCTGAACCGCGGGGAGGGCCAACCCCAGGGTGGGAGCAGGGCTTTGGGGCTGGAATGTCTGGCACCTGGCCCCCTACCCAGCCCCTTCCCAGGCCTTTGTCTCCATATGGCTGCAGGCCTGATCTCAGCACAGGAGAAGGGAGAGGGGGGACCTCTGCTGGGGGGGAGGAAGTTCCAGGGGAGCAGGGTGGGAGAGGGAGGTTTGCAGGACAGAGGGAGGAGCCAGGAGCCCAGCCTCCGCACCAGCACCACAGGCCTGGGCGCAGCTCCTCCCAATCAGCCTGATTGCAATCAGCACAGAGCCAGCACGTTCAAGGGAGCAGGGAAAGAAAACGCGCCGCCTGCAAACTGCACGTCAGAAACCACAACCGACAGCAACGCAAACACCCAGCGGGGCGTGTGGGGGGGCAGACGCCCGCAGCCAGCCCTGGGAGCACCGCCCTCCGTCCCTGGGACCAGGCCGAGGAAAGGGGGCTAAGGTGCGGGGGGCAAGACCCCCGGACCCCGGAGCAGGCGTGCGACGAGCCAGCAGCCAGGCTGCGTCAGCCCTTCAATCAGTCTCTTTTACTACTAATTTCCGCTCATGTTTTTTAATTTAATTCTCGGCTTCCTTCAAATACCAGTCAATGAACCGTCCAAATTTCCTCCAAATACCCTTGAAAATGTTGAATTATGCAATTAAGGATGGTGTAATACAATCATATGAGGAGAAATGTTGTCATACATATTTTAATGAAACATGCAGGCTTGGGCGGGAGAGAGGGAGACAGGCAGGGTTTCCCACAGCCGCCCTCCCCCGCCTCCGGTGACGGTTCCGTCTTCTTCTCCAGCTTCTTCGTTATTAAAGTCCTGCCCTCAAAACCCCAAAAGAGCACCCCGTGGACAGGACCCTGCAGGGGCCGCTGCAAACACTCAGGTCAGGTCTGGGTTTGCAGATGTGCAGAGGGAGGTCAGTGGTTGGGGGATTATCCTCTCGAGGACGTATGCAGGATTTACTCACTCATTCATTCACAGATATTTTCCAGGTTTGCCAAGCACTGTCCCCATTTTAGCACTTAAAGTCCAGGGCCTCAGAAAACCCTAGTTCTATAGAAAGCTAATTTCAACGTGTTCCTCAGGCACCGGCGAGTAGCTCCAATGGAAAGCTTTCTATGAGGACTAAAAGGACCTGATTCTTCCTCAGCACTGCCCGTCCCTCCTATACACTGTCCACACTGCACTGTCCCACCCCTCATCTCACCACAGGCCCTCGACTGAGAATCATGTCTTATTTGTCACTGTTTTCCTAACACATCACAGCACGTGGACAGGTTGTGGGCACTCCAATACTTATTGGATGACTGATAATAATAATAAAACAGTAATAATAACCGTCATTAGTTATTCAGATTTACTGTGGATTTGACATGTGAGAGCAAAAGCTTAAATGACATTTAGGGTTTTGATGGATGAAGAAAGGCGGACTTGTGTACATGTTGAAAAAAGTACTTGAGAAAAGCTGGGTTAATAGAACCTGCTGAACAGCAGACACTCAGGGTTCCAAGAAGAGAAGATGTTTGAGGAGACATGGTCACAAGTTTGCCAGAAAATAAAGTTGAAATAAGAGGCTAGAGGGAAAACAGTTAGGATGGATATGTAGGTTAGGCTCAATTGTAGAGGCTATAAATATGAAAATCAGTTGCTCAGCCTTGACAGGGTAGCAAACAGAATCCCAGTACTGCTGTCTGGGCAAAGGTAAGGGGAGGTACAGCATAGGAGAAAGGTCCTGAGGTTTATATTCTTATTGACCTGGGTTTAGCTCTGACTTACCATTTGGGAAAGTCACTTAATGTTTCTGGGTCTAACTGCCTCATCTGTAAAACAGAGAACAAGTCCCCTCACTGGAAGAGTAGTTTTGAATCATGGGCAATGCCTGTGACCTACCACATAGCAAGCAATGAACAATGGCAGCTGTTACCACCATCATCACCACCACCACCATCACCATCATCACCACCACCACCATCACCAACACCACTATCATCACCCTCATCACCACCACCATCACCACCATCATCACCATCATCACCACCACTAACACCATCATCACCATCATCATTACTATCACCACCACCAACACCATCACCACCTTCACCATCACCACCACCATCATCATCACCATCTCGTTGAGGAGTTAATCACCGTTGAGGAGGAAAAGTAATCTAACAGACTGTAGGGGGAAGAGAATTCTCCCTGTTATCAATGGCCACTGACAAAGCTACAACCTGGGTCACCTTCTAGGTCAACTTTAAACAGAAAACATTTAGAGAGCAGGGTTTGTCACCATGGATCCCTGGGGCATCTCAAATATTATGGTTATTATATTACCGTTTTATTTATAGTTCTGTGATGCTAACACAATAGATACTAAGTTTCTATTAAGAGTAGTGCTTATTCTTTCATAAACACTTTTAAATTGTTGCTTTTTTGTGGTTGTTTTTCCTCCTTCCCTTACATACATTTGTTACTCCCCGGCTAGACTGCAGTTTGCCTCTGAAAAGCAGGCTTTGATATCTTAGTTTACTCACCTGGGGTCACCTAGCATAGATCAGTGTCTGCCCAATGCTCAGTCCCTGCAAAATAGTGTTCACATCATGCTACTCAAAGACCTCGCCCTCTAGTCTTAATTGTTTTTCAGTTTGATATCCGTCCACCCTACGCTCCAGACATATCAATTCTCTTAAAGTTTCCTGGGCCCCCCAGGCACTTCCAAGTCCTAGGGTGTTGGCTGCCTTCTGTTCCCCAAGCATCCGAAGGGCCAAGCTGTGTTTGGGGTTTGGCAAGCAGACTGGGAACACTGCCACTCGTGAGGGAGTGAGAGCTGCCTGTGAATTCTGAGTAAAACGCCGGGCTCAGGTGCAGCCCATGCACCGTCTCTGACTCACACATTTCTCTATAGTAACACCGGGATAATAACACCTTTTCATAAAGTTGTAGGAGTTATTACGTTAGCATTATGCATAAAGATGTTATAGAAACTGAAAAGCACTCTGGCTGAAACGTATTAATCCATAGTGTGATCTAATGAAAAGCATACAGGACCGGCTTTCAGTCCCAACACCACTGCTTACCGGCTATGTGATCATGAATAAGTCACTCGGCAATTTCAGATTTCAATTAATCACCCATAAAATTACAGCAGCAGGAAGTGTCCTGCCAACTTTGCAGGGCTCTGAGGATTGCAAGTGAGATGCTCTCTGAAAAACTGCTTGATAGGCTGCGCGTTGCTCTGTCAATGCAAGTGGTTAAGGATGCAGTTGAGGACGCAGCCCCAGGCCCACCACAAACGAGCAGAGGGCCCTGGGTGGGTCCTGCCCTGCTCTGTGTCTACTTTCCCAGGTTGCAAATGGAGGGGACAAGGGGACTTACTGGATTGTTAAGGGTCTAATGAGTTAATACACACCAAGTACTCAAAGCAATGCCTCAAACAAGAACTACCCAAGCGGGCAGAGCTACACTGCTGGTGCTGTTACTAGCAGCGTTCGCATCCTGTGTTCCCCGACTGCGAGGAGCTTCAGGTCTGAAACGGTCTCATGGCCGCAAGGCACTGGTCCCCACTCTGCCTCGCAGCCACCAGGTAAGATGACTTTCTTCTCTGCTTTCTCATAGTTCATCATGTCTTGTCTTGCTCTGGGTCTTCCGATCCTCTGTCTCCCCAGAAATACAACCTGAGTAAGTCACGTCCCACCAAGCACGGCTCCCCCATGATGACAGGCAGCACCAGCTCCAGGACGTTACTGTGAACACCCTTTCCCTGCCTGCCCCGGTCTAGATGCTGTCACAACCCAGGTTCAGCGGGGACTGAATCTTATACTGTTTGGAGGTTCTCTTTAAAAAAAAAAAAAAAAAAGAACATGAAATTACAAACATAAAGTAAGCATGGAAATAACCTTTAGAAATTGTGAATCACTATATTGTACGCCTGCAACTTACATACTATTGTACACCTATAACTAATATAATACTGTGCAGCAACAATACTTCAATAAAAAAAACTTTAAAAAGAAATTTCATATTTAAAAAATAAGTATTGATGCATTTATTTATAATGTGAAATTGCACATTATAAATGTTTAAAAGCTGAAAAAGATCCACAAATGCCAGAAACCCTAGAAAAATTACATACTGGGGTTAACTATCTTCCAATACAGTGCAGTAATATCTTCCTACATTCTTAGCTATATACATATTTTTATCAATTCTTCACATGATAATACTTTCATAATATTTTCTAAAGGAAAAGAAGAAAAAAAAATTCGATGTGTCCTCCAGCACGGCTGATGTTCTAAAAGGATAGTTCAGAACAGCTTCTTTCAGCTTCTCTAATAGTGATCGTTAATGTCATGAGGGTTCTTAGGATTTGGGCCAAATCTGGAAAAGCATCTATCAAATTTCTTTTATTGTGTGCTATGATATTTGGAAGGATTTCCCACAGAGTAGCTTCCTACTGTTCAAATCTTGTTTTTTCCTCCCCTCCCCACATATTTCCACCAACGTTGGGCCCCGAGGACACGCTCACATAGCAGTGTGACATCTGGGTAGCACCGGGTGTCTCGTGGCCGGCAGTGGGAACACTTTTGGAAGTCATCTCTGCATCGGAACAGCGAGCAAGGATCTCACGTGCATGGAAGTGGCAGCACAGGGACGTATGTAAAATACGCCTGGCTAACCTCAAACTAGATGTGTCCCCGACTCAAATCCCTCTTAGCTGGATCCCAAGGTGCTGATGGCCATTCAAATGGCCGCTGACGCAGGGTCAGTATGACAGGCGTTATGTCAGATTAAAAGTAACAGAAGACCTGATTGATTGCAGCTACACTCTCTTACTTTTCTACAGTTTACAAAATACATTTGACGAGGCGGCTATTTTTCCCCAGGGCCCTGTTTCTGGGATCTATCATTTTGTGTCAGATTGTCCCAAGACATGACGGGTTGCGTCCTTAGATGTTCCAGTCCCGGAAAAGCACAGCCCACCTGGGTGGCCCTAACCATCCCCATGGGGAGCACAGGTGAGTCAGCCTTCCTGAGCCTTGAACTCGTCTCAGGATCAAGAGTAAGTAGTTGTCACGTAAGCCATTAAGATTCAGGAAGGGTTTCCGCTCCGTGATAAGTGACTAAGACAGCAACCAATAACTAAATTGCACCCAGAACTGAGATGCTGCCGTAGACACATGGCCATGGCTCTGCCGTGATGTGGCCAGAAGGCAAGCGTTAGTGGAGGCCTGAAGAGCTGGGAGGTGAGGTAAGAGCCACAGACGTGGCTAAGAAAGTTCCAGGCAAGATGCTGCGGCCGCCACAGTGTATGTCTAGGTGCCAAAGATTCGGAGCAAAGAAAGGCCAACCAGTGTTCTAGCAGAATTTGGAGGAAATACCAGATCCTCAGGACAGAGTCTCTGAGGGGCAGGGATTCTCAATGTAAGGGCCTTAGAGAAAAGACCAAATCAAAGCAGTGGCTGGAGGACCCTTTGCTCTGGCCTCTGGAGTTTCTAAGGCCACGCCCCCGGGCTCGGAGCAAGACCGAAGGATGCCCAGAATCACGCTGCCCCACGACAGCATCACACTGCCAAGGCGGAAAGAGGTCCGGCCCAGCAGCAAGTGTGCTGGCGTGCGGGGCGTGGACCCACCCCGCAAGGTCGGTGGATGACACGCGACATTTAAAGAGCTTTGTCCTCAAGAGACAACTGCCAGGCTGGAAAAAGGAATAGGCAAGTTCCAAGTGGAGAAGACACTGAAGCTCCCGCCTTCCTGGGGGAGCACACAGCTTCAGGGGTTCAGCTGCAAGCCTGCACAACGTCATGGGAAAACGGAACGGTGGGTCAGAGGGCAAAGCCGGAGTCCAGGGGTAGAGCCAGAAGCAGTGGGCCTGGCAACCCTCAGAGGCAGCACCTGACCCTCCTCGAGGAAAGGTCTTTGCCCCCAGGGAGGGTGATGGGTAACCAACACCTCTTCGGATTTCAGAATCACCGTGGACCAGTAACAGCTCTGCACATCCCATTCCTCCCCTTTTTGAGGGGAGTGTTTAGGGAAGTTATCCTGTTCCCATATCATCGTTGTATCTTGACTCTCCATTGAATGTGGAGGTTCTTCAACTCCAGAGGTGTCCGACCCAAGGAGCCCCGTGCACACCCCCAGCCATCACAGACCACGAGACTGGACTTGACCCTGACGCTGCAGTGAAAAGTTGGGTGTCTTCGGACGGTGAACGTATGTCCCTGTAAGAGGGCTGTGAGGTGCTGCAGTGAGAAGGCGGAGGGTGTGGGTTTGTCTGGACGGGGCCCGACCACTCTTGCCAGCCTGTCCGTGCTCACAGCTCTTTCCGTGCTGAAGTCCAGGCTGTACCCCCTCCCCTGAATCTGCCATTTCTTTGACCCACAGATTGGAGGCTGAGGCTCCTGCTTCTGCCAGAAGCCAGCTGTCATGTAAGGAGGTCCAGGCTGGAATACTGGGTGATGAGAGGTCCCGTGGAGAGAGGCTCCGTGCAGCAGGACCGAGAGCCCTGGACACGCGAGGGAGCCATCCCGTGTGTTTCAGACCCAGCTGAGTGCCCAGCTGAATGCAGCTGCCAAGGGACTCCAGCCAACGACACCACGAGAAGCAGAAGAACCCTTGCCAACCCACGAAGCAGAAGAAATAACAAATCATGTTTGTCTTAAGCCATCAAGTCTCTAGGTAGTCTGTTGTGCAGCAAGACACAGTGGAAACAGACCTCGAAGCTTGAACTTCATCAGCTTCATGGAAACCCACCCCTGGGCGCAGAGTCAGGGGAGGAAGGCAGGGACTCTCGCACATGGCAGCCAAATGAGGACGCTTCCTGTGCCAACCGTACGTGCCGGTGATCTCCGTGGTCCACCCCATCCTCTGCCTTCTCTGCTCTGACCAGTGTCAGGGGATGCTGACTCCACCAGCGCGTCCCTTTCTCCTTCGCTGGCTGCTTCCAGCCGCGTTTGGCAAATGCCTCACCAAGAAGTTGGTCTTTTTTTCCTGTTTTTCCTATGCCTCAGTCTGAGTCCTGACAGTGGCCAAGCCTTCCAAGTCCCAGGTCCTGGAGGGCAGGCCCTCCTCCCTGGCTCCAACCACACCATCTCTGCTCTTTCCACCCTAGGCCCAGAGAGGGTCCCAGCTGCCCCTGATTGTGATCCACGGGGAGCCTCGCATCCTGCCCGATTTCCTTCACCCTGCCTTCCAACCCCGCAAACCTCCTCCTTATGACCACGTCTTTGATGCAGCTGGAGTTCTGCGTTGGGCTGCTACCCTGACAGATACACACCCCTGTGCACCTGCCCACATCCTGCATCCTAGTCAGCGGGAAGCAGAATGAATATGGACGATGAAGTCACAGATCCTGGATCTCAATCCTGGGTTTATAATTTCTTAGCTCGGTGACCTAGAACTAATCAACTAACTTATCTGAGTCAGAACTCCCTCAACTGAAACTGGAAATGAGAACAGCCTGCTTGTCAGGTTATGTTCAGGGACGCGGTGTTCACCAAGCCCTGGGCCCTGAGTGCAGAGCTTGTGAGGGACTGAGGTAGAAGGCTTCATCTTCTCCCGAGTTCAGCAAGCGTCAAGACATCAAAACCACAGCAAGAGTTAAAAAATAGTGAAAGATAAGGCTTGAACTGATCTAGCCCAGGCGCTGTGATGGCAGGTGTCGGGGGCCCAGGGAAGGAAGCAGATGTGTCAGGAGAGGATGTCAGACAGGCCTTCCTTGGGGTGGAGCTGGGACCAGACCGCAGGAGAAACACCACCCTTTGCTGGGGGTTCCTACTGGTGAACGAGCAGGTGGGCACCTCTCAGAACGAAGATCTGGTGGCATTAAGAAGAGAAACAGGGACACTCTACTATCGAAAGACCTCGATGTAATCAGAGCGCCTCTCCAGCTGTCCCCAGGCACGGTACATTATTTACGGCCCACCTGGGGCTGGCACCCTGCTGGTTGTCAGCTTCCTGAGACGGGGAGCAGGCACAGGGACCACTGACTCCTCAGTCCTGAGCAAGGCTGAGCGAGAGGACGAGGGAGGAGGAGACGCTGGAGAAGGATGTGGGCCCAAGGAGCCCCGTGCACACCCCCAGCCATCACAGACCACGAGACTGGACTTGAGCCTGACGCTGCAGTGGATGGAAGTTGGGTGTCTTGGGTGGTGAAAACAGAAGAGGGTGACAGCGAGCCACAAGCCACTGGGGAAGGTCAACCTGATTGAGCCCAGTGCCTTAGGAAACTACCTCCAAATCCGAATGGAGCTGGGAAAAGGGCTCAGCTCCTGTAAATCCTCGTCCGTTCCTGACCAGTGAGACGCAACCTGGGAAACCCATTTCTGCCAGACTTCAGAGGGTTCATCAGAGGCAGAGCTGGGTGGCCACAGACCAGGGAGCTGAGGGGACCCCATCTCACTATTGGCAAAGGGGGTGACCTGGAGGTTGGCCCTGAGAACCTAGGGTGGAGGAGACAGAGCAGAGCGACCCCAACGTACAGTCCATCTCCTCGTGCAGCCTGTCACCCTGCATGCCACGGATGGCTCTTCTGCCTGGAGTGGGACCTTGGGGCCCTGCTGGGGCGCAAGTCAGCACAGCCACCTCCCCTCACTGCCAGCCCTAGCCCCCAGCTCACTGCCGAGCTCTGGAAGCAGCGGAGCCACCTGCCTGACTTCCTTCCTGACAGTGCATCCCACAGTGATGTCCCAGAGTGACGCCCACAGTGACATCCCACAGGGACACCCACAGGGACGCCCACAGTGACATCACAGTGATGCCCTTCTCACCACCGTCATCACACCAGACACTGCATCTTTGCCACGTGTCCTCCATCCTACACCCTGCATCAGAGAACTAATATTACCTGAGCCTCCAGCTAACCATGGCCGCCCTGCTCGCTATTGAAAATGTGTTATCTTAATTAAGACTTGTGACAACTCCGTCAGATGTGACAGTCCCCACTTTCTAGAGGATATAAAACACCCAGAGAAGTCAAGGAATTCACCCAGGGTCACGCAACTCAACATGAGCAAAATGTGGATTACAATCCACTCCTAGGCTCTCCTGGAAGTAGAGACCATCACCCTCCTTCTGTCCTCACGACCGTGCCCCTGAGGCTGCTTTCAACCTGGGGGTCATTAGTCATTTATAAGGTTCCATAACTATATGGGCATTGCAGGAGCCTGGGGTCAGCATGTTCAAGAAAGAAAAAACACGCCTTGGCACTGGTACATGCCACCTGGAGACAGGGTTAAATTCCGTCCCAGGTTCTCACTGGGGGTGACTGGGGAGTAAGCCGGTCTTCCCTGGTGTCAAAACTCTGTCTGCAGGAGACGCTAGGTGTGAGGTTGATTAATGACTGATTTACAGCTTATTCTCAACTCCAACACAAACTTTTGTTCCGTGTGGGAATTAATGATCCCGCTGCATGTCCTCAGGAAGGGACAGGCCTCGGTGGCCAGGGACTAAGGGGTAGCCGTCTGCTGGGGCTCCGGGGAGGGTGCAGCCCTCTTCTGTCCTCCTGAGCTCACAGGAGACATTCTCCTGGAGCTGCTGAGGTTGGATGGTGCAGGGACTCCCACCCCACACACAGGTCTGCAAAATAATCTATACACCGTGCCTAATGTGTACCTGGCACAGAAGGGCCCTCTCTAGCCCTTGTCCCCTCCCCTGGAATCCCCAATTCTCCCAGCTCCTCTGTACGTGCCACAGTCTCTCTCCCTTCTTCCAGCCCCCTTGCGTCAAGAGGATCATAGATTTGGATCTTAACAGGCACAGGTAAGTATCTCGACGTTGGCCTGGGCGCTGATGCCCTGAAGGTTGCAAGTCAGAAGCATCCGTGGGGAAAAAAGGTTTGGGTACCAACCGAGAATTCAGAAGAAGGGTGAGATCAACTCAGTTGCTGAGCACGGATTCGGCGATGGCTCTGTCATAGCTTCATAGTTACATGAACAACTCCCTGAAGCAGGTGTCGGTTATCCCGCCCCCGAATCCCAGTCTACAAGTACAAGGTTGTAAGTTATTTACCCCCGGCAAGAAGGGCTGTGGTGAAATTTTCCATTCGGATCGCTCAGATTCCAGTGATGCCCGCTTCCATCTCTGTTTGACCATCACGCTGTCAGCTTCCCTTGCATCACTGTGTTTCTTAATTCCCTGGGTGTGGCCCACTGTCTGCAGCATAGAAGACGCTTAGAAAATGTTGGCAGAATGGGTGAGTCATGAGTGACTGTCATACAAACGCCTTGAGGACGGACACCCAGACTGGAAGAGCCAGAGGGTCTCGGCGCCGTGGCTGAGTCGACTTCAGCGGCCCCTGAGGAAGGGGTAACATTGATGCAGGGAAAGGAGGGCCCCGTGTGACCCCTCTCCTCCCCAGCAGCCGGTCCACTAGGAGTGACTCGGGAAGAACCATGGGCATCAGCCTCCCCACGGCCAGGCTCATGCCGCTGTTGGCGTTTCCGCCAGGAGACACGGGGCCCTGCAGGAGGCAGAGCAGTGTCCTCCTGACGCTAAGGCCTCGGTCCTCCAGACCCTTTCCTGCAAAGCGACAGAACAGACCATTTCTCCTTCTCCAGGATTTGCATTTGAAAAGGAAAGTCAACTCCTGGCTCGGTGCCAGGCCGTCTCCTGTGTCTTTTGCTGCTTTCCTGCTAGTCTCACCTTTAAATTGGAAAATCTTCCTTTACTCTCTTTTTTTTAATACAAAATTTACCAATAAGAGGAATTCAGTAAAAAGATTTCGGGCACAAAGCAACTGCCATTTGTGTGGATGGAGGGACACTTAACATAATGC
Source organism: Camelus ferus (assembly GCF_009834535.1). Taxonomy (NCBI): domain Eukaryota; kingdom Metazoa; phylum Chordata; class Mammalia; order Artiodactyla; family Camelidae; genus Camelus; species Camelus ferus. The sequence continues at coordinate 2,559,078 of NC_045728.1, forward strand.
GAGCAGAAAATTAGCCTGTAATCACTGCTTCCTCTGGATCGGCTTGAGCTGCATTTAAGCCTGAGAGACTTCCACAGAGAGTGTGCCTGGGGCTCAGCCCTCCTCCCACGCGTCACCTTTGGTTTTGTCACCTCCAGGAAGGAAATGAGGGCACCATGGCTACTGAGATGCTGTGTCCCGCCAGTGAGATGTTCACACCGAAGACGACACTCACTGCACGTGACTTGGGATGATTCAGTGGCTCGAAGGACCTCTCAGGCCTGTGGAGGAAAGGCCAAGTCTGTCTGCAGGAGGTGGGTGCCTCCGTCTTGCCCCGCCTTCACCCAGCCCCTCCCCGCCACAGGCAGAGGATGCTCGCCTCCCCACTGCCCTTCTGTCGCCTGCGAAGGAAAGGGCCCGGTGAGTGGGGGGGGACCACTGGCCGTCGGAGGCTGAGGCACCCGGAGCCGCGGCCCTGCTCCTCTGCTGGTCCCCCCACGCCCTCCACAAAGGGCTCAAAGTGACTGTGTGTGCGAAAGCCAGCCAGGAGCGCCCAGCACAAGAGACCCAAGAGCTTCGTGGTTTTTACTGAATTCCCGCCTCTACTTACGAACCCAGTTTCCACTTGCAATGTCTTCCCTTCCTTCGTCTTCCCTTTCATCAAAATTCAAACGTCCACCCCGAGCTGCGCTGCTTTTTATGAACGTTGTTGGCCAACAACCTGGACGAGTAAGTCACTCCAGGGCCCTCGACCTCAGTTTTCGCATTTATGAGATGGGAGAATAACAGCTCCCTGTGAGAGCTTACGGACGGCTTAGACAAGAACGCACGACACGGACGTGCGAGCACAGAGCCTTCCAGAGGTATGTCACTGCAGGTAGCAGGGAGCTCCCTGGCATCAGGTTACAAAACACACTCTGCTTTTTAAAAATCTGTTAGGGAAGGCAGCAATGCAGAACGTGTTTCTGACGCTAAGGTCAAGGGGAGGAGGCAAGTCACTGTCCTTGTTTGAGCCTTGACCTTCAGCCTTCAGTCAAACACAGCTGGAGCGTCCAGACCACCCCTGGGCCAGGCAGGTCTTCCACGGGACAGGAAGCACTTCAATAACCAGACAGACTGAAAACTAATGCCAGGATTCAATTTCTCTCTCTAAAAATGCCGAAAGAGCCCGACTGATCACATTGACCAGACTTCATAAACTTCGGTTTTGAATTAGAGTTCCCTCCGGATACGTGCCCTGAGTGGGATGGATGGATCACAGCTTAAGTCTATTTCTAGGTTTTTAAAGGAATGTCCATACCATTCTCCATAGTGGCTGCACCAAACTGCATTCCCACCAGCAGTGTAGGAGGGCTCCCTGTTCTCCACAGCCTCCCCAGCATTTATTGTTTGTGGGCTTTTTAATGATGGCCATTCAGACTGGTGGGTGGTGATACCTCACTGTAGTTTTGATTTGTTTTGTGATACACACACACACACACACACACACACACACACACACAGAGTGGAATACTACTCAGCCATAAAAAAGAATAAAATAGTGCCATTTACAGCAACATGAATGGACTTAGAGATGACCATACTAAGTGAAGTAAGTCAAACAGAGAAAGACAAATATCATGGTAACACTCACATGTGGAATCTAAAATAGTGACACAAATGAAATGATCTGCAAAACAGAAACAGACTCACAGACATAGAACATAAACTTACAGTTACCAAAGGGGAAGGGGGAAGGGATACATTGGGAGTTTGGGATCAGCACTCACTAACTACTGTATACAGAATAGAGAAACAACAAGGTCCTTCTGCACAGCACAGGAAACCACATTCAACAGCTTGTGATAACCTATAACGTGAAAGAATATGAAAAGGGTGTGTGTATACATACACATACACACATATATATGTATACATATAACCAGGTCACTGCACTGCACACCAGAAACTAACCCAACATTGCAAGTCAACTGTACATCAATTCAAAAAAATTCACTTCCCCTGCTTGTGCTTCCTCTCGCACACACACCACACAGCCGCCTCGAAGCTGCTTCTCCACTGAGCCCCAGGCTTGGCCTCCCCCTGCAAACCACGGCCCTGCGGAATCTGACTGCACCTCCCTCCTTGGCTTGGTCTCAGCTTTTTTCTTCTCTCCCCTGAGTTTATAACCTCATCCCTCCTACTCCAGTTCCATCTCTGTCTACCGGTGTCCCACATTTGCATCACAAAAGCTTATCACAGAAGCTTAGCTCTGGCAAAGGTAGAGTTCTCTCTTGGAGGGGAGAGGAGTAGGGGGAAGGGGGCACGGCATGGACAGAAATAGCGTTCTCTTTGTCGGTCTCGGCTGGCGGGAGCCCGTGAGGATTCACAGGTTAATAATTCCATCACCGTCAGATACGACCGGGACACACTCTACAGTGGTTAAAGATTCCATCCCAGCTCACCCAGGAGCGTGTGGAAAATGGAACACCAGCACCAAGCAGGCGAAAGCAAGGGGTGTCACGCTTCTGTCAGTCTGCTGGACGGAACCCGGAGCGGTCTGGTCCATGAATATGCATCGTGTGTACGGCCTCGCTCTCAGCGGCGCTGCGCAGCGGATGGTGGGCATGTTGGGAGCCGCTACGCGCTCTACCTGATGTTGTGATGGGGAGTCAAGGGCTGACAGGGGCTGTTAGTGTGCATGATGCATCGTCCGGGGGAGTGGCAACTCTCCATCACCCCGGTCCCCCAGCCAAAGGCTGTGGTTGCACAGAATATAAAAGGTGGCTCTAATGAGTAAGACAAAAAGGGGCTTGACCGTTAGTGGTCATTAATGTTCCCATTCCCAGGGCCATTAACCTTGGGTTGCTTGGCCCAATTCCAGCCGGCTTAATTGCACACCACCTTCTCAAATCCCCTCCTGCCCTGACAGCTCTATTCTGCAGGGCAGTAAGAAATGTTAGCAGCATCCGTCTTCATTACCAACCTGAGGACATTCCTTCATTATTGACTCTCGTATTTTAGCAGTTTTATGATGAGTTGGGGGCCTAGGGGAAACTTGTAGAGCTTCTAAGGAAATAAGTCTTCTTTACAGGGGTGCCTGCTCCTAAATGCTGCTCCAGAGAGGCAGACAAGGCGTCTTCTTCTCCCTAAGAGGGGACCACATGGCTGCATTTCAAGAGAAGAGATGGTAACATAATGAGGCAGCGTTCATCATGACTGTCGGGACGCCACGACAGCAAAAGGGGGCCCCACTGCTAGAGAATTGGGGTGATGTGCCTGCCCTGCTGACCGAGGGCTGACCCTGCTGAGGGAGGACCCTGTAGCACACAGATCCCTCAGCCCCTTCCCATCCTTCCAACAGGTGCCATGCACGTGGAGGCCTGGGACTCCTAAGCATCCTTTATGTCTCTCAGCACTTCATCACCGGTGCCACCGGTCACTGCCCCCAACGCCGGCTACTTTACCTTCTCCCTCTCCTTCTACACCGCCCAGCTCCCTCACCCTCCCATGCCTCATGGAGTCCCAACCTGGGGTCAGTCCCATGGCGAGCCCTCTCCAAGCCTTCACCCAGAGATAGAGATCACCCAACAGTGTGGACTGGAGCTATGTGCATCCGTGGTCTCCCAGAGCAGAAGGTCGGCAAGGACCCCTCCAAGTCCACTCAGTATCTCTGGCCAGTCCTCTCTTCCCTCTCTTAACCTTTACTACCCGCTGAAGATGCATTCCGACCCCACACTCTCAGAAAGCAATCTTCTCCAACTTCTCTAAGGAAATGAAAGCTATCAGGCAACTCCACTCAAATTTTCACCCACCCTCCCCCATAATCCAATTGTCTATGTCGGTGCCCATTCTGGCCCATTCAATGTCTCCACCAAGGCCCTGCCTTGTGGACGGCCGCCTGGTATGGCCAGCAGCCTCCCCTCTGCCCCTCACCATCCCCCTGGTACTCTATTTGCACACTGCAGTTAACTTGGGAACCCTCCCTCCCAGTTCCCTCCTGGATTTCCAAAGGCCACAGTATTTTTTAAGCCAAATTTTGCACTCATAGAATATGTTACATCTGCATCAAGCTGGGATATAAAGTAAGCAGCAGCTTCAGGGGAGGGATAGAAGTGAGCCTCACGGCACCGAGTTGCTGGAGACAGAGCCGACTGCTCCCCCTGGCAGACCACCTTCCCCTCTTGGACCGCCCTTTCCCGGGACTGGCTGGATACCCTTTACGACTCCTTCCCGAGGTTTTCCATTTTGGAGGCTTGCTGCTATTCCCCATGGAATGCTCCGTAGGGATCCCTTTTATAGGCCTGCTTTATTTTAAACCACCCCTATTTTAGGAACTGCTGGAGCTTGGAAACCAATTTCCGTGCTTATTCCAAAGCATTTGCAGCATTTAGGCAAGTTGTACACAAGCTGTATGTAAGTTTCATCGTGGGAGACCCAGAGTCAGTTTGCACAGAGGGAGGGCAGGGCGGGGTCTGCATGAAGTCTGCATTTGGTGAATGCCCCTAGCATAAAAGGCAACCTTTTGGTGGGCAGCAGAGAAGTGTCCAGGAAAAAGGTCACTTCTAGAAGCAGACCGTGCAGTCCTCGGCTGGAGGAAGGCTCTGTGGTGGACATCAGGGCACCTGACCCGACAGCACCTTACAGTCAGTCCTGACACCTGCCTGTCTCTTACCCCAGACCTGCTCCACGGCCAGGACCAGGGTGAGGAGAATGAGAGACTTGCGTTGGTGCAAAATTTAGGAGAGTGCCCCTCAAAGACGCTCATCAAGATAAACAATGATTTAACACCGTATTTTTTAAAAAATCAAAGTCACACAAAAGCATAATGAACAAACTGAAAATTCTGAATAAAGCAGAATCAGCGCACTACCATGAGGAGACATACTGGAGGCAGAGGGGAAAATGGCTAACACTCGTCTGTCTCTATTTTAAAATTTGATACGCTATTAATCGTGGGGTTTTTATTCAGCATTTTATTCCTTCAAATATGGCATTAGCATGTTATTCATTTCATTGCTGAGTGTGGGACCCCCTAAATTCTGTTCTGAGGTGAGTTTACTCTCCTCTGGGCCCTGTCCTGTCCCCCCACACACTTCCCACCACGACCCTCAGCTCTGCCTCCCAGTTACCTTTCGAATCCCTCCTTCCCCTCCGTGCTGCCGCCCCGGGCCCAGGTCATTTCCTCATCGTCTCTTCCGGGCATTAACCTAACCCTCCTCTCTTGGGTCTGCTCATTCCCAGAGCCACCTCCTTCCGTACGGCTGATTCCACTTCTCCCACTGCCCCAGGCGTGCAAGGGCTTCCGAGGTCCACAGGAAGGCATCCAAGCCTTGACTGCTCACAGCCCCGCTTCTCTTGGTCTCACTTGGCCTCTGTAGCCTCACTTCTCACCATCTCCATTTCCACACTCCTCAGATGCCCTGTCCACGTTCCCCTTGTGATGCTCTGTGCCTAACACCTAGCGGTTTCTGGGCCCCCCGTGCTCTCTGCCACCTTTCTCACAGCTGGCACATGCTGTTTTCTCTGCCCAGAATCCTCGTTTCTTCCTTCTGTCTGGAAATCTCACTCCTTCTGCAAACTTCTGTTAGAAGACATTCTCTGTCGCACTGTAATTGTCTGTCTCCTCCACCAAGCCCTAAAATGCTTTTCAAGGACAGGGAGACTGTTTCTAATTCATCTCTATATTGAAGGCATATAGCAGGTGCTGGAAACAAGTGTGATGGTTATATAGATGAATTATGAATAACAGAGTAATTGAATCATCATGGTCAGAATGCTTATAGATAAGTCTTTATTCAGCTCCCAGCTGTGCAAGGTGGTGCGCAGGGCACTAGTGAGTGTTCCTCGTGACCTCCACCAGCCCGGGGCAGCCTGGAATCTGCCTCTAACCCCTCCCACCCGACACACGCACAGAGCAGAGCGGACACTCAGGAAAAGAGCCCAGCGGAACTGAAATGTGGGTGGCGGGTTACGTGGAAAAGTGCTTGGTGACTTTCACAGGGTTGAGATACCCAATTTCAATTAAACTGTGTTTCATTGGCTAGAACGAGCCATCTTTGAAATCCCCAAGAAGAGTCCAAACAGGAAAGCCATTACTAATGAAAGAGAAATGCCTCTGGGGTAAGGGAACTGGGGTTGGGTGTCATCAGACAAAAAGGACAGTCAAGTCCCTGTAGTATTTAGACTCTCAGTTGAAGATCGGAAGCTCTCGAGCCTGCGTGCTGGGCTGGGCAGGAGAGAGGCTGGGAGGGGTGGATGCGGGCAAAGTGGGGCATCTGTGCCAAGTCTTCTCTCTTAGACTCATAATATGAAGGAACTGCTTTCACTGGAGGGTCTCTAGGCTCTTTCCTCTCTTCTTTATTGTCTTGGTAAATCCTTTACTGGGGCAGCTGTCTTACAAAACTGGCCCAGCACACACATAAACCCCTCAGATCCAAAGTTACAAGCTTGCCATCCCCGCCTTGTTCTGGGGCCGGGAAATAACTGAGACTGATTAGGAAACAAAGGCTGGACTTGCCCCAGAACCTGAGCAGGGGCCACCTTTCTTCCCCTCTCTGGGCAGGTGCCAGGCAGCCGGCCCGCCTGGGGGCCTCAAGCAGCGGGAAACGTCCTCTGATGCCCGGCACGGCTGCAGGGCCCGGGAGCTCAGTTGGCCGGGTGCTCTGGTACCTGGTTTCGGAAGCCCGACCCTACCACGCACTTGCTGCCTGGCGTAACGACGCATCGGGTTCAAGTGTTGAGCTGATACATAGGACACGGGTCAGCCTGATAAAGTGCTCCCTTGCTTTGACGGGAAATAGTACGGGTTTTCTAGAAGAACACGCCATGGACAAGAACATACCACAGCGTGAAAAGCTAGACAGCCAATCTTTAATGGAGAGTCGGCTGATTTAAGCTGTTCAGACCAACTAACAATAGGGCACCTGTTTCCTTCCTCCCTTCCTTCCTTCATCCCTTTCTCCCTCCCTCCCTTCCATGAACACCTCCTCAGAAAACCTGCCGTGTGCCAGGTGACGCTCACAGCAAGGAACACGACCGCACTGGTCCAGTGTCATCTCCGTGGCTAGCTCCCTCCGGGCAGAGACATTCACTACGTGTTTGCTGAAGGTCTTTCTCTCCCTCCTCTGTCCCCAGACTTGGGGTAGTAACATAACTTCTTCCCCTCTCTCCCTCCAGCCACCTGCTGAGTACTAGGTGCATGACCTCTGTGTTTTATTTCTAAAGCTCAGACATACACTGGCCCATCTCACAAGACCCCAAGAACAATCTCTCTTTGACTGTTTCTTTGGTTTTCTTTAAGGAGATGAACACAGGATGACATGGGTGACGATTCTGGGTTATTCAGGAAATCTCTTTGTCTTTTCTCTTTGTTAGTGACCTGAGCCTTAACCTGAATCCTGACTTGCCGGCGTCCTCCACGTGGCTGGACCACATCAGCTGTGTGATGCGGACGGTCCGACTGTCGCATTGAGGCTTTTCTCAGCTCTCTGTGGAGCAGCTCTCCCCCACGTCCTCCATGGGACTTTTTCTCCGGTGTCCCATTTCACCAAGAGCCTCCCTCTCAGGTAACCGCCACGACCCCCCTCCAGACCATGTGGGAGCTCTCCAGGTTTACGGGATTAACCTCCTCCCACAGACATTCACAGAGGATTCTCCAAAAACAAACAGACAAAGGCAATCAAAGGAGTGACCCAGTAATGAAATAATTTTAAACAATGAAAGATAACTAGTCACGAGCTTTCCTAAGCTTCACTGTGTGAACCACGCGGGTGGGCGCCACCCTGTCTCCTTGTAAGCTTGGGCTTGACTTGGCAAATGTCTTATTCCCTTGTGTCTACGAAGGACTGTGCTCAGCCATCTGAGAGGACAGAACAAAGAGCTAATGGATCCAAAGACACGCTGGAGGAGGATGGAGGAGGAGGATACAGGATGCTGTAGGCAGAAGGAGCACCAGAGGCTGGGGGAATCGCAAGGAGAATGATTTCCGTATAACATAAATAGCAAGGGTAAGCCTTGAGGTGGAGAGATATGCTGATGTCACATAAATTACACCTTTCTATGTAGATGGAAAATCCGAAGCTTTGTCCAGTCAATTGTGGGCACTGGCATGGCCAGCATTTTGGAAACACTGCCCTGCGAGCAGCACCAAGGGTCTGTTTGGGAAGACAGCGGCGGGGCAGAGTGGAGGTAAGGATGACAGAGAGGAGACCACTGGGAGAGTCTAAGAATGGTACAAAGAGAAGCTGATCTTAGATCGTGGCATCAGGAATGACAAAAGGGGGGAATCACTGAAACGAAGATTCCAGGACTGGTGACTGGTTGTAAATAAAGCTCTGGAGAAAGATGAGTATTGAGAAGTCCAGGTTCCTGGCTGGGCAACTGAGCAGATGGAGGTGCTGCAGATCAAGGAAGAGAAAGAAGAAGAAGACAGGATAAGAGATAAAGATGATATATTCCAGGCTGGATGTGAAGCATGAGGGGCACACGGCGCAGGGAGGGGTTTAGGTGACGTTTTCCAGCAGACGGTGGGGCGTGTAGGCACGGGACTCATGGGCCAGAGAGAGAGATTCGGGGATTATCAGCAGAGAAGTGGAACTTCAAAACATGAGTATAAGTGAGGTCTGCAAGGTCCCATGCCAGCCGAGGGGGGAACCCAGAGAAAGCAATCTTTAAGGATGACACTGGGAAAAGAAAGTCAGGAGCCGTCCACACTGAGGAAGAGGAGTTTCAGGCGGAGGGGTTTAGCTGCGTCAGCCCTTACGAAGACGGAGACATGAATGTGTTCGGAGAAAGCGCAGGGAAATCCTGGAAATGCTCTGTGGCCTTTGTCCTGGAGGAGGTCATTATCTCTGACTTTAATGAGAGCAATTTCAACGAAATGGTGGGGTGAGAGGTCAGATTATAGTTGCTTGAGAAGTGCATATGAGGTAATAAGGTGAAAACGGTGGGGGTGTGGACTCCCCTTTCAAGAAATCTGGATGATAACGGAAGCCAAGTGATAAGGCAATTATTAGAAGAGGACGTGTGTTTAAGGTTCATTGCTTTTCTTAATTTTTCAACTTGATTGGTTTAAAGTAAAAAGAAAAAAGTAGGTCAAGGGAAAAAATGGTCAAAGGGAAGAAGAGGTTAAAGGCTCGAAGAGAGAGAGAGGTGAATGGACCAGAGTTCTGGGGGCGGCGGGGAGGCCGGTGGCATCAGGGGAGAAGTGGCAGGACCAGCCCTTCACAGGAGGAGGGACACCTCACCCTGGAGATGACAGGGCGTGGACTGCAGCTGCACCTGGTGGCTGGGCAGCGACCAGGGAGGGACTGGGCGAGGGAGCTGCACGCGTCACCCGGCCATGATGGAGGAGGGCAGCCGCTCAGCAATGCTCACACCTGCTGCCCTACCCCGACTCATGCTTCCAAGTTTCTTAAAACCCTTGCAGCTAGGAAATTCTACACTGCATCTAATCTCTAGCCCTTCCAACATGGCTTACACTGCCCATCCCAGCCTCTTCGCTGAGAGGATAAAGGGCAGGTTTAAAGGTGGCATCCCCAGGGGCTGCAGAGAAACCTGAGCCCCCAGCAGGGGACGGAGGAAAATGCAGTGTCTGGGAACACATGCCTGCCCACCAATTCACAACCCCTCCCTCCCCCTTCCAGGAGCCACACATTCTGCTCGTGGACCCCAGGAGGAGCATTTCTTGGGGCAACTGGCAAAGTGGGGAATTTGTGTTTTTTGGCCCAAAGCACCCCAGCCGGTCCTGGTCTCAACCCTGTGTTCACAGCCTGCTCCTGGCCCCTAACCCCAAATAATCGGGTTCCAGGGCTTGACTGTGAAAGTTTGGAATGTTTGGCAGCCACATGTCTAGACGCCGGTATCTCACTGAATGAGTTAATATTTATAGTATGCTCTGCAGGAAGCTGAGGAAACAGTCATCACCATGTAAACATTAGCTACCATTGTTAGTGTTGTGACTGTTCCTCGTGTTCTCCGCAGGACCGAAGTCTATTTCATGCGTGCAGTGGAAACTCAAATATTTCGCACATTAATTAATCGATGTGCTTTACAAGAAGCTGGAGCAGCGCCTGAGCGGTGGCTGAAGCCCTGGCACAGCGGGAATTCACACAGGACTCGGGGGCACACAGACACGGGTCCGAATCGAGTATCTGCCACTTATGAACCGTGTTTCCTTAGCCTCAGTCTTCATCCGTCAAATACTCCCACAGAGGGTTAGGGTCACTGTATACGTTCACCCCCAGACGCCCACCAGTTAAAAAAACAAAGTTAAATCCTTTCCTATTTCCCTCTTCCTCGATGAGGAAAGTGGTGCCGAAATTGTCAGGATAAGTGACTGCATCTTTCTTTAGTCACCTAACGTAGGCTGTCCTGTATTCTGTGATTGTGGCGTTCTCCGGTGCTCCTCCCCTTCCTTTATCAACCACTCCCCAAAACACACACACACTCTCTCACACACACACACAAGCAGTAAATGTTAGGATCTGAACAAGTTAAGTCAGAAACCAGAGCAAGTTTTTGTTCGTGGGATCAGTGCCCTTCTCAGTCCACAGTCCCTTATTCTCAAACCACCAAGCTGACAACCTTCATCCCTGGTCTTTCCTCCTTTTTGCAGCAGTTTCCTGGGACACAGGTGACGCCGGGCCCCTCCAGGGTGGGCCTGGCACCTGTGGGGCGTGTGCCACGCAACTCCCCCACGTGCCGCCCAGACAGACCCCCACGCAGGGACTCGAGCAAGGGAGTCCCGCTGACGCCAGCGGGAAGAGGAGACTGGGCTCCAGCCTCTGACCAGGCCGGGCTGTTGTTAATCATAATACCCCGCATTCAGACTGGGAAGCCAGGAAGAGAGACAGTGGGGTTACGTGCCACCTGTTGATGGAAACGTCCTCGTTTCGGGAAACTGGTTGGCATTCACAGCCACTGTCACCCTGGGCAGTGGACCCGTGTCCCCAGGGAGTCCCCTGGCTACACAATTTTGCTTCTGCCCTTTACAAGGCCTTGGTGAGAAGAGCTCCTTCTAGACAGAAGCCGCCGAGCGCACAGGATGGGAAGACGGGAGGGGACGGTCCAGTGACCCCCCACGACCTGTGCTTGGCAGACTGAGCCCCCAGGAGCCCCTCCTTCTCTGGGCCTTGAACAAGACAAGCCATCCTGAAGGCCTGAGGACAGGGTAGATCTGAGGACAGGGGACCACACCAGCCAACCAGGATCGGTCAGAAGTCCTTGAGAAAGGCCACTCACCTCAACTTGCCCTCCCCCCGTTCCCTAAGGCTTAACCCAAAGCCATGTCCTCAAAGCCTTCACCCCTCACCACCACCCTGCCCCCAGGGCAGGTCTGGGTAGGGTTTCGTTACATACCCTCGGAACACTCTGCTGATCACCATCCTGCGTAACTGCAGCAGCTAAGCAGTTAGCGTAATTACGATGTAACATCGATCCTTTCCCCACACCTGATCAAACCCTTGTGGGCAGAGACTGCGGCTTCTGAATGCCCTTGTTCTTCCTAGCACGGTGCCCGTAGTGTGAACACCATAAAAATTGGTTGAATGCGTAAATGGATTATCCAAGAGAAACTTCTTTGGGAAAGCAAATGGATACATAAAACTGCGTACTTAGAGGAACCACGGAACCGTCCTGGGGATTAGCCACTCTCGCTGGATCACCTGGGTCACGACTGCCCTCCCCACATGGCTATTTAAGTGCGATCAGTGCTCTCAGGCAAATAATATTTCAGGGGGATTCAGGCTGGACAATCCAACGTGACTTTTCAGGAATTCGCTGAGCATCTGCTACGTCCCCAGCATGTGCCAGGCTGCAGAGGACGTCAGGTTCCCTGCCAAGCCTGAGCTAGGATTTCCTGACAGAGAGATTTTGACTCAAGGAGCACAGTGTCGCTCAGAAGCCGGTCACACGGTCTAGACGATACCGGCTGTGTGAGGTGGAAATGCAAGCGTTAATAGTCATTGCTTTTCTGCTTCTCCCTCAGCTCAACAAAAGCTGCTGGAAGAGGGGCGGCTTTCTCTTTCAAGTTCACAGGTCTCTGGCCTTTCCCGTCCCTCAGGACCTGGGAGAGCACCTGCTGCCTGCAAATGCCCCACCGGTGCCCCTTTCTGCCCTGACCTGTGCACCCTGCCCGCCCGCCCGCCGAGGGGAGCCATCTGACTCCCCGACCACAGCCCGGAAGACCTGGAGGAGCCTTGAACTTCCACGGGTTCCCACTGGCCAGGCTTTGAACTCTCCAGTCCTTCTTATTGCCTTGGGTTGTTTCAATTTCTCCTCCCCCAGGGACTCGCCGGCTTTCAAGGCAGTCGTGCCGTGTGCCAGCGTGGGGGTCTAGAGGAGACAAGATTAATTGCACTCCCGTCAGAAAAAGGAAAAGTGGTAAATTTTTATGTTTTGTAAAAGATGAGCTGGTGAAATACAGCCAGGACACTTTGCCCAGTCTTTTATTCTGGAAGAGAAAGTGCCTCATACAGTTAGACAAAAGCTCATTTTCTAAGGCGCCTCCGTGCTCGGGGCTTCACTCAGCCTCTCACACCCCTGTGCCTTGCAGACAGCTGAGAACTGTCTTGGAAGCAGGACATGTGGCCTGAGGTCCCGCTTTTCCCACCGACTTTCTGGTCCTTGGGCTCATCGCTGAGCGGCTCTTTAAGACGGGGACATAATCGCCACCCCATGGAAGGGTGACGTGGGGCTGACGCGCTCGCGTGACATGAAGTACAGACACACACAGGCATTAACAGCAGAAAGATGGCCACGCGCTGACGATCCACACTGCTCACGGCCGCTCCTGTTTTCAGCCTCTACTTCTGTCTCATTGGCACAACACCAGAGATGGCTCTGGAGCTTGAAGGAGGAGTACACGTGGGCCTGAGTCCCGAAGCTCCAGGCCAGAGCAGGCCTCCAGGACCAGCGCATCGCACGCGGTATCGTGGGCACACGGAGGACGCGGAGTGCTGACAACGAACGTGTGCTCGGTGCTGACTGTGCACCAAGCCGACCTCTACCCTCCGACCTGTGGGAACCACCCAATGTCAACGCCATTCCCGCGTGGGAGGTGCTACAGTGACCACCTCCACTCTACAGGCGAGCAAGAGCAGGTCGAGAAAGCCCCACGGCCGCACTGTGGCAGTGCTGGGGTCGAGGCCCAGGAGCCCACGCTCCCCACGATGACGGCGAATTGCTCCCCAGAAACTGAGTTCCCGACAGACGTGCGCAACTGGCCCAAGAGAACTCAGCTGTTGGGGATCAAAGTCAGAGGTGTGTCTGTCTGCGTGGATGGCATTAAAAGCTAGGACTCAAATCCTGGCCGGACGTGTTGTCATGGGAGTGACCCTGAGCAATTCACCAGCCTCCCTGGGATTCGGTTTTCTCATCGACATAAACTTGCCATAAGAGAGCGCCTCCTCCCAGTTCACCGTGAGAACCGGATGAGAGAATGCACCTCAAGCACTCAGCTCAGCCCTGGAGGCAGCTGCTCAACAGAGAGGACCCATCACTGCTACACCTGCTGCTGCATCCAGGAGGGTCCCAGAGGGCACAGACGCTGGCGTCGCGGTGGGACCCAGAGGCCATCGTGAGGGAGGAGAGACATGGGGAGAGGAGGCAGCAGAAGCCTGTGTTTGCAACAGAAAGTGGCAGCTGGCCCTTCCTGAGTAAAAATGGAAAATAAAATAGAATAAAAAGACTGGAGCCACAGACAACCTAACCCTTTTCATCTGCTCTCCTGCCTGCTCCTTCATCCACCACCACCCCCTCCCCCGCCCTAAATGGATGCGGAGCTGATGGCGCACGTGCTGCCTCACTCCGTGCTGACTGCACTCCCTGAGTTTCCTGCCCCTCTCAGCGGCCCGGTTCGTCCCCTGACGGGTTCTGACAGCCAAGTTTGAGTGGCCCATCAGCTGCGAGGCCCAAGGTTCCAGGCCAGGGAAGTAGCTGTGTGCTCACTGCCCCCAAGGGAGCTCTGGAAATACGCAAGCTTCTGCAATTGCTTCTGCCAACTCAAATCTCTCTCCCTCTGTGAACTCGACAGACATCTTGTCTGTGTTTGATAAATAAGGTTCTCTATTTATTCAGGGGAGTGAATTTGTAGCTATTATGATTCAAATGACATTGACATGATATTTTCTCTCTCTTTCTTCCCCCCTGATGTCGAATCAGGAAAAGAAAAGCCATAGGAAAGAAAAAAAAAATCACCAAAACCCAAAGCAATTACTCTGCATATCGGTCCATGAAATAAAGTAATGCAGAAGCCAGCTCTCTTTTGGGGTGGAGGTAAGGGAACTGATAAATAATTTAGACACTGTTGCTGCTTCCTGGTTCCCAGAGATGCAGCTGGCATGTGCTAATAGGAGGCACAGGCTGCATTCATTAGGCACCGAGCAACGTTTTAATTTCTCAACCATTAACATTAGCAGCAAGTGGGGCTGCACAGACTCTGATCCCAGGGCTGTCAATCAAGCCCCTCCGCAGCCTTGGCTGCGTCATATGGGGTGCTCCCCCTCGTTAGGTTGCCTGAGTCAGGCAGTCAATCAGACGTGACTGCGCAGACGGCGAGAAGGGGAAGTGGGCAGCGGGCAGCAGCTGGCTCTGCGTCTGGAAGCCCTTGTGCTCCAGGCCCTTCCTGTTGGGTCCGTTTAGACGAACCCCACCTCATCCCTTTTTCTGACTGTGCTCATCCCGAACTGGCCAAGCCCACTCCGGAATGCCTGTCAAGTTTCGGATGGCAGCGATATGCCAGAATCTCGAAACAGCGAGTCCTCCAGACAGAGGGAACGTGGGAGAGCCTGGCATCAGGAGACTTCCCGGCCCATGTCTTCTGGGCTCAAGTGTCCTTGAGGAGTGGCTCAGACCCAGAGGCACAGGCCTGCTGGGTCACTTGTCCCCAGGGCTTTCAACATTTTGACTGGGACCTGAAATACTATCAAATGCACCTTATATCACAGCTCTGCATGCACACACCCCCCACTGAAATAAAATGTTCATAAAATAGCCTTACCTTATGTCATGTACTTTGATAATTTTATTCTATTTCATTTTTTAAAAAATCACAGGTGGGAACCACTGAAATATTTAATAGCCTCTAACGGGCTGTAGCCTGCCGTTTGAATAACACTGACTTAGTCCAACTCCTGGGTGTCTCAGGTTTATGACAGTGAGCAGACCTGCCGCCAGGCATCCGCCTCGAAGAAACGGGGCAAAAACACCTGGGGGAGACTTTCCTAATGGCCAGCTCAGATCTGGTCTGCACTGGAGTTCCCAGGGCTGCGGGACTCCTTGGCTGCATAAAAGCCACGACTTCGGGCGGCGCTGCTGGGCTGACGTGGCGCAGAGCGCCCCTGGTGGGGCCGGGCTCCCTCCTGATGGCTCCTGCCCTGGGGTGGGAGCTGCTGACAGGTCCCGGGGGGGTGGGGCTGCCGAGGGCACTGCTCCTCTGACTACAGCTCACCTCCCCTCCTGTCCTCCACCCTCTCCCTGTGCCCTCCCTTCCTCTTACCTCCTCATGGGGCCCCCTTTGCCCTCTCCCTTCCCTGTCCTTCCTTTACCGATTATCGATATTCTTTCAAAGTTCCTCATTCATCCCTCACAACCTGCTAAAGCAATTCTTCAGAGTTGCTGTAGGCGGAAAACCTGCGTGCTGGGCTGAGAGTTACGTATGGGGGGTGTGTGTGTGTGTGTGCGCGTGCACGTGCCTCTCCCCGACGTTGTGAGAGCAACGCGCCCAGGAGGAACAAGCCTACGGATCCCCAGCACGAAGGAGGCCATTTTAAAGGAAAGAAGAAATCACTGCTTTGTGAGTTTGCCTTCAAAAAAAGCTGTCTCCTTTCCACACAGATTAGTTCCATACTTGATTCTATTGCTCTACCAGCAACTGTGGTGATTTGGAGCCATGATGCAGTCAACTGCCTAATCTCCATGGGAAGGACGGAATCTGTAGAGGGATCACTGAGAGGGTAGAAATGCTGTGAATTTAAGTGGCACTTTCCTTGTTGAGAGCACATTATAAGCATTAACTAATTGTGCTGCATGACATCCGAGAGAGAGAGAGAGAAGAGAGAGAGACAGAGAGAAGAGAAGAGGAGGGGAGGGGAGGGGAAGGGAGAGGTTCTCACCCCGCAGGGCCTGAGGAAGGGTCCAACACAGGACCCCACGGGTCCGGGACACTGCGAGGTCCCAAGAACTCAGTTTGGGACTCAGTGGCTACTTTCCCCAAACCTTCAGGATTTCTCCAGCTTTAGGCCAGCCGCAGGGTCTATTTTTATATGTCCCAGGGCAATTGCTTAAACTTGCAGCATGTACATTTCCCCTGCTATAAAGTGGGAGACAATCCTGGCGCCTGGAGTAAAAAGATCGCGATGAGAATTAAAGAAAATACAGTCTGCACGAGGCCCGGCCCTTAGGGACTACGTAATGAATCACGGCTGTGTCACCAGTTGGGACAATAAACCAGTTCTCTCGTTCTTGTCCCCTTTTCCGTCTTCTCCCTCCCCTCCTCTTTCCCATGCTTTCTCCCCTGGGCTCCTTCCATGGGCAGAGTCCTCGGCCGTCAGGCATCTGGAACATCAGTGGTATCTGGGGGAGGAGATCCCGCACCTGTTCCCCTGTGACTGTCTCTCTGCTGAGTGTGCCCAAGGTGATGGCTTTGGGCACAGGAACCCGACAGACCCGCGTCCTGCTCTGCCTGGGAGCCCTGCCGGGTGGCAGCTCCCACCCGCGGGGTAGCTCACAGGCCCGGTGCTCATCAGACATCTGTTGGTTATTAGTAACCACCCGGCCATCCTTCTGGGGCTTTGGAAGACAGGCAAGGGCTCTGTGGCTCCAGGAATGGCCAGTGGATCACACAGACCTTTTCCACCCGCGTAGGTGCCATTCCTCACACAGACCTGCAGAAACAGGCTTTGTGAGTTGCTCTGGTGCATTTGGATGAGAGTGCCTGGTCCTGTCTGTCTGTGCTGACGGTAGCCTGGTTTGGAATTCTGAGAAAGGAAAGGCAGGGTTGGCTGTGGAATCCAATACCATATTGACTTTCCATCAGAGTCCGTGCTCTGCTCTGAGAGATCACCCAAGAAACCACAGGGCCCAGGGGCTCAGGCCACAGGACCTGGGGACAGCTGGTCCCCCTCATGACAAGAATCTTAATCGAGTCTAGAGCCAGTGGCTGTAAGCCGGCAACGTGGGCGGGGCTGTAGGCATGGCTCTCTGCCGACTTCCAGTCGCCCTATCACAGCTTCCTGCCCCTGCGGGTCTCTTATTCCTGGGTCACAGCCCGCCGGTGCCCTCTCGGATTTCAGTCTGATTCACTGCCTGCAGTTCCTCTCTGGTCTCCAGGAAGCACAGGCTGTGGCTAAAGTGGACCCTGTGCAGGAGCAGCCATTCAGGAGGGGACCGTCCAGCGGAACAGCCATCCAGGAGGGGACCGTCCAGCGGAACAGCCATCCAGGAGGGGACCGTCCAGCGGAACAGCCATCCAGGAGGGGACCGTCCAGCGGAACAGCCATCCAGGAGGGGACCGTCCAGCGGAACAGCCATTCAGGAGGGGACCAGGGCCGCCTGTTTGCAGTTCATCCCTGAGCAGCTTGGCCTCGCTGTCCAGCTGGGACGTACTCAAGGAACACAAACTCATTTATCAGCCCAGCAACGCCTCATTAGGGAGGTGAAACCCCAGGCATGAATTGCCTACCGTACACCAAGGCCAAAGACAATTCGTCTGGGGTCATCCGTTCTTGGGATTTGTCCACCACTGGGGGCCAGTGGGAACTGGGCAGACCTAGCAGGGAACACAGGTGTATCCATGTGTCATGTCCCCTCTGTTTATGCCACTCATCCTTCGATCAAGGTTGTAGGAACAATGGGTAAAAGTGATCACTGGAGGCCTTGTCCAGGAAGGTATCAGCCAGCGTGACGAGTTCAGCGGCTTGGGATTTTTAGGAAAGGCAGCCAAATTATTTGACCAACTTTTAAAG